>NC_088677.1:12767686-14151529 GCF_950023065.1 Planococcus citri
GAAAAAGTTATCTCTCTGAAATGCTGGGGATTTGTTCGGGGCACCCGGAAAAACATCTGCTCAAAATTGAAAAAAAAAAGATAAATTACTTACCTAAAATACCTAATAACCAATGTACGTGTATGTTAGTGTTTATAGTCTTCTCTGGATTCAGATCCTTGACAATTTTCCTTATCTCTGGTTCAATGATGTCTGGTATTTGTGTTTGGATCGGCAAGTTATGAAGTACAGTTGGTCCACAAAAATTCCCAACTTTGCTCACAATGCTTGGTTCTTGTACTGTTTGTTTTTTTTTTGACATTTTCAATCGCCATTTGTTTATAACTAGGTCTTTATTTAGCTACAGTAGTTGGTGTGCAGATACTTCTCTTGCACCAGGTAATAAATTCCAGATTTCTTGGTTAATTCGATGAAATTTTGATTTTGTCCCATTTTTGGTTGAAATTTGATTTTCAAACATCACTGAAACATGCGCCAAAAATTGTTAAAATTCTTTTGAGCGCCTGAAATTGTGGTTTGTGATGGATCTATTTTTGCTCTATTCGGCATGGCCTCGTTAAGTTCAAAATTTTCCTGCCTCATGGGATACTTACCATACTTTTCTTTCTTATTGCTAGAAACAAAAAAATCATCTTACCCCAGTTGAAGTCGCACAGGTACTTTACGAGTACACTTTTCTAGACTGTGTTGTTGTCTTCACATTTCTCTTGGTTTTTAAAGCGTATCATTACCGATGGTAATCACTTGCAGTCGTATAATTGACTCATGAATATTACGTTGGTCAGGACCGTGGAGCGAGGGCCTGGGGCAAAAAATTGAGGGCCCTATGTGAAATCTTCACCTCTCCACCACCAATACAATAGATTTGAAAAAGGTATTCATTATTATTTGTATAAAATGATGACAAAGTAATGTGATTTTTGAAGATTGTTTCGAAATTCAAAAACACAAAGAGAAGGTGAAAATATTGCCCGAGCGGAGCGAGGGCGAATTTTTGTTGGTAAATTACGTTTGAAAAATAGTGGTTTTTAACAATTTTGGACACAATTTACAAATTTCACTTTTCAGAGTTGACAGTTCATCACTGAACATTGCCAATTGTCAACTTATTAAGCTTTCTTAAAAAATGAGGGCCTTCTGAAAAACGAGTGCCCGGGGCAAATTGCTTCATTTGCCACCCCCCTCTCTCTACGGCCCTAACGTAAGTTTGAGTGTTTGGGACGCAATGGCATAAAATACTTAGATTTGTTTGAAGAAACAGCGCATTGCACATCTCAAAAGGACAAAGTTGAGAATTAGGGAGAAAAATTCACATTTCCATCTTTTCTTTTTGCTAGGTATCGATTTGAGAGATCGGGAAAATCATAAAAATTGATCTGGAGAACTGAGAATAGCCCAAAAATAGTAATTTCTCGCACATCTTTCCTGCCTCCAAAGTTGAAAGGTTTCCTAACGAGGGAACCTCTTGAGGTGTCCGCCTCCGATTTGAACGGGACCGCGATTTTTTTGAAGGAGCATGGTTTAAAACCCCCAAAAACCAAATTTTCCGCTGTACAACTTCATATCTCGATATTTTGGCGAACATTTGAAAATTCAGAATTGACTGTCTTTGGTGATTTATACTTTTTAAAAAAAAAAGTATACATGATCAGTAAAAATGATCAAAATAAATCCTAAAACTGATATTAATTCGCCAAATCCAAATTTCACCATTTCCAGCCATTCTGGAGCCTCCAACAGGTTTTTTTCTATTTATTTTGAATATTGAAATTTCCATAAAATTTTACCTGGTGGATGTTATTAGAAACCTCAGTTCTCTCTACATATACCTCACTTTCATTAAGTATATGCTGTGTCAATTGGGGGTGCTTGTTAGTGACTTCATGTACTAATTATACAGCACTTTTCCAAAATACTATACGTACTAAGCACCTGTCACATTCTCACTTTCTCACGTCATGCTAATAATGTTGATTTTTACCGTTTTTGAGGGCACTTTTGGAAAATCTGAAATTATCAAAATATATTTGGAGGCTCCAGAACGGTTGAAAACTACTTCCGGGAGGCCCAGCATTTTGAAATTCGAGTATGAAGTAAATTCTACGTAGCTATCCAACTTCATTATTGGTGTAATTTTGGTAAATTTCAATTTTCAAAAATTTCTTTAAGGCTGCAGAACTGCTCAAACTATTTCTTTCCCGTTTACAATTGATTTTAACAGAAGGACAAAAATAGAAAACGCACCGAATTTCAGCTTGCTAGGTTTATTTGATAAAATTTTGATTTTGTATCATTTTAGGTTCAAATTTTATAATCAAAAATGCGTCTGTTAAATTTCACTTCGAACAAATTTTCTCAATTTTGAAAGTAAATCAGCGTCAAAAATCGTAACATGCAGTAGAGCACCTGAAATGTTGGCTGATGAAGTGATGATGTACATACATATTTTGGCTCTATATTCGGCATGGCTTCGCCAAGTTCAAAATTTTGCAGCCGCTTGGGTTACTTTCCATTTATCTCTTGCCTGCTGAGTGTACATACTCGTACGCTTAGGTATAGTACATAAGTATCTAAACATAATTTCGAGATGTCATTATTTTGGCGTGTACTGAAATCTGAGCTCAAGAACTCATTTTGCTATTTGGAAACGTCGATTAAGAATAGTGTACTTTTTGGATTAGAGAAACAAAAAATCATCTTACCTACCACAGTTAGAGTTGCACCGGTACTAAATTATAGAGAATCTATCTTGTTATTTTATCGTCACGTTAGCTAGATTGAGATGCATTTTGCCACGTTCACTTTCATAATTATGTACTGGAATATCAAATTATCAAATTTCATCTTTAAAATTTCGAACACGTAGTCCAGCTTTTATCAACCTAAAAGAAAACGTTATCCGCTGGACAGCAGTGTTGTTGTCTTCACATTTCTTTCGGGTTTTCAAGGGTAACATTACCGATAGTAACCACTTGCAGTCGTACAATTGACTCGTGAATATTACGATTCCACTTAATCTAGGGTGACACATTTTTCTTCTTCTTTTGTTATTTTGCAATTGGTACCGATTTGAAAGATCGGGAAATATCATAAAAATTGATCTGGAGAACTGAGAATAGCCCTAAAACAGTCATTTTTCCCACATCTTTCCTGCTGATCTCCGAAGCTGAAACGTTTTCTAAGTAACTTTAAATTCAAAACTTGAAATGATGAAGGTTACACATGAATCTAACTCAAATCCTTCAACTTTTTTTCACAATCCATCCTTTCCCATAGGATGTTTAGTACCTAAGAAAGTGAATGTCCAGCGGTATTTGCATCATGAGAAATTCTTCAGTCACTGTTTTTCTTCCTCATCGTCTTTGAATTTTAATGACCTGTTGAGTATGAACTTGAGCAGAAATTCAATGACGACCAATGAGCTATAGACGATCGCGACCTTTATTTTGACACGCGCCGTTCAGTTTCGAAATCAAATTTATGCCTAATGATGATGACGATTGATGAATACTTACTTGAAGTTGCTTAAGATGATCTTAAAATTCATTGGAATAGTTCAATAGATATGTGAGGCCCATAGTCGTAACAGCTTTGCGTCTACTAATCCATGGCGTATAGGGTCTCCTATGCACATTACGTGTGCGCGGACCAGCGTTTTGAAATTCGAGTGAAATGAATTTTAGCCAGCCAACTTCATTTGGTGGAATTTTGTGGAAATTTCAATTTTCAAAAATTTGTTTTAAGGCTGCAGAACTGCTCAAAATCGTTTTTTTCTGTTTTCAATCGATTTTAAGAGAGGCAATAATGTACAGAGCGTACCGAATTTTAGCTTCCTAGGTTATTTTGATGATAATTATGTATTTTAATTATGTATAATATTTTGGTTCAAATTTCATTTTCTAACACATGCCAAAAATAGTGAAATGCACTTGAGCACCCGTAGTGGTGGCTGATGACGTACATATTTTAATTTTTGCTCCACTCGGTATGGCTCCTACAAGTTCAAAGTTTTTGTGCCACTTCAGATAGGCACCATACTTCTTGCTTGCCAAATGTACAGTATATTATTAAAAATTTTGGCGCGTATTCAAATCTGAGCTCAAGAACTCATTTTGCTAGTTTATAATGTCGATTAAGAATAGCGTAATACTTTTCAAACTGGAGGAAAAAAATCATGTTACCCCACGTTGTGGGAATTGTTCAAAATTTACTCATCAGCAATGACACTGAACATTTGATGAATAATCGTCAATTTTTTCCTCAATTTTGGATTGTATTTTGCGTAGTGATTTGAATCCAGTTCCGAGCAGCTTTCACTTCGGCTCAAGCTTATATCGTTACGGATGGTAACCACTTGCAGATTTATAACTCGCTGATGAATATTACTGGATAAGACCACGCCTCGATTAAAGCTGTTATAAGACACATTGGCATTGGCATGCGCCAAAAATTCTGACCAACTCAGATTTTTGCTGGTGATGTACATATTTTTGCTCTATAATCGGCGTGGCTCCGCCAAGTTCAAAATTTCGCTGCGACTTTGGATACTTTCCATACTTCTCTGATTTGCTAAATGTACGTACATAGGTACTGGAATATCTACTTGAGTAGAAATTCCATGCTGACCTATGAGCCAGACGATCACGATCTTCATTTCGACACGCGTCATTCAGTTTTGAAATCAAATTTTCTTCACACGATGATGATGATTGATGAATACTTACTTGAAGTTTTGAATATTTGAAACTGGATATCTTCATCGCCTGGTGGTCTATTGCACGTGTGCGCCGCTGCTCCTCAGCACGTTTTTTGGCAACGTTCATGAACTTTAAGATAGACGTACAGGACCTCATAGTCTCGTTAAACGCGAGTTTCCCACGCGAAACAGTACCAGTGGTATTTACCAAAGGATATTACCACTGGTACTTTCGTCAAGAACCACTGGTGACATTTCCACTGGTTACCACTGGTTACCAATGGTAATATCACCATTGGTAATGTCACCATTTTTTGGATTGCGAATTGTTTTGAAAATATATTTACGGCAACCCGGGTATTGTTTTTGATTGCAGAACCACAAAGGATTCTTCCTAAAAAAATTTAAAACGTTAAAAAAAATTTTATGCCTGAGGGTGGATTCGAACCCAGATCCCCTAGTTCTGTAGTCACCTGCCTTACCCATTGAGCCACTGGAGAAGTTGAAATAATGTGTGTTTAAAGCGTTTATATGCGCTTTTCAGCATTCTGGACTTGATAAAAATTTCAAGTTAGATGATTTTACCAAATAAAAACTGCCTGTACAGTGTACACATAATTAAATTTTTCGAATATGAGGCCAAATTTTGAAGGTCGGTAATTTTTTTACTTCATTACAAAAAATCGCATGTGTTACTTAAGAAAAAAAAATCACTTTAAAACATATAATTTTTTTTATTATCCTAAATTTTAAATTTGAAAGAAATTTCTTGAAGTATGATTAGGGGCTTTGTGAATATGCATTTGATTTATTCCCTTTCTAAATTTTTCTGTTTCTCATTAATTACATTGGAAATATCCAGCATGATGAATACCAATATCACCAGACTCGTAATGCATGGTAGACTAGTTAATACTTCACTGGTACCCACTGGTACCGAAATTCAGGGATCATGGAGGGAGGGGGTCAGTGCCTCCACCTCCAGCTCCGGCTCCCTTTGAAAAAAAAATACCTCCGGCTCCAGCTCCGGAGATTTTTTATAAGTACCTCCACCTCCACCTCCGGCTCCACTTGAAAAATTTCAAATACCTCTTGCACCGGCTCCGGCTCCCAGAGCAAGGCCAAAAAAGGGTACCATCCGGGGGGCTTCTGCCCTCCACCTCCGCCTCCGGAGGTCGTGGAGGGAGGGGGGTTAGAGCCTTCCCCTCCGGCTATTTGAAAAAAAAATACCTCTGGCTCCGGGGGTTTTTTGTAAGTGCCTCCGCCTCCACCTCCGGCTCCTGGAGCAAGTCCAAAAACAGGTACCCTCCGGGGGGCTCCTACCTTCCACCTCCACACCGCTCCGCGATCCCTGTCGAAAATCACCAGTGGAATAATAAGTGGCTTTTACCAGTGGCATATTTTCACCACTGGTACCAATGGTATCACCAATAGCAATACCACTGGTACCAGTGGTGAAAATATGCGACTGGTAAAAACCACTCAGTATACCAGTGGTGATTTTCGATACCAGTGGTACCAGTGAAGTACCACTGTTCTACCATACATTACCATTGGTGACCACTGGTACTGTTTCGCGTGGGTTGGCTACTTTGTATTTTGTCCGGTAGCAGCTGTGCTTTTTGAAAATCTGAAATTTTCAAAATTATATATCAGGAGGCTCCAGAATAGCCGGAAACTACCTCCGGACTTTTTAGCCAAATTTTTGTAAAAAATGATGGCTATTGCGGTAGGCCCAACTTTGGATAAAAAGGTCGGGGGTCAAAAATTTTGATAGTTCTCGACGTTTTGAGCTCAAACTAGACGATTCCCGGTGTGTCAGTTTTTATATATATATATATAGATATATATTTATATAGATATAAGTTTCACCGAAACTTGAATTTTTACATTTTATGACCTGGAACCTGTTCTAATTGATCAAATAAGGTCAAACTTGGGAAATGGGGTTCATTTAAGACCTAGAATTGACCCCCGAAGTTTCAAGGGTCAAAGTTGAAAATTACAGAAAGGTCATTTTTTTGGAGGTGCATAAAAAGGCCCCAAATGAACGAAAAGGGTCCAAAATCATACCACAGGTCACTACCTCCATTGTAATCAACATATCCAAATTTCAGCTTCCTAGGTCATCCCCACTCCATTTTAGTTGGGAAAAACCACATTTTACCCCTATTTTTGACCCCCTCACCCCTAAAATTGAGCTAGGGGGTCCAAATTCTCAGCATACAATAAGAGGGTGCCCCTTGAATGCTTTTTGCAGGATTCAACCTTCCAACCCCATTTGACCCCTCTCCAGGGTCAAAAAAGTGGATTTTTGCGTGTTTTTTGACGTTTAGCCAGACCTACAGCCCCTCCAAATTGACCTAGAGGGTCCAAATTTTCACAGTACATTGGGAGGGTGTACCCGAAGTGCCTTTTGCAGGTTTGAACCTTCCAACCCCATTTGACTTCTCTCCAGGGTCAAAAAAGTGGATTTTTTCATCGATTTTACGTGTTTTTTGAAAATTTTGACCTTTAGCCAAGCCTACAGCCCCTCCAAATTGACCTAGAGGGTCCAAATTTTCACAGTACATTGGGAGGATGTATCGGAAGTGCCTTTTGCAGGTTTCAACCTTCCAACCCCATTTGACCCCTCTCCAGGGTCAAAAAAGTGGATTTTTGCATGTTTTTTGACGTTTAGCCAGACCTACAGCCCCTCCAAATTGACCTAGAGGGTCCAAATTTTCACAGTACATTGGGAGGGTGTACCCGAAGTGCCTTTTGCAGGTTTGAACCTTCCAACCCCATTTGACTCCTCTCCAGGGTCAAAAAAGTGGATTTTTTCATCGATTTTACGTGTTTTTTGAAAATTTTGACCTTTAGCCAAGCCTACAGCCCCTCCAAATTGACCTAGAGGGTCCAAATTTTCACAGTACATTGGGAGGATGTATCGGAAGTCCCTTTTGCAGGTTTCAACCTTCCAACCCCATTTGACCTCTTTCTAGGGTCAAATGTGTTTTTTTGACATTTAGGAAAGCCTATAGCCCCTCCAAATTGACCTAGATGGCTCAAATTTTCACAGTACATTTGGAGGATGTACCCGAAGTGCCTTTTGCCAGTTTCAACCTTCCACCCCCATTTGACCTGTTTCAGGGTCAAGACAGGTTTGTTACCACATTTTTTGAAGGAGGAAGATAGGAAGAAGAGAGAGTTGGGCGAAGCCCGAGGGGGGTGCAGGGGGGACGGAGTCCCCCCGCGGATATAGGAAAGAAACAGTGGAAGGACAGAGTTGGGCAAAGCCCAAGGGGGGTGCAGGGGGGACAGAGTCCCCCCGCTAACATAAGAAAGAAATCGCGGAAGGAGTGATTTGGGCGAAGCCCATAGGGGGTGTAGGGGGGACAACGTCCCCCCAAACGCAGGCGAAGCACAGGAGCGAAGCGAGGGTGCGAGTAGTTCAAGGCGTCTTCAAGTGAAGCGCAGAACACGAAAAAAAGACAGCAGCAGGAGGTAATTGGGCGAAGCCCAAGGGGGGTGCAGGGGGGACAAAGTCCCCCCGCTAACACAAGAAAGAAATTGTGGAAGGAGTGATTTGGGCGAAGCCCATGGAGGGTGTAGGGGGGACAACGTCCCCCCAAATGCAAGCGAAGCACAGGAGCGAAGCGAGGGTGCGAGTAGTTCAAGCGAAGCGCAGAACACGAAAAAAAGACATTATGAGGAGGTAGTTGGGCGAAGCCCAAGGGGGGTGCAGGGGGGACAAAGTCCCCCCAAACACAGGCGAAGCACAGGAGCGAAGCGAGGGTGCGAGTAGTTCAAGAGCCCTCAATGTTTCTAGCACAAAAATTTGGCTCTTACGTAGCGGCAGACTGCTACGACTTTTTTTAAATTTGAGAAACAGAAAATTATCTTAGGTACCCCCAATTGGAGTCGCATATGTAGTAAGTCTGAAACCGTCTGAAGTATAATTTCAATCGTTTATGAAAATGTGTGGTTAGCTGGATTCAGATGAGGAATATCAATTTTTCAAATTTCATCCTTAAAATTTCGAACACAAAGTCGACTGACGAACCAGTTGTGTCCATGACTGACGGATTTTGATCCAGTATCATACTTTTCCACAAACTTAGGTTAAATGACGAGTGATTTTTGAAATTCAATTCACGATTTCAATTTTTTTTGAAATTGATTAGTGATTCCGAACCAATAAAATCTCAAGTGTTGAAAGTGCACTTTTCCATTTACTTATAGTGAATTTTCAGGAATAAAGAGTCAACAATGAAACAAAAATCCAAATTTGTGAAATTGACCTTAAAAAACCTAATTTTGATCTGAACCTTATTTTTAACCTGCCGAATCGATTAAAAACTGTTTACAATCACTTTAAGTAGGTTGCTCAGAAGCTTGCAGCAGATTTTTATCTATTTATATTTTAAATGTTGAAATTTCCATAAAAGTTTACCGAATGAAGTTATTAGAAACCTCAATTCACTCTATACCGACCTCAATTTAATTATGCTGAGTCGATTGGGAGTGGTTTCATGCCGTTCTGCAGCCTCCAGCTGTATTTTGGAAGCATGAGATTTTCACCAAGTGTCATGAAAGCTGTCCAAATAAACTTCAGTACTTGTAAACGCTACTGATGCTTGATAGTGAATTACTGTGCTTACCTACTAATTATACATATAAACTTTTCCAAAATAGGTACTAACAAGCATATTAATTTGAATGTCCGAAATTTTCAAAATATAAGTATCTGAAGGCTCCAGAACGGCTTGAAACTGCCTCCGAGTTGGCCAGAGCCAGCATTTTTAAATTCGAGTATGAAGTAAATTTCATGTATCTAACTTCATTTCTTGAAATTTTGTGGAAATTTAAATTTTCAAAAATTTGTTTGAGGCCGCAAAACTGCTTGAAATCGTTATTTTCCGTTTCCAGTCGATTTTAATAGAGAACGAAACAAATTTCAGCTCTCGAGGTTAATTTGATGAAATTTAGATTTTGTCCCATTTTGGGTTCGAATTTGATTTTCAAAAATGCGCCAATAAGTACTTTTTATATTGGAGAAAAAAAAATCATCTTACCTGTGGTAACTTTAGTACTGTATATTTAAACGCATCCTCTCAGCGCATATACTTGATACTCCGCGATGACATACGAGTCATCTGCTAGGTATCCTAGTTTTTAACCATAGAATGAAATTTTGATTTCGTCCCATTTTTGGTTCAAACATGGCCCAAAAATAGTAAAGTGCACTTGAGCACATGAAATTGATGATGTACATAGTGTTGTTGTTGCTCTATTCTGAGTGGCAACGCCAAGTTCATAATTTTGCTACGACTCTTGCTTGCTAAAATGTGCAGTACATAACTTATCAAAAAATTGCGTTATGTCATTATTTTGGCGCGTACAGAAATCTGAGCTCAAGAACTTATTTTGCTATTTGGAAACGTCAATTAAGAATAGCCTAATTTTTAAATTACTTAGAGAAATAGAAAATCATCTAACCACAGTTATAGTGGCACAGGTGTACTTAATGAACACTTATAAATTAAAACTCATGAATTTGTGGTCTATAGAGTTAGGTACATTAGAAGGATTGAGATAGATTTTGCCACGTTCACTTTCATAATTTTAGGTATAGGTACTGAAATATCAAATTTTCAAATTTCATCCTTAAAATTTCGAACTCCATGAGTCGAGCTTTTATCAACCTGAAGGAAAATTTTAGGCCCATCCACTGGACTATGTCCTTGTTTTCACATTCCTTTTATTTTTTAAGCGTATCATTACCGATAGTAACCATTTGCAATTGTATATTTTACTCATGAATATTATATTGGAAAAAACACCATTGCATAACATATAGACTTGTTTGAAGAAACAGTGCATTGCATCTCAAAAGGATAAAGTTGAGAATTAGGGAGAAAAAGTGACAACTTTTTATTTTTATTTTACTATTTTGCAAAATTGATCTGGAGAACTGAAAATAGCCCCAAAACAGTAATTTCTTCCACATCTTTTCTGTCTCCGAAGCTGAAACATTTTTCAAATAACTTTTTACCCTTTCAAAACTCAAAGTAATGGAGGTTACACATGAATTTAATCAAAATCTTTCAAGTTTTTTTTTTCACGATCCATCCTTTCTCCATAGGATGTTCAGTAGGTAAGTGAATGTCCAGTGGTAATTTATTTTGCATGATGAGAAATTCTTCAGTCAGTGAAGTGTTCTTTTTCCTTGTCGTCTTTGAATTCTAAAGAGCAGCTATAGACGATCGCGATCTTTATTTTGTCACGCGTCGTTTAGTTTTGAAATTTAATTTCTTTTTAATGATGATGATGATGATGATGATTGATGAATACTTACTTGAAGTCTTGAATATTTGGAACTGGATAACGGTCTGGTACTATATAACGAGATGTTGGCGTTTTTTTTTTTTTTTTGATATTTTAGCAAAAGTTGTTACTCTCTTTTCAAAATACTATAAGCACCTGTCACATTCTCACATGCGAAATGCGTTTCTCACAGTTTGTATAAGGCACCTGTTTGAAAATCTGAAATCAAAATATGTGCTTGTAGGCTCCAAAATGGCTTGAAACTACCTCCGAGCGGCCCTGCAGCATTTTGAAATTCGAGTATGAAGTGACTTTTAGCCACCCAACTTCATTTAGTGCAATTTTGCGGATAACTTTCAATTTTAAAAAATTTGTTCAAGGCTGCATAAATGTTCTAAACTGTTGCTTTCCACTTCTAAACGATTTTAAGGGAGGAGCATAAGGATGGAGAGCGTACCAAATTTCAGTTCTCTGGGTTATTTTTTGATAGAATTTGGATTTTATATAATTTTTGTTCCAAATTTCATTTTCAAACGTGCGCCATTAATTGTAAAATGAAGTTCGAAATTTTGCTATCATCTTACCCCAGTTGGAGTTGCATAAGTACGGTACATGCACGACGGATTTTGCCATATATGTACATAGGTATCAAATCTTCAAAATTTTATCCTTAAAATTTCAAACCCGAAGTCGAGGTCAAGTATAGGTATCAATCTGTAGGAAAATTTTATCCGTGGCACTGTGTTGTTGCCTTCACGTTTCTTTTGGGTTTTCTCATCCAGTGTATTTTTCCTGATTTCATCGTTTTTATCGGAAACGTTGCGGAAATTGTTCAAAATTTATTCATCACTGAAGACCAAACATTTAATGGAAAATTGTCTATTTTTCCTCAGTTTTGGATTGTATTTTGTGTAGTGATTTATGCCCGGTTTCGAGCAGTTTCAAGCGCATCATTACCGATAGTAACCACTTGCAGTTGTTATGGATAATTGACTCATGAATGGGTAATTGGGTATTTACCATTAACTCTTGAAAACTCAGGAAAATCCTAATGAAGTTATGTAAAAATGATTTCAATTTCCTGAATTAGATCATCTCAAGTTTCACTTTTATTCACAGTTCACCCCCCTCCCCCGCCCCATGAAACCATTTCGGAAAATGATGGACTTATGTATTTGATTACCTTACCCTCCAAAACCTAAAAAGCAAAAAACCCAATTGGGTCAATCTTGGAACTGAATAATATGGTTTCATTAGATGTAATGATCGAATGAGTGAAAGCATACTTCCAATGAATCTCACCCCTTTTTGGGGGTGCATACTTTGACAAACGTTGGGATAAAATACGGTGACCCATGCTCCATTTTTGGATGAACACATTGATGGTTGAGCTTTCATAAAATTAGATCAGGAAAAGAGTGTGCAGAGTAGAACAGAGCGTTTTTTAAATTAAATTCCTTTTTAATCAATGATGATGATTGATGAATACTTACTTACTTGAAATCTTTAATATTGGATGCTACTCTGACGAATGGATCGTGGAATTACGTGACCTCGGCATCTCCTCAAACGCGAGCTTGGTTACTTTGTATTTGTCCGGTGGCAGGCGGCGAGCTCAAGCAGTTACTGGCGAACCAGTTGTTTCGATGACGGTTTTTGATCCGGTACCACTACAAAGCATTTTCATACTATTTTACCACATACTTACTTAGGTAATATGACGATTGATTTTTGAAAGTGAATTCACGATTTTAATTTTGTTGAAATTGATTAAAGTGATACCGAACCAATAAAATCTCATGTGCTGGAAGAGCACTTTTCAATTTATAGTGAATTTTTCAGAATCCATGGCCAATAGGTAATAAAACAGGAATCAAAATTTATGGAATTGACCTATAGAAACTTGAAATTCGATATGAATCCTATATTTTTAACCTCCCAAATCTATGGATAGCAGCTTCGAACTGCTTTGAGTAGCTCGTCTGAATCCTACAGCAGATTTTTCATATATTTATTTCAAATGTTGAAATTTACATGAAAATTCATTCAATGGAGTAATTAGATTCAAGCCATTCTTGAGCTTTCGGCGGTATTTTGGAATTATGAGATTTTCAAGAAGTGTCATAAAAACTGTCAAAATCACAACTTTAGTACGAGTAAACGCAACAGATACCCGTGAGCGACTTATTCTAACGATTGTTCCTAAACACCAAGAAACATTTGTCGCTTTTTTACATGCTATAGATGATTTGGACGGTTTTCTGAAGAAGTAAATTTTAGCTATCCAACTTCATTTAGTGGAATTTTGTGTAAATTTCAATTTTCAAAAATTTGTTCAAGGCTGCAGATCTGCTCAAATTATTTATTTTCCGTTTCCAATCGATTTTGAGGACAAAAATAGAGAACGAACCAAATTTCATCTCTCCAGGTTAATTTGATGAAATTTTGATTTTATTGTCCCATTTTTGGTTCAAATTATTTTGTTTTTCAAACATGCGAATAAAATAGTCAAGTGCACTTGAGCACATGAAATTGTTGATGTACCTAGGTACATATTTTTGCTCTATTCGAAATGGCTCCGCCAAGTTCAAAATTTTGTTGCCTCTTGGGTTTTACCATTTGTCTCTTGCTTGCTAAATGTATCAGTACAAAATCTAAAAATTGCGCGATGTTCTTATTTTGGCGCCTACTGAAATCTGAGCTTAAGAACTCATTATGCATTTGGACACGTCGATTAAGAACAGCGTACTTTTTGAATTAGAGAAACAAAAAATCATCTTACTCCAGTTAGAGTTGCACTGGGTCCTACTAACGAATTGAAGTCGGTGACAGGCGGCGCGGTGAGCTCTGTCAGTGACTGGGACAACCTGCAGTTGTTTCGATGACTGACGGTTTTTGATCCGGTACCACGACGAACATTTTCACCATTTTTCCACACACTTATAGGTTAAATGTCGGGTAATTTTTGAAATTTGATCCACGATTTTGATTTTTTTAAAATTGACTTAAGTGATTCCGAACCAATAAAATCAAGTGTGGGAAGTGCACTTTTTCAACTTATAGTGAATTTTTGAGAATCAAGGGTCAGCAATGAAACAAAAATCCAAATGTGTGAAATTGACCTAGAAAGCCTAAATTTGATCTGAAACTTATTTTTAACCTCCCGAATTAATTAAAAACCCGTGTACAATCACTTTGAGTAGGTAGCTCAGAAGCTTGCAGATTTTTATCATAGGTATTTATTTTGAATGTTGAAATTTCCATAAAAGTTTACCGAATGAAGTTATTAGAAACCTCAATTCACTCTATACCGACCTCAATTTTATTATGCTGAGTTGATTGGGAGTGGTTTATCCAAAATACTAATAAGCATATTTTTTGAGTAAATTTCAGCTATTCAACTTCATTTGTTGATATTTTTTGGAAATTTAAATTTTCAAAAATTTGTTTGAAGCTGCAAAACTGTATAAAACCGTTATTTTCTGTTTCCAGTCGATTTTAATAGAGGACGTAACAAATTTCAGATTTTGAGGTTGATTTGATAAAATTTTGATTTTGTCCCATTTTCGGTTCAAATTTGATTTTCAAAAATGCGCCAAAAAGTACTTCAAATTAAATTGGAGGAAAAAAATCATCTTACCAGTGTTTCTTTTATAGGACGTATGTGGTTCTTTTATAGGACGTATGTGGTTGAACCTACATTATGTAGATATAACGAGACATTTTAACGCTGTAAACGTTCAACTTTCATAATATTATAGACGTTGAATTATCATACCTGTTCAATTTTGTAAACGTGTAATTTCAATCCTTCAATTTTCACCAACCTGGTTAATTTGATGACATTTTCATTTTGTCCCATTTTCGGTTCAAATTATTTTGATTTCCAAACATGCGCCAAAAATAGTAAAATGCATTGGTTATGTAGATACATATTTTCGCTCTATTCGGAATGGCCCCGTCAAGTTCAAAATTTTGCTGCGACTTGGGATACTTTCCAACTGAAATGTAAAGTACATATCAAAAAATTGCGCGATGTCATTATTTTGGCGCGTACTGAAATCTAAGCTCAAGAACTCATTTTGCTATTTGGAAATGTCAATTCAGAATAGCGTATTTTTCAAATTGGAGAAACAAAAAATCATCTTACCGCAGTTAGAATTGCACAGGTGTACTACCTACACGGATCGTAAATCTCGCGGATCTGTAGTCTATAATAATAGTCACGTTAGATGGATTGAGATGTATTTTGCCACTTTCACTTTTATGATTAGGTGTACTGAAATATCAAATTTTCACATTTTATCCTTAAAATTTCGAACACGAAGTACAGCCTTTATCAATCTGTAGGGAAATTTCATACTCTGGACTGTATGGTTGTCTTCACTTTTCTTTTGGTTTTTCAAGCGTATTCATTACTGATAGGTAGTAATCACTTCCAGTCCTATAGGTACCTAACTGATTCATGAATATTCTAACATGAAAAAACATAGGTACAATGACATACTTAACATAGACTTGTTTGAAGAAACACTGCATCGCATCTCAAAAGGATAAAGTTGAGAATTGGGGAGAGGCTGCTTCTAGATCATTGAGTTCCTTTTCAACGAGTTCTGATAAGGTATAGGGTAGCGGACATTCTTTTGGCGCCTTCTCGGAGCTGGTGGTGCACTTTGTAGTCAGGAATGCAACCAACTTTACTTTCGAATAGGTCTTTGAATTGGTCAACGATATCGTTCGAACTGACATTATTGATCGAATCTGGAGTAATATCAAGAGAATTTTTCTCATCGATTTCTTCAAGTTTGATTTTTAGACCTCGGATCCAATTTCGGCCTAATACAGGTGCATACTGGTCTGGTACAATGTAGATATCTTCTTGCATCGTATTTCCATTGTAAGATGCAGAAACAGTGACTTTTCCATCTGGTTTGAACACATCACTAGTGTAGGCTCGAAGTGTCACAGTAGTAGGCTCTAAATCTCGATTAATATTCAATTGATCGTACAGCTGATGTGGTATCAACGTGTATTGTCTTATTTTGAGGTCTTTCTGACGTATTTCATGAGAAAGTTGATAAAAATCACACTTACAGAAAAAAAAATGAAAAGTTTTATTATTGAATTTTTCGAAATTTGATTTTTTTGTGATGAGTTAATTTCACCTTGTGAAGGGGTTTTTCCCAACTTTTTCAGCGGATACGTAAAAATAGGGATCAAATGGGTCAACTTTACCAATCAAAACTTTTTTTCATGATTCAAGTCAAAAAATCGCATTTTTTCGCAAATTTAAAATTTTTTAAATTTAACTTTGCGACAAGTTACCATACCAATTTTTTAATATGTTGTTCAGCATGAACAGTTGTCCATAATATATTTTTTTTTCAGAATTTTTGAGAGTCGAAACGATATAAAAACTACGTTTTGAAACTTTTTCAGACAATTTTTTGTACGAAAAAAAGTGGCAACACTGATTTTTATCATATCACCGCAAAGCCTTTCAAAACCCCTAACTATGCAAAAAAGTTCCATTTTGGTAGGTATCGCGGTTATCGAGTAATCTACTGCTGAAATGGGTGATATTTTTGGTCCACTGAAAACTTTGACACCTCCTGGCTGTCGTTAAAAATGGGCTAGAGGGCTGCGATTTGCGCCATTGGTCATCCCTTCGGAAGGTCTTTCCACAGGAAAAATTTCAAAAAAATCGCCGAACCCACCTACCACTTCTTGGTCCAATTGACGTGGAATGACCCTACATCGACATGGCCCCCCTAAAAAACATCATCCGCGCGTAAAATCGCGAAAACCTTTTCGCAACCCCTAAAAATTGGCGATTTTCATATTTTCTAGGACTTGTCGGAGACCTAAGTGAACCCAAAGAAAAAAATGAACTCCACAGGGAGATTCAGCATCTCAAACTCCGCCGATTGAGTGCTAAGGCTAAATTTTAAAAATCGATTTTGAAGCTTTTAACCTGAAAAACGTGCATTTTTAGCCAAAATGACCCTACTTTGAGGCCACGTGGCTCAGCCCCATATGGTGTCGTGTGGTGCTAAAAATTTTTTTGGGGTGATTTCAACTCAAAAGGAACCACATATGTGAATTTCAGAAAATTCTGAAACCTACGTTTTTTTTCGACCCACCCTAGTACCTACTTGATATTTCTGGGCACCCTGTACGTCCAAAACTATTTTAATAGGTACTTTACCTACTACCCATCTAATTATTGGTGGTGCATACCTATTCGTATGCATAATTTCTGTAACGAAAATTTCGCGATTTTTACTTTCACCTTGCGAGTTTTAACTGCCCCTACCTTACGTTCTTCAATGTTTGACTACAATTGTAAAGGGATAGATAATAATTGATAGGAATAGATAATAGAGATTATAATAAACACCTAATAGAGAAAAGTCAGCTAAAAGACGCCTAATATAAAGAGATTACCTATTGTAAGATTGGGGCTTTAATCCAACCTCTCCTGACATACCTGGATAGCTATTTCGGACTATTAACTATTTCTAACACTTACAAAATTAGGCCCATTTGACCAAAGGGCCAAATGGGTACCAAAGCTAGATATAGACGTAGATACCTGAATTAACTCATTTACGGCGTTCGGAGGTAAATAAATAAATTAAGACGAGACCAACACCTATGACTAGACTCCGTGTATTTTGATATAATTAAAACACACACCTTAAATATGCACACAATTAATGATACATTTAATTAATTGTACCTTAAAGTATAAATAACGAGACTGTACATAATATACGTAAGTTAACAATAGTTAATAATTGTACTTACGACACAATGATGATAAAGTTGACGCGTTCGCGACGAATCTTTATGTAAAGCCCGTGGGTTGTATTATTTTAATTAACCCGATAAATAGAAATACTACGTAATTCCTTTTATGAAGGAATTATTGATTAAATACGTAAACTCGCACATGAATATCTGGACCGTTGAGGCTTTCCGCAAATTGGCCAAATTAGACAGAAGTAAATTATTATATTCAATAATTTACACCACAACGACTATTTTAGGATAAAGAAGGTGTTTCGGCACCGACTGTCTCCTAATTGTGACTAAATAGAGGTAGGTGTTTCGGCACCTACGATTCCCTAAGAAGTGATGAGAGCTGCTCGATCTCCGAGGCTCGATGCTAGCTCGGATGATCGAGTCACTCCCATCGTGAGTAGGGCTTACAAGTAGGGAGTAATTATACACATAGACGCGGACAGATATATGATATGTGGCAACGCCTAAGGAGTTGCAAGGCATATGCTACCTCACACAATTAAAATTATAAATTGCCTCGCTCGTTAGTGGGTAAGTATGTACCCAATTTTGACTAAAGTTTAATAACTATCTTGAATTTCGCGAATTAAAGATCGTTTGTGGGTGAAATATTATAACGATATGGAATTTTCCTGTAGCTACAGTTTAATATTATATCTAACTTACTTTTGTATGTGATGTTGTATGCGTACACCACAGGGTAGTAAATTTATAAACGAAGGTGAATCTTCATTTAAATCATTCAGTATCATAAGTGTCAAATTTGTTTGACGATAATTAATGTTCATCGTTACATCGAGAATAATTAAGTTTGCCTACTTATACATACTAGTAGAAACCGACTGACGTCAACTCTTCCATTTGGGATACCTACTATCTGAATACTTTGTCATTTTTTCAAGGTTTGTGTCTTTAGCAAAGTCTTTATACTTAATTATTGCCATTTTATGAGGGGGGTCTGTGGCCCACTGTGGGGGATTGAATTGAGGCCAACACTAGAAAAGGGATATGGGGCACCGGTAAAAATGATTCCCACTTGAAATTTTCCAAAAAATGATTTTTGTTTTTCAAAATAATGCATATCAAAATTTACCTTTTTTTTTTTTGGAGAATTACCCACCTATATATTGTACTTTAGAAGACTCGAAAATGATGATTTTTGATTCTCAAGACTCTACGGACGATTGCATTGTATAGACCTTCTTAGATGTGGACCCAATTAGCGCGGCTCATTATTATTACAAGTTTTTTCTCGCTTCCACCCTCCGAAAATGTTAGCCTCTCACTTTGAAATTGGGTAAGTAGGTGTATGAAGTCGTGCCGGGAAACCACTCAAACTTGAGTACCTACCAGTTTTAATTGAAAAAAAAAGCATGAGTAATAAATAAATTTACAGAATTTGTTTCGATTAATTACAATAGTTGAACCACCTACTACAGAGCAAGATCAACAACTTTCAGATGAGAACTCTTAAACTTGAATTTAAAACATCAAGAACTCGCCAGATACTTCAGACAACTTTCTTTTTTTTTTTCTTTATTCATCAATTATTAAAGTATTTTAGTTATTTTTCCTCAAATAACTGAGTACCTGATTGATCTTATTATATAGGTACTTGGAGCAATGTATGTTAATTTTAGTTTTAATTTTAAGTTGTATTCACACCTAGGGAAATTAGTCATTGGGGTACAAAATTAAAATTATTTTTTCCTAGCAAAAATTTAAAAAAAAAAAAAAAAACATGAAAATTAATAAAAACTACAAAAAAAACCAAATAAGTTAAATTTTGAAAAAAAAAAATGACATTTTTGATACAGTGGAACATTAATGGTGTTTATAGCCACTCTGGCGAGTTGAAAACTATGATTTATCACCTAAATCCTGAAATTATTGCTCTACAGGAAACACATTTTCGTTCCCATCATTCTTTCAAGCTTAAAAATTATTCATCTTTTCGTTTTGATTTTAATGGTGGAGAAAAAGCTTGTGGAGGCACAGCTATTTTTGTTAAAGACTCAAAAACAGCCTCTCATCACGAGCGTCTCGAGAGCAAATATGTGTAACCAATCAGAAGCGAGTTAGTTTTTATCTGTTGTCTCTCTTTCGTCCGTTGTTTTCGTTTTGGTCTTGTATTTTATTTTATGATGGTGTATTCGTGTATATTTCTATATTTTTCTTTTAAAAAAATAAAAATATATTTTCCAACGTCGTTTTTTTCGTCATATATGTATAAATCATCACATTACAAATAATTCGTGAATCAATGTAACATAACTTTACTATATGTTGAATAATTATTAAAGCAGTATCTTATATCTATTATCTATACTAGTATCAAAATTCAAAACGTGTAGTTCGAATTCTCAATAAAGATGATCGTTATGTGCTTGTGACGATATGGCTAATACAAGTGTCATTTCGAATTCTCGATAAAGATGATCGTTAAGTGTTTGTGTTGTGACGATCATCTTCATTGAGAATTCGAAATAGGTAGGTACTTATTTTATTACGTTTTGAATTTTGATATTGATACTAGTTAAGTACGTATAGCTTTGATATCGTTTAATAATTTAACGTTTACGGTTTAGTAAAGTTATGTTACATTGATTCATTTTTGTTATTTGTAATGACTGTGATGATTTATACACATGTATGACAATAAATATACGAATACACCATCATAAAATAAAATACAAGTCCAAAAACGTAAACAACGGACGAAAGAGAGACAACAGATAAAAACTAACTCGCTTCTGATTGGTTACACATATTTGCTCTCGAGACGCTCGTCTCTCATCTGAATATCACTACTGGAAATATACAAGCAAATGCAGTATTGATAAACTCACCAAATTCTGCCTGTACCAATCTCACAATCTGTAATATTTACGTTCCTCCCCACCAAATTATTTCTACACAAGAACTTGAAGACATTTTCTCTCAACTACCAAACCCTTACATTGTTCTGGGAGATTTTAATGCCCATTCTAAAACTTGGGGTTCCATCTCAACTAATAATCGTGGCAACATAATTGATAAATTTCTCCTAAAAAATGATACCATACTCTTAAATTCTTCAAAGCCAACCCATTTCAATATTTCTACTGGTTCTTTTTCAAATATTGACTTGACTTTTTGCTCTCCAAACATCTCTCATCTCCTCTCTTGGAATCCTCAAGATGATTTACACTATAGTGATCACTTCCCAATTAATATAACTTTTTCTGATCAAATTATAAAACCAAATAGAGAAAAATGCCCCAAATGGATTCTTGATAAAGCAAATTGGTCCAACTTCAATAAAAAAATTCTCCCTATTGATTTTTCAGTTGAGGACCTGGACTCTATAGTCGAAAAATTTACAAATTCTATTATTCAAGCAGCTATACAAAGCATTCCAAAATCTTCCTCCAAAATTTCAAAAAAATCTGTACCCTGGTGGTGCCAGGAATTAAAAAATGCAATTCTTGAACGCAAAAGGTCCTTAAAAAAATTCAAGAAAAATAGCACCATGGAAAACCTCATTGATTTCAAAAAAAAGTGTGCTATTGCACGTAGGATCAATCTATCTAAACAAAGAGAGAGCTGGAATAAGTTCATGTTGAAAATCACTCAAAGCACATCAGTGAAAGAAATGTGGAAAAAAATTCGATTTTTTAAGGATGTTACATACCAACTGAAATTTCCTACCTAACTGATGAAAATTTAACAATTACCTCTCCTCAAGAAGTGGCCAATGTCCTGGCCCAATCTTTTGCAAAGGTTTCCTCTACAAGCTCTTATAGTCCTACTTTCCAAATGATCAAGGCACAAGCTGAAAATGAAACACTTGATTTCTCATCTGAAAACCTAGAGTCCTATAACACCCCTTTTTCTATGCAAGAATTACTATACTGCTTAAATCACAACATAAAAGACTCATCTCCAGGGCCTGATGACATCCACCCTCACATGTTGAAATATTTGGATGAAAATGGAAAAAATGACCTGTTGAACTTATATAACAAAATTTGGACTACAAATTTATTTCCTCAAACATGGAAAAGTGCTATTATCATTCCCATCCTAAAACCAGGTAAAAATCCTCATCTTCCTTCTAGTTATAGACCCATTTCCTTAACATCGGTCCCTTGCAAAATCTTAGAAAAAATGGTTATCAAAAGACTAAATTGGTTCATAGATAGCACAAACTCTCTCAGTTCCTTTCAAAGTGGATTTAGAAAAAAAAGATCTACACTGGACCATCTTTTTAGCCTACAAAATGAAATTAACACTGCTTTTGAAAATAAAGAATATGTACTTTCAGTGTTCTTTGACCTTGAAAAAGCATTTGATAAAGCTTGGCGTTATAAAATTCTCAGAAAATTACACTCCTTTGGAATTCGTGGACACTTAGCATACTTTATTCAAAACTTTCTAACAAATCGTTCTTTCAGAGTTCGCCTAGATAACACTTACTCAAAATCCTTTGAAATTAAAAATGGAGTTCCTCAAGGTTCTGTTCTTAGTACAATCTTGTTTCTGATACAAATTGATGACATTTGTGATGTTATAACTAAACCACTCTCTTTGAGAATTTTTGCAGATGACTTAAACATCTCTCTTAGATCTAAAAACCTCAACCTTATTGTAGAAAAAATTCAGGAAACCCTAAACCAAATTGAAAAATGGGCTGAAACAAACGGGTTAAGTTTTTCAGAATCCAAAACACATTGTGTACTTTTTTCTAGAAAAAATCAAATCAACCCAAAACCCACTCTAAAATTTAAAGGTCGCTCCTTGGAGTTCAAATCTTCTACCAAATTTCTCGGACTTACGTTTGATGAAAAACTAACTTGGACCCCCCATTTTCTAAACGTAAAATCAGAACTCTTGAAACGTATCAATTTATTAAAAATAATAAAAAATCCTAAATATAACCCTTCCCGTAAATTATTAATCCATCTATATAAATCTCTCATACGCAGCAAAATTGACTATGGCAGTCCATGCTTTACAAAAATTTCCAATAAAACCGCCAATATCTTAAAAACTGTTCAAAATTCTTCTTTACGAATTTGCATTGGAGCTCTTTACTCCTCACCCATAGATAGCATCTACTGTGAAGCTGCGGAACTACCCTCAGATTTCAGAAAATCACTAGTAACAAATAAATTCATTACATCAGCCTCAGCTAATCCATCACATCCCCTCCAAAATCTTATCTCAATATTCAGCTTACATCATTTCCAACAAAATGACAACCCACTTGCTAAGTTCATCTCAGAAATAAAAAACCTTGAAATTGATCTCAAAAATCTCATCCAAAAACCCATAACATACCCTCCTTGGCTATTAAAACCCTTACAAATTGATTTTCAACTGAGAAATTATCCTAAAAGAAACCATTCCCCATTAGAAATCAAAAGCCACTATCTTGAACTCATATCAAACTACACCGAATTCAATTTATGCTTTACTGATGGTTCCAAAATCTCTAACCTACATATAGGATATGCTTTTTCAATAAATGAAAAAATTTTCAATTTTAAAATTCATGAGGTCTCTTCAATATTTACTGCCGAACTTCTTGCAATTTACCATTGTCTTTTGAACATATCCACCACTCAACTTGAAAACAAAAACTTTTTAATACAAAGTGACTCTCTTAGTTCCTTGATATCCATACAAAACATTTTTTCAGATCACCCTATTGTTCAAAATATTCACAAAATTCTGCTAGATCTCCAAAATTCAAACCACACCATCCACCTTATGTATACTCCTAGTCATGTCGGCATTGAAGGAAATGAAATTGTTGACACCTATGCAAAATCAGCCACTATCCCCCCTCCCTTCACCATTTTCACCCCTGACGATATAAAATCCTTCTTCAAACAAAATACTCACTCTAAATGGCAAAATTTCTGGTCATCACAGACATCAAACAAACTCTTTCAACACAAAAAAACAATCTACCCCTGGAAAAATCTTAATCACCTAAACAGAAGAGAAGAAATAATTATAACCCGTCTAAGAATAGGTCACTCTAAAATCACACACAATCATCTCTATCAAAACATTCCGAAACCCCCCTGTCAATTCTGTGAAAATGAACCTATATCCACCCAACATTTACTATTCAACTGTCCTAAATTACAGCAAACAAGACTATCTCTCCAAATAGACCCAAATTCAATGACCATTCCAGATAACCCTTCTGAAATCCAAAAATTCATAACCCTACTTAAAAGCACCAACCTAATAAACCAAATCTAAACCCTTCTAGCCACGGGTGTAATAATCGTGTAATTATAAACACCCAAAACAAAAAAAAAAAAAAAAAAAGACATGAAAATCATACTTACTCGTATAATGCTATCAACGCTAAGAGCAACCACTTTGAAAATCAGAGCCACCACGCAGTGTTTGTTGTCAGGAGAGTATGCGCACGAATTGCAAGATTTTACTCCTGAAATCGCACAACGCCGTCCAAAAATCGTGTTGGGATACTCTGATTATCATTTTTCACTATACCGCAAAATCCGATTCCATATCACCAATCAAAAACTTGCCCCTCTCAAAAAAAATCAACTTGATCGACTGAAATTGGAAAAAATCACAAAGTATTCGGTGGTATTAGGCACATATCCTAAATTGAAGATTTTACTTCAGACGGTTACAACGATGAACATAAATTATTGTCAAACAAATATGACACTTATATTGTATGATACTGAATCATTTAAATGAATATTCAGCTTCAATGTCTAAATTTAATACCCGTACGTGTGGTGTACACATATCTATGTAACATTAAGTACATACAAAAGTATAATATGTGCATATTACGTAAACTGTAGCCTCATGAAAATTTCATAGGTATAGAATTAAATTTCACGCGCGAAGGATTTTTGATTCGCAGAATTCACGAAAAACAACGTGATAAATTTTAGTCAAAATTAGGCAGATAAGTCCCCACTAATGAGAGAAGCGATTTGAAATTTTAATTTTATGCAACGTTAAAAGACAATTACCTTACTTATTTATATAGGTACCTAGTACCTACCTACAATTAAAACTCAACAGTGCTTTTCGCGAATGTTGTAAGGTGAAAGTAAAAATCGCGAAATCTTCGGCTGTGAAATTTTCTATTCAAATTGTGCGAAAAATGAAAGAAATGAGTAATTTAGACGATGTTGTTATTTCTGGCATTTCTGGCGTGTTTCCAAAAAGTGAAAATGTGGAAGAATTCAAGAATAATTTATTGGCTGGAAATGATATGATTTCATCAACTTTTGAGAGACACAACAAAAAAGGTAAGTGCGAGGTGCCTTTCTACGACACAGCTTATCTGCATAAACTCTGATGAGTAGGTAATTATTCGAAATAAATGCACGCACTCGAACATATTCCATGTATTACCTAATTTTAAATCTCTATACAGTCTTTCAAAAATTGTAACAAAACTTTTTTTTCAATGCGCAGGGTTGAACGTTGGTTTATTAAAAACAATCGATCAATTCGATTATTCTTTTTTTCGCATGAATAATAGTCATGCCAAAAGCATGACATTTTCGGCGAAAATATTGCTCGAAAAAACCTTCGAAGCGATTCTTGACGCAGGTATGTACGATGCCATGGAATTTATTTTCTTAATGAATACTATATCTAAGTAGGTATAAAAACGATATTTAGAAATCCGAATTTTGAAAATATTGAAGGTTACAATCCTCAAGAAATAAAAGGGAAAAACATCGCTGTTATTGGTGGCGTGTGGGATCTCAATGACGAAGGGGATCCAGCTAAGGATAAGAAACCTGAAACGTATACCGAATTCGGAGGCAAAATGGTATTCATGTTGATGAACAGAATTTCACAATGGTTGGATGTTCATGGTAATATAAACTGACAATGACAGTGCTACGTGTACTGTAGGTATAGTGTATGTATATGTATTCGCCTGTATAGAAGATCGTTGGATTACCTCACTCCTTGAAAGTCACCCCTCAAAAGCAGCCAAAGCAGGACCGTCGCGTCGAAAGGGCAAGCAAAAGGGGCAGTTTGCCCCGGACGCGCGCTTTCTGGTGCATTCGGTATAAAAGAAAGACCGGTGATCAAAGAAAAACATGTTTTTTTACATCTCAAAACACGAATTTTCGAAAATTGTTTTCTTCTCTTTTTTAAAATTAAAATTTCTAAAAAAATATCATTCGGCTTTTAAAATAAAAAAATGATCTTCTCGCATAAAAATTATAAGGAGAATAAAAGATCAATGTAGGTAAAGGTATTAACACCCTGAAAAAAATTCTTCAAATTTTAAAATTATAAAATCCAAAAAATAAACTCTTCCAGTATGATAAAAAGGGATTGGATTTTGAAACGGGTTTATTAATTTGCAGCTAGTTATCGAAATTTACCCGCGGTTGCTAATCAATTGGCCGGTTTCAAAATCTGATTAGCAACAATAGTTCAATTTTTCACGCTCTACAATTTTTGTTCCAAGCTTTTTTGCGAACCAATGAACCGGTTTCAAAATGTGATAAAACAGAATTTGTGTAATTCTTGACGTCCTACAACTTTTGTTTCAAGCTTTTTTCTTCGTCTCCAATTTCTAGGTAATTTTCGATAATTGGTTGCAAATTAATGAACCGGTTTCAAAATCTGAACAGCAAAAATAGTTCAATTTTTCACGCTCTACAATTTTTATTTCAAGTTTTTTTTTCTCCATCTCCAATTTTTAGGTGATTGTCAAAAACATGTTGCTAAATGCGAACCAAAATGAACCGGTTTACCGGTTTCATTATGTGATAAAATGAAATTGTGTAATTTTTCACGCACTACAACTTTTGTTTCTAGTTTTTTTTCTCTGTCTCCAATTTTTAGGCAATTTTTGATAAGTGGTTGCAAAATTAATGAACTGGTTTCAAAATCCGATCAGTGAAAATAGTTCAATTTTTCACGCTCTACAACTTTTGTTTCAATATTTCCCCCCTATCTTCAATTTATAGGTGTTTCCCTATTGACAATTTCAAGTGGCAGAATGCTAGCAACAGTGCTAGCATGACCATGCTAGCACTGGTTGCACCATTTTGAACACCTTTCCTAGCATATCTGCTAGCAAACTGTTGCCAGCACAATGCTAGGAAAATGGTACTAGCACCACGCTAGCAGCATTTTTCTAGCATTATGCTAGCGATGGTTTGCTAGCAGATATGCTAGTACAGGTGTTCAAAATGGTGCAACCAGTGCTAGCGTAGTCATGCTAGCATATTTCTAGCATATGCTGGCATACAATTGGCTTTGCTAGCAGAGATGCTAATGCAGGTGTTCAAAATGGTGCTACTGGTGCTAGCATGATATTGCTAGCTTTTTGCTAGCATATGCTAGCATGTGTATAATATGTATAATATAATGCTAGAAGTGCATTAATTTCCTTATAAAAGAATAGGGTATTTTTAATTATGGTACGTTTCCCAAAAATATCCAAAAATGGGCAATTGCCCTACACTGCTAGTTTAGAACTAGTATTGCACTAGCATCTTGTGCTAGTATAAACTGAGTGATTAGTTTGCCAACTTCACTCTTCTTAATTTAAACAGGAAACTGTATTGAGCTTATATTCGACTTGACTACATACTTCATCTAAGAGAAGTTAAGTATATCATGATAAAGAACAACGCTAGCAATTTGCTAGCATTATGCTAGCACTTGACTGCTAGCACCTGGATAAGAAATCTTTTAACAAAAATCCAGCACCATGCTAGTACTTTGACTGCTAGCTTTACCAAGGTTAGAATAGCGCTAGCAGTAGACTAGTGCAAGTTTACCCGTGATTGTATTTCTAGCATGTAACTAGCAGATTGCTAGCATGCCTTTTGCTAGTTCACCTCATGCTAGCACCATTACAGGGTGCTAGCAATGCACTAGCAATATGCTAGTAGTGACTGCTAGCTGTACTCGGTGGTTATGCTGCTAGCATGTAACCAGCAAATTGCTGGCCTGTCTTTTGCTAGTTCACCGCATGCTAGCATCATACCAGTTCTATGCTAGGATGAATTTTCCAATAAAATGTCTGCTGGCAAAGTGCTAAGTGCTAACACCATTCTAACTGGTAATCTGCTAGTTGATTCCAGGCTAGCACCGTGCTAGTATTCTGCTACTAATGCTAGCATTCTGCTAGTAAAATTGTTCATCATAAGATAATTATTCTGCTAGGATTAACTAGTGTATGGCTAGTGTACTTTTTACTAGCTCATATCATGCTAGCAACATGGTAGCTTTACGCTAGGAGAAACTGCCAGCATCGCTTGGTAATTATGATGCTAGGATATAACTAGCATGTTGCTAGCATACATTGTGCTAGCTCATCTCAGGCTAGTATTATGGTGGAATTTTGCTAGCAGGAGTTGCTGGGATCATTCGATAATTATGGTGCTGGGTTTTAACTAGCATATCCCTAGCATACATTTTGCTATAGATAATCTCACATTAGCAATATGACAGCATCATGCTAGCAGGGACAACTGGCATTACTAGGTAATTATGAGGCAAGCGTTTAACTAGCACATTTCTCGCATACATTTTGCTAGCCACCCCATGCTAGCGATATGATAGCATCATGCTAGTATGAACTGCTAGCATCACTTGAGGAGCTTGGAGTCGAACCGTACATTATCCAAAATTCACTTTTTTCAGGAAATGCGAAAAACCAGCACAGCAAAATCGCATTCATAAAAATGGCTACAAATTGGTACATAACTTGTGTTTAGTGTAAGAAAAATTACCCTTGAAAAATTTTCCCGAATTTCCCTCCCAACAGGGAAATCTACCACCATCAATTTCGATAATGTATGGTTTGACTCCAAGTCTGATTTTTTCCTGTAAAAAGTGTATAAAATCACGAAATTTCTCGCCAAAAGAAGTACAGAGGCACATCTTCGAATGTATATTACCGAAATATAATAATAAATGAATACGAGTACGATTTTACAAATAATGATTAAAGACTAGGGTCAGCTGGATCACTATTTTAAGACTAGGGTCAAACGAATAACGATTAAAAAATAGGTTCAGACGAATAGGTAACCATTAAAAAATAGGGCCAGTCTAATAACGATTAAAAAAATAAGTTCAGACGAATAGGTAACAATTAAATAATAGGGCCAGTCTAATAACGATTAAAAAAATAGGTTCAGACGAGTAGGTAACGATTAAAAAATTGGGTCAGTCTAATAACGATTAAAAAAATAGGTTCAGACGAGTAGGTAACGATTAAAAAATTGGGTCAGTCGAATCAGACAATAAACTCCAGCGACTCTTCCGGTGTTTCACACATCACTTCGCCTTCTGCACTCGGATTATCCACAAGCTCTTCTTCTTCACGTGTAGTGGGTGCAATTTCTTCACCTGCCGAATCTTGTACAACACTGGCATCCAAAATGTAAATAAAAAAGCCCAAACGAGGATCCATTCTCCAATTTTCACCAAAATGTTTGACTAATAACTTTTCGACGTCAGTTTTCTTCTCCTTCTGGACAGAATTACCTTCAAAAATTTCAGAAAGCTTGATGTTCTTGGGAGATTTCTTCCGTAAGAAAATATCAGAAAACTTGCCGGTATCGTGATAATAATACGGCTCGCCTTTTACTTCCACTGACAAATTCGATTTTGGGTTTCTTCTTATGTAGATCCTCTTCATTTTTGAAATTTGGAATGGCCAACTGGAAACCCTTTTAATGACGCCATTCGTGGCATTTTTGAAATTGAAAACAGTTACTCTACTCGCCACATCGATCACATCGCCAAATTCGTTATCACCAATCAAATTGACCATCTCGTTCGGATTTACGATGATTTCTTTACGTTTAATAACGCGTTCAATACGCCCAAATACACGATCAGGTGGTATAAAACTGTGGCCAGTAACTGGAAAAACGAGCATGACTTCCTCAATATTTTTTGGGGCAAAATTTGCGAGCCAGTGCACACACATGGTTACCATAATCGTGTTTTTATTCTGCCCGCCACAGCCATCTGCCACCAGTCGAACTTTTTTATACTTTGAGAGGTTCGTTGTATTCAGAAGATAAAAAATACACGACGAAATCAAATTAGCATTTTTTTTAAACTGATTTTCTGTCCATAAAAAGCATTTCACATTCTCTGGCCGCAATTTGGATTTTGAATGACCTATTACTGCAGTAAAGTTGTGCAGATAAATCTGACGAGAATAATATGCCGCACTATCTGGCACTTTAGGCAGAGGCTGATTTTTTTCACAATCAAAGGAACACAGGAAAAGATCGTCGGAGTCGTCCTGCAAGTACTCAAAAAATGCAGAGGCCTTTTTTTTATGAATGGCCAATTCTGCACGTAATTTTTGCTTTTCTTCTTCATCTGTGAAAGAAAAAAAATCAGAATTTGAAACATTGATGAAAATTCAAAAGACGTAATTGCAACAGTGATCAAAAATCGATAAGAATTTATTCAGAAATAAATTTTATTGTTACAGAAAGAATGTTATTTTTCACCTTTTTCAGCTTTAATTTTTTCAGAATAGCTCAGACAAGTTGAACAGACGTCACTCGCAGGGGAACCAAAGCCAATGTTGTACTCTGTTGTGAATATGAATCGAAAATACGAGCTTTTGGGCACATCTTCTAAATTAGTCCATTCTTTGTACATTCTGTATAACTTTTCGATATTCAAATCGCATGACAAATATTTCCGCATTGATTTTCCTCGACAGTAGTGGCTCTCTTTAAAATTCAATCTCGACATGAACGCAGCTATATCATTTGTCTGAACAGAAGACTTTTCTTTAATTGATGGAACAACACCACCTCTGTTTTCAGCGATGTATCCCTTTTCGTAGTACTCTTTTGCAATTCGATTCAGTCTCGTCTTACTGATGTGCAGTATCTTCGAGAAAGCATTATAACAAATTTGGACCAATTCCTTTGCTTGATTACGGATGAAATATTTCGCGGAGCAGGTGGAAGAAGAAATCAATTGATATTCAGCTTTTACACGACGTCTTTCCACTTTTGATATTTCCATATGTTTCAGCAGAAAATTATCTTGCTTTTGTTTATCTCTCTTCGAGTAAAACAGCTTATGGAAATCGTACACGTCAAAAGCAGTTAATGTGCTGCATTTGTAGACTGATTTCTTAGTGTGGATGCATCTTGGACGAATCGGGGGAAATGCTGGTGCACAGCTACGATAGAAAATACATATTTTAAATAATTAATTACCTCAAAATTTCAAAACCGAATCATTCAACTTTTGTAACCTACCTCATAGCTTTGTCTTTGTTTTTTTTCCAATGTTCTGGCTGTGGAATAATCTTTCGGCTGTTGCTAAACCTCTTATTATCCTTTTTTTTGGTAATTCCGGGCATTTTATTTATCAAAATTATTAATTTTTTGGCGAAACAAACATCAAAATCATATTTCAGATCACCAAAATCACGTTTCCAACTTTGTTTACATATGTTGGCTTTATCACTTGACGAAAATTATCAACTTGGAGTGGAACCGTACATTATCCAATACTTGGAGCGGAACCATACATTATCCATTGGATAATGTATGGTTCCACTCCAAGCCAGTACTTTGAACACGTTTTTCTCCCAGAACGAGACATTCTGGCACCACGATGACATGTTATTCTGATAGCCCATGACGAATACTACCCGAAACGATACTTATCTCATTTTTTTCAAAAATGGATAATGTACGGTTCCACTCCAAGCTCCTCACTTGGTAATTAAGGGGCGAGGGTTTAACTAGCATATTGCTAGCATGAATTGTGCTAGCTCATCTCATACTAGATATTTGATAGCATTTTGCTAGCGGGAAATGCTAGCTTCATTCGGTAGTTATGTGGCTAGCATGTTGCTAGCTCATTGCTAACATACTTCTTGCTAGTTTGCATCATGTTAGTAATAAGCTGGCATTTTGCTAGCATGTTATGCTAGTTCATTTCATGCTAGCATAACGCTAGTATCATGCTAGTTTCCTGCTACTCATGCTAGGTGGGTGCTACTAATGCTAGCATTCTGCTAGTAAAATTGTCAATAGGGTTGTCGAAAACTGGTTGCTAAATGCGAACCAACGAACCAGTCCAGTTTCAAAATATGATGAAAGAAAATTGTGTCATTTTTCACGCACCACAACTTTTGTTTCAAGCTTTTTTCTTTTCTCAAATTTTTAGGAGATTGTCAAAAACTGGTTGCTAAATGCGAACCAACGAACTGGTTTCAAAATGTGACTGCACGGAATTGTGTAATTTTTCTCGCCCTACAACTTTTGATTCAAATTTTTTTCCCATCTTCAATTTTCAGGTAATTTTTTGATAACTGGTTGCAAATCAATGAACCAGTTTCAAAATCCGAACAGCGAAAATGATTCAATTTTTCACACTCTACAATTTTTGTTTCAAGCTTTTTTCTCTATCTCTAATTTTTAGACGAATAAACTTTTGTTTCAAATTTTTTTCTCCATCTTCAATTTTTAGGTACTTACCTAATTTTTGATAACTGGTTGCAAATCAATGAACCAGTTTCAAAATCCGAACAGCGAAAATGATTCAGGCTATTGTCAAAAACTGGTTGCTAAATGCGAACCAATGAACCGGTTTCGAAATCGCCAAATGTGATTAGACAGAACTGTGTAATTTTTCACGCCTACAACTTTTGTTTCAAGCTTTTTTCTCTACTCGTATCTACAATTTTTGGATATTTTCTGATACCTGGTTGCAAATTATTGAACCAGTTTCAAAAAAATTCATATCACGTTTTTGTCGACTTAGTGCGCGGAATACATTACGCCAGTAAAAACCAGCTTGAATTTATTGACCAAACCGGTTTTTCAATTTGTGGACACCCTGAGCATGGGCCTGAAATTTCCAAGGTCGCTTTTGAAAGCCCTTATTTTTTGCTACTCAACACCGCTTCATTCATTTCGCTAGTTTTTCCCACTTGGAAATTAAAACCAACAGGCACTACTTTTGTGTCATAATGTATACAAATTTTGAAAAACTCTCACCCTTGTTTTGCTCGGGCCAAGTTGTTTCTTGTTTTAAAATTTAAAAATTCATAATTTAGGCCCTCAAAAATCCAAAACAGAATTTATGAAAATTTTTATACGTCATATCCCTGAATTTTGGAGGTCAAACATTTTCAAATTGTTTTTGCAGACAGGCACTTGTCATACTGATCGTTTCTCGTTCGTCTATTCAAATCATATGTATTTAAGGTTGAAATGACTCCAACGTTTCAATCAACGCCCTTTCAGTACATATATTACACTTCCAGCTAACTGCAACACTAATACTTTGATTAACTGCCTCATCAGGACCAAGCTACTCCGTAAACACGGCTTGCTCATCTTCAATATACGCCATTGATGACGCAATTAAAGCCATTCAACGAGGACAATGCGAAGGAGCAATCGTATGCAGTTCAAATTTTTGCTTAGCCCCCATGGAATACTCGACCTCTACCCCATTTCTCAGCCCAGATGGGACAAGTGCGCCTTTTGATGCAGATGGTACCTATTTATTTACGTACTCGTATCTGTCAAAATAAAGCAAATTGCAGAAAATTCACTAAAATGTACCCTTTTCCAGCAAACGGTTATGTGAGAGCTGAAGCAGTAGTCGTAGTTTTTTTGCAAAAAAGAAAACATGCGAGACGGATTTACTCAACCATCATTCATTCATCAACCAATTCCGACGGATTTCAAGTTAATGGAACAGGTTTTCCATCAACCAAAGCACAAATAAATCTATATCAACAATTTTACCAAGAAATTAACCTGGATCCCCGAAAGATTTCTTATATCGAAGCTCATGGTACTGGAACTCGGGTAGGCATAAAAATTCAATCACCAATAAAAATGTGCAAAATTACAGCCAGCATAAATGTAGGTACTGAACACGGGTGGCAACTTGAATTTTTTCCGTGTGTAGCACAAAAATTTTGACACAAAATTACTGTAATAGAACCCTAACCCCCCCCCCCCCCCCGCTTGAGCCAGTAAAAAGACGATACGTTGAACTTCTTCCATTTTTGGAAATTCATTCATTAAGGTTAGTAGGTAGGTATTCTTGAAAAGAAACAGTAATTGTACAAAAATGATTTTTTTTTCCAAAAAATATTAAAAACCAGTCGAAATTGTGTAGAAACATTCAACAATGCATTAAAACACCGATAATTTTTAATTGAGAAATTTTTTTAGAATGTCCAAAATTATTTCATCGACTAGTTTCACTCCAAATTTTTGGGGCCATGTGTAGCATGCTACACACGAAATCGGCTCGTGTGTAGCCGAAGCTACACAGGCAACAGGATAATTGCCACCAATGGTACTGAATAATATTTTTAAAAATATCGTTTTTTTCTGTCATAGGCAGGAGATACTGCGGAAGGAACATCCATAGATGAATTTTTCTGTACAAATCGTACGTCTCCATTAAAGGTGGGATCAGTCAAGTCGAACATGGGACATGCTGAGGCGGCAGCAGCCTTATGCAGCATAATCAAATTGATCATAGCTTTCGAGACTGGAACGATTCCTGCGAATCTACGATACAATAAACCAAATCTCGACATTAAGGGTTTCAGTAATGGACATCTTGAGGTTATTTTACAACGAGGAAATTACGTTTCAGCTACCATCGTGATTTTGTGTCACACTAACTGAATTCAATTTTCATTTTCAAGGTCGTTACAAAACCAATTCCCTCGGAGGGGGATTACTTTGCGTTAAGTTCTTTCGGACTTGGTGGAGCTAATGGTCATATTGTCCTACAACCTCATAAAAAAGTCCAAAATAAACAACGTTCATCGATCGATGAAAATATACATTGGCTAGTTACAGCATCTGGAAGAACAGAGGAAGCAGTTGACTGCATTTTGAATTCTGTAAAACTAGTTCATTCACTCACACGACAAAAAAAATGTTGACATTTTAACTCATTCGTCGCATACTTGATAGGTTGAGAAAAATAGAAACGCCGAATACATTCGATTATTGCATGAAATTTTCAAATACGGAATTCAAGGTCATCCATATAGAGGATACATAATTCTGCAGAAAAATAATTTACCCAAAGTGTCTAAAAAAGTAAGCTAAAATATTGCAGGAAGATAAAATATTCATTCTAAAAACAGCACAATTAAATCGAAAAAATATATATATTTGTATATTTTCAGTTCTTTTCTGGTGAAGAACGGCCAATATGGTTTGTTTTTAGTGGTCTAGGATCGCAATGGCCTGCAATGGGAAAATTGTTAATGGAAATCCCAATTTTCGCCCAGTCTATACGTAAAAGCCACGATGCGCTACGATCAAAGGATCTTGATGTAATAAAAATCATTTCAAACGACGATCCTCAAATACTCGACAATATTCTAAACATATTTGTAGGAATAACAGCTATTCAGGTAACGTACATTGGTATAAATTTGGAGCTAAGAATTTTTCGAACGAAAATTTACCTTCCCAACAGATTGCTTTAGTGGACGTATTGAGTCAAATGAATATAAAACCAGATGGAATCATCGGTCATTCAGTAGGAGAAGTAGCATGTGGATATGCCGACGGTTGTCTGACAGCCGAACAAACGATTTTAGCAGCTTATTACAGGGGTTTGGTTTTGATGGAAAATGGTTCCATCAACGGAACAATGGCAGCTGTTGGTAAGTGAAATTGCAAAAATGTGTCATTGAAAATTTTGAAACAGAGACAATTCAATTATTTTCTTTTCACATGCCATCTTTCATCCACTTTTCAGTGTATGTAGAATAAATAAAAAAATTAGGTAAAGACTTCTGCCATTAAAAAATTCAATTATTATTCACTCAGGTGAAAGCTCGCAGTATGGTACCGAGTTCTAATTGTCTCGCGAACGATTCGTTCCGAACTTGACGAAATTCTCACGGCAACGCCGTCGATATCGTAAGTTCCAGTCCAGCTCTCAGGACAGTGTTCATTTGCGCGGGTGTCCCTGTTCACCTCGCAGTATTTGTGCATGACACGATAAAAAATCTTATACCTCAGGAAATCGATATCGCATGTCATAATGGTCCCAAGAGCTGTACTTTATCAGGACCAACGGATATTATGCAGAACTTCATCGAGACATTGCAAGAAAAAAATATATTTGCACGCAAAGTGAATTCTGCAAACATTCCATCCCACAGTCGTTACATCGCTTCGCGGAAATTGCCACTTTTATCCTACCTCAATAAAGTAACTCTCCATCCTGAAAAATAACCAGTGAAATGCTACATAGGCTTAAGAACTTTTTTATCTTTCCCTTCAGGTTATTCCGGAGCCGAAAATTCGTTCAAAAAAATGGATATGCACATCTGTACTCGAGCACAATTGGGATAACGAAGAAGTCAAATATTGTTCTGCCGAATATCAATCGAATAATTTCGTAAATCCGGTATACTTTGAAGAAGGCTGCCGCCACATACCTGATAATGCGATAACTATTGAAATAGCACCTCATGGTCTCCTAAACGCCATTTTAAAGCGTTCTTTACCAGAAACTGTACACAATATTCCATTAACTCGGAAAAATAGTGAAAACAGCGTAGAATATCTACTAAGTGCCTTCGGACAGTAAGTATTCTATTTCCATTTGTTGAAATTTTGGGGAATTTCAAGTTTCAAAAATCTACTGGGGGCTCCAGTAATTTTCAAAAAGTTGCCGGAGTCTCCAAAAAACGACTTGAAATCCACCTGCAGTCGACTTCGTAGCATACTGAGATTAGTTTGCAGAGTAAATTTCGGCTTTCCAAATCCATTTTTGATGAAATTTTGTGGGAATTTCGAGTTTCAAAAATCTGCTGAAGGCTCCAGAACTGCTCAAAACGGTTTGTAACAGTTTCCAATCGATTTGGCATGTCGAAAATAAGGTAGATCCCAAATTTCAGCTTTCTTGATTAATGTGGTAAAATTTTGATTTTTCCCTCATTTTTGCCCTAAATTTAATTTTCAAAAATTCACCAAAAATCGCAAAATGCAATTTAGCACTTGAAATTTTGGCTTGTGATGAATTTTTTCATACTCTTTTAATCTATAGCTTTGTCAAATTCAAAAAATTTCGACCGAGTCCATATTGGAAAGCAAAATCTGTGATTTTGGCTGCCTCGCCAATCAACATGGTCGCCATATGGTTAACTAAGGCCAACTTTTTTTGGCAAGTTGTTATAAGGGGGATTGGAATTACTGATATAGAGGAATAGGGCTGACATCCCTCTATAAGGTGTTTAGGTTAAGAATTATTCCTTACGTGGGGAATACATGATTGCTTGGTCCAGACTAGCTCAAATTCGGACACTGGGTAACTCCAACCCTCCAAATACATCATACTAGAGAGTATAAAACAACAAATAAAACGAGTCATATTCGTAAGGTGTACGTAATATGTTTAATCGTCGTAATATACAGTATTTATAAAACAGAGTCTTTCGGCAATCACACACATATGTGTGTAATTCCGAGATTATGCATAATTAAGAATAGCGTGAACATATTAAATGGGAAGCATAACATATTCATGTTATTCACTGGGGTCAAAGCAATATTATTAAATCTACATAAATACATTAAATGAGAACATTGAAAATATTCGTGCAGACTTACTGAGATTTGCTAATTGCAACTCATTGCATTAAGTAGCGATATGCAATATTTACTGACACTGTCACTGTCACTGTCCAGCCGTCTCTCCGTTGCACTCCTAATACTTGAGGCATTCGACGACAATCAAGAGTTGTTCGCGTTATTTCATCAAAATGATAATTTAATTCAGCATCGTTTAGCAGAGATATTTAAATTACGTTAATGCGTTATTTGAATGATTTTTTAGAGTTATTTATTTAGTTTTCACGAGTTATTTATGAGTATTTTCACGAATTCACGAATTATTTATTGAGAGTTATTTAGATGATTTTACAATCAATACCGCGGATATCCAGAATAAAACCAATGATCGAACCAATAATAGATATTTTAAACAGCTATTGTCATGGTTAAATTTCCACGCTAGAAGTGGTACAGACAGATTAAAGAAAGACACAGGCAAGATGCCTGTGCGTTTGTGCATCTGATGTGCCAACGGATCGACACACCAATCGAGGTGACTTAACTCCAGAGAGCTCGAGATTCCGATGCTAAGTCAAGATCTTATTTTTCGCGATGTACCTGGTAGCTACCAGAAAACATCGCGTCTATTAGAAACGCCCACTTTACCACACTTCCAGTATAAGGGTTGTTCTTTTAGAAGAAGGAGAACAGCTCGCACTTTCTCCTCTCAGGGATGATTATCATCATTTCCCCTACTGTGATTATTACGAGAATAACTGCTAGGCAGTTGGGCCATACTTGTACCTTACAAAGTTTGCTTTAAAATGTTCCTTAGGATGTTCCCTTTAAGAAAAAAGTTGTTTTGGTGGATTGGTGGGGGGGGGGGGGTTGCAATTAAATTATTCCTGTTGTCATATGCCAGGCTATAAAAAATCTTGAATCAAAGTTCAAAATCGCGTAGTTTTACAAAATAATGAACTAAAAATAATCGTAGATTGTACGAAGCTGGTAGCGAGATGGAGCTGAGTCACCTTTATCCGGAAATCGAGTTTCCAGTAAGCAGATCAACTCCGATGATTTCTCCATTAATTAAGTGGAAATACGAAAAACAGCAAAACGCTTATAACATGAGTACCGCAAATACGAATCAATCATATGAGAGGCATTATACCGTTGATCCCAATAGTGAAGAATATAATTATCTTCGAGGTCACGTCATTGGAGATAGGAATTTGTTTCCTGGCAGTGGTTATTTGGTAAGGACGCAAACATGATTCCACTATAATAAGATTTGGGTTTCATATTCAATTTCAAGAAAATTTTCCCTCAAAAAATAACCATAAAAATGTATATTATGGAAACTGAGACACCTATTATGATTTTTTTCAGTGGATGGTCGCTGAAGCCATTTCTATGATAAAGAAAAAGCCACTGACGCGTTTTCCCATAATTTTTGAAAATATTCATTTTGAACAAGCGGTAACCATCCCAAGTAAAGGTATAGAAACGAACATTTCACTTCAAAATAAAACCAAATAAATTTACAACCTAATTCATAAATTTCAGGTAGTTTGTATTTTCACATCGTTATTCAAGATCACAACAATCAATTTGAAGTGAAATACGACGAAGCTGTAGTAGCACAAGGAAAAGTTCGAATTTTGGAAAATACTTATAAAGATGTGACCAACATAGAACCATTTAAAAATGAAATATCCAATTCAGATATTTTACCATTGAATATCGACGATTTTTACAAAGAACTGCGATTAAGAGGTTACCAATACGATGGATTATTTAAAAACGTTCAATATGTCAACGGTAATCGTAATGTTTAAACTTCACATTTGCTTGGTTTCAGTTTTCTACTGGTTTAGGATTTAGTTAAGAACTCGTAAGTCTTAGTTTTATCCGCATAATTCGACTACATTTTTTTCAAAAGGTACATATGGAGAATTATCCTGGAGCAAGAATTTCGTAACTTTTATCGATACGATGTTGCAAATCACCGTAATGCACGTGGACACTAGAGTAACTCTTGTTCCTACATTCATACGCAAAGTTGTGGTAGACTTTCAGAAACATTTTGAAATCCTAGAATCCTTGGATAAAGAAAATCCTAGTTAGTATTTTATATTTTTGTTTTTGTGATCCATATTTTTAAGATGTCGGATTATAAAGTAGGTAAGTAGTATTGATATGTGATTTCAATTCAACTATAACAAAGAAGGTACCTCAATTGGCAGAAAAATTTTTGAACCGGAAAATATTAAATCAAAAGAAATGTCCAAATTTGACATCCAAAGATCCACAAAAAAAAAAATCGAAAAATGCACCCTAACAGCTAATATTCTGACTAGTGAAGTCTTTTTGCATGTTCTTCCAATTTAGCTTTTGTCTAGTTGAAAAATTTTTCTGCTGGTGTGGATACCTCCCTTGTACCTTCGTAAATATACCTATCCCATAGAATTTCCTGTTCTTTACCACTCCTATCACAATTCATTGAGTGCCGGAGGGATTCAGATGAGCGGATGGAGATGTGCTGAGATTAGTCGTCAGAGAAAACGAGCAGATCAAATACTCCAAAGATATTACTTTGTTCCAAATATCAGCAATGAAGTAAGCAAACGCGATTTTCACCAAGAGTAACGCTCTGGTTATTTGAAGAGAAATTCACAAAACAATAATTCTATCAGAAAATGGATTTGAATACAGCAGTTGACATTTGCACTGAAATCGGTACACAGAATACTCTAATTATCAACGCCATCACCTACGAATTAATTGATCAAGATTACAGTCGAACTGGGCCTTCCATATCAGTAGCAGTTTTACAAGCTTTGCATGATAGACCAGCATACAGGGTATAACACTTTGAGACTCATTACTTTGATCAATCACCTGACCAACGCAGCACCTACTAATCAATAACCAAACCACTCAATTATTTAGGCAGACGTTAACATTTTAACCAATTCAATAAAACCAGAGGAAACAGAGGCATCCAGCGAAATAACAGTATCAAATGGAAAATTACCAAACAACAAAACTGTTTTAATGGTGATTTTGTCACACATACAAAACAAAATCGAGGTTTGTAAAAAATTTTAGCACATGACAATAATCATCTAAGACTAACCTTCTTGATCAAATGCAATTGATTTTAGAGCATCGAATCAATTTTGGAAGCACTGAGAGATGATGGCTTTATCCTCACAAGAGAACCAGTCGCTGAAAATGTTCCATTTGAAAAATTGGGCTTTAATGTCTGCTTTAGTCGAATTATTAACGATACTGAGAAAATTATGCTCCTTAATAAAGTAAGCTCTCCGAAATAGAATTATGTATCAAGACAGTCCGACTCGACTACGACTCTTTGATCCAATAAACTACAATTAATATAAACCCTTCATTGCACAGTTGACAAAAACCAAACCAATCAAACAAACAATCCAAATAAAATATGGTTCGTATTCTTGGGTACCTGAAGTCCAAACTGCTATTTCAAATCTCGATTCCGAGAAAGATGAAAAATTGATATTGTACGCGGAAAAACAACCAAATAACGGCATACTGGGCTTTTTCAACTGTTTGAGGAAGGAAGACAAAGGAAAACATATCAGGTACGATCTGATACATATATATTCTCATTAATATGCTCATTTGGAGTCAATTTATACCAACAAACGTCATTTTCAAGGTGTTTTTTCATCATGGATGACAATGCGCCTTCTTTCTCCCTGGATGATCCATTTTATAAATCTCAATATGATAAAGATCTCTCTTATAATGTATATAAGGATGGAAAATGGGGCGGTTACTGGCATTCATCGCTCAACGCATTGGCTGATGTAGAATCCAGTCATGCATTCTGTACGTTGGAAGAACGTGGCAATCTTTCCTCTTTCAAATGGATTGAAGGCTCGTTGGATCCTTTAACGTAATCTCTCAAATCCGCCGCTCATATTACTTACAATTTCCCAAAAGTTCATGTCTTTTGAAAAACTGATTTCAGATATGAAGGAATTTGCGATGAAAAATTTCTCGTTTATGTTTATTACTGTGGAATCAATTTCAAAGACGTTATGCTATCAACTGGAAGAATTTCTCCAATAGACTTATTGTCTTATAGTCGTCTTTCAGAGGTCAGTTACTATAGAAAACATCTTGTGGCGAGGCGGAGGCATAGGCAGAAGGCATTCCTCTCATTCCCTAACATTTTATCATAAGTTGAATTGAATCTACCCTATATTAACTTAACGATTTCTAGTCACTGTACCACAATCTCATAATTATAATGATCAAAATCATTCAAGGGTTACATAGGAGGCGAATTTTCTGGTAAAGATAAAGATGGAAGAAGATTGATGGGAATTTTGCATGTGCAAGGCAAGGGAATTTCTACAATGGTCGAAGCGTCGCCACTCATTACATGGAATGTACCAGACAGTATGACATTAGAAGAAGCAGCTAGTGTTCCTATTGTATATTCTACAGTTAGTTTAAAATTGACTTATCAATTTACAATCTCAGATTTTGATATAGGTAGGACATAGGAATGATTTCAATGAGTCGAATTATGACATTATTTACAGGTCATATTTGCCTTCTTTGTCAAAATGACACTGAAAGAAGGACTTTCAGTCCTCATACATTCTGGTAGCGGTGGAGTTGGCCAAGCAGCCATAAATATTTGCCTGCATTACAAATGTAATATTTTCACAACTGTTGGAACTGCAGAAAAAAGGGAATTCATTAGAAAAGCATTTCCTCAAGTAAGTTTTCTATAACTAACCCCTTATGGTTCAAAATAACTGATACAGGGCGCCCACACAGGAAAAAAATTATGGGTATAATTTTTACTATTTCGCATGGTAACCGGATCCCATTCAAAAATACATATAGTGATTTTCACTATGAGATTAGTAAATTTTACTATGAGAGTAATAAATAACCAATTCTAGGTAAAATGTATTTTTTGGCTGTGTAAAAATCACTATTACTTTTGAATGGGATCCAGTTACTGTGCTGAAATAGTAATTTTTATTTAAAAGAATTTTCCATGCAGAAGTATTGTGAACCCCAAAGAAAGTTTTTTATTAAAAATATAGGTTGGTAACATGAAATAGATGCATATCATTGGTGAAATATTATCACCTTAATCTAACAACCAATCGTGTGTTTGGTGTGCTATCATTATTATCGTTCAGTGTGATCAACCAAAACTGGCAAAACATTTAGCAGAAAACTTTTTTTAGGAGTTCACAATATTTCTGGGCACCCTGTACTTAACATGAGTCACTAGGGTGAACCTATATGGTGAGATTTTTTTCTTCGTTTTTTTCCACTCCCGCCTCCTAAAGTTGTTACCAGGGGTGAGAAAATCACATCATCAGATTTTCAACCCCCTCGGTGAAAAACAATAATTATCAGACAAAATTCACATGTGCTTGGTTAATCTGGAGAAGGTGTTCAATCGTAGTATGAAGAAAGAAGTTGTACAAAATCTTGAGGAAAATCAAAGCGAATGAAGAAATAGTACACTTGATCCGGAAACATGTGATGTTGTGTGGAGGTAGATTCTGCACGTTCGTGCATATGCAATAAACCTCGTACATAAGCTCATCAAATGAGCTTCACCTAGCTTCATTGAGCTTCGTGAGTACCTGGCGATTTACCGCCTCAGTACCTACTTTTCGGTTACAAACAAATAGGACAAACATTTATCTTAATGATAGCTGTCTTACGAAATAAGAATTCCTTCAGTTATTATATTTTGTATCGTTTATTTATCGATTACAATATAATAACTTACTCAAGCTAATTATTATACTGGCCTGTACAGTATTACGGAAGAGATGGCATTTCATGCCTTAGAAAGTGCAGAGCACATCACCACGGGGAACGGGAACAATAAACGGATGTGGGAAGGTCCATCTACGTTACTCTTTAAGAAGAGATTTTAGATAAGGATGAACTTGAAGTTTTACGTAATAACCAAGCACCCGAGTCCATTTGACTTCTCCATCAGCATAACAGGAACACAGCACATATTACGGAATAGATCACTTGATCGCAAGCTTCACCAGTTCATATTTCGTATATGACTGGACTTATGCTACTAATTTATCCGATTAGATTTACGCAAACAGCATGATGTAGGTATAAGCCTACATCATCTCGGGAACACTGATAACCGATGTTAGGCATCGGGAGTCGCCAAATGACTGGCGTTTAGCTCGTTGCTCTCACAACTCGTTGGTCATGAGAGAACTAACTCACCAGATGGCGCTTTTACGTAATTAATCCGCCAGATCGCGTATTTATGGAACTAAAATGCGTTGCAGCTGAATGCAGAACAATTTTCTGTCACACCAGTGACAGAAAATACTGCAATTCCTATCGTTACAGTTGGAAGCAAAGAAGATAGGAAGAGGTGTAAGAGGGATGCCCAATGTTGTGTAGCCTGTTCAACATCTACTTCAACGACATGATTAAAGAATGGTTGAAAACCAAGCCAAAAAGGCTAGACATCAATGACACCAATGCCAATACCCTACTATTCCCTGATGATCAGGTGGCCTTTGCTGACAATAAAGATGACTTACAGAGAGTTATGTACAACCTTCAGAAAGTAGCAGATAAAGACATATTATGGAATGAGAATCTCATTGTCAAAAAAAAGGTGATGGCCTTTGAGGGAAAACAGCCAATACACAGTAAAATTGTTGTAACTGGACTGCCAGTAGTAAAGTCAGAAGCTTTAAATATCTCTAATGCAAGATATTTTATGAAGATGAGGTTGACGCACAACTTAAGATCAACAAATTCCTGAGAGTAGGCGGGGTAATAAACCAAGCCATCCCTCTAAGAACAGTCAGAGCTGAAACGCAAATAAGAATTTACAATACACTGGCAAGACCAATGCTGCTGTATGGAAGAGAAACATGGACAATGAGAAAGGATATAAAAAGCAGAGTAACTGCAGCGGAAATGAGATTCATGCGGGCCACAGCAGGATATACAAGACACATGACACAATAGGAAAAGGAATGAAGACATTCTGAAGGAGCTAGAAGCAGAGCCAATCATTGGAGATTACAGAAAGAAATGGTGAGGCATCACTTTTTCTGCAAATATGGAGAAAATAAGAAATAAGGAATCGTTTTCTCACACGAGATGATAACTTTGAGGGGTTGAAGGTGGAAAATTCCAACTTTGCAAAATAAAGAAGGTACACCCTGATGAGTCACTCACTACAGGGCCAATTCGACAAAATTTTGAAGCATTAATTCATCCTCCTTTCAAACACCTTCACGTCCTTCACCTTACCCTTAGCATAATTCTCTTTTATAGAGGAGAAGGTACAAATATGGACCCCCTCTAGCTTTTTGGCTTTAAAGGGTAGAAAAAATTATCATATTTTTTTTTCAAATATAGGTACCATTCGAAAGGCTAAAGACTCTAGTATATTGTGTAAAAAAATTTGTTTTTTTTTGTTGAAAACTCACGGAGAAATTTGAAATTTAGAAAAGTGACATAAAATGGTACAAATATGGACCCCCTCAAAAAATGTATAAAAATTTCAGAAAATTGAACAAAAAATTATTTAAAGATGTTTTTCGATGCTTTGGACTTGTCTTGTTTATTAATAACACTTTTCTCGGTATTCTAAAAACCATTGAATCAAAATTTGATGAAAAAAAAATTTAGGGGTCCATATTTATACCCATGTAAAAATTGACCAAATTTATGAAAAATAAAAATCATGGTTCCATTTTCGACACTTTGGACTTGTCTTCTTTGTTAATAACACTTTTCTCGACATTCTAAAAAATATTGAATCAGAATTAGGTAAAAAAATTTAGGGGTTCATATTTATACCCATGCAAAAAATCGGCGCAGTTTATGAAAAATGAAAAAAATCATGAAAATCAGTTGGAGTACAGACAATTATGAAAGTATATTTTGAAAGTACACATTATTGTAAGTGTAAGCTACTATAATTTTTTTTCCAAACTTTATTTGAAGTTGGTGAATTACCGAATGAAAAACTTGTAAAATTTTCCATTGTCAAGAAAATAATGCGTAAAAAAAAACAAATGCTGATGAGAGACACCCAAGTTTGCATGGATCCGAAATAAGTACATGGATCATCGATACTACACTACTAGTATAATTTTTAGTACCCAGCATGACCATAGCGCTAGTGGTTGTACACTAAACCATGGGGGGGGGTCCATATTTGTACCCGGGTCCATAATTGTACCTTCTCCTCTATGTAATTATAAGTTATCAAAATGACTAGATTCCAGAAACTCATATCGGCAATACCAGGGACCTGTCATTTGAAAGCATGATAATGAAACAAACAAAAGGTAGAGGAGTCGATGTAGTCTTGAATAGCTTAGCTGAAGAAAAGCTTCGAGCTTCAGTACGCTGTGTCGCAAAAGGTGGACACTTCTTGGAAGTGGGAAAATTTGACATGGTTAAAAATAATCCATTAGGTAATTAATGAGTAGGCATATTTTGGAATCAGTTACCTATACCCAAATTTGATGAATGTCAGGTGTTTGATGGGATACCTTATCCAACAGTTTGGTCATTTTTCCTTTCCCTTGCTAATTAATTCACTAAATTTTTATTTACTTTAGAATTGGGACATTTCTTGAACGATATCACATTCTCCAGCGTGCAATTAGATGTTCTACAATTAAACCTCAAAGATCCAATAGTATTTGATATATTCGAAAAAATGCAAAAAATGCTCCTGCAGGGAATTATAAAACCTATTTACAGAACAATTTTTAAAAATGATGAAGTGGAATCGGCTTTTAGGTAAAAAATAGCTGTTACTTAAATGCTTGACTATGGTTGTCTAAAATAAATAATGATATTTCACAACACCACTACTTTAAAAAAAAATACAATTAATCCAGATTTATGGCATCTGGAAAACATATTGGAAAGCTGATCATCAAAATTCGAGATGAAGAAGAAAATATCAAATCAATACCAACACCGATACACATGAAAGCGAAACCAAGAATATCTTGTCAAGAAAATAAATCGTACATAATTTTAGGAAAGCACTTATAGTTTTGGATTTTAAATAAGATAACTAAGTATGTAATAATGAAGTTTACAAGTGATTATTGCATGTTCTTCTTACAGGGGGATTGGGAGGATTTGGGTTAGAACTGACAGACTGGCTAATAATAAGAGGAGCTCGTAACATCATACTAAGCTCACGAACCGGTATCAAAAATGGCTACCAATCATACAGAATAAATTTATGGCGTTCTTACGGAGCTCGTATTATTATCTCCACTGCTGATATCTCCAAAGAATCAGGCATCGAGAATTTAATTCAAACCGCAAATTATTTAGGTCCAGTGGCTGGAATATTTAACCTCGCAGTGGTAACGAAAGCAAAATCAATTCAGGGCAAACACTATCCCAATGCCAACCAAAAAAAAAAAACACCTAACGTTCCTCTCATTTATAGACTTATATGGACGATCCATTTTTAAAACAAACCGAAGAAAAATTCAACATCGTTGGTGATTCAAAAGCAGTTGCAACTTGGCATCTTGACCAACTGAGCAGAAAAATGTGCCCAAATTTGGAATATTTCGTGGTATTTTCCAGCATAACTTGCGCTTATGGAAATATAGAACAAACCAACTACGGTTTTGCCAATTCTGTTATGGAAAGAATTTGTGAAAAGAGACATTCGGATGGTTTGCCAGCGTTAGCTATACAATGGGGGCCTGTAGGCGGAGTTGGTGTACTTTCTGATGTATTTGAGAGTAACCCGTCCGCTGTTGTTGGTAATTTTAAGTGCTATTTTCGCCAGTTTTAAATGCAAATAAGTATTGATAGTAATTTCCGCAATTTTTTTCCTTGACAAATGTTTCAGGAGGATGTGGTTTTCAAGAGATCAAATCCTGTTTGGAAACACTAGACTGCTTAATGAAACACTATTATTGTGTGGTTAGCAGCATAATTGTAGGTGAAAAACAAACAACTGCAGATTCTGACATTGTAACTAAAATATCCAATGCAATGGGTAAAAATTATGGCAGATAAATGAAATTCGGTTCGAATAATAGACCTACACAAAATCTCACTAATTTCGTTGTCATTTCATTTTTGAATAGGTATTAAGGATCTTGAGGCTATATGTTTAACGTGGACTTTACCAGAACTAGGAATGGATTCGATTTTAGCACTGGAAATAAAACAAATTCTTGAAACAGAGTTCAATACTTTCTTTACAACAGAAGAACTACAATCCATGAGCTTTGCAAAATTGATTCGTTTGAAAGAAAATAAACACAGCACTTCAGTTCCAGGTAATGTCAATGCATGGGAATTATCAAACAAATGTGTAAGTAAATCGAGCTTTAAAAACCCCGAAAATTTTGATTTTATGCAGTAATTCACGAACAATCATTACAATTGCATCATCTTAATAATGAAGAAGTGTGGGTTCAGCCGATTTTGCAAATACCATTTATCGACGGTAAAATTCAAGAGCCAACTTTAGTTGATGAAAAACCTACTGTTTTTGTATTCCCTGGAATAGAAGGTCAGTTGGTAATAAGTAATAGGTACCTATTCAACTCATTTGACGTAAAAATGAATAAATTAAATGACCACAATTGCAGGGTTAGCTCTAGCTATGGAATCACTAGCTAAAAATTTACATTTCCAAGTACTATGTTTCCAATATTATTTTGATACTGACAAAAGACAAAATGTTATTCAATCTATGTGTGAATGGTTTTCATCTGTAAGTAGCACTTTTAAAAATAAATATTATATTTTGTAACGGCGCAATTAAAAATTTACATTTCAAACTTCACAAAAGTTGTGCATACCTATAAAAAATAAATCAAACTTTCAGTTCATTTTGAAAAAACTTCGTCCCGAACAAGAGTTTCATTTCATCGGCTACAGTTTGGGTGCATTGATCGCCATAGAAACAGCCAAAATATTAGAAAATCGAGGAAGGAAAGGACATATTTGGCTAATCGATGGTTCTCCTAAGGTGATCAAAATGCAAGTTCTGAACAGAGATAAAATAGAAGAAAATATCCCCTTAGAAGATGATGAAATACAGAATCGAATTTGCTTCGTATTCTTACAAACATTCTTACCAAAACTACCTAAAGAAAAGGTAAATGTTAAATTTTGTGAATTTATTTTCTCAACACTGCAAATTGAAAATATAATTCTAGATGGATTTCTTTTTTCATTATAGTATTCCAAAAATATAGAAAAATCTGTTGACTGGGAATTCAAAAAGAAAATAACTTCGTCGATGTTTTCAAGCATGATAGAAAATGAAAATCTTATGCATCGATTTTTAGACAAGCTATTTAATATAGTAAAAGCGGTACATAATTATGAAATATCTCCTGTTTCCTTGAATTCATCCTGCGTTTTGATAAGATGCGTCAAAAATGTAAACGGTTTACCTTTGAACGAATCGTTTAGCTTGGCAGAGGCAAGTTATCTAGCACTATACACAATTAATTGAACATTTTAACTACCTATTTCATAACGGCAATAGTTTCTGTTTTCATTTTTTCTTTCTTTTAGCACTTTATAAATCCAATAGAGGTTTATAAAATTGATGAAGTAGAACATTCTTCAATTCCATCACATCCAAAGACGGCTGAAATTATTATGAAATCTCTGGTATGGAAAAGCTAAACTACTGCTAGACACTCCTGCCTAAATTTTGTACTTACGCAGTATTTTTACCACACCTATGCTTCCTTTAAAAAGTGGTGATTGAATGTTTTGTTTTAAATGAAATGTAAATTTAATAAATACAACAATAAAAGTGATGATGCAAAGAAATAAACATTCGATTTCTCTACTCGAAAATTGTTGGGCAGAGGGGAAAAGAGAGGTTCCCATCATCAGGTACTATTACACTACACCTTCCTCTTCAAGATACGCTATGTCGCGACTCCATGACACGCTTGCTTCGCACACTGACGGGGATAATATGAGGTGAAGTGGGTTGAAATTCATAATTTTGAGTTGTTTTACTTTTGAGCTCAAATTAGGCCCCTGGGAGAGGTGCTGAAATTCGAAATTTTTAAGAAAATTATTCTGACCAGAAATGAACAACTTTGAAAAAAAAAAATTACGATTTTTAATTACTTTCCTCGCCCTGCTCGGGAAATAAACCTCAAAAATCGTAAAAAATCACTTTTGTGGATGAGGGTAGCATAAAATTGGACTTCATATTCGTGTTCAAGGTGTTCGAGTCATATGAAAATGACACCAACACTATGAAAATAGATCAACTTTCAAAATTGTAAAAATTGAGGCGGGGGCATGCAGAGGCACTGGAGGGGTGTGGATGAGGGTAATACAAGATTGAACGTCATATTCGTGTTCGGGGAGTTCGATTCATATGGAAACTACACTTCGTTCATCAAAAACAATAATTTACGCCAGAATCCATTTTTACCCCCTCTGTAAGTTTTTTCAATTTTTAACCACGGCCCACCTCGGGGAGAGGGGCGGTAAATGGTAGGTTTTTTGAGCTGAACCGCCGCCGCCGAAGCAGGGGATGTTTAAAAAGCTACCTGCTCGATACAGTATGTGGTACGTATAGGAATGTAGAGGTACGTGTGTATGGGTATGGGTATTAGGGTTGATGTGGCTCACCACACATGTACCTGTAGTGTGTGCCTTACTTATATGTACTTGTTGTGTTCACTTTTTCTTTGTATAGTGGAGAAGTTTTTGAGCTACGAGTAGAGAGAAAAGTAGATACACACGTTAAGCTAATGTTTTCCAAGTACCTAACTTTCAACTCAAAGTAATGAAGGTAAAACACGAATTTGATCAAAATCCTTCAACTTTTTTTCACAATCCATCCTTTCCCATAGCATGTTTAGTATAGGTAAGTGAATGTCCAGTGGTATTTGCATAATGAGAAATTCTTCAATCACTGTTTTTTTGCCTCATCGTCTTTAAATTTTGATGAACTGTTGAGTATGAACTTGAGTAGAAATTCGATGAGCTATAGACGATCGCGAACTTTATTTTGACACGCGCCGTTCAGTTTCGAAATCAAATTTCTGATTATAATGATGATGACGATTGATGAATACTTACTTGAAGTCTTGAATTATTGGGAATCTGATTCCTGTGATAATACTTAGTTCTATGGATTTGACGTCCATAGTCGTAACAGCTTTGCGTTGCCAGTCAACGCAGTATCTATACTTTACTTACTAATCCATGGCTTATAGAGTCTCCTATGCATATTACGTGTGCGCGAACCAGCATTTTGAAATTAAAGTGAAGTGAATTTTAGCCAGCCAACTTGATTTGGTGGAATTTTGTGGAAATTTCAATGTTAAGAAATTCGTTGAAGGCTGCAGAACTGCTCAAAATGGTTCTTTTCTGTTTTCAATCGAATATAAGAGAGAAAAAAATGTAGAGAACGTACCGAATATCAGGTTTCTATGTTAATTTGATAACATTTTAATTTTGTCCCATTTTCGGTTGAAATTTTTATTTTCAAACACATGCCAAAAATTGTAAAATACACTTGAGCACCCGTAGGCCGTATTGATGGCTGGTGATGTACATGCTTGTTAATTTGAATGGGATTGCAGTGCTAAATAACTTACTCCATCTTATGATGGGATTACCTGCTTTTTCTGTTAGAATTTAAATTTGCAGGATGTTATTTTGTACTGATGTTTGCAGAATATTTATCCTATACTCGGGTATGGCTCCTACAAGTTCAAAGTTTTGGTGCCATTTGGGATAGGTGCCATACTTCTTGCTTGCCAAATCTACAGTGAAAAAAAATTTGGCGCATATTGAAATCGAAGCTTAAGAACTCATTTTGCTAGTTTAAAAGGTCGATTGAGAATAGCGTACTTTTTGAATTAAAAAAAAAAAATCATTTTACCCCAGTTGAAGTTGCAGAGTATGTAGGTACTAGGTACATACTTTTTCAAAAGGTTTACCTTTTGATGCTGTCTTCACTTTTTTTTTTCATACAGCGTTTTTTTCAAAATTTACCTATAAGTGAACCATGATCATTTGATGGATAATCGTCAATTTTTTCCTCAATTTTGAATTGTACATATTTTGGGTACTTGATGATTTGAATCCGGTTTTGAGCAATTTCCAATTCGGCTCAATCGTATCATTACCAATTAGTAACCACTTGCAGTCATACTCGTATAACTTCGCTCGTAATAATAATAATACAATTATCATCTTATATTTTGTATCAGGAAACGATTGAAAACTGTCATAAAACACGTTGGCTTAATATAGACTTGTTTGAAGAAACAGTGCATTGCATCTTGAAAGGATGAAGTTGAGAAATAGGGAGAAGAATTAACACATTTTTCTTTTCTTTTTCCATTTACAAATTGTTTCGTAAAGATCATGGAAATCGGAAAAATTGATCTGAAGAACTGAGCAGCCCTGAACTTCCGAATCGATTGAAAACCGTTTCGAACCACTTTGAGCAGCTCTGAAGCCTCCAACAGATTTTCATCTAGGAATTTATTTTGAATGTATAAATTTGCATAAAAAGTTTACCCCAAGAGTTATTAGAAACCTCAATTCACTCTACACCTCAAATTTGTTATGCTGAGACGAATGGAGACGGTTCTAAGCCGTTCTGAGTCTCCAGACGTATTTTGGAAAAACATATCCGATTTCCATGAAATATCATAAAAACTGTCAAAATCTACTTCAGCAGTTGTACAACACTTTTACAAAACACTAATAAGCAGATCTATCGTATTCTCGCATGCTAAAGATGATTTTGACCGTTTTTGGTCACTTTTTGAAAATCTGAAATTTTCAAAATATATATGTATTTGGAAGCTCGGGAACAGCTGGAAACTACTTTTGGACTTTTTAAATTAGAGAAACAAAAAAATCATCTTACCCCAGTTGGAGTCACATGAGAGTTTATCCTCCAAACTTCCCATTTTCCTTAGTTTTTCTCATCCGGTTTATTTTTCCTGATCTCATTATTGTTGTCGAAATGATGTGGAGAGCTGAGTAGCCCCGAAAAAGTAATTCTCTGAAATGCTGGGAATCTGGTCGGGGCACTCGGAAAAATATCTGTTCAAAATTGAAAAAAAAAGATTACTTACCTTCTTAATATTATGTAGGCCTACCTACCAATGCTCAAATATTTCGTAAAACTTCGTATCTTTCCTACTGAAATATTTACGTTTTCGATAAGGAAACTTTGATTTGGACGGTTTTGAAGGCACTTTTTAAATACTTATCTGAAATTTTCAAAGTAGATATGTATATATCTGGAGGCTCCGGAACGGCTGGAAACTACCTACGAGCGGCCCAGCATACTTAAATTCGAGTATGAAGTAAATTCTATCTACTTACCTTAATTCATTTGGTAAAATTTTGTGGAAATTTCAATTTTTAAAAATTTGTTTCAAACTCCACAAAACCGTTCTTTTTTGTTAGCAATCGATTTTAATGGAGGGGAAAAAATATTATAGAGAACGTACAAATTCTTAGCTTCCTAGCTTTATTTTGATAAAATTGTGATTTTGTCCCATTTTTGGTTCAAATTGTAGATATTTTCAAACATGCGTCAAATATCGTAAAATGCACTTGAGCCCCTGAAATTATGGTTGGTGATGTAAATATTTTGTCTGTACTCGGCATGCCTCCGCCAAGTTCAACATTTCGCTATCGCTTGGGATACTCACCATACGTCTCTCGCTTGCTAAATGTACAGTTACCTACCTATAAAAAAATTGTGTGATGTCATTATTTTGGCGCCTACTGAAATCTGAGCTCAAGTTCTCGTTTTGTGAAAATGTCGATCAAGAATTGCGTACCTATTTTCTGAATTAGAGAAACAAAAAATCATCTTACCCCAGTTGTAGTCGCATAGGCATTTTACATCCACGGATTTCGTTCACGTTCATAAAGGTACTGGAATATTCAATTTTCAAATTTCATCCTTAAAATTTCGAACCAGAAATCCAGCTATTAAGAGAACATTATTTGAATACCATAGACTTATTTGAAGAAACAGTGCATTGCACCTCAAAAGGATAAACTTGAGAATTAGGTAGAAAAATTAAAATCTTCTCTTTTTCTTTGCAATTTTGTGAATTGGTTAGTACCTATCTGATTGTCATTATTTTGGCGCGTACTGAAATCTGAGCTCAAGAACTCATTTTGCTAGTTTGAAACGTCGATTAAGAATAGCGTACTTTTTAAATGAAATTAGAGAAACATAAAAATCATCTTACCCAAGTTGGAGTCGCATGGGTACTGTATGCATGTGCTTATTAGGATTTGCACATTCACTGTCATAATTGGGTACCTACAGGAATATAAAACTTTCAAATTTAATCCTTAAAATTTCAAACACGAAGTCTAGCTAGTATCAATCTGTAGGCTTACACCCTCGATCCACAGTTCCCCCTTTGACATACCTCTAGTTTTGGGACTGGTAGGTAGATCCATTTTTCCCAAAACAGGATAGGCATGAGGTAGAGTGAAAGTAGGCGATTTTTTAACATCTTTCAGAGGGGGAGGGGAGAGAGTTATTCATTTTGCATTTGGACACGTCGATTAAAAATAGCGTACTTTTTGAATTAGAAAAAGAAAAAATCACCTTACTCCAATTAGAGTTGCACACTGCACAGGTACTTACTAAATCATTGTGGCATAGATCTTGTAATTCTATTTATAGTCACGTTAATAGACAGATTGAGATGGATTTTGCCGCGTTCACTTTCATAATTAAGTACTGGAATATCAAATTTTCAAATTTTATCCTTGAAATTTTCGAAAACGAAGTCCAGACTTTATCAACCTGAAAGAAAATTTTATCCGCTGGACTGTAGTATTGTTGTCTTCACATTTCTTTAGGGTTTTCAAGCGTATCATTACCGATAGTAACCACTCGCAGTCGTACAATTGACTCATGAATATTACGTTTCTACTGTATGCTACATAATTCAACACAAGGGCCATAAAGGATAAAGTTGAGAATCAGGGAGAAAAATTTGACACCTTTTTCTTCTTCTTTTGCTATTTTGCAATTGGTACCGATTTGAAAGATCGGAAAAATCATGAAAATTGATCTGGAGAACTGAGAATAGCCCTAAAACAGTAGGTAATTTTTCCGACATCTTTCCTGTTGATGATCTCCGAAGCTGAAACGTTTTCTAAGTAACTTTCAATTCAAAACTTGAAATAATGATACACACGAATTTAATCAAAATTTTTCTACTTTTTTTCACAATCCATCCTTTCCCATAGGATGTTTAGTAAGAAAGTGAATGTCCTGTGGTATTTGCATCATGAGAAATTCTACAGTCACTGTTTTTTTCCCTCATCGTCTTTGAATTTTAATGAGCTGTTGAATATGAACTTGAGCAGAAATTCAATGACGACCAATGAGCTATAGACGATCGCGATCTTTATTTTGACACGCGCCGTTCAGTTTCGAAACCAAATTTCTGCTTAATGATGATGACAATTGATGAATACTTACTTGAAGTCTTGAACTATTCGAAACCTGATTGTTGTGCAGTATTTACTAATCCATGGCTTATAGCGTCGCCTATGCACATTACGTGTACGCGGACCAGCGTTTTGAAATTCGAGTGAAGTGAATTTTAGCCAGCCAACTTCATTTAGTGGAATGTGGAAATTTCAATGTTGACTGTTTTGCCCACCCTGGGGGCCCTCCTTCGTCCTTAGTCTCACGAGGGCACCACTAGCTTCGGGGTCTTAACAGGCCAAAGGTGGCGTAGGCCTTATACAGTCTCCAACCAAAGCACACTACCAATAACAACCCAAATAAGGAGACCAACATACTGCTTATTAAACTGGTTTATTATTAAGCAGTTAGTTATTCTGCTGAGGCGTTATATCTTAGGCTAAGCTCACAACATCAAACATGCTAGGTCAAATAGTAAGATGAAACTGCACCGAGGCAGGGATCTGCGGCTCCAGCTACCTCTGGATGGAACTAATCCACCAGAGGGCACTGGCACAATCAGTGTAGCCTCCGCCTGGGCATAAATTTCCATCTAGGTGGGTAACTTGGAGTACCTAGTCCCCTCTACATTAAAAAATTCATTGAAGGCTGCAGATCTGCTCAAAATAGTTCTTTTCTGTTTTCAATCGATTTTAAGAGAGGCAAAAACATAGAGAACGTACCGATTTCCAGCTTTTTACATTGAGAAACATTTTTTAGTATAAATTATCATAATTTATAGTAAACGTGCTCCAGTTTTGGCATTATAGTCGAAATTACTATAACTATAGTAAATTAAATACTATTACGTATGGTAATATTTACTATATTATAGTATTTTTTATTATAATTATAGTATTTCATTTACTTACTATAGTTACAGTAATTTCGACTACAATTCCAAAACTGGAGCACGTTTACTATAAATTTATTGTAATTTATACCATACATTTTTCTCAGTGATGTTAATTTGATAAAATTTTAATTTTGTCCCATTTTTTGGTTCAAATTTTATTTTCAAACACATGCCAAAAGTTGTAAAATGCACTTGAGCACTCATATTGATGACTGGTGATGTACATATATTTTTGCTCTACTCGGAATGGCTCCTACAAGTTCGAAGTTTTTGTGCCACTTGGCATAGGTTTAGGTACCATACTTTTGCTTGCCAAACTTACAGTGTCAAAATTTTGGCGCGCATTGAAATCTGAGCTCAAGAACTCATTTTGCTAGTTTAAAATTCGATTAAGAATAACGTACTTTTTGAATTGGAGAAAAAAAATCATCTTACCTTAGTGTTGAAGTTGCATACCTAAATACTTTTTCCGTGGCATGCATTGTCGCGTCGGTCTGTGTCCAGTGCATTTTTCTTAATTTTATAATTTTTGTCTAAAACTTTGCGGAAATTGTTCAAAATTTACCTATCAGTGAACACATGAACATTTTATGGATACTTACCTAATCGTCAATTTTTCCTTGTAGGTATGTTGGACTTATAATTTACCCAATTTTGGGAAATTTATCCCAAAAATTCTCAACTTTTTGCCAACATTTTTCTATTGATGGGGTGGGGGGAATAAACACACCGCCTTCACAGTCTCCAACCCTTCGACGCGACTCTAGGATTGGGACTGGGTCATTTTTCCCAAAACATGATGGGGCAGGAGGTGAAGCGAGTATCCTCTCCCATAGGATGTTGATACGAATAGTAAGTAACAATATTTACCTACATTATAAAAAATGATTCGGTCGCAGATTTTTTTTAAAATTTCCGTCGTTGAAATTTAAAGAGCTACTGAATATCAACTTGAGTAAATTCAGTGACAACCTGTGAGCCAGACGGTCAGTCTTTATTTTGGTCCGCGTCTCGTTATCTCTCGATAGGTGGTAGATACATGGATCAGTTTTGAAATCAAATTTCTATTCAATGATGCTGATTGATGAATACTTACTCACTTGAAGTCTTGAATATTTTTGGAAACGAAGTATTGACGAAGTCGAACTTTTATCAATCTGTAATCCTATATACTAAAATCCTATATACTAAAATGATGTCGGTTTTTTTGTTCCCACGAGATCTCAGCAAGTACTCAACCGATTTTAATAAATGACCCCTCAATAGAAAGCCTGTGAAGTGTAGATTTGCAGGCTACTCTTGAAAGTTAGAAAAGTTTGGCCAAAAGCTCAAAAAGCTCAAGAAATCATTTCGGCCAATCACAACGCAGCATTCAATGTTAGTTTTTTTATTACCATGAGATCTCAGTAAGTACTCAACCGATTTTCATAAAAGACTCCTAGATAGAAAGCTTATGAAGTGTAGATTTGCAGGCTACTCTTAAAAGTTTGAAACGTTTGGCCAAAAGCTCAAAAACCTCGAGAAATCATTTCAGCCAATCAGAACCCAGCATTTGGCGATTAGAATGATGTTGTTTTTTTGTTCCGATAAGACCTCAGTATGTACTCAACCAATTTTCATGAAAGGCCCCTCAATAGAAAGCTTGTGAAATGTAAGTATGTAGATTATTCTTGAAAATTTTAAAGGTTTGGCCAAAAGCTCAAAAAGCTTGAGAAATCATTTTGGCCAATCACAACGTAGCATTCGGCAATTATAATTCTCACAAGATCTCAATAAGTACTCAACGGATTTTCATCAAAGACCCCTCAATAGAAAGCTTGTGAAGTGTAGATATGCAGGCTATTATTGGAAGTTCAAAAAATTTGACTAAATGTTCAAAAAGCTCGAGAAATCATTTTGGGCAATCACAACGCAGCATTCAGCAAAGTTTTTTTGATTCCACGAGACCAGTGATGGCGTGATTAACACAAAAATTAATTGGGTTCAATTGGGGCAATTCTCCCAAAAAATCGTGATTTGCTATTCAATTTTTGTTATTTTTGCTACCTACTGCTGACTAGAAAATAAATCAAGTTTTGATGCAAAATGAAATCAAAAAATATTTCGGACAGATTTTTGTGACGTTTTTCAAAAAATAGAAGCAAAGTGGATTGAAATGGCCTGCAATTCACTTCGGAATAATGTTAAAAATGGAATGTCAACTGAATTTTTGTCTTTCCTCAAGCAGAGGCTGAAGGATAATATTTCAAATTTTCAAAGAAGTATGAAATCGATGTACAAGAATATATTTGAGACTAGAATACACCAATTTTGAAACAAATAACTGGAACCTTATCTGCTATGAAAATCCAAAAAAGTATCTGAATGTTTCAAAACGACTTGAAATCCGCCTGCAGTAGACTTCATGGCGTGTTGAAATTATGTTACAGAGTGAATTTCGGTTATAGAACTCCATTTTGACGAAATTTTAAACTTTCTAAAATCTGCCGGAGGCTTTGGGAATTTTTAAAAAGTTGCTGGAGGCTCCAAAATGACTTGAACCCACCTACAGTAGACTTGATAACGCGTTTAAATTCTGTTTGGTAAAAATTTTATGGAAATTTTCGAGCACTGAAAAACCTGCTGGAGACTCCAGTAATTTCCAAAAGGTTGCTGGAGGCTCAAAAACGATTTGAAAACTACCTGCAGTAGACTTCATGCTGTAGTAGGTACTTACCTATAGCTGCAAATTTGTGTTTTCAATTTTCGAAATGAACGGTGCTCAGTGCTCAAAAAAATTGATGACATTTGTATCAAAAACACTCCTTGAAGAGAAAAATTGGAAGAATTGGTGAATTGCAAAAAACATGAATTGTGACGCTGTGATTCAGATACAGTTGTGAGTAGGATTCAATTTTCACGCTTAATTTTTGTTTTGAATCTAATTCTGATTCCGGTTCATACATGGTATATCTAACGGATTTTTTTTTTTTTTGTTGAAAAATCAATAATTTTTCACTACTTTTTTCACTGCCTTTTATCAACCAAATTTTCAGAAAGCTATCCATTCGAACCCTCTCCCCCCCCCCGCAAACACTCAAAAAATAAAAAAATTGGAATTGGAAGAAAATTTGTATACAACGTATTTTTTAATTTCAATCAAAATAATTTTAAAAAGTAATACAAATGAACATATGTTATAAGACAAGGTGTTTTACAAAATTTCAAAACAAAAAAACAGGACTCAAGCAGGACATTTTTTAAACACTTACGATTTTATAAGAAAAAGGAGCCGAGGAGAAGGGGCAGAATTTTACATTAAAATTGTTTACTTTTCCAATGTCTTCAAACATCCCAAGATTTTTCTCAAGCAAGCGGATGTCAAAAATATAATTTTATCATTTCAATTTATGATTTTATTTTCAACTTTAAGGTTCGTGCTAATGTAATGAAACGGGGCGAATAAAAAACTTTTTTCAATGTAAAAATTTTTCAAAAAATATACATGCATACTTACAAAAAATTTATGGAAAACTTGAACGACATTTAGGGGGAAAAATATACCAATTATTCGAAATGAAACGGCGAGTTTTAAAGTAAAATAAGTAGGAGATGAAATAACAATTTTGTCATTTGAAAGGTACAATTTTGCCTAATATTCATACAACGTAGGTATACAAATTTCGATTTCCCCTTCAAGTCTGGAATTTTTCAATTGCGGATAAGAGAAACAAACCGGCCCTGACGAAGCGAGGGCAAAAAAGCTCTCAAAAATCAGTATTTTGAGAGGTACATATTTTGAAAAACTCGAAATTGAAAAAAACGAGCCTGAGCAAAGCGGGTGCAAAAAGCTTTCAAAAATTCATGTTTTGAGAAGTAGGAGTAATCCTAATAAAAGTTTCTTCATGCAGGAAGAAGAGCAAATAGCTCTCAAAAATGTGTAATTCAAGCTCTAAAAAAGTCAAAAAATGAGCTCTTTTCTACGGAATGAAGATTGAGAAAAAGGAACGCATTTGAATTTTTCATTTTTTCACACCTTTTCAACAAAATTTACTACTTTTTCACCACTTTCACTACTTGTTAGATACCCTGTAAGTACTCAACCAATTTTCATAAAAGACCCCTCAATGCAAAACCTGCGAATGTGTAGTTAGATATTCAGGCTATTATTAAAAGTTCGAAAAATGTGACCAAAAGTTCAAAAAGCTCAAGAAACCATTTCGGCCAATTACAACGCTGCATTCAGCAATGTTTTTTTGATTCTATGAGATTTCAGTAAGTACTCAACCGATTTTCATAAAAGATCACTCAATAGAAAGCTTGTGAAGCGTAGATTTGCGGGGTATTCTTGAAAGTTTTAAAAGTTGGCCAAAAAACTCAGAAAGGCCGAGAAACAATTCGGCCAATCACAACGCGGCATTTAGCAAGTAGTCCATCAGCGTTGGTGGCCGAACAGGTCAAGGCGACGGACAAATTATTGATCTCGAGTTCAACTCCTAATTTTACCAGCTCAAAAAGCTTGACACTACTTTTATTAATTGTTGATCTCTAAACAACATTTTAAATCGCAAAGCTTTAATTTTTTGATAAGTACTGCTTTTTAAAAGAATATGAAAATGCTCAATCAGCTTGATATTGCTAAACACACATAATTACATTTCTCATAATTATATTTTCAAATTTTATACTTCCACGCTCTAGGAGAACCGCGCAGTATGCGCGGTTTTAACGGGTTTTCTATCTGTAGGAAAATCATGTCCACTAGACTGCAGTGTTTTTGTCTTCACATTTCGTTTGGTTTTTCATTCGTATAATTATTATCGATATTAACCACTTGCAGATAGAAAACATTGGCATTAATATAGCCTTGCTTGATGAATAAACAGTCAACAGTGCATTGCATACCTATCAAAATGATAAAATTGAGAATTAGGTAGAAAAATTGACACATTTTTCTTTTTCTTTTGCTACTTTGCAATTGGTACCTACCTGAATGATGGGTAAAATCATAAAATAGATCTGGAGAATTGAGCAGCCCTGAAAAAATAATCTCTCTGAAATCCTATAGGAATCTGGTCGAAGCATTCTGGAAAAATATCTGTTCGAAATTGGAAGAAGAATAAATTACTTACCTTCTATTTCTAATTTTACTGAAATATTAAGTGCTTTTGGTCTTTACGCGTAGTGATCTTTCGATAGACAGTACCTAGTTGATATTTACTGGATCAGTTTTGAAATCAAAATTATTTTTAATAATGATGACTATGACGATGATGATTATGATGATGGATTGAATACTTGATACTTTCCTAGAAAAAATCTTGAAATTTGGTAGGTACTTAATGGTTCTCCCAATCTAAGCATTTTGTTGATGAAATCAACAGTATTAAGTATTGATCATTCTGTACAAATATGTATTAAAACAAATGCGATTCGAAACTGTTATTTTTTAAGACCATGTCTGAACCTATTGCAATTAAGTTGTCGTCTTCACATTGTCTTTAGGTTTTCTCATTAGGTTTATTTTTCCTGATTTCATCATTTTTGTTGGAAATGATACGGAAATAATTCAAAATTTATCTATCAGTGGAGACTGAACATTTGATGGAAAATTGTCAATTTTTTGTTCGATTTTTGATTCTATGTATTTTGGGTGGTGATCCGGTTTCGAGCAGATTCCAGTTTGGCTCAAGCGTATGATTATACCGATAGTAACCACTTGCAGTCGTATGAATTGACTCATAGGCAGATTTGTTTGAAGAAACAATGCATTGCATCTCCAAAGGGTAATATTGAGATATAGGGAGAACAATTTATACAGTTTTCTTTGATTTGGAGAACTGAGTGAAATGCTGGGAATCTGGTCGGGGCACTCGGAAAAATATTCTGTTAAAATTGAAAAAAAATTACTTACCTCCTAATCTACAAATTGGTTGTACATTAATGTACAAAATAAATTTATAACTTTCGTCTATTGAAATATTTGTGTCCTCGATATGGAAACTTTGATTTGGACGGTTTTGAAGGCACTATTTAAATACTTTTAGTTTTTCTCATCCGGTTTATTTTTCCTGATTTCATCATTTTTATCGGGAACCTTGTGGAAATTGTTCAAAATTTATTCAAAGACCGAACATTTGATGGATAATTGTATATTTTTTCTCAATTCTGGATTGTATTTTGGGTATTGATTTGAATCCGGTTTTGAGCAGTTTCCAGTTCGGCTCAAGCGTATCATTACCCATAGTAACCACTTGCAGTTGTAAATATAAATTGGCTCACGAATATTAAGAGCACAATATGGCTATTAAAATATGCATAATAGACTTATTTGAAGAAACGGCGCATTGTACCTCAAAAGTATAAACTTGAGTATTAGGAAAAAAAATTGAAATCTTTTCTTTTTCTTTGCTATTTGGCAATTGGTTGGTACCTATCTGAAAGATCGGGAAAATCATGAAAATTGATCTGGAGAACAGAGAATAGTCCTGAAAAAGTCCTCTCTCTGAACTGCTGGGAATCTGTTCGGGGCACTCGGGAAAATATCTGATCAAAATTGGAAGAAGAATAAATTACTTACCTAATATACCTATTTCTGTCTTACTGATATATGGACTCGCAGTTCTTCAATTTTCAAAAAAAAATTTTGAGGCTGCAAAACTGCCTAAAATCGTTATTTTCCGTTTCCAGTCGATTTTAATAGAGAACGTTACGAATTTCAGCTCTGGTTCAAATTCGATTTTCGAAAATTCACCCAAAAGTACTTTTCAAGTTGGAGAAAAAAAATCATCTTACCTCCGCCCGCGTTGTGTTTTTATTATACAACGACGTACTATATGTGATTAGAATAGTGACATTAATCTATGAAAATGAGACTACTCTACTATTTTTCAAATTGGAATCGACTCAACTTTTTAATTTAGAAAAAGAAACGCTTTCAGTTCGAGTTGAAAGTCACCCAGAAAACATTTATGCTCCGGAACTCCGTAAGTGCACAAGAAGAGGAGAAATGGGCTCTGAAAGAGAGGGGATTTTCGAAAAAATCGTGTTTTTTCACTCATGTCGCTAACCAACTTGTTTATTCGTGTTTTGAAAATTTGTGTTCTACATTATGTAGTTCGCATTAATCATACCAAAATATCGAAAATTATATGTAATTTCTGGAACATGGGAAATATTTTGGAACGGAGGAGTGCGAATTTTTGGACCATTATTGCCAATTGCAAAATTCAGAAAAATAGCCAACATTTTTTCGATTACTAGAAGTTTTCAGTAATGAATAAAAATTTGGTGTCAATGCCTTTCAAAATATCTCCCCAATTTCAGGAATGATGAATTTCGATACTTGGCTTAATCAATGCGAAATATTGGAGAAGAACAAAATTTTCAATACAGAAATTCGTCCACAAATAAGCGATTTACAAATTTTAAATTGATCATGGTACGAGTGGAACCCCAAAAGTCCCAAAACAGGTTGGGTATAGCTACAAATTCCCTTTTTAGTTTTCTAGGGGCACCTCTGAAGCTTAAATTCTTTCAACTGGGATGGTTTCAAGCCGCTCTGGAGCCTTCAGCTGTGTTTTGGAACATCAACGTAAACGCGACTGATGCTTGTTAGTGACTTACACTACTAATAATATAACACTATTCCAAAATACTAATAAGCACCTGTCACATTCTAACATGCCAAAGGTGTTCTTCACGGTTTGTAACGCACTTTTTGAAAATCTCAAATCAAGTGTATTTGGAGGCTCTAAAATGGATTGAAACTACCTCCGAGAGGCCCAGAATTTTAAAATTCGAGTATGAAGTAAATTTTGACCATCTAACTTTATTTGGTGAAATTTTGTGGAAATTTCAATTTCCAAAAATTTGTTCAAGGCTGCAGAACTGCTCAAAATCGTTCTTTTCTGTTTTAAATCGATTTTAAGAGAGGCAAAAATTGTAGAGACGTACCGAATTCCAGCTTGTTATGTTAATTTGATAAAATTTTAATTTTGTCCCATTTTTTGGTTCAAATTTTATTTTCAAATATGTGCCAAAAGTTGTAAAATGCACTTGAGCACCCGTATTGATGGCTGGTGATGTACATATATTTTTGCTCTACTCGGTATGGCTCCTGCAAGTTCGAAGTTTTGGTGCCACTTGGGATAGGTTTAGGTACCATACTACTTGCTTTCCAAACGTACAGTATCAAAATTTTGGCACGTATTGAAATCTGATTGTGAGATCAAAAACTCACTTTGCTAGTTTAAAATCTCCATTAACAATAGCGTACTTTTTGAATTGGAGAAAAAAAAATCATCTTACCCCTGTTGAAGTTGCATAGGTACTTTTTTAAACTCCGTTTTGTCCGAGACGTTGCGGAAATTGTTCAAAATTTACCTATCAGTGAACACATGATCATTTGATATATAATCGTCGATTTTTTCCTCAATTTTGGATTGTACCTATTTTGCGTAGTGAATTGAATTCGGTTTCGAGCAGTTTCCAGTTCAGCTCAAGCGTATCATTATTGATAGTAACCACTTGCAGTCATACTCGTATAACTTCGCTCGATAGCAGCGTTGTGCAAATCTGTTGCGTCAGAAAACGATTGAAAACTGTCATAAAACACATTGGCTTAATATAGACTTGTTTGAAAAAAACAGTGCATTACATCTTGAAAGGATGAAGTTGAGAAATGGGGAGAAGAATCAGCACCTTTTTCTTTTCTTTTGCCATTTGCAATTGTTTAGTACCTATCTACCTATTTCAAAGATCAGGCAAATCGGAAAAATTGATTTGGAGAACAGAGCAGCCCTGAACTCCCGAATAGATTGAAAACCGTTTCGAAGCACTTTTGAGCAGCTCTGAAGCCTCCAGCAGATTTTTATCCATTCATTTTTTGAATGTTGAAATTTCCATAAAATCTAAATCAGTCGAGTTGGAAACCTCAATTCACTGTATACCTCAATTTTATTATGCTGAGTCGATTGGGGGAGTTCCAAGCCGTTCAGGGACCTCCAGCTGTATTTCGGAAACATTTTATTTTCAAGAAGTGCCATAAAAACTGTTATGCAACACTTTTCCAAAACACTATAATAAGCACCTGTATGTCGCATTCTCACATGCTATAGTAGATAATTTGGATAGTGTTTACAGTACTTTCTGAAAATGTGAAATTTTGAATCTGGAGGCTCCAAAACGGCTGGAAACTGCCTCCGGACTTTTTAAATTGGGGAAACAAAAAATCATCTTGCCCCAATTGGAGTCGCGTGTAGTCTATCGGTTGTTCAGGTTTATGGCTATTTTAACTAAAATTATTTTCCAAATAATTGTCTTTGATGCAGAAAGGAAACTGAAATGAGTCCATGATTTCAGTTTTTGATTTTTGGAGTGCATACTTACCTACATTAGCCCTTTCGCTCCCGACAGCTGAGATGGTAAAGCTTCCTGTGGCCCAACCCAGTTTTTTACGTTTTTTGCCCTATAATGGTGTATAGAGATAGGATAATGTGAAATTTGCTCGAAGCGATGCTCCCCACCCCTTTTTTGACCCATGTCACACATGTGTGACATTGGGCAACCATAACCTAAAATTTGAGTCACAATAATTACATTTTCATAAAAATAATAATTAATTTCAAGTTGAAACAATTTTATTTATGAATATTTTAGTACTGTAAATTCAATTTTTGCAAAACACTTCTGTTTTACACATAATTCAATCATTTTCTTTTTTTTTTCAACACGTATGTATGAGAAAATGATACGTTCCCAGCTGTTATTATCAACTCGAAAATCAAGCTAAAATCACTAACAGCTGTCTTGAAACATAAAAATTACCATTCGGATCAAAATTGTAACCAAAAAAAAAAAAAATCTGCAAGAAAAAATTTTTTTTGACTGGATGTTGGTAACACTGCGTCGACCCAAACCACAGGAAGTCTTGTCTGACCGATGGTGTGCAACTTGAAACGTTTCGATAGCCCACTACAGATAGAATCGCCCTAGAAGAAAATGAAAAAGATATCACATATATGTGACGTCGGGCAGTTGAAAGATTTCTAAATGTCACACATGTGTGACTTCGGGAGCGAAAGGGTTAGTCTATAAAATGTGTGCTGAGCTAGATTGAGATGGATTTTGTCACGTTCACAACTTCCGAATTGATTGAAAACCATTTCGAACCACTTTGAGCAGCTCTGAAGCCTGCAGCAGATTTTAATCTGTTTATTTTAAATGTTGAAATTTCCCTAAAATCTTACCCAATGAAGTTGGAAACCTTAATTCACTGTATACCTCAATTTTACTATGCTGAGTCGATTGGAGGAGGTTTCAAGCCGTTCTGGAACCTTCAGCTGTCTTTTGGAACATCATATTTTGATTTAAAATATATATCGGGAGGCTGCAGAACGGCTGGAAACTATCTCCGGACTCCTTAAATTGGAGAAACAAAAAATCCATCTTACCCCAGTTGGAGTCGCACATGTAGTAAGTACCTGACATTCGATATATTGCACATTGGGAGTAATAAGGTTAGGTACATCTAGAAAAAAAACGATTTTGACATTTCTGCATTTTTGGGCTTTGTATGCCTCCCCCCAACCAAAAATAATTCTTCGAGTTGGCTGGAAACTACCTCTGGACTTTAAATTAGAGAAACAAAAAACCATCTTACCCCAGTGGGAGTCACATAGGTAGGTGCTGCATTCGCTGTGGTAGATATATGATCGGATGAATACGCTTCGACGTGTGACTGCCTCTATGAATTGATTCACGGATTAGCACACCCAGCGGTCATTGGTATCGCCAGTTTCTGCACGTCCTCATTTCCTCACTTCCTACCTCAGCGTATATTGTCTGATCGTATAATTCTGGCAACTGTTGATTGTATGTAGCGAGGGTTTGTTTTTTCTTATTACGATTGCGGATCAACAGGGTCATTAAACACTTTGGCATAATATAGGCTTGTTTGAAGAAACAGTGCATTGCATCTCAAAAGGGTAAAGTTGGAAAATATAAATGTAGCCCTGAAAAAGTTATCTCTCTGCTCTCTGAAATGCTGGGAATCTGTTTGGGACACTCTGAAAAATATCTACTCAAATTTGAAAAAAAATCTTCCCTGGATTCAGATCCTTGACGATTTTCCTTATCTCATGGTTCAATATGATGTCTAGGATTTCTGGATCGGCACGTTAAGAAGTACCAATCGATTGTCATTTACACCTTTCTTTATTAGATATCAAATTTTCAAATTTCATCTTTAAAATTTCGAACGCGAAACGAGCTTTTATCAACCTGTAGCAAAATTTCATCCGGTAGACTGTGTTGTTGTCTTCACATTTCATTTGGTTTTTAAAGCGTATCATTACCGATAGTAACCACTTGCAGTCGTATAATTGTAATATTTTTTCCCCATAATTGTAATATTTTTCCCCATTGTCTTTGAATTCTAATGAGCTAGGTACTGAATATCAAGTTGAGGACGACCAATCAGCTACAGACGATCGCGATCTTTATTTTGACACGCGCCGTTCAGTTTTGAAATTAAATTTCTTTTTATTGATGATGATGATGATGATGATGTTTGAAGAATATTTATTTGAAGTCTTGAATATTAGATTTTCTCTGACGTCGTTCGGGAATGCTCAAAACCGTTCTTTTCCGTTTCCAATTGATTTCAAGAGAGGCAAAAATAAAATGAGAACGCACCGAATTTAAGCTTTCTAGGTTATTTTGATAAAATTTTAATTTTGTCCTATTTTTGGTTCAAATTTTATTTTTAAAAATGTGCCAAAAGTTGAAAATGCACTTGAGCACCCATGTTGATGGCTGGTGATTTACCTACATATTTTATTTTTGCTCTACTTGGTATGGCTCCTTCAAGTTCAAAGTTTTGGTGCCACTTGGGATAGGTAGCTTATCATACTTCTTGCTTGCCAAATGTAAGTACAGAGACAGACCTATTAATACTTTTGGCGCGTATTGAAATCTGAGCTCAAGAACTCATTTTGCTAGTTTGAAATGTCAATTAAGAATAGCGTAGGTACTTTTTGAATTGAAGAAAAAAAATCATCTTACCGCAGTTGAAGTTGCATAGGTACTTTTGTTGTGGGTCTTTTCCTGATTTCATCATTTTTGTCGAAAACGTTGCGTAAATTGTTCAAACATTTGTTGGATATTAATCATCAATTTTTTCCTTAATTTTGGATTGTACCTATTTTGGGTACTTAGTGATTTGAATCAAGTTTCCAGCATCTTCCAGTACGGCTCAAGCGTATCATTATCCATAGTAACCACTTGCAGTCATACTCATATAACTTCGCCTGTAATAATTATGCTTGTTATCTTTTATTTTGTATCAGAGAACGATTGAAAAATGTCATGAAACACATTATAGCTTAATATACTTGGACTTGTTTGAAGAAACAGTTCATTACATCTTGAAAGTATGAAGCTGAGAAATAGGGAGAAGAATTAACACCTATTCCTTTTCTTTTGCTATTTGCAATTGTTCGGTACCTAGCAAATCGGAAAAATTGATCTGGAGAACTGAACAGCCTTGAAATCCCAAATCGATTGAAAACCGTTTATTCGAATCACTTTGAGCAGCTCTGAAGCCTCCAGGAGATTTTCATCTGAGTATTTATTTTGAATGTTGAAATTTACATAAAAGTTTACCCAAGGAGTTATTAGATACCTCAAAGTTTGAAATTTTCCTATCGCTTGGGATACTTACGTAGGTACATACTTCTCTTGCTTCCTGAAACTACCTATCAAAAAATTTCATGATGTCATTATTTTGACGCGTACTGAAATCACGGAGCTCATGGACTCATTTCGCTACGAGTGGTTTCGAATGTCGATTAAGAATAGCGTACTTTTCGAATAAAATTGGAGAAACAAAAAAAATCATCTTACCCCCAGTTGGAGTCACTTAGGTTCGGTTCTTGCGCGGTTCCTGTCTTACGTAATTAGGTACTGGAATATCAAATTTTCAAATTTTATCCTTACAATTTCGAACAATAAGTCGATCTTACCCATATCAATCTGTAGGAAAATTTTATCCTCTGGACTGTATTGTTGTCTTTACATTTTCATTTAGTTTTTCTCATCCATTGTTATTTTACCTGATTTCATTATTTTTATCGGGAACGTTGTGGAAATTGTTCAAAATTTATTTATTAGTGAAGACCGAACATTTAAAGGAAAGATTATATACTGGGTTGTGATTTGAATCCAGCTTCGAGCAGTTTCCAGTGCGGCTGAAGCAAATCATGACTGATGGTAACCACTTGCTGTTGTATAAATTGGCTCATGAATATTAATTAATACTCTGGTATTATAACTATACATGAATGTACCTAGACTTGTTTGAAGAAACAATCTGCATTGCATCTTAAAAGGATAAACTTGAGAATTGGAGAGAAAAACTGAAACCTTTTCTCTTTCTTTGCTATTTTGCAATTAGTTGGTACCTATCTGAAAGATAAAGAAAAACATAAAAATTGATCTGGAGAACTGAGAATAGCCCGGAAAAAGTAATCTCTCTAAAATGCCGGGAATCTGGTCCGGGCATTTGGAAAAATAGAAAAATAAATTACTTACCCAATATGTGTATTTCTAATTTACTTAACTAACAGGCGAGTACTGGCTCACCCGAAAAAATTAAGGAGAATTGGTCAGTTTTCGTGAAACTTACCTGCTTCAGTTTAAATTTCCATGGAGACTATTTTACCATCAATCACTTCCGGAATGCGACAAATCGACTTGGAGCAAATCGAACAAAAATTTGTAATTTTAAATCTTCATCGTTGAGATCGCGGCGGCATAACACAGTTTCAGTGATTCTTCACAACTAGATACAGCAACATTATTTTGGATTCGAGAAGTGAATTTGTTACTCTTTACCAACTTTGGTCAGAGAAATGAAAAGAAAACCGATCAAGCTTGAGCGAAGCTAGGTCGAAAGATGTAAAAAATTGACGTGTGGAAACGCAAAACAACATAGTTATCATTCTTGATGAAAAAAGTTGATTTTTGTGGCTTCAACATTTTTAGTTGTCAAAAAATTACAGAATTTTTAAAAATTGGAATAAAGCTCGAGCGAAGCGAGGGCCAAAAGCTCTCAAAAATTCAAAATCCATAATGTTTTCAGAACAAAATTTTGTTTTCAAAAAGAATTTGGGATAAGTTTTGAAATCAAGTTTCTTTTCAATTATGATGATGATTGATGAGTACTTACTTCAAGTCTTGAACATTTGGAACTGGATGAGTTATAACTAGGGCTAGGATTTTTATGATAATGCTTTTTTTTTTGTAGCAACACCCTGTACGGCATAAATATATTTTCTTTGCGTTTCATTCCATTCCGAGGCGAATGGTGGAAGTTGATACCGGTGCTTTTTTTTTGCTTTTTTTTTGGGGTGTAAATGCATGCTTATTTTGGGCCAAAAAGACGGAAATTTTGCTTTTTTGGGGCTTTTTTCGTCGTTAGCGCTTTTTTTTTGGTAAAAAATAGGTAAAATTGAAGAAATTAGTTCCCAAAATACAAAAATTTATCAACTTTTGCCCATTTTTGAAAAAAAAAAATTTTGAAAAAAGATCAGTTTAAAAAAACAATGGAGAAAAAACTAAAAACTAACAGATTCAGTTTTCATTTTTCAATTTTTGTTTTATTTTTTTTCCTAATTTTTAGTTTCAGTTTTTTCCTTTTTTTCCCATTTTCTTCATTTTGTTCATTTTGGTTCATGTTGTACATATATTTAAAGGAGGTATCTTGCTGGGTTTGAAAAAACCTTCATTTTGATATGTAACATGGTAGGATTTGATAGCGCTTTTTTTGCTTTTTTCTTACATTTTTAATGCTTTTTTATAGCGCTTAAAAATCATAGCCCTATAGTTATAATACTTGACACTATTTTTTTACACAATTGGGTGACATGACGAGTGATTTTTGATATTTAATTCGCGATTTCATTTTTTAAAAAATTGTTCAATGTGTAACCGAACCAATAAAATCTCAAGTGTTGGAGGTGCACTTTTCGATTTCTGGTGAATTTTTGAGAATCGAGATCCAAAAACGTAAATAAAATCAGAATTTATTTAATCGTCCCAGAAAGCTGAAATTCGATATGAACCCTTTTTTTGAATTTCCGAATCGGTTGAAACCAGTTTCGAGCCACTTTGAGGAGCTCTGATCCCTCTTGCAGATTTTTATCTACATACATACCTGTTTGTATTAAATGTTGAAATGTCCATAAAAGTTTACTCAAAGTAGTTGGAAACCTCAACTTACTTTATACTCAAATTTTATTATGCTCGATTGGAGGGGGTTCCAAGCCGTTCTGGAATCTCCAGCCATATTTTGAAAAAATTCGATTTTTAAGAAGTGCATGTCATAAAGTCTGTATCCAAATCAATTTCAGCACGTGTAAACGAGACTGATGCATTCTTTACACTTTTCCAAAACATCAATCAGCATCTAGCTGTCGCATTCTCACATGCTATAGATGATTTGGATGGTCTCTTGGGCACTTTTTGAAAATCTGAAATTTCCAAAATATGTACCGAGAGGCTCCAGAATGGCTGGAAATTACTTCCAGACTTTTTAAATTAGAGAAACAAAGAATCATCTTACCCCAGTTGGAGTGGCGACGCTCATGAACTTATACATCCAAATGGTTTGGCCAAATCAACTTCAGCACGTGTAAACTAGACTGATGCACTCTTTACACTTTTCCAAAACATCAATAAGCATCTGTCGCATTCTCACATGCTATAGATGATTTAGATGGTCTTTAGGGCACTTTTTGGAAATCTGAAATTTTCAAAATATATATCTGGAAGCTCCAGAACGGCTGGAAACTACTTCCAGACTTCTTAAATTAGAGAAACAAAAAATCATCTTATCTACTTGGAGTTGCTTAGGTTGTAGGTACTTTTTACAATCAAAGGTAGTGATATTTTTATGAAATGTGTGCTTAGCTGGATTGAGATATTTCTTTTCAATGATGATGATGATGATTGATGAATACTTACTTGAAGTCTTGAATATTTTCAACTGGATAGCTTTTTACTTTTCTTATTCCATTTCTACATTCATTGCTCATTAAGCTGATCACAACATGTGCAGCGCCGCTCCTCACCAGGTTTCTTGGCGATGCTCATGAACTTTTGGATGGACGCGCAGCACCTCAGCATCTCCTCAAACGCGAGCTTGGCTACTTTGTATTTGCCCGCTGACAGGCCGTGGGCTGTGACAGAGGAACCAGTTGTTTCAATTATTGACGGTTTTTGATCCGGTACTGCGACAACAATTTTTCACCTTTTTTCCATGCACCTCGGTTAAATGACGAGTGATTTTTCGAACCAGTAAAATCTCATGTGTTAGAAGTGCACTTTTCGATTGCTATTGAGTTTTTGGGAATCAAGGGCCAAATATGAAAAAAATCTAAATTTATGAATTGGTTTAAGTTTTTGTGATGGATCTATTTTTGCTCTATTCGGCTTGGCATCGTCAAGTTCGAAATTTTGCTGCCTCATGGGATACTTACCATACTTTTCTTCCTTGCTAGAAACAAAAAAATCATCAACCTGAAGGAAAATGTTATGCGCTGGACTGATTTTGTCTTCACATTTTCTTGGGTTTTAAAGCGTATTATTACCAATAGTAATCACTTGCAGTCGTATACCTAATTGGCTTTAAGTATTTTGGTTAAACACAATGCCATAAAATACTTACATAGGTACCTACTTAGATCTGTTTGAAGAAACAGTGCATTGCATCTCAAAAGAATACAGTTGAGAATTAGGGAGGAAAATTCACATTTTCACCTTTTTCTTTTTCTAGGTACCGAGTTGAGAGATCGGGAAAATCATAAAAATTGATCTGGAGAACAGAGAATAGCCCAAAAAGTAACTTTCAACTCAAAACTCAAAACTTTAATCAAAATCCTTCAACCTTTTTTTCACTATCCATCCTTTCCCATAGGATGTTTAGTAGTTAGGTGAATGTCCAGCGGTAATATTTGCATCACGAGAAATTCTTCAGTGACTGTATTTTTTTCCCTCGTCGTCTTTGAATTCTAATGAGCTACTGAATATCAAGTTGAGTAGAAATTCTGATTTTTTTAAAATAATGATGATGATGATTGATGAATACTTACTTAGAGAGTTCTAAAATTTCGGACTTGTTCTTTCTATTTGATTGTTTACGGATTTCGGTTGTAATCTTGAAGTGTTTTGTTCTCAGCGAGGAGCTTTTTTACTTTTCGTTTAGCATCTTTCAGCTCGATTCGTACATTTGAAAACACTCTTCCTTAAGATCTTCCCTAGTCATACCTTCCATGTTGAGAAAGTTGATTAAGGTAGTGAAAAATCCCGAGAGGAAAGAAGTAACCGGATAAACAATACTGGATATAATGTAAATCGACAATAAATTTCAGCTTCAAAATAGCTCGATCTCTTCGCGCTAATTCTTTATAAAAATTTGTCCAAGCCGGTTCTGATTCGTCATTTAAGTAGATCGAAAGGAGGAGTTTAAGCTTGTTAAAATTTTTTCATCATTTGATCTGGCGAATGACTGTCTTGGTCCAAAAGAGTCTCTTTACTCTTGGGGAATCAAACGAGACGATCTTCGTTAAATTCAAATCTTCGATAGAGAATACCTTGCGTTGATTGGTATCGACTTTCGTTGGAGTTGGAGAACCGTTTTGAAGGAGTTGATCTTATGAGCACCCATATTGATGGCTGGTGATGTACATATTTTTGCTTGCTCTGCTCGGTCGCGGTATGGCTCCTACAAGTTAAAAGTTTTGGTGCCACTTGAGACAGGTAGGGACCATACTTCTTGCTTGCCAAATGTACAGTATCAACGTTTTGGCGCGTATTTAAGAATAGCGTACTTTTTGAATTGGAGAAAAAAAATCATTTTACCCCAGTTGAAGTTGCATAGGTAGGTACTCTATGTATTCGCATTTTCGTGGTTTTTTTTTCATCCAGTGAATTTTTCCTGATTTCATCATTTTTGTCGAAAACGTTGCGGAAATTCCTCAAAATTTACCTACCTATAAGTGAACCATGACCATTTGATGGATAATCGTCAATTTTTCCTTTAATTTTGGATTGTACCTATTTTGGGTACTACTTGCAGTTGTATAAATAAATTGACCCCTAGGTATTGGAAGGTATTGTATGTACTGGTTTGAAGAAAACGGAGCATTGCACCTCAAAAGGATAAACTTGAGAATTAGAGAGAAAAACTGAAACATTTTCTTTTTCTATGCTATTTTGAAATTAGTTGGTACCTACCTGAAAGATCAAGAAAATCATAAAAATTGATCTGGAGAACTGAGAATAGCCCGGAAAAAATAATCTCTCTGAAATGCCGGGAATCTGGTCGGGGCACTTGGAAAAATAGAAAAAGAAAATTACTTACCCAATATGTGTATTTCTAATTTACTTAATGAAAATCAAAAATTCATATTTTAACTAAAGCTTCATCGTTGAGACCGCAGCGCCGGCATAACACAGTTTTAGTGATTCTTCACAACTAAAGCAACATTATTTTGGATTCGAGAAGTGAATTTGTTACTCTTTACTAATTTTGGTCAGAGAAATGAAAAGAAAACCGATCTAGCCTGAGCGAAGCTAGGTCGAAAGTTGTGAAAAATTGACATGTGGAAACGTAAAACAACATAGTTATCATTCTTGATGAAAAAAGTTGATTTTCATGGCTTCAACATTTTTTAGTTTGGTCAAAATATTATAGAATTTTTGAAAATTTGGAATAAATCTCGAGCGAAGCGAGGGCGCAAAAGCTCTCAAAAATTCATAATCCATTATGTTTTCAGAACAAAATTTTATGTTTTCAAAAAGAATTTGGGATTAGTTTTGAAATCAAATTTCTTTTCAGTGATGATGATGATGATCGATGAATACTTACTTCAAGTCTTGAATATTTGGAACTGGATTAATTATATAACTCTGCACACTTGACACCATTTTTTTGCACACTTGGGTGACATGACGAGTTATTTTTGATATTTATGTAATTCAAGATTTCAATTTTTTTTAAAATTTATCAATTTGATACTGAATCAATAATAGTTATCTCAAGTGTTGGAGGTGCACTTTTCGATTTCATGGTGAATTTTTGGGAATCAAGATCCAAAAACCGAAATAAAATCAGAATTTATAAATTAATCATCCCAGAAAGCTGAAATTCGATATAAACCCTATTTTTGAACTGCCTGATCGATTGAAACCAGTTTCGAGCCACTTTGAGGAGCTCTGAACCCTCCTGCAGATTTCTATCTATTGATATTTAATGTTGAAATTTCCATAAAAGTTTACTCAAAGGAGTTGAAAACCTCAATTACTTTATACTCCAAATTCATTATGCTCGATGAAATTAAAAAAGTTGAGAATTAGGGGGGAAAATTGACACCCTTTTCTTTTTCTTTGTTTTTTTGCAATTGGTTGGTACCAATCTGAAAGATTGGGAAAATCATGAAAATTGATCTTAGAACTGAGTATAGCCCTGAAAAAGTTACCTCTCTGAAATGCTAGGAATCTGTTCGAGGCACTCAGAAAAATATCTGTTCAAAATTGGAAGAAGAATAAATTACTTACCTATACCTAACTAATGTACCTACGATATTTCTATCTTACCGAAATACGGATTCAACAATCTCGCCTTCCTCTGAGTGGCTCAGCATTTTGTCTCATTTCTGGGTTCAAATTTGTTTTTTAAACATGTATCAAAAATTGTGAAATGCAAACGAGCACATGAAATTTTGACTAAAGATGTACATTTTTTTTTATTTATTCGGTTTGGGGCTCTGCAAAGTACAAAATATTGCTGGTACTTGAGTTCAAAATTTCGGCGCGTACTGAAATCTCTAAAACTAAAACATCTCCAGGAATTGGAAGATATCATCTTGCTTTGATTACACATCTTTCAAAGGACTGATGCATGGTGTTTACTTGCATCCTTCAATGGTTCAATTTTAAATTTATTTACTGCTTGTGGCGTTTTGTTGTTTTAGTCGGATTTGCAAATCTGGCTCAAAAAGACAGATCTACTTTAATGTTGAGTAGGATAATTTTGAAATGATTTGAAATCGTCTAATCAACTTTGTATTATTTTTTCATGTTCCAGGTGAGTAAGAATTTTTCTCGTTGAATTAAAGAAAATGCCCAAAAGTACGTGGCTGGGTAAGTTATTTTTCTGCTTAAAGTGTAATTTTAGTCCTCCTCGTCGCTTTTTCCAGGCAAAGTACCATAGAATTCTATTCGTGGCGGAATTCATACTCCTTTGCTTTCCCTCTCAATTTATCATGACGAGTTTCCAAGAACCCATCCCTACTATCTCCTTGCAGAATGTAGATTGACGATTCTAATTTTTTTAGTAAAAATTTTCGCTTTTTGAAAAAAATTTGGTGCTCTTGAAATTCTTATCACGATGGGTTTCGCGATGCAGATGTAATAACATCCTGGATGTGATAGGTACCTAAATATTCTACAAATAACGCTCTTGGCAAAAGCTTGATGACATTTACTATTAGATGATGTTTGAAAAACGAGACCCTTATTGATGACCTTTTTTTATTATTATTATTATTATTATTATTTGAAATTTACATATTATATTAAAGTAGGAAATGATGAGAACTGAGAGTTTTATTATTACAAACGTTGCTTTCATTTTTTCCCTTCTCAATTACCTACGTTTGTTAATTTTTTTTCTGGGATTGAAATACGTTTGCGGGAGAATGAACTCAGGAGAAATATTCATTGCGTTCAGGATGAATTTTTATTCCTTTTTTTTATTCGTGAAATGGAATTAGTGCGGGTTTGTTTCAGTTTTCTATAGTTCTGGATGTGGATGTGGATGTGACTGTGATTTTTTTTTCTCGGACAATTTGACAATTCACCTAATTATAGATTTTGTGGTGCTGCAGAGGTTCTGTTGTGATAGAATGATAATAAAATTGTGCCTCGATCTAGACCATGGTCATCAAAACCCAAGAACAATTATTAGTAGGGTTATACTGAATGTTTGAAAATGTTCCAATCGTTCATTTGTCACCTTTTTCTTCTTCTTTTGTTATTTTGCAATTGGTACCGATTTGAAAGATCGGGAAAATCATGCAAATTGATCTGGAGAACTGAGAATACTAACCCCTAAAACAGTAATTTAATCCCACATCTTTCTTATCTCCGAAGCTGAAACGTTTTCTTAGTAAATTTCAATTTAAAACTTGAAATAATGAAGGTTACACATGAATTTAATCAAAATCCTTCAACGTTTTTTCACTATCCATCCTTTCCCATAGCATGTTTGGTAGGTAAGTGAATGTCCAGTGGTATTTGCATCATGAGAAAAATTCTTCATTCACTGTTTTTTCCCTCATTCGTCTTTGAATTTTAATGAGCTGTTGAATATGAACTTGACCAGAAATTCAATGACGACCAATGAGCTGTAGACGATCGCGATCTGTATTTTGACACGCGTCGTCATTCTGGTTTGAAATTGCATTTTTTTTAATGATGATGATGATTGATGAATACTTACTTGAAGTTGCTTAAGATGATCTTTTGTATCTTTCCATGTACGGTTTTAGCGAGTATCCTATCCCACAGAACGTTTTGCATGTACAGGAGTCTCTCGATTATTCTACCTAATTGTGCGGGGGGGGGTAGGGGGTAGGGGGTAAGGTGGGTCGGATACCAAAAAAGTCGGATAATCCAAAATGAAAGTAATTACTTCCAGACTTTTTAAATTAGAGAAACAAAAAATCATCTTACCCCAGTTGGACTCGCATAGGTTGTAGCTACATGCATTACTCTATACTTGCATATGGATAGGTAGATATTTTTATGAAATGTGTGCTTAGCTGGATTGAGATAATTATTTCTTTCCGATGATGATGATGATGATGATTGATGAATACTTACTGTATTTGCAACTGGATAGCTTTTTCACTTTGGTGGTTCAATTTCTTCAAATACATACATTCATTACTCGTCATTAAGCTAATCACTACATGCGCGCTGCCGATCCTCGCCACGTTTCCTGGCGACACTCATGAACTTTTGGATGGACGCGCAGGATCTCATCATCTCCTGAAACGCGAGCTTCGCTACTTCGCATCTGCCCATTTGCCCACTGACAGGCGGCGGCGAGCTCTGACGGTGACTGGATTGCTGGTGAGTTTTTGGTAATCAAGGGCCAAATATGAAACAAAAATCTAAATTTACAAATTTGGCCCAGAAAGCTGAAATTTGATATGAACTGTATTTTTGACCTCCTGAATCGATTGGAAACCGTTTCGAACCACTTTGAGCAGCTCTGAAGCCTCCAGAAGATTTTTATCCAAGTATTCATTTTTTGAATGTTAAAATTTACTGAATTGAGTTGGAAACCTCAATTCCCTGTATACCTCAATTTTGTTATGCTGAGTCGATTGGAGGGAATTCCTAGCCGTTCTGGGACGTGCAGGTGTCATAAAAACTGTCTTACAACACTTTTCCAAAACACTAATAAGTATCTATCTGTCGCATTCTCATATGCTGTAGATGATTTGGATAGTTTTTAGGGCACTGTTTGAAAATCTGAAATTTTCAAAATATACCTGTTTCTGAAATGTTCTACCTATTAGGATCAGGAAACGATTGAAGTCACATTGGCATAGTAATAGACTTGTTTGAAGAAACAGTGCATTGCATCTCAAAAGGGTAAAGTTGAGAAATTGGGAGAAAATTGATATCTACTTTTTTCTTTAATCTGGAGAACTGAGTAGCCGTGAAAAAGTAATCTCTCTGAAATGCTGGAAATCTGGTCAGGGCACTCGGAAAAATATCTGTTCAAAGTTGATAAAAAAAAATTACTTACATTACTTCGAAATCAATGGAACACAAATTGTGTAACAGTTGATTAACGTGGTGCAGATTTCTTCTGTGTAACGTAAGTTTCAGCCGAAGATACGTACGTCGAAATCTGGATCAGGATTAATTAATTCAACAACCGATTTATCGGAAGAGAAATTCAAATTTTCTCTGGGCGGACTTCCGATTTTTTCGTTATTACCGTTTATAAACACTGCGATGAATAAAACTTCGAATAATTTTCTTTGGCGCGAGCCCAATGCACCAGAACAACTTTTGTGTGAATCCTAACTCCTAAAATCCCAACTTAGAATAACCCTAGTTTCATAACTGGGACTTTTTTTTGATAAGTATTTTATCAAAAGTTGGAACTTTCTGGTAGTTTTGACTGGATTGAAGAGGAGTCAATTTTTTTTACTCTCCGGTTTTTGATCCAGTACCAATACGAACATTTTTCACCAATTTTTCCACATACTAAGGTGACATGACGAGTGATTTTTGAATTTTAATCCAGGTTTTAATTTTTTTGAAATTGATTAAGTGATACCGAACCAATAAAATCTCAAGTGTTGGAAGTGCACTTTTCGATTTCTGGTGAATTTTTGGGAATCAAGGTCCAAATATGAAATTGAAATTTAAACGTACATATTAAATTGGCCCAGAAAACTGAAAATTAATTATGAACCCTATTTTTGAACTCCCGAATAGATTGAAAACCGTTTCGAACCACTTATGAGCAGCTCTGAAGCCTCTAGCAGATTTTTATGTATTCATTTTGCGAATGTTGAAATTTCCATAAAATCTTACTCAATCAAGGTGGAAACCTCAATTCACTGTATATGTACCTCAATTTTATTATACTGAGTCGATTGGAGGAAGTTCCAAGCCGTTCTGGGACCTGCAGATGTATTTCGTAAACATTTGATTTTCAAGAAGTGTCATAAAACCTGTTATTATGGCAACACTTTTCCAAAACACTAATAAGCACCTGTCGCATTCTCACATGCTATAGTAAATAATTTGGATGGTGTTTACGGCACTTTTTGAAAATTGACATTTTTAATCTGGAGGCTCCAGAACGGCTGGAAACTATTTCCAGACTTTTTTAATTCGGGAAAATAAAAAATCGTCTTTCCCCAATTCGAGTCACGTAGCTAGTGTCTTCTTGAAACGTGTACTTAGCTGGATTGAGATGGATTTTTCCACATTCACAACTTCCAAATTGATAGCAAACCATTTCGAACCACTTTGAGCAGCTCTGAAGCCACCAGCAGATTTTTATCTATTTATTTTGAATGTTGAAATTTCCATAAAATCTTACCCAGTGAAGTTGGAAACCTCAATTCACTAATTTATACCCCAATTTTATTATGCTGAGTCGATTGGAGTACGTTTCAAACCGTTCTGGAACCTTCAGCTGGCTTTTGGAACATCATATTTTCTAGAAGTGTCATAAAAACTGTTCAAATCAACTTCAGCATGTGTATAAACACGGCTGATGCACTCTACTGATTGTGCCACACTTTTCCAAAACACTAATTAGCATCTGTCGCATTCTCACATCCTGTATAGATAATTTGGATGGTTTTTAGGGCACGTTTTCAAAATCTCAAATTTTCAAAATACGATATATCTGGAGGATTTAGAACGGCTGGAAACTATCTCTGTACTTTAAATTATAAAAACAAAAAACCATCTTACCCCAGTTGGAGTCACATAGGTAGTAAGTACATTAAACAAATGTCCTTGTTAATGCTGTCTTGCACATTTTTTTTAGTTTTTCTCATCCAGTTTATTTTTCTTGATTTCCTAATTTTATCGGGAATGTTGTGGAAATTGTTCAAATTGTACCTATCAGTGAAGACTCGACATTTGATGGATAATAGTCGATTTTTTCCTCAATTTTTGATTGTACCTATTTTGGGTGGTGATTTGAATCTGGTTTCGAGCAGATTCCAGTTTGACTCTTGCGTATCATTACTGGTAGTAACCACTTTCAGTTGTATAAATTGACTCATAAATATTACAATTGTTTCAAAAATTTGTTTGAAACCGCAAAACTGCTCAAAACCGTTATTTTCCGTTTCCTATCGATTTTAACGAAAGGCCAAAAATACAAAACATATATAGGTAACGAATTTCACCTTTTTGAGGTTAATTTGATAAAATTTTTATTCTGTCCAATTTTTGGTTCAAATTTAATTTTTAAACATGCATCAAAAATAATAAAATGCACTTGAGCACATGAAGTTAATGATGTAGGTAGGTACATATTTTTGCTATATTCGGAATGGCTGCGCCAAGTTCAAAATTTTGCTGCAGCTTCGGTTACTTTCCATTTTTCTCTTGCTATAACGTATAGTTCATACCAGTATCTAAAAATTGCGCGATGTCATTATTCTGGCGCGAACTGAAATCTGAGCTCAAGAACTGTCTCATTTTGCTATTTGGACACGTCGATTAAGAATAGCGTACTTTTTGAATTAGAGAAACAAAAAATCATCTTACCCCAGTTAGACTTGCACTGGTACTAAATCGTTTCAGAAATCGATCTTTTGTGATTCTATAGTCACGTTGTATAGATTGAGATGGATTTTGCCACATTCACTTTCATAATTAGGTACTGGAATATCAAATGTTCAAATTTTATCTTTATAATTTTGGACACGGAGTCCATCTTTTATCAACCTGAAAGAAAATTTTATCCGCTGGACTGCAGTATTGTTGTCTTAATATTTCTTTCGGGTTTTTAAGCGTATCATTACCGATAGTAACCACTTACAATTGACTCATGAATATTATATTACTTGGATATACTTCTACAGCCTGAGAATTAGGGAGAAAAATTGACACCTTTTTCTCCTTCTTTTGTTATTTTGCAATTAGTACCGATTTGAAAGATCGGGAAAATCATAAAAATTGATCTGTACAACTGAGAATACTAGCCCCTAAAACAGTAATTTCTCCCTCATCTTTCCTGTGGATCTCCGAAGCTGAAATGTTTTCTAAGTACCTAACTTTCAACTCAAAGTAATGAAGGTTTAACACGAATTCAAAGTAATGAAGGTTTAACACGAATTTGATCGAAATCCTTCAACTTTTTTTCACAATCCATCCTTTCCTATAGCATGTTTAGTAGGTAGGTAAGTGAATGTCCAGTGGCATTTGCATAATGAGAAATGCTTCAGTCACTGTTTTTTTTCTCATCGTCTTTGAATTTTAATGAGCTGTTGAATATGAACTTGAGCAGGAATTCAATGACCACCAATGAGCTATAGACGATCGCGATCTTTATTTTGACACGCGCCGTTCAGTTTTGAAATCAAATTTCTGCTTAATGATGATGACGATTGATGAATACTTACTTGAAGTCTTGAATTATTCGGAACCTAATTTTCTTTCGACAATTCCATATAATTGGACGCCCATAGTCGTGACAGCTTTGCGTTTCCAGTCAACGCAGTATCTACTAATCTATGGCTTATAGCATCTCCTATGCACATTATGTGTGCGCGGACCAGCATTTTGAAATTTGAGTGAAGTGAATTTTAGCCAGCCAACTTCATTTGGTGGAATTTTGTGGAAATTATTTTCAAAAATTTGTTTTAAGGCTGCAGAACTGCTCAAAATCGTTTTTTTTTCTGTTTTCAATCGATTTTAAGAGAGGCAAAAATGTAGAGAGCGTACCGAATTTTAGCTTCCTAGGTTATTTTGATGATATATGTATTTTAATTTTGTGCCATTTTTTGGTTCAAATTTCATTTTCAAACACGTGCCAAAAATAGTGAAAGGCACTTGAGCACCCGTGTTGATGGCTGGTGATAGTGGTGATGTACGTATTTTATTTTTTCTGTACTCGGTATGCCTCCTACAAGTTCGAAGCTTTGGTGCCACTTGGGGTAGGTACCATACTTCTTGCTTGCCAAATGTACAGTAACAGATTTTTTGGCGCGTATTGAAATCTGAGCTCAAGAACTCATTTTGCTAGTTTAAAATGTCGATTAAGAATAGCGTACTTCTTGAATTGGAGAAAAAAAATCATCTTACTCCTGTTGAAGTTGCATAGGTACTTTTTCGAACAGGTTGCTCTTGTCCGCAGTGTATTTTTTCTGATTTCATAATTTTTGTTGGGAACGTTGCGGAAATTGTTCAAAATTTACCCATCAGTGAACACATGATCATTTGATGGATAATCGTCAATTTTTTCCTCAATTTTGGATTGTACCTATTTTGCCTAGTGAATTGAATCAGGTTTCGAGCAGTTTCCAGTTCAGCTCAAGCGTATCATTACTGATAGTAACCACTTGCAGTCATACTCGTATAACTTCGCTCGATAATGGCTTCAGAAAACGATTGAAAACTGTCATAAAACACATTGGCTTAATATAGACTTGTTTGAAAAAAACAGTGCATTACATCTTGAAAGGATGAAGTTGAGAAATGGGGAGAAGAATCAGCACCCTTTTCTTTTCTTTTGCCATTTTGCAATTGTTTAGTACCTATCTACCTATTTCAAAGATCAGGCAAATCGGAAAAATTGATCTGGAGAATTGAGCAGCCCTGAAATCCCGAATCGATTGAAAACCGTTTCGAACCACTTTGAGCAGCTCTGAAGCCTCCAACAGATTTTCATTTATTTATTTTGAATGTTGAAATTTACATAAAAGTTTACTCAAGGAGTTATTTTATGAACCCTATTTTTGAACTCCCGAATAGATTGAAAACCGTTTCGAACTACTTTTGAGCTGCTCTGAAGCCTCCAGGAGATTTTTATCCATTCATTTTTTGAATGTTGAAATTTCCATAAAATCTTACTCAATTGAGTAGGAAACCTCGATTCACTGTACGAGGTGCGGCTATTAAAAAACGAGACAGGGGGCGCCTCATGGCCCCCTTGAAGGGGAGAGAGAAACTGAATACACCGTTAGGTAGCTGGAAGTCTCTACTATTTCAGTACGAAAATTCGTTTTCCTCCCCTTAGTAGTTTTTTTTCTGTAGCGGTTTGAAACGAACGTGTTTTTAACCTCGTGCCGAAAATCAAAAATTGACAAAAAATACAAGTGAAGGGTCAATTTGAAATTTATTATTTTATTTTGGGAATAGGAAAAAGTCACACTTTGCTAAATCAGGCGAGTACCGCCCGTGTTGAAGCACTGGTGTGACTTTAGGAGCCAAATAATGCTTCACGGACGGTGCATTTTGGGGCGGCGCGCAAGATCCAGGAGTTGCCTCGGTACATCACCGGCCTTTTCTTATGAACGCGTTCTCGCAGCGTTGTCAAAACTTGCAGACAGTAAGTCTGATTAACCCTCTGACCTTTGGGAACCCATTCGATCATGATTTCATCAATTTTGTGTTGGAATAATTCGGCTCTAATATACTCGCGAATCGTAACGATAGAAATAAAAACACCATCGGGGCTTAAAGCCTTTATTTAGAATTAAAAACATCGCGTCAACATACACGTACATATAGCCAACTTCTATACATACGCGACACCACCGAACTGGTTAGCCCAGCTAGCTAGCCGCGTACCTATGCTCGTAAGTATAGACTCGATCATCTGGGAATACATAGGGCGTGGCTAGTACAGTATAGTACAGCCACGATCTAACACTCCCCCTATTCACAGATGATAAAAATATAAAATTTTGAAAAAGACAAATCGCACCACGCAGAAGCCCCGCCACAGTGAAAGCCAAAATACTGTGACTATTTATAAATCGCACCTCATCATGAATAAATAAATCAATTTTGCATAACAACTAAGTAATAATTAAAATACATCAGAAATCATTTCAAGTCCAATTCCATGTCCTCGTCATTGGCAAACAATTCAATTTCAAAATCATGTTCCATGGACTCATTATTTGGACACACATTATTTGGTGACACATTCATTTCTGAAACTTACAAAAATGTATTAGAAAAATGCAATAGTTCTTTCTCATCATGCAAAAGTTCTATATCTCATCATGCAACAATTCTATATCTCATCATGCAACAATTCGTGTCTCAATTTCACGAATCTAGCCAGACCAAGTGGCTTAGTACAAATATCGGCAAGCTGATCTTCAGTGTCAATTTTCATAATTCGCACCTCGCCATATTTGACACATTCTCTAACTAATTGTTCCTCTTCCTCAATTACATGCTTGAGTTTAGGTTTACTAGTAACAGTAGTGCATTTGATAGCTGACTCACTATCACAAAATGCAACCACCGGATATATATAATCTCGCATCACACTTTTAATTGTGCTTTGAATGCACTTCATTTCTCTGATGCCTTCATTTAAAACTCTAAATTCGGCTTCACAAGTCGAAGTTACGCGCCTCCTTCGTTTTCTTGCAGCCCAAGAAATCACATCTCCAAATACTTTGATAATAAAACCTTCAGTAGTTTTATTAGAGGGTTTCAGATCTTTATAACTGGCATCGGTATAAATTTCGACTTCATTTGTCAAACTAGAATATACTAATTTCAAATCTCTTGATCCTTTCAAATATCTAAGTACACGTTTGGCTCTCTGCCAGTCATAATTTGTTGGATTTGACATCTTAGTCGATAATTCGTGCACAGCATATGCAATGTCTGGTCTAGTACCATCTGTCAAATATCTTAAAGAACCAATCAACTGTCTATAAGGGTACTCAGTTGGTTCTAAGAGTTTTCTCAATTCACTTCCCTCGTCACTTTCTTCAATAGCTTTTAGTTCTTTGGTCATCACACCTTTTTCCACCATAGGTGTCTTAACAATTTTACAATTACTCATTTCGAATCTATCTAAAATGTTATCGATATATTTTATTTGATCGAGAGTAATAATTTTCTTACCTCGGTCTCTCACAATGTTAATGCCTAGATATTTTTGTGGCTCACCTAAATTACTCAACGAAAATGTGGCAGACAACTTTTCAACAATTTCTTTCAATTCACTGGTATTATTACTCAACACTAACAAGTCATCTACATAGATCACTATTATCACTAATTTATTACCGATGTATTTGAAGAAAATACACGGTTCGTTCAATTTATTTTCGAAACCTAATTCCTTGAGTACAGACTCCAATTTTTCATACCACTTCTTAGGACTTATCTTCAACCCGTACAACGCCTTTTTCACTCTACAAACATAATTCTTTCTTTGAGTATTATCCATCGCACCTTCAGGAACTTCCATAAATACTGGCTCATCTAACTCTCCATACAAGAATGCCGTCTTCACATCTAGATGGACAACATCCAGATTTAGCTTATTTATTAGGGAAAATATGACCCTAATATTAGGCAATCTCTCAACTGGTGAGTAGGTCTCATATAAACCATACTCAGTCGGATCTTCAAAACCACGTACCACAAGTCTTGCTCTATATCTCACCTCTCCAGTAACGCTAATCTTCTTTCGAAATACCCAAGTGTAAGTCATCACTTTCTCATGAGGTTCAACTTCGTCTCTTTGTATCAAGTCCCACACATCATTATTCTTCATTGATAAATTCTCATCATTCACTGCTTCACGCCATTTCTCACAATCTTCACGTGAAATTGCATCAGCGTAAGAAACTGGATCTTTATTTATAACAGCCTGAACATCTCCATGATCTTCAAGTAAGGCCAATGCAAGCAACTTCTGATGAATATCAGACTTAATTTCTTCCTTCTCAGAAAGTATCTTTTTCGCATCTAGTCTCGTGAATGGTTTATTCAAACTAGTCCTTTTCAACGCCTCTAATTCAGAAATCTCATCAGAAAACCATTCATAATAATTCAACTCATCATCAGGTAAAGGAATAGCATTCATTTTCAAAATTTTACTCACATCTTTATAGACAACACCTCTATTAAGTCTCACATCACGAGTCTTGACAATCTCACCTGTTTGAATGTCTAGCAACTTATAACAATTCGATTCATAACCAATCAGAAAATACCTTTTCAAGTTCTCTACAGGAGACTCTTTCTGAACATAAGTACGAGAATCAAATTTTCTCAAATCACTTCTTTTCAAAACCTTTCTATAAGCCACACATCCAAAACGTGCCAAATGATTAATCTCATTTGTATCTCTAGGATCAAACTTAGACAATGGAATCTCAAAATTTATGCCTTTATGACAAGTTCTATTCAACACATAAGTAGCTGCTTCTACAGCCAAAGGCCACAGGTTTGCAGGAAAACCTGAATCAAGCATAAAGCATCTTACTGTATTTTGAAGTTTACGATTCCATCTCTCTGACTTTCCATTCAATTGTTGAGTATAGGGAGGTGATACGTCAATCTCAAATTTCTCCCTATCTTTGACCTTCAACATTTCACCTAAAGTATACTCTCTAGCGCCATCACATCTCAAATAACAAATTTTCGCATCATGGCCCAATTTATTTCGAGCACTCACCAAAAATTTCTCAAAATAGCCAACAACCTCATCTCTAGATTTCATACAATAAGTATAGGTGTACCTTGAATACTCATCAACGAATGAAACAATGTAACATTTTCTCTCTGGGAAGCTCACTGGCTTAATTGGTCCCATAATATCTGAGTTCACAATTTCTAATGGTTTCAAGGCTACTCTCCTATTATTCTTGAAAGGTAAACGAGCCATTTTACTAGCAATACACACCTCACAATCCAAAATAGAATCATCAAAATTAATATTCTCAAGTCTCTCATGAACAGTCGCCATTTTCTTTAAATAGGTTCGAGAAATATGACCTAAATTTTCATGAACTTTGAAACCTTCTGACTTTTTCAAGACCTCAGGTGTCTCGTTATCAACCAGTCTGACCATTTTCTTTTGTATCACATCAGGTTCATAATTATGATCATAATTTCTCTTTCTAGTGCACACACCACTCATTATAAACTTCGTTTCATTGCAAAATTCCAAGATTTGCTTCTCATCACACAATTCAAATTCAACGAACCATAAATTATTCCGATATACGCCATTGATTATAGTTTCATTTGTCTCAGGGTCAAATATACGCACCACTTTTGAATTCAGCAAAACTGAATAACCCAAATCAGTAAATTTTCTCAAGGATAGTAAATTTTCACTTCCTTTATCTGAATATAGCACATTGCTAAGTACAGATACTTTGTTTTTCTCATCACATACCAATAAATCACCACATGTAGTAATGACCAAATTGCTATCATTACTCGCACCTATTAAGGACAGCCTATTGTTTGGCTTCCTGATATTAATCAACGCATCTCTATCTTTAATTAAATGTTCGCACGCACCACTATCTGCGATAAATGAGATCAACGACTTACTTTTACGTTGAAGCTGCAGAAACGCACCACCTATATTATTTTCTGCCACGCCCGCTTCATTTTGGTCGTTTACTCTATCTGTAAAATTTATTTCTTTTTAGTTATAGCAGTCTCCCCCTTCTCCTGAGACCGCTTGAATTTTCTTTTCATACCTGTTCTTGGCGGATTATTCGAATCAGAGGACATTCCTTTACAGGACGGCGAAATATGCGTTGCATACCTTTTACATTTGTAGCAAAATTTTATACCACTATTAGGGTCAATAGGACACTCGTGAGATTTGTGTCTGTTCGCGCCACAATTATAGCAATGTTGCTTTGGATCATTAAAGAAAGTCCTAGGCTCATTTCTAGGTTCAATTCTTTGAAAACGTCCAAATCCACGTCCACGTCCTCCTCGTCCAGATTGTTGACCTCGACCTCGCCAAGAACTACGCCCACGACCTTGCCAATCAGAATTAAAATTTTGACCACCAGAATGGTATCCACGACCACCACGATTGCGACCATGAAACACAAACGCACCCTGTTCACCTGAAACATTTGATTTCCAGGTTCCTTTATCCTTTTCATTTGCTTCGAACCAAAGAGCTAACTTGTATAATTCCTCATAGTTTTTAGTCAGAAAACGGTTTTCAGCAGTAAGCTCAAATTGATCGAATTCCTCACGCACAGCTATGATGAATCGATTACATTTTGCAGAAATATCGAGAGGGCTACTTAACATTTCATACTTTTCGACAGCTGCCTCAAACCGAGCTGCAAAAATAGCTACAGACTCCTTACGTTTGCTAAACCTAACATCTTCGAGTTGTTTAAGTAGAGTCGATGAAGTAGTGTTAATTTCTGCGATTCTAAATTCACGAATTTTGAGGAGAGCCTCATAGGGATCTCGAATGCTGATTATTTTATTGTGATAAGTTTCATCAATACGATTGATCAAAATGTGTCTCACTTTTGCCTTTCTCCGTTGAGTCTCACCTTGAGTGAAAACTCGAGGAGGAGGTGTAGTAGGTTCAACAATATCCAATAAATTCAAGGCGGACAACTCACTCGTAAAATTATCATACCACACATCGTACCTTACATGGGAAGTAAGCTTATAATCCGTTCTAATATTCAAATTAACGCTACGCTCACCGTCTGCTTCTCCAGGGTTCATGTTTCGTAACAATTCGCTATTCTGCTGTATCAAATTTGAAACCAAGTCAAGTAATTGATCTCTAGATTGATCTTGAGGAGGTATTAAACCACCTCTTCCATCTTGACCACGACCTTCACCTTGGTCCTGACCCTGATTACGACCTCTACCAGATCTCAACATATCTGAAATATTCGACGAATCAATTTATTCAATTTATTCAGATTCAAAATTTCAAATTTCTAACCTCAGCTTTTGTATATGGAACACTCATACACATCAGCTACACGTATTCACAACTCAGCCTCAGTATAAGGAACACTCATATACGTCAGCCATACGTAAGTAATGTGCTCAAACTATTCAACTGTTTCTCAAATTTGCTCATATGTCAAATTATTCGATATTTTTCTCGGATTATTCAAATTTAGAAATCACTTTTAAGGTCACTCGTAGATTGATCATCACGGTATAAGTGAATACATAGAACCCACTCAGATTCGATAGCCAATGATTTCAAGCTGTAGGTAGGTATATGGAACGCTCATATGTCTGAACCAAACAGCCATCTATCAAAAATCAAAATTCAAAAATCCTAATTACATGAGCTCGAAAATTAAATTTATCAACTCAAGACACGATATCAAACTAGACTCTTATGTTCCAGTTCAGTAAATTCATAGCAATCTACACAGCTCAAGACATGATATCAAACTAGACTCTTATGTTCCAGTTCAGTAAATTCATAGCAATCTACACAGCTCAAGACATGATATCAAACTAGACTCTTATGTTCTAGTTCAGTAAATTCATAGCAATCTACACTCAAAATTTGCTCCAGTAAATTAATCATCATAAATCCGAAATTCAAAGACATGCACATATTAAAAATTCAAAGACACATCAAAATATTCAAAGTTTAAATAATCAATATCGACTCACCCAACAGTTGATAAGAATACTTCGAGAAATGCGTACGTACGTCTTTTCTATACCACGAGAGCACAAGAGCACAAGAGCACAATACAAGTTATCACCTTCACCAGGTAGCACAATATAAAAATTGTATTCTCATCTCGACTCTGTGCTGGTACCTTGCAGAGGTTGCAGCTGCAAGTTTCTTTCCACCCCTTTCTATCATCTCTAAAACTAGACAATATTTTTATTTTTCATTTCAAATAATTGTCAAAAATAGACATATTTATGGCTTGGTACCAAGTCTCGCATCTCACAACAAATATACAATATTCACTGCATCGTTACATTTATTCTAGAATAATAGGATTTTTATAAAATCAATTTCCGTTCTCACGATGCGTACTGCTCATTAACTAAAGGCAGTAAAAATCAACGCACCTTTCTCACGATGCGTACTGCTCATTAGGCAGTAAAAATCAAGACAGTAAAAGTCAACGCACCTGCACATGTGCTGCACCTCACATCTCATTATTATCCTTCGCGTCTCATACGGCCAAACAAAAATTAAAGTCGTAAAAACGACTGCGCGCATCGCATCTCATAGGTACTCGTATTTACATACTCGACACTATCAAGGGCTGTGTCCACGCCAGGTACAAACAACGCTGTTAAAAATAAAAGGCCGCGTCTCGCCATCTCACCAATGTACCTCTCGTACCTACTGGCCATCACATCTAACCGGCAAGTTTATCTAATAAAAGATAACGTTGACAAAAGTAACTAAAACCCTGTACCTATCACAGGTAGTAACTTTGTCTACGGCTGCACCAAGGCCGCATGCCGCCACCACACCATATCGTTAACGTTTTAAAATATCATCCGCGGGTATGTCCATGGGGGTTCCCCTTCGTAACGCATCTTGGTGCCTACAGCTAGGGTAGAATACCTTACGCTGCTCTATCAATGTGTTTTACATGCACACATTTACGTACCACATACTAACACACCAATATGGCCATATAAACGCACCTAAGGTAGGTAGGTACCTATCATATCCACGAATGTGCACCTTACGTGGATAGGTATCTATCTACACACATGCACATATACACATTATCTATAAATTACGTATCTACGAGTATTTAATTCACATGCAACACAATCTAAAATATTCTACTCGTATGTACCTGCCTAAGTTGCGCAACTTTAAAGACTTTTAGTAGGTATCATAATATGCAATTCGTAATTTCGTAATTCGTAAATAATCAAGCAATAAATAAACGAAACAATCATACCCATGTACGAACTGATACAGTTTACCAAAAATGAAATGATCATACCCAATTTGTCCAATGTGCCAAGTACCATCTTCGTCTTCGTAGGTATCTGCTTTTTCATTTCCTCAGCATCTTGTCACTTCTCTGAATACTCGAATATTCGTTCCGGGGGGGATACCCGGCGCCTCCACCATGTTGGAATAATTCGGCTCTAATATACTCGCGAATCGTAACGATAGAAATAAAAACACCATCGGGGCTTAAAGCCTTTATTTAGAATTAAAAACATCGCGTCAACATACACGTACATATAGCCAACTTCTATACATACGCGACACCACCGAACTGGTTAGCCCAGCTAGCTAGCCGCGTACCTATGCTCGTAAGTATAGACTCGATCATCTGGGAATACATAGGGCGTGGCTAGTACAGTATAGTACAGCCACGATCTAACATTTTGGCCATTTTTTCCAGAGTTCAAAACAGAAACCGGTCGACCAGGACGTTGGTCATCTTTGGTGCTCTCTTGACCCTCAGAAAATCGTCCACACTACTCAAAAATACGCACATGTGATGGAGAATTCTTACCATAAGTCTCTTTTAACAATTTATAACACCTGGTCGACGTTTCTTTTCAATTCAATGAGAAATTTCAGATTAATTCCTTGCTTGTGTATTTTGTCAATTTATGATTTTCGGCACGAGGTTGAAAACACGTTCGTTTCAAACCGCTACAGAAAAAAAACTACTAAAGGGAGGAAAACGAATTTTTGTACTGGAATAGTAGAGACTTCCAGCTACCTAACGGTGTATTCAGTTTCTCTCCCCCCTTCAAGGGGGCCATGAGGCGCACCCTGTCTCGTTTTTTAATAGCCGCACCTCGTATACCTCAATTTTATTATGCTGAGTCGATTGGAGGGAGTTCCAAGCCGTTCTGGGACCTCCAGCTGTATTTCGGAAACGTTTGATTTTCCAGAAGTGTCATAAAAACTGTTATGCAACACTTTTTCGAAAATACTAATAAGCACTTGTCGCATTCTCACTTGCTATAGTAGATAATTTGGATAGTGTTCACGGCATCGCACTTTATGAAAATATGAAATTTTTAATCTGGTGGCTCTAGAACGGCTGGAAACTACCTCCGGACTTTTTAAATTGGGGAAAATGAAAAATCATCTTGCCCCAATTGGAGTCGCGTAGCTATTGAAATAAAATATGTGGAAGGACATGGATACGATTATGCCAACTTAATTGTTGATAAATTGGCGAAGGCATCGGTATACGACCATGAATTGGTCGACATTTTAATTGAAAATCCTGAAGAAAAATTGGAAAAATTTGCTACATATTATTAGGCTGCGAAATTTTGAAAAAATAGTACACGATGAATTTGAATTTAACAAGAACGACGACCCAGAAAAAAGAGTAAAAATAGGCGACCTAGTTATGTTGGAAAACCATAATCAATCAAATGCTGCAAAAAATGTGAATAAAAAATTATTCCCAAAAAGACGAGGACCCTATATAATAACGAAAAAAATTGAAATTAATTGCTACAGGTTGGCCAACTACAAAAATCTAAAATCCGACGATAAACTGGTCTCCAATATTCGACAAATGACACCCTACCTATCTAATGAACAATTAAGGGTGCTTCAGAATGACGTAAAATATAGGTCACCTTGGGACGATCGACCATTCCACAAACGAATACGTCGAATTGCGAAAAATGACTTGAACATTACCGATTTAGGGTCATGAAGGATTAAAGTTTAAGGTAACATATCGCAATTTGAAATTTTTTTTTTATTTTGGCAGTAAATTGCGTTTTTGCAACCACCCCAGAAAAAAATGACTCGGGGTAAGTGCAAAAACGATTTTTTTTTTCATTTTTGCACATATCACAAATATTTTTTTGCCCTAAATAACTTGAAAATGGCTCAAAATTACAAAAAAAAATAAACTTCCACGGTCACATGATGAGTTACACGTTAGAGAAGAGATTAACAGTTTTACTGACAAATTTTAAAATTATTGCTCCTTTTTGTTTTACTAATATATGTATTTGACAAAAAATGTGTTTCTATGGAAAGTTTTTTACATAAAAAACATCAGAAATGGTCAATAGTTGATTTTTTGTTAATTTTAGCGAGTTTTAAAAAAAATAATTTTTCAACATTTTTTCACTCCCCTAAAAATTTTTTTGGAAAGTGGAAAACTTATCGAATTTTTTACCGAATCAAGACCACGAATACATCAAAAGTTAGCAAATAACACGTAGAATGCAGTGAGTGTGTTGAAAATGCAAAAAAATAAAGAAATAAAAAAAATGTTGCCCATTTTTGCATTTACCCTAACATGGGGTAAATGCAAAAGTCGATTTTCAAATTTTAAAATTGCAATTTTCTCCACGATTTGTGGACCAAACTGTACCAAAATTTTACCATTGATAGAGAACCCCCTGAAGTATAAGTGGTACAAATTTCAGCTTCATCCTTGCAATAGTCTTCTCACAGCGCCCTCTCAAAGTGTCACTAATCAAAAGTGCTTTGCAATTACCCCACTCTACCTTACTCAAATTTTATTATGCTCGATTGGAGGGGGTTCCAAGCCGTTCTGGAATCTCCAGTCATATTTTGAAAAACTACGATTTTTAAGAAGTGTTATTAAGACTGTATCCAAATCAACTTCAGAACGTGTAAACGAGACTGATGAAACTCTTTACACTTTTCGAAAACACTAAATAAGCATCTGTCGCATTCTCACATGCTATAGATAATTTGGATGGTCTTTAGAGCACTTTTTGAAAATCTGAAATTTCCAAAATATGTACCGAGAGGCTCCAGAATGGCTGGAAACTACCTCCAGACTTTCTAAATTAGAGAAACAAAAAATCAGTTTACCTCAGTCTACTTATAAGTAGATATTTTATCAAAAGTTGAAACGTACTGGTGGTTTTGACTGGAATGAAGAGGAGTCAATTTTTTTACTCTCCGCGGTTTTTGATCCGGTGCCCATTTTTGCTCACACTCAGATGACATGAGGAGTTATTTTTGAAATTTAATCCAGGTTTAAATTCTTTTGAAATTGATTAAAGTAATACCGAACAATAAAATCTCAATTGTTGGAAGTGCACTTTTCGATTTCTGATGAATTTTTGGGAATCAAGGTCCAAATATGAAATTGAAATTTAAACGTATTAAATTGGCCCAAAAAACTGAAAATTAATATGAACCCTATTTTTGAACTCTCGAATAGATTGAAAACCGTTTCGAACCACTTTGAGCAGCTCTGAAAGCCTCCAGCAGATTTTTATCTATTCATTTTTTGAACGTTGAAATTTCCATAAAATCTTACTCAGTTGAGTTAGAAACCTCAATTCACTGTATACCTCAATTTTATTATGCTGAGTCGATTGGAGGGAGTTCCAAGCCGTTCTGGGACCTCCAGCTGTATTTCGGAAATATTTGATTTTCAAGAAGTGTCACGAAAACTGTTATGCAACACTTTTCCAAAACACTAATAAGCATCTGTCGCATTCTCACATGCTGTAGTAGATAATTTGGAAGGTTTTTACGGCACTTTTTGAAAATATGAAATTTTCAATCTGGAGGTTCCAGAATGGCTGGGAACTACCTCCGGAATTTTTTTAATTGGGGAAAATAAAAAATCGTCTTGCCCCAATTCGTGTCGCGTAGCTATTAAGTATATTTACATTAGTATTATGAATTAATGTGTGCTTAGCTGGATTGAGATGGATTTGGCCACGTTCACTTTCGTAATTAGGTACTGGAATATCAAATTTTCAAATTTCATCTCTACGAACACAAAGTCGAGCAATTAGAGAAACAAAAAATCATCTTATCCTACTTAGTTGAAGTCTCACAGGTTCTTTGCATGCAAATGAGATGGATTCGTGTCCAAACTTACCGGATTGAGATGAGTTTTGCTACGTTCACTTTCATAATTAGTTACTGGAATATCTAATTTTTCAAATTTTATCCTTAAAATTTTGAACGCAAAGTCGATCTTTTTTTGGTCTGTAGGAAAATTCCATCCGCTGGACTGTATGGTTGTCTTCGCATTTCTTCCGGGTTTTCAAGCGTATCATTACCGATAGTAACCACTTACAGTCATAATTGACTCATGAATATTACTTAATTGGAACATCATGGATTCGTTTGAAGAAACAGTGCATTGCATTCTTGGGGCCAATTTTCCCAAAACAGGATGGACAGGAGCTAGAGCAAAAAAAAAAACACGTTTCAAAAATACTTCTACTTATTTGAAAATTTGAATCTTTAGGTCTCCGAAGCTGAAACGTTTTCTGAGTGACTTTAAACTCAAAGTACAATGACGTTTTAACATGAATTTGCTCAAAATCGGTCAACTTTTTCTTTTACGATCCATCCTTTCCCGCAAGATGTTCAGTCGGTAAGTGAATGTGCAGTAGTAATACCTGCATTATCAGAAACTCTTCAGTCACTGTTTTTTTAAACAAAATTTTTCTCATTTTTTTAGCCTTTGAAATTTAATGAGCTATTGAATATCAACTCGAGTAGAAATTCAAGGACGGCCAATGAGCCAGACGATCACGATCGTCTTTATTCTGGCACGTGTCGTTATCTCTCGATAGATGGTATAGATACTGGACCAGCTTTGAAATCAAATTTCTTTTTAATGATGATGATTGATGAATACTTACTTGAAGCTTTGAATATTTCGAACTGGTTTATGGATAGAAATATAACTGTAAACTCATACTCACTGCCTTAGGGCCGGGCTCGGTGAACTATAATCACCACATGAGCGCAACCGCTCCTCGTCACGTTTTTTTAGCGACGCCAATGGACTCTTGGGTAGATGCGCATTTCCGGACCTCAGCATCTCCTCAAACGCGAGCTAGGAGCGAATCTCAAGTGTTGGAAGTGCACTCTTCGATTTCTTGTGAATTTTTGGGAATCAAGGGCCAAATATGAAACAAAAAACTAAATTTATAAAATTGACCCAGAAAGCTGGAATTTGATAATTATGAACCCTATTTTTGAACTCTCGACTTGATTGAAAACTGATTCGAACCATATTGAGCAGCTCTGAAGCCTCCGGCATGTTAAAATTTCCATAAAAGTTTACCCAATGGAGTTGGGAAACCCCAATTCATTTTATACCTCAATTTTATACTGCTGAGTCCATTCGAGGAGGTTTCAAGCCATACTGGAGCCTTCACCTGTCTATTGGAACATCATATTTTCAAAAAGTGCCATTAAAAACTGTTCAAATTAGCTTCATGCACGTGTATAAACGAGTCTGATGCACTCTACTGCAAAAGCATCTGTCGCATTCTCACATGCTATAGATGATTTGGCTGCTTTTTTTAGACAACTTTTTGAAAATCTGAAATTTTCAAAATATATATATTAGGAGGCTCCAGAACAGTTGGAAATTACCACTGGACTTTTTAAAGTGGAGAAACAGAAAATCATCTTACCCCCATCGGAGTCGCATAGGTAGGTAAGTGTTTTCTTCAATTAACGGCCTTGGTGGAGTATGGGCGTTAGAAAAAAATGACGTTTTGAGAAAAACGCGATTGAAGGTTTTAAACCTAAGTATGTGGCTTAGGCAATACTCAACTTAGAGCTTCGCGGTTACATTTTTTTTTAAAGCTCAAAGTGTTATCTTTCATTCCCCTTACTCAACTTTGGCACTCGGTTACATTAACCCTTTCAAAAAAAGCGATTTTCGAAACTGTTTTTAACACCCTTATTCCATAAATGCACTTTCCAGAAAATTTAACACGATTTTAATCATCTTAAGTGACGATTTCTGAGATACTGATTGCTGAAAAGAGTGATTATCGACTTTATGAATGAAAAACACCGAACGTAAAGCTGTGAAAGTTTTTAAAAATGAATTCATTTACAGAACTATAGAAGTTTCATAGTCAAAATCGTAATAAACTGATACAAATAGCACACTATAAAGACACAGTATCTCTAATCATCATCGCGTTGTCGTCGTCATTTACTAAAATTTTCAAAATTCATTAATTTTCACTCCGGAATCGTGTATTTTTGTGGAGGAAACCGGATATGTGGTACTTAGTAATGCATGCGAAAACGCGACCCTGTCGTCTTTAAAAACCTCTAGCTCTACGAAAAGGAAGCGTTTTGTGAACTGAAAGTTGGTGGGTAGATTCACAAGACTTCGGAGATTATTTTAAGACCATTTTCGGAAAAAGGGCCTTAATCGCCGAACGACCTTATTCCTCCAAGACCCTCAATTGCTAATGAAAATGTGTTCTTAGCTGGATTGAGATGGATTTTACCACGTTCACTTTTGTTATTAGGTACAGAAATATCAAATTTTCAAATGTCATCCTTAGAATTTCGAACACAAAGTCGAGATTTTATCAATCTGTAGGAAAATTTTATCCGCCGGACTGTGTTGTCGTCTTTACATTTTTTTTTTTTTTGTTTTTCTAATCCGGTTTATTTTTCCTGATTTTATCATTTCTGTCGGGAACGTTGTGTGGAAATTGTTCAAAATTTACCCATCAATGAAGACTGAACATTTGATCTGTAGGAAAATTTCATCCGCTGGACTGTATTGTTGTCTTCACATTTCTTTTGGGTTTTTGGGTTTTCAAGCATATCATTACCGATTATAGTAACCACTTACAGTCGTAATTGACTCATGAATATTACATGTAGGTAGAAAAAGTAATTTTAATTGTAACTTGGTTACTTGAAAATTAACCGAGTACCTATAGTATAGTACCTACGAGCCCTGACCCCCGAGCGAAGGCAAAAGTTTGTTTCGAGAAGTAACGTTTTTTCAGGTGAAACGTGCATTTTTTGGCCTAATATCTCTTAAAATTTGAATGAATATATTAAAAAAAAAACAAAAAAAACAGCGAGTTCCAATGGAGCGAGCGAGAGCAATAGCTTTCAAAAATTCGTAGTTAGAGATTAAAAATAATATTTTTTTATGATGAGTCTATAAGTACCTATTTTTTGATTCCACAGTTTTGGAATTTGACTACATTGGGTGATTAAAAATTTCAATTATGAAATCAAAAAAAGCCAAAAAAACTGAAGCGAAGCGAGTGCAACAGTTACTGAAGATTCATATTTACAAATAGAAAGAGTGAAGATAGTATATTTTTGGTTTTAACATGGAGCTTCTCGGTGTTTCGGGGCCCCTGGCGATCGCCAGTAACACTATGAAAATAGTTGATACGATCCTTTATTAATTGAGAATTTTTTTTTTTTGTACTATCAACAATCATTGAAATATACGCTCTGAATCGTTTTCATTTTAAAAACTACACAAAAACGCAGTAAAGTTGGGAAACAGCAGGAAAAAAAATTGATACCCTTTTCTTTGATCATCTGGAGAACTGATGTATAGCCCTGAAAAAGTTATCTCTCTGAAATGCTAGGAATCTGTTCGGGGCACTCGGAAAAATATCTCCTCAAATTTGAAAAAAAAATAAATCACCTAAGTACTTAGGTAATAAGTATACCTTACCTACGTACGAGTATTTTATGCGCGCAGCCTTCTCTGGATTCAGATCCTTGACGATTTTCCTTATCTCTGGTTCGATAAATTGTAAATTTCTCCTCAATTTTGGATCACGTATTTTGGGTATAGTGATTTCAATCCGGTTTCGAGCAGTTTCCAGTTCGGCTTAAGCATATCATTACCGATAGTAACCACTTGTAGTTGTATACCTATAAGTACAAATAAATTTACTCATGAATATCAAAGACATATTATGGTATCTACATACATGTGTAATTGTGTAATATAGACTTGTTTGAAGAAACACTGTATTGCATCTCAAAAGGATAAACTTGAGAATTAGAGAGAAAAATTAAAACCTTTTCTTTTTCTTTGCTATTTTGCAATTGGTTGGTATTGGTATCTACCTGAAAAAGATCGGGAAAATCATAAAAATTGATCTGGAGAACTGAGAATAGCCCTGAAAAAGTAATCCCTCTGAAATTCCGAAAATCTGGTCGGGGTATCTACCTGGAAAAATATCTCTTCAAAATTGTAAGAAAAATAAATTACTTACCTAATTTGTATTTCTTGATTGAATTTAAATTTCGGCGCTATCTGTGTCCTACGCTAGAGCCAGCACTTTGTTGCGAAATTTATCGCTTCCGCACAATTAGATCCGGTATTAAAGCCGGCGTGACTTACTAGCTCGCCAGAAAAATTAGAGAGATGGGCCAGTTGTTATGAAACTTGCACGCTTCAGTGTAAATTTCCATGGTGACTATTATACCATAGCACCAATCACGTTCAGAATTTGGAGCAAAACGAACAAAAAAGTTTGTAATTTTAAACCCTCGCTGAGACCCAGTTCTTTCGATGACTGATGGTTTCTGTCATGATGAAGATTTTTCACTATTTTCCCGGCACACACTCAGGTGACATAACCGGTTTCTATTTTTTTTTGAAATAAATTGACAAAAATGATACCGAACTAATAAAATTCCCAAGTGTTGGAAGTGCAGTTTTCAATTTTAGTATAGTGAATTTTTGGGAAACAAGGGACAAAAATCAAACAAAAATCTAAATTTATGGAACTGACCCAAAAAGCTGAAATTTAATATGAACCTTATTTTTTGAACTTCGGAGTCGATTGAAACCAGTTTCGATCCATTTTGAGCAGCTCAGAAGCCTCCAGCAGATTTTTATTTATTTATTTTGAATGTTTAAATTTCCATAAACGTTTACCCAATGGAGTTGGAAACCTCAATTCACTTTATACCTCAATTTTATTACGCTGAGTCGACTGGAGGAGGTTTCAAGCCGTTCTAGAACCTTCAGCTGTCTTTTGCAACATCATATTTCAGCATGTGTATAAACGCGGCTGATGCACTCTAGTGATTGTGCAACACTTTTCCAAAACACTAATAAGCATCTGTTGCATTCTCACATGCTACAGATGATTTGGATGGTCTTTAGGGCACTTTTTGAAAATCTTAAATTTTTAAAATATGTATCTGGAGGATTCAGAATGGCTAGAAACTACCTCTAGACTTTAAATTAGAGGAACAAAAAATCATCTTACCCGAGTTGAAGTCACATAGGTAGTAAGTACGTAGGTTGAACTTAACGGTAATGTAGTTCTGCACATTTTCTTTAGTTTTTCTCATCCAGTCTTATTTTTCTTGATTTTCTAATTTTGTCGGAAATGTCTGAACATTTCATAGATAATCTTGAATTCTTCCGCGATTTTTGGTTGTACATATTTATGGTAGTGATTTGAATCCGGTTTCGAGCAGTTTCCAGGTTGGCTCAAGTGTATCAATACTGGTAGGTAGTAACCACTTACAGTTGTATAAATTGACTCATGAATATTACGATTGCGAAATAGCAGGGGCAAAAATTGATACCCTTTTCTTTGATCTGGAGAACTGAGTAGCCCTGAAAAAATTATCTCTCTGAAATGCTGAGAATTCAAAATTGGAAAATATAATTACTTACCTTCATACTTATGTATTTCCAGCTTCATTATTATGCTGAGACAATTGGAGGTGCTTCCTAGCCATTCTGGAGCCTCCGATTGTACCTATTTTGGAAACATCACATTTTCAAGAAATGTCATATAAGAACTGTTCAGGTATATCAACTTCAGCGCGTGTAAACGCGACTGATGCACTCTTTTGATTGTGCAACACGTTTCCAAAACATTAATGAGTAAACATCTGTCGCATTCTCACATGCTAAAGATAACTTGGACGGTTTTTAGGGTACTTTTTGAAAATCAGAAATTTTTAAAATATGAGGTAGGTATCTGGAGGCTTCAGAATGGCTTGGAACTACCCTGCATGGGTTGTGAATAATTTCAATTTCACAATTTTTGTAGAAATTATACTGTATTTAACCTGAAAAGTTGGTGCCAGTAGTGTTAATTTATCAGGTTAGTTAGTGATTGTCAGCAAATCACATGTTCAAAATTTAGAGCTATCAAAAAAGACTGAACATTTGATGGAAAATGGTCAATTTTTTCCTCATTTTTAAATTTTACATAGATATATTATTGGGTAGTGATTTGAATCCGGTTTCGAGCAGTTTCCAGTTCGGCTCAAGCGTATCATTACTGCTAGGTAGTAACCACTTGCAGTTGTGCCTATAAATTGATTCACGAAGATTAAATGCATTGCATCTCAGAAGGATGAACTTGAGAATTAAAGGACAAAATTGAAACTGTTTTTTTTCTTTGCTATATCGCAATTGGTTGGTACATATCTGAAAGATGGAGAAAATCATAATAATACTTATGATGTGGAGAACTGAGAATAGTCCTGAAAAAGTAATCTCTCTGAAATTCTGGGAATCTGGTCGAGGCACTTGGAAAAATATCTGTGCAAAATTTGAAGAAAATAAATTACTTACCCAGTTTGGTAAATCAGTAGGATTCTTCGTCTTAAAGTGGAACATTCTTACCTGCGGATTGTGTTGCTGAAGGCGAATACTGGCTCGACAGAGAATGGGCCTCATTTCATGAAACTAGCCTGCTTCAGTGTGAATTTCCATGGTCACCATTTTGCTATCAATCGATTACAGAATGCGACAACTTGTTTTGGAGCGAATCGAACGAAAATTCGTAATTTTAAAGCCTCATTGTTGTTACCGCGATGGCATCTGCATAACATCGTTTTAGTGATTCTTCAGAACTAAAACATTATTTTGAATTCGAGAAGAGAATTTTTGACCCTTTACTAACTTTTGGTCAGAGGAAGGAAAATAAAAACGATTTTGTCTGAGCGGAGTGAGGCCGCAAGGTGTAAAATATTGATGATTGGAAATGCAAAATAACTGATTTTCTCGATATACAGCAATTGATCCAAGGAAATATCTCTGTTCGATGATCAAGATATTCAAATACCAAGGAACTGGTCTGCTGTCTTTGAAACGATTTTAAATTCGAACTGTAACGCGTCGATAAATGCATCCATCAGCTCTTTGTCGCCTGAAGATGCCAGTCTGTTGTCGACGTGTAATGCTAAAAATGAGCTTACAAATTTTCCCATTTCACTTTACGTAGAAGATGTACACTCAAGGATCTTCTTTACTTTGGACAAAACCTAGTTTTAGCAAGAAAGCATGGAATCGAGCATTCCAACACCGTGGTGCTTGTTTCAAACCGTGGAAGCTGCTTTTCAGTCAACAAACTCTATTTGTACCGTTGTTATAACTGTCAGGTTGCCACATGTAAACTTCTTCCTTGACTTTTCCATACAGGAACGCTGCAGAGACGTCAAATTGACGCACAATTATATTTTCAGTCGCTGCTGCAATTGCTAGCTCAACGATCTTATCGTATTGAGGCGAGTTACAGGTGCGAACGTTTCATCATAATCAACTCCAATTTGATTTTCATGGCTTCCGACATTTTTAGTTGTCAAAAAATTATAGAATTTTTAAAAATTGGAATAAAGCTCGTGAGAACCAAGGGCCAAAAAGCTCTAAAAAATGAACAAAATTTTATGTTTTCAAAAAGAACGCTGGATCAGTTTTGAAATCAAATTTCTTTTCAATGATGATAATGATTGATGAATACTTACTTGAAGTCTTGGTTATTTGGAACTGGATTACATTGTTCTTTAGAGGTTCCATTTCTGCATTCCTTGCCCCTTAAGATAATCACAACATGTGCGCCGCTGCTACTTGTCACTTTTTTTTTGCGACGCTCATGAACTTTTGGATCGACGCACAGGCCCCAGAACCTCAATATCTCCTCAAACGCGAGTTCGCCCACTTTGTATTTGCCCGGTGACAGGCGGCGGCGGACCTCTGGCAATGACTGGAGAACAAGTTGTTTTGATGACTGACGGCTTTTGATCTGGTACCTGGACGAAAATTTTTCACTATTTTTTCACATACTCCGGTTAATAACGAGTGATATTTGAAATTTAATTTACGAATTTAATTTTTTAAAATTGATTGAAGTGATATCGAATCAATAAAATCGCAAGTGTTGGAAATGCACTTTTCGATTTCCGATGGATTTTTGGGAATCAAGGTGCAATGAAACCAAAATTTGAATTTATTAAGTTGGCCCAGAAAGCTGAAATTTGATATGAACTCTATTTTTAATTTCCTGAATAGATTGAAAACCGTTTCGAACCACATCCAAGATTTTAATCTGTTTACTTTAAAATGTTGAAATTTTCGTAAAATGCTACCCAATGGAGTCATTTGAAATCTTAATTCACTTCACACCTCGGTTTTATGATGCTGAGTAAATTGGAGGTGGTTTCAAGCCGTCGTGGAGCCTTCAGCTGTCTTTTGGAGGATCATATTTTCAAGAAGTAGAACTCATTTTGTTATTTGGAAACGTCAAATACCTAAGTATACGTGCTTTTTAAATTAGAGAAACAAAAAATCATCTTACCCCAGAACATATCTTTTTCTATTCGAATTTAATATGGATGACGTATTTGGTTTTTTTAAAAATTTTATACAATTTCTTCTTAAATTTATCTCAACTTTTCAATTTGTTTTATTCTTAAGAGTTCTTGATGTCATCCTAAGACAAAAAGAAATAACACAACGTTAAAATTTTATAATAACGTAAAAAGTTCTTCAATATTTAAAAAACAAAACCAAGAGTATAGACTTACATACTCATATTTGATAAATTTCGATTTCATAGCGTAATTTCTCAAAATCAAACTCGAAACCAGCTCTTGAGATTTTCGCTACTGATGCATTGACGATTTTCTGGCTTCTCGCTGCAAAATTAAAAACTGAGCTTTTTCAAAAGTGCTATAATTATTTTAAAAAATAAACATACCAAAAGTTCACCTTTTCGAATTTTAGCACGACGCTATTTCGGAAACTGTCTGAATGACATGTTCCAGCGTCTCAGAATCGTATTCGTTGGAGCTATTACGATGGATAATCGTCAATTTTTTCCTCGATTTTTGATTGTATTTTGGGTGGTGATTTGAATCCGGTTTCAAGCAGATTGCCGTTTGGCTCAAGCGTATCATTACTGGTAGTGACCACTTGCAGTTGTATAAATTGACTCATGAATAATACGAATGTGGTGAACACAGTTGATGAGACACTTTGGCATAATATAGGCTTGTTTGAAGAAACGGTGCATTGCATCCCAAAATGGTGAAGTTGGAAAATAGCAGTAAGAGAAAATTATGCACTTTTCTTTGATCTGGAGAACTGAATATTTCTGAAAAAGTTATCTCTCTTATATGCTGGGAATCTGTTCGGGGCAGTCGGGAAAATATCTGTTCAAAATTGGAAAATAAAATTACTTACTTTCTTGATATAGTACCTACCTATTTCTGGAGTGTGTCACTATCAAACACTTGTAGTTTTCCGCGTTATCTCTTTTTTCTTGGGTTATTCCATCGATAAAATTTTTAAAAATATCTTTGTCGATATCCTCTGCCATTATTAGAAGTTCTAATAGTCCGATTGGAGGGGGTTCCAAAGCCATTCTGGAATCTCCAGCATTTATTTTGGAAACATCTGGTTTTCGAGAAGTGTCATAAAAACTGTTCAAATCAACTTCAGCGCGTGTAAACGCGACTGATGCACTCTACTGATTAAACACTAATAAGCATCTGTCGCATTCTCGCATGCTAAAGATGAATTGGATGGTTTTTAGGGCACTTTTTGAAAATCTGAAATTTTCAAAATATATAATATCTGGAGGAGTTCCAGAACGGTTGGAAACTACCTCCGGACTTTTTACCTTAAAGAAATAAAAAATCATCTTACCCTTGTTGGAGTCGCATAGGTTGTACGAGTAGTACTTCTTATGTTCTTGATGGGGGTCTGATGAGGATTTTCCGTCTTTGAAGTCACAAGATTGGAAATAATCACATTCGAGGATGGCACTACAAATAAAAATGAAAAACAATTTTTCTCCAGCGGGAGGGAGTGGTACAAAACACACTCTCCACAGTCCTCCACCTTTCCGACAGGCTTCTAGTTTTGGACCCGGATCATTTTTTTTAAAACAGCATGGGCAGGAGCTGGAGCCAAAAAATGTGATTTTTTCGAGAGTACTTTCCCTTTGAAATTCCACATATTTCCTTTCTGACCCGTGGGGGAGGGGGAGGGAGGTGTTGCCGAAGCTGAAACGTTTTCTGAACAACTTTCAACTCAAAGTAGGCACCTAATGATGGTTTAAAATGAGTTTAGTGAAAATCATTCGACTTTTTTGCACGATCCATCCTTTCCCAAAGGTGATTTAATATGTCCAGTGGTAATACATATTTGTATGTATTACAAGAATTCTTCACATCGGTCACCGTGTGAATAGTCCTGAAAAAGTAATCTCTCTGAAATGCTGGGAATTCGGTCGGGGCACTCGGAAAATTTCTGTTCAAAAATTGGAAGAAAAATGAATTACTTACCTAATATGTACGTATGCATTTCTAACTACTTAGATGAAATGGCTTTACAATTTTTAGTTTTCGGAAAATCACAGCATTTTTAAAAATTGGAGTAGAGCTCGAGCGAAACGAGGGCCAAAAAGCTCTCAAAAATTCACAATTTTTCATTATTTCAGAACAAAATTTCACGTTTTCAAAAAGAACCAATTTTGGCGAGAATTGGAATTTTGGTCCATGAAAATGTCGATTAAGAATGGTGTATCATTTTTGGATTAGAGAATAAATATTCTTATTCCGCATCGTTATGGCTGCACTGTTCGATATGTAAATGAACATTTTGATTATCAACTAACAAATTTGTGATCGTTCAATATTTTCTTTCTCTGGAACAAAAAGATCGACTGAATTAGAAAAGACCTTAATTGGTACAAATTAGGGCTTTCTCTCCCCTAGCTTCAAAGTCGTTCAATTTTGAAATCAAATTTGTTGATTGATGCATACTTACTTAAAGTCTTGAATATTTGGAACTAGATAGTTGCTAGAGAAGGATAGTCTTCAATATGCGGATCACCACATGTGCACCGCAGCTCCTCGCCAAGTTTTTTGGGGACGCTCGTGAATTTTCGGATGGATTTTTATCTGTGTATGGCACACCATCGATACGAAAAACAGCATCTGTCTTGAGGATACATTTGAAAAACTTATTTTGAAAGTTTCAGATTTTCAAAATACAATATCTAGAGGCTCTAGAACGGCTGGAAACTATACCTCCGAACTTTTTACCTTAGAGGAACAAAAAATCATCTTACCCCAGTTGGAGTCGGTAGGTACAAATGCATTGATGATTAGGAACTGGAAATTGGAACATAAAATTTTCAAATTTCATCCCTAAAATTTCGAACACTAAGTAGAGCTTTTATCAATCTGTAGGAAAATGTTATCCACCGGACTGTGTTGTCGTCTTCACATTAATTTCTTTAGTTTTTTTTCATCCGGTGAATTTTTCCTAATTTCATCATTTTTGTCGGAAACATTGCGGAAATAGTTCAAAATTTACCCATCAGTAAAAACTGAACAGATGATGGATATTTCTAAATTTTTTTCTAAATTGTGGATTATACATATTTTGGGTACCTAGTGATTTAAATCCGGTTTTGAGCGGTTTCCAGTTCGGCTCGATCATATCGCACCTCGGGAGTTATAAGGTCACATCTCAAAAAAAATCGATTTTGATGTTTTTGCATTTTTGGGGTTTGCATGACCCCCTGCAACCAAAAATAACACTTTGAGTCGGGTATGCTGCTTAGATCATGTAAAAAATGCAAAGGGCCTAACTCAAAATTTCTACAACATTGCAAGTTGTTTGGAGTTATAAGGTCACATCTCAAAAAACTCCTCTTTCTTTGAGTAAAATTTGCACATACAAAGTGTCAGAAACCAGTTTCGATAGTGTTGAACGTTTTTAAGATGTAAAATAATCACAAGGAGTGTATTTTTTGTAGGTTTGTTCCAAAACAAAAAATTTTTAAAATAGAACATTTTTCAGAAAAATTAATTTGCATATAAATATTAAAGTTTTAGTTTTTTGGGAAAAACTCAAAAACTAAGCACTCTAGAAAAAAACTAACGACATTACGTCGATTGGAAATTTAATTCTCTACAATTTTGTTATCATGAAAATTTTTTTGGACGCTTTTTTTCGCCTCCAGATCACTTTTTATGAAAGGTTATAACTCAAAATGTTTTCCAAACATTGAAATATTTCCTCTTTAAGATTTTATTTTTCAAAATATTCTTATGCTAAATGAAGGTAGGATACCCAATCTTCAAAATGACATGCTATTAATTCCTCACAATTGATTATAAGTTGATGAAAATAATGAATCAAGTTTTTAAAAAAAAGAAAATCACTCTCCTGTAAAATTTCACTTTTTTGAGATGTGACCTTATAACTCCCGAGGTGCGATATCACTATGGATAGTAACCACTTGCAGTCATACTCATATAACTAACTTCGCTTCTTCATACAATTGTAATTGGGACTGCAATATTTTTTGCATCAGGAAACGATTGAAAACTGTCATAAGACACATTGGCAAGGTATGGACCTGTTTGAAGATACAGTGCATTACATCTCAAAAGGATAGTGTTGAGAAATATGGAGAAAAACTGACATCTCATTTCTTTTTCTTTTGCCATTTGCAATTTGTAGGTAAGATACATATTTTAAAGATCAAGAAAATCAGAAAAATTGATTTTGGGAATTGAGAATAGCCCTCAAAAAGTAATCTCTCTGAAATGCTGAGTATGTGGTCGTGACACTCGGAAAATCTTCTGTTCAAAATCGAAATGAAAATAAATTACTTACCTAATAAGTACAATGTATTTCTAACTTATACTAAAATGATGGTTGTGATACATATTGTGTTGCTGTAGGCGAATACATACTGGCTCGCCAAAAAAAAAAAAATGAGCGAGAATGGCCAGTTTTTATGGAACTTACATGTTTCAGTGTAAATTTTCATCGAGACCATTTTTGCTCCGAGCTCGGAGCAAAGCGAACTAAAAGTTTGTAATTTTAAAGCCTCAGCGTTGAAATCGCTGTGGCAAAACACCGAGTATTGTTACTTGCGAAAATTAATGATTCTTCAGAACTAAAACAACCTTATTGTTGATGCGAGAAGTTAATTTTTCACCCTCTACGAACTTTGGTCAGAAGTTGAAAAAGAAAACCTAGGTAGCCTGAGCGATGTGAAGGCCAAAGGTGTGAAAAAATGATGAATGGAAATGTGAAATAACATCCTTCTTGTTGAAAAAAGTTGAATTTTCGTGGATTCAACATTTTTAGTTTTCAAGAACTTATAGCATTTTTAAAAATTGGAATGAAACTCGAGCGAATCGAGTGCCAAAAAGAACTCAAAAATTCACAATTCTTTATTTTTTCGAAATCAAATTTTATGTGGATTTCCGTGAAAATGAGAAATTTTTTTTAGTAAGTACTTAATTCTTGACGAAAAATGGGATCTTTTTTTTTGATATTTTAGCAAAAGTTGGAACTTTCTGACAGTTTTGACTGGAATGAAGAAGAGTCAATTTTTTTGCTCTCCGAGTTATGGGTGAGAGGATTGGCGCTAGCAAAGAGAGGGGGAAAACTTTTGAAAATTTATAGGTAATTCAATTGAAGACGAGTAAAAATCGACAGCGTGTCGTTGTATCTCTCGATATAGACGGTAGATCCTGGATCAGTTTTGAAATCAAATTTCTTTTAAATGATGATGATGATGATGATGATGATGATTGATGAATACTTACTTGAAGTCTTGAATGTTTGGAACTGAATACATAACTACCTATTTACATAATATTTATACTTCAGAGGTTGTGTCTCTGCATTCATTGCTCGTTAACCTAATCACAACATGTGTGCCCCCGCTCCTTGTCACTTTTTTTTGGAGACGCTCATGAACTTTTGGATAGAAGTGCAGGACCTCAGTATCTCCTCAAATGAGAGCTTGGCTACTTTGTATTTGCCCGTTGACAGGCGGCGAGCTCTGGCAGTGACTGGAGAACCAGTAGTTTCAATGACGGTTTCAGATCCGGTATACCACTGCGAAAATTTTTCCACATACTCAGGTGACATGAAGAGTGATTTACGAATTTAATTCACGAATATAATTTCTTTGAAATTGATCAAAGTGAAACCGAACAATAAAATCTCAGGTGTAGTACGCTTGTCGATTTCTGGCGAATTTTTGGGAATCAAGGGCCAAACATGAAACAAAAAACTAAATTTATGAAATCCGAGCAGAAAGCTGAAATACAAAGATATGAACCCTATTTCTGAATTTCCAAATTTATTTAAAACTGTTTCGAACCACTTTGAGCAGCTGTGAACCCTCCAGCAGATTTTGATTTGTTCATTTTAAATGTTAAAATGTCCATAAAACTTTACTCAATGGAGTTGGAAACCTCAATTCACTTTATACCTATCCCAATTTTATTATGCGGAGTCAATTAGAGGGTGTTCCAAGCCGTTCTGGAGCCTCCAGCCGTATTTTGAAAACATCATATTATCAAGAAGTTTCATGTGTAAACGCGAGTGATGCACTCTAATGATTGTGCAACACTTTTCCCAAACACTAGTAAGCATCTGTCGCATTTCCACTTGCTATAGATGATTTGGATGGTTTTTAGGGCACTTTGGAAAATCTGAAATTTTCAAAATATATATCTGGAGTATTCAGAACGGCCGGAAACTACCTCTGTACTTTAAATTAGAGAAACAAAAAACCATCTTACCTCAGTTAGAGTCACATAGGTATTAAATATGATTTCATGAACATCTTTTGATAGTTTTTCTCGTCCAGTTTATTTTTCCTCATTTCGTAATTTTGTCGGAAACGTTGTGGGAATTGTTCAAAATGTACATATCAGTAAAGACTAAACATTTGATGGATAATCGAAAATTTTTTCATCGATTTTTGATTGTATTTTGGGTAGGGATTTGAATCCGGTTTTGAGCAGATTCCAGATTGCCTCGAGCGTATCGATTCATTACTGGTAGTAACCACTTGCAGTTGTATAAATTGACTCATGAATATTACGAACCATACAGTTTATTCGGTATCCGGACAATTTACCTTGCGCAATTTAACCCCGGTAATTCCAGTCTTCATGATACCCTTTTCCTTGATCTGGAGAATTGAGTAGCCGTGAAAAGGTTATCTCTCTGAAATGCTGGGACTCTGATCGGAGCACTCGGAAAAATATTTGTTCAAAATTGGAAAATAAAATTACAACTTACCTTCTTGATATACCTAAGTATGTATTTCTAACTTCATCATGGAACTATTCTAAATACGTCTTTGATATGGAAACTTTTACTGGTGAATCGTGTTGCTGAAGGCGAATACTGGCTCACCAGAATAAATTTCATAGAGTGGGCAAGTTTTCATGAAACTCACCTACTTCAGTGTGAATTTCCATAATGACCATTTTACCATAAAAGCCTCGTTAAGACCGCAGCGGCATAACACCGAGCAGAAACTCGATATGACACCTATTTTCGAACTCCCGAATCGATTGAAACCCATTTCGAGCCACTTTGAGGAGCTATGAACCCTCCAGCTGATTTTTATCTATTGGGTTTATTACATGAAAATCTCAATTCACTCTATACCTCAATTTTATTATGCTGAGACGATTGTAAGTGCTTCCTTGCCATTCTGGAGCCTCCTACTGTAGCTATTTTGGAAACATCAGATTTTCAAGAAATGTCATAAGAACTGTTTGAATCAACTTCAGCGCGTATAAACGTGACCTAGGTATGCACTCTTTTGATTGTGTAACACTTTTCCAAAACACTAATGAGCATTTGTCGCATTCTCACGTCATGCTAAAGATAACTTTGGACGGTTTTTAGGGCACTTTTTGAAAATCTGAAATTTTTAAAATACAAGTAGGTCTAGGTATCTGGAAGCTTCAGAATGGCTTGAAACTACCCTACGGGAGGCTCAGCATTTTGTAATTCGAGCATGATGGGTTATCAATAATTTCAATTTCACAATTTTTGTCAAATTATACTGTATTTAACCTGAAAAGTTGGTGCCAGTAGTGTTTTAATTTATCAGGTTAATTAGTGATTGTCACCTAATCACATTCATAATGCTTTCGGTAGTGCAAAAAGCCCCCAATTTAGCGAATACTTTGAAACCTACGTCCTATGTTATGTCAAATATCGCTGTACCACCAAAAATATCAGCTCAAAATTTTTTGTTTTCAAAAAGAATCCTGGATCAGTTCTGAAATCAAATTTCTTGTCAATTATGATGATGATTAATGAATACTTACTTGAAGTTTAGGTACTTAAAGTCTTGAATATTTGGGACTGGATACTATGGTTGCTTCATTGCTCGTTGAGCTATAATCACAACATGTCGGCAGATTTCAACGTTGAATTCCTCCCAGAGCTTTAAATTTTCTGATCCCATGTCCGAACCTATTGCAATCAAGTTTAAGCCAACTTTTTTACAAAATAAATCACATTCAATGGTTAAATTATTCAAGGCAGAACTTTGTACATATAAGTACAACTCCGTTCGTAATTATGGCAGGCAGTGATCTGCTTCCTTCACTGGAATTGCCATCTCTGATAAAAATTGAGTACACTTTTCATTTGCTCATCACGTAACTCGCGAGTGATTCGTTTACGTTGGTTGAATCGGTTCGCGTTTTTTCTCCCGCCGAAAGCTTTCTCGTACTAAGCTATGTTCACAGACAGCTAGGAAGGTGTTCGGTTATTCTCACCCACAGCTGGCCGAACCTTACTTTCACTCTCTCTCGATCACTTTTTTCCGCTAAGATCGATACGAAAATTGTTCTCACGATATTTTACACACCTCGCACGAAGTAAACTTTGATTTTTCTCTGATTTTCTTTCGAAAAATTTTCACTCATTCAAAATTTCCTTCGCGCACACTCAATTTTTTGTTCATCTCTGATACACAATTATTACACATAAAAAACGTCAACTAGTCAAACTACAATTACATAAACTAGTCAATAAATTAAATAAAATGGTCAAGAAAAATAACACGTAAAATAATACTTTAAAAGCTATATTACGAAAATCAAAATTATACACAGAGGCCTCATCTTATGTACAATACGAACTCAGCTTCAAATTTCCTGTTGAATTTGATCTTCCTAGCCGATCGTAACCTTCTAGGCTCGAACATACTGAGGAACAGCACCTCAGTTTCTCTTTGGTCCTTCTCGTCCAATGTATGTATAATATGAAGGCTCCAGAACAGCTGGAAACTACCTCCGGACTTTTGACCTTGGAGGAACAAAAAATCATCTTACCCCAGTTGCAGTCGAATAAGCAATAAGCACTTAAATATCCATTGTTCTAAAGCACAGGGTTTTGAACGCGGACCAAATATCGTACATAGCTGTTTGTGATCAGTTATCAGATGAAACTCACGTCTTATTTAATACATTTTAAGCAACTCCATCGCAAAAACGAGTGCTAACGCTTCCTTTTCGGTTTGCGAATAGTGTCTTTCAACCAGAGATAGGGATCAAATGATCCTAGTTTCGCTACCCTTCTTCTGTAGCAAAACTGCACCTAACCCAACTGGGCTGGCATTGGCCATCAGCAGTGTAGGCAGATCGCGATTGAATAGACTCAGGTATGGATCAGAAGATAGGAGCATTCGAACGTGCAGGAAACAGGGAGTATTTCGAGCCATCTTTTGTAAAATATCTAACTCTGTAGATAAGTATAAGGAATGAATTTTTCACAGTAGCTTACTAAACCGATGAAGCTACATAATTGCTTGCTAAATGTACAGTTACCTTATCAGAAAATTGCGTTACTTATGTCGCTATTTGGCGCGTACTGAAATCTCGATCAGCTCAAAAACTCATTTCGCTATTTGAAAATGTCGATCAAGAATTTCGTACTTATTTTTTTAATTAGAGAAACAAAACATCATCTTACCTCAGTTGTATGTAGTTGCATAGGCACTTTAGATCCGGTATATTTTCGTCATTGAGCTGGATTTTGTCCCGTTCACTTTCATAATTAGGTAGGTACTGGAATAGGTATTAAATTTTCAAGTTTCATCCTTAAAATTTCGAACCCGAAGTCGAGCTCTATCAATCCGTAGGTAAATTTTATCCGCACGGACTGTGTAAAAGATCATGAAAATCATGAAAATTGATTGATCTTGAGAACTGAGGACATTGCTGAAAAAGTAATCTCTCTGAAGTGCTGGGAATCTGGTCGTGGCACTTGGAAAAATATCTGTTCAAAATTGGAAGAAAAATAAATTACTTACCCTATAATATGTATGTGTATTTCTAATTCACTTTACGAAAGGTTGTATATTCTTCGTCTTCATTTGAAATTTTCTTACCGGCGAATTGTGTTGCTGAAGGGGAGTACTGGCTAACCCGAAAAAAAAATAGGAAGAATTGGTCAGTTTTCAGGAAACTTACCTGCTTCGGTGTAAATTTCCGTGGTGACCATTTTACCATCAATCACTCACTGAATGCGACAACCCGTCTTGGAGCAAATCGAACAAAAATTTGTAATTTTGAAGCCTCATCGTTGAGACCACGGCGAGTAATCTTCAGAACTAAAACAACATTACCTTATATTCGAGAACTGAATTTTTTTTCATTACCAACTTTGGTCAGTTAAAGGAAAAGAAACCCGATTTAGCCTGAACGAAGCTAGGTCGTAAGGTATGAAAAATTGATAAGTGGAAACGCAAAACAACATAGGTACATACCTACTTGATGAAAAAAGTTGAATTTTCATGGCTTCCGACATTTTTAGTTGTCAAAAAAATTATAGAATTTTCAAAAACTTGAATAAAGCTCGAGCGAAGCGAGGGCCAAAATTCTTTCAAAAATTCACAATACATTATTTTTTTAGAACAAAATTTTATGTTTTCAAAAAGAACGTGGGATTAGTTTTGTAATCAAAGTTCTTGTCAATGATGATGATGATTGATGAATACTTACTTGAAGTCTTGAATATTTGGAACTGGCAGTTACTGGTGAACCACATGACGCGTGATTTTTGAAATTCGATTCACGAAATTTCAATTTTTTTTAAATTGATCAAAGTGATACCGAACTAATAAGATCCGTAGTGTTGGAGGCGCAGTTTTAGATTTCTGGTGAATTTTTGGGAATGAAGATCCAAAAACGGAAATAAAATCAAAATTCATTAAATCGGCCCAGAAAGCTGAAATTTGATATAAACCCTATTTTTGAACTTCCGAATAGATTGAAAACGGCTTCGAACCACTTTGAGCAGCTCTGAAACTTTTGAATGTTGAAATTTGCATAAAATCTTTCTCAATTGAGTTGGAAATAATCAATTCAGATTATATGTACTTTACTTAGACTTACCTCAAATTTGTTTATGCTGAGTCGATTGAAGGAGGTTCCAAGCCGATCTGGAATCTCCAGCGTTTATTTTGGAAACATCCGATTTTCAAGCAGATGTACTCTACTGATTTTCAAAACTTTTTCAAAGTACTAATAGGCATCTGTCGATTCTCACATGCTATAGATAATTTGGCTTCTTTTTAGGCCACTTTTTGAAAATCCGAAATTTCCAAAATACCCCAGTTGGAGTCGGATAGGTACTTTATCATACACACAAAACGTGAATCTGTGCTTAGCTGGATTGACCTGTGTTGTCATCTTCACATTTTCTTTAGATTTTTTTTTCTCATCCAGTTTATTTTTCCTGATTTCATCATTTTTGTGGGAGATGTTGCAAAAATAGTTCGAAATTTACCCATCAGTAAAAACTGAATAGATGATGGATATTCGTAAATTTTTTTCCAAATTGTGGATTATATCTACATATTTTGGGTAGTGATTTAAATCCAGTTTCGAGTGTCGATCATGTCACTACGGGTAGTAACCACTTGCAGTCCTACTCATGTAGTCCTACCTATTTTTTAGCTTTTATATACACTTCATTTCTTTCATATTTGCATCAGGAAACGATTGAAAACTGTCATAAGACACATTGGCAAGGTATGGACCTGTTTAAAGAAACAGTGCATGGAATCTCAAAAGTATAATGTTGAGAAATAGGGAGAAAAACTGACACCCCATTTCTTTTACTTTTGCTATTTGCAATTGATAAGTACGGTACTTATTTAAAATATCAAAAAAAATCAGAAATATTGATTTTGAGAACTAAGAATAGCCCGGAAAAAGTAATCTCTCTGAAATACTGGGAATCTGGTTGGGGCACTCGGAAAATCTTCTATTCAAAATCGAAAGAAAAATGAATTACTTAACTGAAGGAAATTTCGTATTAGTAGTTAATGTCTTTTCGAATTCGTTATGTGTCATCTCATCTAGTTTTTCAGATACAATATAGCACAAGATCAGACCCCAATTGTCCTGATCTTCGCCACACGCCTTAAGACCTTTCAGAGCTCTATTCACAGTCGCCAATAAATTTGATATTTCATCTGAATTTTTAATTCACTTTATAGAAAACAACTGGTCAGAATGTTTTCTTGTGATCTTTTTGATATCACGATACGTCGTCTGTACCAAACACCACACTTCATCATACCCTTTGTCAGTCAAAGGAGTATCAAGTACTAATGCAGCTGCATCGCCTATCATTGCGCCTTTCAATTAGGTAATAAAGTTTTCGTACTTTAGGGATGCTAGCTTCTTCATGAACCAAGTTTTGGAACAGTGCATAAAACTCTAAAAAATTCTCAATATTACCATCAAACTTCGGTACCTATGTCTATTTTTGACAGTTTGATGGCAGGCTCCCAGGTGCCTGACAAGCTGCCATGAGGCCTATTTTCGAACTCTCAAATCGATTGAAACTCATTTCGAACCACTTTGAGGAACTATGAACCATCCAGCTGATTTTTATCTATTTATTCTGAATGTTGAAATTCCAGAAAGCTTAAATTCGATATGAGCTCTATTTTTGAACTCCCGAATAGATTGAAAACTGCTTCGAACCACATTGAGCACCTCTGAAGCCTCCAGCAGAATTTTTAAAATGGGTTTATTGGAAACCTCAATTCACATACCCCAATTTTATTATGCTGAGTCGATTTGAGGGGGTTCCAAAGCCGTTCTGGAGCCTCCGATTGCACCTGTTTTGGAATCATCAGATTTTCAAAAACTGTCATAAGAATTGTTTAAATCAACTTCAGCGCGTATAAACGCGACCGATGCACTCTTTTGATTATGTGTAACCCTTTTCCAAAACACTAATAAACATCTGTAACCGGTGTCACATTCTCATAAATGCTAAGATAATTTGGACGGTTTTTAGGGCACTTTTTAAAATCTGGAATTTAAAATATAAGTATGCATGTCTGAAGGCTCAACAGCAGCTGGAAACTACATCCGAACTTTTTAAATTAGAGAAACAAAAATCATCTTACCCCAGTTGGAGTCGCATATCCCGGAGTCGAGCTTTTATGAACCTATAGGAAAATTTTATCCAAAATTTTGCCATTGCTTGGGATACTTACCATACTTCTTTTGCTTTCTAAATGTACCTATGTACAATATCAAAAAATTGTGTGATGTCATATTGTTTTGGCGCGTACTAAATAAAATCTGAGCTCGAGAACTCATTTTGCTATTTGAAAATGTCGATTAAGAATAACGTGTTTTTTAAATTGAAGAAAAAAAAATCATCTTACCCCAGTTGGAGTCGCATAGGTACTTTTTTGTACGGGACTCATTTCCTTCCCTGGTTGCTTTCCTCCTTCGGTCCCTAGGGAAGGAGAAAAGCAACCAGGTACATAGTTTTTCTCATCCATTGAATTTCTTGATTTCATCATTTTTATCAGGAACGTTGTGGAAATTGTTCAAAATTTATTTATCATGCAGTAGTAAAGATCGAACATTTGAATGGAAAATTGTCAATTCTTGCTCAATTTTGTATTGCATTTTGGGCAGTGATTTGAATCGGGTTTCAAGCAGTTTCTAGTTCGGCTCAAGCGTATCATTACCGATAGTAACCACTTGCAGTTGTATAAATTGACTCGTGCTTATTAAAATACACTGGTACCTAAACCTATAATATTTAATATAATTATGTAGGTAGACTTGTTTGAAGAAACAATCTGCATTGAATCTTAAAAGGATAAACTTGAGAATTAGAGAGCAATTGGTTGGTCCCTATTTGAAAGATCGGGGAAATCATGAAAATTGATCTGGAGAACTGAGAATAGTGCTGAAAAAGTAATCTCTCTGAAATGCAGGCAATCTGGTTGTGGCACTTGGAAAAATATATGTTCAAAATTGGAAGAAAAATAAATTACTTACACTTTACTTTGTTAATAAAAAGCCTCATCGTTTAGACTCCGGCTTTCTAACACGGTTTTAATAATCTTCAGAACTAAAACAGTATTACTTTGTATTCGAGAACTGATTATTTTACCCTTTACTAACTTTGGTCAGTTAAAAGAAAAGAAACATGTGAAAAATTGATGATTGGAAACGCAAAACAACACGCCATTCTTGATGAAAAAAGTTGATTTTCATGGCTTTAAAATTTTTAGTTGGCAAAAAATTATAGAATTTTTGAAAATTTGGAATAAAGCTCGAGCAAAGTGAGGGCCAAAAGCTCTCAAAAATTCAAAAACCGTTATGTTTTCAGAACAAAATTTTATGTTTTCAAAAAGAATTTGGGATTAGTTTTGAAATCAAATTTCTTTTCAATGATGATGATGATGATGATTGATGATTGATGAATACCTACTTATTTCAAGTCTTGAATATTTGGAACTGGATTAGTTATTCACTCTTTGGTGACATGACGAGTGATTTTTGAAATTTAATTCACGATTTCAATTTTTTTTAAATTGATCAAAGTGATAACGAACCATAAAATCCCGAGTGTTGGAGGTGCATTTTTCGATTTCTGGTGAATTTTTGGGAATCAAGATCCAAAAACGTAAATAAAATCAGAATTTTTATTAAATCGTCCTAGAAAGCTGAAATTTGATATTAACCCTATTTTTTTTGAACTCCCGAATCGATTGAAACCAGTTTCGCGCCACTTTTGAGGAGCTCTGATCCCTCCTGCAGATTTTTATCTACAAATTTGTATTGAATGTATAAATTTCCATAAATGTTCACCCAAAGGAGTTGAAACCTCAATTCACTTTATACTCCAATTTTATTATGCTCGATTGGAGGGGGTTCCAAGCCGGTCTGGAACCTCCAGCCGTATATTTTGGAAAAATATGATTTTCAAGAAGTGTCATAAAAACTGTATCCAAATCAACAAACGGCTGGAAACTACTTCCGAACTTCTTACCTTGGAGGAATAGAAAATCATCTTACCCCAGTTGGCGAGTCATACGTATTTTACGTATTTAGATTTTGTTTTATGAAGTGTGTGATCAGCTGGATTGAGAGGGATTTTACCACGTTCACTTTCGTAATTAGGTAGTGTAGGTACTGAAATATCAAATTTTCCAATTTCATCGTTGGAAATTTCGAACACAAAGCCGATGGTCCGCTGTACTGCACTGTTCTTGTCTTCACAGTTTTTTTGGTTTTTCAATGGGATCATTACCGATAGTAAGGTTAAGTACCTATGTAGTAACCACTTGCAGATAAAAACCATTGGCATAATATAGACTTGCTTATCTGTTCAAAATTGGAAGAAAAAAAATTACATACCTATACCTACCTAATGTATCTATTTCTATCTTACCGAGAATACGGGATCAGCAATCTCTCCTTCCTCTGAGTGGCCCAGCATTTTGAGATTCGAGCCAGCTACCGAGCTTTATTTGATAAAATTTTGTGGAAATTTCAATTTTCAAATGTCCAATACCGCAGAACTGCTCAAAAACGTTCTTTTCCGTTTTCAATCGATTTTAACAGAAGTACAAAAATATAGAACGAACTGAATTTCAGCTTTCTGGGTTTATTTGATAAAATTTTAATTTTGTCTCATTTCTGGGTTTAAATTTGTTTTTTAAGCATGTGCCAAAAATGGTAAAATGCACTCGAGAACCTGAAATTTTGACTAAAGATGTACATTTTTTCGATTTATTCGGTTTGCGGGGCTCTGCAAAGTACAAAATTTTGCTGGTAATTGAGATCAAAATTTCGACGCGTACTGAAATCTCTAAAAGGGTAATTCTCAAAAAAAGTTTAAAAATCATATAACAGGTGGTTTACTTGAATACTATTTACAATTAAAATTTTTTTCAGTGGCATTGTGTAGGATACCAACTCGGGCATCACGTGCATATAGTTTCACATCCCCCAACCCCCCCCCCCCTCCACTATGGGTCAAGTCCCTCCAAACCCCGAAAACTCCATCGTCGTGGCTTGTAACCACTTTCAATTTTTCAACTTCATCTTCAAAAATTAATTACACTGTCACTTTTTCTGAGAAAAAAAAGGATACATATTATTGTGTGATATTCAGAGTAAATGATAGAACCAATACAGATTTTCGGAATGATACCCTGAAACCGAGGTCATAAAAAGATGTAACCAGTTTTTGCTCCATCGCCGTGGCCAATTTTTGTTTATTTTTTCCTGGCTCTCCTATTCGATTTTTTTGCGGTGAAATGGCTACACTGTATTGTTTCAGTGATAACAGCTTGCTGTGCCCATTTCACAACCATCAAGGAAATACTGTCACCCATTCTCCAAATGGTAATCTGTGAAAATTGTATAGATTACCATTTTCCAGATCCATCGCCGTGGCTTATCATTCTCACGTTTAAAAGAGACATTTTTTTTTCTTGAAAAAAAGAAAATATTCAAATGGTAGATAAGTATTTGATGATCATAACTTTGAAAATTGAAAAATTATCGATTCTAATACCTACCAGTAAAACAAATTTTAGTTCTTTTTTTCTTACGTCGTGGATAGTACAGTTTAGTATTTCGTCGTGGCTGTCGTGATTTTTTTGTCCACGGCGAAGGAACGTATCTACCTTATCATGTTTGAATACTCCCATTAAAATGTATGTACCTGGTACCTACTTGATGACCTTTTTGTGAGCTAAAGCTACTAATAACTGCTCCAGTTATACCTATACCTACCCAAAAGTAGTGAACAGCCTTTTTTTTCAACATGTGACATCAATTTTTTTGAAGCCCTTACCCCCGCCCTTATTGAAGATGACTTGGGCCTGAAGTCATTTTAGGGGTCCTGGGTATGCCTAAAATCAAGTCCCTTTTGAAAAAAAAATCAAAAAAAGGTTTTCATTTTTGAAAGTACGAGTACTAAAATTTAAACCTTTTTTGAGAATTACCCAGAACTAAAACATCTCCAGGAATTGGAAGATCTCATCTTGCTTTGATTATACTTACATCTTTCAGAGGACTGATCCACGGTATTTACTTGCATCCTTCTCAATGGTTCAATTTCAAATTTATTCTCAATTTTGCTAATGTTTTGTTTTTTAGTCGGATTTGCAAATCTGGCTCAAAAAGACAGATCTACTTTAATGTTGAGTAGGAGAGTTTCGAAATAATTTTAAATCATCTAATCAACTTTGTACATTTTTTCATGTTGCAGGTGAGTAAGAATTTTTCTCGTTGAATTAAAGAAAATGCCCAAAAGTACGTGGCTGGGTAAGTTATTTTTCTGCTTGAAGTGTAATTTAGTCGTCCTCGTCGCTCTTTCGAGGCAAAGTACCATAGAATTCCACTGGCGGTGGAATTTTCCAGACCGTATTTCGGAGCCCTCCATACTCCTTTGCTTACCCTCTCAATTTACCATGGTCTGGGTTCCAAGAACCCATCCCTACTATCTCCTTGCACATATAATGTAGATTGACGATTCTAATTTTTTATAGTAAAAAAATTTACAGAATTGGACGAATTTTCGCTTTTTGAAAAAAATTTGGTGCTCTTGAAATTCTTTTCATGATGTGGTTCGCGATGGAGATGTAATAAGAATAACATCCTCCTGGATGTGATAGCTAAATTAATTGATGAAATTTACTATAGGTGATGTTTGAAAAACGTGACCCTTATTGATGACCTTTTTTTTTTTTTTTTGAAATTTATATCAAAGTAGGAAATAATGAGAACTGAGAGTTTTATTATTACAAACGTTGGTTTCATTTTTCCCCTTTCAATTACAGTTGTTAATTTTTTTCCTGGAATTGAAATACCTTTGCGGGAGAATGAACTCTCGACAAATATTCATTGCGTTCTGGATGAATTTTTATTCGTTTTTTTTTTCTTCGTGAAATGGAATTAGTACGGATTCGTTTAAGTTTTCTATAGTTCTGGATGTGGATGTGACTGTGATTTTTTTTCTCGGACAATTTGACAATTTACCTAATTATAGATTTTGTGGTGCTGCAGAGGTTCTGTTGTGAAAGAATGATGATAAAATTGTGCCTCATCTGAAATATCGGGAAAATCATAAAAATTGATCTGGAGAACTGAGGATATAGTGCTGAAAAAGTAATCTGTCTGAAATGCCGGCAATCTGGTCATCGTGGCACTTGGAAAAATATATGTTCAAAATTGGAAGAAGAATAAATTACTTACCTTCTACTTATTTCTAACTTACTGAAATATTTGGTGTTATTTCTTGAGCCCTTTGATCAATACAACCAGAAGTTTGCTCGCTTCATTGGATCTTGGCGAAGGGAAGGTGATTTCATCATAGGTTTTGCCTCTATTTTCATCGGTGCATGGCCGACTATCGATTTCCATCTCATCCATTGGCCAAAAACAACATCTGTCTTGAGGATCCATTTGAGAAACTTTCTTTCTTAAGATCTGCTCAATATTATTATAAGATGCCAAAATCCAATTGAAACTGTCTATTGTTTTCTTAGTCAGTGTGCTATATGCTGGAGTTCGGTAACCTTATTTAGAAATACCTAATACCTATATAAATATTTGTAGCCATGAACTCCTAACCCAGTTCTCAGTTTTAAGCCTTTGACAATGGTTTCTGACTTCTAAATTCGTACAGATTCATTTACAACATGGTCATTTGGTCATCGTTATCACTGACACAACGACGCAAAAAAAAAAAAACGAAAACGAAAAAGAAAAAAATACATAAAACTCTCTTTAGCAACGCAAGAACACAACATAAATAATTTACATATTTCTACGGTTAAATATTTTTGTATCTTTTTCCGTTGAAATTGGTTTTAGCATTCTTTCCGATTCGGTCAAAAATTCCAACCGTTTTTTCTTCAATGTTGCATACTCCAGGACTCCTCCAACTTTTTTTTCATCTCTCGATTTTCTTTTTCTAATTTTTGGGAATCAAGGACCAAATATGAAACAAAAATATTTAAATTTGCTAAGTAAATTGGCCCAGAAAGCTGAAATTCTATATGAACCCTATTTTTGAACTATCGATGAAGTCTGCAGCAGAGTTTTTTATCTGTTTATTTTGAATGTTGAAATTTCCATAAAATTTTATTCGATGGAGTTGAAAACCTCAATTCACTTTATACCTCAATTTTATAATGCTGAGTCGATTAGAGTAGGTTCGTCCAAGCGGTTATGGAACCTCCAGTCGTATTTTGGAAACATCGGTACTTTTAAAGTGAAATCAGAGAAACAAAAAATCATCTTCCCCAAGTTGGAGTCAAATTGGTAGTAAATATCTTTACGTGTAGTCCGGCCTATGACAATAGGAGTAATTGCACCACCCCCCCCCCCCGCCGATCCTCCGGGACAACTTTTTTCTTAAAGGGGACATCCTAAGGAACATTTTAAAGCAAACTTGCGAAAAAAAAAAAGTTGGCCTTACTTACAAAATGGCGGCCATTTTGTAAGTAAGGCCAACTTTTTTTTTTTCGCAAGTTTGCTTTAAAATGTTCCTTAGGATGTCCCCTTTAAGAAAAAAGTTGTCCCGGAGGATCGGCGGGGGGGGAGTGCAATTACTCCTATTGTCATATGCCGGACTAGTGTGCTTAGCTAGATTGAGATTAATTTTGCCACGTTCACTTTTGTAATTACGTACTGAAATATCAAATTTTCAAATTTCATCCTTAAAATTTCGAATACACAGTCGAGCTTTTTATTAACCCATAGGAAAAGTTTATCCAAAAGTTTGCCATCGCTTGAGATACTTACCATACTTCTCTTGCTTGCTAATGTAATGTAAAATATCAAAAAATTGCATGACATTTTGGTGCGTACTAAAATGTGAGCTCAAGAACTCATTTTGCTAGTTAACAATGTAGATTAAGAAAAGCGTACTTTTTTAATTGGAGAAACAAAAAATCATCTTACGCCAGTTTTATACTCACTTTATGAAATCTGTGAAATCTGCACGGCGTCATACTGGATTGTAATGCATTTTTCCACGTTCACTGTCGTAAATAGGTTCTGGAATATCAAATTTTCAAATTTCATCCTTAAAATTTGGAACACAAAGTCGAGCTTTTATCAATCTGTAGGAAAATTTTATCCGCCGGACTGTGTGTTGTTGTCTTCTCATTTTCTCTAGTTTTTCTCATCCAGTGTATTTTTTTCCTGATTTCATAATTTTTATCGGAAACGTTGCGGAAATAGTTCAAAATTTACCCATCAGTATAGACTAAACATGTGATGGATATTCGAAAATTTTTTCATAAATTTTGGATTACATTTTTCCAGTTCGGCTTAATTATATCACTTCAGATATGGTAACCACTTGCAGTCATACTCGTACACCCAACTTCGCTTACAACATATAGGATATTGCTATCTGTTTTGTATCAGGAAACGATTGAAAACTGTCATAAGACACATTGGCACGGTATAGAGTCGTTTGAAGAAACAGTGCATTGCATCTCAAAAGGATAAGGTTGAGAAATAGGGAGATAAACTGTCATCCCATGTCTTCTTCTATTGCTATTTGCAATTGGTAGATAATATACCTATTTAAAAGATCAGGAAAATCATAAAAATTGATTGTGGGAACTGAGAATATCCCTGAAAAAGTAATCTATCTGAAATTTTGAGAATCTGGTCGGGGCACTCGGAAAATCTTCCGTTTCAAAATCGAAAGAAAAATAAATTACTTACCTAATATACTTATGTACTTATTTCTTAATTGAATTTGTAAAGAAATATCGAGTGTTGGAAGTGCATGTTTACTGCTCAAAACCGTTATTTTCCGTTACCAGTCGATTTTAAGAGAAGTAAGGTTACAAAAATAAAGAACGCGTACGTACGGAATTTCTGCCTGCCAGATTGATTTGTTAAAATTTTGATTTTTGTTCAATTTTGGGATCAAATATTTTCAAAAATGCGCAAAAAATTGTTAAATGCACTTGAGCACCTGAAATTATGGCTCATGATGTGCATATATTTTTGCTCTACTCGGTATAGCTCCGTCAAGTTCAAAATTTTGCTGTCACTTGGAATATCATACTTCTTTTGCTAGTACATTTCAAAAAATTGCATAATGATATTATTTTGGCGCATACTCACTAAAATCTGAGCTCATAAACTCATTTTGCTAGTTGAAAAATAATGTCGATTAAGAATATTGCGTCCACCTATTTTTCGAATTGGAGAAACAAAAAGGTTTTAGGCACTTTTTATCATGTATATACTTTCATAATTAGGTACTGGAATATTCAATTTTCAAATTTCATCCTTAAAATTTCGATCACAAAGTCGAGCTATCATCAATCTGTAGGAAAATGTTCTCAGCTGGACTGTGTTGTTGTCTTAATATTTTTTTTTAGTTTTTCACATCCGGTTTATTTTCCCTGATTTCATCATTTTTATCGGAAAACCTTGTGAAAATTGTTCAAAATTTATACCTTTCAGTAAAGACTGAACATTTGATGGAATATAGTCAATTTTTCCCTCATTTTTAAATTGTATTTTGAATGGTGATTCGAATCTGGTCTCGAGCAGTTTCCAGTTCGGCTTAAGCGTATCATTATTGATAGTAACCACTTGCAGTTCTACTCATAGAGGCCTAGGCCTACCTATAGCTGGGATTGAAAACTGTCATACGAGTAAGACACATTGGCATGGTATATAGACTTGTTTGAAGAAATAGTACACTGCATCTTAAATAGGTTTAGAAATAGAGAGAAAAACTAACATCCCAATTCTTTTTCTGTTGCTATTTGCAATTGATAAGTAAGGTACTAATTTAAAAGATCAAAAAAATATCAGAAAAATTGATTTTGAGTACCTACTGAGAATAGCCCTAAAAATTAATCTCTCTGAAATGCTGGGAATCTGGTCGGGGCACTCGGAAAATCTCTATTCAAAATCGTAAGAAAAATAAATTACTTACCTAATTTGTATTTCTTGATTGAATTTGTGTTGCGTGCACCTCTTCAAGTTGTCCCACATACTAGAGTCAGCGCTTTATTGCGACATTTATCGTTTCCGCACAATTAAATCCGGTATTAAAGCCGGAGTGACTTACTGGCTCGCCAGAAAAAATTGGATAGAATGGGCCAGTTATTATGAAACTTGTACGCTTCAGTGTAAATTTCCATGGTGGCCATTTTCTCTTAGCACCAATCACGTTCAGAATTTGGAGCAAAGCGAACAAAAAAGTTTGTAATTTTAAACCCTCGTTGAGACCCAGTTCTTTCGATGACTGATGGTTTCTAATCCGCTGTCATGATGAAGATTTTTCACTATTTTCTCAGCTCACACTCAGAGTGACATAACCGGTTTCTATTTCTTTAAAATTAAATTGACAAAAATAATACCGAACCAAGAAAATCCCAAGTATTGTAAGTGCAGTTTTCAATTTCTAGTGAATTTTTGGGAATCAAGGGACAAAAATCAAATAAAAATCTAAATTTATGGAACTGACCCAGAAAGCTAAAATTTAATATGAACCCTATTTTTGAATTCTCGAATCGATTGAAAACTGTTTCGAACCATTTCGAGCAGCTGTGAAGCCTGCAGCAGATTTTTATTTCATTTATTTCGAAGGTTGAAATTTCCATAATAGTTAACCCAATGGAGTTGGAAACCTTAACCCTTAAACACCCAAGCAAATCCTGAGATGTTATGAAAAAATGCTTTCAATTTCCTGAATAAGATCATCACAAGTATCACTTTTACTCACAGTTCACCCCCCAGCCCCTTGAAGCCACCTCGATAATGATGGACTTATTTATTTGATTATTGTCAAAAATCGAGGAAGCAAAAAACCCGATTGGGTAAATCTTGGAACTGAATGATATAGTTTCATTAGATGTAATGAATGAGTGAAAGCATAATTCCAAAGAACACCTCACACCCTTTTTGGGGGGCAAACATTGATAAAAGTTGGTATAAAATACAGGGACCCATGTCCAATTTTTGGATGAACATATTGATGGTTGAGCTTTCACAAAATGAAATTAAGAAAGGTGTGCGCATGGTGGACCAGAGTGATTTTTTAAAAATTTGATATGCTTGTCTCGATAAAAACCAAAAAAAAAAAAAACAGAGCATGAATACGCAGAGTACATAATATGGGAAATATTATCAAGTAGGCTTGAAATGACAGAAACAAGAATTGAAGGGAACACAGATGCTCTTAACGGCACATAAGTTCAGATAATCTACAATCCACCCATCAAATCTGTTTATCACTCCATGGATATTCTTTCTCGATATTTGTCACCAAATAGTTACATCCTACAAAGGTTAGCAGTACGATTGTTTTTCTGCAGAAATATCGAAATAGGTTTATCTACCACTTTGAAAAGCTTTACACAGTCAAATTGCAGCACACTCCCTGGCATTTCATAATGTTCAAGCATTCATGAAGAAGTCACTATCCCTCCTCGATCATAGATGATGTATGTAGTTCTACATCATGAAAATTGCACGAGCAGAAGTCAAAGGATCGAAGAGGGTTGGGTGGGTTGGCTTTGGTTATTTTAAGTAAGTATTATTCAAGGAATCGTATGAGTACCTGTCTGAACAACTTTACACGTCCATCTTTAGTTTCTCTCTTTCCGGTTTTAATTTTCTTGATCTCATAATTTTATCGGAAACGTTGTGGAAATAGTTCAAAATGTACCTAAGTATGTAAAGACTGAACATTATTTGATGCATAATCGTCAATTTTTTCCTCGATTTTTGATTGTATTTTGGGTGGTGATTTGAATCCGATTTCGAGCAGATTCCAGTTTGGCTGAAGCGTATCATTTCTGGTAGTATCCACTTACAGTTGTATAAATTGACTCATGAATATTGCGATTGTGGTTCATATAGGTAAATGGGAAAATATCTCCTAACCCAGTTCTCAGTTTTAAACCTTTGACAATGGTTTCTGGCTTCCAAATCCGCTCAGATTCCTTTACAACATGGTCAATTTGGTCATCGTTCAAAAATTCCAACAGTTTTTTCTTCAATGTCGCATATTCCTCCAACTCTTTCTTCATCTCTCGATTTTCTTCTATCATTTTTTTTTTTTCAATTTCTGATGAATTTGTGCGAATTGAGGGCCAAACATGAAACAAAATTTTAAATTTAATAAATTGGCCCAGAAAGCTGAAATTTGATATGGACCCTATTTTTGAACTTCTGATTAGATTGAAAACGGCTTCGAACCACTTTGATCAGCTCTGAAGCCTACAGCAGAGTTTTATCTATTTATTTTGAATGTTGTTTCCATAAAATTTTATTCAATGGAGTTAAAAGCCTCAATTCACTTTATACCCCAATTTTATAATGCTGAGTCGATTGGAGGAGGTTCCAAAGCCGTTCTGGAACCCCCAGCCGTATTTTGGAAACATCCGAGTTTCAAGAAGTGTCATAAAAACTGTCCAAATCAACTCTAGCGCTTCTAAACGGTACTGATGCACTCTACTGATTGTACAACGCTTTTCAAAAACATTAATAAGCATCAGTTGCATTCTCACACCCCAAAGATACTTTGAACCGTTTTATTTGCACTTTTTGAAAATCTGAAATTTTCAAAATGTATCTGGATGCTCCAGAACGGCTGGAAACTACCTCCAAACTTTTTAAATTAGAGAAACAAAAAATCATCTTACCCCTAGTTGTTGGAGTCGCATACTAATAGGTTGTACGTCACGTCTCGATGCTTACGTATTTTTATGAAATTTGTGCTTAGCTGGATTGAGATGGATTTTGTCAAGTTCACTTTTGGAAATTAGGTACTGGAATATCAAATTTTCAAATTTCATCCTTAAAATTTCGACCACAAAGTCGAGCTTTTATGTCAATCTGTAGGGAAATTCTATCCGCTGGACCGTGGTGTCGTCTTCACATTTTCTCTAGCAGTTTCGAGCCACTTTGGGGATCTCTGAAGCCTCCAACAGATTTTCATCTAAGTATTTATTTTGAATGTTGAAATTCTCATAAAATTTCACCCGATGGGTTTATAAGAAACCTTAATTCACTCTATACCTCAATTTTATTTTGCTGAGACGATTGGAGGTGGTTCCTAATAGGTAGGTCCTGGTATCTGGTGGCTTTAGAATGGCTTGAATCTACCCACGGGAGGCCCAGCCTTTTGAAATTCGATTATGAAAGTAAATTCTAGCTACCCGGCTTATTAATTTTGTGAAATGTTCAAATTTCAATTTTCAAAAATTTGTTCAAAGCTGCACAACTATAATCAAAGTCGTTAAGGGAAGGGAAAAAATATTATAGAGGGTAACGAATTTCAGCTTTTTAGGTTATTTTGATGAAATTTTGACTTTGTCTCATTTTTTGTTCAAATTTGATTTTCTAAAATGCGCTTTTTAAATTGGAGGGAAAAAATCATCTTACTCCTATTGGAGTCACATAGGCACTTTTCCGTTCTGTATGGAGTTCATTACCGATAGTAACCACTTGCAGTCATCATACTCGTGTAACTCGCTCGTTAAAATCCTTTTTCTCTTGTTTTTCATCAGAAAACGATTGAAAACTGGCATAAGACACATTGGAATAATATGGACTTGTATCTCAAAAGGATAAAGTTGAGAAATTAGGAGAAAAACTGAAACCCCATTTTTTTTTTCTTTTGCTATTTGCAATTGGTAGGTATAAGATACCCATTTAAAAGATCAAGAAAATCAGAAAAATTGATTCTGGAAATTGAGAATAGCCCTGGAAAAGTATAATCTCTCTGAAATGCTGAAAATCTGGCCGGGGCATTTATAAAATTTCTGTTCAAAAATTGGAAGAAAAATAAATTACTTACCTAGGTAAATGTATTTCTAAGACTAACTGAAGTAGCCTTTTTCGCATCTGACGCTTTTACCGGCGAATTGTGTTGCTGAAGGCGAATACTGGCTCGCCAGAAGAAATTAGAGAGACTTGCCAAGTTTTCATGAAGCTTACCTTTTTTTTTCTGCTTCAGTGTACCTAAATTTACATGGCGACCATTTTGTCATCAATCACTTCCAGAGGGCGACAACTCGTCTTCATATTCCTCCAACTTTTTCTTCATCTCTCGATTTTCTTCTTCCAGTTTTTTTTTTCGATTTCGGATGGACTTTTGAGAGTTAAGGGCCAAATATGAAACAAAAATTTAAATTTATTAAATTGTCCCAGCAAGCTGAAATTCGATATGAACCCTATTTTTGAACTCCCGATAGATTGAAAACGGCTTCGAACAACTTTGGGCAGCTCTGAATCCTACAGCAGAGTTTTATCTAAGTATTTATTTTGAATGTTGAAATTTCCATAAAATTGTACCCAACAATGGGTTTATTAGAAACCTCAATTCACTCTATACCCCAACTTTACCATGCTGAGTCGATTGGAGAGGTTCCAAAGCCATTCTGGAACCTCCAGTTGTATTTTGGGAACATCGGTAGATCTACTTTTAAAAAAATTAGAGAAACAAAAAATCATCTTACCCCAGTAGTGAGTATCTACTTACATCCGTTTTATGCTTTTATGCTTACGGTTCACTTTCGTAATTAGGTACTGATCTTGCCATCGCTTGACTATACTTCTCTTGCTTGCTAATGTAATGTAAAACATCAAAAACTGCGAGGATAAACTTGAGAATTAAAGAAAAAATAGAAACCTCTTCTTTTTCTTTGTTATTTCGCAATTGGTTGGTACCTATCTGAAAGATCGGGAAGATCATAAAAATTGATTTGGAGAACTCAGAATAGCCCTGAAAAGTGATCTCTCTGAAATATCGGGAATCTGGTCGGGGCACTTGGAAAAACATCTGTGCAAAATTGGAAGAAAAATAAATTACTTACCCACTTACAATTTGCTCAATTGCTACGTAGGATTTTCTTCATCTTAAAGTGGAATTTTCTTACCTGCGGATTGTGTTGCTGAAGGCGAATACTGGCTCGCCAGAGAATGGGCCTCATTACATGAAACTAGCCTGCTTCAGTGTAAATTTCCATGGTCGCTATTTTACTATCAATGGATTACAGAATGCGACAACTCGTCTTGGAGCGAATAGAGAATTTTTCATCCTTTACTAACTTTGGTCAGAGAAAGGAAAATGAAAACGATTTTGCCTGAGCAGAGTGAGGTCGAAAGGTGTAAAATATTGATGATTGGAAACGCAAAATAACATAATATTCTCGATGAAAAAAGTTGAATTTTATGGCTTCCAACATTTTTAGTTGTCACATTTATTCTATTTCACGATTTAGGTTTCTCCAACAGCCAGAAGCCAGTTACAGGGGAGACCAATTTTTTTCTGGTTTGTTTCGTTTTTCTTGGAATAGACCCGGAAAGCTGAAATTTAATAAGAACCCTATTTTTGAACTCCCGAATGGATTGAAAACGGCTTCGAACCTCGTTGAGCAGCTCTGAAGCCTATAGCAGATTTTTATAGATTTATTTTAAATGTTAAATTTTCCAGAAAAGTTTTACCCAATGGAGTAGGAAACCTCAATTCATACCTCGATTTTGTCATGCTGAGAGTCGATTGGAGGAAGTTCCAAAGCCGTTCTGGAACCTCCAGCCGTATTTTGGAAACATCCGATTTTCAAGAAGTGTCATAAAAACTGTACCCAAATCAACTTCAGCGCGTGTAAACTCGACTGATGCACTCTACTGATTTTCAACACTTTTTCAAAACACTAATAAGCATCTGTCGCATTCTCGCATGCTAAAGATGATTTGGATGGTTTTAAGGGCACTGTTTGAAAATGTGAAATTTTCAAAATAGGTATATATCTGGAGGCTCCAGAATGGCTGGAAACTACCTCCGGACTGTTTAACTTGGAGAAATAAAAAATTATCTAACCCCAGTTGCAGTCGCATAGGTTGTAGGTCGGTTGTACGTCATATTCATACTCGTATGTAGGTATTGTGCTGAGGTGGATTTTGTCAAGTTCACTTTCGTAATTAGGTACTGGAATATCAAATTTTCAAATTTCATCCTTAAAATTTCGAACACAAAGTCGAGCTTTTATCGACTTTATGAATCTGTGCTTAGCTGGATTGAGAAGGATTCTGCCACGTTCACATTTGTAATTGGGTACTGGAGAATATCAAGTCGATCTTTTACCAATCTGTTGGAAAAATTTTATCCGCCGGACTGTGTTGTCGTCTTGAAATTTTCTTTAGTTTTTCTCATCCGGTTTATTTTTCCTGATTTCGTCATTTTTGTCGGAAACGTTGCGGAAATATGTAGGTAGTTCAAAATTTATCCATCAGTGAAGACTAAATATACGAGTATGATGGATATTTGTCAATTTTTTTCTGAATATTTGATTAAATTTTCAAATCCGCACAGATTCATTTACAACATGGTCAATTTTGTCATCGTTCAAAAATTACAACTGATTTTTCTTCAATGTTGCATATTCCTCCATATTTTTCTTCATCTCTCGATTTTCTTATAATACCAATTTTTTTTTCGATTTCTGACGAACTTTTGAGAATTAAGAGCTAATATGAAACAAAAATTTAAATTTAATAAATTGGCCCAGAAAGCTAAAATTCGATATGAATCCTTTTTTTTTTTTTTTGAACTCACGAATAGATTGATAACTGCTTCGAACCACTTTGAGCAGCGCTGAAGCTTACAGCAGAGTTTTATCTATTTATTTTGAATGCTGTTTTCATACAATTTTATTCAATGGAGTTAAAAACCTCAATTCACTTTATACCCCAATTTTATTATGCTGAGTCGATTGGAGGAGGTTCCAAAGCCGTTCTGGCACCTCCAGTCATATTTTGGAAACATCGGTACTTTAAAAAAAAAATTAGGGGAACAAAAAATCATCTTACCCCAGTAATGAGTATCTTACATCCATTTTTCCTGTACGGCTGTACGGAGATAGATTTTTCCACCTCGTTCACTTTCGTAATTAGGTATACTGGAATATCAAACTTTCAAATTTCATCCTTGAAATCCATGGTCACCATTTTACTATCAATCGATTACAGAATGCGACAACTCGTCTTGGAGCGAATCGAACAAAAATTCGTAATTTTAAAGCCTCATTGTTGAGACCGCGGTGGCATCGGCATAACATCGTTTTGATGATTCTTCAGAACTAAAACATTATTTTGAATTCGAGAAGTGAATTTTTTACCCTTTACCAACTTTGGTCAGAGTAAGAAAAATGAAAACTATTTTGCCTGAGCGGAGCGAAATCGAAAGGTGTAAAATATTGATGATTGGAAACGCAAAAAAACATCATTTTGGATGATAAAAGTTTATTTTCATGGCTTCCAACATTTTTAGTTGTCACAAAATTATAGAATTTCAAAAAATTCCAATGAAGCTCGCTCGAAGCGATAGTCAAAAAGCTCTAGAAAATTCTCAATCCATTATTTTTTCAGAACAAAATTTTATGTTTTCAAAAAGAACCCTGGACCAGTTTAGAAATCAAATTTCTTTTCAATGATGATAGTGATTGATGAATACTTACTTGAAGTCTTGGTTATTTGGAACTGGATTACAATTCGCAATCTCAGTTATTACGTTGCTTGCCCCTTAAGCTAATCACGACATGTGCGCTGCCGTTACTCGCCACGTTTTTTTGGCGACGCTCATGAACTTTTGGATAGACGCACAGGTCCTAGGACCTCAATATCTCCTCAAACGCGAGTTTGGCCTTTTTGTATTTGCCCGGTGACAGGCGGCGAGCTCTGGCAGTGACTGGAGAGTTCGAAAATTACCCATCAGTAAAGACTGAACAGATGATGGATATTTGTAAATTTTTGTTCTTTTTGGGTAGTGATTTAAATCCGGTTTCGAGCAGTTTCCAGTTCAACTCGATCATATCACTACCGATAGTAACCACTTACAGTTCTACTCATATAGAGGCCTCTATAACTGTTCATTTATAATTATACTCGTACACTGGATTTCTTTCATTTTTGCATCAGGAAACGATTGAAAACTGTCATAAGATACATTGGCACGGTATAGACTTGTTTGAAGGAATAGTGCACTGCATCTCAAAAGGATAAGGTTCAGAAATAGGGAGAAAAACTATAACATGCCATTTCTTTTTCTTTTGCTATTTGCAATTGATAAGAGTAAGGTACTTATTTAAAAGATCAAAAAAATCAGAAAAATTGATTTTGAGAACTAAGAATAGCCCTGAAAAAGTAATCTCTCTAAAATGCTGGGAATCTGGTCTGGGCACTCGGAAAATCTTCTGTTCAAAATCGAAAGAAAAATAAATTACTTACCTATACCTGCCTATAATAGTGTGTATTTATTGCTTTTTCACAAATATCCGTGCTTAAAGTCAGCATTATCTACCAGCTCGCCAGAAAAAATTAGAGAGAATGTGCTAGTACATGCTTCAGTTATCAATCACTTACAGAATGCGAAAACAACTTGTCTTGGAGCAAAGCGAACAAAAAGTTTATAATTTTAAAGCCTCGTTGAGACCGCGGTGGCATAGCACCGAGTATTGTTACTGATTCTTCAGAACTAAAACAACATTATTTTTGATGCGAGAAGTGAATTTTTTACCCTCTAAGACCTTGGTCAGAGATGGAAAAGGGACACCGAGGTAGCCTGAGCGAAGTGAGGGCCAAAGGTGTGAAAAAATGATTACTGGAAACGCAAAATAACATTATTCTTGATGAAAAAAGTTGATTTTAATGGCTTCGACATTTTTATAGTTTTCAGGAAATTATAGCATTCTTAAAAATTGGAATAAAGCTCGAGCGAAGCGAGGCCCAAAAAGCTCTCAAAAATTCACAATCCGTCATTTTTTTCGGAACAAAATTTTATGTTTTCAAAAAGAACCGTGGATCAGTTTTGAAATCAAATTTTTTGTCAATGATGATGATGATTGATGAATACTTACTACAAGTTTTGAATATTTGGAACTGGAATAGGTACGTTAATTTTTTCGATCGTATTTCTACATTCATTGCTCGTTAAGCTAGTCACAACATGTCGGCAGATTTCAACGTTGAATTCCTTCCAGATCTTTAAATATTCTGATCCCATGCCCGAACCTATTGGCTTCCAACTGTTCTTGAGTGAGTTGAGCCCTGCTCTGATCAATACAAGCAGAAGTTTGCTCGCTTCATTGGATCTTATGGCGAAAGGAGGGTTATTTCATCATAGGTTCTGCCTATATTTTTATCTGTGCATGGTCGACCATCGATTTCCGTCTCATCCATTGACAAAAAACAGCATCAGATGTCTTGAGTATCCATTTGAGAAACTTTCTTTCTTATTGATCTCCTCAATATTATGGAAGATGCCATAATCCAATTGAAACTGTCTTGTTTTCTCAGTCAGTGTGCTATATGCTAGAGAGTTGGGTATTTAGAATTACCTATATTATGTACCTAAGTATTTTTTTGTAGCCATGAACTCCTAACCCAGTTCCCTGTTTTAAACCGATAATGGTTTCTGGCTTCTAAATCCGTACAGATTCATTTACAAGATGGCCAATTTGGTCATCGTTCAAAAATTCCAACAGTTTTTTTCTTTAATGTTGCATATTCCTTCAACTTTTTCTTCATCTATCGATTTTCTTTTTCCTATTTTTTTCCGATTTCTGACGAATTTTTGAGAATCAAGGGCCAAATATGAAACAAAACTTTGTATTTATTAAATTGGCACAGAAAGCTGAAATTCGATATGAATTCTTTTTTTTTGAACTCCCGAATAGATAGAAAACAGCTTCGAACCACTTTGAGCAGCTCTGAAGCCTATAGCAGATTTTTATCGATTTATTTTAAATGTTAAAATTTCCAGAAAACTTTACCCAATAGAGTTGGAAACATCAATTCACTTTATACCTCAATTTTGTCATGCTGAGTTGATTGGAGAAGGTTTCAAAGCCATTCTGAAACTTCCAGCCGTATTTTGGAAACATCCTGTTTTCAAGAAGTGTCATAAAAACTGTGTGCAAATCAACTTCAGTGCGTATAAATGCGACTGATGCACTCTACTGATTATGCAACACTTTTCCAAAACACTATAGTGTTTTTATTATAATAAACATCCGTGGCATTCTCACATATGCTTAAGATGATTTGGATGGTTTTTAGAGAACTTTTTGAAAATCTGGAATTTTCAAAATTTATATCTGGAGGCTCCAGAACGGCTGGAAACCACCTCCGGACTTGTTACCTTGGAGAAATTAAAAATCATCTTACTCCAGTTGGAGTCGCATAGGTTGTCAGTACGAACTAATTCACTATATTCATAGGTATTTTTATGAAATGCGTGCTTAATTAGCTGGATTGAGATGGATTTTGTCATGTTCACTTTCGTAATTAGGTACTGGAATATTACATTTTCAAATTTCATCCTTAAAATTTCGAACTCAAAGTCGAGCTTTTATCAATCTGTAGGAAAATTTCACATTTTCTTCAGTTTTTTTCATCAGGGACATTTCTCCTGATTTCATCATTTTTGTCGGAAATGTTGCGGAAATCGCTCAAAATTTACCCATCAGTGAAGATTGAACATTTGATGGATATTTGTAAATTTTTTCCTAAATTTTGGACTATAAGTATTTTTAGTATTTTGGTAGTTGTTTGAATCCGGTTTCGAGCGGTTTCCAGTTCGGCTCGGTTATATCACTACCGATAGTAACCACTTGCAGTCATACTCATGTATCTAACTTCGCTTGTTCTTAATACAATCGTAGGTGGATTGCTATATTTTTTGCATCAGGAAACGATTGAAAACTGTCATAAGACACATGGGCATTGTATAGACTGGTTTGAAAAAACAGTGCATTGCATCTCAAAAGGATAATGTTGAGAAATAGGGAGAAAAACTCCATTTCTTTTTCTTTTGCTATTTGCAATTGGTAGGTAAGACACCTATTTAAAAGATCAAGAAAATCAGAAAAATTGATTTTGGGAACTGAGAATAGCCCTGAAAAAGTAATTTCCCTGAAAGGCTGGGAATTTGGTTGTGGCACTCGGAAAATCTTATGTTCAAATTTTCTGTTCAAAATCAAAAGAAAAATAAATTACTTACCTAATTTGTATTTCTTGATTCTTCTTTGTTTATGAGTATATTATTATCATTAATTTGTGTGATCTTTACATTCGCGAACAAATTGATGTGTGGCAATTCTTCCACGTTAAATCCATTCTCCAATAAATGATTCAGTTCATCAGTTCTCGCCAACACCTTCTTTCGGTCACGTTGTTGGCGGGGGATCTTATGAAGAGCATTGTCCAACACCAGCCTTTTAAAGATGGTTGGCATTCTGAAAATACGTAGCCTATATTTTATGTAGAAATAGAACACAAACATACTGCATGAACTTATATGTCATCTACTTACTCTCGCATATGTTTCTCGACCAAGTGAGCTTTAGGAGTACTGACGTTCCTTTTGATTTCGTTGAATAGCAACTTTTCGATTTTTAATAATCGAATGTCATCCTTGGTACAAGCTTTATGCTTGTGTTTTTTGTCTGTTTCGAGGAGCAACGTGGATAGAACTATTGTACCTAGGAAACAAAATTGTTGTAAATATTCATCTTTCTTGCATCAGGAAACGATTGAAAACTGTCATAAGATACATTGGCACGGTATAGACTTGTTGGAAGTAACAGTGCATTGCATATCAAAAGGATAAGGTTCAGAAATTGGGAGAAAAAGTGAAATCCCATTGCTTTTTCCTTTGCTGTTTGCAATTAATAGGTAAGATGCCTATAATTGCCTATCATCGGAAATGTTTTTTTGAGAACTGAGAATAGCCCTGAAGAAGAAATCCCTCTGAAATGCTAGGAATCTGGTCAGGGCATCTCGGAAAAATTTCTGTTCGAAATCGAAAGAAAAATGAATTACTTACCTAAGGAAACATCCGATTTTCAAGAAGTTCGCAATAAGTTTTAACGATAAATGGGACTTTTTTTTGATATTTTAGCCCAAGTTGGGACTTTTTGGCAGTTTTGACTGGAATGAAGAAGAGTCAATTTTTTTACTCTCCAACTTATGGTCAGAAAAGTCAAACCGAAAATGATTTAGCTCGAGCGAAGAGAGGGCGAAAGCTTTTGAAAATTCATAATTCAAGAAGACGAGTACAAACCGACAGTTTTTGAGGCGATCTTTATTCTCGCACGGGTCGTTGTATTTCTCGATTGACGGTAGCTACTGAATCAGTTTTGAAATCGAATTTTTTGTTAATGATGATGATGATGATGATGATCATTGATGAATACTTACTTGAAGTTTTTAATATTCGTAACTGGATGCCATTAAATTGTTCGGTGTGGTTAGTTGTGATGGAAATTGCAAAGTACCTACTGCCTTACGTGCTCGTTGAGCTATAATCACCACATGAAAAATGAAACAAAAATCAAAATTCATGGAATTGAGCCAGAAAGCTGAAATTTAATATGAGCCCTATTTTTGAACTCCCGAATCGATTGAAAACTGTTTCGAACCATTTCGAGCAAGCTCTGAAGCCTGCAGCAGATTTTTATTTTATTTATTTTGAACGTTGAAATTTTTATAAAATTTTACCCAATGGAGTTGGAAACCTCAATTCATTCTATATCCCAATTTTATTATATGTCGATATATTTAAGAAAGCTTCGATCGATTAAGAATAGAGTAGTTTTTAAATAAAATTAGAGAAACCAAAAAATCATCTTACCCCAGTTGGAGTCGCATAGGTATACGTACTCATGAAATCGGTGCTTAGCTGGATTGAGATGGATTTTGCCACGTTCACTTTCATATTTAGGTACTGGAGTATAAAATTTTCAAATTTCATTCTTTAAATTTCTAACACGAATTCAAGCGAGGCTCCGGAACGGCTGGAAAGTACGTCCGGACTTTTTAAATTATAGAGAAACAAAAAATCATCTCTCCCCATTTGGAGTCGCGCATTGGTAGTACCTAAAAAAGTAAGAATTGTTTTTGAGCGACCTTATCGCCGAATTTTGGGCAATTTTGACCCATAATGCCCATTTCCGAGACATCTAAAATATCGCGCCTGACTAATATCGCCGCCGCTGAAATTTTGACTAGCTCCTGGCGCACTGTATGATTATTACCTCCAGTCGCACCTTGGGTGATTATCATTACCGTTAAATTATTATTACGATTAAAATTCGATTCTCACAATCGTGCTAAAGATGATTTGGGAGGTTTTGAAGGCACATTTAAGAAATATGAAATTTTCAAAGTATATATCTAGAGGCTCCAGAACTGCTGGAAACTGCCTCCGGACTATTTAAATTAGAAAAACAAAAAATCATCTTACCACATTTCTCGTATGCAATTTGTGCTTAGCCGGATTGAAATGGATTTTTGCCACGTTCACTTTTATAATTAGGTACTGGTTGTATCCGCAGGACTGTGTTGTCGTCTTCACATTTTCTTTAGTTCTTCTCATCCGGTTTATTTTTCCTGATTTCATCATTTTTGTCGGAAACGTTCCGGAAATAATTCAAAATTTACCCATCACTGAAGACTAAACAGACGATGGATTTTCTTAAATTTTTTCCTAAATTTTGGATTATAAATATTTTGGGTAGTGATTCAAATCCGGTTACAAGTAGTTCCAGTTCAGCTCGATCATAGTAATCACTTGCAGTCATGTTCATATACCTGACTTTGCTTGTATGTAAATATTCAACTTTTTTGCATCAGGAAACTATTAAAAACTGTCATAAGACACATTGGCACGGTATAGACTTGTTTGAAGAAACAGTGCATTGCATCTCGAAAGGATAACGTTCAGAAATAGGGAGAAAAAGTGATATCCCATTTCTTTTCAGTTTTCTCTAAAGTGTTTGAAAAAATATTCCACAAAAGATTAACAGATTTCTTTGAAAAATATAAATTACTCCACCCATCCCAGTTTGGCTTTCGGAAAAACATGAATACCACTTCTGCAATCTATAAATTTGTTCATGAGGTATTGAATGGTCTCCAACAGAAAAAAAATCTATTAGCAGTTCTTTGTGACCTGTCTAAGGCTTTTGATAGGGTTGACCACAACATTCTGCTAGAAAAATTGGAGAGATATGGTGTTAGAGGTATACTATTAGATTGGGTCAAGAGCTACTTTTCTGATAGAGCCCAAATTGTAAAAATCAACAATAGCACATTTTCTGATGCGGAACCTATTAAGCAAGGGGTACTTCAAGGATCCATCTTAGGTCCACTGTTCTTTATTATTTATATCAATGATTTATCACCTTATTTTGGATACAGCCTCACAGAATTTGCGGATGATACAACAGCTCTTCTAGAAATAGATGAAGGTGTTGATAGCAGTCATGTTCAGGGCATTATGAATAGGTTGATAGCTTGGTTTTCGGCAAATAAAATGATACTAAATTTAAATAAAACACATTTCTTGGGATTTGGTAAGGTACCTTCTTCTATAACAGAAAGTTACAGAATAATAGATTCAACTAAATTTCTAGGAGTTCTAATAGACTCTGACTTGAAATGGAATAACCAAGTGGACCATTTAATCAAAAAACTTTCCACTTATACCTACTTAATACGACAGCTCCGTGAAATAACGCACTCTCACACTTTAAAACTTGCATATTTTGGCCTATTTCATTCTAATCTGAGCTATGGAATAGCACTTTGGGGTGGTAATCCCAGTCTACTCCAACGTGTACTACTAATACAAAAAAGAGCTGTAAGAATAATGTTTCGAAAACATCCAAGAGAATCCTGTAAACCAGTCTTTATTGAAAACAACATACTGCCAGCTCCGTGTGAGTACATACTTCAACTGTGTATTATGATAAAGAATGGAATAATAAATCTCAAGGTACCTTCTCACACATATGAAACAAGATTCAAACATTTGGCAATGGGTGAAAATTTAAGAACAAAAATTATGCAAAATAACGTTGATTTCATGGCCTCAAAAATTTATAATAAAATACCACAAGAACTAAAAAATATACAATCCAAAAACCTTTTTAAAAAGAAACTAAAAAATTGGCTACAGAGATATGCGTTCTATGATGTTGAAGAAATGCTGCAGCTAAACGCATAAGTTTACTTGTTTTCTTTGTTTTCTTTTTGCTTTTTTTTTTTTTTTTTTTTATTTTTTTTTTTTATTCATTTATTTTCATTATTTTATTTCATTTATGTATTTCTTTTCTTTTTTTAATTCCATTTTCTATAATTTTTATCATTTTAAACCCTTCTATAAATGTATGTAACATTGAAAAAATGGCCTGTATGCTACATGTTATTGATACCTATCTGTATTAGTACCTATATTTTATATGACATTGTAAATGCAGCGAAAGCTGTGACCTGCAATAAATATTTGAATTTGAATTTGAATTAATAGGTAAGATGCCTAATTGCCTATCATCGGAAATGTTTTTTTGAGAACTGAGAATAGCCCTGAAGAAGAAATCCCTCTGAAATGCTGGGAATCTGGTCAGGGCATCTCGGAAAAATTGCTGTTCGAAATCGAAAGAAAAATAAATTACTTACCTGAGGAAACATCCGATTTTCAAAAATGTTTCTCAACCTGTAACGAAAATATTATCCGCCGGACTGTGTTGTCGTCTGCACATTTCTATTAGTTTTTCTATCCGGTTTATTTTTCCTGATTTTATCATTCTTGTCGGAAATTTTGCGAAAATACTTAGTTCAAAATTTACCCATCAGTAAAGACTGAACATATGATGGATATTCGTAAATTTTTTCCTAAATTGTGGATTACCTATACATATTTTGGGTAGTGATTAAAATCCGGTTTCGAGCGATTTACAGTTCGGCTGGATCACATCACTACCGATAGTAACCACTTGCAGTCATAACTCGTATACTTAACTTCGCTTACTGACAAGATACAGTGGCGTAGCCAGGATTTTCTCAAGGAGGGGGCAAAACCAGATTTTTAGGCATGAAAAATCGAAATGAGGGGTAATTTTCTAGAAAGTTATTGTGATGTGTGATGATTTCATGAAAATGAAGGCAAAATTATACTGCTCGAGCGAAGCGAGAGCGAAAATTTTTAGAAAAAATGGGTACAAACAACAAAAAAACGCCCATTTTAGCATGTTTTCTTTCAAATTTTTGCTCGCAAGAGGGGGGCATGGCCCCCTTCGCCCCCCTTGGCTACGCCACTGACAAGATACAATGAGCCTGTTTCAAGAAACAGTACATTGCATCTCCAAAAGATAAGGCTCAGAAATAGGGAGAAAAACTGACATCCCATTTCTTTTTCTTTTGCTATTTGCCATTTGTAGGCAAGATACCTATTTAAAAAATCAAGAAAATCATAAAAATTGATTTTGTGAATTGAGAATAGCCCTGAAAAAGAAATCTCTCTGAAATGCTGAGAATGTGGTCGGGGCACTCGGAAAATCCTCCGTTCAAAATCGAAAGAAAAATAAATTACTTACTTAATTTAAAATTTCGATTTTGTCCCATTTTTGTATCAAATTGTATTTTCAATGTACTTATTTGAAAATGTCGATTAAGAATAGCGTAGGTAAGTAGGGTAAATGTGCCTAAGTTTGCGCACCTAATTTTCAAACAGCCACCACTTTTTATGAAAAGCAGCTAGAATATTGAAATTTGTATAGAAGGTTCCTCAAACATTTGGCTATGATTTGCCCCAGAAATAAAATTTTTAATCGATTTAGTTTTTGATATTTTGACCAAAAACCAAAAAAAGTCAAATGCGCAAACTTAGGCATATGCCTTCCTAAGATTGCGCATTCACCTTCTCAAGATTGTGCATCAGTGAAAAACATAGAAATTCGTCAATATTGTTTAATTAATGATGAAAGCAAACAAAATGTCTCACACGAATGTGCATTTGAAACTTCTGAGTGAACCACACTGGAAATGCGCTCATATCTGGTATTTCCAGCACTACCCCCATTTCTCCCTAGCTTTTGACAAGGAGTAAACTCGATATACGTGTATAAGGTGTCATTTCATTCAAATAAATTGGATTCTTAATGATGATTTTGAAAAGTATCATTATTAGTCTTAGAAAAGTAGCAAAAAATAAAAATCGCAATCTTAGGCACAGGGGTGTTTTTTTAAAAAATTGAAAAATTGAAACCTAATTAAAGCAGAAAGTACTTGAAATATGTGCTTGTTATAATCCCCAGACAATGACGAATCTAAAAATAGCTTAAATATTTAGATTTCTACTGCCATTTCCATAAAGATTTTCACGTGTGACTTTTATTGGAAAAGTTATAAAAAAAATTGGAAAAAAAGTTTTTCGCTTGTCATTTCGCGACACTTGGTGCTACCATCACCAAAAAACGTGAAGTATGGTCATTTTGATTCTTCTTTCAAGTAAAGGCGGTATCAATGTTGTAACTCTCACTGGTTCTGAGAAATCGTTATATCGTTACTGCGCAATCTTAGGAAGCGCGCAAACTTAGGCACATTTACCCTACCTACTTATTTTTTGAATTGGAGAAACAAAAAATCATCTTACCCCAGTTGTGGTCTATGGTCACGTTAGATGAATTAATGATCCCTTTGGTACTGCAATATAAAATTTTCAAATTTCATCCTTAAAATTTCGAACCCGAAGTTGAGCTTTTTATCAATCTGAGGGAAAATTGTATCCGCTGGGCTGTGTTGTTGTCTTAAAATTTTCTTTAGTTTTTCTCATCTATTGTGTTTTTCCTGATTTCATAATTTTTATCGGAAACGTTGTGGAAATTGTTAGAAATTCATTTATCGGTGTAGATGAAGACCGAACATTTAATGGAAAATTGTCAATTTTTGCTCAAATTTTGGATTGTATTTTGGGTATTGATTTGAATCCGGTTTCGAGCAGTTTCCAGTTCGGCTCAAGCGTATCATTACCGATAGTAACCACTTGCAGATGTATAAGTATACATAAGTTGACTCATGAAAATTAAATTCTATTTCTTTGCTACTTGGCAATTGGCTTGTATACCTATCTGAAAGATCGGGAAAATCATAAAAATTGATCTGGAGAACTCAGAATACTCCTGTAAAAGTAATCTCTCTGAAAAGCCGGGAATCTGTTCGAGGCACTTGGAAAAATATCTATTTAAAATTGGAAGAAAAATAAATTACTTACCCAATATGTGTAGTTCTTATTTACTTAAACGCGAATGTTGAGGGGAAAGATTGCTCTTTACGATAAAGGCCTAAAGGTCGCGCTATCCACGCTTGGGGACCTAGGTTGTGTGGCTCAGAGAGTCACCTAAAGATCTACTCCTATACCTAACTTCGCTTGCAAATAGGCTATATTGTAAATTGCATTAGGAAAAGATTGAAAATTGTTTAAAGAAAACAGCGCATTGCATCTCAAAATAATAATGTTGAGAAATAAGGAGAAAAACCAACACCCCGCTTCTTTTTCTTTTGCTGTTTTGCAATTGGTAGATAAGATGAGGTACTCATTTAAAAGATCAAAAAAATCAGGAAAATTGATTTTGGGAACTGGGAATAGCCCCGAAAAAGTAATCTCTCTGAAATGCTGAGAATCTGGTCGGGGCACTCTGAAAATCTTATGTTCAAAATCGAAAGAAAAATAAATTACTTAGTGCATGCTTTGTGCCCCACAATTAAATCTGGAATTATTATTTTTTTTTTGCAATTTAGGTCTCTCAAGCCAGAAGCCAATTACAGGAGAGACCAATTTTTTTCTGGTTGGTTTCGGTTTTCTTTTTTCTTTTCTTTTTTTTTTGATGGGAGGGGGGTTGTTTTATGTTTTTTTTTTGTTTTTCTCCTCCTAATGAATCACCATTTATTAATGTTTACTTATCTTTTGTTTTTAGTATTTTTTTCTTTTGTTTCTGGTTATTTCTCACTTAAATTCCTTATTTTTTGTATTTTTATATTTTTGTACCGTTTTTTGTTCCTTCTTTTCAGTTTATAAAACGATATTCACCTTAGTTTTTATACTCACTTAGAAGTTTTGACGAAAAATACGATTTTTTTTGATATTTTAGCCAAAGTTGGGACTATTGATCAGTTTTGACTGGAATGAAGAGGAGTCAATTTTTTCACTCTCCAACTTATGGTCAGAGAATTTAAAAAGAAAATGATTTGGCCCGAACGAAGAGAGGGCGAAAGCTTTTGAAAATTCTTAATTCAAGAAGACTAGTAAAACCCGATAGTTTTTGGGGTGATCTTCATTCTGGCACGCGTCGTTATATCTCTCGATAGACGATAGATACTGGATCAGTTTTGAAATCCAATTTTTTTCAGTGATGATGGTGATTGATGAATACTTACTTGTTTTTAATATTTGGAACTGGATACTTATTTACATGTGGTGCTGTATCTTCAATCACACTTTCGATCTGGTTAGTAGTGATGCCAATTGCAAAGTATTGCCTTAGGTGCTCGGTGAGCTATGTATGATCACCGCATACGTGCTTCGCCGCTCATCGCCATGTTCTTTGAGGACGCCCATGGACTTTTGGATAGACAGCTAGGACCTCACCATCTCCTCAAACGCGAGCTCGGCTACTATAACCCCCAACCGAAATTTTCAAAATATATATCTGGGGGGTGGAGGCTCCAGAACAACTGGAAACTACCTCCGGATTTTTTAAATTGGAGAAACAAAAAATCATCTTACCCCAGTTGAAGTCGCATAGGTAGTAAGTTAGATATGACGTGTTCCAGACGGCGAGTATTGGCTCACCCGAAAAAATTAGAGAGAATTGCTCAGTTTTCATGATACTTACCTGCTTCATATTTTCTATGTCGACCATTTTACCATCAATTACTTACAGAATGCGACAACTCGTCTTGGAGCAAATCTAACAAAAATTCTTAATTTTAATGCCTCTTCCTTGAGACCGCGGTGGCATAGCACCGTTTTAGTAATCTTCAGAACTAAAAAAAAAAAACATTACTTTGTATTTGAAAACTAAATTTTTTCCCTTTAGGTTCTAACTTTGGTCAGTTAAAGGAAAAGAAACCCGATTTCGCCTGCACGAAGCTATAGGTCGAAAGATGTGAAAAATTGATGAGTGGAAACGCAAAACAACGTACGTACTTTACCTACTTACATGATGAAAAAAGTTGATTTTCATGGCCTCCGACATTTTTTAGTTGTCAAAAAATTATAGAATTCTTAAAAATTGGAATAAAGCTCGAGCGAAGCGAGGGTCAAAAATCTCTCAATAATTCACAATCCATTATTTTTCCAGATCAAAATTTTATCTGTTCGAAATGTAAATAAACATTTTGATTATCAGTTTTGTGATCGATCAATATTTTCTGTTTCTGGAACGAAGATCGGCTGAATTAGAAATGACCTTAATGGTACAAATTGGGGCTTTTTCTCCCCTCTTCAAAGTCGTTCAGTTTTGAAATCAAATTCCTTTTGAATCATAAAGATGTTGATTGATGAATACTTACTTGAAGTCTTGAATATTTGGAACTGGATAGTCGTTTGTGTAAGATTTATCGCCGGACCGTGTTATCTTCTTCACATTTTCTTTAGGAGTTTCGAGCCACTTTGAGAATCTCGAACCCTCCAGCAGATTTTCATCTATCTATTTTGAATGTTGAAATTCGCATAACATTTTACCCGATGGGTTTATAAGAAACCTCAATTCACTCTATTCCTCAATTTTAATTATGCTGAGACGATTGGAGGTGGTTCCTAATGGGTAGGTATCTGTCGGCTTTAGAATGGCTTGAAACTACCCACGGGAGGCCCAGCCTTTTGAAATTCGATTATGAAAGTAAATTCTAGTTACCCAACTTGTTCATTTTGTGAAATTTTGCTGAAATTTCAATTTTCAAAAATGTGTTCAAAGCTACAGAAGTACTCTGAGTCGTTCTTTTCCGTTTACAGTCGATTTTAAGGGAAGGGAAAAAATATATAGATGGTAACGAATTTCAGATTTTTAGGTTATTTTGATGAAATTTTAATTTTGTCTCATTTTTGGTTCAAATTTGATTTTCTAAAATGCGTTTTTTAAATTGCCCCTATTGACAATTTTACTAGCAGAATGCTAGCATTAGTAGCACCCACCTAGCATGAGTAGCAGGAAACTAGCATGATACTAGCGTTATGCTAGCATGAAATGAACTAGCATAACATGCTAGCAAAATGCCAGCTTATTACTAGCATGATACAAACTAGCAAGAAGTATGTTAGCAATGAGCTAGCTACATGCTAGCAACATAACTACCGAATGAAGCTAGCATTTCCCGCTAGCAAAATGCTATCATATATCTAGTATGAGATGAGCTAGCACAATGCATGCTAGCAATATGCTAGTTAAAACCTTGCCCCTTAATTACCAAGTGATGCTAGCAGTTCATACTAGCATGATGCTATCATATCGCTAGCATAGGGTGAGCTAGCAAAATGTATGCGAGCAATGTGCTAGTCAACCCCTTGCCTCATAATTACCTAGTAATGCCAGTTGTCCCTGCGAGCACGATGCTATCATATTGCTAATGCGAGATTATCTAGCAAAATGAATGCTAGGGATATGCTAGTTAAAACCCAGCACCATAATTATCGAGTGATCCCAGCAGTTCCTGCTAGCAAAATTCTAGCATAATACTAGCCTGAGATGAGCTAGCACAATGTATGCTAGCAACATGCTAGTTATATCCTAGCATCATAATTACCGAGCGATGCTGGCAGTTTCTCCTAGCATAAAGCTACCATGTTGCTAGCATGATATGAGCTAGTGAGAAGTACACTAGCCATACACTAATTAATCCTAGGAGAGTAATTATCTTATTAACAATTTTACTAGCAGAATGCTAGCATTAGTAGCAGAATACTAGCACGGTGCTAGCATGGAATCAACTAGCAGATTACCAGTTAGAATGGTGTTAGCACTTAGCACTTTGCCAGCAGACATTTTATTGGAAAATTCATCCTAGCATTGAACTGGTATGATGCTAGCATGCGGTGAACTAGCAAAAGACAGGCCAGCAATTTGCTGGTTACATGCTAGCAGCATAACCACCGAGTAAAGCTAGCGGTCCTTACTAGCATATTGCTAGTGCATTGCTAGCACCCTGTAATGGTGCTAGCATGAGGTGAACTAGCAAAAGGCATGCTAGCAATCTGCTAGTTACATGCTAGAAATACAATCACAGGTAAACTTGCACTAGTCTACTGCTAGCGCTATTCTAACCTTGGTAAAGCTAGCAGTCAAAGTACTAGCATGGTGCTGGATTTTCGTTGAAAGACTTCTTATCCAGGTGCTAGCAGTCAAGTGCTAGCATAATGCTAGCAAATTGCTAGCGTCGTTCTTTAATATGATACATTTAACTTCTCTTAGATGAAGTATGTAGTCAAGTCGAATATAAGCTCAATACAGTTTCCTGTTTAAATTAAGAAGAGTGAAGTTGGCAAACTAATCACTCAGCTTATACTAGCACAAGATGCTAGTGCAATGCTAGTTCTAAACTAGCATTGTAGGGCAATTGCCCATTTTTGGATATTCTTGGGAAACGTACCATAATTAAAAATATACCCTATTCTTTTATAAGGAAATTAATAAACTTCTAGCATTCTACATATTATACACATGCTAGCATATGCTAGCAAAAAGCTAGCAAGATCATGCTAGCACCAGTAGCACCATTTTGAACACCTGCACTAGCGTATCTGCTAGCAAACTGACGCTAGTATAATGCTAGTCCCCCTGCTAGAATTATGCCAGTTGTATGCCAGCATATGCTGGAAATATGCTAGCATGACTATGCAAGCACCAATGGCACCATTTTGAACACCTTTACTAGCATATCTGCTAGCAAACCATCGCTAGCATAATGCTAGAAAAATGCTGCTAGCATGGTGCTAGTACCATTTTCCTTGCATTGTGCTGGCAACAGTTTGCTAGCAGATATGCTAGGAAAGGTGTTCAAAATGGTGCAACCAGTGCTAGCATGGTCATGCTAGCACTGTTGCTAGCATTCTGCCACTTGAAATTGTCAATAGGGATGGAGGGGAAAAATCATCTTACTCCTGTTGGAGTCGCATAGGCACTTTTCCGTTCTGTATGGAGTTCATTACCGATAGTAACCACTAACAGTCATCATACTCGTATAATTCGCTCGTCAAGATTCTTTTCCTATTGTTTTTCATCAGAAAACGATTGAAAACTGGCATAAGACACATTGGAATAATATGGACTTGCATCTCTAAAGAATAAAGTTGAGAAATTAGGAGAAAAACTGAAACCCCATTTTTTTTTTCTTTTGCTATTTGCAATTGGTAGGTATAAGACACGCATTTTAAAGATCAAGAAAATCAGAAAAATTGATTCTGGAAACTGAGAATAGCCCTGAAAAAGTATAATCTCTCTGAAATGCTGGGAATCTGCCCGGGGCATTTAGAAAATTTCTGTTCAAAATTGGAAGAAAAATAAATTACTTACCCAGGTAAATGTATTTCCAAGACTACTAATTAGCGGAAATAGCCTTTTTTATACGGGACGCTTTACCGGCGTTGTGTTGCTGAAGGCGAATACTGGCTCGCCAGAAGAAATTAGGGAGACTTGACAAGTTTTCATGAAGCTTCCTTTTATTTTAGCTGCTTTAGTGTACCTAAATTTACATGGCGACCATTTTATCATCAACCACTTCCGGAGGGTGACATACAACTCGTCTTGGAGCAATGGTCAATTTGGTCATCATTCTAAAATTCCAACACTTTTTTCTTCAATTATGCATATTGCTCCAACTTTTTCTTCATCTCTCGATTTTCTTCTTCATTTTTTTTTTTTTGATTTCTGATGAATTTTTGGAAATTGAGGGCCAAATATGAAACAAAAATTTAAATTTAATAAATTGTCCCAGAGAGCTGAAATTCGATATGAACCCTATTTTTGAACTCCCGATAGATTGAAAACGGCTTCGAACCACTTTGAGCAGCTCTGAATAAGCCTACAGCAGAGTTTTATCTATTTATTTTGAATGTTGAAATTTCCATAAAATTTTACCTAATGTGTTTATTAGAAACCTCAATTCACTTTATACCCCAACTTGACCATGCTGAGTCGATTGGAGACGTTCCAAAGCCATTCTGGAACCTCCAGTCGCATTTTGGAAAAATCGGTACTAAAAAAAAAAAAAAATAGAGAAACAAAAAATCATCTTACCCCAGTAGGGAGTATCTTACGTCTGTTTCGTCTTATCTACTGAGATTGAGATTTTTCGAGCTTTTTTGAATCTTTAGGAAAAATTTACCCAAAATTTTGCCATCGCTTGAATTACTTACCATACTTCTCTTGCTTGCTAATGAAATGTAAAATATCAAAAAATTGCGTGATGTCATTGTTTTGGCGTGTACTAAAATCTGAGCTCAAGAACTCATTTTTCCAGTTGACGATTTCGATTAAGAACAGCGTAAGTAATTAAGTACTTTTTAAATTGGAGAAACAAAAAATTATCCTACGCCAGTTTTATACCCACTTTATAAAATATGTGCGTATTGTACGTGGAATTTTACCTGGATTATAATGAATTTTTCCACGTTCACTGTCATAAATAGGTACTGGAATATCAAATTTTCAAATCTTATCTTTGAAATTTTGAACACCAAGTCGAGCTTTTATCAGCTTGTAGTATAATTTCATCCATTGGACTGTGCTGTTGTCTTCACATTTTCTCTAGCTTTTCTCATCTGGTGTATTTTTCCTGATTTCATCATCACTTTTGTCGGATATGTTGATGAAATATGTAGTTCAAAATTTACCCAACAGTATAGGTAGACTGAACATGTGATGGATATTCGAAATTTTTATCCTAAAATTTGGATTATATTTTTCCAGTTTGGTTCAATCATATCACTACCGATGGTAACCACTTGCAGTACACGTCATACTCGTATACCCGGGCTTCAATCTGTTCTTCGTAGAGTACTTTTTTTGTTGTCAAAATCCTATCCTGTTCGCGTAATCCTTTTATCTCAGCTTCAAGATTGACCTTTTGTGCAATAGCAAAGTTACTTTTTCCCAGATGACCATTTTTCCATGCAGGTATGTGCTCGTTGAGCCTTATTTTAAAGGTTCTCCCTGTCTGGCCAATACATATAAGTTGCAGAGCAATTGTTGCACGATAGTCTGTAAACGCCACAGGTTTATTAGAAACCTCAATTCACTTTATACCCGAATTTTACTATGCTGAGTCGATTGGAGGGTGTTCCAAGCCGATCTGGAATCTCCAGCATTTATTTTGGAAACTTCCGATTTTCAAGAAGTGTCATAAAAACTGTATCCAAATCAACTTCAGCGCGACTGATGTACTGTACTGATTTTCAACACTTTTTCAAAAAACTAATTAATAAGCATCTGTCGCATTCTCATATGCTATATAGTCCGGCATATGACAATAGGAGTAATTGCACCCCCCGCCGATCCTCTGGGACAACTTTTTTCTTAAAGCAAACATCCTAAGGAACATTTTAAAGCAAACTTGCCAAAAAAAAAAGTTGGCCTTACTTACAAAATGGCGGCCATTTTGATTGACAGGTCAGCCGAGATCGCAGATTTTGCGTTTTAATATAGGACTTGCACGAACTTTTTCAAACTTTACAAAGGTGGATCGAAAGATCATGCAAAAATTTATCACCTGTCAAAATTTCAAGTGCTAAAGTGGGTTTTTCGATTTTTGGTGAATTTTTGAAAATTGAATTTAGGCCAAAAATGAGTGGAAAAAATCAAAATTTTACCAAATTGACCAAGAAAACTTAAATTTGGGATATACCCTATTTTCGACATGCCAAATCGATTGGAAACTGTTTCAAACCGTTTTGAGCAGTTCTGGAGCCTCCAGCAGATTTTTGAATCTCGAAATTCCCACAAAATTCTATCAAATTGGAGTTGTAAAGCTAAAATTTATTCTAAAAACTAATTTCAATGCGCTACGAAGTACTACAGGTAAATTTCAAGTTGTTTTGGATCCTCCAGCGACTTTTTGAAAATTCCTGAAGCCTCCAGCAGATTTTTGAAACTTTGAATTTTCACAAAATTTCATCAAATGGAGATGCAAAGCTGAAATTTACTCTACACTCCAATTTTAACACTCTCTGAAAACGACTTCTGGTGGATTTCAAGTCATTTTAGAGCCTCCAACGATTTTTTTGAAAATTACTGGAGCCTCCAGTAGATTTTTGAAACTTGAAATTTCCCCAAAATTTCATCAAACTAAGATGGAGAGTCAAAATTTATTCTGCAAACTATTTTAAATACGCTACGAAGTTGACTGCTGGTGAATTTCAAGTCGTTTTGGAGCCTCCAGCAACTTTTTGAAAGGTTGTATGACGTTTTTCTGGAAAATTGAAATTTCCTAAAAGTTATAGCTGGAAGTTTTAAAACCATTTGAAACCACCATGTAGTCTGCGAAGTAAATTTCAGCTTGCCAACTCCTTTTGATAAATTGGGGAAATTTCAAGTTTCAAAAATCTACTGGAGTCTCCAGTAAATTTCAAAAAATTCGCTGGAGGCCCTAAAATGACTTGAATCCACCTGAAGTCGTTTTCAGAGGTTGTTAAAGTTGGAGCGTAGAGTAAATTTCAGCTTTCCATCTCCATTTGATGAAATTTTGTGACAATTTAAAGTTTCAAAAATCTACTGGAGGCTCCAGTAATTTTCAAAAAAATCGTTGGAGGCTCCAAAATGACTTGAAATCCACCAGAAGTCGTTTTCAGAGAGTGTTAAAATTGGAGTGTAGAGTAAATTTCAGCTTTCCATCTCCATTTGATGAAATTTTGTGAGAATTTAAAGTTTCAAAAATCTGCTGGAGGCTTCAGCAGGAATTTTCAAAAAGTCGCTGGAGGATCCAAAACGACTTGAAATTTACCTGCAGTACTTCGTAGCGTATTGAAATTAGTTTTTAGAATAAATTTTAGCTTTACAACTCCAATTTGATAGAATTTTGTGGGAATTTCGAAATTCAAAAATCTGCTGGAGGCTCCAGAACTGCTCAAAACGGTTTGAAACAGTTTCCAATCGATTTGGCATGTCGAAAATAGGGTATATCCAAAATTTCAGCTTTCTTGGTCAATTTGGTAAAATTTTGATTTTTCCCTCATTTTTGTTTGACAGGTGATAAATTTTTGCATGATCTTTCGATCTACCTTCGTAAAGTTTGAAAAAGTTCGTGCAAGTCCTATGTTAAAACGCAAAATCTGCGATTTTAGCTGACCTGTCAATCAAAATGGCCGCCATTTTGTAAGTAAGGCCAACTGTTTGTTTTAAAATGTTCCTTAGGATGTCTGCTTTAAGAAAAAAGTTGTCCCAGAAAATCGGCGGGGGGGGGGGGTGCAATTACTCCTATTGTCATATGCCGGACTAATTTGGATGGTTTTTAGGGGACTTTTTTGAAAATCTGAAATTTTCAAAATTTATATCTGGAGGCTCCAGAATGGCTGGAAACCACCTCCGGACTTTTTACCTTGGAGGAACAAAAAATCATCTTACCATGTAGAAAAATAGAGCAAAAACATACTGCATCAATTTATTTGTCATCTACTTACTCTCGCGTATGTTTCTCGACCAAGTGAGCTTTAGGAATACTGACGTTCCTTTTGCTTTCGTTGAATAGCAACTTTTTGATTTTTAGAGTTTTTGCGGGCAGCGCGAAAAACTCTAATGTAATCACTTTATCGCCATCGTCGTCAATACGATTTATCCATTCAGTGATTAGTATTTTAGCTGTAATCCAATCAGTGACTAGATATTTGAAATGATAAGCAATATGCAAAAAAAATCAATTTAAGAAGCCATTAGCGGATCGGTGATTGGAAGACAGTTTTAAATTTCAGTTTGAACAAGGGTCGGGTAGATTCGTTCTTTTTATAGGACAATTTCCCACGAACACATTTCTCTAAGTACCACAATATGGGTTGGTAGTGATGTTTTTTTTTTGTTTCATGGTTTCAAAAAGTTGTTTTTTCAGCAATTTTAAAATTTTTCAATTTTTTTTAAAGATTTTCTGAAAGAGATGAATATATACGCCGATTAATTTATGTCTATTCGATGAAATAAATTATTGGCTATTGTTTTTATTCTTGTGATTTGATTTATGTTTACATTAAACATTTTGGTGAATCCATACCTATTTTGTTTTGAACCTTTAGACCTATTTTTTCTGTAATATTTACTTATAAATATTACAGAAAAAGTTTCTATAAGAATCATATTATCTTAACCATACAAAATAAATACAAGAGAAAGTTTCATTTTATGGCGAAGAAATTTTTTATTGATCTGCAAAATCGATTTAAAAATCGCAAAAACTCTCTTGTAATCAGCGATTGGTGTGTTTTTGTCTTTTTCGAGATCATCGTGGATAGAACTATTGTACCTCAGAAACAAAATTGTTGCAAATATTTATCTTTTTTGCAACAGGAAACGATTGAAAACTGTCATAAGACACATTGGCACGGTGTAGACTTGTTTGAAGAAACAGTGCATTGCATCTCAAAAAGGATAAGATTCAGAAATAGGGAGAAAAAGTGACATCCCATTTATTTTTCCTTTGCTGTTTGCAATTAATAGGTACCTAAGATGCCTAATTGCCTATCATCGGAAATGTTTTTTTGAGAACTGAGAATAGCCCTGAAGAAGAATTCCCTCTGAAATGCTGGGAATCTGGTCAGGGCTCACGGGAAAATTTCGGTTCAAAATCGAAAGAAAAATTAAATTACTTACCTAAGGAAACATCCGATTTTCAAGAAGTATTGTAAAAATTGTATCCATATCAACTTCAGCGCGTGTTAAACGCGACTGATGCACTCTACTGATTTTCAACACTTTTTCAAAGCACTAATAAGCATCTGTTGTCGCATTCTCACGTGCTATAAATGATTTGAATGGTTTTTAGGGCACTTTTTGAAAATCTGAAATTTTCAAATTATATATCTGGAGGCTCCAGAACGGCTGGAAAGTACCACCGGACTTTTTAAATTGAAGGAACAGAAAATCATTTTACCCCAGTTGGAGTCGCGTAGGTACTTCAATGGATAGTGCGTCCACTTTGTGAATGCTAAGCTGGCTTGAGAAGAATTTTTCCACGTTCACTTTCGTAATTAGGTACTGGAATATCAAATTTTTAAATTCCTTCCTTAAAATATCGAACACAAAGTCGAGCTTTTATCAATCTGTAGAAAAATTTTATCGGTCGGAATGTGTTAGGTTTTCTCATTAGGTTTATTTTTCCTGAGTTCATCATTTTTGTCGGAAATGTTGCGGAAATAGTTCAAAATTTACCCATCACTAAAGACTGAACAGATGATGGATATTCGTGAATTTTTTCCTAAATTGTGGATTATACATATTTTGGGAAGTGATTTGAATCCGGTTTCGAGCGGTTTCCAGTTCAGCTCGATCATATCACTACATATAGTAACCACTTGCAGTCCTACTTATACACATAGATCTACCTACTCGTATCTGAATACATAACTATCTTTTTTGCTGTCATAAGACACATTGGCACGGTATAGACTTGTTTGAAGAAACAGTGCATTGCATCTCAAAACGATAAGGTTCAGAAATAGGGAGAAAAACTGACACCCCGTTTCTTTTTCTTTTGCAATTTGCAATTGATAACTAAAGTACTTATTTAAAAGATCAAAAAAATCAGAAAAATTGATTTTGAGAACTAAGAACAGCCCTGAAAAAGTAATCTCTTTGAAATGCTGGGAATCTGGTCGGGGCACTCGGAAAATCTTCTGTTCAAAATCGAAAGAAAAATAAATTACTTATCTTCAGAAATGTATCGCTTCTGCACAATTAAACCCACAGTTTGTCAGTACGATCTACTGGCTCTCCAGCAAAAATTAGAGAAGATGGGCCAGTTTTCATGAAACTTACGTGAGTGCTTCAGTGTAAATTTTCATCATGACCATTTTACCATAGCATCAATCACCTTATGCAGAATGCGAATACAACTCGTCTTGAAGCAAAGCGAACAAAAAGTTTGTTATTTTAAAGCCTGGTTGAAACCGCAGCGGCATAACACCGAGTATTGTTGCTTGTGCTAAATTATTTGTAATAAATTCTTCAGAACTAGAACAAATCAAATCAAAAGTTTATTGTTGCAATAGGCAGCTGTGTCGTTATATCTCTCAACAATAATGGGACATATGATTCGTTTGAAGAAACAGTGTATTGCATCTCAAAAGGATAAACTTGAGAATTAAAGAGAAAAATTGAAACCTTTTCTTTTTCTTTGCTATTTTGCAAATTGAATAGTTCCTGCTTGAAAGATCGGGAAAAATCATACAAATTGATCTGGAGAACTAAGAATAGTCCTGAAAAAAGTGATCTCTCTGAAATTCCGGGAATGTGGTCGAGCACTTGGAAAAATATCTGTTCAAAATTGGAAGAAAAATAAATTACTTACCCAATATGTGTACTTCTTTACTTAATTATTGGTCGCTTCCTACTATGTATAAGTACGTTTTTAGTTGTCAAAAAATTATGATATTTTTAAAAATTGGAATAAAGCTCGAACAAAGCGAGGCCCAAAAAGCTCTCAAAAATTCACAATTCTCTTTTTTTTAGAAGGAGAAACACAATTTTATGCTTTCAGAAAGTTCCAATTTCGGTGAAAGTTATAGGAATTTTTTACTAATTTTTGACGAGGAATATTTTAGCAAAAGTTGAGACTTTCTGGCTGTTTTGACTGGAATGAAGAGGAGTCATGAGCATCGCATTCTCACATGCTATAGATAGTTTGGATGGTTTTTAGGGCACTTTTTGAAAACTGTAATTTTCAAAATATACGTATATCTGGATGCTCCAGAACAGCTGGAAACTAGGTACCTCCGGACTCGTTGAATTGAAGAAACAAAAAATCCATCTTACCCCAGTTGGAGTCACACATGTACATAGTAAGAACCTGACATTCGATATATGATAGGTATTATTTGCTTAGCTGGATTGAGATAGATTTTTCCACGTTCACTTTCGTAATTAGGTATTGGAATATCAAATTTTCAAATTTCATCCTTAAAATTTCGTACACAAAGTCGAGCTTTTATGAACCTATAGGAAAATTTTATCCAAAATTTTTCCATCGCTTTGGGATACTTATCATAATTCTCTTGCTTTCTAAATGTATGAACAATATGAAAAAATTGTGTCATACCATTGTTTTGGCGCGCACTACATAAAATCTGAGCTGAGAACTCATTTTGCTACAGTTGAAAATGTCGATTAAGAGTAGCGTACCTACTTTTTAAATTGGAGAAACAAAAAATCATCTTACTTACCCCAGTTCTACGCATATCCACTTTATGAAGACTAATCCGAACTTGATGGAATGAGATGAATTTTTCCACGTTCACTGTCATAAATACATACGAGTAAGTATGTACCTACTGAAATAATAAATTTTTGAAATTTTGAACACGAAGTCGAGCTTTTATCAGCTTGTAGTAGAATTTCATCAGCTGGACTGTGCTGTTGTCTTTACGCATTTTGTTTAGTTTTTCTGATTCAGTGTATTTTTCCTGATTTCATTTACCCATCAGCCAAGACTGAACATTTGATGGATATTCGTAAATTTTTTCCTAAATTTTGGATTATATTTTTCCAGGTAGGCTATATCACTACCGATAGTAACCACTTCTATCGGGGGTATTTCTTGATTTTCAAACTCCAGCTTAAGCCTGCGCTTTGTTGCCAAATTTATCGCTTCCGCGCAATTAAAATTATTAAGTCGAGCTTTTATCAATCTGTAGGAAAACTTTATCCGCCGCTAAAAATGATTTGGCTGCTTTTTAGGCCACTTTTTGAAAAAATAGATAATGAATACTTTAATAACTGGTTTGATAATAGCCATCCTAATAATTATGTTGGTTCGGTTGATGAATACGTACAATAAGGTATCCAATTGCAATAAAATTGACCTGCGTGACGACGCATTGTAGAATAATGAAAGATTTAACAAAAATGGCACTTCAAACGTCTGAAATTTTCAAAATATATATCTGGACTCTGGAGGCTCCAGAAGAACTGGAAACTACCTCCGGGCTTTTTAAATTGGAGAAACAAAAAATCATCTTACCCCCCGTTAAAGTCGCATAGGTAGTAAGTGCTTACATTTGTACGATGAAATGTGTGATTAGCTGGATTGAAATGGAGTTTGGCCACGTTCACTTTCATAATTATTAGGTACCTACTGGAATAATAAATTTTCAAATTTCATTCTTAAAATTTCGAACACAAAGTCGAGCTTTTATCAATCTGTAGGAAAATTTTATCCGCTGGACTGTGTTGGCGTCTTCACATTTTCTTTAGTTTTTCTCATTTGGTTTATTTTTCCTGATTTCATCATTTTTGTCGGAAACGTTGCGGAAATAGTTCAAAATTTACCCATCAGTAAAGACATGAACAGATGATGGATATTCGTAAATTTTTTTTTAAATTTTGGATTATATTTTGGGTAGTGATTTAAATCCGGTTTCGAGCGGTTTCCAGTTCAGCTTGATCATATCACTACCGATAGTAACTACTTGCAGTTCTACTCAGGCCTATACCTTGGCTTTTAAACAGAGGAAACGATTGAAAACAGTCATAAGACACATCGGAACGTTATACCTAGTACTTATTTAAAAGATCAAAGAAATCAGAAAAATTGATTTTGAGAACTGAGAATACCCCTGAAAAAGTAATCTCTCTGAAATGCTCGGAATTTGGTCGGAGCACTTGGAAAATTTTCTGTTCAAAATCGAAAGAAAAATAAATTGCTTACCTACCTAATATAATAGTATGTTTTTATTGCTTCAGCACATTTATATCCATTATTGAAGTCAGTATTACTACTGGCTGGCCAGAAAGAATTAGAGAAAATGTGCCAGTTTTCATGAAACTTACATGCTTCAGTGTAAATTTTAATGGTGATCATTTTACCATAGCATCAATCACTTACAGAATGCGAAAACAACTCATTCTCGATGAAAAATGTTGTATTTTTATGGCTTCAACACTTTTAGTTTTCAGGAAATTATAGCATGTTTAAAAATTGGAATAAAGCTCAAGCGAAGCGAGCACCAAAAAGATCTTGAAAATTCGCAATTCTTTATTTTTAGGGGAGCCAATTTCGGTGAAAATAAGTTTCGACGAAAAATGGGACTTTTTAAAAAATATTTTAGCCCAAGTTGGGACTTTCTGGTAGTCTTGACTGGAATGAAGAGGATTCAATTGGTTTACTCACCAACTTATGGTCAGAGAATTTAAAAAGAAAATGTGTTGTGCGGAGCGAAGACAGGGAGAATGCTTTTGTAAATTTATAAATTCAAGAACACGAGTAAAAACTGACAGTTTTTGGGGCGATCTTTATTCTGGCACGCGTCGTTATATATATCTCTCAATATATGGTAGATACTGGATCAGTTTTGAAATCAATTTTTTTTTTCAATGATGATGATGATTGATGAATACTTACTTGAAGTTTTTAATATTTGGAACTTGATACTGTAGGTCGTGATCCGTATCTTCAATCACTCGTTCGATCTGGTTAGTTGTGAATTGTGATGCAAATTGCAAAGTACTACTGCCTTAGGTGCTCATGTGAGCTATTATCACCACATGTGCGTCGCTGCTCCTCACCATGTTTTTTGACGATGCCCATGGACTTTTGGATAGACGTGCAAGACCTCATCTCAGCATCTCCTCAAACGCGAGCTCGGCTACTAAAACCCCCAACCGAAATTTTCAAAATATATATCTGGAGGGTGGAGGCTCCAGAACAACTGGAAACTCTCTCCGGACTTTTCAAATTGGAGAAACAAAAAATGATCTTATCTATCACAGTTGAAGTCGCATAGGTAGTAAGTACATTACAATATGTAATATGGATTTTGCCACGTTCACTTTCGTAATTAATAGGTATATTGGAATATCAAATTTTCAAATTTAATCCTCAAAATTTCGAACACAAAGTCGAGCTTTCACCAATCTGTAGGAAAATTTTATTCTCATGTGCTGTGTTATTGCCTTGACATTTTTTTTAGTTTTTCTCATCAGGTTTATTTTTCCTGATTTCATCATTTTTATCGGAAACCTATGGAAAATTGTCAATTTTTGCTCAATTTTGTATTGAATTTTGGGTAGTGATTTGAATCCGGTTTCGAGCAGATTCCAGTTTAGCTCGAGGGTATCATTACTGATAATAACCACTTGCAGTCTTCTATCCCGCACACTCCGCCTAATCGCTTAGCTGCGTTTCTCTTGTTGCACTACGTCGCTCTCGCCTTTAAACGCGATTCTAGGAATTAAATGTAGGTCTACGTCTTGGAAGGGAGCTTAAAACTAGGTTAAAATGCATTTTAATCGTAAGGGTAAAATACTACGACTAAAATGTTGATTAAAATAAATTTTAAATTTTAAAACTATGTACAATAAGTAAAATACCATTACAGGTGCAATGGTAGGAATCTCTGCAACTGAAAAATTGAATTAAAAAAAAACTTCAATACCACGCAATGATCGAGCGAAAAATAAGCCAAAATTTATGTGCTCTTGTACCTAATAAACTATATTGAACAGTGTGCATACCTTCTTCATTGCTTATTGGGTATCAGGGTACCTTGTTGGTTACCAACATATAGCTTCATTGCCTAAAGCTTGTTCAGTCACCAAATCTAGTGGTGCCCTCGGGTGTATTAGTACGTGGAGGGCCACCCAGGGAGGGTAAAGTTGGTATAACCCCCAACAAAATCTTTTAGCTCAAGAACTCATTTTGCTTGTTGAAAATGTCGATCAAGATTAGCGTATACCTACTTTTTAAATTAGAGAAACGAAAAATCATCTTACCTCAGTTGAAGTCGCATAAGTTACATTACAGTCTACTGATTACGTGAAACGTGTGCTTAGCATGGATTGAGATGGATTTTGCCAAGTTTACTTTTGTAATTAGGTAGGTACTGGAATATAAAATTTTCAAATTTCATCCCTAAAATTTCGAACACAAAGTCGAGCTTTTATCAACTTATAGGAAAATTTTATCCATAATTTTGCCATCGCTTGGGATCCTTACCATACTTCTCATTACGTGATGTCATTGCTTTGGCGCGTACTGAAATCTGAGCTAAAGAACTCATTTTGCTGATTGAAAATGTCGATTAAGAATAGCGTACTTTTTAGATTAGAGAGACGAAAAATCATCATATCGCATTGAGAGAAATTTTGCCACGTTCGCTTTCATTTTACAAATACGTAAGTATGTATACTAGAATATCACATGTTCAAATTTTATCCTAAAATTTCGAACACGTAAGTCGAGCTTTTATATCAATCTGTAGTGACGTTTTATCCGCCGGACCTTGTTGTCGTCTTCACATTTTCTTTAGCAGTTTCGAGCCACTTTGAGGATTTCCGAACCCTCCAGCAGATTTTTATCTACATAATTTATTTTGAGTATTGAAATTCTCATAAAATTTTACCCATGGTTTTAAGAGAAACCTCAATTCACTCTTTACCTCAATTTTATTCTGCTGAGACGATTGGAGGTGGTTCCTAATGGGTAGGTATTTGGGTCTCTAGAATGGCTTGAAACTATCCACGGGAGGCCCAGCCTTTTGAAATTCGATTATGAAAGTAAATTGTAGCTATACACAACTTATTCATTTTGTGAAATTTTGTTGAAATTTCAATTTTCAAAAATTTGTTTAATTCTGCAGAACAACTCAAAGCCGTTCTTTTCCGTTTACAGGTGATTTTAAGGGAAGGTAAAATATGTATATACTAATAGCGGGTAACCAATTTCAGTTTTTTAGGTTATTTTGATAAAATTGTTATTTGTCCCATTTTCAGTTCAAATTTGATTTTACAAAATGCGCCTTTAAATTTGAGGGAAAAAATCACTTTACCGCTGCTGGAGTCGCATAGGCACTTTTCTGTTCTGTATGAGTTCTCATTACCGATAGTAACCACTTACAGTCATCATGTTCATATAACTCGGTCTTCAAGGTAATTTCCGCATATCTTTCATCAGAAAACAATTGAAAACTTGCATAACACACATTGGAATAATGGACTTGGGGGGAGGGAGGTATCACCAAAGCTGAAACGTTTTCTGAGCAACTTTCAATTCGAAGTACCTAATGAAGGTTTAACATAAATTTGGTGAAAATCATTCAATTTTTTTTCACGACCCCGACTAATGCTCTCAACTGACTTTCAACTCTTTTTCAAAATGCTACCGTAATACTTAAGCATCTATGATTTGGCTGTTTTCCACGCCACTTTTTGAAAATCCGAAGTTTTCAGAATATAATATCTGTAGGCTCCAGAATGGCTAGAAACTACCTCCGAACTTTTTACCTTGGAGGAACAAAAAATCATCTTACCCCAGTTGGAGTCGGATAGATACTTCAATAGGTAGAACATCCACCGTGTGAATCAGTGCTTAGCTGGGTTGAGAAGAATTGTTCCACGTTCGCTTTCGTAATTAAGTACTGGAATATCGAATTTTAAAATTTCATCTTTAAAATTTCGAATAAGTACAAAGTCGAGCTTTTAACAATCTGTAGGAAAATTCTATCCGCCGGACTGTGTTGTCGTTCGTCTTCATATTTTCTTTATTAGTTTTTCTCATCCGGTGTATTTTTCCTGATTTCATCATTTTTTGTCGGAAACGTGGCGGAAATAGTTCAAAATTTACCCATTAGTAAAAACTGAACAGATGATGGATATTCGTAAATTTTTTCCTAAATTTTGCATTATATTTTGGGTAGTGATTTAAATCCGGTTTCGAACGGTTTCCATTTCAGCTCGATCATATCACTACCGATAGTAACCACTTGCAGTCCTACTCATATATAGGCCTACCTATTCCAAAGGTTTTTAAATGCTCGTACTATAAACGATTGAAAACTGTCATAAGACACATTGGTACGGTGTAGACTTGTTTGAAGATACAGCGTAGGTACTGCATCTCAAAAGGATATGGTTCAGAAATAGGAAGAAGAACTATCATACCGTTTTTTTTTCTTTTGCTATTTGCAATTGATAAGTATAAGGTACTTATTTAAAAGATAAAAAAAATTGGAAAAAATTGATTTTGAGAACTGAGCATAGCCCTGACAAAGTAATCTCTCTGAAATGCTGGGAATCTGGTCGGGGCACTCGGAAAATCGTCTGTTCAAAATCGAAAGAAAAATAAATTACTTAACTACCAACCTAATATGATACAAATATGCAATTAGTATGCATTTAATGCTTCTGCACAAATCATTTACAGAATGCGAAAACAACTCGTCTTGGAGCAAATCGAACAAATAGTTTGTAATTATAAAGCTTCATCGTTGAGACCGCGGTGGCATAACTTCGAGTATCGTTACTTGTGAAAATTAATGATTCTTCAGAACTAAAACAACATTATTTTTGATGCGAGAAGTGAATTTTTTGCCGTCTACGAACTGTGGTCAGAGATACATAGGAATAAAACGAGTGCGAAGTGAGGGCCAAAGGTGTGAAAAAATGATGAATGGAAACGCGAAATAACATCATTCTTGATGATAAAAGTTGAATTTTCGTGTCTTCAACGTTTTTAGTTTTCAGGAAATTATAGCATTATTGAAAATTGGAATATAGGGCGCCAAAAAGATCTCAAAAATTCACAATACTTTATTTTTTCGGAATCAAATTTTATGCTTTCGAAAGTAGTCGATTTCCGTGAAAATGAGGAATTTTTTACTACGCATACGTTTTGACGAAAAATGGGACTTTTTTTTTGATATTTTAGCCAAAGTTGGAACTCTCTGGCAATTTTGACTGAAATGAAGAGGAGTCACTTTTTTTACTCTCCACTTTATTCTGGCACGTGTCGTTGTATTTCTCGATAGACGGTAGATATACCTACTAGATCAGTTTTAAAATCGAATTTTTTCTTATTGATGATGATGATGATTGATGAATACTTACTTGAAGTATTGAATACTTCGAACTGGTTATTTGTTGGCACTTATTATTTTAAATGCTGAAATTTCCATAAAATTTTATTCAGTGGAGTTAAAAACCTAAATTCACACAAAGTCGAGCTTTTATCAGCTTGTAGTAGAATTTCATCCGCTGGACTGTGCTGTTATCTTCACATTTTTCTAGGTTTTCTCATCCAGTGTATTTTTCCTGATTTCATACTTTTTGTCGGATAAGTTGCGGAAATACTTAGTTCAAAATTTACCTGTAAAGAGATAGATAGTAATTAATAGGGTAGATCAATGAGGATAGACATAAACACCTAAGAGGAATAAATTCGACTTGAGTTGTTAATGTAATGGAGATAGATCTTGTAAGATTGGGGCTTTAATCCAATCTCTCCTGGATAGCTTTTTCGGACTATTGACTACTTCTAACACTTACAAAATTAGGCCCATTTGACCACGAGCATCAAATGGGTACTAGAGAGAGAGATATAAGGGATGATTCCTGAATTAACCTATTTATGGCGCTCGGAGATGAATAAATAAATTAAGACGAAACCAACACTTATGTCTGACTCCGTGTATTCGATATAATTAAAATACACACCCTATAATTACACGCAATTAATGATAAAGCTAATTAATTGTATCTTATAATAAATAACGATGCTGTACATAATATACGTAAGTAAATAACAAATAATGACTATTTTACTTACGACACCAGGTTTGTTATAGATGACGCGTTCGCGAGAAATATAACGAATAAGCCCGTGGGTTGTATTAATTAATTAAACCGATAAAATGTAAATACTGAATAATCCTTTTATGAAGGAATTATTGATTAATTTCTATTAAAACGCCCATGAATATCGGAATCGAAGCTGGGCTTCCGCGAGTTGATCAGGCTCGAAGATGTGAATAAGAGATATTCCTAATATTCACCCACAACGAATGGACATACACTTAGTCCCCTATCTTAACCTAAGAAGATGTTTACATAGCGAGAGCAAAAGTATAAAGTAATGAGAGCTGCTCGATCTCGATGGCTTGATGCTTGCATCTTCCATCTCTTAGATGATCGAGACGCTCCCACCTTTAGTAGGGGTATCTTATTTAGGAGTAATTGTACACATAGACACATAGACAGATATTATAGGATGCAACACGTAATGTCGCAAGGCATGATGCCTCCTGACATACCCATAAGCGAAGAAAAAGACTGAACATGTGATGGATATTTGAAAATTTTTTCAGTTTGGCTCAATCATATCACTACCGATATGGTAACCACTTGCAGTCATACTCGTATACCCAACTTCGCTTAGAAATGCTAGTTCATAGGATATTGCTATCTCTTTTGCGTTGGGAAACGATTGAAAACTGTTATAAGACACATTGGCAACGGTATAGACTTGTTTGAAGAAACAGTGTGTAGGTATTGCATCTCAAAAATATAAGGTTCAGAAATAGGGAGAAAAACTGACATCCCATTTCTTTTTCTTTTGATACATGCAATTGAAGAAAATCATAAAAATTGATTTTGGGAATTGAGAATATCCATGAAAAAGTAATCTCTCTGAAATGCTGGGAACCTGCTCGGGGCACTCGGAAAATCTTCCGTTTCAAAATCGAAAGAAAAATAAATGACTTACCTAATATGTATTTCTTGATTGATTGAATCGTTAATTTATTTATTTAGTGTGTAGTACATTTTACTAAAATTTTCTTGAGCGTGGTCGAAAGAAAAATTAATTATTCTATCGAATGGTAGGTATAGGTAGGTACTTCTAAATTTCACTTCGTAAGTAAGCTTATGAGTAGGGAAAATGTGTGCAGTAATTATTTTTTTTGGAATTGATAAAAGTGTTACCGAACAAATAAAATCTCAAAATCTCAAGTGTTGAAAGTGCAGATTACTGCTCAAAACCTTTACCTATTTTCCGTTACTAATCGATTTTAAGAGAGGTAAGGTTACAAAAATAGAGAATGTGAACGTACGGAATTTCTCCTTGCCAGATTGATTTGTTAAAATTTTGATTTCTGTTCCATTTTGGGATCAAATATTTTCATAAATGGCCAAACAATTGTAAAATGCACTTGAGCACCTGAAATTATGGCTCATGATGTGCATATATTTTTGCTCTGCTCGGTATAGCTCATCCGTCAGCTTCAAAATGTTGCTGCCACTTGGAATATGATACTTCTTACTTGCTGAATGTACATATCAAAAAATTGCGCGATGATATCATTTTGGCACGTACTCACTAAAATATGACAAGGGAACCTCTTGAGGTGTCCGCCTCCGATTTGAACGGGACCGTGATTTTTGGAAAGAGCATGTTCTAAAACCCTCAAATCCAAATTTTCAGCTGCCCAAGTTCATTTTTCGATTTTTGGCGAATTTTTGAAAATCCAAAATTGACTATTTTGGTGATTTATGCTTTTTTTTTTTAAAGTGCGTACTTGATCAGTAAAAATGTTCAAAATAAGTCTTAACACTGATATTAACCCCCCTCCCAATCCAAATTCCGCCATTTCCAGCCATTCTGGAGCCTCCAGTGCGATTTTTCAATTTCTCCAGAATTTTTAATTTGCTCCAGAAGGCGTGAATACGAAGTTGGGCAGCTAAAAATCGAGTTGTGTGTTATGCTCTAACTGTTTAATGAATTTATTCACATTTGAGCCAATTCTGGAGAGGACACCTCAAGAGCGGTTTTTTGACCAGCTTTTTTTCAAAATAAAAATATCCAAAAACCAAAAATTCCTCGTTTGTGAGAAAATTTTTGAAATATTGCGCGAATCGCTGTATTTTATCATTAATTAACCACATGAGAGCGAGTTTCACCATTTCCAGCCTTTCTTTTTGGGCCTCCCTTTAATTTTTGGATACTTTTATTATGAAAAAAGCTGGTCAAAAACCCAATCTTGAGGTGTCCCTTCCAAAATCGGCTCAAATGTGAATAAATTCGTTAAACAGCTTGTGTATAACATACCAACTCGATTTTTAGCTGTCCAACTTCATATTCACGCCTTCTGGAGCAAATTGAAAATTCTGGAGAAATTAAAAAATCGCACTGGAGGCTCCAGAATAGCTGGAAATGGCGAAATTTGGATTTGGGGGGTTTAATATCAGTGTTAAGACTTATTGTGAACATTTTTACTGATCAAGTACGTACTTTAAAAAAAAAGCATAAATCACCAAAATAGTTAATTTTGAATTTTCAAAAATTCGCAAAAAATTGAAAAATGAACTTGGGCAGCCGAAAATTTGGATTTTGGGGTTTTAAAACATGATCTTTCCAAAAATCGCGGTCCCGTTCAAATCGGAGGCGGACACCTCAAGAGGTTCCCTTGTGAGCTCATAAACTCATTTTGCTAGTTGAAAATGTCGATTAAGAATTAAGGACCTATTTTTCGAATTGGAGAAACAAAAAATCATCTTACCCCAGCTGTGTAGTCGCATAGGTACCTAGTTTACTCAGACATTTGCATGTATTACGGAGTTGAGGCGCATTTTGTCACGTTCACTTTTATAATTAGATACTGGAATATTAATTTTCAAATTTCATCCTTTAAATTTCGAACACAAAGTCGAGCTTTCATCAATGTATAGGAAAATGTTATCGTTGGACAGTGTTGTTATGTTCACATTTTTTTTAAGTTTTTCTCATCCATTTTTATTTTTCCTGATTTCATCATTTTTATCGGGAACGTTGTGGAAACTGTTCAAAATTTATTCATCAGTAAAGACCAGACAATTAATGGAAAATTGTCAATTTTTGCTTAATTTTGGATAGTACATATTTTGAGCAGTGATTTGAATCCGGTTTCGAGCAGTTTCCAGTTCGGCTCAAGCGTATCATTATCGATAGTAACCACTTGCAGTTGTACCTAAAAATCGATTCACGAAAATTACGTTTATGGGCATTCAGTTAAATACATATACAGGGTACATAGATTTGTTTGAAGAAACAATGCAGTGCACCTCAAAAGGATAAACTTGAGAATTAGTGAGAAAAATTGAAATCTTTTCTGTTTCTTCGCTATTTTGCAATTGGGTGGTACCTATCTGAAAGATCGGGAAAATCATAAAAATTGATGTGGAGATCTGAGAATAGCCCTGAAAAAGTGATCTCTCTGAAATGCTGGGAATCTGGTCGGCACACTTGGAGAACTAAGTGGTTGAGCTCGATCAGATCACTACCGATAGTAACCTGCACTTGCAGTCCTACTCAATTATTGGCCTACCTATTCAATGGTTTTCAAATATACTGGATTTCTATCTTTTTTGCATCAGGAAACAATTGATAACTGTCATAAGACGCATTGGCACAGTATAGACCTGTTTGAAGAAACAGTGCATTGTATCTCAAAAGAATAACGTTGAGAATTAGAGAGAAAAACTGAATGACGCCCCATTTCTTTCTATATTGCTATTTACAATTGATAAGCAAGGTACTTTTTTTAAAGATCAAAAAAATCAGAAAAATTGATTTTGAGAACTGAGAATAGTCCTGAAAAAGTAATATCTCTGAAATGCTGGGAATCTGGTCAGAGCACTCAAAAAATCTTCTGTTCAAAATCGAAAAAAAAAAATTACTTACCTGTAACTATCCAATGCATATAATTTAATTTATTTGCTCGTTAGAAAGAATTAGAGACAATGTGCTAGCTTTCATGAAACTTACATGCTTCAGTGTAAATTTCAATAGTGACCATTTTACGATAGCATCAATCACTTACAGAATGCGAAAACATCAACTCGTCTTGGAGCCAAAGCAAACAAAAAGTTTGTAATTACATATAAAGCAAACCGAGGTAGCCTGAGCGAAGTGAGGGCTAAAGGTGTGAAAAAATGATGAATGGGAACTCAAAATAACATTAGTCTCGATGAAAAAAGTTGAATTTTCGTGGCTTCAACATTTTTAGTTTTCCAAAGCTCCAGCGAAGCGAGAGCCAAAAAGATCTTGAAAATTCACCATTCTTTATTTTTAGGTGTTTTCAGGAGGAGCCAATTTCGGTAAAAATGAGGAATTTTTTACCAACCATAAGTTTTGACGAAAAATGGGACTTTTTAAAAAATATTTTAGTCCAAGTTGGGACTTTCTGGTAGTCTTGACTGGAATGAAGATGAGTCGATTGTTTTACTCACCAACTTCTGGTCAGAGAATTTAAAAAGAAAATGTTTTGTTCCGAGTGAAGACAGGGCAAAAGGGTTTGTAAATTTGTAATTCAAGAACACGAGTGAAAACCGACAGTTTTTGGGGCAATCTTTATTCTAGCACGCGTCGTTATATGTATCTCTCAATACGGTAGATGCTGGATCAGTTTTGAAATCAATTTTTTTTCAATGATGATGTTGATTGATGAATACTTACTTGTTTTTAATATTTGGAACTGGATCTGCGTCGGCGTCGCTTCTTGGGTCTGAAAAAGTACTACTGCCTTATTAGGTGCTCAGTGAGCTATACTCACCACATGTGCGTCGCCGGCCCTCATCATGTTTTTTGACGACGCCCATGGGCTTTTGGATAGACGTGAAAGACCTCATCTAAGCATCTCCTCAAACGCGAGCTCAGCTACTAAAACCCCCAACCGAAATTTTCCAAATATATATCTGGAGGGTGGAGGCTCCAGAACAACTGGAAACTACCTCCAGATTTCTTAAATCGGGGAAACAAAAAATCATCTTATCACAGTGGGAGTCGCATATGCAGTAAGTATGTCACAACACTTGATATAGTCGGAAATGGATAGATTACTTAAGGGCTAGAAGGAAATGTTTGATTTCGTACTCAGTGAGGTTTGGAATTATTCCTTACGTGGGGAATAATTGCCTGTTGCCAGCTAGCTCAGAAGGCTGTAACCTATCATTTCAACCATACACATTCAATGTTTATAGCCATAAATAAAAACGCTGTTTTACTTATACTATATATTTACACTATTTACAAATCGTCATAAACATACATCGTGTACAATTATGTCTTCACATAGTATTTGAATGAATGATATTAGGAGACGTAAATGACTTAACTCTACCTATAGTGAGAAAGCCTGCAGAGAGATATCTAATTTTTACGAGAATTATAACTTCGCCCATGCCACTCGCAGGTGGAATAGGACATGTGAAAAATATACCTATTAGGCTCCTGATAAAATTACGAGGTATTCATCTAATTAAGGTCATTACACTAGACATTTTAGTCAGACGTACAATGACACAAAAAACTTACAATTAAATAGTATGCACATATTACTACTTACAGAACACTATACGCTTTTTCCATCTCTATCGGTGGCCTACTCAATAATAAAGGCATCGATGGAACTTAACTAAACGAGACCGCACGTAGCACTTTGCATAATCCGAATATGCCGCGAACATAATGAACTACCAAAATAGGCACTATTTCCGATCACTAAAAGATCGATTAAATATATTAAAACGAATTAGATTACCTCGCTAGAAGAGGGTACAAACAACCATAGCTTGATCGATAATCTCCCCTTTGGGGAGGCATTCACGATCTATTATATTAACAGGCGACAAGGAATCAACTAACGCGTATTGCCGAAACCAAGTATGATAATGATAAACGATCGATAAGATGCAATTTTTACATTGCTGCTAATTAGATACGACTCTAGAGATGCACGTGAGGAACACGACGTTGCACTATTCCTAAAGAAATATAACTGATAGGTACACTTGAAGAAATACAACTGAGGATTTCTATGAAGAAATCGCTAATATAAGGAGTACATGGCAGCGAGATCCATCCCCTAAAGGGTGGTGGTATATGCGTAATTCGTGAGAATTGCTATGTACAAGTACAAAGCTCATAAATAATTATTTTAAACCCTATCTATGATCATAAATGTCATCACGGCGCGAGCCGTGAGATCATTGATTAATTGACCTGTCACAGGGGGTGGAATGCCGCCACATACGTTGCTAACTAAAGACATCATAAATCTGTCATTCTGTCGTCCTTGTCGCGAACTCCTTGATATAGGGGGTTCGGACAATGACCTGACGTCATGTACGTAAAGTACAGAAGAATGCAAGATTTCTACTTTTCTAAATAATTTACACACGTTCCCAATATTTTCAATATAAGGGGTCAGTAAAATAAGCACTACCTTCGGCAGTGGGGCCAATCTGCCCTATGTCACACTATATATGTATTTTGCCACGTTCACTTTCGCAATTAATAAGTACTGGAATATCAGATTTTCAAATTTCATCCTTAAAATCTCGAACCCGAAGTCGAGGAAAATTTTATCCGCCGGACTGTGTTGTCATCTTCAAATTTTCTTTAGTTTTTCTCATCCGGTTTATTTTTCCTGATTTCATCATTTTTATCAGAAACCTTGTAGACATTGTTTAAAATTTATTATCAGTAAAGACCAGCCATTTAATGGAAAATCGTATATTTTTGCTCAATTTTGTACTGTATCTTGGGTAGTGATTTTGAATCCGGTATCAAGAGCAGTTTCCAGTTCGGCTCAACTGTATTATTACTGATAGTAACCACTTGCAGTTGTACAAATAAATTGACTATGAATATTTCAAACACAATAATGGGACATATAGACTCGTTTGAAGAAACAGTGTATTGCATCTCAAAAGGATAAACTTGAGAATTAAAGAGAAAAATTGAAACCTTTTCTTTTTCTTGCTATGTTGCAATTGGTTGGTACCTATCTGAAAGATTGGTAAAATCATAAAAATTGATCTGGAAGAACTGAGAATAGTCCTGAAAAAGACATCTCTCCGAAATGCCGGGAATCTGGTCGGGAACTTGGACAAATATCTGTTCAAAATTAGAAGAAAAATAAATTACTTACCCAATATGTGTACTTCTTTACCTACTTAAATATTAATCTGGCTTCCTAAATTTTCAGTTGTCAAAAATTTATAGAATTTTTAAAAATTGGAATAAACCTCGAGCAAAACTAGGGCCAAAAAGCTCTCAAAAATTCACATTCTATTTTTTTCGGAACAAAATTTTATGCTTTCAAAAGGAGCCAATTTCGGTAAAAATTAGGAATTTTTTACCAATTTTTGACGAGAAATGTTTTAGCATAAATTAAGACTTTCTGGCAGTTTTGACTGGAATGAAGAGAAGTCGATTTTTTTCTCCCCCAACTTATGGTCAGAGACTTTAAAAAGAAAATGATTTAGCGCGAGCTAAGAGAGGGTGAAAGCTTTTGAAAATTTATCTTTAGGTATTGTTAATAATGATGATGATTGATGAATACCTACTTAATTAATTAATTCACCTTTTACCGCACGAACACTTTTTATTCACAAAATAGGTATTAAAAAATTATTACAAAAACAGCTTCCAGCAGTCGAAGTTTTAAAAGGTATGGATTTACGAGTCCGAGAGGATCGCAAATCAATGTAATACTCGATTTCAATTTTTTTGAAATTGATCAAATTAATATCGAACAAATAAAATCTCAAAAGTTGGAAGTGCACTTTTCGATTGCTGGTGAATTTTTGAGAATCAAGGGCCAAATATGAAACAAAAATCTCTCTTTATGAAATTGACCCAGACAGCTGTAATTGGACATGAACCCTATTGTTGAACTCCCGAATCGACTGAAAAACACTTCGAACCACTTTGAGCTGTTCTGAAGCCTCCAGCAGATTTTTACCCATTTATTTTGAATGTTGAAATTTCCATAAAACTTTACACAATGGAGTTGGAAACCTCAAATCACTTTATACCCCAATTTTATAATGCTGAGTCGATTGGAGAGGGTTCCAAGCTGTTCTAAGGCCTCAAGCTGTATTTCGGAAACATCAGATTTTCAAAAAGTGTCATAAAAACTGTATGCTAATCAACTTCAGCGTGTGTAAACGCGATTGATGTACTCACTGATTATGCAAAACTTTTCCAAAATACTAATGAGCATCTGTTGCATTCTCACATGCTATAGATAATTTGCATGGTTTTTAAGGCACCTTTTTGAAAATCTGAAGTTCTCAAAATATGTATCTGGAGGCTCCAGAACGGCTGTAAACTGCCTCCGGACTTTTTACCTTGGAAGAACAAAAAATCATCTTACCCCAGTTGGAGTCGGGTAGGTACTTTAATACATCCACTGCATGATTTCCCATAATCACTTTTATAATTAGGTACTGGAATATCAAATTTTCAAACTTTATTCTTAAAATTTCGAACACAAAGTCGAGCTTTTATCAATCTGTAGGAAAATTTTATCCGCTGGACTGTGTTGTCGTCTTCACATTTTCTTTGGTTTCTCTTATCCGGTTTATTTGTCCTGATTTCATCATTTTTGTCGGAAACGTTGCGGAAATAGTTCAAAATTTACCCATCAGTAAAAACTGAACAGATGATGAATATTCGTAAATGTTTTCCTAAATCTTAGATTAGGTATATTTTGGGTAGTGATTTAAATCCGGTTTCGATCGGTTTCCATTTCAGCTCGATCATATCACTACCGATAGTAACCACTTGCAGTCCTACTCATATAGGCCTACCTATACCATTGGCTTTCAATTGGACCGGATTCCTATCTTTTTCGCATCAGGAAACGATTGAAAACTGTCATAAGACACATTAGAGCATTGCATCTCAAAACAATAATGTTGAGAAATAGAGAGAAAAACTGACACCTCATTTCTTTTTCTTTTGCTATTAATTCGCAATTGATAAGTCAGGTACTTATAAGATCGAAAAAAACAGAAAAATTGATTTTGATAATTGAGAATAGCCCTGAAAAAGTAATCTCTCTGAAATGCTGGGAATTTGGTCGGGGCACTTGGAAAAATCTTCTGTTCGAAATCGAAAGAAAAATAAATTACTTACCTATACCTACCTAATATACCTAATGTATTAATTTTACCTTTTCTGCATCATTAAAGCCTTTGTTAAAGTCAGCATTACTTACTGGCTCGCCAGAAAGAATTAGAGAGAATGTGCTAGTTTTCATGAAACTTGCATGCTTCAGTGTAAATTTTAATCTTGTTCATTTTACCATAGCATCAATCACTTACAGAATGCGAAAACAAATTCGTCTTGGAGCAAAGCGATCAAAAAGTTTGTAATTATAAAGCCTCATCGTTGAGACCGCGGTGGAATAACACTGAGTATTGCTAATTGTGAAAATTAATGATTCTTCAGAACTAAAACAACATTATTATTTAGTTTTGAATTTTGATGGGTCATTCCATGTCAACTCAACCAAAAAAAGGCGATTTTGAAAGTCATGTCTTTCGATTTCGCTCAAATTTTTTTTACAATATCTACCCACCCAGTAAGTAAGAAAGCCGCAATCAGTTTTGTCCCAGCCCCCTCAGGGGGCGGGTGGGGGGCTTCCATTATTTTCACATTGTCTCGAGGTACTGAACTGCAGCAGCCCATTCCTCCAAAACTATGATACTTTGATCAAAACTGATTTCACAGTTCGAAAGGGCATTGAATTTTGAACTTTTTAAGCATTTTGAAATTTTTAAAAGTTGAAAGTTGAACTTTCAATTTGAAAGTTCCAATTTCAAAATGGCGCTGTAAGTGGGAGCTACCATTTAAAATTTTGAAAAAATGTTCATAGATGTACATTTTGATATTTTTTTGAAATATTTAGGTTTCGTGATGGAACTCTTGACAGGGGGGGAGCACCCTCACCCCCAATTTTGGGTGAAACTTTTGAAAGAAAATCTGGGGCATGTGATATATTGAATTGTATGTTTTTGGCAACGCTGAACGCGAATATGACATTAGATTTTTGATAGGGCCCCATCCACGTCCCCCAGCACCCCCCAAAAGGGGAAAAAGTTCAAAAAAGTGTTTTGTTCGTGCGACACATGGAATAGTATGTTTTTAGTGACGCTGAACACGAATATGACGTCAGATTTTTGATTGGACCTCATCCACGGCCCCCAAACAATTTTTTTGGACTTTTACCTATTGGGGGAGGTTCTGGGGGCCATGGGTGAGGTCGATTTAAAAAACTATGGCTATATTCGTGTTCAGCGATATCGAAAACATACTATTTCATGTGTCACACGAATGTTACCGTTTTTTGGGGGGGTTTCTCCCTTTGGGGAGGTGCAGGGGGCCGTGGACGGGCCAAATCAAAAATCGGACGTCATATTCGTGTTCAGCGTCACCAAAAACGTAATATTCCATGTGTCGCACAAACAAAACACTTTTTTGAACTTTTACCCCCTTTGGGGAGGTGCTGGGGGCGTGCTGGAGGCCATAGATGGGGTTCTATCAAAAATCTAACGTCATATTCGTGTTCAGAGTCGCCGAAAACATACAATTCCATATATCACATGCCCCAGATTTTCTTTCGAATGTTTCGCCCAAAATTGGTGGTGGGGGTGCTCCCCCTCCGTCAAGAGTTCCATCTCAAAACCTAAATATTTCAAAAAAATATCAAAATGTACATCTATGAACATTTTTTCAAAATTTTAAATGGTAGCTCCCACTTACAGCATCATTTTGAAATTTAAACTTTCAAATTGAAAGTTCAACTTTCAACTTTTGAAAAATTCAAAATGCTTAAAAAGTTCAAAATTTAATGCCCTTTCGAACTGTGAAATCAGTTTTGATCAAAGTATCATAGTTTTGGAGGAATGGGCTGCTGAAGTTGAGTACCTCGAGACAATGTGAAAATAATGGAAGCCCCCCACCCACCCCCTGAGGGGGCTGGGACCAAACTGATTGCGGCTTTCTTACTTACTGGGTGGGTAGATATTGTAAAAAAAATTTGAGCGAAATCGAAGGACATGACCCTAGAACGTTGGTTGAGTTGACAATATGGAATGACCCTGATGCGAGAAGTGAATTTTTTACCCTCTACGAATTTTGGTCAAAGATAGAAAAAGAATTTTTCGGAATCAAGGGACAAAAATCAAACAAAAATCGAAATTTATGGAATAGACCCAGAAAGCTGAAATTTAATAAGAACCCTATTTTTGAACTCACGAATGAATTGAAAACGGCTTCGAACCACTTTGAGCAGCTCTGAAGCTATAGCAGATTTTTATCGATTTTTTTAAATGTTAAATTATCCAGAAAAGTTTACCCAATGAAGTTGGAAACCTCAATTCACTTTATACCTCGATTTCGTCATGCTGAGTTGATTTGAGGAAGTTCCAAAGCCGTTCTGGAACCTCCAGCTGTATTTTGGAAACATCCGATTTTCAAGAAGTCTCATAAAAACTGTATGCAAATCAACTTCAGCGCGTGTAAACGCGACTTATGCACTCTACTGATTATGAAACACTTTTCCAAAACACTAATAAGCATCTGTGGCATTCTCGCATGCTAAAGATGATTTGGATGGTTTTAAGGGCCCTCTTTGAAAATCTGAAATTTTCAAAATATGCATATATCTGGAGGCTCCAGAACGGCTGGAAACTACCTCCAAACTTTTTCAATTAGAGAAATAAAAAATCGTCTTACCCCAGTGGGAGTCGCATAGGTTGTAGGTAGTTTACACTTCACAATTATTCATAGGTATTTTTATGAAATTTGTGCTGAGGTGGATTGAGATGGATTTTTCCACGTTCACTATCGTAATTAGGTACCGGAAATTGGAATACCAAAATGTTCAAAATTTCATCCCTAAAATTTCGAACACAAAGTAGAGCTTTTATCAATCTGTAGGAAAATTTTATCCACCGGATCGTGTTGTCGTCTTCACATTTTCTTCAGGTTTTCTCGTTACCTAGGTTTATTTTTTCCGATTTCATCATTTTTGTGGGAAATGATGCGGAAATAGTTAAAAATTTACCCATCAGCGAAGACTGAACAGATGATGGATATTCGTAAATTTTTTCCTAAATTTTGGAATGTATTTTGGGTAAGTGATTCAAATCCGATTTTGAGTGGTTCCAGTTCAGCTCGATCATATCACTACTGATAGTAACCACTTGCAGTCATACTCGTCTAACTCCGCTCGTTAATAATACACACGAAACAATTTAAAACTGTTATAAGACACATTGGCGCGGTATAGACCTGTTTGAAGAAACAGGCACTTGGAAAATCTTCTGTTTAAGACACATTGGAATAATATGGACTTGCATCTCTAAAGAATAAAGTTGAGAAATTAGGAGAAAAACTGAAACCCGATTTTTTTTTCTTTTGCTATTTGCAATTGGTAGGTATAAGATACGCATTTAAAAAATCAAGAAAATCAGAAAAATTGATTCTGGAAACTGAGAATAGCCGTGGAAAAGTATAATCTCTCAGAAATGCTGGGAATCTGGCCGGAGCATTCGGAAAATTTCTGTTCAAAATTGGAAGAAAAATAAATTACTTACCTAAATGTGTTTCTTCTAAAACTTACTTAAATACCTTTTTCTGAAGGCGAGTACTGGCTCGTCAGAAGAAATTAGAGAGACTTGACAAGTTTTCATGAAGCTTCCTTTTTTTTTTTTAGCTGCTTTAGTGTACCTAAATTTACATGGCGACCATTTTATCATCAATCACTTCCAGAGGGCGACAACTCGTCTTGGAGCAATGGTCAATTTGGTCATCTTTCAAAAATTCCAACACTTCTTTCTTCGATTTTGCATACTTATTCCTCCAACTTTTTCTTCATCTCTCAATTTTCTTCTTCCAATTTTTTTTTTCGATTTCGGATGAAATTTTGGGAATCAAGGGCCAGATATGAAACAAAAATTTAAATTTATTGAATTGGCCCAGAAATCTAAAATTTGATATGAACCCTAATTTTTGAACTCTCGAATAGATTGAAAACCGTTTCGAACCACTTTGAGCAGCTCTGAAGCTACTGCAGGGATTTATATTTATTTGTTTTGGATGCTGAAATTACCATAAAATTTTACCAAATGGGTTTACTAGAAACCTCAATTTGTTTTATACCCCAACTTTACAATGCTGAGTCGATTGTATGGTGTTACAAGCCGTTCTGGAATCTGTAGCATTTATTTTGGAAACATCTGATTTTCAATAAGTGTCATAAAAACTGTATCCAAACCAACTTCAGCTCATGTATGAACGCGACTGATGCACGTTCTACTGATTTTCAACACTTTTTCAAAACACTAATATAACCATCTGTCGTATTCTCACATGCTATAAATAGGTCATTTGGATTGTTCTTAGAGGACCTTTTGAAAATCTGAAATTTTCAAAATATGTATCTGGAGGCTCCAGGAACGGCAGGAAACTACCTCCGGACTTCTAAAATTCGAGAAACAGAAAATAATCTTACCCTTAGTTGTCTTAATCAACATTTTCAACTCACACAAAGAGCAAAATAGTAATATGGTTGCGGAATTTTTTGATACCATGTAGGTAGGTAACTATATTTAGCAAGCAAGAAGTATGATAAGTTCAAGTAGCCCTAAAGCTTTGAACAAAAAGTGATAAATGGAACCGTAAATTAACATCATTCTTGATGTAAAAAGTTGAATTTTCGCGGCTCCAACATTTTTAGTTTTCAGGGAATTTCAGCATTTTTAAAAATTGGAATAAAGCTCGAGCGAAGCGAGCGAAGGCCAAAAAGATCTCAAAATTTCACAATTCTTCATTTTTTCGGAATCAAATTTTATGTTTTCGAAAGGAGCCAATTTCGGTATAAATGAGGAATTTTTTACTTCAAGTTTTGACGAAAAATGTTTTTTTTTTTTTGATATCTTAGCCAAATTTGGGACTCTCTGTCAGTTTTGACTGGAATGAAGAGAGTCAATTTTTTCACTCTTCAACTTATGGTCAGAGAATTGAAAAAGAAAATGATTTTGCCCGAACGAAGAGATGGTGAAAGTTTTTGAAAATTTGTAATTTAAGAAGACGAGTTTAAAACCAACAGTTTTTGGGACGATCTTTATTCTGGCACGCGTCGTTATATCTCTCGGTAGACGGTAGATGCTGGATCAGTTTTGAAATCAAATTTTTTTCAATGATGATGTTGATTGATGAATACTTACTTGAAGTTTTTAATATAGTTATGGAACTGTGTGTACAGTTGGTTTCTCTTATTTCTGTAATCACACGTTCGATCTGGTTAGCTGTGATGCAAATTGCAAAGTACTGCCTTAGGTGCTCGCTGGGCTATAATCACCACATGTGCGTCGCCGCTCCTCACCATGTTTTTTGACGACGCCCATGGACTTTTGGATAGACGCGCAATACCTCTCAGCATCTCCTCAAACGCGAGCTGGGCTTCAAAAACTCCCAAACGAAATTTTCAAAATATATATCTAGAGGGTGAAGGCTCCAGAACGACTGGAAACTACCTCCGGACTTTTTAAATTGGAGAAACAGAAAATCATCTTACCCCAGTTGCAGTCGCATAGGTACATTAATGTATTTTACAATATTCTATGCCATGTTCACTTTCGTAATTAATAGGTACTGGAATATCATACTTTCAAATCTCATCCTTAAAATCTCGACCCCGAATTCGAGCTTTCATTAATCTGTAGGAAAATTTTATCCAGCCGAACTGTGTTGTTGTCTTTAGATTTTCTTTAGTTCTTCTCATCCATTGGATTTCCTGATTTCATCATTCTTATCGAGAACGTTGTGGTAATTGTTTAAAATTCATTAATCAGTAAAGACTGACCGAACATTTGAATGGAAAATTTTCAATTTTTGCTCAATTTTGGATTGTATTTTGGGTAGTGAATTGAATCTGGTTTCGAGCAGTTTCCAGTTCGGCTCAACCGTATCATTACTGATAGTAACCACTTGCAATTGTATAAATAAATTGACTCATGAATATTGGAGTCACATTTAATTAGTACATATAGACTTGTTTGAAGAAACCGTATATTGCATCTCAAAAGAATAAATTTGAGAATTAGAGAGAAAAATACCTTTTCTTTTTCTTTGCTATTTTGCAAATTCAATGGTTCCTATCTGAAAGATCGGGAGAATCATAAAAATTGATCTGGAGAACAACTGAGAATAGTGATGAAAAAGTAATCTCTCTGAAATTCCGAGAATCTGGTCGGGGCACTTGGAAAAATATCTGTTCAAAATTGGAAGAAAAATAAATTACTTACCAAATATGTGTACTTCTTCAAGATCTCAAAAATTCACAATTCTCTTTTTTCAGAACAAAATTTTATGCTTTCAAAAGGAACCAATTTCTGTTAAAATTGGGAATTTTTTATTAATTTTTGACGAGAAATATTTTAGCGTAAGTTGAGATTGTCTGGCAGTTTTGACTGGAATGAAGAGGAGTCAATTTTTTTTCTCCATAACTTATGGTCAGAGAATTTAAAAAGAAAATGATTTAGCGCGAGTGAAAGAGAGGGTGAAAGCCTTTGAAAACTTATCTTTAATGTTAATGAGGATGATGATTGATGAATACTTACTTGAAGTCCCAATTCCAATCGAAGGGAATAATCAAAGAATTCAAAACTATAAACTATGGGTTTACGAGTCCGAGAGAATCGTAAATCGATAAATACTTAGGTACTTGATGTTTTAAATATTTTCAACTGGTTGGATTCCGATGCAGAGCGCTGCCTTAGGTGCTCGGTAAGCTGTATTCACCATCTCTCTTAATGAAATTGGCCCAGAAAGATGTAATTGGACATGAACCCTATTTTTAAACTCTTGAATCGATTGAAAACCGTTTCGAACCACTTTGAGCTGCCTTGAAGCCTTAAGCAGATTTTTATAAATTTTTTTAAAATGTTGAAATGTCCATAAAAGTTTACCCAAAGGAGTTGGAAACCTCAATTCACTTTATATCCCAACTTTATCATGCTGAGTCGATTGGAGGGAGTTCCAAGCTGTTCTAAGGCCTCAAGCTGTATTTCGAAATCATAATATTTTCAAGAAGTGTCATAAAAACTCTATCCAAAATCAACTTCAGCGCATGTAAATGCAACTGATGCACTCTAATGATTATCAACACATTTCCAAAATACTAATAAGCATCTGTGGCATTCTCACATTTTAAAGATGATTTGGATGGTTTTAAGGACACTTTTTGAAAATCTGAAATTTCCAAAAAGTTACTTATATCTGGATTTTACCTTGGAGGAACAAAAAATCATCTTACCACAATTGGAGTCGGATAGGTACTTTACGGTTTTCATCCATTTGGTAAAATCTGTGTTTAGCTGGGGATTGAGATGGATTTCTCCACATTCACTTTCCTAATTAGGTACTTACTGGAAATTCAAATTTTCAAATTTCATCCTTAAAATTTCGAACCCGAAGTCGAGCTCTTTCAATCCGTAGGAAAATTGTACCCGCGTGGACTGTGTTATTGTCTTCACATTTTCTTTAGTTTTTCTCATCCGGTTCAGGTACATATTTTTACTGATTTCATCATTTTTGTCGGAAAAATTGCGGAAATAATTGTTCAAAATATACCCATCACTAAAGACTGAACAGAGATGATGGATTTTCGTAAATTTTTTCCTAAATTTTGGATTGTATTTTGGGTAGTGATTTGTATTCGGTTCCGAGCGGTGACCAGTTCAGCTCGATCATATCGCTACCGATATGGTAACCACTTGCAGTCATACTCATATTAATCGAATCGCTATATTTTTTGCATCAAGAAACGATTGAAAACTGTCATAAGTCACATTGGCGCGGTTTGGACTTGTTTGAAGAAACAGTGCATTGCATCTCAAAAGGATAAGGTTCAGAAATAGGAAGAAAAAGTGACATCCCATTTCTTTTCCTTTCGCTTTTTGCAATTGACGAGTAAGGTACTTAAAAGACCAAAAAAATCAGAAAAATTGATTTTGGGAACTGAGAATAGTCCTGAAAAAGTAATCTCTCTGTAATGCTGGGAATCTGGTCGGGGCACTCGGAGAATCTTCTGTTCAAAATCGAAAGAAAAATAAATTACTTACCTACTACCTACCTAATATACTTATGTTTTTTTCTTATTATTGAATTCAGCATTACCTACTGGCTCGTCAAAAAGGATTAGAGAGAATGTGCCAGTTTTCATGAAACTTGCATGCTTCAGTGTGCATTTTAATGGTGACCATTTTACCATAGCATCAATCACTTTACAGAATGCGAAAATGACTCGTTTTGGATGCAAAACGGGTAGGTACTATAAGTTTTGACGAAAAATGGTATTTTTTTTTTGATATTTCAGCAAAAGTAGGGACTTTTTGGCAGTTTTGACTGGAATGAAGAGAAGTCATTTTTTTAACTCTCCAACGTAGGTATCGTTAGAAAATTTAAAAAGAAAATGATTTGGCCCGAGCGAAGAGAGGGTGAAAGCTTTTGAAAACTTATAATTCAAGAAAACGAGTAAAATCAGACAGTTTTTGGGGCGATTTTTATTCTGACCCGCGTCGTTATATCTCTCGATAGACGGTAGATACTGGATAAGTTTTGAAATCAATGTGGAATCTACCTCCAAACTTTTTACCTTACAATTAGAGGAACAAAAAATCATCTTACCTCAATTGGAGTGAGATACGTACTTTAGGTAATACATCCATTTCGTAAAATGTGTGTTGAGCTGGATTGAGAAGAATTTTTCCTCATTCACTTTCTTAATTAGGTATTGGTCTTCTTTAGTTTTTCTCATTCAGTTTATTTTTCCTGATTGCATCATTTTTGTGGGGAATGTTGCGGAAATAGTTCAAAATTTACCCATCAGTAACGACCGAACATACATATATAATGGATATTCGTAAATTATTTCCTAAATTTCGGATTATATTTTGGGAAGTGATTTGAATCCCAATTTCAAGTTCGGCTCGGTCATATCACTACCGATAGTAACCACTTCCAGTCATATACTCATAAATACCTAACTTCGTTTTCAATTGTACGGATTTTTTGAATTAGGAAAAAATTGAAATTGGCATGGTACAGACTTGTTTGAAGAAACGGCATTGCATTTCAAAAGAATTTGCGATTGGTAGGAAAGACGCCTATTTAAAAGATCAAGAAAATCAGAAAAATTGATTTTGGGAACTGACAATGAGAATAGGCCTGAAAAAGTAATCTCTCTGAAATGGTGAGACTCTGGTCGGGGCACTCGGAAAAATATCTGTTCTGAATTGGAAGAAAATAAATTACTTACCCAATATGTGTATTTCTAAGTTACTTCTCGCTTCAGTGTTCATCTTCGATCATTGGTGACCATTTTACCATAGCATCAATCACTTACAGAATTCGAAAACAACTCGTTTTGGAGCAATCGAACAAATAGTTTGTAATTTTAATCGCTCATCGTTATTGATAATTCTTCAGAACTGAAACAACATTATTTTGAAGTTAATTTTTTATCTACCATCTACTAACATTAGCCAGATAAAGGAAAAGAAAACCCAGGTAGCCTGATCGAAGTGAAGGCCAACGGTGTGAAAAATTGATGAGTGGAAATGCAAAACAACATCATTCTCGATGGAAAAAAGTTGAAGTTTCATGGCTTCAGCAGCACTTTTTGATTTACAAATACCTAGTGAATTTTCGGGAATCAAAGGACAAAAACGAAAAAAAATCTAAATTTATTAAATTGGTCCTGAAAACTGAAATTCGATATGAATTCTATTTTTGAACTCCCGAATGAGTTGGAAACCTCAGTTCACTATATGCTCCGATTTTATTAAGCTGAGTTGATTGGAGAGGGTTCCAAACCGTGAACCTCCTGTCAAATTTTGGAAAAATTCGATATTCAAGAAGCGTCATAAAAACTGTATCAAAATCAACTTCAGCGCGTGTAAACGCGACGGATGCACTCTTTTGATTGTATGTACAATACTCTTCCAAAACACTAATAAGCATCTGTCGCATTATCACATGCTACAGATGATTTGGATGGTTTTTAGGGCACCTTTTTGAACATCTGAAATTTTCAAAATATATATCTGGAGGCTCCAGAACGGCTGGAAACTACTCCCGGACTTTCTAAATTGGAGAAACAGAAAATCATCTTACCCCGGATGAAATAAAAAAATTATATTAATTATATTGAGAATGTAAAGGTAATGGTAAAACTATGCATGTAACAGTGATAGAGAGAGGATCTACACCTATAGGAATATATCTAAGAAATATCACCATAGGTGATAAGGTTTTTGCCCGAACCTGGGTCATGGAGTTACATCCCACTCTTTACCTTCACAATGCAATAAATGACCAATTCCTGCAGATGAGAAATCAGTCAAGGATTGCTTAACCGTGCTTAGATCTTCAGTTTCCGCCTCTAATCTACTAACTACGTCTAACCTGCTCACGGATGCTTTGAGCTTTGCCGTCGAGTAAATAATCCACCAATTAAGGTGTGTTATCTACGTACTTTACCTGGAGGCACAAAACCACCTCACAATACGAACGGAATGGACTCTTTCACCATTCAACCAACACTTTAACCGATCTTATTGCAGACGTTGAACCACAATAAGCACACTTTAGCACAATACATTAACCGGGGTACTTAATAATACGCGAGCCACTATCGAGACGTTTAACTCTAAAGTAACAAACATTAAACATGCATAAAATATGCTTACGTTACACAAACGCGATGTAATACATTAACCGAGAGTTATATGTGACGCAAACACATATAACACACACATTACCCTAACAATGCACCCCGAGGGGTACACGAGTGTGCCAAAACAGGCATCAGAGAGAGAATAAACTCCCAGACATTAACCACGAATAGAGCACTTGCAACTAAACTGGAGAGACTACTGCACAGAGTAGCTACAACAACACTACTGACTGTCTGTTCTAACGTAGCCTCACGCTTCGGCTCGGCTACTGCCACTTAAAGCTCTTTAATACAAGTATGGAAATAGAGTATGCTCTTAAGAAAGTCATAGCATTTTATGTAAGTTTTACATACTGCGCACGACTGCGCACGCATCAAATCAGCTGTTCACGTACAACGTTGCACCCCATTGGTTGCTCCACCGTGTGACGATACCAACCTGCCATGCGCAGTACGTAACACATACGTAAAATGCTATGACTTTCTTAAGAGCATACTCTATTCCCATACTTCTGCCACTAGGCCACGCCCTCGGCGTTGCCAGTGGGAGACAGTCGCAGTGTTACCACTCAGCCATACCTGTAAAGTACTAGCATAAACATGCAAGGCATAAAGTATATCACAAGAATTGAAGTAAAATAAAAATTGAAAATGAAATTAAAAACAGTAGGTACATGAAACCTTCTAATGAGATCATAAACTGAAAGTGAAACTAGAAAATCCGATATGAAATTAGAAGTTTTGAAAATAAAATTTAAAAAATGAACTCAAAAATTCACGTTCCATTATTTTTTCAGGACAAAATTTTATGTTTTCAAACAGAACCCTGGATCAGTTTTGAAATCAAAATTCTTTTCAGTGATGATGATGATGATGATTGATGAATACTTACATGAAGTCTTGAATATTTGGACAGAGATTACTGAATTTTAAGCCAGCTGTATTTATTCATTGCTCGTTCAGCTAATCACAGCATGTGCGCTGCCGCTCCTCGCCACGTTTTTTGCGACGCCCGTGAACTTTTAAATGGACGCGCAGGCCGCATGGACCTCAATATCACCTCAAACGCGAATTTGGCTACCTATTTGTCCGGTGACAGGAGGGAGCTGAGCTCTGGCAGTGACTGGCGAACCAGTTGTTTCGATGATGGTTTTGATCTGGTACCAATACAAAAAATTTCCACCATTTTTCACTCACTTAGGTAACATGACAAGTGATTTTTGAAATTTAATTCACGATTTTAATTTTTTTGAAATCGATCAAAGTGATGTCGAACCAACAACATCTCAAGTGTTGGAAGTGTAGTTGTCGATTTTTGGTGAATTTTTGGGAATCAGGGGCCAAAAATGGGGGGAGGGAAATCAAAATTTATGAATTTGGCCTAGAAAGCTGAAATTCAATATGAACCCTTTTTTTGAACTCCCGAATCGATTGAAAACTGATTCGACGAACCACTTTGAGAAGCTCTGAAGCATGCAGCAAATTTTTATCTATTTATTGCGAATGTTGAAATTTCTATAAAAGTTTACTCAATGGAGTTATTAAAAACATCTGCGTACTTTTTGAATTGGCGAAAAAAAATCATCTTACCCTAGTTGACGTAGCAGTAGGTACTTGTATGGACTGCGTTGGCCTGAATTGCTTTCCTCACATTTCTTTTGGTTTCTCTCATCCAGTGTATTTTTCCTGTTTTCATCATTTTGGTAAGAAACGTTGCGGAAATTGTTCAAAATTTACCTATCAGTGAACACGATAATCGTCAACTTTTTCCTCAATTTTGGATTGTGTACCTGATTTGGGCTGTGATTTAATTCCGGTTTCGAACAGTTTCCAGTTCGGCTTAATTGTATTTTACCTTTTACTAACTTTGGTGATTGAAAGGAAAAGAAACTCGATTTAGCCTGAGCGAAGCTAGGTCGAAAGCTGATGAAATATTGATGAATGGGAACGCAAAACAACATCGTTTTCGATGAAAAAAGTCAATTTTCATGTCTTCAAAATTCTTAGTTTACAGGAATTACAAAAAGCAGCATCTGTCTTGAGGATCCATTTGAGAAACTTTCTTTCTTAAGATCTCCTCAATATTATAGAGATCTTAGCTCAAGAACTCATTTTCCTTGTTGAAAATGTCGACCAAGATTAGCGTATACCTACTTTTTTAAATAGAGAAACAAAAAATCACCTTACCCCAGTTGAAAGTACTCAAAATGTGGTACCAGTCGCTTTCTACAACGGACGGGAAAGTCATCTTGAAATTATGCCAGAAACGTTCAATAAATAAGTCAGACTCATCACAAATACACCTACCTATAGTAGAGAAGCGTTCATGGAGTGTAATTTTTGGTGTTTTGAAATTTCCCAATATGGATTTTTCAAGTCCAAAAGCGCGTTTTCGCTGTTTTGCAATCAATTCCATGAAACGTGTGCTGAGCATGGATTGAGATGGATTTTGCCACGTTCAGTTTTGTAATTAGGTACTTATAGAACTTTTGAAAATAAAGCTCGAGCGAAGCTATGGCCAAAAATCTCCCAAAACTTCACAATCCATCATTTTATCTGAACAAAATTTTATGTTTTCAAAAAGAACATTTGAAATCTAATTTCTTTTCAATGATGATGATAATTGATGAATACTTACTTGAAGTCTTCAATATTTGGGAGCTCGTTGTATCTTCATGATTTGCTTCCAACCGTTCTTGAGCTCTCTGATCAGCACGACCAGACGTTTGCTCGCTTCATTGGATTTTGACGAGAGGAGGTTTATTTCGCCGTAGGTTTTGCCTCTATTTTTATCTGCGCATGGCCAACCATCGATTTCCACTTTCTTTCTTAAGATCTGCTCAATATTATAGAAGATGCCGAAATCCGATTGAAACTATCTAGTTTTCTCAGTCAGTGTGCTATATGCTGAAGTTGGGTATTTAAAATTACCTATATAAATATTTTGTAGGCATGAACTCCTATTAACCCAGTTCTCAGCTTTCAACCTTTGACAATGGTTTTTGGCTTCCAAATTCGCGCAGATTCATTTACAAGATGGTCAATTTTGGCCATCGTTCAAAAATTTCAACAGTTTTTTCTTCAATGTTGTGTATTCCTCCAACTTTTTCTTCATCTGTCGATTTTTTTTTCCAATTTTTTTTTTTCAATTTCGGATGGACTTTTGGGAGTTAAGGGCCAAATGTGAAACAAAAATGTATATTTATTAAATTGGCCCAGAAAGCTGAAATTCGATATGAACCTTATTTTTAAACCCCCGAATAGATTGAAAAGGGCTTTGAACAACTTCGAACAGCTCTGAAGCCTACAGCAGAGTTTTATCTATTTATTTTGAATGTTGAAATTCCCATAAAATATTACCCAATGGGTGTATTAGAAACCGCAGTTCACTTTATACCTCAATTTTATCATGCTGAGTCGATTGGAGGGTGTTCCAAGCCGTTCTGAAATCTCCAGCATTTATTTTGGAAACATCCGATTTTTAAGAAGTGTCATGAAAACTGTATCCAAATCAACATCAGCGCATGTAAACGCGACTGATGCACTGTATTGATTTTCAACACTTCTTCAAAACGCTAATACTTGAGCATCTATCGCATTCTCACATGCTAGACCGCTTTTTGAAAATCTGAAATTCAAAAATATATATATCTGGAGGCGCCAGAACGGCTGGAAACTTCCTCCGGAGTTTTTACCTTGGAGGAACAAAAAATCATCTTACCCAGTTGGAGTCGGATAGGTACTTTAGGAAATACATCCTTGGTGAAATCTGTGTTTAGCTGGCTTGAGATGGATTTTTCCACGTTCACTTTCATAATTAGGTACTGGAATATCAAATTTTTTAATTTCATCCTTAAAATTTTGAACACACAGTCGAGTTTTCATCAATCTGTAGGAAAATTTTATCCGCCGGACTGTGTTGCCATCTTCACATTTTCTTTAGTTTTTCTCATCTGGGTTATTTTTCCTGATTACATCATTTTTGTGGGGAATGTTGCGGAAATAGTTCAAAATTTGCCCATCAGTAAAGACCGAACATAATGGATATTTGTAAATTTTCTCCTAAATTTTGGGATATATTTTGGGAAGTGATTTGAATCCGGTTTTGAGCGATTTTCATGTCGGCTCGATCATATCACTGCCGATAGTAACCACTTGCAGTTATACTCATATACCTAACTTCGTCTTTAATTACAACGATTTTAGCATAAGGAAAACGATTGAAAACTGTCATAAAACACATTGGCACGGTATAGACAGGAAGAAAAAGTGACACCCCATTTCTTTTTCTTTTGCTATTTGCAATTGGTAGGTAAGACATCTATTTCACCCTTAAACACTCCAGCAAATCCTGAGATGTTATGAAAAAATGCTTTCAATTTCCTGAATAAGACCATCACAAGTATCACTTTTACTTACAGTTCACCCCCCCCAAGCCCCTTGAAGCCACCTCGATAATGATAGACTCATTTGTTTGATTATTGTCAAAAATTGAGGAAGCAAAAAACCCGATTGGGTCAATCTTGGAACTGAATGATATAGTTTCATTAGATGCAATGAATAAATGAAAGCATAATTCCAAAGAACACCTCACCCCTTTGTGGGGGGGCAAACAATGATAAAAGTTGGTATAAAATACAGGGACCCATGCTCCATTTTTGGATGAACATATTGATGGTTGAGCTTTTACAAAATGAAATCAAGAAAGGTGTGTGCAGGGTGGACCAGAGCGTTTTTTTACAAATTTGATGAGCTTGTTTCGGAAAGAAACCGAAAAAACAGAGCATGAATATGCAGAGTACATAATACGGAAATATTCTCAAGTAGGCTTGAAATGACAGAAACAAGAATTGATAGGAACACAGATGTTCTTAACGGCACATAAGTTCAGATAATCTTCAATCCACCCATAAAATCTGTTTATCACACCGTGGATATTCTTTCTCGATATTTGTCACCAAATAGTTACATCCCACAAAGGTTAGCAGTACGATTGTTTTTCTGCAGAAATATCGAAATAGGTTTATCTACCACTTTGAAAAGCTTTACACAGTCAAATTGCAGCACTCCCTGGCATTTCATAATGTTCAAGCATTCATGAAGAGGTCACTATCTCTCCTCGATCATAGATAATGTAGTTCTACATCATGAAAATTGCATCAAATAAGTACCTACCTACCCAGTGAATTTTCGGGAATCAAAGGCCAAAAACGAAAAAAAAATCTAAATTGGCCCTGAATGCTGAAATTCGGTATTAATTCTGTTTTTGAACTCCCGAATGAGTTGGAAACCTCAATTCACTTTATACTACAATTTTGTTATGCTGAGTCGGTTGGAGGGAGTTCCAAACCGTTCTGGAACCTCCTGTCGTATTTTGGAAAAATTCGATATTCAAGAAGTGTCATAACAATTGTATCCAAATCAACTTCAGCGCGTTTAGACACGACTAATGCACTCTTTTGATTGTATGCGGGTACAACACTTTTTCAAAACACTAATAAGCATCTGTCGCATTCTCACATGCTATAGATGATTTGAATGGTTTTTAGGGCACTTTTTAAAAATCTGAAATTTTCTAAATACCTACATATATATCTGGAGGCTCCAGGCCAGCTGGAAACCACTCCCGGACTTTCTAAATTGGAGAAACATAAAATCATCTTACCCCAGTTGTAGTCGCATAGGTATCTACTTTTATAATATCTTTTTCGGAATTGAGATGGGTTTGTCACGTTCACTTTCATAATTGGGTGGTGTAGGTACTGAGAAATATCAAATTTTCAAATTTCATCTTTGAAATTTCGAACACTAAGTCGAGCTTTTATCATCTGTAGGAAAATTTTATCCGCCGGACTGTGTTAATTGACTCATGAATATTAATGCTCGAGGTTGAACGAGCAGTAATAAGACACATTGGTATGGGGACTTGTTTGAAGAAACAGTATATTGCATCTCAAAAAAGATAAACTTGAGAATTGTGAGAAAAATTAAAACCTTTTCTTTTTCATCGCTATTTCGCAATTGGCTGGTGCCTATCTGAAAAATCGAGAAAATCATAAAAATTGATGTGGAGAACTGAGAAGTCCTGAAAAAATGATATCTCTGAAATCTCGCGAATCTGGTCGGGGCGCTTGGAAAAATATCTTTTCAGAATTGGAAGAAAAATAAATTACTAACCTACTCAATGTGTGTATTTCTAACTTATCAATGAATACCTAGCTGTTTTTTTTCGTTTACAGGGCTTTTTTTTATCAGGAAATGGTGTTGCTGAAGGCGAGTACTGGCTCACTTTCATGAAACTAACCTGCTTCAGTGTAAACTTCCCTGGTCACCATTTTACCGACAATCACTTACAGAATGCGACAACTCGTCTTGGAGCAAATCGAACAAAAATTCTTCAGAACTAAAACAACATCATTTTGGATTCGAGAAATGAATTTTTTACTCTTTACTAACTTTGGTCAGAGGGAGGAAAAGAAACCCGATTTAGCCTGAGCGAAGCTAGGTCGAAATATTGGAAAAATTGATTAGTGGAAACGCAAAACAACATATCATTCTTGATGAAAAAAGTTGATTTTCATGACTTCAACATTTTTATGTTATCAAAAAATTATAGAATTTTTAAAAAATGCAACACAGCTCGAGCAAAACGAGTGTCAAAAAGCACTCAAAAATTCACAATTCTCTTTTTTTCAAAACAAAATTTTATGCTTTTAAAAGGAACCAATTTTGGTGAAAATTAGAAATTTTTTACCAATTTTTGACGAAAAATATTTTAGCTAAAGTTGAGACTTTCTGGCAGTTTTGAGTGGAATGAAGAGGAGCATTTTTTGTACTCTCAACTTTGAAAATTTATCTTTATTGTTAATGATGATGGTGATTGATGAATACTTACTTGAAGTCCGAATTACAATCAAAGTTTTATATCATGAAATCCATTTGCGTGCGAGTAGGTACTACGATTACTACCTCCGGTCGCACCTTTTGACGATTATCATTATGTACTCTTAGTTATATTAGGTACCTATTATTACGATCGATTCTCACATGATAAAAATGATTTGGACGGTTTTGAAGGTATGTTTAGAAATTCCGAAATTTTTAAAATACAGGGTGATTCGGATAAGACCTGAAAAATTAAAACCACGTATTCGTATTCTACTCACGAATAGGAGTAAAAAAATCTCATATACACCACGGACCATAACCTCTTCATTTTGGACTTATCGACCTTTAAAGGGAGCCAGCAGTTTTCTTAAAATCGGTCATTTCAGCGTCTCTATTGCAAATTGGGGGGGGGGGGGTGTAGGTGGTGGAAAAAGTGAAGTGAGATCTCAGAAATGTAGAGTATCATTATTTTCTGTTTTGGTCCATAACTTGATGCTTTGAAGTCAGAAATGTGTTTTCTGACATAAAAAACAAAACTTGAAGTTAAATTAAATTATTTTGAATTTTATTAATTAAAGCGGTAGTACTTCTCATTCAACACTCATTAAACTTTATTCTCTCTTGTTTGGTCCACTGGATGCTGAATAATCGAATTTTCCAATTTTGACAAACTCCCTAATTCTTTGTAAACTAATGACTTTGAAGGTTTCCTGGACTCAATTTTCAATTTTAAAAACTTTTGAAAAAAATGCTATTCCTCAATAAAACATGATTTATCTCAACTAATATGCTCACTTTGGCAACCTCGCAAAATTTGTCACAGTAAATTATAATTTCGTTACCTAAAAAGAATAGAAATTGCTGGTTGGCAAATGATCGCACTTCAAATCAAAGTAGGAAATCGTAACCTCTAAGAAACACTTTTTGATAACGTTCTGATTTGAGCTGTGCAGCAATGCGTACACGTAACACATAAGCGAAATGTAAATGCGGTGTTGCCATATTTTACACAACTTTGATTGTGAATGTCTCATTAAAGGGTTGGTTTTTCAAAATTTTCGCAAAGGAAATGTTTTCTTAATTCGATTTTATATTTTCGAGAAGAACCGTGGATAAAAGTTCCGAAATCAAATTTCTTTTAAATGATGATGATGATTGATGAGTACTTAGTACTTACTTGAATCACGATATTTCACACACTTCTAAGTGATGTGACATGTGATTTTTGAAATTTAATTCACGATTTTAATTTTTTCGAAATTTATCAAAGTGATACCGAACCAATAACATCTCTAGTGTTGGAAGTGTAGTTGTCGATTTCCGGTGAATTTTCAGGAATCAAGGGGACAAAAAAGGGGGGGGGACAAAATCAAAATTTATTAATTTGTCCTAGAAAGCTGAAATTTAATATGTAAGATTGAACTCCCGAATCGATTGAAAACGGTTTCGAGAGAACCAATTTGAGCAGCTCTGAAGCATGCAGCGGGTTCTTATCTATTTATTGCGAATGTTGAAATTTCCATAACAGTTTACCCTATGGAGTTACTAAAAACGTCTGCGTACTTTTTGAATTGGAGAAAAAAAAAACATCTTACCCTAGTTCAAATCGCAGTACGTACTTATCCAATGGGGCTGGATCGCGTTGCTTTTTTTTGCATTTCTTTTGGTTTCTCTCATCTAGTGTATTTTTCCTGATTTCATCATTTTTGTCAGAAACGTTACGGAAACTATTCAAAATTTACCTATCAGTGAACACATGAACATTTGATGGATAATTGTCAATTTTATCCTCAATTTTGGATTGTGTACCACTGTACCTATTTTGGGCAGTGATTTCATTCCGGTTTCGAACAGTTTCCAGTTCGGCTTAATCGTAGTTTATCCTTTACTAACTTTGGTGAGAGAAAGGAAAAGAGAACCGATTCAGCCTGAGCGAAGCTAGGTCGAAAGCTGATGAACTATTGATGATTGGAAACGCAAATCAACATCATTTTCGATGAAAAAAGCTAATTTTCATGTCTTCAACATTTTCTAGTTTTCAGGAATGACAAAAAACAGCAAATGTTTTGAGGATCCATTTGAGAAACTTTCTTTCTTGAGATCTCCTCAATATTATAGAAATCTTAGCTCGAGAACTCATTTTGCTTGTTGAAAATGTCGATCAAGATTAGGGTATACCTACTTTTTACATTAGAGAAACGAAAAATCATCTTACCCCAATTGAAGTCGCATAGGTTATAGGTACATTGTTGCAATCTATTTCCTGAAATGTGTGCTTAGCATGGATTGAGATGGATTTTGCCACGTTAACTTTTGTAATTAGGTACTGGAATATCAAATTTTCAAATTTCATTCTGAAAATTTCGAACACAAAGTCGAGATTTTATGAACCTATAGGAAAATTTTATCCATAATTTTGCCATCGTTTGGGATCCTTACCATACTTCTCATTACGTGATGTCATTGCTTTGGCGCATACTGAAATCTGAGCTCAAGAACTCAGCTTACTAATTGAAAATGTCGATTAAGAATAGCGTACTTTTGAGATTAGTAGAGAAACAAAGAATCATCTTATCGCATTAAGATGAATTTTGCCACGATCATTTTTGTAATTATGGTATACTGGAGTATCAAATTTTCAAATTTCATCTTTGAAATTTTGAACTCGAAGTCGAGCTTTTCGTTAGTTTTTCTAATCCTGTGTATTTTTCTTGATTTCATAATTTTATTATCGGAGACGTTGCGGAAATAGTTCAAAATTTACTCATCAGCAAAGACTGAACATTTGATGGATATTCGTCAATTTTTTCCTAAATTTTGGATTATATTTTTCCAGTTAGGCTCAATCTTATTCATATCACTACCTACTGATAATAACCATCTAGCAGTCAAACTCGTATACCTAAATCTGTCCTGACAGGTTCGCGAATGGTGTTTTTTTGGCTTGTTCGTGGTTGGCGATAGTCTCGAACATGGTATTGAATTTTTTCATAACTTTTTTCACGTTCTCCGTTTTTCTAACGTCTTTGCCTCCATTGACGGCGACTTCCATAGTTTCGGGCACTTTCGGTCGGTGCTTGACGAATGAAAAATCTTCGGTTCAAAATTGAAAGAAAAATAAATTACTTACCTAACAATGCATTTCTTGATTGAATTTGCAGTGTGCTTACTCCAATTTCATTATGCTGAGTTGATTGGAGGAGGTTTTAAGCTGTTCTGGAGCTTTCAGCTCTCTTTTGAAACATCATATTATTTTCAAGAAGTGTCATAAAAACTGTTCAAATCAACTTCAGCAAGCGTATAAACAAGTCTGATGCACTTTACTGATTGTGCAACACTTTTCAAAACATTAATAAGCATCAGTCGCATTCTCACTTACTTACTGAAAATGATTTGGACGGTTTTGAAGACACTGCACCTCCGGACTTTTTGAATTATGGAAACAAAAAATCATCTTACCCCAACATGTTACAGAGGAGACCATGGTATACATGATGGCCTCAAGTGCAGCGATGGAGTGATGGGTATGGTAATTACCTTTACTTTTACCATACGCGAACAAGCCTATAGTCCATGTCAACGCCAACATTGCACCTACGACAGATTTTTATTCAACCTGTGTGTGCATATTTGCCTGAAAAAATTATCTCATTCGACCTATTTACATACCAACAGACAAATATTTACCTGAAATCTGAGCTCAAGAACTCATTTTGCTAGTTGAAAAAATGTCGATTAAGAATAGCGTACTTTTTAAATAAAATTAGAGAAACAAAAAAATCATCTTACCCCAGTGGAGTCGCGTAGGTTAGGTACTTAATAATTGCAAAAATACTAATTACAGCTGGATTGAGATGGATTTTGACACGTTCACTTTCATATTTAGGTACTGTAATATAAAATTTTCAAATTTCATCCTTGAAATTTCGTACACAAAATCAATTGAAATTCAATTCACGATTCACGATTTCAATTTTTTTGAAATTGATCAAAATAATACCGAACCAATAAAATCTCGAGTGTTCGAAGTGCACATTTCGATTGCTGGTGAATTTTTGAGAATCAAGGGCCAAATATGAAATAAAAATCTCTCTTTATGAAATTGGCCCAGATAGCTTTAATTGGACATGAACCCTATTTTTGAACTCCTGAATCGATTGAAAACTGTTTCGAACCACTTTGAGCTGCCCATGCCTTGAAGCCTCCAGCAGATTTTAATCCATTTTTTTAAATGTTAAAATTTACCCAATGGAGCTGGAAACCTCAAATCACTTTATACCCTAATTTTATTATGCTGAGTACATTGAAGGGATGGTTTTTAGGGCACTTTTTTGAAAACTGTAATTTTCAAAATATATATCTGGATGCTTCAGATAGGCTGGAAACTACCTCCAGACTTTTTAAATTAGAGAAACAAAAAAATCATCTCACCCCAGTTGGAGACTCGCGTTGGTAGTAACTGTTGAAGAATGCTGTCGCACCATAGTCCATCGTGAAAGGGATCAAGATACCTATCGTTTGGTACTTCACGAGCATTCTCCGGTCGCTCCTTGGCGATTATCACTACCGTTATAAATTATTATTATTATTAGGTACGATTAAAATCTGATTCTCACATGCTGAAAATTATTTGCACATTTTGAAGGCATCGTTTAGAAAATCTGAAATTTTCAAAATATGTGAGTATATGTCTGGTGGCTCTAGAACGGCTTGAAATTGTCTCCGAGCGAGCCAGGGACATTTTTTTGAAATTTTAGTATACCCAACTTCAGTTGGTGAAATTTTGTCGAAATTTCAGTTTTCAAAAATTTGTTCCATACCGCAGAACTGCTCAAAACCGTTCTTTTCCGTTTCCAATCGATTTCAACAGGAGCACAAAAATAAAGAACGAACCGAATTTCAGCTTTCTAAGTTTATTTGATATACTCGTAATTTTAATTTTGTCCCACTTTTGGTTCAAATTTGATTTTCAAACATGCGTCAAAAATCGTAAAATGTGCTAGAGCACCTGAAGTATTGGCTGAAGAATTGAAGATGTGTGTACACTTTTTTGCTTTATTCGGTATGGATCTGGCAATGTTCGAAATTTTACTGCCCCTTGGTGTATTCTTGCTTGCTAAATGTACAGTACGAAAAATTACGTGAATAATGGCGTACTTTTTAAATTAGAGAAACAAAAAATCATCTTACCTCAGTTGGAGTTACTATCAAATATTTTAAATTCTGGTTGGCGGGTGTTTGGTGATGATTTAGAGACGTATTCAAGCATAAATATTGTACAGAATACTCTAAAACGTGTATTCTGACACAGAATTGATTGGAAATCAAACTTTTGTACTTTTATTATGATTAACATCCCTCCTTGTATCATTATAGGTACATGAAACGAGCAATTTTGAATTTTTTTCCAACATTCTAAAAACAATTTGCAACAATTTTGGAAGGTTTTTGAGTAGGTACCTACAAATTGTATCTACCAAAACCTGCATGAACACTTTTGTTCTGGAGTAAACGTTGATGGATTTTATAATCATGTATTCATTTTTATTCAACGAGTGTGCATATTTGCCAGAAAAAATTATCTCATTCGACCTATTTACCAACAGACAAATATTTACCTGAAATCTGAACTTAAGAACTGATTTTGCAAGTTGAAAAAATGTCGATTAAGAATAGCGTACTTTTTAAATGAGATTGGAGAAACAAAAAAATGATCTTACCTCAAGTGGAAACGCGTAGGTACTTTATTAATAATCTACGTAGTTCATGGAATAAAATGTGTTTAGCTGAATTGAGATGGATTTTGCCACGTTCACTTTCATAATTAATGTATGTACAAGAATATCAAATTTTCAAATTTCATCCTTAAAATTTCAAACACGAAATCGAGTTTTTATCAATCTGTAGGAAAATTTGATCCACTGGACTGTTTTGCATGTCTTCATATTTTTTTTAGATGTTCTCATCCAGTTCATTTTTCTTGATTTCATAAATTTTTTCGGAAAAGGTGTACGTAAAAATTGTTCAAAATTCACCTATCAATCAAGACTGAACATTTGATGGAATATTTGTCAATTTTTTCTTCAGATTTTGGATTATATACATAGGTACCTATTAGGATAGTGATTTGAATTCAGTTCCGAACAGTTTCCAGTTTGGATCAAGTGTATCATTACCGATGGATAGTAACCAATTGCAGTGATGTAACTTGCTCATGAATATTTTGTTTCCCTCTCATCTATAGGAATTGGTTGATAGCTGTCATAAGACACATTGGCATAACATGGACCTGATTGACGAACCAGTGCATTGTATACTTACCTCAAAAGGATATGTTGAAAAACAGGAAGAAAAATTGATATCCCTTCTTTTTCTTTTGCTATATTTGCAATTGGTTGGTAGGTATTTAAAAAAACGCGAAAATCAGAAAAATTGATCTGGACAACTGAGAATACCACTGAAAAAGTAATCTCTCTGAAATGCTGAGAATCTGATCGGGGCACTTGTGGAAGAATATTTGTTCAAAATTGAAGGAAAAATAAATTACTTACCTAGTATATTTCAAACTTGAAATATATATTTAGTTCTATAACAGTCTTGCTTTTAGGTACCAGTGAATTGTGTTTCTGAACTCGAATACTGGTTTGCCAGAAAGAAATTGGAGAGAATGGACCACATTTCATGAAACTTGTCTGCTCTAGTTCAAATTTTCATGGTTACCATTTTACCATCGATCACTTATAGAATGCGACAACTCGATCGGAGCAAAGCGAACAAAAAATCGTATTTTTAAAGCCTCATCGTTGAGGCTGCGGTGGCATAACACCGTTTTAGTGATCCTTAAGAACTAAAAAAACATTATTTTGGATTCGAGAAGTGAATTTTTCACCCTTTACTAACTTTTGTCAGAGAAAAGGAAAAGGCAAAAAAAGGACGATTTAGCCTCAGTGGAGCGAGGTCGAAAGCTGTTAAATATTGATGATGGGGAACGCAAAATAACATCATTCTCGATGAGCAATGTTGATTTTCATGGCTTCCAACATTTTTAATTGTCAGAAAATTATAGAATTTTTTAAAATTGGAAATAACGCTCGAGCAAAGCGAGGGCCAAAATGCTCTCAAAAATTCACAATCCATTATTTTTTCAGGATAAAATTTTATGTTTTCAAAAAGAACCCTGGATCAGTTCTGAAATCGAATTTCTTTTAAATGATGATGATGATTGATGAGTACTTACTTGAAGTTTTGAATATTTGGAACCTGATAGTTAATTAAATAAATTTGCGTTTTCCACCATTTTTCACACACTTTTAAGTGATATGACATGTCATTTTTGAAATTTAATTCACGATTTTAATTTTTTTGAAATTGATCAAAGTGATACCGAGCCAATAACATCTCAAGTGTTGGAAGTGTACTTGTCGATTTCTGGTGAATTTTCGGGAATCAAGGGCCAAAAATGGGGGGGGGGCAAATCGAAATCTATGAATTTGTCCTAGAAAGCTGAAATTCAATACGAACCCTGTTTTTGAACTTCCGAATCGATTGAAAACTGTTTCGAGAACCACTTTGAGCAGCTCTGAAGTCTGCAGCATGTTTTTATCTATTTATATGGCGAATGTTGAAATTTCCATAACAGTTTACCCTATGGAGTTACTAAAAACATCTGTGTACTTTTTGAATTGGAGAAAAGAAAATCATCTTACCCTAGTTCGAATCGCAGTACGTATAATTATACTTCTTAGATGGGGCTTGCTCGAGTTTTCTTTTCTTTTGCATTTCTTTTGGTTTCTCTCATCCAGTGTATTTTTCCTGATTTCATCATTTTTGTCAGAAACGTTGCGGAAATTGTTCAAAATTTACCTATCAGTAAACACGTGAACATTTGATGGATAATCGTCAACTTTTTCCTCAATTTTGGATTGTGTACCTAATTTGGGCTGTGATTCAATTCCGGTTTCGAACAGTTTCCAGTTCGGCTTAATCGTATTTTACCCTTTACTTACTTTGGTGAGAGAAAGGAAAAGAGAACCGATTGACCCTGAGCGAAGCTAGGTCGAAAGCTGTGAAATATTGATGATTGGAAACGCAAAACAACATCATTTTCGATGAAAAAAGCTAATTTTCATGTCTTCAACATTTTCTAGTTTTCAAGAATGACAAAAAACAGCATCTGTTTTGAGGATGCGTTTGAGAAACTTTCTTTCATAAGATCTCCTTAATATTATAGAAATCTTAGCTCAAGAACTCATTTTGCTTGTTGAAAATGTCGATCAAGATTAGCGTATACTTACTTTTTAAATCAGAGAAACGAAAAATCATCTTACCCCAATGGAAGTCGCATAGGTTATAGGTGCGGATGAAACGTGTGTTTAGCATGGATTGAGATGGATTTTGCCACGTTCACTTTTGTATAGTTAGATACTGGAAAATCAAATTTTCAAATTTCATCCTTAAAATTTCGAACACAAAGTCGAGCTTTTATGAAAATATGGGAAAATGTTAATTCATAATTTCGATATCGCTTGGGATCCTTACCATACTTCTCATTACACATGATGTCATTGCTTTGGCGCGTACTGAAATCTGAGCTCAAGAACTCTGTTTGCTAATTGAAAATGTCGATTAAGAATAGCATACTTTTTAGAGTGGAGAAACAAAAAATCATCTTATCGCATTGAGATTAATTTTGCCACGTTCAATGGTTCAAAATCTACTCAGCATGTGAAGACTGAACATTTGATGGATATTCGTCAATTTTTCCCTAAATTTTGGATTATATTTTTCCAGTTCGGCTCAATCATAAATTCATATCATTACTGATAGTAACCACTAGCAGTCAAACTCATATACCTAAATCTGTCCTGAAACAGGTTCGCGAATGGTGTTTTTTATTATCTTCGGTTTTTCTCATAAGGTGCACTGGGGGAAGTTGGAATTCGGGGTAAGTTAGAAAACTTGCTCTAGCGCCTAGAGGTTTATATCTGGCGAAGTGCCACTAAAGGTGACTTGAGGGTACTACCCCTACTTCATCATGGCATAAACATTTTCGCGATTCAGTTTCATTTTAGATGTATTTGGTTCAATTGTATTTTGTTGTTGTTTTGAACTTGTTTTGAATTTGTTCTAAAATACAGACTTTCTATTTCTTAGTTTTTCGCATATAGCGGACGAACTGTGCGTCCTAGTGAAAATTTGATGAAAGTGATCTCAAAGAGAATTAAATTCTCTACAAGTTTGTAGATGTGCAATTTTTCTAGGACGCTCCGTTTGTGATCTACGCCTCTGCAAAGTTAAGTCTGTTCTGACTTCCCCCAATTGGGGAAAGTCAGAACAGTTTATATTTTATTCCACTGAGCGAAAGCTACTGTGTCAATCGCGCTCAAATTTTCACCATAGGTTGATAACCCTTATGGGAACCTACATAATAAATTTGATCCATATTGGTTCATTAGAAGGAGAGTAACAGCTGGTCAAAGTTGAAATTACGAAAAATCATTCTGACTTGTCCCGGTGCACCTTACTATTTTTCTTGATTTCATAATCTTATCTATCAGTGAAGACTGAACATTTGATGCATAATCGTCAATTTTTTCCTCGATTTTTGATTGTATTTTGGGTGGTGATTTGAATCCGGTTTCGAGCAGATTCCAGTTTGGCTCAAGCGTATCATTACTGGTAGTATCCACTTACAGTTGTATAAATTGACTCATGATTATTAGTCTGATATGACTGCTGTTCATAATACTGGAAAATATCTCCTAACCCAGTTCTCAGTTTTAAACCTTTGAAAATGGTTTCTGGCTTGCAAATCCGTTCAGATTCATTTACAAATTGGTCAATTTAGCCATCGTTCAAAAATTCCCACAGTTTTTTCTTCAATGTTACACACCCCTTCAACTTTTTCTTCATCTCTCGATTTTCTTCTACCAATTTTTTTTTTTCGATTACTGATGAATTTTTGCGAATCAAGGGCCAAACATGAAACAAAAATTGAAATTTAATAAATTGGCCCAGAAAGCTGAAATTTGATATGGACCCCAAAAATTCACAATTCTTTATTTTTTCGTAATCAAATTTCATGTTTTCAGAACGAACCTATTTCGGTGAAAATGAGTAATTTTTTACTATTAAGTTTTGACGAAAAATAAGATTTTTTTTTTTGATACTTTAGCCTAAGTTGGAACTTTTCGGCAGTTTTGATTGGATTGAAGAGGAGTCAATTTTTTGACTCTCCAACTTGGTCAGAGAATTTAAAAAGAAAATGATTTGGCCCGAATGAAGAGAGGGCGAAAGCTTTTGGAAATGTATAATGCAAGAAGACGAGTAAAAACCGACAGTTTTTGAGGCGATCTTTATTCAGGCACGCGTCATTATATCTCTCAATAGACGGTAGATCCTGGATCAGTTTTGAAATCAACTTCTTCTCAATGATGATGATGATTGAGGAATACTTACTTGAAGTTTTTAACATTCGGAACTGGATCCTTTTGAGTCAATCACACGTTCGATCTGGTTAGTTGTGATGCAAATTGCAAAGTACTGCCTCAGGTGCTCTCTCGGTCAGCTATAATCACCACATGTGCGTCGCCGCTCCTCGCCATGTTTTTTGACGACGCCCCCCCCCCCCAATGGTCTTTCGGATAGACGCGCAAGAGAAGACCTCTCAGCATCTCCTCAAACGCGAGCTCGGCTACTAAAACCCCAAACTGAAATTTTCAAAATATATATCTGGAGGGCGGAGGCTCCAGAACAACTGGAAACTACATACCTCCGGACTTTTCAAATTGGAGAAACAAAAAATCATCTTACCCCAGTTGGAGTCGCATAGGTAGTATTATTTACCATTACATTTTGTGCATGGATTTTGCCACATTCACTTTCGTAATTAATAGGTACTTACTGGAATATCAAATTTTCAAATTTCATCCTTAAAATCTCGAACCCGAAGTCGAGCTTTTATCATTTTGTGGAAAAATTTTATCCAGCCGAACTGTGTTGCTGTCTTCAGATTTTTTTTTGCTTTTCTCATCCGGTTTATTTTTCCTGATTTCATAATTTTTATCGGAAACCTTGTAGAAATTGTTCAAAATTTATTACCAGTATAAAGACCGAATATTTACTTAATGGAAAATTGTATATTTTTGCTCAATTTTGTATTGTATTTTGGGTAGTGATTTGAATCCGGTTTCGAGTGGTTTCGAGTTCAGCTCGATCATATCACTACTGATTGTAACCGCTTGCAGTATGTATAGATAAATTTACTCATGAATATTAGAGAGTAGAGACATTTTGGTAAATGTAGACGTGTTTGAAGAAACAGTGTATTGCATCTCAATAGGATAAACTTGAGAATCAGAGAGAGCTGTATTTCGGAAACATCAGATTTTCAAAAAGTGTCATAAAAACTGTATCCTAATCAACTTCAGCACGTGTAAACGCGACTTATATATGCATTTTACTGATTATATGCAACAGTTTTCCAAAACACTAATAACGTAAGCATCTGTCGCATTCTCCCAGACTTGTTTAAAGAAACAGTGCATTGCATCTCAAAAGTGTAAAGTTGGGAAGTATGCAGAAAAATTGATACCATTTTCTTTGATCTGGAGAACTGAGTTTCCCCGAAAAAGTAATCTCTCTGAATTGTTGGGAATCTGGTCGGGCACTCGGAAAAATATCTGTTCAAAATTAAAGTTGGCAACCTACCTAATTTACCCAGGGTCTACTGAAGACTCAAAGTAAAACGATTGGCAATTTGCTCGCAGGATAACTCGCTCCAAGACTTATATCGCCGGATAATCGTTAATTTTTTCCTCAATTTTGGATTGTATTCCTATCTTGGGTAGTGATTTAATTCCGGTTTCGAACAGTTTCCAGTTCGGCTCAAGCGTATCATTACCGATAGTAACCACTTACAGTCATACTCTTATAACTCGCACGTAAATATGATTATCATCTATTGTTGTCCATTTGCATCAGGAACGATTGAACACTGTCATAGAACACATTGGCTCAGTTGAGAAATGGGGAGCAAAATTACCCCCTTCTTTTTCTTTTGCTATTTACAATTGTTGATACCTATTTAAAAGATCAGGAAAATCGGGAAAATTGATCTGGAGAACTGAGCAGCTCTGAAAAAGTAATCTCCCTGAAATGCTGGGAATCTGGTCGGGGCACTCGGAAAAATATCAGTTCAAAATTGGGAAAAAATAGCATCTCCTCGAACGCGAGTATGGCTACATTGTATTTTTTGTCCTGTGGCAGGCGGCGAGCTCTGGCAGTGAGGTGAACCTGTTTTTTCGATGATGGTTTTGATTCGGTACCAATACAAAAATTTGTCACGATTTTTCACACACTTTTGAGTGATATGACATGTGATTTTTGAAATTTAATTCACGATTTTAATTTTTTTTGAGTGATACCGAGCCAATAACATTTCAAGTGTTGGAATTGTACTCGTCGATTTCTGGTGAATTTTCGGGAATCAAGGGCCAAAAATGGGGGAAGACAAAATCAAAATTTATGAATTTGTCCTAGAAAGCTGAAATTCAATAAGAACCCTGTTTTTGAACTCTCGCATCGATTGAAAACGGTTTCGAGAACCACGTTGAGCAGCTTTGAAGCCTGCAGCAGATTTTTATCTATTTATTGCGAATGTTGAAATTTCCATAACAGTTCACCCTATGGAGTTACTAAAAACGTCTGCGTACTTTTTGAATTGGAGAAAAAAAAATCATCTTACCCTAGTTCAAATCGCAGTGATGCGTACTTATATCTAAAAGGGGCTGGAACAGGTTGTTTTTTTTGCATTTCTTTTGGTTTCTCTCATCTAGTGTATTTTTCCTGATTTCATCATTTTTGTCAGAAACGTTGCGGAAACTATTCAAAATTTACCTATCAGTGAACACATGAACATTTGATGGATAATCGTGAACTTTTTCCTCAATTTTGAATTGTGTAAGGTGCACCGGGGGAAGTCAGAACGTTTTTTCACAATTTCAACTTTGATCAGCTGTTACTCTCGTACTAATGAACCAATATAGCTGAAATTTGGTATGTAGGTTCCCATAAGGGTTCTTAACGTATGGTAAAAATTTCAGCGCAATTGTCACAGTAGCTTTCGCACAATCGAATGAAATGTAACTTGTTCTGACTTACCCCGCTTTGGGGTAAGTCAGAAAATCTACAAAATTGATTGGTGATTTTAGAATTCGACCCTGATCGATGCGCAATATGTCAAATAATATGTTTTCGAGGTCGTAGAATCCGAATCTGGAGTTATTTTTTTGTAAGAGTGGGGGGGGTGAGGCGTGGGGAGAGGGAAAATTTCAAAATTTTCCTACATTATCATGTAATATGTCGAATAGTATGTTTTCGAGGTCGTAGAATCCGAATCTGGAGTTATTTTTTTAGTAGGAGTGGGGAGTGAGGCGTGGGGAGAGGGAAAATTTCAAAATTTTCCTACATTATCATTGTGCTATGTCGAGTAATGTGTTTTCGAGGTCGTAGAATCCAAATCTGGAGTTATTTTTTTTGTAGGGGTGGGAGGTGAGTCAAGGGGAGAGAGAGTAAATTACAAATTTTGCCTATATTTATGTGTAATATGTCGATTGATATGTTCTTGAGGTCGTATAATTTGAATCTGGGGTTATTTTTTTGCAGGGGTAGGAGGTGAGGCAAGGGGAGAGAAGAAATTTCAAATTTTGCCTATAATATTATGTAACACCGTAAACTGGGGTAACATTGAAATCGCGGGGTAACATTGAAGGGTGCGGTTTTTCATCATATTATGCTCCATGGCGGTGGAACTATGAAGTATGGAACAATTCTGACACCGGGAATGGATAGAGTACACTTTGGCGATTATTTTTCCTATTTTATCATTTTCAACTAGTGGTTCCAACACCAGTGAAAAAGCAAGCGAAAAAAAGTGCTGTTTTTATCAATTTTAATTAACATGAAAAGCTTGGTGTCTGTAATTTTGAATTTTCAAAGAACGAGTCAAGTGACATTATAGATGTGTTGGTACATCTCCCGACTATAAATTAGCGCATTTGTTCATGTGCCAAAGTTGTTCCCTGAGGAGTAAAAAAATAATATTCAAACTGGGGTAACTTTGAAGTCTATAAAAAAATCATGAAATTTTGGTAAAATTGGACGAAAATGCATGAAAATGCTTGTAAACTTGTTAAAAACGATGTGAAAACTTGAAAAACAGCTCTAAAATCATTAAAAAATCATAAAATTGGATCAAATTGGCCAAAATGCATGAAAAACGCCTGAAAACTAGAAAAATTCCAAATTATCATTTTGGAGCACTCTTTCATAAATTCAATTGTGAATATGGATCATTTTGTAAGTACTTGACGCGTATAAAGTGACCAAAAAGTGAATACTCATGTTTTTGATAATTTTTGACCTTGATTGAAGCACATTTCAAGGGGTCTTCAAAGTTACCCCAAACGCTGGGTAACTTTGAAGGGCACTTCTTTTGGCTCTTGCGCTTGACAGGAAAAAGGTAGGCAACTTCTGTAACCGCCAAAACGTAGTGCTGACATAGCTTTATCAAAAGCACTACACACATTTCCCCTACCTCCGCCATTCATACCTCTAAACATAAAAAATACTGAAAAATCCTTCAATGTTACCCCAGTTTACGGCATGTTGATTTATATGTGTTCAAGGTCGCAGAATTCAAATCTTGAGCTAATTTTTAGGGTTGAGTGCTATTCAAGTACGTTTGGGGAGAGGGGGGTTGTGGCCTACTGTGCCCCGTGCAAGTTGGAACAGTAATGAAATGAGCTAACTAATGATTATTTGAAATAACTTCCGCTCAAATACACGGATGTGTATGAAAATGCCGATTTGTAGAAATCTCCCCCTCCTGCCTATTATGGCATTTTTGCTGTCATTGTGGTAAATTCAGAAAAACAATTCATCTGACAATTTATTGTAGAGTACAAAACTGTATTTGTAAAAAATTGAAAAACTCATGTTAGGAGAAAAAATAATCATCTTCTGAGAAAACAAAACAAAAAATCCCCAAAACATAGTAACACCACTCCAAAATACACATCTGACATCATCCTGCAGAAAAGAACACATGATATTGCCTGATTGTATAGCATTTTTTTTTTTTCAAAACATGTTCTGAATTCTGATTTTACATAAAAAACTGTCAACTTTGAACATCAGTGGTATAAGAAAACATTGAGATGAATAAAAACCAAATTTGGAATTTTTTACAAGCAAAATTTGAAATCCCCCACCCATACGAACCTACGACTCACCTTCCACCTTCACCACAAAAAATGACTCCGGATTCAAATTCTAGGACCTCGAATACATATTATTTGACATATTACACAATAATGTAGGAAAAATTTAAAATATTCCCTCTCCCAACGCCTCATGCCCCACTCCTACCAAAAAAATAACTCTAAATTCGGATTCTACAACCTTGAAAACATATTATTCGACATATTACACAATAATTTTGTGAAAAATTTGAAATGTTCTCCTCCCCACGCCTCACCCCTCACTCCTACAAAAAAAATAACTCCAGATTCGGATTCTACGACCTCGAAAACATATCAATCGACATATTACACAATAATGTAGGAAAAATTTGGAATTGCCCCCTCTGCACGCCTCACCCCCCACTCCTACAAAAAAAATAACTCCAGATTCGGATTCTATCATTCTACGTATTACACATCGATGAAGTCAAATCCTAATTATCAATGTTCACTTTTCTGACTTACCCCATAGCACTAATTTAGGGGGTAAGTCAGAAAAAGCGATATAAATAATGAATAATTTAAAATTTAAAAAAATTGAATACTTGGGGTTTTACATTATTGTTTTAGGAATACTTTCACTTATAATATCACTTTTACTGATCATTTCTTCTGAGGTAAAAAGCAGTTTGAAAAACACTGGTTACAATTTGAAATCAAATTCAAAACAGCAACTAAAAAAGAACCAATCAAAAGCCTGTAAAATGAAACTGGGTCGCGAAATTTTTTATGCAGTGATGAAGTACGGGTAGTACCCTCAAGTTACCCCTGGGTAGCGCTTCGGCAGATATAAGCCTCTAAGAGCTAGAGCAGTTTTTCTGACTTACCCCGAATTCGGACTTCCCCCGGTGCACCTTACCTATTTTGGGCAATGATTTAATTCCGGTTCCGAACAGTTTCCAGTTCGGCTTAATCGTATTTTACCCTTTACTAACTTTGGTGAGAGAAGGGAAAAGAAAAACCGATTGAGCCTAAGCGAAGCTAGGTCGAAAGCTGTGAAATATTGATGATTGGAAACGCAAAACAACATCATTTTCGATGAAAAAAACTGATTTTCATGTCTTCAACATTTTCTAGTTTTCAGGAATGACAAAAAACAGCATCTGTTTTGAGGATCCATTTGAGAAACTTTATTTCTTAAGATCTCCTCAATGTTATAGAAATCTTAGCTCAAGAACTCATTTTTCTTGTTGAAAATGTCGATCAAGATTAGGGTACCTATACCTACTTTTTAAATTAGAGAAACGAAAAATCATCTTACCCCAGTTGAAGTCGCATATGGAATTTTATGTGGTACAAATCACTTTCGGCAACGGGCTGGAATGGCATCTTGAAATTATTCCAGAAACATTCAATAAATAAGTCAGACTCATCACAAATACACCTACTTACCTATAGTAGAGAAGCGTTCATGGAGTGTAATTTTTGGTGTTTTGAAATTTCCCAATATGGATTTTATACGTCCAAAAGCGCGTTTTCGTTGTTTTGCAATCAATTCCATGAGACGTGTGCTTAGCATGGATTGAGATGGATTTTTCCACGTTCACTTTTTATAAATTTTTCCAGTTCGGCTCAATCGTAACCACTAGCAGCCAAACTTGTATACCTAAATCTGTCCTGAAACAGGTTCGCGAATGGTGTTTTTTTGGCCTGTTCGAGGTAGGCAATAGTCTCGAACATGGTATCGAATTTTTTCATAACTGTTTCCACGTTCTCCGTTTTTCTAACGTCTTTACCTCCATTGACAGCGACTTCCATAGTTTTGGGCACTTTCGGTTGGTGCTTGACGAATGAAAAACTGAGAATAGTCCTGTAAAAGTAATCTCTCTGAAATTCCACCAATGCCCGGAATCTGGTCGGGGCACTTGGAAAAATATCTGTTCGAAATTGGAAGAAAAATGAATTACTTACCCAATACGTATAGGTACTTCTTTACTTAATGCTTGGTGACAGTATTCTTCTTTCTTCAGATTATTCTGGAATTTTCTTACCGGCGAATTGTGTTGCTGAAGGCGAGTACTACCATCACCCGAAAAAATTAGGGAGAATTGGTCCGCTCTTGGATCTCCAGCTGTACTTATTTCGGAAACATCAGATTTTCAAAAAGTGTCATAAAAACTGTATCCTAATCAACTTCATCGCGTGTAAACGCGACTTATAATTATATGCATTTTACTGATTATATGCAACAGTTTTCCAAAACACTATAATAACATAAGCATCTGTCGCATTCTCCCAGACTTGTTTGAAGAAACAGTGCATTGCATCTCAAAAGGATAAAGTTGGGAAATGTGGAGAAAAATTGATACCATTTTCTTTGGTATGGAGAACTCAGTTTCCCCGAAAAAGTAATCTCTCTGAATTGTTGGGAATCTGGTCGGGCACTCGGAAAAATATCTGTTCAAAATTGAAAAAAAATTACTTACCTTCCTAATAATATACCTACCTATGTGGTACAAGTATTTTTTACACTTTTCACTAAAATACTTACGTCCTCGATATGGAAACATTGATTTGGACGGTTTTGAAGACACTTTTTAAATATGTATCTGAAATTTTCAATGTAGGTACGTATGTATGTATGTATCTGGAGGCTCCAGAATGGCTGGAAACTATAGATACGTCGATCTTTTATCGGTCTGTAGGGAAATTTCATCCGCTGGACTGTATGGCTGTCATATTACGGATAGTAACCACTTTCAGGCGCAGATGACGCGTGAATAATACATATTTTCTTACGCAGAGTGAGCTACGACAGGCGACGAGCTCTGGTAGTAACTGATGAACCAGTTGTTTCAATGACTGATGGTTTTTGATCAAGTACCACTGCGAAAATTGGTCACCATTTTTCCATACACTTAGGTGACGATATGATATGACAAAGACAGGTGATTTTTGAAAATTTAATTTACGATTCTAATTTTTTTCAAATTGATCAAAGTGATACAGAGTCAATAAAATCTCAAGCGATTTCTGTTTTTTTTTTTTTTTGGGGGGGGGGGGGAATCAAGGTCCAAAAATGAACAATAATCAAAATTTATTAAATTGGCCCTGAGAGCTGAAATTCGATATGAACACTATTTTTGAACTCCCAAATCGATTGGAAACCACTTTGAGCTGCTCCGAAGCCTCCAGCGAATTTTTACCCATTCATTTCGAATGCTGAAATTTCCATAAAATTTTACTCAAACGGAGTTGGAAACCCCTATTTACTTTATACCTCAGTTTTATCATTCTGAGTCGATTGAAGATTGGTTTCAAGCCGTTTTGGAAGCTCCAGCCGTATTTTGGAAACATGAGATTTTCAAGAAATGTCACGCGACTCAACTTTTCCGAAACACTAATAAGTATATGTCGCATTCTCACATGCTACCGATAATTTGAACGATTTTTCAGGGCATTTTTTGAAAATCTAAAAATTTACAAAATAAACTACGTATTCGGTATTTGGAGGCTCTACAACGGCTTGAAACTACCTCCGCGAGCCGCCCAGCATTTTGAAATTTCACATGAAGTAAATTCTAGCTACCTAGACGTACTCAATCTTCATTTTTTGGTGGAAAGTACGGAATTTCTGCTTTCCAGGATAATTTGTTACAATTTTGTTATTTTTTCTATTTTTGTATCAAATTTTATTTTCAAAAATGCGATAATTGTAAAATACATTTGAGCACTCAATTATGGCTGGTGATATAGGTACATATTTTTCGGTATATGGCTCGGCCAAGTTCAAAATGTTACTGCCACTTTAGCCTAGGCAATATGCAATTTGACCCAAACATAATTACAAACAAAGGTTTTTTTGGTGAATATTGTCTAGGGTGGTGTGCTGAATAACATACTAAAAGTCCCCGCCCCTACCCCACGAGCTAACCCCCCCCCCACAGTGAATCAAAGCCCCCCAAATTTCATCAAGAACTCCTGAAATATTGAATTTTGAGTAAAATGAGCCCAGTGATCATTTCATCTCCTCCGCAATACCTATCAAATGAGCTATTATCGGTCAACTTCCTAGCCTCAAGGGGGTGGCGCTACGACCCCTCAAAGTGACGTGATTTCAACAATTTTACATTTTATGATTTGGGACTTGTAACCTGTTCTAATTGATAAAATGAAGTCAAACTTGGGGAATGGGATTCTTTTGAGAGCTAGAGTTGACCTCTGGAGTGGGGAGGGTCAAAATTGAAAATTACGGAAAAGTCATTTTTTGGAGGGGCATAACATGACCCCAAATGAATGAAAAGGGTCCAAAATCATACCATCGGACAGTAGGTACCCTATCTGTGATCAACATATCCAAATTTTAGCTTCCTAGATCATCTCCACTCCTTTTAAGATGGAAAAAACCAAAAATAGGGGCAAAGAGGATTTTTAGATTAATTCCGCTTTAAATGGGGTGGGAATGACCTAGGAAGCTGAAAAACTCATTTTGCTAGTTGAAAAATGTCGATTAAGTGAATAGCGTCGGTAGGCTACCTACCTACTTTTTAAATTAGAAATACAAAAAATCATTTCACCCCAGCTTCAGTTCATGGTCACACTCAATTTTGAATACAGTGGAATCGTGATAACTCGAAGCTGAAGGGAAAGGAGTTGACTTCGAGTTATCGGAGTTTTCGAGATAACGAGGTGAATTTTGCATTGAGTCTTATGGGGAGTTGAAGAAACAGACCTTCGAGTTACAGAGGTTTTCGAGTCAATGGAGTTCGAGTTATCGCGATTCCACTGTATTAGGTAGTGATTTGAATCCGGTTTCGAACAGTTTCCAGTTTGTTTCGAGCGTATCATTACCGATAGTATCCACTTGCAGTTGTGCCTATAAATTGACTCACGGAGATTATAATTATGCACGTTCATTACAATGTAGGTACATAGACTTGCTTGAAGAAACAATGCATTGCACCTCAAAAGGATAAACTTGAGAATTAGAGAAAAAATTTGAAACCTTTTCTTTTTCGCTGCTATTTTGCACTTGGCTGGTACCTATCTGAAAGATCGGGAAAATCATAAAAAATTGATCTGGAGAACTAAGAATAGCCCTGAAAAAGTGATCTCTCTGAAATGCTGAGAATCTGGTCCGGGCACTTGGAAAACTATGTGTTCAAAATTGGAAGAAAAATAAATTACTTACCCAATACGTATAGGTACTTCTTTACTTAATGCTTGGTAAAGTAACAGTCGTTGAGACCAGGGCGTTGTAATAACACCGTTTTAGTTATCTTCAGAACTAAAACAACATTACTTTGTATTGGGAACTGAATTTTTTCCCTTTACTAACATTGGTCAGTTAAAGGAAAAGAACCCCGTTTTAGCCTGAGCGAAGCTAGGTCGAAAGATGTGAAAAATTGGTGAGTGGAAACGCAAAACAACATAACTACCTATGTACTTGATGAAAAAATTTGATTTTCATGGCTTCCAACATTTTTAGTAGTCAAAAAAATTATAAAATTTTCAAAAATTGGAATAAAGCTTGAGCAAAGCGAGGGCCAAAAATCTCTCAAAAATTCACAAATCCATTATTTTTTCAGAACAAAATGTCATGTTTTCAAAAAGAACGTGCGATTAGTTTTGTAATCAAAGTTCTTGCGTCAATGATGATGATGATTGATGAATACTTACTTGAAGTCTTGAATATTTGGCTCTGGCAGTTATAAGAGAATCGATCGTTTCGATGACTGATGGTTGGGTGACATGATGAGTGATTTCTGAAATTTAATTAACGATTTCAATTTTTTGAAAATTGATCAAAGAGATACCGAATCAATAAAATCCCAAGTGTTGGAGGTGCATTTTTCGATTTCTGGTGAATTTTTAGAATCAACATCGAAAAACGGAAATAAAATCAAAATTTATTAAATCCGTCCAGAAAGCTGAAATTCGATATGAACCCCATTTTAGAACTCCCGAATCGATTGAAACCAGTTTCGAGCCACTTTGAAGAGCTCTGAACCCTCCTGCAGATTTTTATCCATTGATACTCATAATTGATGTACTTGTGGCACCATTTTATATACTTTACACACGTTCAGACACCAAAATTTACGTTGTGGCACCACCTAATGGTGCCACAACGTATTTTATTAAAAATCGTGTGGAATGTCATCAGGGCACTGCCAGGGGTCGTTAAGCAAATTTTTGTAATGGTGCCACAACGACATTTAAAAGTCCCTTTTAATATACTGGTAAAATTATATAGTCAACAGACGTTGTGGCACCATTTTCAGATCTCATTGGTTTTCAATGTATTCTTTTGTAAAAATTCGTTGTAAAATGTTTCGATTAGATGGCGCTGTTGCTTATACCCTTAATCATCACTCTATACCTATATAATATTATAGAGGCACCAGTTGGTTTTTATTAATGAATAAACCGTTGCCAGAAAAGCGCTCGCATAAATGACTAAGTTTTCTTCACTTGCTACCTGGTGCCTCAACGACGTTCAACTAAATGGTGCCATAACGTTACAAAAGTAGATATTGATATAGGTAGATATTTAATGTTGAAAGTCGAGTAAAAACCGACAGTTTTTGGGACTATCTTCATTCTGGCACGTGTCATTGTATTTCTTGATAGATGGTAGATACTGGATCAGTTTTGAAATCAAATTTTTTTCAATGATGATGATGATTGATGAATACTTACTTAAAGTTTTTAATATTTGGAACTTGATACATGTCGTTTCTTATCTCCAATCTCTCGTAAAAGTACTGCCATAGGTGCTCGGTGAGTTACAATCACTGCATGTTCGTCGCCGCTCCTCACCATGTTTTTTGACGACGTCCATGGACTTTTGTATAGACGCGCAAGACCTCTCGGAATCTCCTCAAACGCGAGCTGGGCTACTAAAACCCCCAACCGAAATTTTCAAAATATATATCTTGAGGGCGGAGGCTCCAGAACAACTGATTTTTTAAATTGGAGAAACAAAAAAATCATCTTACCCCAGCTTTGCATGCAGATGACGCAATTCCATGGATATCTCTATGTACTTACCGGTTTGAGATAAGTTTTGCTACGTTCACTTTCGTAATTAGTTACTGGAATATCAAATTTTCAAATTTTATCCTTAAAATTTCGAACACAAAGTTGATCTTTTATCAGTCTGTAGGAAAATTTCATCCACTGAACTGTATGGTTGTCTTCACATTTCTTTTGGTTTTTCAAGCGTATCATATTACGGATAGTAACCACTTTCAGTCGTAATTGACTCATGAATAATTCATATTTTCTGATGCATTGTGAGCTACACGACAGGCGACGAGCTCTGGTATTGACTGGCGAACCAGTTATATCGATGGCTGATGGTTTTTGATCCGGTACCACTGCGAGAATTTGACACAATTTTTCCGCACACTTTTAGGTGATGACAAGTAATTTTTGAAATTTAATTTACGATTCTAATTTTTTTTTAAATTGATCAAAGTGATACAGAGTCAATAAAATCTAAAGTGTTGGAAGTGCACTTTTTGATTTCTGGTTTTTTGGGAATCAAGGTACAAAAATGAACACTAATCAAAGTTTATTAAATTGGCCCAGAAATCTGAAATTCGATATGAACCTTATTTTTGAACTCACAAACCCATTGGGAACCGTTTTGAACCACTTTGAGCTGCTCTGAAGCCTCCAGCGAATTTTTACCCATTCACTTTGAATGCTGAAATTTCCATAAAATTTTACTCAACGGAGTTGGAAACCCCTATTCACTTTATACCTCAATTTTATCATTCTGAGTCGATTGAAGATGGTTTCAAGCCGTTTTGGAACCTCCAGCCGTACTTCGGAAACATGAGATTTTCAAGAAATGTCACGCGACTCAACTTTTGATGATTTGAACGATTTTTTCAGGGCATTTTTTGAAAATCAAAAGTTTACAAAATAAACTATATTATACTTACTTACTTGGAGGCTCTAGAACGGCTTGAAACTACCTCCGAGCCGCCCAGCATTTTGAAATTTCACTATGAAGTGAATTAGCTACCTAATCTTCACTTGGTGGAACGTACGGAATTTCTGCTTTCCGCCAGGTTAATTTGTTACAATTTTGATTTTTGTTCCATTTTTGTATCAAATTTTATTTTCAAAAATGCGTTAAAAATTGAATGTAAAATGCATTCCAGCACTCAGTTATGGCTGGTGATATACATATTTTTGCTCTATTCGGTATGGCTCGGCCAAGTCCTAAATTTTGCTGCCACATTGAATATCATACTTCTTGGTTGCTAAATGTACATACTTATCGAAAAATTGCGCGATGATTTTATTTCGGCGCGTACTAAAATTTCAGCTCAAAAACTCATTTTTCTAGTTGAAAAAGGTCGATTATGTGAATAGCGTCGGTAGGCTACCTACCTATTTTTAAATTGGAAAAACAAAAAAATCATCTTACCCCAGTTATAGTTCATAGTCACGCTCAAATTTGAATGGTACTTTAGGTTCTATAATTTGAATCCGGTTTCGAGCAGATTCCAGTTTAGCTCGAGGGTATCATTACCAATTGTAACCACTTGCAGTTGTACGTAGGACCCAACGGTTTGGTACCATCGACTTTAATAAGATTTATTTCTCTCTTTTGACAGACATCACGAGCATTATGGAACGACAAGTCAATATGTCGTGATTTAGAAGATTCGGAAGTCCTCGCCATTCCCTCGGCGGCAGTACTTACAATAAATTGATTCATGAATATTAAAAATACTTAGGGATTGGGGTTCACTGTTCATAATGTGCATAGACTTGTTTGAAGAAACAGTGCATTGCATCTTAATAAGATAAACATGAGAATTGAGAGAAAATTGAAACCTGTTCTTTTTCATTGCTATTTTGCAATTGGCTGGTACCTATCTGAAAGATCGAGAAAATCATAAAAATTGATCTGGAGAACTAAGAATAGTCCTTGGTAGAATTCTAATTTTGTATCATCTCTGATGCGTCAAAAATCGTAAAATGTGCTTCAGGACTTGAAATTTTGGCCGATGATGTATTTTTTTTTGCTTTATTATGTATGGCTCTGGCAAGTTCAACATTTTGCAGCCACTTGGTGTATTCTTGCTTACTACAATATATACAGTATCAAAACATTGCGTGATGTCGTTATTTTGGCGCGTACTGAAATCTGAGCTGAAGAACTCATTTTGCTAATTGAATATGTCGATTAAGAATAGCGTACTTTTTAAATTAGAGAAACAAAAAATTATCTTACCACAGTTGGAGTTACCTACTATCAAATAACCCACGCAGAGAATTAATTCTTTCATTGGTTGGCGACTTGTGATGATTTAAAGCCATATTCGAGCATAGAGAAATGTTGTACAGAACACTCTAAAACGTGTATTCTTGCACAGAATTTAGTGGAAATCGAACTTTTGTACTTTTATTATGATTAACATCCCTCCTTCTATCATTAGGTCCATGAAACGAGCAATTTTCAACTTTTTCTAATAAAAACAATTTGCAACAATTTTGGAAGGTTTTTGAGTAGGTACCCACAAATTGTACCAAAATCTGCAAGAACACTTTTGTTCTGGAGCAAGGATTTTATAATCGGGTATTAATTTTTATTCAACGTGTGTGCATATCTGCCAGAAAAAATTATCTCATTCGACCTATTTACCAACAGACAAATATTTACCAGAAATCTGAGCTCAAGAACTTATTTTGCTAGATAAAAAAATGTCGATTAAGAATAGAGTACTTTTTAATAAAATTAGAGAAACAAAAAAATCATCTTACCCCAGTGGAGTCGCATAGGTTAGGTACTTGAAAAACAGAAATACGATTTGAGAATGTAATGATCGATTTGAGAATGTAATGATCGATTTTACCGAATCCAGGACTTGAAGGATAATTAGAAGGTTGCGAACCTACCTAATTCACCCTGGGTCTACTGAAGACTCAAAGTAAAACGATTGGCAATTTGCTAGGAGGATAACTCGCTCCAAGACTTATATTGCCGGATAATCGTTAATTTTTTCCTCAATTTTGCATTGTATTCCTATCTTGGGTAGTGATTTAATTCCGGTTTCAAACAGCTTCCAGTTCGGCTCAAGTGTATCATTACCGATAGTAACCACTTACAGTCATATTTGCTATTTGCAATTGTTTGATACCTGTTTAAAAGATCAGGAAAATCTGGAAAATTTATCTGGAGAACTGAGCAGCTCTGAAAAAGTAATTTCCCTGAAATGCTGGGAATCGGGTTGGGGCACTCGGAAAAATATCAGTTCAAAATTTGGGAAAAAATAAATTACTTACCTAATATACCTTCTAACTTGGTGTTAATAATGATGTGACTGACGTTATTTTTGTAATTTTCCCGTGGATTAAGGTCCTTGATGATTTTCCTTGAAATTCAAAATGAAATATGTAGCGGTAGAAATGATCACCTTTTCCACTGTAGGTGGTAGAAAATGAACAATTCTACGTAATTCTACAAGGTTTTCGTGGCGTCAGACGCGAGAAATATTCGCGACTCATCAACCCTTCCACGATAACACCACCAATTTGCTGCTGCCAATAAAACCTACACAACGCGCGCTGTTATGTCCCTACTTTTACACCAAATATCCGTCATCCCTGCCGCTTTTATGTTGAACTTTCCTCTATAAAAGTTCCTGCACAAGCGTTTTTTCCTCAGTTGTCAGTTCCAACAACTCACCACGCTAGCTGTTCCAGTTGTTGTACGCATTCCTCCTCACGCTTTCGACTTCTTGCTGCCCAGTGGAATACCTTGGTGATCAAGACTTACAATTTCGAATTTATGCTGCGGATACGCTTTCTAAGGACACTTGGAACTTATCCCATTCATCATGGACCAACATACCGAGTCACACCTTACGCGTGTTCTTATATCTCCACCGTATCGTGGGATATAAGTGATGAAGGATCATAAATAAGGAACCGTGGAATGTAACTAGCACTCGGGCATCGGGGTTAAAAGCTCGTCAGTAGACACGGCAATCCAGAGAACGCGATGTCCTTAACCAAGACCCCAACTGGGGGTTGTATATGAGCTTTCCAGCTTTGGGCTCAATATGCAACTAAAAACGTTGAAAGCCTGCCACCATATTACGCATTCGATTTATTATGTTTTCTACTAGAAGCTTATAATTATTATTTAATTATAGAAGTCTCATTCATGTATACGATTTGAGCAACCTGTGATATTACGTGTTTACGCTATCAATGCATAAATTTATTATTTGGCTAATTGATGTCATAATTTTCTTCGTATGCTTTATCCCTGAGACGATTTATTATCAGGGCTTCCTACCTGAACGGCTTATGACGTATTCTATTATTTTATGACTTCACGCTTCACCATATCAAGTTCCCCGTTAAATCGTGTATTTGTTTCGGTTCACGAGGCTCCTTAGGAAAGAGTCAAGGGACATAGTGTTGGAGGATAATTGTATTTATGCGAAGAAATGCAATTATTTCGAGAATCCAAAAAGTAATGTGTTCGAATATGCAATTCACCCCCCTACATTGCGGACGAGGACATGATAATTACTGCCCCCCCCCAACATAGGTAGTTACCTACTTGGATTTTTCAGTGCACATGAGCGATCTGATTGAAAACAACGTCACAAGAATGTAGTAGCACAAAAACTCTTTTATATCTTGCTTGAAGCGTTTGATACTAGATTTTTCAACGAATATTCCTCTAAATTTATGAGATTGACCTAGAAAGTTGAAATTCGATATGAACGCTATTTTTGACCACCCCAACGAAAATGTGGTGAAAATCAAAATACAAAAAGAGACAAAAGACATTTAGGTACCTAGCTATGGACGATAGAAAGTACGCAAAAATGAGCCACTGCGAAAAGTTCAAGTAAGCAAAAGTAAAGCATAGAAAGATATAATTTGAAATAAAGAAAAATAAAGAATTTGAATAAACGTGAAAAACTTACATGTAGAGGCATAATTTATTTGGTAAAATTTTGTGGAAATTTACATTTTCAAAAATTTATTCAATGCCACAGAACTGCTCAAAACCATTTTTTTCCGTTCACAATCAATTTTAACAAAATGACAAAAATTCGATAAAATTTTAATTTTGTTCCACTTTTTGAAATCTGAGCTCAAGAACTCATTACGCTAGTTATACATGTCGATTAAGAATAACGAACTTTTCAAATTAGAGAAACAAAAAATCATCTTATCTCTGGCGAGTAGCGACTTGTGTTGATTCAGAGAAGCATTCGGTAATACTCTAAAACGTGTATTCTGGGACAGAATTTAGTGGAAATCAAACTTTTGTACTTTTATTATGAAACATCCCTCCTTCTATCATTAGATCCATGAAGCGAGCAATTTTGAACGTTTTCTAACATTCTAAAAACAATTTGCAACAATTTTGGAGAGTTTTTGAGTATCTACAAATTGTACCAATACCTGCATGAATACTTTTGTTCTGGAGCAAAGGTTGGTGTGTGCACGTGTTTGCCTGAAGAATGTATCCCATTCGACTTATTTACCAACAGACAATAATAATTTACCTACCTGAAATCTGAGCTCAAGAACTCATTGTGCTAGTTAATAAAAATGTCGATTAAGAACAGAGTACTTTTTAAATAACATTAGAGAAACAAAAAAATCATCTTACCCCCGTAGAGTCGCGTAGGTTAGGTACTTCATAAAATATAAAAATATAATGTTTGTCATGGAATGTGTGTTTAGCTGGATTGGGATGGATTTTGCCACGTTCACTTTCATATTTAGGTACTGGAATATCAAATTTTCAAATTTCGTCCTTAAAATTTCCAACTCAAAGTCGAGTTTTTATCAATCTGTAGAAAAATTTTATCCACGGGACTGTGTTGCTATCCTCATATTTTCTGTAAGTAGTTTTTCTCATCCAGTGTATTCACCTTCATTTCATCAATTTTGTCGGAAAGCGTTGTAAAAATTGTTCAAAATTCGCCTATCAATTAAGACTGAACATTTGATGGGATATTCGTCAATTGTTTCTTCAATTTTCACACTCAATTTTGAATTGTTTTTTTGGGTAGTGATTTGAATCCGGTTTCGAGCAATTTCCAGTTTGGCTCGAGCGTATCATTACCAATAGTATGGTATCAACTTGCAGTTGTACCTATAAATTGACTCACGAAGATTACGATGCACGTTCATTACAATGTAGGAACATAGACTTGCTTGAAGAAACAATGCATTGCACCTCAAAAGGATAAACTTGAGAATCAGAGAGAAAATTTGAAACTTTTTCTTTTTCTTTGCTATTTCGTAATTGGTTGGTAGCTTGGTACCTATCTGAAAGATCGAGAAAATCATAAAAATTGATCTGGAGAACTGAGAATAGCCCTGATAAAGTGATCTCTCTGACATGCTGGGAATCTGGTCCGGGCACTTGGAAAACTATGTGTTCAAAATTGGAAGAAAAATAAATTACTTACCCAATATATGTATGTATTTCTAAGTAATTTAGTAAAATTTATCTTGGTGTGGAATTTTCTTACCGGCGAATTGTGTTGCTGAGGGCGAGCATTGGCTCACCCGAAAAAATTAGGGAGAATTGGTCAATTTTCACGATACTTACCTGCTTCAGTATTTTTTATGGTGACCATTTTACCATCAATCACTTACAGAATGCGACAACTCGTCGTGGAGCAAATCGAACAAAAATTCGTAGTTTTAAAGCCTCATCGTTAACAACATTACTTTGTATTCGGGAACTGAATTTTTTCCCTTTACTAACATTGGTCAGTTAAAGGAAAAGAAACCCGTTTTAGCCTGAGCGAAGCTAGGTCGAAAGATGTGAAAAATTGGTGAGTGGAAACGCAAAACAACATACCTACTTGATGAAAAAAGTTGATTTTCATGGCTTCCAATATTTTTTAGTTTTCAAAAAAGTTATAGAATTTTTAAAAATTGGAACAAAGCTTGAGGGAAGCGAGGGCCCAAAATCTCTCAAAAATTCACTATCCATTATTTTTTCAGAACAAAATGTCATGTTTTCAAAAAGAACGTGGGATTAGTTTTGTAATCGAAAGTTCTTGTCAATGATGATGATGATTGATGAATACTTACTTGAAGTCTTGAATATTTGGATCTGGCAGTTACAAATGAATCAAGAGCTCTGAACCCTTCTGCAGATTTTTATCTATTGATACGTATTTAATGTTGAAATTTCCATAAAAGTTTACTCAAAGGAGTTGGTACCTCAATTCACTTTATACTCCAATTTCATTATGCTCGATTGGAGGGGGTTCCAAGCCGTTCTGGAACCTCCAGCCGTATTTTGAAAAAATACCATTTTCAAGAAGTGTCAGAAAAACTGTATCCAAATCAACAAACGTCTGGAAACTACTTCCGAACTTTTTACCTTGGAGGAACAGAAAATCATCTTATCACAGTTGGAGTCATATTTTACGTACGTAGATTACGTTTTATGGAGTGTGTGCTTAGCTGGATTGAGAGGGATTTTACCACGTTCATTTTCGTTATTAGGTAGAGTAGGTACCGAAATGTCACATTTTCAAATATCATCCTTAAAATTTCGAACCCAAAGTCGAGCTTTTATAAATTTGTAGGAAAATTATGTCCGAGCTAGCCTGCAGTGTTGTTGTCTTCAGAATTCTTTTGGTTTTTCAATTGTGTAAGGGCCTCTTGCAGATAAAAAGCATATGCGTAATATATGTAGCCTTACTTGACGATTAAACAGTGCATTTGCATCTCAAAAGGATAAAGTTGAGAATTAGGTAGAAAATTGACACATTTTTCTGTTTCTTTTGCTATTTTGCAATTGGTACTTACCTGAAGGATCGGAAAAATCATATAAAAATAGATCTGGAGAATTGAGTGTAGCCCTGAAAAAGTTATCTCTCTGAAATACGAGTACCTACCTACAATGAATCTGTTCGGAGCACTTGGAAAAATATCTGTTCAAAATTGGAAGAAGAATAAATTACTTACCCGATTTCTATCAGGCGACGCGGTAGCGTTGCCCCCCCGCCCTCCCACGGTTTCAAGCGCGTCATGAAACGCGTTCAACCGTAGGCGGCTCAACGCACACGGAGTTATATTCTGTAACTATTTCGTAATGCAATTCCGGGAGTTTTCAAACGTAATTTTCTCAAAAACTAAGCGTTTATTTAAAAAAACGCAAATACAGTTTTTCTTATTTTTCAACGACCTTTCAGAATATATAAGAATAATTTTTGTACGATGAAAATTCGCGAAGTTTCAAGTACCCTGTTTTTTGTCATTTTGGGTAAAATTCTTCTTCAAGTTCCACTTAAAGTTAGAAGGATTGGCCGAACCAATTTCGATGAAATTTGGAATATAGCTTTGATTTGTCAACCATTACTGACTAAAAGCAAAAAATTGTAAATTTTTTGAAAATTGACCCTGCACCCCCCCTTTTTGGGCTCCAAAAATTTTCAAAATTGACCCAAAATATCAAAAGGCACTTCTCCACCATAAACTTGATGTTCATGCAAAAATTGAGCTTTGTAGCCCAATTACATCAAGCTTGAGTGGAGTTTAAAGATGCTGAAAAATGACAAATTTTGAAAAAACGAGCAGTGTATTTATCCAAAGTACAATCAAACCAAAGCTGGCATAGATGTACGTACATCAAAAGGCACATCTACGATGTTCAAAGTACATTTGAACAAAATTTCAGCGTGATTTGTGCCCTATTCGAAGCTGTAGCTTTGTCTAAAGAAACAGTAAATTTATAATACTAATTCTCGCCATTTTTGATTCTTTAGACAAAGCTACAGCTTCGAATAAAGTCCCAATCACGTTGAAATTATGTTCACATACATAAACGTTCAATATCAAAACGTCCGTTAAATTTAAAGCACAACACGTGTTGGCGGCGTTGTATGCAGTTGAAATGCGCTAAAACGTTGAGCAGCCAAGCGGCTGAATGATTTAAGCTTCCGCTCCCCACGCAGTAGACTCCGGTTCGAACCCCATCAGAATCAAAAATTTTTTTTTAATTTTTAATTTTGTAAGCTGATTTTTTCAATATGATTTTTATTTAACATGTTCAATTTTTAAAAATACATTGTAAAAAAACGTTTTTCACTTCTTAAAGTACAAATTTTCTTTTGCCCTTGTTTTTTTTAAAAAAGTAAACATGGAAAAAATTTCATTATGCATTGCAAATTTATTTAAAACAAACAAGATACATTTTTTCACCTGAAAAAACATGTTTTTTTTTACTTCTTGAAATGACGTTTTGCTTTACTTTGTTCAGGTTTGTTTTGTTCTCATTTTCAAAATTTAAATTTTTAAAAAGTTGACATTTAAATTCCAAAATTTTGAAGCCAAAAAATGGAACCTGAAAAACACATTGTTTTTCACCTCTTGAATTTTTGAACGTTTTTTCACTCGCATCACTCAGCTATTTTTTCTATCCTTTTCCTAAACTAAAAAATTCCATTTTGAAACTTCAAAAAATTCAAAAAGGAAAATAATAATTTTTTAATAGGTATTTTTATCAATTATTGGTAAACTTGTCATTTCATCTCTCATTTCATTTTAGAAATTTATATTCGCTATTTGTCATTTTATTTGACAAAATTGAAAGTCTTTTTTTTACTGATCGGCGAATTTTTCAACCCCTTCCCCCATCACCCTTGAAAACCCACTGTTTTTATTCCAGTCAGTTTAATGACAAATGTCCAGTAATCTGTCCACTCTCTGCATGCTCCTGCCACCAATGCTATTTTCATTTATTAGATTGAACACTTCATCACAATAATATAGAAAAAAAAGTACTGATATCCTCCAAAAAAACTCTTCAAAAAAGAATTACACCCCGCCCTCTCCACGATTCCTAATGAACCTACTCCATGAACAAAAATTAAAAATTTCAGTAAGAAAATGTTATGATATCATGGTGGAATCCGCCCCTAAGAAAAACAACCTACCACTTCACCATTTATTGTATAAGACAATCTATGAAACAGCTAATGAGCCAAAAATTTGGGCGGACAGATCCCTCAAATAAGTTTAGTAATCTAACTTGACTCTGGAGTGTGGAAGATTTGTCAGCCCCCAAATTTTTGGCTCATTAGCTGTTTCATAGATTGTCTTATACAATAAATGGTGAAGTGGTAGGTTGTTTTTCTTAGGGGCGGATTCCACCATGATATCATAACATTTTCTTACTGAAATTTTTAATTTTTGTTCATGGAGTAGGTTCATTAGGAATCGTGGAGAGGGCGGGGTGTAATTCTTTTTTGAAGAGTTTTTTTGGATTTCTAACTTACGGAAATATTCCAATTTCCATTCTTAATCTCTCTGGTATTTTGGAACGCGTCGTGATCTTTCGATAGACAGTAGTTGATACTTACTGGATCAGTTTTGAAATCAAACTTCTTTTTATAATGATGACGATGATGATGGCGATGGATGAATACTTACATGATACTTTTCTACAAAATGTCTGGAAATTTGGTAATAGTTCTTCTGTACAGTCTAAGCATTTTATTGATGAAATCAACAGCATTATTGATCATTCTGTACAAATATTAAAACAGATGCAATTCGAAACTGTTATTTCTAAGACCATGTTCGAACCTATTGCAATTAAGTTTAAGCCAACTTTCTAAGAAAATAAATCGCTTTCAATAATTCAATTTTTCAGGGCAGAACTTTGTACCTACATACAACGCAGTTCGCAATATGGCAGGCAATGATCTGCTTCCAACTGTTTTCGAACCCTCTTGATCGATGCAACCAGAAGTTTTCTCGCTTCATTGGATCTTGTGGCGAAGAGAGGCTTATTTCAGCATAGGTTTTGCCTCCATTTTTATCTGTGCATGGCCGACATCCGATTTCCATCTCATCCATTGACCAAAAACAACATCTGTTTTGAGGATCTATTTGAGAAACTTTCTTTCTTGAGATCTCCTCAATATTATAGAAGATGCCAAAATCCAATTGAAACTGTCTAGATTTCTCATTCAGTGTGCTATATGCAGGAGTTGGGATATAGAATTACCTGTAGCCATGAACTCATAACCCAGTTCTCGGTTTTAAACCATCTGACAGTGGTTTCTGGCTTCTAAATCAGCACAATATTCATTTACAAGATGGTCAATTTGGTCATCGTTCAAAAATTCCAACCATTGTTGCATATTCCTCCAAATTTTTCTTCATCTCTCGATGTTCTTCCCTCAATTTTTTTTTTTTTTGATTTCGGATGAATTTTTGGGAATCAAGGACCAATTATGAAACAAAAATTTAAATTTATTGAATTGCCCCAGAAAGCTAAAATTTGAAATGAACGCCAATTTTGAACTTCTTAATACATTGAAAACGCATTCTCACATGCTATAGATGATTTGGATGGTTTTTAGGGGATTTTTTGAAAATCTGAAATTTCCAAAATGTACCACCTGGAGGCTCCAGAACGTCTGGAAACTACCACCGGACTTTTTACTTTGGGGAAACAAAAAATCATCTTACCCCATTCGGAGTCCGATAGGTACTTTATGTTTATTGTATTGTTCCGTTTTATAAATTTGTGCTTAGCTGGATTGAGATGGGTTTTGCCACGTTTACTTTCGTAATCCGGTACTGGAATATCAAATTTTCAAATTTCATCCTTAAAATTTCGAACACAAAGTCGAGCTTTTATAAATCTGTAGGAAAAATATTTTATCTGCCGGATTTGAATCCGGTTTCGATCGGTTTCCAGTTCGTCTCGGTCATATCACTACTGATAGTAACCACTTGCAGTCATTTTCAATACTCATATAGGTACCTAACTTCGCTTTGGAATACATAGGTTATTGCTTTTTCTCTTGTATCAGGAAACGATTGAAAACTGTCATAAGACACATTGGAATAACAGTGCATTGCATCTTAATAGAATAATGTTGAGTAATAGGGAGAAAAACTGACACTCCATTTCTTTTTCATTTGCTATTCGCAATTGGTAGGTAAGATACCTATTCAAGAGACCAAGAAAATCAGAAAAATTGATTTTGGAAACTGAGAATAGCCCTGAAAAAGTAAACTCTGTGAAATGCTAAGAATCTGGTCAGGGCACTCGGAAAATCTTCTGTTCAAAATCGAAAGAAAAATAAATTACTTACCTAATAAGTATACGTATTTCTCACTTACCAAAATAGTTGATACTGTTTAATAGCGAATTGTGTTGCTGAAGACGAATACCTCCTGGCTCGCCAGAAAAAAATGAAAGAGAATGGGCCAGTTCTTATGGAACTTACATGCTTCAGTGTAAATTTTAATTGTGACCATTTTATCATTGCATCAATCACTTATTACAGAATGCGACAAAAACTCATCTTGGAGCAAAGCGAACAAAAAGTTTGTAATTTTAAAGCCTCATCGTTGAGACCATCGGTGGCATAACACCGAGTATCGTTACTTGTGAAAGTTAATGATTCTTCAGAACTGAAACAACATTATTTTTGATCCGAGAAGTAAATTTATTACCTTTTACGAATTTTGGTCAGAGATAGAAAAAGAAAACCGAGGTAGCCTGTGCGAAGTGAGGGCCAAAGGTGTGAAAAATGAGTAGAAACGCAAAACAACATCATTCTCGATGAAAAAAGTTAATTTTCATGGATTCAACATTTTTAGTTTTCAGGAAATTATAGCGTTTTTAAAAATTGGAATAAAACTCGAGCGAAGCGAGCGCCAAAGAGATCTTGAAAATTCACAATTCTTTATTTTTTCGGAATCAAATTTCATGTTTTCAAAATGAGCCAATTTCGGCGATAATGAGGATTTTTTTACTATAAAGTTTGACTAAAAATGGGACTTTTTTTGATATTTTAGCCAATGTGGGGACTCACGAAGATCGGCTGAATTAGAAAAGACTTTACTTGGTACCAATTGGGGCTTTTTCTCCCCTTTATTCAAAATGGCGTTCAGTTTTGAAATCAAATTTCTTTTGAATGATGAAGATGTTGATTGATGAATACTTACTTGAAGTCTTGAATATTTGGAACTAGATAGTCGCTTGTGGAGATTCTACTGTATATCAATCTGTAGTGAAGCTTTATCCCCCAGACCGTGTTGTCTTCTTCACATTTTCTTTAGCAGTTTCGAGCCACTTTTAGGATCTCTGAACCCTCCAGCAGATTTTCATCTATCTATTTTGAATGTTGAAATTCGCATAAAATTTTACCCGATGGGTTTATAAGAAACCTCAATTCACTCTATACCTAAATTTTATTTTGCTGAGACGATTGGAGGTGGTTCCTAATGAGTAGGTATCTGGCGGCTTTAGAATGGCTTGAAACTACCCACGGGAGGCCCAGCCTTTTGGAATTCGATTATGAAAGTATAGGTAAATTTTAGCTACCCAACTTATTCATTTTGAAAAATTTAAAATTTTGTTGAAATTTCAATTTTCAAAAATTTGTTCAAAGCTACAGAAAGTACTCTGAGCCGTTCTTTTCCGTTTACAGGTGATTTTTAGGGAAGGGAAAAAATAGATACATAGAGGGTAACGAATTTCAGGTTTTTAGGTTATTTTGATGAAATTTCGATTTTGTCCCATTTTTGGTTCAAATTTGATTTTCTAAAATGCGCTTTTTAAATTGAAGGGAAAAAATCACCTTACCGCTGCTGGAGTCGCATAGGCACTTTTCTGTTTTGTATGGGTTCATTACCAATACTTAGTAACCACTTACAGTCATCAAAAAAAAAAAAAGTCATCATAATGGACATTGGTATAACTCGCTCGTCAAGGTTCATTTCCACCTGTTTTGCATCAGAAAACGATTGAAAACTGGAATAAGACACATTGGAATAATATGGTCGGGGCACTTGGAAGAATATCTGTTCAAAATTGAAAGAAAAATAAGTGGTCAGAGAAATGAAAAGAAACCAGATCTAGCCAGGGCGAATTGGGGGCCAAAGGTGTGAAAAAATGATGATTGGAAACGCAAAATAACATCATTCTTGATGAAAAAAGTTGAATTTTCATGGTTCCGACATTTTTAGTTTACAGGAAATTACAGCATTTTTAAAAATTGGAATAAAGCTCGAGCGATGCGAGGGCCAAAAAAAGCTGAAAATTCACAATTCTTTATTTTTTTCGGAATCAAATTTTATGTTTTCAAAAGGAGCCAAAAAGAAAACGATTTGGCCCGAGCGAAAGAGAGAGCGAAAGCTTTTGAAAATGTCTACTAGTAAGGTAATTCAAGAAGACGAGTGAAAACCGACAGCTTCGTTATATCTCTAGATAGACGGTAGATACTGGATCAGTTTTGAAATCAAATTTCTTTTCAATGATGATGAAGATTGATGAATACTTACTAGGATCCTTCCACCCTTCCGAATTCAATGATGAAGGAAACGGTTTTATTTTTTTGGCAGTATAGGGTAGGTATTGCTTTTTCGTTGTTAGAGAACTGGTCGGATGATTGTTCGGCATTTTTAATCGAAGACTGGTCGTATACGTAATATATTTTTTTGGATAGTTCTTCAAACGATTGATCTGACCATTCGACGATGACTGGTCGGTCGACGATAATAAATTTTCTTCATCGGACGAGTCGAACATGGCAGACTGCGGGTTTTATGCGAATATTTGTCACCATTTTTCCGTTCACTTGGGTGACATGACAAGTGATTTTTGAAATTTAATTCCCGATTTCGATATTTTTGTAATTGCTCACAGCGATACCGAACCAATAAAATTACTAGTGTTGGAAGTGCATTTTTTGATTTACCTACATATAAATACCTGGGTAGTGAATGTTCTGGAGTCAAAGGCCAAAAATGAAACAAAAATCTATAAATTTATTAAATTGGCCCAGAAACCTGAAATTCGATATGAATTCTATTTTTGAAATCCCAAATGAGTTGGAAACCTCAATTCACATAGAAATCTTAACTCAAGAACTCATTTTGTCTGTTGAAAATGTCGATCAAGATTAGCGTATACTTACTTTCTTTTTAAATTACAGAAACGAAAAATCATCTTACCCCAGTTAATATCGCATAGGTAATAGGTACGTTGAACTTTATGCAAACTATTCCATGTATGTAACGGTGCATGCTTAGCATGGATTGAGATGGATTTTGCCACGTTCACTTTTGTAATTAGGTACTGGAATATCAAATTTTCAAATTTCATCCCTAAAATTTCGAACACAAAGTCGAGCTTTTATGAACCTATAGGAAAATTTTATCAATAATTTTGCCATCGCTTGGGATCCTTACCATACTTCTCATTACGTGAATGTCATTGCTTTGGCGCGTATTGAAATCTTAGCTCAAGAACTCATTTTGCTAATTGAAAATGTCGATTAAGAATAGCGTACTTTTTAGATTAGAGAAACAAAAAATCACCTTATCGCATTGAGAGGAATTTTGCCAAGGTATATTGAAATGTAAAGTTTTTTATATTTTAACATTGAAATTTTGAACACGAAGTCGAGCTTTTATATCAGCTTGTAGTAGAATTTCATCCGCTGGACTGTGCTGTTGTCTTCAAATTTTCTTTAGCTATTCTTCCAGTGTATTTTTCTAGATTTCATCATTTTTTTGAAAATTAATTCACGATTTTAATTTTTTCAAAATTGATCAAAGTGAAGTGATACCAAACGAATAACATCTCAAGTGTTGGAAGAGTATTTGTCGATTTCTGGGGAATTTCCGGGAATCAAGGGCCAAAAGTGGAAAGAAAAAATCAAAATTTATGAATTTGGTCTAGAAAATGTTATCCATAATTTTGCCATCGCTTGGGACCATTACCATACTTCTCATTACGTGATGTCATTGCTTTGGCGGGTACTGAAATCTGAGCTCAAGAACTCATTTTGCTATTTGAAAATTTTGATTAAGAATATAGGGTACCTACTTTTTAGATTAGAGAAACAAAAAATCATCTTATCGCATTGAGAGGAATTTTGCCAAGGTATATTAATTGAAAAAATGTAAATTTTTTTATATTTTATCATTGAAATTTTGAACACGAGGTCGAGCTTTTATCAGCTTGTATGTAGTAGAATTTCGTCCGCTGGACTGTGCTGATGTCTTCAAATTTTCTTTAGTTATTCTAATAATCTAGTGTATTTTTCTTGATTTCATCATTTTATTATCAGAGACGTTGCGGAAATATTTCAAAATTTACTCATTGGGGAGGACTGAACATTTTGATGAATATTCGTCAATTGTTTCCTAAGTTTTGGATTATATTTTTCCATTTCGGCTCAACAATATCACTACCGATAGTAACCACTTGCAGTCATAAATAACGTAATCGACACGAACATTAAAGTTGATGTTTAAGTATATTCGACAACATAACAGAAAATATTACAAGTTCTGTAAAAAGGTGACGTTGCAGAGCAAAAATCTCAGAGAGGTAGGAATTAATTTTACAACTTTAAGTTACAGCCAGAGACTTAAATAACGTAACAGGGAACGGTTCTAAGCTATAACGTTAAATGTACCTTCCACACAAGTACATACTTAGAACCTATCTACTTAACAAATAATCGATACATGTAAAATCGACTGGAGGCTCGAGAATGGCAGGAAACTACCTTCGAGCAGCCCAGCACTCTTATATTCGAGTGTAAAGTATATTCTAGGTGTATCTGAATTCATTGGGTGAAATTTCGTGGAAATTTAAATTTTTAAAAATTTGTTCAATGCTGCAGAACTGCTCATAACCGTTCATTTCCGTTTCCAAAACATTTTAAAGGGGGAAGCATAAATATAAAGAGTGTACCAAAATTTTAGCTTTCCAGGTTTATTTGATGAAATTCCGATTCTGTCCCATTTTGGGTTCAAATTGTATTTTCAAACATGCTCCAAAAATTATTGTAAAATGAACTTGAGCACCTGAAATTATAGCTGGTGATGTCCATATTTTATTTTTGCTCTACTCGGTATGACTCCTACGAGTTCAAAGTTTTGAAGCCACTTGGGATATGTACCATATATACCTCTTACTTGCTTAAATGTAGACCTTCGTTGAAAATGCCGATTAAGAATAAGCTCGAGCAAAGCGAGGCCCGAAAGCTCTCAAAAATTCACAATTCTCTTTTTTTCGGTACAAAATTTTATGCTTTCAAAAGGAGCCAATTTCGGTAAAAATTGGGAATTTTTTTTATCTCTATTGTTAATGATGATGAATTGATGAATACTTACTTGAAGTCCGAATTCCAAAATCGAAGTGAATAATCGAAGCTTCATGTCGAGGTAATGCCAATTTTAATGGTTATGACAGCCATAGGCTCAGCTAACCATGAGCAACAGCAATTTTTATGATTGTGAGGCAGGAAAATTCAAACTAAAATTATAAAAACATTAGGAGTAATAAGGAGATATATTATTATATTTTGAAAGTAAATGTAAGTACTTACATTTTAAATTTATATTTTGGCTATACCATTTCATCAATGTTGTAGATTGTAATATGACCCCTGTAACCATTTTTGGAGTTTCAATTTCCAATTTATGAAACCATTGCTCTACCACTTATTACTCTCCCAAGAGAGGAAATAATAATTAATCTATTTTTATTGCCAGTGGGATGAAGGCAGCACTTAATTTCAATTCTAACATCTAACTGAATTCTGCAAGTCCGCCATACTAGTCAGTGTAATTTTGATGCCTTTAATGAGTAGTGTGCTCTACTTCTGGATTCTACTGACGGGGGGGGGGGGGGGTAAGGCTGCTGGGCTCCTCAAAGCTCGCAATAGATGAAAAAACATATTCAGATTTTTTATTGCAAGCACTGACTTGAGGCCAGAGCTGGGCTTGAACTGTGCACCTCTGAATCAACAGATTAGTCCATAGCCAATAGCTATAGCTAATCATGGGCAACAGCAATTATGAGTATTATGATACTGAGACAAAAAAATTGAAACTGAAATACTTAATAAAAACATAAGGAGTAAAGTATGTATCAAGTGTCAATTTGTTGGTTATGGGGAGAGCCAGGGGGCAATTGAAATTTAAATTTTAAAAGAATTGAATAATAAACCTCATTTTACCATGTTTCACAGTTACTACTTTGTGAGCTACTTACACGATAAAAACGCGTGCATGTGGGCCTAGCCTAAGATCAGTAAATGGTGTGCTGTGTTACATCCAAGATGCAGATCAATTTAACTGAAACTCAATTTTATGCGAAATAACTGAAAATGGAGAAAGGTTCTTTTTTACTTGAAGGTGCCATTAGTGAGCTTGAAGAGTATTTTTTTAATGCATTTTAAAAATATCCCGAAGGATGAAAAACATTGTCCCCTGAAAGTTGGAACTTGAGGTGAAGAAAAATGAGAGAATAGTAAAAATATGTAGTGGGTAGGGGGTGTGCAGGGTTCTGCCGCGTACTATACCAGTGCGCTACTCGCAGATAAGTCGCGCACCAAGTCTCTATATAGGTTAGTAGCTAGCCACAGTAAAGTTGCCCAAGTTGGCTCATAATGATTTGTTGCTACTTCCTCTCTTTTGGTACAGCTAATATGCTCCCTTCCAAATGATACGGAAATTGGTGACTTTTATGTTGAGAAACTTAATAGAATAATAGAACGCGATTAATTATTTAATTAACCCAGTTGACCAAATGCTAGCAAATTTTGTGCTAGCGTAAATGGTGCCGGAATTTGAGACACTTTTTTAAAAAAATGCTAGCAAATCAGTTGCGATTAGGTCGCATTAGAGTAGCAGAATTGCGCACAAATAGCTAGCACGTAGCTGGCACAAAGCTAGCAAAAAGCTAGCATTTTGTTGGCACTTTGCTCTGCATTCTGCTACGTACATGCGACTAAATCGCGACTGATTTGCTAGCAATTTTTGCAAAAAGTGTCTCATATTCCGGCACCATTTACGCTAGCGCAAATTATGCTAGCAAGAAGCTAGCATTTTGCTAGCGTAGAAAAACTTTGATCAGTAAAGTAATTACTATTAGTTAATTTTATAAATTCTGGGTGTTTACCTTTAACAGGAGGTAGTTTTCCAGGAAATTCCAAAAATTAGGCGACTGTCCCAGCTCAGAGCTAGCATAACACTAGCATCTTGGGATAGTATAAGAAGAGTGATGTCACTCTTCTTACTTTTCAACAAGATACCACCTTGAGCTTATATTCAACTTGATGACACACTTTATCTAAGAGTAGCAAACTATACCATGAGAGAGATCGACGCTAGCAATTCGCTAGCATTATGCTAGCGCTTAGGTTGAAAAATCTCTTTATTAAATAAAAAATGAAGTTTTTTTTTAAATAGAAAAATTGTCAAAATTTAAAATTTGAAAATGAAGTATCAAACAAACCATGAAAATGAAAAATTTCAAAAACATTTGAACAACATTTTAGTCCACGGCAATGGGAGTAATTGCACCCCCTGCCGATCCTCCGGGACAACTTTTTCCTTAAAAGGGACATCCTAAGGAACATTTTAAAGCAAACTTGCTGAAAAAAAATTGGCCTTACTTACAAAATCGCGGCCATTTTGATTGAAAGGTCAGCCGAAATCGCAGATTTTGCGTTTCAACATAATACGTGCACGAAATTTTTCAAACCTTACAAACGTAGATCGAAAGATCATGCAAAAATTCATCACCTGTCAAAATTTCAAGTGGTAAAGTACCTTTTTCGATTTTTGGTGAATTTTCAAAAATCAAATTTTGGCCAAAATCTGAGAAAAAATCAAAATTTTACCAAATTGACCAAGAAACCTGAAATTTGGGATATACCCTATTTTCGACATGCCAAATCGATGGGAAACGGTTTCAACTTGTTTTGATCAGTTCTGGAGCCTCCAGCAGATTTTTGAAACTCAAATTGAAGTTGTAAAGCTCAAATTTATTCTGAAAACTAATTTCAATGCGCTACGAAGTACTGCAGGTGAATTTCAAGTCGTTTTGGAGCCTCCAGCGACTTTTCGAAGGTTGTATGGCGTTTTTTGGAAAATTGGAATTTCCTAAAAGTAGCTGGAAGCTTCAAAACCATTTGAAACCTGCGAAGTAAATTTCAGCTTGCCAACTCCAATTATTGATAAATTAATGTTGTGGGAATTTCAAGTTTCAAAAGCCTACTGGAGGCTCTAAAATGACTTGAACCCACCTGAAGTCGTCTTCAGAAGGTGTTAAAATTGGAGTGTAGAGTAAATTACAGCTTTCCATGTCCATTTGATGAAATTTTGTTGTCCCCTTTAAGAAAAAAGTTGCCCCGGAAGATCGGCGGGGGGGGGGGTGCAATTACTATGCAGGAATATTTTTAATGATTTTTGTATGCGCGCTGAGGGATGGAAAAGATACTTGCTCGCATTTTGCTACAATAAATAACGCAGAAAAAGGTATATTGGTGAGAAATGCGTAAGATCTGGTAGCACATTCCTATCATTTGACTACAAAGAAAACGCCAAGTCACCAGATGCAGAAACTAGAGATATGCTTACATTTTTCTAGAGCCAGATGGCTAAGTAAATGCTAGCTCAGAGATGCAAGAATATTACCTGAAGTTTCCTATCATACGTAAAACTGTGAGCAGGTACATATTAGTCAGTGATACGCTGGCATTAAGCGAGCAGGTATAGAGTGAGGCAAAAGCTAGCTGAGATATGCGAGAATATTGCTTGAACTTTCTTGGCATAGAATTGCAAGCAAGTATCCATCAGTGATACGCTAGCATCAGGCGAGCATGTATGAAGTGAAGTAAAAGCTAGCTGAGATATGCGAGAATATTGCTTGAACTGTCCTAGCATAGAATTGCGAGCAAGTATCCGCCAGTAATACGCTAGCATAAGGCGAGCAAGTTAAAGTGAAGTAAAAGCTAGCTGAGAGTCGCTGGAAAACAGCTCGAAAATTGCTAGAATAGAATTTGCTAGCGAAAAACTGCAAGAAAATCGCTTACTTTTAGCGAGATAATTATTGCTGGCCACAAAAAGCGAGTAAATTGCTAGCAACTTATCAAAACGCGAATAAAACGCTAGCTTTTTGCTAGCATGTGGTCAACTGGGAATGAGCTTATTGTTCTTTGGGAATCTTGTAACAAATACTTACGTGTAATAAAATACTTCTGTGACCCTACCCTGAGTATTCTTTTATGTGTCTTAGAACAGTTTACCTTAGTATTCGATACTATAGAGTGCTCGTGTGTGGTATCCCTGGTACCCACTTCAAATACTTGAGCATCAAACAAAAACATTGTGTGGAAACCCTCTTGTAATCAGCAAATATGTAATTTTTTACTAGAATTAATTCGGTGTGCGTCTTTGCTATGCTATTCTGTTGATGAATATAGTGTAAAACAGTCCAATCTCAATCAGCCAATGTGCCAATTAATTTTTCAACTACCTACTGCAACTTCCCTACCCTGTATGAAAATCAAAATAATTTTAAATTAAATTTATTGAACTGCCAATTTAAATTTTACTTGATGGCAGATACGACATTGTGAATAAATTATCAATTTACTAATACATATCAACATTAAGGTTAACTTATTTTATTTCTTTGTTTCAGGTGAGTATCTGGTTTTCATTATTAAAACTGAAACAGAAACAGATTAATGCCAGTAAGTTATTCTTAAAAAGTATCTAATTATTGTTAGGTATTTATAATTAAAGCTTTGCCCTTATATCGCACCTCGGGAGTAATAAGGTGACATCTCAAAAAAGTGAAATTTTACAGGAGAGTGATTTTCTTATTTTTTTAAACTTGATTCATTATTTTTATCAACTTATAATTAATTGTGAGGAATGAATAGCACCTCATTTTAAAGATCTGGTATCCTACCTTCATTTAGCATAAGAACACTTTGAAAAATAAAATCTTAAAGAGGAAATATTTCAATGTTTGGAAAACATTTTGAGTTAGCACCTTTCATTAAAGTTGATGTGGAGGCGAAAGGAAGCGTCCAAAAAAAAATTTCATTTTAACGAAGTTGTAGAGAATTAAATTTCCAATCGACCTAATGTCGTTAGTTTTTTTCTAGAGTGCTTAGTTTTTGAGTTTTTCTCAAAAAACTAAAATTTCATTATACGTGCAAATTCATTTTTCTGAAAAGTGATCAATTTAAAAAAATTTTTCCATTTGGTACAAACCAATAAAAAATGCACTCCTTGTGACTATTTCTAACTGACAAACATTCAAAACAATCAAAACTGTTTATTAACACTTTGTATGTACGAAATTTGCTCAAAAAAGGTGGAGTTTTTTGAGATGTCACCTTATAACTCCGAACAACTTGCAATGTTGTTGAGATTTTGAGTTAGGCCATTTGGGTTTTTTACATGATCCAGATACTGTACCCAACTCAAAGTGTTATTTTTGGTTGAGGGGGGTCATACAAGCCCCAAAAATGCAAAAACATCAAAATCAATTTTTTTTGAGATGTCACCTTATTACTCCCGAGGTGCGATATCAGCTTATAAATAATTACCTACCATGATATGCAATGTAGTGGTCCTTAAAAGATATTCTGAGAATAGGATTGATGTAAAATTCAGAATCAGAAGTCAATTGCCTTTTTCCTTGATTTATAAATCTTTTAACAAATCAGCTTCCTTCAGATTGTAGCTAAGATGGTCGCAGACAAACTAAAGCTTTGAGTAGAAACTCTGTTGTAATCAGCAAATCATTTTTATTGCTAGAATACAGTGAAGTCTATAGTAGTCAATGATGTTCTGGTACCAAGTCACTGATGCATTAAAATACTATGGTGACCTCTTCTTCCTAATGCAGTCCAACATGCAAGTGGATAATTTTCAAATATGTGGGCTTATGTGGAATTTTTTTCAATACCACTCAATAAAGTGAAATATACCCCCTTCTATGTATGTAATATGTGGGCACTAGGCAGGTAGAAATAAATCGTTTATGAAGGCTGTTTTTAACGTTTTTTGGGAGTCCATTTTTGGTAAATAAGAGAAACGGATATAGATGGTATTACTCGTATTTGAAAAACTTGTGTTATTCATTATCATTTTTTTAAATGATGTACTTACACCTAGCCCCTAATCCTTTGGAGGGGAAGAGGTAACAGACCAAGAGTATTGAAATCGACGTTCTGTAATGAGTATTGATTCCCTTGCAAGCATGTCTAGGGATAGTGAAGATTATTCTTCATCACCTTAAATGTCAAGGGAAAATTAAAAAATTGATAGGTACCTTCAGGTTTCAGCCAATTTTCTTTTAAATGCCTAAGAGAAGAAAATCGCAAAAAAAGTTGCTTACTTTCAGAATCATGCGGTAACTACAATTTGTCATGCATTGAATAAGTTTAATCAAGTATCAGCTAATGTTTAAAACTTTTATGTACCAAAAAAGAAATGAAATGTTGGAATGGAGCTCAAATTGAAAAGGATGTGTTTTTGGCCCTTTGGACAGTCCTTCAGCTAGGTGCAAACTAATCACCTCAAACACTCAGTAACATAATGAAAGGAGAGCTGCACAATCTTGAAGAATAATTATCAATTCTTCATAAATTTACCCCTTTCAGTTTCAAGAGGTTGACAAACTTGGTTGCACTTGTACCTAAGTATTTGAGTTAAGTACTATATTAATTTTTTGTGCAAATTATTTGATAAATACGTATTTCAATTGTTTTTGGCTGAGTCGATTTTATTTGCTGGGCATATGTAGGTATCTTTTATCAACACTATTATCATCATTATCTACCTACAAAAGTGCAATAATCCAAACTTACATGAACTTTGCATCCCATGTTCCAATCATTTGGATTTTCTATTTCTTGAACTGTGGACTTCAAAATCAACAGATGAGTCCCTATCTATAGCAAACCATAAGAAACTGTGATTTTCATGGTACTCAATAAGTTAGACAAGAAAATTTTAACTGCATATAATTATAAAAACACCACAAATAATAAGGAGAGGTACATAGTGGTAACATACCACTTTTTTTTACCCTAACAAATTTCTTTTACCACCTGAGTGTTTACTGAATAATAGGCCGTTATCACTCTATAACAATTTGGCAACAAAGTCATTGTGTCTTACAAAGATCATACTGAGGTATTTATTTACTACTTATGTTGCCAAATCATTATAGTAGAGTGATAATAGCCCATTATTCAGTAAACACTATTTATGAAATTGACGCAGAAAGCTGGAATTTGATATGAACCTTATTTTTGACCTTTTGAGTCGATTGAAAACCGTTTTGAACCACTTTGAGCAGCTCTGGAGCCTTCAGCAGATTTTCATCTATTTATTTTAAATGTCGGAATTTCCAATTAAAAGTTTACCCAATGGAGTTGGAAACCTCAATTCACTCTATATCTAAATTTTATTGAGCTGAGTCGATTGGAGGAGATTTCACGTCGATCTGGAGCCTTCAGGTGTCTTTTGGAACATCAGATTTTCAAGAAGTGTCATAATAACTGTATCCAAATCAAGTTCAGCGTGTGTAAACGCGACTGATACACTCTAGGTATGTACTGTTTATGCAAACACTAAGCATCTGTCGTATTTTCACATGCTAAAGTAGTTGATCTCGACGATTCTAGGGCACTTTTTGAAAATTTGAAGTTTTAAAAATATATATCTAGAGGCTCCAGAATGGCTGGAAACCACCATTCGGACTTTTTAAATTAGAGAAACAAAAAATCATCTTACCCCAGTTGGAGTCGTGCATTGGTAATATGTAAGCGTTTTGGTTCGTCGCGCGTCATAATAGATCACAAAAGAGATGAAGGTATCATCTGGTACCTCACAAACATCATTAGATACCTCTATCCTGAATAGACACCAAAGCAGTACATAGACACTACATTCGACGGTTTTTGAGCGACCTTATCGCCCAAATTTCGGGCAATCTATCGAACCAAATGCCCATTTCCGCAATTGAAATCTGAGCTCAAGAACTCATTGTGCAAATTGAAAGTGTCGATTAAGAATAATGCCTTTTTAGAAAAACAAAAAAATCATCTTACTCCAGTTGGAGTCGTGTGGGTACTTTAAGAAGTGGAGCTTTCATATGAATCTCTGGTAAAATTTTATCCACTGTGAAAATTGTTCAAAATTCACTAATCAGCAAAGACTGAACATTTGATGGAAAATTCATCAATTTTTTCTTCAATTTTGGATTATATTAGATACAGTATCCAAAAATTGTGTGATGTCATTATTTTTCCGCGTATTGAAATCTGAGCGCAAGAACTCATTCGGCTAGTTATATGTACATGTCAATTAGGAATAGCGAACTTTACTTTTTAAATTAGAGAAACAAAAAATCATCTTACCTTTGGCAACTTGTGATGATTTAGATAAGTATTCTGCCATTCTAACCATGTATGATGTAGGTACTTATTCGGAGTATTCCGGAGAGTCAACATTGGTAACACTGATATATTCACGAGTATCCAGATATCTGTACCTGGATGTAAAGTTCTAGATAAGGGAAGTATACGCATATTTACCTGAAATCTGAGCTAAAGAACTCATTTTAGCTAGTTAAGAAAATATCGATCAAGAATAGCGTAGGTACTTTTTAAAATTAACTTAGAAAAACAAAAAAATCATCTTATCCTAGTTGCAGTCGCGCAGGTACTTTATCATCTTTATCTACTTCATAGATGAGTGTTAGCTGGATTGAGATGGATTTTGCCACGTTAACTTTCATAATTATTAGGTACTGGAATATCAAGTTTTCAAATTTCATCCTTAAAATTTCAAACACGAACTCGAGCTTTTATCAATCTGTAGGAAAATTGTATCCACTAGTTGCTGTCTTCATATGAGAGGGGTTTTGCGATAAGGGCCCTTGTGGTGATATTTCGATTTTTTCAGGAGAGAGAAAACATCGAATTGCTTCGATTTTTTCGATTTTTTTTTTTTTTGATTTTCGGGTGCAGTGTTGTCTTGCGCATAGGTTGGATAGGAAATTTTGACGAAATTCGTTCATCATCGCATGATATCCGTGATTTAGAAAAGGGACCTTGTGGTGAACAGCCGAATTTACACAACGTTACAGACTACCCCGAAAAAAAATACCGAGAAATTCGGATTCGCCATGAAATTTTACATAGGTAACAACAATAAAATAATTTTTCCATCGACCTTTCTTTCTTTTTTTTTAAAAATCAAAAACAAACAAAAACTTGGTTTTTCGATTTCCCAAAAATGTGAGTTTTTGAGTATTCATGTTCAAGTAATTTTTAAAAGGAGAAGTTGATGAGATAGGCGAAATCTGATTGCACCATTCGATTTCTCGTGAAAAAGTAAGTCGGAATTGCAAATAAAAAAAAAAAACATCGAATCACCACAAGGACCCATATCGCGAAACGCCTCTCATATTTTCTTTAGTTTTTCTCATCGAGTGTATTTATCTTGATTTCATCAATTTTGTCGGAAGCGTTGTGAAAATTGTTCAAAATTCACCTATCAATTAAGAGAACATTTGATGGAATATTCGTCAAAAGGATGGTGATTTGAATTCAGTTCCAAACTGTTTCCAGTTTGGATCAAGTGTATCATTACCGACGGATAGTAACCACTTGCAGTGATATAACTATGCTCATGAATATTATAGTCCCTCAACTCATCTAGGAATTGGTTGAAATCTGCCATAACACACATTGCCATATATAACATGGATTTGTTTGACGAAACAGTGCATTGTATCAACCTCAAAAGGATAAAGTTGAAAAACAGGGAGAAAAATTGATATCCCTTCTTTTTCTTTTGCTATATTTGCTGTTGGTAGGTACCTATTTAAATAATCGTGATAATCAGAAAAATTGATCTGGATAACTGGGAATAGCACTGATAAAGTAATCTCTCCAATATGCTGAGAACCTGGTCGTAGCACTTGGAAAAATAATTGTTCAAAATTGGAAGAAAAATAAATTACTTACCTAATATATTTCAAACTTTAAATATATATTTGTACATGTATCTTATTCTAACAGCATTGCTTGACTTATGGACAGCTGGACACTTCTATTACTTACCAGCGAATTGTGTTTCTAAAGGCAAATACTGGTTTGCCAGAAAAAAATTGCAGAAAATAGGCCACATTTCATGAAACTTGCCCGCTCTAGTTCAAATTTTCATGGTTACCATTTTATCATCGATCACTTACAGAATGCGACAACTCGATCGGAGCAAAGCGAACATTTTTTTGGATTCGAGGAGTGAATTTTTTACCATTTACTAATTTTTGTCAGAGAAATTAGTCTTAGTGGAGCGAGGTCGAAAGCTGTTAAATATTGATGATTGGGAACGCAAAATAACATCATTCTCGATGAACAAAGTTGATTTTCATGGTTTCCAACATTTTTAGTTGTCAGAAAATTGGAGAATTTTAAAAAATTAGAATAAAGGTCGAGTGAAGTGAGGGCCAAAAATGCTCTCAAAAATTCACAATCCATTATTTTTTCAGGATAAAATTTTATGTTTTCAAAAAGAACTGTGGATGAGTTCTGAAATCAAATTTCTTTTAAATGATGATGATGATTGATGAGTACTTACTTGAAGTCTTGAATATTTGGAACCGGATAATTTGGATTATTTGCGTTTCCACATTCATTGCTCGTTAAGCTAATCACACATGTGCGCCTCGATCCACTCCTTGCCACTTTTTTTGGAGACATTCATGAACTTTTGAATAGACGTGTAGGACCTCAGCATCTCCTCGAACACGAGTGTGGCTACATTGTATTTGTCCGGTGGCATGCGGCGAGCTCTGACAGTGACTGGCGAACCAGTTGTTTCGATGATGATTTTGATCTGGTGTACCAATACAAAAATTTTGTCAAGATTTTTCGCACTCTTAGGTAACATGACAAGTAATTTTTGAAATTTAATTCACGATTTTAATTTTTTTGAAATTGATCAAAGTGATACCGAGCCAATATCATCTCAAGGGTTGGAAGTGTAGTTGTCGATTTCTGGTGAATTTTCGGGAATTAAGTGCCAAAAAAAGGGGGGGGGGCAAAATCAAAGTTTAAGAATTTGTCCTAGAAAGCTGAAATCCAATACGAACCCTGTTTTTGAACTCCCGATTCGATTGAAAACGGTTTCGAGAACCAGTTTGAGCAGCTCTGAAGCATGCAGTAGATTTTTATCTATATTTATTGCGAATGCTGAAGTTTCCATAAAAGTTTACTCAATGAAGTTATTAAAAACTTCTGCGTACTTTTTGAATTGGAGAAAAAAAAATCATCTTACTCTAGTTGAAGTCGCATAGGTACTTCTTTCGATGGAGTAAGCATGTGTGGCTTTATTTCTCTCATCCGTTATATTTTTCCTGATTTAATCATTTTTGTCAGAAACGTTACGGAAATTATTGTTCAAAATTTACCTATCAGTGAGCACATGAACATTTGATGGAGTTTGTAGTGATTTATTTCTGGTTTCGAACGGTTTCGAATTCGGCTTAATCGTATTCATTACCGGTAGTAACCCCTTACAGTTGTACATATTATAAATAAATTGACTCAATAATACCAAATACACATTATGGTACATACTTATAATATAGACTTGTTTTAAGAAACAGTGTATTGCATCTCAAACTTAAGAATTAGAGAGAAAAATTGAAACCATTTCTTTTTCTTTGCCATTTCGCAATTGGTTGGTACCTATCTGAAAGATCGGGAAAATCATAAAAATTGATCTGGAGAACTGAGAATAGCCCTGAAAAAGTAATCTCTCTGAAATGCCGGGAATCTGGTCGTGGCACTTGGAAAAATATAAGTATATGTTCAAAATTGGAAGAAAAATAAATTACTTACCCAATATGTGTGTTTCTCTTCATATTATGGAATTTTCTAATTGGAAAAGTGTGTTGCTGAAGGCGAGTACTGGCTCGCTCGAGAAAATTACGGTAAATTGGTCAGTTTTCACAAAACTTACCTACTTCAGTGTAAATTTCCGCGGTGACCATTTTACCATCAATCACTCACTGAATGCGACAACTCGTTTTGGAGTAAATCGAACAAAAATTCGTAATTTTAAAGCCTCATCGTTGAGATCGCCGTGGCATAACGATGTTTTAGTGATTCTTCAGAACTAATACAACATTATTTTGGATTCGAGAAGTGAATTTTTTATCCTTTACTAACTTTGATCAGAGAAAGGAAAAGAAACCCGATCTAGCCTGAGCGAAGCTCTCTCGAAAGATGTGAAAAATTGATGATTGGAAACGTAAAACAACATCATTTTCGATGAAAAAAATTGATTCTCATGTCTTCAGCATTCTTAGTTTTCAGGAATGACAAAAAACAGCATCTGTTTTGAGGATCCATTTGAGAAACTTTCTTTCTTAAGATCTCCTCAATATTATAGAAATCTGAGCTCAAGAACTCATTTTGCTTGTTGAAAATGTCGATCAAGATTAGCGTATACCTACTTTTTAAATTAGAGAAACGAAAAATCATCTTACCCCAATTGAAGTCGCATAGGTTATAGGTACATGGTTGCAATCTATTTCATGAAACGTTGTGCTTAGCATGGATTGAGATGGATTTTGCCACGTTCACTTTTGTATAGTTAGGGTACTGGAATATCAAATTTTCAAATTTCATCCTTAAAATTTCGAACACAAAGTCGAGCTTTTATGAACTTATAGGAAAATTTTATCCATAATTTTGCCATCGCTTGGGATCCTTGCCATATACTTCTCATTACGCGATGTCATTGCTTTGGCGCGTACTGAAATCTGAGCTCAAGAACTCATTTTGTTAATTGAAAATGTCGATTAAGAATAGCGTACTTTTTAGATTAGAGAAACAAAAAATCATCTTATCCCATTGAGAGGAATTTTGCCACGTTCGCTTTCATTTCATCAGGTATACTGGAATATCAAATTTTCAAATTTTATCTTTTTCAATTTTGAACACGATGTCGAGCTTTTATACGCTTGTAGTAGAATTTCATCCGCTGGACTGTGCTGTTGTCTTCACATTTTCGTTAATAGTTATTCTAATTCAGTGTATTTTTATTGATTTCATCATTTTATTGCCGGAGACGTTGCGGAAATAGTTCAAAATTTACTCATCAGTGATGACTGAACATTTGATGGATATTCGTGAATTTTTCCCTAAATTTTGGATTATATTTTTCCGGTTCGGCTCAATCATATCGCTACCGATAGTGACCACTTGCAGTCATACTCGTATGTAATTGTGTTTCGAGATTTGCTCATTTGCGATTGTCGTTGGCATCGTTTGAATAGTTCTTTGATGACGTTGAACGTCGTCTTGCAAACACTGACCTCTTTGGGGACTTTGGAGGTCCACGTGCCGGCGAAGAGACTGGCGATCGACGATTGTTTTCTGATGAAGATGAATTTTTCCTACGAGGAGACTTTGGTGATTTTCGCGCCTCGATTTTCGAAGTCAGTTTGTTTCGAACTGGTGACATTTTCTTTTCGGTTTTGTTTCGGTCGAATTTACGGTTAATCGTTACTTTCTTCGGACGTGTTTTTACTCTTTCTGCTTCTGGATTTAAATTCTCGCTATTCGATGGCTGCGGTTCGATGTTCTTTGGCGGTAATACCATCTGATTTAGGATCCTTTCGGGTGATTCTTTTATCCTTGCCTTATTTTCAGCCATGGTTCTCAAAGTATAAAATTGTTGAAAAAGAGAGCCAAGAAAAATAACGTGTGCTCGTAATCGAAGCAAAACAGACAAAGGCAAGGAGAAATGCGTTAGAATGCACTCGATGGTGCAATTTGTCGATTCCCCTATCAACCTTCGTACTTTTGAATAAAGGAATCTGCAGAAAGGTGGGGATGGCGGGCTAGCTGGGGGATGAAGATTTTATTGAAACTTTATCCTACCCAGCTAGGCCGGAAGGAAAGTAGAAAGTGGGTATCTTATTTGTGACGTCATTCGTGTTCGAGCGAATGATCGACTCGAACGACGAACGACTGAATCATTCTCTGTGATTTTTACTGTATCGAAAATTCCGAAACTTACATTTCGTAACCTTCGACACTGAACGAAGCGGCGTCGAAAGCTGCGAAAAATTGATGATTGCAAACGCAAAACAACATAAAAGTTAATTTTCATGGCTTTAACATTTTTATGGCCCCGACAAGTTTGAAATTTTTCTGTAACTTGGCGTACCATACTTCTTGCTTGTGAAACTTCTTGGATTAGAGAAATAAAAAGTCATCTTACCCTAGTTCTAGTTATTGTCTGGAAATTTGGTGCTTCAAATCAAATCAAATCAAATATATTTATTGCAGGTCACAGCTTTCGCTGCATTTACAATGTCATACAAAAAGGTACTAATAGATACAGGTAGGTATGAATAACAGTTAGCATACAGGCCATTTTTTAAATGTTACATACATTTATAAAAGGGTTTAAAACGATAAAAATTATTGAAAATTTAAATTTAAAAAATAAAAAATAAAAATATGAATATAAATGAAGTAGAATACTTAATGAAAAAAAACAAGTAAATAAAAAAAGAAAGAAAAAAAAACAAGGAAAACAAAGTAAGCTTATGAGTTTAGCTGTAGCATTTCTTCAACATCATAGAACGCATATCTCTGTAGCCAATTTTTCAACTTCTTCTTAAAAAGGTTTTTGGATTGTATATTTTTTAGTTCTTGTGGTATTTTATTATAAATTTTTGAGGCCATAAAATCAACGTTACGTTGCATAATTTTTGTTCTTAAATTTTCACCTATTGCCAAATGTTTGAATCTTGTTTCATATGTGTGAGAAGGGACCTTGAGATTTATTATTCCATTCTTTATCATAATACACAGTTGAAGTATGTACTCACAGGAAGCTGGCAGTATCTTGTTTTCAATAAAGACTGGTTTACAGGATTCTCTTGGATGTTTTCGAAACATTATTCTTACAGCTCTTTTTTATATTAATAGTACACGTTGGAGTAGACTGGGATTACCACCCCAAAGTGCTATTCCATAGCTTAGATTAGAATGAAATAGGCCAAAATATGCAAGTTTTAAAGTGTGAGAGTGTGTTATTTCACGGAGCTGTCGTAGTAAGTAGGTATAAGTGGAAAGTTTTTTGGTTAAATGGTCCACTTGGTTATTCCATTTCAAGTCAGAGAGCATTATTGATCATTCTGTACAAATATCAAAACAGATTTTGTGCATAACTATGTATTTTAAGTTGAGAACAATGCTTATTTCGAGTACCAATAAACATCTCATAGATGCGGAAAAAAGCGAGTTACACGTGATATTTATTCATAAAAAGTTCCTGCGAACAATTTTCATCGACGAATAATTGCTCCTCAACTTTCTCAAGAATTTCACGAAACTCTTGACTGGACTGTGTATTTATGTAGGTATTTATATACTCTCCACACCTCCACAGTCCCCCCTTCGGCACGTTTCTAGTTTCGGGACTGGTCCATTTTTCCCCAAAACAGGATAGGCACGAGATAGAGCGAAAATATGTGATTTTTTTTCGAAAATACTTGATCATCGAGAATCCAAATTTTTCATTCAAGGGGGGAGGGGGAGGAGGAGGGTGTCTCGTATGTCCAGTGGTGATATTTGTATGACAAGAAATTTTTCGGCCTCCGTGTTTCATTTACAAATTTTTTTCATTCTCGTCTTTGACATTTAATGAGTTAGCTAGGTACTGAATATTCACTTGGGTAGAAAATCCATGACGACCTATGAGCCAGACGATCGCGATCTTTATTTCGACACATGCCCTACAGTTTTGAAATCAATTTTTTTTTAATGACGATGCTAAAACTGATGACTACTTACTTGAAGTCTTGAATACTTGGAACTAGATAGTCGTCCAGTGTTACAACTAGTTTTGTAGTCAGAAGAGCTAAAAACTTGATTTTTGAGTTCCAAAGTTGCCTTTTTAAATTTTTTTTTTGCTTTTGTTGAATTGTAATTTCATGAAAATTTTTCTTTTTATTTTGCTATTTTGCAATTGATACTTACCTGAAAGATCGGGAAAATCATAAAAATTGATCTGGAGAACTGAGGATAGCCCTGAAAAAGTAATCTCTCTCTAATGCAAGGAATCTGTTCGGGGCACTCGGGAAAATATCTGTTCAAAATTGAAAGAAGAATAAATTACTTACCTATTATACCTAATTCTATCTTACCGATGTGTGGGCTTGAGAATCAATCCTACCTCCGAGTGGCCCAGCATTTTGAAATTCGAATATGAAGTGAATTCCAGCTACCGAATTATTTTTGGTAAAATTTTGTGAAAATTTAAATTCAAAAATTTGTTTAATGCCGAAAAACTGCTAAAAAAAGTTTTTTTCCGTTTCCAATCGATTTTAACAGAATGACAAAAGTAGAAAACGTACTGAATTTCAGTTTCAGCTTTCTAGGTTTATTTGATTAAATTTTAATTTTGTTCCACTTTTGGTTCAAATTTGATTTTAAAACATGCGCCTAAACTCGTAAAATGTGCTTGAGCACCTGAAATTTTGGCTGAAGATGTACATTCTTTACTTTATTTGGTACGGCTCTGCCAAGATCAAAATTTTGCTGCCACTAGGTGTACCTATTCTTGCTTGGTAAATGTACAGACATCAAAAAATTACGTGATGTCATTATTTTGGTCTGTACTGAAATCATGAGCTTAAGAACTCATTTTGCTAGTTGAAAATATGTCGATTAAGAATTGCGTACTTTTTAAATTAGAGAGACAAAAAATCATCCTACCTTAGTTGGAGTTGGTATCAACTAATATTCAATGCACTTATTATTCTCTTCTGTTGGTTGACGACTTCTGATGATTTAGAGAAGTATCCGAGCATAAATGTTGTACAGAATACTCTAAAACGTGTATTCTGAGTCAGAATTTAGTGGAAATCGAACTTTTGTACTTTTATATTATGATTAACATCCCTCCTTCTATCATTAGGTCCATGAAACGACAAATTTTGAACTTTTTCTAACATTATAAAAACAATTTGCAACAATTTTGGAGAGTTTTTGAGTACCTACAAATTATAATCCACCAAAACCTGCATGAACACGTTTGTTCTGGAGCAAAGGTTGATGGATTTTATTATCGTGCATTAACTTTTATTCAACGTGTGCGCATATTTGCTAGAAAAAATAATCTCATTCGACCTATTTACCAACAGACAAATATTTACCTGAAATTTGAGCTTAAGAACTCATTTTGTTAGTTGAAAAAATGTCGATTAAGAATAGCATACCTAATTTTTAAATAAAATTAGAGAAACGAAAAAATCATCTTACCCCAGTAGAGTCGCGTAAGTTAGGTAATTAGTTGTAATACTGTTATGGGAAGGATTGCCCTACATGCTCTGCTAGTGATTCGTATCAGTCTTTCTTAGGAAAAAGCCCGGGAAATAGCTACGTGTACCTTTACAGTACACTTTTTACTCCCTTATACTGGAAGGTATGGTAATGTGTTAACTGCTATATTAGGTATATGATCGTCTGTTTAAATGATTGAAGTGTGTCAGTGTGTTCGAATGTCACCCACACACACACGCAAAGACGATCATTGTATGTATTCTATAGGGGAAACATGAACCAGTATCTGTAATGTTTACTTAATGCGAGGGTGATGATCGTCTCTATACACACATATGTGAGGGCGCATATGGAAAGGGACCTTATGACTAAAAAATCAATTTTTTATTTCTTCGCCAAATTTTTGTAGGGACTCTTTAAAAATCGAGTAGAACCCTCCATAGGCCCCAATTTTTATTATTTCATAGATTTTTTTTACTTTTAAGCGAAGCATGCATACATTTATCATTCATAAAAGTTGAAAAATGACCCAAAAAATTTGAAAAAGACGTAAAAACGAGTAAAAAATGAAAATTTTACTAAAACTTGTGACTTTAATAAGACATGAGTGGAATAAATCATTAAAAAAATTTTCCGATAGCGGAACTCGAATCTAAGACTTTCAGCAAGGTACATACACCCTATTGACAAAATTATGCATAAAAACAGGCGTGTTGGCACAATCATGCGTGAATTTGGACTTTTTTCAAAAAAAGCATGCGATTCAGCCTGCGAATATCATGCGTAAAAGCAATGGTAAAGCATATAAAATTAAATAGAAATTTAAAAAAATTAAATAGAAATTAAAAAGTTTTTGCCCTGGGCGGGAATCGAACACAGGACCCGCGGTATAGATCTGTCCGCGCTACCTAACTCACTTGGCCACTTCGCCAGTTGCGAAGAGTGGAGTTATTTCCGCATAAATGTTTGTGCGTTGTGAACTTGTCAAATTTTTAAATTTTTCTCCCAAGTCCAAAAAGTGCAAACATTTATGGGGAAATAACTTTACTCTTTATAAGCAGCGAAGTGGCCGAGTTGGTTAGGTAATGCGGAGAATCAGAATAATATGCGGGTCCCAGGTTCGATTCCCACCCAGGGCAAACATTTTTTAATTTCTATTTCATTTTATATGCTTTAACATTGCTTTTACGCATGATATTCGCAGGCTGAATCGCATGCTTTTTTTGAAAAAAGTCCAAATTCACGCATGCTTGTGCTATGCATAAAAGCATGCATTTTAGCATGCTATCGCATAATTTTTGTCAATAGGGTGCACCTAGCCACCAGTATCAATTTACGAAATGTATTTTTTAACAATATATTATAACTAACTTTAATGTGAAACTATATAAAAAACACAAGTTGAAAGGGTGGTCTATGTACCTCATTACACCTTGTCTACAACCCTTAATCGATAAATACCAATGCACGAGCAAAAAACATTGTCTTTGATCTTACGACTTCGCGATAGTAGGTTCTCGTCCATACCCAGAGGCAGGGTTGGCAAGTAGACTATATAGTCTACTTTACATGCTTTGTCTACGTGTAAACAACGTTACTGTAGACAACAATAGTTTACATGTAGACATTGTAGACTATGTAAACTATGTAAACTACAAAGTAAAACTGTTTTCTGTTTTAGAATAATGCCTTTTTTTACATGTATTTTGGCGGAAGATTCAAAAAATTTGTGGTTAAAATTCAAAGTGTTCAAAAACGAGATTCAAAAAACGTCCAAAAACTGGACTTTTGATGATCCGCGTAAAAAAAAACATAGGTACCTACTAGACAAAAAAGCAATACTTTTCAGTTTTTGGCAATTTTTGGCAGAAAAACACCTTTTGGATAGGTAATTCTAGAAAAAAAAGTGAAAATCTTTAGCAATATTGTCAAGCTGAAAAGCGAGAATTTGAATCTCTCACAAAGCAAAAGTTGGCAATTTTAGCAAAACGTAGCATTTTCATAAATTTTCCCAAAAAACGAGATTTTTTTGCATTTCTTGGATGAAAAAAATGAAACTTTGAACAATTTTTAAAAAAAGTAAGGCTTTTCAATGTTTTGGCAAAAAAATAAAGTTTTTAGAAATTTGGCTAAAAAAACAAGAATTTTCATCAATTTTTGAAGAAAAAAAGTGAGTATTTTATTTTTGACAACTTTTGGAAAAGAAAAAACTTGAAAAATGCAAAATTGACAATTTCAGCAGAAGTAGATATCGTCAATTATTAGTAAGAAAATTATACTTTTTCACAATCTTTGTCGAATTTAAAATTTTTCAGTTAAAAAGAGCGGGTGATTTTTTTTGAAAAAAAAAACAATTTTTAGCATGGGGGGAGATCATTTGGGAATACACAACTTCGAAGTTGACATACATTACACGTAGTCTACAGGAAGTCTACATTACGTGAAGTTTACATAGATTACGCGACAAACGTAGACTATGTAGACAATGATAGTCTACGCGTAGAGAACCAACCCTGCCCAGAGGTGTAGCGATCCGTCGGTCGTTACATCTAACATGTATGATCGCATGAACATCTTGTTCATGTCATCCCTTTCTTGGTTGTACCACTTTCGGTGTGGAAATATCGTTTAACGTAATTGATTCTATCTCTTTTCATTGACCCTTTTGGGATTAATTCTCGATATTCCTGACATCGAGGGTTAATCCGACTAAATATTGTGAATAATGCTTAAGAAATCCTTTCCTGAAAATGTGCTTTATAAACGACTCTAAAAATACTGCGAACATCTCTTTCGAATAACACTTTAAAAATATTGCTTTCGAATAATTCATTCAAATTACTCTTTTCGCAAAATAAATAATACTTTCGAATAACGTTTTCTGATCGATTCTGTCGCGATCACTAGTATTAGGGTGATCAAGGAGAGACAGCAAAATTGCAGTGTCAGTAAGTAGTTTAATTATTTTCCCCTGGGCTGCGTTCGCCCATCCTGATTAATAATGTTCAACATAAAGATAATTTAATTGTGTCGAAATGTAACCATATCGCGTTTTTATATTATTTAATTATTTTTATAAACCCTCGCAAAATGCGTACCTCGCATTTAACTATGTTTTCATTTATCCATCTATTGTCTGTAATTACAAGCATGTGCTCGTATGTTAGCGTAGATTACTGAAGTGTCTCTAGTACCTGGACTATTTCTAATAAAAATGTCATTGAAAGGCGTTAAAATGTGTTTTTATTTAAGATAGGATCAGGAAATATTGTTATGGCAAGTTAGAATTATTGAAACTCTCCCATTTGAGCTAGTCTGGGATATGAGGCAAATATTCCCCACTAAAGGAATATTTCTTAGCCGCATACACGTAGAGAATAACACCATCTTTCTACTGAGAATAATTCTTCCTTCGACTATAACAATATATCAATGTTTTCAAATTTCATCCTTACAGTTTCAAACACAAAGTCAAGCTTTTATCAATCCGTAGGAAAATTTTATCCGCCGGACTGTGTTGGCGTCTTCACATTTTCATTAATTTTTCTCATCCGTTTTTTCCTGATTTCATCATTTTTGTGAGAAATGTTGCGGAAATAGTTTGAAATTTACCACAGATGATGGATATTCGTAAATTTATTTCTTAATTTTAGATTATATTTTGGGTAGTGATTTAAATCCGGTTTCGAGCAGTTTCCCGTTCAGCTCAAGCGTATCATTACCGATAGTGACCACTTGCAGTTGTATAAATTGCCTCATGAAGTCATGAACAACAATGCTTATGGTTGAACAAGCAGTCATAAGACACATCGGTATGTGGACTTGTTTGAAGAAACAGTGCATTGCATCTCAAAAAGGATGAACTTGTTCGAACCCGAAGTCGAGCTTTTATCATTTTGTGGGAATATTTTATCCGCTGAACTGTGTTGTTGTCTTCACATTTTCTTTAGTTTTTCTCATTCATTATAACTTATTTTCTGAATTCATCATTTTTATCGGAAATGTTTGTGGAAATGGTTCGAAATTTATTTATCAGTAAAAACCGAACATCTAATGGAAAATTGTCAATTTTTGCTCAATTTTGGATTGTATTTTGGGTAGTGAATACTGAATAGAATCCGGTATCGAGCAGTTTCCAGTTCGGCTCAAGCGTATCATTACCGATAGTAACCACTTGCAGATAAATTTACTCATGAATGTATTTAATCGATACTGCTATACTTAGGTACATACTATAGACTTGTACTTGTTTGAAGAAACAGTCTGCATTGCATCTCAAAAGGATAAACTTGAGAATTGGAAAGAAAAATTGAAACCTTTTCTTTTTCTTTGCTATTTCGCAATTATTGGTTGGTATGAAAAGATATTAATGGTTGAATAGAGTTTATTCTGACTAGATCCTACCCAATTACCAATAAGGTATATTCACGTAATATATTCAGTACTTATGAGACTCCTGACTACCTTACTGTTCTCTATCTTTACACCAAATGTTAATTATATACTTACCACGAATACGATAAAAAGGTTCATTACACGAAATAACTGATTCAACAGATCAATACTACATGATTTATTAGCATATCACGGTGACAATCGAATTAATTCTTTGTATAATGAAATAACAGATTTTACGCGAATTTGCAAACAATTAACTAACAATATTAACCGATAGAACACGATATTTTACAATATTAAAACGTTCCTAGGCAAGCTATAAAAACAGACTAGACCGAGCCAACTGAGAACAACCTTCACTACACTAAGTACCCCCTACCTATCATAGGTACCTATTCTCCCTCCCTACTCTAGGTACCTATATCGTTGTACTTTGCTAATTTACAGGTATGTTACAGGGTTTATTCCAAGGAATAATCGTGAGGATTATTCATTGTACTAAAGGCCATATCTACTATGACAGGTACTTATCTGAAAAATCGGGAAGATCATAAAAATTGATCTAGAGAACTGAGAATAGTCCTGAAAAAGTAATCTCTCTGAAATTCTGGGAATCTGGTCGGGTCACTTGGAGATATATCTTTTCAAAATTGGAAGGAAAATAAATTACTTATCCAATATGGGTTGTTCTAACTTACTAATAATGGATGTGTTCTTCAATTATACGGGGCTTTTTTTTTTTTACCGGAAAATGGTGTTGCTGAAGGCGACCGGCTTGCCCGAAAAAAATAGGGAGAATTGGTCAGTTTTCACGAAACTTACCTGCTTCAGTGTTAATTTCTGTGGTGACAATGTCACCATCAATCACTTACGAAATACGACAACTCGTCTTGGAGCAAATCGAACAAAAATTCGGCTAGGTCGAAAGATGTGAAATGTTAGAAGTGCTCTTTTCGATTTATAGTGAATTGATTCGGCAGTTAAGTGCCAAAGTGAAACAAAAATCTTTTTATAAAATTGGCCCAGAAAGCTGAAATTTGATATGAACCTTATTTTTGACCTTTTGAATCGATTGAAACCCGTTTTGAACCACTTTGAGCAGCTGCGAAGCCTCCAGCAGATTTTTATCTATTTATTTTAAAGGTGAGAATTTCCATAAAAGTTTACCCAATAGAGTTGGAAACCTCAATTGTATCAAGCTGAGTCGATTGGAGGAGATTTCAAGCCGATCTGGAGCCTTCGGGTGTCTTTTGGAACATCAGGTTTTCAAGAAGTGTCATAAAAACTTTTCAAATCAACTTCAGCACGTGTATTAAACAGGGCTTTTGCACTCTACTGATTGTGCAACACTTTTCCAAAACACCAATAAGCGTATGTCGCATTCTCACATGCTACATCTTAGATAATTTGGTCGGTTTTTTGGATACTTTTTTAAAATCTGAAATTTTCAAAATATACATATCCGGAGGCTCTAGAACGGCTGGAAACTACCTCCGAACGTCTTAAATTGGAGAAACAAAAAAATCATCTTACCCCAGTACATCCCGTCTTCTATCATTTGGAACACGAGACGATCAATTTTGAACTTTTTATAACACAGTCTAAATACAATTTGCAAGAATTTTGGAAAGTTTTTGAGTACCTACAAATTATAATCCACCAAAACCTGCATGAACACAGTTGTTCTGGAGCAAAGGTTGATGGATTTTATAATCGTGTATCAATTACTTTTTATTCAACGTGCGTGCATATTTGCCAGAAGAAATTATCTCATTCGACCTATTTACCAACAGACAAATATTTACCTGAAATTTGAGTTCGAGAACTCATTTTGCTAGTAGAAAAAATGTCGATTAAGAATAGCGTACTTTTTAAATAAAATTAGAGAAACAAAAAAATCATCTTACCCCAGTGGAGTCGCGTAAGTTATAGGTAATTAATTGTAATATCAAATTTTCAAATTTCATCCTTACAGTTTCAAAATACAAAACCAAGCTTTTATCAATCCGACGGAAAATTTTATCCGCCGGAGTGTGTTGGCGTCTTCACATTACTTTAATTTTTCTCATCCGGTTTATTTTTCCTGATTTCATAATTTTTGTGGGAAATGTTGCGGAAATAGTTCGAAATTTACCCATCATAGTAAAAACTGAACAGATGATGGATATTCGTAAATTTTTTTTCGTAAATTTCGGATTATATTTTGGGTAGTGATTTGAATCCGGTTTCGAGTGGTTTCCAGTTCAGCTCGATCATATCACTACCGATAGTAACCACTTGCAGTCCTACTCATATAGATCTACCTACTCGTAGTACGTCATTTTTTTGGTTCAGGAAACGATTAAAACTGTCATAAGACACATTGGCATGGTATAGACTTGTTTGAAGAAACAGGACACCGCATCTCAAAAGGATAAGGTTCAGAAATAGGGAGAAAAACTAACATCCCATTTCTTTTTCTTTTGATATTTGCAATTGATAAGTAAGCTACTTATTTAAAAGATCAAACAAATCAGAAAAATTAATTTTGAGAACTGAGAATAGCCCTGAAAAAGTAATCTCTCTGAAATGCTGGGAATCTGGTCGTGGCACTCGGAAAATCTTCTGTTCAAAATCGAAAGAAAAATAAATTACTTAGCTGCAGGTGCTTCATTGCGATCACTTCCGCACAATTAAATCTTGGGTGACATGACCAGTGATTTTTGAAATATATAATTCACGACTTCAATTTTTTTGAAATTGATCAAAGTGATACCGAACCAATAAAATCTCGAGTGTGTTGGAAGTAGTGCACTTTTCGATTGCTGGTTAATTTTTGGGAATCAAGGGCCAAATATGAAACAAAAATCTCTCTTCATGAAATTGGCCCAGAAAAGCTGTAATTGGACATGAACCCTATTTTTGAACTCCCAAATCGATTTAAAACAGTATCGAACCACTTTGAGCTGCTCTGAAGCCTCCAGCAGATTTTTACTCATTTATTTTAAATGTTAAAAGTTCTATAGAAGTTTACACAATGAAGTTGGAAACCTCAATTCACTTTATACCCTAATTTTATAATTGTGAGTCGATTGGAGGGGGTTCCAAAGCCGTTCTGGGACCTCAAGCTGTATTTTGGATCATCATATTTTCAAGAAGTGTCATAAAAACTGCATGCAAATCAAATTCAACGTGTGTAAGCGCGACTGATGCACTGTACTGATTATGTAACACTTTTCCAAAATAATAATGAGCATCTGTCGCATTCTCACATGCTATAGATAATTTGAATGGTTTTTAGGGCACTTTTTGAAAACTCGAATTTTCAAAATAAATATCTGGATGCTCCAGAACAGCTGGAAACTACCTCCGGACTTTTTAAATTAGAGAAACAAAAAATCCATCTTACCCTAGTTGGAGTCGCACATGTAGTAAGTTCGTTGTGGTAAGTTCTTTGAAGCAGCTGTCGCATTCTCACATGCTTTAGATTTTCCTATCCAGGAGGGGTGGGGATGTATAACATACCCTCTACAGCCCCCTTTACGGCATGCCTCTGGTTTAGGGGCTGAACCATTTTTTCAGAAACACGATGGAAAGGAGCTGGAGCGAGAAAAAAACGTGATTTTTCTCAAAAATACTTCATATTTGATAATCTTTATTTTTCCCACGAAGGAGGGGGGCGGTATTAATTATTCTCATTTTCGACTTTGAAATTTAATGAGCTACTGAATTAACTTGAGTGCAAATTCAAATACGGCCAAGGAACCAGACCATTGCGATCTTTATTCTGACTCGCGTCGTTATTTCTCGAAAGACGGTAGATACTGGATCAGTGGATCAGTTTTGAAATCAAATTTCTTGTTAATGATGATGATGATTGATGAATGCTTACTCGATGTCTTGAATATTTCAAACTGGTTAATTATGGAGTCGCGCGGTGTTCCAGGTTTTTTGCTTTATTCAGTATGGCTCTGCCAAGTACATACAAAATTTTACAGCTACTTGAGATCAAAATTTCGGCACGTACTGAAATCTGAGCTCATGAACTTATTTTGTTAGTTGAAAACGTCAATTAAGAATATCGTACTCGTACTTTTTAAATTATTGGAGGGAAAAAGTCATCTTATTACTCCACTAAGTCCGGAATACTAATATTTCCGCTGGATGAAACATGTTGTAGTAAAAAATGCCATAAAAACTGTTCAAATCAACTTCGTAACGTGTAAATGCGACTGATGCTTGTTAGTGACTTACTCTACTAATTATACAACACTGTTCCAAAATACTATAATAAACACTTGTCACATTCTCACATGCTAATGGCGATTTTCACATTTTCTAAGGCACTTTTTGGAAATATGAAATCGGAATATGTATTTGGAGGCTCCAAAATGGCTTGAAACTACCTCCAGAAGGTCCAGCATTTTGAAATTCGAGTATGAAGTAAGTTCTAGCTTGGATATTTCAGTTTTTAAAAAAAATTTCAAGGTTGCATATCTATTATTCTTTTCCGTTTTCAAACGATTTCAAGGGAGGAGCAACAAATATAATAGAGAGCGTACCAAAATTCAGCTTTCTAGGTTATTTTGATAAAATTTTGATTTTGTCTAATCGTTGGTTCTATTTTTTTTTTCAAACATGCCCCAAAAGTTGTGTAAAATGCACTCGAGTACCTAAGATGATGGCTAGTGATGTACATATTTTTGCTCTACTCGGTATGGCTCCTTCAAGTTCAAAGTTTTGGTGCCACTTTTGGATAGATACCATACTTATTGTTTGATAAATGTGAGTACAGTATCAAAATTTTGACACGTTTGAAATCTGAACTCAAAAACTCATTTTGCTAGTTTGAAATGTCGATTAAGAATTGCGTACCTTACATACTTTTTGAATTGGAGAAAAAAAAATCATCTTACCCTGTTGAAGTCGCATAGGTAGGTACTTTTGTGGATAAGATTCGCCTGTGTTACTTTCTTCACATTTCTTTTGGTTTTTCTCATTCAGTGTATTTTTCCTGATTTCATCATTTTTATCGGAAGTGGAAATTGTTCAAAATTGATTTATCGGTTAAAATCTGAACATTTAATAGAAAATTGTAAATTTTTCCTCAATTTTGGATAGTGATCTGAATCCGGTTTCGAGCAGTTTCTAGTTCGGCTCAAGCGTATCATTACCGATAGTAATCACTTGCAGTCATGCTCGTATAACTTCGCGCGTCATAATGCGACTTTTTTCTGTTCAGGATCAGGAAACGATTGAAAACTGTCATAAAACACATTGGATTAATATAGACTTGTTTGAAGAACAACCTTGAATGGATAAAGTTGAGAAAAATTAACGCCTTAACCTTTTATTTTGCTATTTGCAATTGTTTGGTGCCTATTTAAAAGATCGGGAAAATTAGAAAAATTGATCTGGACAACTGAGAATAGACCTGAAAAAGTAATCTCTCTGGAATCTGGTCGGGGCACTTGGAAAAATATCTGTTCAAAATTGGAAGAAGAATAAATTATGCCTAACTTACCATTTTATCATCGATCAAGCACAGAATGTCACAACTCGTCTTGAAGCAATGCGAACAAAAAATTTGTTCATGATTTTATCGTCTCGTTTAAACCACGGATGCATTACACGCATGTGTCGTGACTGTCGTTTACCAGTGAACAGCTGATCCAGCCTCTTGTTTTTACCTCTTACATATTTACACCTGTTAAATGAGTATTCGATTTAAAGATTTCGTTGCTTTCAACGCGAATGCGTTTGATTGTTCGAAAATTAATTCGAAAATGAGATAATTTTTGGCTCAAATTTGTGTGTTTCAAGTCGTTATCAAATATTAAGTTGTGTTTTGGCACCCTCTTTTTCATTTTCAACCCAATTAATGCAATTTGGACGTGTTGGAATTCAAAATAAGCTCGTGTTCGTATTCGAATTTTATTTTGTTTTTATTTTCATTATGAAATGCGAGTTTGAATAAAATAATGGAAAAATTGAAAGCTATCCTTACCGGGTTTGAAAGGTCCATCATTTCTTGCGATTGGATGGATGTTGGTACGTCTAAGAGTTTTAGAGGTCCAAAAGTTACACACAAACAAAAAAAAATTTTTGTTGCTGCTACATGAAGGTAGAAAAAAAATGATTTCATGCAATGGTCAGCTTCTCAATATTTCTTAGAGAAGAAAATAAACCTGATACGTTGAAGAACTCAGCATGCGGGTTTAAATCCAGAAAAATTGCATTCAAAAAAATTTCATTATAGTGTCAAAACTCTTGAATACAGAAAGAAAAAATGTTTACTTACATAATTTTTTTGGTTTATTATATGTGTAGTCTTTCTGATTGGTTATTATTATGTATAGTCTTACACATAATTTTTTCAATGGTCACAGCACGCTGCTCCATCGACATGATCCGATATCTAAAAATCTGATAAATTATTGCAAAAAAAATCCTAGCATCGGTAGTATACGAAGCTGAAAAGTCCCCCTTTCGACAAGCCACTGGTTTTGAGCAGTTTTTCCAGTTCGCTCAAGCGTATCATTACTTATAGTAACCACTTGCAGTGATATGCACAACTTGCTCGTGAATTTCTTAAAGCAAGATTTTTGCGATTGTAGTGTTTTTGAAATTGATCAAAGTGACACCGAAAAAGTCAAAAATTAGTATGTTAACGGTACATATTACATACATAAGTTATTTCTCAACACTTTTGGAGTTTTTTCATTTACCAACTGAACTTGTTGAAATTTCGACCACGAAGTCGTGCTTTTATCAATCTGTAGGAAAATTTTATCCATGGGATTATGTTGCTATCCTCATATTTTCTGTAGTTTTTCTCATCCAGTGTAGTCATCTTGATTTCATCAATTTTGTCGGAAGCGTTGTGGAAATTGTTCAAAATTCACCTATCAATTAAGATTGAACGTTTGATGGAATATTCGTCAATTTTTTCTTTGATTTTGGATTATATACTTACCTAGTAGGATGGTGATTTGAATTCAGTTCCGAACAGTTTCCAGTTCTCATGAATTATGGTCGCCTCTGATTTCATCTAGGAATTAGTTGAAAGCTGTCATAAGACACATTGGCATAACATGGACTTGTTTGATGAAACAGTGCATTGTATTTACCCAATTGACAAAATCATAAGCGTTTTGCTAGCGGAACCTCGCGTTTACCTCGCTGACTCGCGTTTATCTGGCGAATTTCTCGCGATTTCCAGCTAGCAACATTTCCTTCCTCACGCAAATCAAGCAGTTTACTAGCGATTGTAAGCTAGCGTTTTAGATGCTCGCAAAAAGCTAGCGATCATCTAGCGCATTTCAGCTACTTTAAAAATGGTTAGATTTACTCGTTTTATGCTAGCGAAAAGCAAGCGATCATCTCGCGCACTTGAGCTAGTTTGAAAATGCTTAGATTTGCTCGTGTAATTCTAGCAATCTGCGAGTGAATTTTTGCTAGCTTTCCTACTCATGACGCATGACGTCACCATCACATGATTACGGTTATAGTCTTTGTTTTCACAGGGTATTCCAGAGTAACTCAAAATGGCGTTTTTTCATTTTTTTATGCCTATATTAACAATCAAGATTGCGAGGTACAATTTTGGAAACACGTTTTTTGTATGTATTTTTGGCCCTTAAACATCATATACTATATTAGAAGTTTTTGCTTTGGTGCGCCGTGGTGAAAACTTGGAATAATATATCGTAGGGGGATGGGGGGGGTGAAATGGGAATGTTTAGAAAAATGATTATCAATGAGTAGGGTGTCGTTTTCACATGATTCAATACCGCTGAGCACGAATGTGACTTGATATTTTCTGCTACACTCACCTTCCTCTCTCCAGAGCACCTCAGCCCCCCTCAATTTTCACGATTTTCGAAATAAAGTTATTTTGATGATGTTGGTTTCATTGCTATGGGAAATTTACATAAGTCCATTGTTATTGTACATGCAATTTCCCGTAGAATGAGCTACAGCACATGGCTCCCCCTCATACCATTCTTTACTTTTTTTATCAGTATTTCGTTACCATATTTTTTTCTCGTGATTTTTTATGTAGGTAGTCATTGAATTATAAAATACATACTCATACGTACTCAAGTTACAGTTATCATAGAATATTATTATGCCACATATGCTCTGTATACCTATACAGTGCAGTACACATACAGATTTGTTACGTTTTCTGTGTAGAAAAAAATCAAGGGTCCACCCCCTCGGGGGGGGGGAGTCATGTGCTGTAGCTCATTCTACGAGAAATTTTATGCACAATAACAATGCTCTTATGTAATTTTCCCATAGCAATGAAACCAATGTCATCAATACAACTTTATTTCAAAAATCGTGAAAATTGAGGAGGGCTGAGGGGCTCTGAAGAGGGGTAGGTGAGTGTAGCAGAAAATCTGAGGTCATATTCGTGCTCAGCGGTATTGAATCATATGAAAACGATACCCTACTCATTGATAATTATCTTCCTCAAAATTACCATTTCACCCCCACCCCCTACGATACATTATTCCAAGTTTTCACCACGGCGCACCCAAGCAAAAATTTCTAATACAGTATATGATGTTTGGGGGCCAAAAATACATCCAAAAAACGGGTTTCCAAAATTGTACCTCGCAATCTTGATTGTTAATAGGCATAAAAAAATGAAAAAAACGCCATTTTGAGTGGTAAATATGAGGGGAGGGGGTTGAAATTTTTTGTGGAGATACCTACCAAGAATATACATAATACATAACTTCCACAAAAATTTTCAAAATCGGTTGAAATGGAGCTGAGAAAAGTGTTATTGAAATTTCAAAAAGGGGGGTTCCCCAAAAAGGGGAGGTGGTATTGATCTAAAATTTTTCACGCGGTAGTTTCTCAATGGTACCCATCTCCCATGCTAGTATCAACCCGAACGCTCTCGGGGGCCGTTTCACCCCTCCTATGCGCCAATAGTTTTTTTTGTGTTTTTTAGACAACCCCTCTCATTTGAATGGTTCCAGCTCCGGCCCCCTTGGGGGTAGAAGGAAAGTTGATATATCACTAGATCGAAAATTTGACGTAGATTCTTTTATCTAACCACATATTTTTCGCTAAAATGCAATGCGGGGGAGAAAATTGCAAAAAACTGGTTTGGGGGGCTTAGATCCACAATAGGGAAGAACGCTCACCAGGGACGAGCAGAGACTCATCGGATTCGTGTTCAGCACATAAAAATGGACGGGCATACCAAAAATCAGCTTTCTACCTCACTTTTCCTAATGACCCTTTTTTTTTGTCTAATTTTCCTGGACTATGATGGATATTTTTCAATTTTTTATTGAGGTTTTAAGTAGGTAGGTCTACCTACCTAACTGAAAATTCAATTGATAGATAAATGATTGATAATGAACATTCTTCTTAAAAAAATTGGCGTTGAGAAACACTGATCCACACACTGCAATCCAATAAACGCCACATTACAAACTTGTACAGTGATAGGTACACCAATCAATATGTACTTGGAGGGCCTGAATCAAATATCTCAGTCGTGGCCATGTCCTTAAGCGTAGGTAGTTAGAAACATAGGGTTGCTGGTTCGAATCCCCGTTAAGTAGGTAGGAAAATTTTCGTAGGAAAATTAGGTCTTAAAAAATTCGTTGTGATGAGGAGAATTCAGACGTGAAGAAATACTCAAAATTGAGGGTACCTAACCCCACTCTTTTAATTTTTGAAAATAAAATTTTGACTTTAATGGGTGATTATTATTCTATTTAGTGGAATGCTAGCTTATAGCGAGCTGAGAAAGGAGCAACATGTTCTGCTAGCGTTTTTATCGCTCAAAAAAATCCGAAAACTGCACAAAACGCTAGCTTTCTGCTAGCTTTTTCCTAGCGGAGGCTCGCTTTCTTTTAACGAACACGCTAGCTTTTTGCTAGTGATTTTCTAGCGTGAAACACTAGCGAAAAAAAGCTAGCGGAGAGTCCCAAAATCACGCTAGTGCGCTAGCGCAATTGTAGCGTGATTAGCTAGCTATTATCTAGCATTTTTATCCAAATTTTTGTCAATTGGGTACCTCAAAAGGGTAAAGTTGAAAAACCTTATGAGAAAAATTGATATCCCTTATTTTCTTTTGCTTTAATTGCAGTTGGGTGGTAGGTATTTGAAAAATTGATCTGGGCAACTGAGAATTGCCCTGAAAAAGTAATCTCTCTGAAATGCGGGGAATCTGGTCGAAGCACTTGGAAGAATATTTGTTCAAAATTGAAAGAAAAGTAAATTACTTACCTAATATCTCAAACTTGAAATATACTCGTATTTCAACAACTTTACTTGTCTTGTCTTGTGGATAGCTGGACACTTTTAATTACTTACCAGCGAATTGTGTTTCTGAAGTCGAATACCATATTGGTTTGCCAGAAAAAAAAATGCAGAGAATGGGCCCGATTTCATGAAACTTGCCTGCTCTAGTTCAAATTTTCATGGTTACCATTTTACCATCGATCACTTACAGAATGCGATTACTCGATCGGAGCAAAGCGAATAAAAAATCGTAATTTTAAAGCCTCATCGTTGCGACCGCGGTGGCATTTCTTTTAAATTATGATGATGATTGATGAATACTTACTTGAAGTCTTGAACATGCACTTTTGGATAGGAACTCAGCATCTCTTCGAACGGGAGTGTGGCTACATTGTATTTGTCCAGTGGCAGGCGCTCTGGCAGTGACTGGCGAACCAGTTGTTTCGATGATGGTTTTGATCTGGTACCAGTACAAAAAATTTTCACCAGTTTTCACTCACATAGGTAACATGACAAGTGATTTTTGAAATCTAATTCACGATTTTAATTTTTTTGAAATTGATCAAAGTGATACCGAACCAATAACATCTCAACTGCTGGAAGTGTAGTTGTCGATTTTTGGTGAATTTTTGGAAATCAGGGGCCAAGAATGGGGGAGGGGGGAGAGGAATCACAATTTATGAATTTAGCCTAGAAACCTGAAATTCAATGTGAACCCTGTCTTTGAACTCTCGAATCGATCAAAAACTAGTTCGAAGCACTTTGAGCAGCTCTGAAGCCTGCAGCAGATTTTTATCTAAGTAGGTATTTATTGCAAATGTTGAAATTTCCATAAAAATTTACCCAATGGAGTTATTAAAAACCTCTGCGTACTTTTTGAATTGCTGGAGAAAAAAAATCATCTTGCTCTAGTTGAAGTCGCATAAATACTTCTTTGGACGATAGTCGGCGAAATTTTCAAAATTTACCTATTAGTGAACACATGAACATTTGATGGATAATCGTCAACTTTTCCCTCAATTTTGGATTGTGTACCTAACTACATTTATGTATTTTGGGTAGTGATTTAATTCCGGTTTCGAACAGTTTCCAGTTCGGCTTAATCGTATTCATTACCGATAGTAACCACTTGCAGTTGTACATATAAATAAATTGACTCATTAATATCAAAATACATATACTAAATAGCCTTGTTTGAAGAAACAGTGTATTGCATCTCAAGAGGATAAACTTGAGAATTAGAGAGAAAAATTGAAACCATTTCTTTTCTTTGCTGTTTCGCAATTGGTTGGTACCTATCTGAAAGATCGGGAAAATCATAAAAATTGATCTGGAGAACTGAGAATAGCCCTGAAAAAGTTCTCTCTCAAATTCCGGGAATCTGGCCGGGGAACTTGGAAAAATGTCTGTTCAAAATTGGAAGAAAAATGAATTACTTACCCAATATGTGTAGTTCTAATTTATGAGGTTCGCGGTTCGCTACGTTTTCTTAACAGGGTTATAACCCCGACTCTACTCTCCACAATTCTCCATAGTCTCTCAGCTGTTTCCAATTCATTCCAAACTTTTTGCCAACATTTTCTTATCCAGTGTGGGGACGTATAACACACCATCTACAACCCCCCTTCGGCATGCCTCTGATTTTGGGACTGGACCATTTTTTCAGAAACGGGATGGACAGGAGCTGGAGCGAAAAAAAACGTGATTTTTTCAAAAACAGGCTACTTCATATTTGATAATCCTCATTTTTCCCACGAAGGGGGGAGGGGGCTAATAATTATTCTCATTTTCGTCTTTGAAATATAATGAGCTACTGAATATCAACTTGAGTGCAAATTGAAATACGGCCAAGGAACCAGACGATCGCGATCTTTATTCTGACACGCGTCCGTCGTCGTTATCTCTCGATAGACGCCACGGTATAGATACTGGATCAGTTTTGAAATCAAATTTCTTGTTAATGATGATGATGATTGATGAATATTTACTTGAAGTAGGTATTGAATATTTCGAACGACATTCACACAGGCTGAAGGGAATTTTCACACTTTTTAAGGCCCTTTTTGGAAAATATGAAATCAAAATATGTAGGTATTTGGAGGCTCCAAAATGGCTTGAAACTACGTACCTCCGGAATATCCAGCATTTTGAAACTCGAGTATGAAGTTATTTCTTGCTTGGAGGAAATGCCACTTTTAGAAAATTTGTTTAAGGCTGCATAACTGCTCAAAACCATTATTTTCTGTCTCTTAACGATTTTAAGGGGTTGCAAGAATATAGAGAGCGTACCAAAATTCAGCTTTCTAGGCTATTTTGATAAAATTTTGATGTATAGTCTCATGTTTGGTTCTATATTTTTTTTTTTTCAAACATGCCCCAAAAGTTGTGAAATGCACTTGAGTACCTTCCTGAAATGGTGGCTGGGGATGTACATATTTTTGCTCTACTCGGTATGGCTCCTTCAAATTCATAGTTTTGGTGCCACTTGGTATAGATACCATACTTCTTGCTTGTCAAATGTACAGTATCAATATTTTGGGGCGTATTGAAATCTGAGCTCAAGTACTCATTTTGCTAGTTTAAAATGTGGATTAAGAATAGCGTACTTTTTTAATTGAAGGAAAAAAATCATCTTACCCCAGTTCGAGTCGCGTGGGTACTTTTCTTTGTGCACACGTTATGTTTACTGACTTTACATTTCTTTTGGTTTTTCTCATCCAGTGTATTTCTCCTGGTTTCATCATTTTTATCGGAAACGTTGAGGAAATTGTTCAAAATTCACTTCTAGTCAGTGAATACATGAAAATTTGATGGGATATCGTCAATTTTTTTCCTCAATTTTGGATTTTATACTTAGGTATACGTATGTATTTTGGGTAGTGATTTAATTCTGGTTTCGAACAGTTTCCGATTGGGCTCAAGCGTATCATTACCGATAATAACCACTTACAGTCATACTCGTATAACTCGCACGTATAATTACAAATTATTGTTGTCGATTTCCATCAGGTAACGATTGAATACTGTCATAGAACACATCGGCTCGATATAGATCTCGACTTGTTTGAAGAAATAGTGCAGTGCATCATGAAAGGATGAAGTTGAGAAATAGGAAGAAGAATGAACACCTTTTCTTTTTATTTTGTTATTTGCGATTGTTTGGTAGATACTTAGCTAGGTATTTGAAAGATCGAGGAAATCGACAAATTGATCCGGAGAACTAAGCATCTCTGAAAAAGTAATCTCCCTGAAATGCTGGGAATCTGGTCGGGGCACTCGGAAAAATATCTGTTCAAAATTGGAAAAAAATTATTTACTCAACTTACCTAATATACCTTCGAACTTTGGTGTTTATAATGATACAAAATGGTCTGTTATCCACGGAGCCTTCCCTGGATTCAGGTCCTTGACGAATTTCCCTTATCATTCTAATTATTGCAAAAAAAATTCCAACATCGGTAGTATTCGAAGCAGAAAAGTCCCATTTTGGAAAGCCTCTGGTTTTGGAACTGGGCCATCAGGTTTTGAGCAGTTTCCAGTTCGGCTCAAACGTATCATTATTTATAGTAACCACTTGCAGTGATATACATACATAACTCGCTCGTAAATTCCTTCAATTTGATACAATTTTAATGTTTTTAGAATTGATCAAAGTGACACCTAAAAAGTCACAAATTAGTATTAACGGTACCTACATATGTATAAGTTATTTTTCAACACTGTTGGGGTTTTTCCATTTACCAACTTGAAAGTAGGAACGCTAACAGGCCATGAACTTGTTTTTAAAAAAAAATAACACTGAATTACCGAAAATTTACAAGAGGTAGGTAATCCAAACCATGCAACTCCAAATTTGAAAATTTTCATTCAATATCAATGGTAGTGTATAAGTTGAGTTATTATTGAGCTTCAAACTAAAAATAGGTACTCTCTAAATTTGAAACAGTGAAGTATCACTGCTTAGCGGTCACGACATTTTGCCTTCTTAAAAGCAGTAGTTTTTCTACTGCAAAACAGTAGAAAATTACTGAATTGGTCAGTCAAAATTATTTTTTACTGACCAATTCTGTAGATTTTTCACTGTTTTGCAGTAAAAAACTACTGCTTTTAAAAAGGCAAAATGTCGTGACTGCTAAGCAGTGACATTTGACTGCTTCAAATTTAGAGAGTACCTACTCGGAATTTTCAGTGCACATGAGCGATCTGATTGAAAACAACGTCACAGGAATCTATAGTAGCTCAAAAACTCTTTCATTTCTTGCTTGAAGCATTGATACCAAGTACGTAGATTTTTCAACGAACATTCTTCTGAATTTATGAGATTGACATGTAGAAAGATGAAATTCGATATGAACGCTATTTTTGACCACCCGAATCGGTTGAAAACTGTTTTGAACCACTTTGAGCAGCTCTTAAGCCTCCAGCAAATTTTTATCTGTTTATTTTGAATATTGAAATTTTCATAAATCTTACCCAATGGAGTTGGAAACCTCAATTCACTTTATACCCTGATTTTATTATGCTGAGTCAATTACAGGGGGTTCCAAGCCGTTCTGGAACCTCCGCGCGTATTTTGGAAACGTCCGATTTTCAAGAAGTGTCATGAAAACTGTATCCAAATTCACTTTTCAGCGCGGGTAATGTAAACGCGACGTATTAATTATTTTTTATTCAACGTGTGTGCATATTTGCCAGAAAAAATTATCTCATTCGACCTATTTACCAACAGACAAATTTACCTGAAATCTGAGCTCAATGAACTCTTTTTGCTAGGTAGATAAGAAAAAATGTCGATCGAGAATAGAGTACTTTTTAAATAAAATTAGAGAAACAAAAAAATCATCTTACCCCGGTGGAGCCGCGTAGGTTAGGTACCTACTATCTAACAAATATATGAATATCTAGGTTAGGGCACCCTTTAGTTGAACGTCGTTGTGGCACCAGGTAGCAAGTGAAGAAAACTTTGTCATTTACGCGAGCGGTTTTCTGGCAAGGGTTTATTCATTAATAAAAACCAACTGGTGCCTCTATATTATATGAGTATAGAGTGATGATTAAGGGTATAAGCAACAGCGCCATCTAATCGAAACATTTTACAACGAATTTTTACAAAAGAATACATCGAAAACCAATGAGACCTGAAAATGGTGCCACAACATCTGTTGACTATATAATTTTACCAATATATTAAAAGGGACTTTTAAATGTCGTTGTGGCACCATTACAAAAATTTGCCTAACGACCCCTGGCAGTGCCCTGATGACATTCCACACGATTTTAAATAATGGTGCCACAACGTAAATGTTGGTGCCTGAACATGTGTAAAGTGTATAAAATGGTGCCACAAGTACATCAGTTATGAGTACAATTATATACAATAATTATCTTCTTCATGGAATGTGTGTTTAGCTAGATTGAGATGCATTTTGCCACGTTCACTTTCATAATTAGGTACTGAAATATCAAATTTTCAAATTTCATCCTTGACATTTCGACCACCTGTGTTGCTATCCTCATATTTTCTGTAGTTTTTCTCATCCAGTGTATTCATCTTGATTTCATCAATTTTGTCGGAAGCGTTGTGAAAATTGTTCAAAATTTACCTATCAATTAAGATTGAACGTTTGATGGAATATTCGTCAATTTTTTCTTCGATTTTGGATTATATTGGTACTTTATTAGGAGGTGATTTGAATTCAGTTCCGAACAGTTTCCAGTTCTCATGAATTATGGTCGCCTCTGATTTCATCTAGGAATTGGTTGAAAGCTGTCATAAGGCACATTGGCATAACATGGACTTGTTTGACGAAACAGTGCATTGTATTTACCTCAAAAGGTTAAAGTTGAAAAACCTTATGAGAAAAATTGATATCCCTTATTTTCTTTTGCTTTAATTGCAGTTGGGTGGTAGGTATTTGCAAAATTGATCTGGGCAACTGAGAATTGCCCTGAAAAAGTAATCCCTCTGAAATGCGGGGAATCTGGTCGAGGCACTTGGTAGAATATTTGTTCAAAATTGAAAGAAAAGTAAATTACTTACTTAATATCTCAAACTTGAAATATACTCGTATTTCAAGAGATTGTATCATTACCGATGGATAGTAACCACTTGCAGTGATATAACTATAACTTGCTCATGAATATTACGGTAGCCTCTGATTTCGTCTAAGAATTGGTTGAAAACTGTCATAAGACACATTGGCATAACATGGACTTGTTTGACGAAACAGTGCATTGTATTTACCTCAAAAGGATAAAGTTGAAAAATAGAGAGAAAAATTGATATCCCTTCTTTTTCTTTTGCTATATTTGCAGTTGGTAGGTATTTAAAAAATCGTGAAAATCAGAGAAATTGATCTGCACAACTGAGAATAGCCCTGAAAAAGTAATCTCTCTGAAATGCTGAAAATCTGGTCGGGGCACTTGGAAGAATATTTGTTCAAAATTGAAAGAAAAGTAAATTACTTACCTAATATCTCAAACTTGAAATATTTTATAATATTCTACCAGCTTTCGTTTTTCTTGTCTTGTGGACAGCTGGACACTTTTTAATTACTTACCAGAGAATTGTGTTTCTGACGGCGAATACCTTACTGGTTTTCCAGAAAAAAAATTGCAGACAATGGGCCACATTTCATGAAACTTGCCCGCTCTAGTCCTTTTCATGGTTACCATTTTACCATCGATCACTTACAGAATGCGACAACTCAATCGGAGCAAAGCGAACAACAAATCGTATAATTTTAAAGACTCATCGTTGAGACTGCGGTGGCATAACACCGTTTTAGTCATTCTTCAGAACTAAAACAACATTATTTTGGATTCTAGAAGTGAATTTTTCACCCTTTACCAACTTTTGTCAGAGAAAGAAAAATGTAAAACAGGACGATTTAGCCTGAGTGGAGCGAGATCTAAAGATGTGAAATATTGATGATTGGGAACGCAAACATCATCATTCTCGATGAACAAAGTTGATTTTCATGGCTTCCAATATTTCTTGTTGTCAGAAAATTAGAGAATTTCAAAAAATCAGAATAAAGCTCGAGCGAAGTGAAGGCCAAACAAAATGCTCTCAAAAATTCACAATCCATTATTTTTTTAGAGTAAAATTTTATGTTTTCAAAAAGAACCCTGGATCAATTCTGAAATCAAATTTATTTTAAATGACGATGATGATTGATGAGTACTTACTTGAAGTCTTGAATATTTGGAACCGGATAGTGCACATACTGTTAAATTTGCGTTTTCGCAGTCATTGCTCGTTAAGCTTATCACACCATGTGCGCTGCAGCTCCACGCCACGTTTTTCGGGGATGCGAGTGTGGCTACATTGTATTTGTCCAGTGCCAGGTGGCGATGAGCTCTGGCAGTGACTGGCGAACCAGTTGTTTCGATGATGGTTTTGATCTGGTACCAATACAAAAATTTGTCACGATTTTTCACACACTTAAGTGACATGGCATGTGATTTTTGAAATTTAATTCAAGATTTTAATTCTTTTGAAATTGATCAAAGTGATACCGAACCAATAACATCTCAAGTGTTGGAAGTGTAGTTGTCGATTTCTGGTGAATTCTCGGGAATCAAGGGCCAAAAATGGAGGGGGGGCAAATCACAATTTATGAATTTGGCCTAGAAGAGCCACGTTGAGCAGCCTTTTGAAGCCTGCAGCAGATTTTTATCTATTTATTGCGAATGTTGAAATTTCCATATTAAAAGTTTACACTATGAAGTTACTAAAAACGTCTGCGTACTTTTTGAATTGGAGAAAAAAAATCATCTTACTAGTAGTTAAGGCGGGGATCTACGGACAAGGTTCCCCTGCGAAGTATGCAACCTGCACAACGCAACGCGCGTTCGCGAGTCCGATACAGGGTTGGGAATGCCATGGACGGGGTGAGGAGGGGGAATAGTTCGCGACGTGACGTTGTGAGGGTTGATTTTTTTAATTAATTAATAATCAATCAATGTAGTACCTATGTTTAATTAAATTGATTAATTTCAACGATTAAAAATAATTACATATGCCTAGTTGTATGGTTGGTACACTGGCTACATGCGAGTATTGCAAATTATATATGCCCCCCCTCCCCCCTTCGCTCTCGACCACTGTGAAATGCAGTGTAGGTATAACTTTATTCTCACGAGTCTTTTTGTAAAAGATTTGACTCTGCCACACACATAGCCATAGACATAGGCATAGACATACGAGTATTTGCGAAAATCCACCCTATTATTTGCTCTAAGAGTCTTTAATGCTTTTTTTAAAAAAAAGGCACGACTCTGTGACGCGCATATACTCGTAGATGTCAAAATGCAAAGTGAAATTTTTTCCCACAAAGCTGTAGCATTTTTTTTAAAGACTTAACAGGATCGCACATACAATGAGATACTTACAAAGTACCGTTTTTATCTGTCTGGGTATCTTAATTGCTTTCTAATAAGGTTTGAAAAATAAAAGGATGGCGTCTTGAAAATCTTTTGACAAAATTAAGAGAGTTAATGGGAAAGAAAAAATAATGTGAGAACAAGAACGAAAATAGGTATATTCAACAATACAAATTATACATTTCTAAAGACCAGACATTTAGCTGGCAATAAGAATTAAACATGTCTGGACAAATCATTCAAATGAAAAAGACATTAACTACAATCGCCAATATATGTAGTTACAAATGTGTGGTAGGTAGACCACTTTGCAAAAATTAGGCATAGAAAATTCTCGAAAATGTTAGAAATCGTGGGAAAAGATGTGTAAAAGGTTTCCAGGCTCGAAGTGTAGGTGTAGGGGGTAGAAGATACCAAAATTAAGGGTAGGAAAAAGAGAAATTACGAATATATAAGAAAGTAGATGGTTGGTGAAGAGATCAGTTGTCTTTTGATTTTTCAAGTGGATATTTTGCAACTAAGTATACATCACATACGAAAATAGTGCTTATGTGTGTTTTTTTTTTGGTGCTCAAATCCGAACCTTGATAGTAGATACTGTGATTTTTTTTTCTAGTTTTTTTTTCTGAATAAAATCGGAATAAACTGAACAATTATTTTTCAAAGTTTTTTTTTTTAAATTTTTTTAAAATAAAATGGAAAATTCCGAGAATTTGAGTGGTTTGGAGCTCCCAGTAGACGAAGATGAGATGTTTAATATGCTACTTGATGCAATACCGAATTCGCCACCAGATATTTCAACAGCTGAAATTGATCAGATATTGCCTCAACCATCACCAGGGCCATCTCACACCATACCTCAACCCTTACCTGGGCCATCTCACGCCATATCTCAACCCTTACCTGGTCCATCTCAAGCCCCCTCACAAGCAGCTGGTAAGTTTTTTTTCTTTTTTTTTACAATTTTTTTAAAATTATGCCTAATGTGATGTTTATGTTTCGAGTATCATTCTGGGTAAAAGTGACAAATAAAATTAAGAAATGTGGATGATTTTGTAAAAAATCTAATTTTTTTTCATAAAAAAAAACGAATCAAAATTTATATGCTTATTTCTTTTGAAAAAAAATCAATATTACAATTTTAATTTTTTAGAATTTTGAAATTTTTTTTTGGTGTTATAATACTGGAAAGTTTTTTTTAAAAGTGACATATCTGGTTCTTTTTATGTGTTCTTCATTTTCAATCTGGACAAAAAATATGGTGAATTTTGATTTTTTTTCAAAGTAGAAAAAAAGAAAATAACTGGTTAAATGCATGCATAGCTTAATGCTTACCTAAGTCATATTTCAAGGATTTCTGTACCTCTTTTTTCCCCACCCCCTCCCCCCTTTCTCGCTATTACAAAAAAATTAATTTTTATCTGTTTTTTTTTTATTTGTTAACAGCATTTCACAATTTGACCCCCGAAATATTTTTTGAAATCATAGATCGTCTCCCTGGGGCTTCAATCGTAATGTTAGCCCAAACAAATGATTTTTTTTGTGAAATTGTTGCTGAAAAATTTAAAGATGTCTGGAATGAAAAATTTCCAGAAAATTTCAACGAAATTGAAAATTTCATACAGGGTTATTTAAAAGAAAAATTCAAGAAATTCCTTCTTACCATTTTGCATTTCAATAAAGAGACCATTAACGTAATGGAGGTTTTTCAAAAAACAAAATATATAAAATCAAAAAATTGGGAACAGTACACTCATGATGAAATTGCTCATGTATTTTCTCTTCCTCATTTTTATACTAAAATGGATTTAATTAAAGATTATCAAAAAGAAGAACATGCTGAAGATTTGAAATACTTTCTTGTAGATCCTTTTTTTGAAAAATGGAAGTTTTCTCAAAAAATTAGAAACGAGTTAAATTTACCTAAATTATCTTGGACAGAATTCATAGAGGAAGTGCAGTTGCTGTATGCACCAGCTGAATGCTCTCTCGAGAGTTGGGGGAAGTGGTACAAGGAAAAAATAAAACCCAATGCATCGTGATTTTTTTTTAATAAAAAAAATAGGGCTTGGAAGAAATCATTTTTCTTTGTGGTCATTTATAAACGTTTATGATCCTTTAAATTTGACATGTAAACTACAAAAAAAAAATTGAAAAAACATTTTAAAAAAAAGTGGCACAACTTCGATAAGTATTCAGATTTTATTTATTTATTTTTCAAAATTTTATAAAACAGAAAAATAATTCCAAAAATCAGCACAATTTTGAAATAGGTAATTTTTTTGAAAATGTTACAAAAATTGATTTTAACATGAAAAAAAATTCCAAGCCCTACCAAAAAAAGAAACATTCAGTAAAAAAAAGTTTTTTTTCTTTCTCTATACCCACAGATGAAGAAGTTGACGATTTCTACGAAGTTTTGGGCATAACTTCAAAAGTCATCAGGAAATTCTCTGCCGAAGCAATAACAGTGACTGCTAAATTAAAAGAAAACCTAGACAAAGAAAATCCCGAAGATTACTTGAGAAAAGCTCTAGATAAATTAATCAATGAATTTGTTATTAAAGATTTGAATCCTCGTGATAGAGTTGGTTTAGTTATGGGTACTGATTCAGTTGAGAAACCTATCTTCATTTCATACAGAGCACCAAGTCAATTTTCAGCCGATGTAATTATGAATGAATTTTCTAATGTAATTCAAAGCAACAAATCGTTCTTGTCAGATGAACCCTTTAAAATAAAAGTAACTAGAGTTAGAATGCCTAATGGTGAAGGACGAAGGAGAAAATTTGATAATTTACCCTATGAACCATTCTGCAAGAAAAAAACCTCGATAATAACGATAGATAATCCTCATGATAATTTATGTTTACCAAGAGCATTAGTTGTGGGTCAAGCTCTGGTACATAAGGATGATGGCAAGAATGCTTGGAATCATTATGATCTCATTATTAAAAAAACTCGAGATTACCAGCTATTGTGTGCTCAGAAATTATGTCGAAAAGCGAAGGTTGATATCAATATAATTGGCGGTGGTATTGATGCCCTCACTAAATTTCAAGAGCATCTGAAATATTACAGAATAGTTGTGTTTGATGGGGCTGATACTCATGGTCGCATTGTATCGTTCAAAGGTGATTCGACTTCAAAGGTTTATATTTTCCTATTCTATCATCGAGAACATTATAATGTAATCACTAGTTTGAAAGCAGCTTTTGGTTTTGATTTTTTCTACGACCTGTGCTGTGTGGGGTATCATCACAAAGGCGAGCATAAGTGTGAATACGCCTGCTATCAATGCTTAAAATTACCTAAATGTGAGGTAAAATCGTTCGACGATATGATAAAATGTGATAAATGTCACAGAGATTTCTATGATCAATTTTGCTATGACAACCATTTACAGCCTGGCCATTTTGAAAGAAATCTGAGTGTGTGCCAAGGTTTGAAATATTGCTACAAATGCAGTAAATTGTATTCGCTCAGATCACTAACTCAGAAGCATGACTGTGAATCTCATGTCTGCTCAAACTGTAATAAGAGTGTACCTCATGACCACGTCTGTTTTATCAAAAGAATTAAAAGAAATACAAAAGCAAGTAACGATTTATTCATCTTCTTCGATTTTGAGGCGAGAGTTGAAGAAGAGCCTTACATTGTAACTCCAAAATATACAGCGCGACGTCATATTCCAAATTACGCTGTTCTTCAAATGAACTGCACCAAATGTATAAACAACGAAAATGATGATATGTTGGTAGATTGCGACTATTGCGGCAAACGTCACTTTGTTATTGAAAATAAGGAAGGTGACGCTTTGCTACATGATTTCTTCACCATCATTAGAGAGAAAACGCCGCCATTTATGAAGACATATGTATATGCTCATAATGGTGGTGGATACGACTACATGTTTTTGATAGAGTACATGGTGCGGGAAATAGAATGGATCCCAAAGCTGATAATGAATGGGTCTAAACTGATTTCTATGAAGTACAATAATATTGAATTTAAAGATAGTTTGAATTTTTTCCATACAAAGCTGGCAGCGTTACCAGATATGTTTGGAATTGAAGATGCTTCTAAAGGATACTTTCCCCATTTCTTCAATACACAGCAAAATCAAAACTATATTGGGCCCATTCCAGAGGAAAAATACTATGGCGTGAATGAAATGTTACCAAAGGATTTGAAAAAATTCCAGAAATGGTATAATGAAGAAAAATCAAAAAATGTTGTATTCAACTTTAAAGAAGAGATGCGAAAGTATTGCATTGCAGATGTAGAAGTTCTTCGAAAAGCATGCGTTAAATTTCGAAAACTCTTTTATGATTTATTACATTTGGATCCTCTGGCTGCTACATCAACAATAGCAGGTGCTTGCATGACTGCATATCGAATGAATTTTATCCCTCAAGACACCATAGCTCTGATGACGTTCCCATCTTACCGAATGCGTGATAACCAATCGTTGCTAGCAGTACGATATTTAATGTATTTTGAAGATGCATATGGTGTTGAGCTACAGTCAGCATATCGGGGTTGGGAAAAACAAATAGACAAATACAAGGTTGATGCCTACCATCCTGCTTTCCCAATGGATAGGCTGGGTCCAGTGTTAGATGGTGAACCAAATATAAGACCTCTCATAATTGAAATCAACGGGTGTTATTATCATGGATGCCCTAAATGCTTTCCAAACCGGACTGCTACTGTGAAGTCAAAAAGTGCCAAAGAATATGTGAACATGGACATGAGGTATAAAAATACTATGAAAAAATTGCAACATCTCCAGTCACTAGTTAGCTTGCCTCATATAATATCAAAATGGGAATGCGATATTTATGCTGAATGTGCCGAGAACTCATCGCTTAAGCAATATATGACCAATGCCCAAATACCCACACCAATATATTCCAATAGAGAGCCATTCTTTGGAGGCCGTACCGAAAACTTTTATTGGTAGGTATAATGATGATAGAGTCTACAGTTTACTCGATAAAAAAAGCTAGAGATGTTCACTAATGCAAATTTTTTCAATTTTTTTTTTGTCTTTTCAATGCAGGTATTATAACGTTGATCCGGAAAAAAATGAAAAAATCCGGTATCTGGATGTGAACTCACTCTATCCTTACGTCAACAAATATGGCCGCTACCCAATAGGTCATCCAAAAATTTTGCTTGGCAATGATATACCGTCTGATCTGCGAAATATAACTGGAATTGCCAAAGTTAGATTAGTTCCTCCTAAAAATTTATATATTCCAGTACTTCCCATTAAAGCAAATGATAAATTAGTTTTTGCATTATGCCGTACATGCGCTGTCGAAGAGAATCAACATTCATGTACCCATACAGATGACCAACGTGAAATAATAGGCACATATACATGCGTAGAATTGAATAAAGCTGTAGAAAAGGGTTATATAATCAAAGAATTTTACGAATTATGGTCTTATGAGTCGACAAAGTATAACATTACTACAAATACAGGTGGTCTATTTGCAAATTATATAGACACCTTTGTCAAAATTAAGCAAGAAGCTTCAGGGTTCCCTCCAAATGTCCAATCTGATGAGGAAAAGCAAAAATTTATCGACGATCTCAAAGAACGTGAAGGGGTAGCTCTAGATGTCGAGAAGATTATACCAAATCCTGGGCTAAGATCTCTCAGTAAACTATGTTTGAATAGGTAAGAGCTGATGGGTTTAATTTTTCAAAATGAAATTTTGCTCGCTTAGGAAAATTATTCTAACTCTTCTTTTTTTCTTTTTTTTTTAGTCTTTGGGGTAAATTCGGACAGAGGAATAATCCGAAACAAGTTACAGTAATAAAAGATGAATCCGAATTCTTCAAGACCTTTTCTAATCCAGCCATTGAAATTAAAGATACTACATTTGCCACAGATGAGGTTGTGTACATTCATTGGGAGTATCTGGAGGAATCAACAATTGATACACCATTTATAAATCCAGTGATTAGTGCACATGTCACAGCTGAAGCACGATTAGTTTTATACAGCTACCTTGAAATTCTACAAGACAGAGTCCTATACTGTGACACGGATTCGATAATTTTTGTGGAACGGCCTGGAGATAAAACAATTGAAACAGGACCATACCTTGGACAGATGGGAGATGAACTGGAAAAGGAAGGGGAGGATGCCTACATCACTGAATTCATTTCTGGTACGATATACCAACTTTACAATAAAAAGAATGCTTTCTTTTCACTCCTAAAAATAACTAGGGGGTAAAAAATTACATGTATTTTTTTATAATTTTCAGGAGGTCCGAAAAACTATGCATATTGCATCAAAACTGGCGATGGTTCACTTAAACATGTCGTGAAGATAAGAGGGTTCACTCTAAATTGCAATACTTTGAAAAGCTTAAATTATGAGGCAATGAAAAATTTTATTCTGGCTCAACCTATTGATCATATTAATAAGGATCATAAAATAAAAATAAGGGAAGAAAATAAAATCATGAGGAAGAGACCTTTTCAAGTGGTTACCCAGCCTATGCCTAAAGAATATAAAGAAGTTGTCCCAAAAAGAAGACGTACAGAATCTTACAGAAGTTTACCTTATGGATATGCAGCTTGAATGAATTTGCTTATGTAACTTGTTAGTTTAATTTTCTGTTTTTAAATAATTTTAAGTGAAAATTATGGATTTTAATGATTCTTTTCTCTTAGGCCTGGATACACTACCAACAGAGATTATTATGAAAATTTTTGACCATTCCCGCGAAAAAGATATTTACAAGAGGTTGGCTTATGTCAACAAGAGGTTTCAAAAAATTGCTATCGAGAAGATTTTCCAAATCCGCCATCCACCAAACCAACCCCAGTGGAAACACCGTCAATATCTGAACCACTACGCCTACTGGGAACGAAATATACACAGGATGAAGGTAATGCTGGACACAGAGCGCATGGCGTGCGTGTGTAAGACTGAGCCAGGTAGACGAAAAGAAAAACGTTATCTACGTAAATTCCACATCGAAACCCAGTGGCACTCACCTTGGTTTTAACTAATGAAAAAAAAACTGTAATTTAATAATTTTTCTATTTTTTTTCATCTTTCAAGTTTGTTAAATAGTTTCTGTCTATGAACCCTTGATTTTTTACATGTAATTTGTATATTTGATTAAACACACTGAAAGAAAATGTACTTGCCTCATCATTTTTTTTTTGAAAAAAAAACAAACATACACAGAAGATATGAGAAAAAATGTATATTTGAAAAATCTGAGCACAAAAGAAGAGCAATGGAAAAGTAAGTATACAATTAAAAAAAATTAAACTAAATTAGTTATTTATGTTGAAAAAAAATATGAATACCTCTTAAATTAACATTTTGATTAAATGAGTAAAAATTTTATACACATCTTACAATTATGATATAATAATAATAATAATAATACTATGGAAATAATAATCCCTCAAAAATTAATTCTATTTTCAATACATTAAAAAAATCAAAATCAAAATCAACTCTTTACAATTAATGTTCTGTAGAAGGGATTTGTAATCTCATAACCTCAATCATGCTTGGGTCCAAACGTTTAAAGTTTAAAATAAGATCATTTATAATATTCTCACCACAAAAGGTTGTTACTTCGCAATAAATTTTATCTAAATCATCATTATCCTTAACGTATTGTTCATTAACCGTATTTGCATATACTGATCTAATATTATATTCTAAATTACCAACATCCCTGAAATTTACTTTTTCAAGACAAGCATCATGAATTTTATTAAACATTTCATCGTACACATCTTTACAGTTATCTGCCATTTTAAATAAATCATTCATTGTTGCTTGTACACAAACAAATAACTTAACAAGATTCTTCCAACTACTTTCTTGTAAAATGATATTATCAGTATAAATATTTTTATAATAAGCCCTATCCGAAATTATAATTGATTTTTCGTTATAAAATTGTCTAAACTGTACCTTCAAAAATTTATTGATCATCAATACTTTTAGATTTTTGGCTTCATCCTTATTCATATCCTCGAAATAACCGTTGATTATCTTGACATTATCGGCAGACATGAGTTGTTTAAATGTCTCATTTGTTAGGTAGATGCCCAAACTTTTTGGTGGAGAATGTTTGGTAAAGTAAATGGTTGGTTCAAATCCATTATCTAAATTCAAACCTACATGAACTTGTTTAGTATTACTTCGATTAATGGCGTAAACTTGAGTCATAATTAGATTCTTTCGGGGGTTCCACGATTTAGTTACTGGTGAATCGGCCCCGCTTTGATCAGCAGATTCATTTGTCGCATGTTTTCTTTTGACACCACCATCGCTACGTGTTGGGGTAATGAAATCATCAATTGAAGCCATGGTATTTACAGTATGTATCTGCGCGAAAGCCATTGTAATTGAAAATGTTTTCACAAATTTTGTCGAATAAATCGTAATATAGTATGACTGTTATGGTAAGGTACTACACGGCACAACACGGTACGGCACTATACTATGATTTATAATAACGGAACTTCGCGTTTTCAACGATGCAACTTGACACAAGGCACAACAAAACAATAATAAACATACATCTGCCTGCATCTATCGCTTGAGCCAAGACCTGGTATCCCCACTCTCAGAAGGATAGTAAGAGGTGGAAGCTCTTAGCCAATGAGAAACAACCTAGATAACTTGCAATTACTTTTAGTGCCAAGATGTTTTAATAGACTATTCAAGAGAGGGGTAATTTCAGGAGTTTTCTGTAGAATTTGCTTTAAAACTCGCTTTCTATTCTTTTCTAGTATAATCCTTGAATACAGGTAATCAACCAATAAATCATTATTCATCCTGTCATTTGAAAATAGGCCTAAGAAATCTTTCATTGTATAGTGGCGTGTTTTAAAGTACAGGTACATGATACAATATTTGCCACATACAGTAGAAAAGTAATCTTGAAGACCCATAGTGTTATAAGTCCAAACCTTGGAATTCTTCTGCATGAATGAAACAAATTCACGACGCATCGGTGGAAAACCATAGCTATCAAAATACTCTGCTTTTTCTTGGGCATCTATATGAATACATACCCAATGACTACCTTTTTGTTTGCTGGTATCTAAATTTACAACTACAGAGCAAGGCAGCATAACTTTTGAAAGAGGTAGACAATCTGCGGCATAAACATTTTCGTGACTGGAAAGAATGTGAGAGATCAAGTCTCTCTTTAACTGTATGGTATTCATAGTCTTTATCGTCGATCTGATGTATAATTTTTAAATTATTGATAGTGTATTCAAGGTACCAGGATTTATACTTTGAAACTGCTACCACAGAGCAAATGTATCCTTTATTCTGAACACTCTCAGCACTATGTCTTGGAAGAGGGCACATATAACGCAAACCAGAATCTGATAATTGTTTGATAGCGGGGCACCCAATTGTATCCAAATCTAATGTCTTCTTCTTAGTTATTTTTTCTAAAAATTTTGTCCTCTCCACCCCCTTTGAGAGAACTAAACTGGCATTGCAAGTTATATCTTGTATAAGATGTATGGCTTCTTTCGCACTAGTATAACCATTTTTCCATAATATACCATGGTATTTCTTTGATAGCCAGCTTACTTCACGCTGTTTCTTTGTAGATAACTCTTCTAAATGAAAAGGCGATTTAACAATACAGTGCACAAAAACATCCGAATTTACAGATACTATAGCCACTTCTTTCAATATGAAATTATTACAATCGTCTTTAAATGCTTGGAAGTCAACCACGTACTCAACCATATCTGTTCACCTTGTTCGACCCTTATTTTCAAACTAGAATGGAAAACCATAAAAGTCCTACACTTTGATCATAATTTTTTTACCCCCTCCCCCCATAAAACACTTCTTTTTTTACAAAACCATAACATATACTTATTAAGAGGTTAATTTCCAAAATCGATTGAAACATTCCTCCTTTTGTCTATTTCAATAATATTATCATACTCGGCATAGAGAATCATGTTAACTGGTTCTTCTATAGCATCCGCAAAACCCAAATCAACACGCACACTGCCATGACGTACAAGATTCCAATGTGTAGGTAAATGAGCTGTCAGGTCCTGAGTGAGGTCATAACAGTATAGAGCATATCCACCAACATAATCATCTCTGGAAATTGTATGAGTATGGTTGGAGTAATGTATACCTGTACCACCAAACAATGTGTTGTAGGCTTCAGCATAAAGAGAATTTTTATAATCAGGCTTTAATGCTCTAGAAGGAACTTGATGTCCATCAATATACAAACACAGGTAGTTGAGATTATAGTGTTGAAAATTGAAAGGATTAGTTTTAAAATCCCCGTTTGTAGCCTTATTATTAACTAAGCCCAAAATTATGCGTTTTGGTAGCTGTCCATTAATGAGATTATCAACAGTGTAACTACGAAGACCTAAAGCCAACGTTGTAGTCTTCACATCTACCCTTGTAATAGGATATTTTGCGCTACATTTTTCCAAAGTTTTCGAATGCGCTATTAGTATGCTGGGATTCAGCTTCATCTTTCTTATACTCAGTGCGGCATCTAAGAATTGTATTTTATATTCATTGTTGGTGCTAGTCATTAGCGCAAATGAGGCCCTCGAACTAATTAAACGTAATCTAAGCTCAACACCATTCAACAAGGCTCTATCATGATTGAATAGATCACAGTGTAAATGTCCAACCATTTCAACAGCCTTACTGCCAGCAATGAGAGCTTGACGTTTTTTGAAACCATCATTCTGTGCATGCTCGTTCATTTTACTTGATTCATCCGCATAAAACATCACATTTTTTAAATGTGTACTTTTAGAATCTGAATTATAGTTGAGGATATTTTCAATGTAAGCTCGATACGCATAATTTCCAGTGGGAGTTGATATTTGTCTTTGATTTAGAAAGATATCAACTTGAGAAAAAAGAGAATGCATCCAGTTATTTACAGGTGCCACGACATCACTATCACTTATCGCTGTACCATCAGATTTTACCACTTTAACCTTCAAATACAGCAGCGTATGAGATAAATCCATGTATTCTTCACCAATACCGGGCACAGTAAACTCAATTTGAGGTGAGTCATTGTTGAGAGCAGATATAGGCTTATACTCAACCCATTCTCCTCGTTCTATAGCAATTTGTGTAGGTGGCAATGCAAATAAATCTAATTCAGATTTTGTGCACTCACATGAATCGATGTGTAGGAATGACATATTGTAGCAGTGTATCTATTTATGAGAAAATATCTCCAGACACGATTGCGTATTTATCTCTCTTGGCTTTCAAGTTTTGACGGCGTTTCACTACTTTCTTTCTCGGCTTTGAAGTTTTCTTAGTCTTCTTCTGTTTTCTAACCTTGGTATTTTTCTTATTGGGACGTTTAGCTTTCTTCGTCTTTGCACCACCAGCTTTACGCTTTGACTGAGTAGTTTTTCTCCGGCGTTTAGTTTTATACCCTTTACCACTCATGTTACCACCAAATACAGCATCAACAGCTTTACGCTTGAGATTCTTAACCACTTCACCAGTGCGATTATTCACAGAATCCTTCAAATTTGTCTCAGGTAAATCATCAAGAACATTAATACCACATTGTAAAAGTTCTTTTCCAACAGCTCTTGCTCCTGATTTAAGTAACGGTAGAGCACCTCTAAAAAGGCCTCCAAGAAAACTACCAATACCATGACCCCTTTGATAAGGAGAGCCTTGAAAGTACGCCATACCGCCGCCACCAGCTTGTAGTTGATAGTATGCATCGTAACGATTAGTCGGATTTCTTCGATAACGCGCCATAACGCCTAAAATGCAACCGCACGTTCAGCTTCCCAGATAAGAATGGGACAAGATTGCCATTGTCTTTCCTTATATTTATTTCAACAGTCTCAAAATCTCGTTTCAACACAGGTATATAGTAAGGCTCTGTAAATGTTTGACAGATATCTTTTCCAATTTCTCCTATTTTTACTATTCGTAGGAGGGGTGCCATTACATCACCTATTAAATTTGGTGCTACAATGTCAGAGTATATATACATATGAGGTGGTATACCAAATTCGAGGCTGGGAGGATAGGGAGCTTTCAGGATAACAGTTGTATTGGATGTCTCTTTTAGGCTTACCAAAATTTGGTTATGTATGTTTGAGCTAGAACTTTTGTCGAAGCCTTCATAATCTGTGTATAATATGAATGATACAATATTTTCAGCGTCAACAGGTAAAATAAATCCAAGTACTGTAGCTAGAATTGGACTCAAAGCTATTGTAGAAATTTTCTCAGCTGCATTGACTGCAAAGGTAGTCTTTATTCTATTAATTTTGCTTAAATATTCAAATTCCAAATCAATAGCGGGGGTAGATTTAAATTTTTCATTGAGAAGTGATAGGAGGTTATCGATGGTATCATAAATGCCATCTGGCATAGATATGATTTTCTTATTTTGAGCCTTATTATACGTGTAATTTACAGTCATCCAAACATCTTTTGTTTTAATGTTAGCAAAAACTGCTGGATATTGAATTTCAACTAGCCCAACTTCCCAGTCATCTTCCTTTAATGAGACTCGATGTGCCAATTTGTTTGTGTAAGATGCTAAAGTGTTTTCTGGGTAGAGTTGCATTGAGGCATTACTAGGTAATGTAATGTAAAACGAATTGTTGAACATATTTCTACTATTTTTTTCGGCTTTACACATTAACTAAATCTTTAGCATTAATCCAAGAGTTGAACGAATCAGGATAACCTCTCCACTTGACAAACACTTGCTTACTGGTTCCTTTTCCTTTAGTTCGCAATATTTTATCTATTTTAAATTCTGCATCTGGATTAAACACAACCTTCTGTAGCTCAACTTCATAAAATTTTCCATCAACATGTTCACTACTTAAATCTTCTATTTCATAGGTGGGAAGGGGGTGGCCTATAACTTTTTTAACCTTAAACACTTCTTCTGTGAAATTTGTCTCATACCCTTTTTCAAAAGTTCCCTTTCCTTTCACCAGTCTCACATAATCTCCTACTTTGAATTTTGGTTTCTTATAAAGCGCTCTATTAGTTAAACTCAAGTTACCATAAGTGTTGTGATACACAGTTAGAATATTACCAGGGTTCACATTGCTGGGAGCCATATGTATAGTGCGATGATATGAACTGTTGTATGCATCCACCAAATCGTTCAAAACATCAATATAACGGTACGCATTCGTATAATGCAAGTAACGCCACATCCTAGTTTTCAAAGTTCTATTGAAACGTTCAACAACCGCTGCTTTAACATCTGGGTTTTGGGTTGTAAAATGATTGATATTATTTTTCTTGAAAAATGTTTGTACATCTTCAGCAATAAATTCACTTCCTTTATCCGTTTGTAAATTACGTGGTCTTGATTTTTCATGTTTAATGATTCTCTCAAAGGCATCAACAATGTCTTGGGCTTTCTTTGTTTTCAAAGGTTCCACATAGGCCTTTTTACTAAATATATCAATTACTGTCAATAAATACTTCATACCATCATTGTGCTTGCTCAAACTTTGTAAGTCTACTAAGTCAGCTTGCCAAATATCATTGATGTTATTTACTATGTACTGGTTTCTTTTAAAATTTTGACGAGCTGGCTTATAAAGTGTATATGTGTCTTGACTTTGTAACCAATTCTTTATGTCTATTGGCTGTACTTCATGTTTGGCACGTTTTATTAAGGGTTGTGCACCAGCAAATGCCACAGGATCAGTTATATTGTAATATAATTTTTCTAAGATATTTGAAATTCTATCATTATTTGAGGGCGGCATTATTATAAGATAGCCACGGGTGTTTCTTTTTCCCAGTTATGAGATGTTTTTCTGAAAGGGAGCTTCTTCTCTGAGCCCTAGTGTGTGGAAAGAGCGGCGAGTTGTCAGATATACGTTCAACTCCACTGTAATCCTCTTCATAAATGGGAGCCATTTGAGCCAAGGCTTTCCATCTCAGAGTATTTCCAATGAAATCTCTAGGTACATTCAACTCTTGCAGGGCTTGACCAAAAGCATACCACCCATTTGCTGGCCCTACTGTAGTTCGATTTCTTAGATAATCACTCACTAGATCTGCGATGTTGGACCTAGGTATTCTTTTTCCTTTAACATACACTACCCCTGCATCATCCCAAGTAATAACATCTGTATCTCTTATCCAGTTGAGAAATCGTACTGCTTTTTGCCTAATTGTTTTTGGCAGAGGTGCTACAACTTGATGCTCTGACAAACTTCGACTACTTTCATGTATTGGTTGATGAGCTTCTCGAGATGAAATAGTTCTTATAGAATTATAATCTGCAGGTTTTTCAACTATTGGTAATACTATGGGTTTTCTTGCTAAATTTGTTTTGTGAAAAAACTTTTGCAAAGTCTGATAGTAAAGGTTCCACTTCTCATGATCATTCTTATGGCCATCATTCAATACTCTCGACATTTCTTTCTCTAACTCATTTATAGTTAATTTTGCTGGTCCAGCTATAGAAGGTTCCTGTGTACACGTCTGTGTTATAGATGATGTAGGGTCTGGTGCTCGAACATTGTTCCAGGCTTCTGCCGGGACAAGCAGCATTTTCTTAACATTCTCCATATCACTATGTTGTAAAATAGTTTAGTAAAGTGTTCAATGCAGCACCAAGGAGAATTGGTAAAAATACACCATTACCCGTCTGAACCAAATTTTTACGCTTATGTTTCCAACAAGATTTTTTTTGAACAAGCGCACGCATTAACTTCTTATAACGAGCCAAATTCTTCTTCTGATGAGAATTCAATGGTACTACGCCTTTTAAAGTATTTAAAACACATTCACAGATAGCATTTACCAAACTAACATCAGCATTTTTCAAAATATTTGAACGCTGAGATCCATTTACTTTATGCAGAGCTCTTAAGAGCTCAATGTTGTTCTTTACGTTACGAGACATTTCTCTAAACTGATGAATTTGAAAAAAAAATTGATATTTATTTATTTATTTATTTATTTACGACGTACATAAACATAACAACCATTGTCAGAAGGAAATATATTTGTCCGATAACGTACTTCCTCTGGAGTTGCTTGCTTCAAATCAAGTAAAAGATACCCATGTGGACGTGATGTTGCATCTGTATAGGCTCCTTGCAAAAATTTTGGATCTTCTGGACTTATTTGTCTAGCTAAATGCCGTATTTGCGCCTTATCTCGAGGGTTCTTGAAGTATATAATGTAATGGGCATTCAAAGAAATATCACGTTGGCCTTTCCCTTGGTGAAATAAATTCTGAGTTATGAAAAATACGCTGATATTTTTATGATGACACCCTTTGGTAAATAGGTCCACAACTCTATTATCCGATTCTCGCATCAAATCATCAATTATCACAAGTCTTGGGTTTGTATCTGGAAATGTTCCACTTGGCAACCCTTCTTCAAAACGTATATAAGGATGCTGCGAATACCAGTGTTGCCACTCTGCATAGTACCAAACAATTTCTGTGAATTTTGTATCACACATTTCATCTACATGTTTTAAAAATTGCAACACAAACTGGGTTTTACCACACCCCGAGGGTCCTGCCACGATTGCTGAAAAAGGATGCTTCCATTGTACATCCATAGTAGACATTTTTTTTACCCTTTAAGAACAAACTCTTTCAATCACTTCACATTAATCAATTAATTAAAAACAACTCCGCGCACTTCATTTATATCTAAGTACTATGCTGAAGCGAAACATTTTTTTTACAGGAATGCGTATAGTGTAGTCGGAATGTGGTAGGCGAAGGGGGGGGGGGTTATTACTATGGTTTTATTCCATCTATAAAAATAATTAATTGATAATTAAAACCCTTTCATTAAATCATTGTAGTCAAAATCCAGAATCTTCTATCATTCCATAACCATACACACGCCTATAATAATGCACACAATAAATACAGTATCGTCGTCGCATTACCTATACAAACGTTTCGAACACAGGTACAGACCACCCCCCCCCCCTCACCACACCATCACAGCCGTTATACCTGCATGTGTGCTCGAACTAGTTCCCCTCCTCACCCCGCCCACGACTTTACCAACCCTGTACCAGTCTCGCGAACGCGCGTTGCGTTGTGCAGGTTGCATACTTCGCAGGGGAACCTTGTCCGTAGATCCCCGCCTTAACTACTCTTACTATAGTTGAAGTCATAATAGGCAGATACTGCTTTGGACGTTCTTTATATTTCTTTTGGTTTCTCTCATCCAGTTATTTTTCCTGATTTCATCATTTTTGTCAGAAACGTTGCGGAAATTGTTAAAAATTTACTCATCAGTGAACTCATGAACATTTGATGGATAATCGTCAATTTTTTCTTCAATTTTGGATGGTACCTATTTTGGGTAGTGAATTGAATCCGACTTCGAGCAGTTTCCAGTTCGGCTCAAGATTATCATTACACATAGTAACCACTTGCAGTTTTCAGCCATACTCTTGTAACTTTTCTCTTTTTTTGGTAATAATACTAGCGCATTAAAATTACGATTTGACCCGGACATAATATGGGATCTAAAGTTTTTTTTTTTTTTTGCGAATATTATCCAGGAGGGTGTGGTGAACCTTCCATTATGATCAACATATCCAAATTTCTGATTTTTAGATCAACCCTACGTCTTTTAAGGAGAAAAACCCGAAAATAGTGGTAAAATGAGGAGGTTTCCATCGTAATTCCGCCTTAAATGAGGTGAAAATGACCTAGAAAGCTAAAATTTGGATATGTTGATCATAATGGAAGTACTGACCAATGATATGATTTTGGACCATTTTCATCCATTTGGGACCATATTATGACCCTCCAAAAAAAAAAAACATTTCTGTAATTTTCAAATTTGACCCTCCTCACTCTAGGGATCAACTCTAGGTTCCAAAAGAATCCCATTCCCCAAGTCTGGCTTTATTTTATCGATTAGAACAGGTTCCAAGTCCCAAAGTCATAAAATGTAAAATTATCCTGAAAGATCGGGAAAATCATAAAAATTTATCTGGAGAACTAAAATATCTGTTCAAAATTGGAAGAAGACTAAATTACTACCTATAGGTACATTGAAAATTTTCAAAAATTTATTTAATGCCGCAGAACTGCTCAAAACCGTTCTTTTCCGTTTCCAATCGATTTTAACAGAATGGCAAAAGTAGAAAACGTAATGAATTTCAACTTTCTAGGTTTATTTGATCAAATTTTTATTTTGTCCCACTTTTGGTTCAAATTTGGTTTTCAAACATGCGCCATAAATCGTAAATTGTGCTATAGCACCTGAAATTTTGTCTAAAGATGTAAGTACTTACATTTTTTTGATTTATTCGGTTTGAGGCTCTGCCAAGTACAAAATTTGGCTGCCACTTGAGATCAAAATTTCGGCACGTACTGAAATCTGAGCTCGTGAACTTTATTTTGTTAGTTCAAAATGTCGATTAAGAATATCGTACTTTTTAATTTGAAGAAAAAAATCATCTTACCACACTTAGTGCGGAATACTAACAGGTGTGTTTTTCTGAGTGATTTACGCGAGTGATTGTCTCCGAATTTACTCAAATCACCTGATATAGGTACCTACCTAGTTAACACGTCTGTACAATGTACATATCTCACTCAAATAACTCCAGCACCATGTTTTGTTTCCGACGAAATACTGAAATCTGAGCTCAAGAACTCATTTTGCAAGTTGAAAATGTCGATTAAGAATAGAGTACTTTTTAAATAAAATTAGAGAAACAAAAAAAATCATCTTACCCCAGTTGGAGTCGCGTTCACCTAATTTTTTCTTCAATTTTGGACTGTATTGGGTAGTGATTTGAATCTGGTTCCGAGCAGTTTTCAGCCTAGCTCAAGCGTATCATTACCGATAGTAACCAGTTGCAGTCAAATAACTAGCTCGTGAATATTATCTGTCGTCTATTAGTATCAAGAGACGTTTGAAAACTGTCGATCATAAGACACATTGGCATGACATGGACTTATTTGACAAAACAGTGCATTGTGTCTACCTCGAAAGGATTAAGTTGAAAAATAGGGAGAAAAATTGCTATCCTTTCTTTTTATTTTGCTATTTACAGGTTGGTATAGGTATTTAAAAGATTGTGAAAATCAGTAAAATTGATCTGGAGAACTGAGAATTAAGCCTGAAAAAGTAATCTCTCTGAAATGCCGGGAATCTGGTCCGGGCACTTGGAGAAACAAAATTGGAAGAAAAATTAATTACTTACCTAATACCTATATTTCAAACTTACTGAAATAGGGAGATGTCACCTGTTTATTTGTTCGAAAATTAATTCAGGAATGAGATAATTTTTGGCTCAAACATGTGTGTTATGAGTTGTTATAGCTCCAGCAATGGGTAAACGTTAAATTAGTTTTAAATGTTGATTTGTGTTTTGGTACCCTCTTCTTCTTTTTCAACCCAATTGATGCAATTTGGATGTGTTGGAATTCAAAATAAGCTTGTATTCGTATTCGGATTTTATTATTATTTTTTTTTTTTTCGAGTTTGAATAAAATAATGGAAAAATTGTAAGCCATCCTTACCGGGTTTGAAAGGTCCATCCTTCCTTTAGATTGGATGTTAGCAAGTTCAAGAGCTTTAGAGGTCCAAAAGTTACACTCAAACAGAAAAAAAATTTTGACGCTGCGCCCTTCATGAAGATAGAAATAAATAATATCGTGCAATGGTCAGCTCCTCAATATTTCTTGGAGAAGAAAATCAACCTGATAAGTTGAAGAACTCAACATGCGGGTTTAAATCCAAAATAATTGCACTCAAAAAAATTTCATTGGAGTCGAAATTCTTGAAAACAGAAAGAAAAAATGTTTACTTACATAATTTTGTTGGTTTATTATAGTCTTAATGCTTCGCTGCTCCATTCAAGGGGAAAAAACCAAATCGATTGAAAACCGTTTTGAATTACTTTGAGCAGCTCTGAAGCCTCCAACAGATTTTTATCTACTTATTTCGAATGTTGAAATTTCCATAAAATTTTACCCAATGGAGTTATTAGAAACCGCAATCCATTTCATACTTCATTTTTAATATGCTGAGTCAATTGGAGGTGGTTTAGAGCCGTTGTGGAGCCTCCAGCTGTATTTTAGGAAACATCTCATTTCCACGAAGTGTCTTAAAAACTGTCCAAATCAACTTCAGTATGTGTGAGCGCGACTGATTCTTGTTAGTGACTTACTCTACTAATACTTGTACATCACTTTTCCAAAATATGCTAATAAGCACCTGTCAAATTCCCACACGCTAAAAGTGATTTAGACAGTTTTTAGGGCACTTTTTGAAAATTTGAAATTTTCAAAATATATATCTGGAGGCTCCTGAATGGCCGGAAACTGCCTTGAAATTCGAGTATGAAGTAAATTCCAGCTACCCATACTTTATTTTTGGTGAAATTTTGTAGAAATTTCAGTTTTCAAAAATTTGTTCAATGCTGCAGAAGGACAAAAATAGAGAGCGAAGCGAATTTCAGCTTTCTACGTAGGTTTATTCGATGAAACTTTAATTTTGTCCCATTCATGGGTTCAAATTTTATTTTCAAACATGCGCCAAAAATCGTGAAATGTGCTTGAGCACCTTAAATTTTGGCTAAAGATGTACATTTTTTTTGCTTTATTCGGTATGGCTCTGCCAAATACGAAGTTTTGCTGCCACTTGGGAACTTGAGATCAAAATTTCGGAGCGTACTGAAATTTAAGCTCATGAACTTATTTTGTTAGTTGAGAATGTCGATTATAATAATACGTACTTTTTAAATTGGAGAAAATAAATCGTCTTACCCCACTTGGTCCGGAATACTAATATTTTCGCTGGATGGAAAATATTATGATATAAATGACATAAAAACTGTTCAAATCAACTTCAGCTCCTTCAAATTCAAGGTTTTGGTGCCACTTGGGGTAGGTATGCCATACTTCTTGCTTGTCAAATGTACAGTATCAAAATTTTGGCGCGTATTGAGTCGATTAAGAATAGAGTACTTTTTGAATTGAAGAAAAAAAATCATCTTACCCCAATTGGAGTCCCATGGGTACTAGGTACTTCAAATGCAATATTGTGGACTTCAGATTTCTTTCGGTTTTTCTCATCCAGTGTAATTTTCCTGGTTTCATCAACGTGGAGGAAATTGTTCAAAATTTATACCTCTCAGTGAATACATGAACATTTGATGGATATTCGTCAATGTTTTCCTCGATTTTGGATTGTATACCTATGTATTTTGGGTAGTGATTTAATTCTGGTTTTGAACAGTTTTCAGTTCGGCTCAAGCGTATCATTTCCGATAGTAACCACTTCCAGTCCTACCGTATAACTCGGACGTTAATATGGCTACCTACATATGTTGTCTTACCTGCATCAGGAAACGATTGAACACTTTCACGGAACACATTGGCTCAATATAGACTTGTTTAAAGAAATAGTGCTTTGCATTGTGAAAGGATGAAGTTGAGAAATAGGGAGAAGAATTAACACCTTCTCTTTTTCTTTTGCTATTTGCAATTATTTGGTACTTATTTACGATAGAATATCGGGGAAATCGGGAAAATTGATCCGAAGAACTGAGCAGCTCTGAAAAAGTAATCTCCCTGAAATGCTGGGAATCTGGTCGAGGCACTCAGAAAAATATCTGTTCAAAATTGGAAAAATAAATGAATTACTTACCTAATATACCTTCTAACTTGATCCATCCGGAGTTGAGACAAATTCTGACTTCTCCTTCTTGATATTGACTACTAAAGCATTTGTAGTGAAATCGATGGCTCTACAATTCGCTTCGCAAGCATGATTCGGAGTGCTTCACGTACCAATGGCATTTGTTTATTTGATGGTGTATATTTGGGGCCTTTGAATTGAGTTGGCATTCGATCAGGATGCAACCTCTAGTTTTGGGGCTAGACCATACGGTTTTGAGCCGTTTCCAATTCGGCTGAAGCGTATATATCATTATTCATAGTAACCACTTGCAGTGATATACATAACTCGCCCGTGAATTTTTAGTAATATATTTACAATTGAAGCATGTGTTTCCAAAACGCACCAAGTCCAAAAAAATATTGATAAGAAATTCATTTATTGCACTATGGTTCTTTAAGGTGTCATCGCGCGCTGCTCCATCGAATCTAAAAATTCGAGAAAAAAACACCCCCAAATCGATTGAAAACCGCTTCAAGTTACTTTGAGCAGCTCTGAAGCCTCCAACAGACTTTTTCTCTCGTATTTATTTCGAATGTCGGAATTTCCATAAAATTTTTACCATTGGAGTTATTACTTGGAAACCACCATTTTTATTATGCTGAGTGAATTGGAGGTGGTTTCAAGCCGTTGTGGAGCCTCCAGTTGTATTCTGGAAGCATCTCATTACCATGAAATGTCATAAAAACTGTCCAAATCAACTTCAGTACGTGTGAGCGCGACTTTTGTCCCATTTTGGGTTCAAATTTTACTTTCAAACATGTGCCAAAAATCGTAAAATGTGCTCGAGCACCTGAAATTTTGGCTGAAGATGTACATTTTTTTGCTTTATTCGGTATGTCTCTGCCAAGTACAAAATTTTGCTGCTACTTGAGATCAAAATTTCGATGCGTTCTGAAATCTGTGCTCAGGAACTTATTTTGTTAGTTGAAAATATCGATTAGAAATATCGTAGTTTTTAAATTGGAGAAAAAAAATCATCTTACCTCATTAATATTTCCACCAGATGCAATGTAAAGAAATAATACAAGTTCCTATGTCGTAAAAACTGTGCAAATCAATTTCAGCACGTGTAAACCCAACTGATACACTCTACTGCTTACACAGCACTTTTTCCAAGATACTAATAAGAATCTGTCGCATTCTCACACGCTTCAGACGAATTGGACAGTTCTTAAGTCACTTTTTGAAATTATGAAATTTTCAAATTATATCTAGAGGCTCCTAAACGACTTGAAACTGGCTCCGAGCGGGCCAGCAATTTGAAATTCAAGTGTGAAGTAAATTCCAGCTACCCAACTTCATTTGATGGAATTTTGTGGAAATTTCAATTTTGAAAACCGTTCTTATCCGTTTCCAAAAGATTTTAAGGTAGGTGCATAAATATTGAGAGCGTTCCAAATTTCAGCTTTCTAGGTTATTTTGAAAAAAATTTATTCAAATTTTTACTATCGCTTGGAATAATTACCATATGCACTTCTCTTGCTGGCTAAAATGTACAGTACCTATCAAAAAATTGTGTGATGTCATTATTTTGGCATGTACTGAAATCTGAACTCGAGAACTCATTTTTCTAGTTGAAAATGTTGATTAGGAATATCGCACATTTTAAATTGGAGGAATAAAAAGTCATCTGTCCTTAGTTGGAGTCGCACAAGTAGGTACCTACGATACTTGGTAATTGATTGGTACCATTCAATAGTTGACGAATTGGTAGCCTAGGTAGGTACTCATTGTTAGTTGAATTAAGATGGATTTCCACGTTCACTTTCATAATTAAGTACTAGAATATCAAATTTTCAAATTTCGTCCTTAAAATTTCGAACACAAAGTCGAGCTATTTTATCAATCTATTGGAAAATTGTATCCGCTCGAGTGTGTTGCTAACTACAGATTTTCTTCAGTTTTTCTCATACAGTGCATTTTTCATTATTTCGTCGTTTTTGTCGGAAACGTTGTGGAAATTGTTCAAAATTTACCTATCGGTAAAGACTGAACATTTGATGGAAGATTTGTCATTTTTTCCTTCAATTTTGGATTATATATTGGGTAGAGATTTGAATCCGGTCCGGAGCAGTTTCCAGTCTGGCTCAAGCGAATCATTACCGATAGTAACCACTTGCAGCCAAATAACTAGCTCGTGAATATATGAAATTGTGGCTATTAGTTTTAAGAGACGTTTGAAAACTGTCATAAGACACATTGGCATAACATGGACTGGACTTGTTTAAAACAGTGCATTGTTCCTACCTCAAAAGGATAAAGTTGAGAAAATAGGGAGAAAAATTGATATCCTTTCTTTTTCTTTTGCTATTTGCAATTGGTAGGTAAGTATTTAAAAGATCGTGAAAATCATAAAAATTGTTCTGGACAACTGAGAATAGTCTTGAAGAAGTAATCTCTCTGAAATGCTGGGAACCTGGTGGAAGCACTTTGAAAAATATTTGTTCAAAATTGGAAGAAAAATAAATTACTTACCTAATATATTTCAATGTTGTTGAATAGTACTAACGGCTTATTACTTTGGTCTTGGACAGCTGTACACTTTTATTACTTACCAGCGAATTGTGTTGCTGAAGGCGATCACTGGTTCGCCAGAAACAATTAGAGAGAATGGGACACATTTCATGAAACTTACGTGCTTCAGTTCAAATTTTCATGGTTACCATTTTACCATCGATCACTTACAGAATGCGACAACTCGTCTTGGAGCAAAGCGAACAAAAAATTTTTAATTTTATCGCCTTATATAAACCGCGGCGGCATTACTTACACGCATGTTTTGTTACTTGATTGTTCACCAGAGAACAGCTGATCCAGCTTTGGTTTTCACCTCTTATTTACACCACTGGTAATGAGTATTCGATTTAAAGATTTCGTTGCTTTCAACACGAATGTGTTTAATTGTTCGAAAAATAATTCGGAAATGAGATAATTTTTGGCTTCGAACATGTGTGTTTTGAGTGGTTAAAGCGAGGAATAGGTAAACGTAGAACAGTTATATAATTTGTGTTTTTGTGCCCTGTTTTTCTTTTTCAACCCAATTGATTTAATCTGGATGTGTTGAAATTCGAAATATTCGTATTCAAATTTTCATTTGTTATTCTCTCGTTATGAAATGCGAGTTTGAATGAAATAATGAAAAAATTGAAAGCCATTCCTTACCAGTTTTGATGATTTCCCAGATTCGAACTCCAGTGGATACTAAAGCATGCAGAAACGCATTTATCTCATAAAAAAATTAATGAAATGATTGATGTACCTTGCAATTTGTCATAATTTTCAAAAAAAAAGTCCATCCTCCCCTGAGATTATGAATGTTTGCAAGTTTCAAGAGTTTTTGAGGTCCAAGAGTTACGCTGCACAAACAGAAAAAGTAATTTTGTTGCTGCTTCATGAAAATAGAAAAAAAACCAATTTCATGCAATGATCAGCACCTCAATATTTCTTGGAGAAGAAAATAAACCTGATAAGTTGAAGAACTCATCATGCATGCGGGTTTAAATCCTGAAAAATTTTTGCTGCCACTTCAAATCAAATTTTCGGCGCCTACTGAAATCTTAGCTCAAGAACTCATTTTGTTAGTTGAAAGTACAAAGTAAATTCCAGCTATCCAACTTCATTTGATTGAATTTTGTGGAAATTTCATTAAAAACCGTTCTTTTCCGTTTCGAAAATATTTTAAGGGAGGGGCAAAAATATAGAGAGCGTTCCAAATTTCAGATTTCTAGGTTATTTTGAAAAAATTTTGTTCAAAATTTCGCTATCGCTTTTGAGATAGGTACTTACTTAACATACTTCTCTTGCTTGCTAAAATGTAGGTACAGTACTTACCTACCAAAAAATTGCGTGATGACATTACTTTGGCGTGTACTGAAATCTGAGTTCAAGAACTCATTTTGCTAGTTGAAAATGTCGATTAAGAATATAGTACCTACATTTTAAATTGGAGAAATAAAAAGTCATCTTTCCTTAGTTGAAAGTGCATTGGTACTTTGAGCAGTATCTAAATTTGTATACTCCTTCACTTTGATAATTTGGTACACACTGGAATATCAATTTTTTAACTGGTGATGCACATTTTTTTGCTCTACTCGGTACGGTTCCGCCAAATTATAGCTAAATTTTGTTGCCACTTGGGATCAAAATTCTGGTGCTTAGGTACTGAAATCTGAGCTTAAGATCTCATTTTGCTTGCTGAAAATTTCGATCAAGATTAGCGTGTCTGCTTCTTGAATTAGAGAAACAAAAAATCATCCTACCCCAGTTGGAGTCGCACAAGTAGGTACTTAAGTTGTTTGGAGAAATGCATTTGGCCACGTTCACTTTCAAATAATTAGTTACTGGAATACCTATCATTTCCAAATTTTACCCCTAAAATTTCGAATACGAAGTCGAGCATTTAACAACCTGTAAGAAAATTTTATCCACAGGACTGTGTTGCTGTCTTCATATTTTCTTTACTTTTTCTCATCCAGTGTATTGTTCTTGATTTCTTCAATTTTGTCGAAAACGTTGTGAAAATTGTTCAAAATTCACCTTTTTTTTTTTTTTTTTGTTTGGTTTGTTGGTTGTCTACTTGTAATGTGTTTAAGCCAATACACTATGCCTTAGGCTTTTAAGTATATTTGCTTCACTACAACAACTGAATTTGAGCCATTCCCTGTCATGGCACCCCTGTCTGGGACCATTGAGGCCTGCTGGAGGAAAACTATAAAGAGTGTTTCGCGATTTTGCTTCCAGTGCCTCCTTTCAAAGTCGGCATTGAGGAGGTTTCATTTGTCGAGCTTGTTCGCCTGCCCACAGTTCCCTCACTGTTTGTCGTAGGTACTTTCGATGAATGGGGTCATGAACATCTGGTAGATTCGTTGGCGTGATGTTTGATGGTCTTGCTGCCTGACTACGGTGACAAGCAAGTATTACGTGGTCAACGCTCTCTGGTGCCTTGCCGCAGGAGCATGTTGGGGAGTCACATTTCTTCATGGTATGTAGATATTTGCGAAAGCAGCCATGGCCTGTCACAGCTTGTCCGAGCCAGAAGTCCAGTTCCTGTATTGGGAGAAGCCTGTGTACTGATGGAATGAGCCTCTTAGTCCAATTCCCATGTTGGTAAGATTCAAAATTCACCTATCACTAAAGACTGAAGTTTTGATGGAAAATTGTCAATTTTTGCATCAATTTTGGATTATGTATTGGGTATAGTGATTTGAATCCGGTTCGGAGCATTTTCCAGTCTGGCTCAAGCGTATCATTACCGATAGTCACCACTTACAGTGATATAATTATTTGCTCATGGCCTTTTTCTTCTAGGAAACAAAACAGATTGGCATAACATGGACTTGTTTGACGAAACAGTGCATTTTACTTACCTCAAAAGGATAAAGTTGATAAATAGCGAGAAAAATTGACATCCTTTCTTTTCCTTTTGCTATTTGCAATTGGTAGGTAGGTACGTATTTAAAAAATCGTGAAAATCAAAAAAATTGATCAGGACAACTGATTATAGCCTTGAAAAAGTAATCTCTCTGAAATGCTGGGAATCTGGTCAGGGCACTTGAAAAAATATCTGTTCAAAATTGGAAGAAAAATCAATTACTTACCAATGTATTTCAAAGTTCCTCGCTGAAAAGTTCCACGGCTTTGTTTCCCTCATCGTGGACAGCTGGACACTTTTATCACTTACCAGCGAATTGTGTTGCTGAAGGCGAATACTGGTTCGTCAGAAAAAAATTAGAGAGAATGGGCCACATTTCATGAAACTTGCCCGCATTTAGTTCAAATTTTCGTGGTTACCATTTTATCATCAATCACTTACAGAATGCCACAACTCGTCTTGGAGCAAAGCGAACAAAAAATTGGTAATTTTATCGCCTCGTATAAACCGCGGCGGCATTCACTTACAGGAGTGTATCGTTTCTACTTCACCAGGGAACAGCTAATCCAGCCTTGTTTTTACCTCTTACTTACACTTGTTAAGTGAGTTTTTGATTTAAGGATTTCGTTGCTTTCAACACGAATGCGTTTAATTGTTCGAAAATTAATTCGTAAATGAGATCTCACATGCTTCAGACGATTTGGACAGTTCTCAAGGCACTTTTAGGAAATATGAAATTTTCAAATTACCTATATCTAGAGGCTCCTAAACGGCTTGAAACCGCCTCCGAGCGGGTCAGCAATTTGAACTTTGAACACAAAGTCGAGCTTTTATCAATCTGTTGAAAAATTTTATCCGCTCGAGTGTGTTGCTAACTTCAGATTTTCTTCACTTTTTCTTTTACAGTGCATTTTTCATTATTTCGTCGTTTTCGTCGGAAACGTTGTGGAAATTTCTCAAAATTTACCTATCAGTAAAGGACTGAACATCTGTTGGAAAATCGTCAATTTTTTCTTCGATTTCAGATTGTGTTTTGGGTAATTGGAGAAACAAAAAAATCATCTTACCTCGATTGGAGTCGCATAGACCGTACTTTTTAACTATAAGTAACTTCGAAGTGTCCGTTTAGCTGGATTGAGACGGATTTTCCACGTTCACTTTCATAATTAGGCGCTGGAATATCAAATTTTCAAATATCATGCTTGAAATTTCGAACACGAAGTCGTTTCTTTTATCCATCTGTAGGAAAATGTTATCCAGTGGACTATGTTGCTGTCTTTCATATTTTCTTTAGTTTTTCTCATCCGGTGTATTTTTCTTGATTTCATCAATGTTGTTGAAAACGTTGTGAAAATTGTTCAAAATTCACTTATCAGTGAAGACTGAACATTTGATGGGAAAGTCGTCGATTTTTTCTCCAATTTTGGATTATATATTGGGTACAGTGACTTGAATCCGGTTCGGAGCAATTTCCAGTCTGGCTCAAGCGTATCATTACCGATAGTAACCACTTGCAGCCAAATAACTAGCTCGTGAATAGGTATTATCTGAACTCTGAAGTCTATTAGTTTCAAGAGACGTTTGAAAACTGTCATAAGACAAATTGACATTACATGGACTAGACTTGTTTGACAAAACAGTGCATTGTTCCTACCTCAAAAGGACCCCTCGCTCGCGCAATGGCGCATTGGGGGGTATATTTTGCATTTTGTAATTTGAAATACGGTTTTTAATCAATATTGATTGATTGATTGATTGATAAAGTTGAGAAATAGGGAGAAAAATTGATACCCTTTCTTTTTCGGTTGCTAGTTACAATCGGCAGGTACCTACTTAAAAGATCGAGAAAATCAGAAAAATTGTTCTGGACAACGGAGAATATAGGCTTGAAGAAGTAATCTCTCTGAAATGCCGGTAATGTGGTCAGGGCACCTGGAAAACTATCTGTTCAAAAGTGGAAGAAAAATAAATTACTTACCTACCTAATACATTTTCAAACCTACTGAAATACGGTGATCGAAGCTGCTGTTTCATTGTTCGCAAATTAATTCGGGAATGAGATAATTTTTGGCTCAAACATGTGTGTTTTGAGTCGTTATAGCTCCAGCAATGGGTAAACGTTAGATTAGTTTTGAATGTTGATTTCTGTTTTGGTACCCTCTTTTTCTTTTTCTACCCGATTGATGCAATTAAGACGTGTTGGAATTCAAAATACGCTTGTATTCGAATTCGAATTTTATGTGTTTTTTTTTTTTTTCGTTATAAAATGCGAGTTTGAATAAAATAATGGAAAAATTGAAAGCCATCCTCACCGGTTTTGAAATGCTCCATCCTTCCTTGATGATACATGTTCGCAACCGTGGTAGTTTTAGTGGTCCAAAAGTCACACACAAGCAGAAAAAAATTTTGATGCTGCTTCATGAAGATAGAAATAAATAATTTCATGCATTGGTCAGCTCCTCAATATTTCTTGGAGAAGAAAATAAACCTGATAAGTTAAAGAACTCAGCATGCGGGTTTAAATCCTGAAAAATTGCAATCTAAAAAATTCCATTGGTGTTGAAATTCTTGAAAACAGAAAGAAAAAATGAAAAAAAAAAACACCCCCAAATCAATTCCAAACCGTTTCGATTTACTTTAAGCAGCTCTGAAGCCTCAAACAGATTTGATCTATTCATTTCGAATGTCAGAATTTCCATGAAATTTTATCCATTGAAGTTATTAGAAATCTCAATCCATTTCATACTTCATTTTTATTATGCTGAGTCAATTGGAGGTGATTTCAAGCCGATGTGGAGCCTCCAGCTGTATTTTGGAAACATCCGATTTCTATGAAGTGTCATAAAAACTGTCCAAATCAACTTCAGCACGTGTAAGCGCGACTGATTCTTGTTAGTCACTTAATCTACTAATAGGTATGTACTTGTACACACTTTTCCAAAATACTAATAAGCACCTGTCACTTTCTCACGCGCTAAAGGTGATTCAGACGGTTTTTAGGGCACTTTTTGAAAATCTGAAATTTTCAAAATTTAGGCTTGGAGGCTCAAGGACGGCTGAAACTACCTTGAAATTCGAGTATGAATGTGAATTCCAGCAACCCAACTTCATTTTTGGTGAAATTACAGTTTTCAAAAATTTGTTCAATGCTGCAGATGGGCCAAAAAAAGAGAACGTGCTGAATTTCAACTTTCTAGGTTTATTTGATGAATTTTTAGATTTTGTTCCATTTTTGGGTTATTTTATTTTCAAACGTGCGCTTTATAAATCATAAAATGTGCTCGAGCACCTGAAATTTTGACTAATATGAGAAATCTGAGCTTAAGAACTTATTTTGTTAGTTGAAAACGTCGATTAAGGATGTCGTACTTTTTAAATAGGAGAAAAAAAATCATCTTACCTCGCTGAAATTAATAGGAAAGTTAAGTTACATAATAACCTATCTAATTATTACCTACCTAAATAGACACCTAAGGAGACAATTTGAAAAATATAAGAACCTAAATATACGTCCTAAAAACCAAAATGACGAATTAAGAATGAAATTATCGATTTTACCGAATCCAGGACTCACTAATATTTCTACAGAATGCAACAAATTAATAAGGAAATTTATAATTGACATATTCCCATATGCTGCAGATGATATAGACAGTGTTTAAGGCACCTTTTGGAAATATGAAATTGAAATTCTCAAATTTTGAAACTGCCTCCGGGAGGCCCAGTATTTTAGTATTCGAGTATCAAGTAAATTTTCGCTACCCAACTTCATTTGGCGAAATTTTAAGTGACAAAAATTTGTTTAAGGCTGCATAACTGCTCCAAACTATCATTTCCCGTTTCCAAAAGACTTTAAAGAAGGAGCATAAATATAAAGAGCGTATACCAAATTTCAGCCATCTAAGTTATTTTGATAAAATTTTACTGGAATATCAAATTTTCAAATTTCACTCTTACCTAAAAGTTTTGAACACAAAGTCGAGCTTTTATCAATCTGTAAGAAAATTTTATGCACTGGATTATGTTGCTGTCTTTATATTTTCTTTAGTTTCTCTCATCCTTGGTATTTATCTTGAATTCATAAATTTTGTCGGAAACGTTGTGAAAATTGATCAAAATTCACTCATCAGTAAAGATTGAGCATTTGATAGAAAATCGTCAATTTTTGCATCGATTTTGGATTGTATATTGGGTAATGATTTGAATTTGGTACCGAGCAGTTTCCTGTTTGGTTCAAGTGTGTCATTACCGATAGTAACCACTTGCAGAGATACAACTTGCTTATGAATGTTGTACGTCTGTGTCCTCTCGCTTAGCGTGGTTGAAAACTGTCTTAAGACACATCATAACATGCACTTGTTTGACAAAACAGTGCATTATACCAACCTGAAAAGGATAAAGTTGAGAAATAGGGAGAAAAATTGACATTCTTTCTTTTCCTTTGCTATTTGCAATTGGTATGTATAGGTATTTGAAAGATCGTGAAAATCAGAAAAATTGATCTGGGCAACTGAGAATAGCCTTGAAGAAGTAATCTCTCTGAAATGCTCTGGGAATCTGGTGGAGGCACTTGGAAGAATATTTGTTCAAACTTGGAAGAAAAATAAATTACGTACTTACCTAATATATTTCAAAGTTGTTGAATAGTACCTAGGCACCAAAGGTTTATTGCTCGGCTCATGGACAGCAATAGGTAAACGAAGATTATAGCTTTAAATGTTAATTTGTGTTTTGGTACCCTTTATTTCATTTTCAACCCGATTGATGCAATATTGAGTCTGCTGGAATTCAAAATAAGCTTGTATTCGTATTCGAATTTTATTTTGTTTTCATTTTCGTTATGAAATGCGAGTTTGAATAAAATAATGGAAAAATTGAAAGCAATCCTTACCGGTTTTGAAAGGTCCATCCTTCCCTGAGATTTTGGATGTTCGAAATGCTTAGACTTTTAGAGGTCGAAAAGTTACGTTCAAACAGAAAAAAAAATTTTGACCCTGCTTCATAAAGATAGAAAAAAAATGTCATGCAATGGTCAGATCCTCAATATTTCTTAGAGAAGAAAATGAACCTGATAAGTTGAAAAACTCAGCATGCGGGTTTGAAACCAGAAAATTGCACCCAAAAAATTTCATTAGTGTCGAAATTCTTTAAAACAGAAAGAAAAATGTTTACTTACATAATTTTGATGGTTTATTATAGTCTTATACCTACGTTATTGGTTGATTTTTAAATGGTCACGGTGCGCTGAATGGAGTTATTAGAAACCTCAGTCCATTTCATACCTCATTTTAATTACACTGAGTCAATTGGGGGTGGTTTCAAACCGTTGTGGAGCCTCCAAGTGTATTTTGGAAACATCCGATTTCCATGAAGTGTCATAAAAACTGTCCAAATCAACTTCAGTACGTGTAAGCGCGACTGATGCTTGTTAGTGACTTACTCTACTAATACTTATACTTAGTAATACAACACTTTTTCAAAATAATAATAAGCACCTGTCACATTCGCACATACTAAAAGTAATTTGCTGGACAGTTTTTAGAGCACGTTTTGAAAATCTGAAATTTTCAAAATATACGTCTGGAGGCTCCAGAACGGTCGGAAACTACCTTGGAATTCGAGTATGAAGTAAATTCCAGCTACCCAGCTTCAGTTTTGGTGAATTTTCAAAAATTTGTTCAATGCTGCAGAAGAACAAAAATAGAGAAGGAACGTGCCGAATTTCAGCTTTCTAGGTTTATTTGATGAAATTTTAATTTTGTCCCATTTTTGTTTTCAAAAATCGTGAAATGTGCTTGAGCACGTGAAATTTTGGCTGAAGGTGTACATTTTTTTTGCTTTATTCGGTTTGAGGCTCTGCCGAGTACAAAATTTTGTGGTCACTTGAGATATAAATGTCGTACTGAAATTTGAGCTCAAGAATTTATTTTGTTAGTTGAAAATGTCGATTAAGAATATCGTGGTACTTTTTAAATTGGAGAAAAAAAATCATCTTACCTCACTAATATTTCAACCAGATGCAATATAACGTGAATAGTAATAGCGGTAAAGAATGTCATGAAAACTGTGCAAATCAATTTCATTGCGTGTAAACCCGACTGATATGTACTTTCCACTGCTTACTCAGCACTTTTCCAAGATACTAATAATAATCTGTCTTATTCTCACATGCTACAGATCAGTTTTTAAAAATTTATGCAATTCTGCAGAAGGACAAAAAAAATAGAGAATGTGCCGAATTCTAGCTTTCTAGGTTTATTTGATAGAATTTAAATTTTGTCACATTTTTGGGTTCAAATTTGATTTTCAAACATGCGCCAAAAATCGTGAAATGTGCTCGAGCACCTGAAATTTTGGCTGAAGATGTACATTTTTTTGCTTTATTCGGTATGTCTCTGCCAAGTACAAAGTTTTGCTGCCACTTGGGATCAAAATTTTGGCGGGTACTGAAATCTGAGCTCAAGAACTTATTTTGTTAGTTGAAATGTCGATTAAGAATATCGTACTTTCTAAATTTGGAGAGAAAAAAAATCATCTTACCCCGTTTAGTCCGGAATACTAATATTTCTACTGCATTCAACAATTTCAGTTCGTATATACGCGACTGATGCTTGTTAATGACTTACTCTACCAATAATTATTACATAACACTGCTTCGAAATATGTAATAATAAGCACCTGTCAGTTGTCACATTCTCACTTGCAAAACGTAATTTTCACAGTTTTTAAGGCACTTCTTAGAAATATGAAATCAAAATATGTATTTGGAGGCTCCAAAATGGCTTGAAACTACCTCCGGAATACCCAGCATTTTGACATTCGAGTAAGAAGTAAATGCTTGGATGAAATTTCAATTTAAAAAAATTTGTTCAAGGCTGCATAATCGCTCAAAACCATTATTTTCCGTATCCGAATGATTTTAAGAGAGGAGCAAAAATATAGGGAGCTTACCAAATTTCAGCTTTCCAGGCTATTTTGATATACTTAAGTAATTTTGATTTTGTCTCATTTTTGTTTTTTTTCAAAATGCGCCAAAAGTTGTAAAATGCATTTGAGCACCTGAAATGATGGCTGGTGATGTACACATTTTTGCTCCACTCGGTATGACTCCTTCAAGTTCACAGTTTTGGTTTGCTAGTTTGAAATGTCAATTAAGAATAGCGTACTTTTTGAATCGGAGAAAAAAAATCATCTTACCCTAGTTGAAGTCGCATAGGTAGGTACTTTTGTGGACATGTTCGGCATGCACTGCGTTCTTCACAATTCTATTGGTTTTTCTCATCCAGTGTATTTTTCCTGATTTCATCATTTTTATTGGAAGTGGAAATTGTTCAAAATTGATTTATGAGTTAAAACTGAACATTTAATAGCAAATTGTAAATTTTTCCTCAATTTCGGATAGTGATTTGAATCCGGTTTCGAGCAGTTTCTAGTTCGGCTCAAGCGTATCATTCCCGATAGTAATCACTTGCAGTCTTGCAGTCATGCTCGTATAACTTCGCCCGCAATACTTCGAGTGTTATCTTTTATTTGCCATCAGGAAACGACTGAAAACTGTCATAAAACACATTGGCTTAATATAGACTTGTTTGAAGAAACAGTGCAGCATCTTGAATGGATAAAGTCATTGAGAAAAAGAAAGAAAAATTAACGCCTTTTCTTTTTATTTTGCCATTTGCAATTGTTCGGTGTCTATTTAAAAGATCGGAAAAATTAGAAAAATTGATCTGGATAACTGAGAATAGGTCTGAAAAAGTATTCTCTCTGAATTGCCGGGAATCTGGTCGGGGTACTTGGAAAAATATCTGTTCAAAATCGTAAGAAGAATAAATTACTTACCGAATATATGCCCAACTTACCATTTAATTGTTGTTGAAATTCTTGAAAACAGAAAGAAAAAATGTTTACTTTCATAATTTTGTTGCTTTATTGTTCTTACACTTTCGGTTCTATAATATCTGTTTATGTGTCTATGTGTGTAATTACTCATAAATGAGATACCCCTACTAAAGGTGGGAGCGACTCGATCATCTAAGAGATGGAAGATGCGAGCATCAAGCCATCGAGATCAGGTAGCTCTCATTACTTCTACTCAATCACTCTCGCTATGTAAATATCTTCTATAAGGTTAAGATAGTGGACTTTGTGAATGTCCATTCGTTGTGGGTGCTACTTTGACGCATATGTCTAAGTGCATTCTTCGAGTCTGATCAACTCGCGGAAGCCCAGCTTCGATTCTGATATTTATGTGTGTTTTTTGCATTTATATTTTATCGGTTAAATTAAAATAATACAACCCACTGGCTTATTCGTTATACTTCTCGCGAACGCGTCAGCTATAACAAACCTGGTGTCATAAGTAAAATAGTCATTATTTGTTATTTACTTATGTATATTATGTACAGCATCGTAATTCATCATAAGGTACAATTAGTTAGCATTATCATTAATTGTGTGTAATTATAGGGTGTGTATTTTAATTATATCGAATACACGGAGTCAGACATAAGTGTTGGTCTCGTCTTAATTTATTTATTTATCTCCGAGCGCCATAAATAGGTTAATTCAGGTATCATCCCTTATCTCTCACTCTAGCACCCATTTGATCCTCATGGTCAAATGGGCCTAATTTTGTAAGAGTTAGAAGTAGTTAATAGTCCGATTTAGCTATCCAAGGCATTCAGGAAAGATTGGATTAAAGCCCCGATCTTACATTAGGTCTACCCCGATACATTGGCACCTTAAAGTTAAATTTATTCCCCGTAGGTGTTTATGTATTTCTCTATTCCTATTCCTATTAATTACTATCTATCCCTTTACAAGAACTTATTTTGCTTTTTGAAAAATTCAATCAAGATGAGCGTGTCTCCTTTTTTAATTAGAGAAACAAAAAATCATCCTACCCCAATTAGAGTCGCACAAATAGGTACTACATGTGGAAGATATGTAACGTATTTGTAGCATATTCATCGTTAGTTGAATTTAGACGGATTCTTCCATGTTCACTTTCATAATTAAGTTCTGGAATATCAAATTTTCAAATTTCATCCTTAAAATTTTGAACACAAAGTTGAGCTTTTATCAATCTGTTGGAAAATCCGCTGGACTGTGTTGCTGGACTCTTCTTTTCTTCAGTTTTTCTCACTATCAGTAAAGAACTGAACATTTGACGGAAAATCGTCAATTTTTTGCTTAATTTCGGATTGTGTTTTGGGTAATTGGAGAAACAAAAAAATCATCTTACCTCAGTTGGAGTCGCATAGGTACCTACTTAATATCATGTTTGTTCAGATGTATATTGAGAGGGATTTTTCACGTTCGCTTTCATAATTAGGTGCTGGAATATCAAATTTTCAAATTTTCAAATATCATCCTTGAAATTTTGAACACGAAGTCGTGCTTTTATCTATCTGTAGGAAAATTTTATCCAATGAACTATGTTTCTGTCTTCATATTTTCTTTAGTTTTTCTCATCCGGTGTATTTTTCTTGATTTCATCAATTTTGTCGAAAACGTTACGAAAATTATTCAAAATTCACTTATCAGTGAAGACTGAACATTTGATGGGAAATTCGTCAATTTTTTTCTTCAATTTTGGATTGTATATTGGGAGTGATTTGAATCCGGTACCGAGCAGTTAACATCTCGGATCAAACTTATCATTACTGATAGTAACCACTTGCATCCATATAATTCGCTTTGAATATTATTTTATTGTTTTATGGCAAAACCTTCTTTTTCTTTTGCTATTTACAGTTGGTATCGGTATTTAAAAAATTGTGAAAACCAGACAAATTGACCTGGACAACTGAGAATAGCCTTAAAAAAAAGTAATCTCTCAGAAATACCGAGAATCTGGTCGGGGCACTTGGAAAAATATTTGTTCAAAATTGGAAGAAAAATAAATTACCCATGACTGATTAATTTCAAACTTATACTGACATACAGCAGTGCTGATTTTATCGAATTATGTTGCTGAAGGTGACGAAATTAGAGAGAATGGGCCGGATTTCATGAAACTTACCCGCTTCAATTCAAATATTCATGGTGACCACCATTTTATCATCAATCACTTACAACATGCTTTTTGCTTTATTCGGTTTGGGGCTCTGGCAAGTACAAAATTTTGCTAGTACCACTTGAGACGAAAATTTCGGCGCGTACTGAAATCTGAGCTCGAGAACTTATTTTGGTAGTGGAAAATGTTGATTATGAATATCATACTTTTCAAATTGGAGAAAAAAAATCATCTTATCTCTTGTAAGAGAAGACCTATTACTTAATACCTGGTGTTATAACTGCTAGAAGCAAAGACCTATCTATTGAGCAGAACGACTTGAAAGTCGTAAGATTCCACAAGGGTCCAAACAGAATATATCAATAGAGTACCTGAAGGTAAAAGTAATCGATTCCATACGATGTAGTAACGAGAAACACATGTAATTTCACCGTTTTATTAACGAAAGTAAACAAATTGTCCGAAGAAAAGACTTATTAACCGAGCAACCACGATACACACGCACCGCGGAGAAAAACGTAATAATTATCTATTTGAACCGTAGATCCGACAATCCATTACCCGATGGAAAGGGCAAATTACCAGCAGTGTGGCCATATCCCTGACCATTACACTCTCTAATATTTCTAGCGGATGCAAAAGCTGGGTATAAAAAATCTCGTACAAACTGTGAAAATCAAGTTCAGCGCATGTAAAACCCGACTGGTGCACTCTACTTCTTGCACAACACTTTTCCAAAATACTAATAAGAATCTGTCGCATTCGCACATGCTTCAGATGATTTGGACAGTTCTTAAGGCACTTTTATTGGAAATATGAAATTCTCAAATTATATCTAGAGACTCCCAAACGGCTTGAAACTGCCTCCGAGGGGGGCCCAGCATTTTGAAATTCGGGTACGAAGTAAATTCCTGCTACTCATCTTCATTTGATGGAATTTTGTGGAAATTCCGATTTCAAAAACTGTTTTTTTTTTCGTTTCCAAAATACTTATTTTTAAGGGAGGGACAAAAATATAGAGAGTGTACCAAATTTCAGCTTTCTAGGTTTTTTGAAAATTGCCTAATTTATTGAAGGGGCATTGGTTTTTTGAAATGGATATTGACACGTTCACTTAAATAATTACAATTACGTACTTACTAGAATATCAAATTTTTAACTGGTGGTGTACATTTTTTCGCTCTACTCGGTACGGTTCCGCCAAGTTCAAAATTTTATTGCCACTTGGGATCAAAATTTTGGTGCTTAGGTACTGAAATGTGAGCTCCAGAACTATTTTTGAATTAGAGAAACAAAAAATCATCCTACCCCAGTTGAAGTCGCACAAGTAGGTATGTACTATATGGCCAACAGGTGGGTACCTTACAAATAGTTGATGAATTTGAAGCCTACTCATCGTTAGTTGAATTAAGACGGATTTTTCCACGTTCACTTTCATAATTAAACACTAGAATAGCGAATTTTTTTCAAATTTCGTCCTTAAAATTTCGAACACAAAGTCGAGCTTTTATCAATCTGTTGGAAAATTTTATCCACTGGACTGTGTTGCTGTTCTCTTGAAATTTTCTTTAGGTTTTCTCATACAGTGTATTGTTCAAAAGTTACGTATCAGTGAAGACTGAACATTTGATGGAAAATCGTCAAGTTTTTCCTCATTTTTCAATTGTATTTTCGGTAGGTAGTAATTTGAATCCGGTTTCTAACGGTTTCCAGTTCGGCTCAAGCATATCATTACCGACAGTAACCACTTGCAGCCATACATAGTGGGTGAATATAACTACATAAAAATCGCAGGATGCTTCAGGAATATGAGTACGTTTTTTTTTGGCAAAATAAAAGAAGTTTCTAATGTATAACTCGCTCATGAATATTATGTGACCACAATTAGCATTACGAGACGTTTGAAAACTGTCTTAAGACACATTGGCATAACATGGACTTGTCTGACGATACTGTGCATTGTATTTTAAAAGTATAAAGTTGATAAATAGGGAGAAAAATTGATCTGGACTACTGAGAATAGCCTTGAAATAGTAATCTCTCTGAAATTCCGGGAGTCCGGTCGGGGCACTTGGAAATAAAATATCTGTTTAAAATTGAAAGAAAAATAAATTACTTATGCTTTCAACTTACTGAAATGCGGCTCTACTTGGCGTTTGTGGTTGTACCTACTCAGCTCGATATTCTTTATAATTACTTACGGGTGAATTGTGTTGCTGAAGGCGAATACTGGTTCGCCAGAGTATGACCCACATTTCATGAAACTTATACTTGCTTCAGTTCAAATTTTCATGATTACCATTTTAACATCTATTACTTACAGAATGCCACAACTCGTCTTGGAGCAAAGCGAACAAAAAATTTGTAATTTTATTGCCTCATTTAAACCACGGCGACATTACACGCGTGTCTCGTTTCTTCTTCACCAGAGAACAGCTGATCCAGCCTCTTGTTTTTACCTCTTGCTAACACCTGTTAAATGAGTATTCGATGGTGCCCTCTTAGGATTAAGGACGGAGAGTGGCCCCCAGGGATAGGAGGGCTAAATAGCTATTACCCCCAACAGTACAGTAACTTATGAAAATTTTGGTGCGTATTGAAATCTGAGTTAAAGAACTCAATTTGCTAGTGCAAAATGTCAATTAAAAATAGCGTCATTTTTGAATCGGAGAAAAAAAAATCATCTTACCCCAGTTGGAGTCGCATAGAGGAAACTTTTCTGGATGAGTTTGTTCATGTTACTGTCTTCACATTTCTGTTGGTTTTTCTCATCCAGCGTATTTTTCCTGGTTTCACCATTTTTATTGGAAATGCTGTGGAAATTGTTCTAAATTTACCAATCTGTGAAGATTGAACATTTAATGGGAAATTGTCAATTTTCCCTCAAATTTGAATTGTAATTTGGGTAGTGATTTGAATCATTTTTCTGAAATGCCGGGAATCTGGTCGGGGCACTTGGAAAAATATCTGTTCAAAATTGGAAGACGAATAAATTACTTACCGAATATATACTTAACTTAGGTACCATTTTACGTATCATCAATCGGTTACAGAATGCGCGACAACTCGTCATAAAGCAAAGCGAAGAGAAAATTTGTAAATTTATCGCCTCATTTAAACCGCTGTGACATTACACGTGTGTCTCGTTTCTTCTTCACCAGAGAACAGCTGATCTAGCCTTGTTTTTACCACCTATTTACACCTGTTAAATAAGTATTCGATTTAAAGATTTCGTTGCTTTCAACGCGAATGCGTTTAAGTGTTCGAAAATTAATTTGTAAATGAGATAATTTTTGGCTCGAACATGTGTGTCTTGAGTCGTTAAAGCGAGCAATAGGTAAACGTAAATAAGTTTCAAATGTTAATTTATGTTTTGGTACCCTCTTTCTCTTTTTCAACCAAATTGATTCAATCTGGATGTGTTGGAATTTAAAACTATTATGTAACGCTTACAGATACGTACCAACATCTTGAAATTTTGAAAATTGATCGAAGTTTAAAGTAAGATACGATGGTGCTTCTTCATCATTCATATTCGTACGATTTCTCGATGATGGAGATATTCTAGTTGCCTGCGGTTTGAAACGTAATGTACTTTGAGGTGTTCTTTGCACAGTCACTGATCTTAGCGGAGTCGGTGTTCTTTGCACAGTCATTGATCTTTGCGGAGTCGGTGTTCTTTGCACAGTCATTGATCTTTGCGGAGTCGGTGTTCTTTGCACAGTCATTGATCTTAGCGGAGTCGGTGTTCTTTGCGGAGTCGGAGTTCTTTGCACATTCGTTTGATGGCGAGGTCGAAATGAGGCCGCTACCTTACTAAGCGATGATACAGCACGGAGATACAAAAACTCAGCCGCTGCACGACTCGGGGAACTGATCGGTGATGAACGACTGGATGAACTGGTCGGTGAATCACGAACAAATGTTAGTCTAGCCGGAGACGGACTACTCATTAACTTCCTCTTAACAGAGCGTCTCGGGGTACTTGGAGGTGTAGTATTTATTCCGCTGGTCGAAGCACTCATACACCCGAAAGGTAACTTTAGTTTGAATTTGTGCTGCGAACTACCTCCTATTTCACAAGTACATTTCACATATTTATTAATCAAATAAAAATCATAGAACAATACCTTTAGTAATGTACATTCCATTACCTGGTTTCGGCGCATCAGATACGTTCGGCTCCGTATCGACTTTCTTCAATTTAAATGGTGCATTTGGATCGGCTGCGATTGTAACACATAGTTTAATAGTTTCCCTTAATTGTAAGCTATGTACATTACACATTTCATTACTTACCAGTGGAATGGTCACGTTTCTCGTTTACGCTTATTCCAGAATCATCACTGAAAGTACCTAATGACGAAATATAAAATAGTAATCATCTTGACACTATATACACTGAGCTACAGAGCTCACATTGCTTGTTGAAAATGTCGTCGATCAAGATTAGCGTACTTTTTGAATTAGAGAAACAAAAAATCATCCTACCCCAGTTGGAGTCGCACAAGTAGGTACCTATTGCAGGCGGACTTTACTGTAGCTGACGAATTTGTTGCCTTACTCATCGTTAGTTGAATTAGGATGGATTTTTTCCACGTTCACTTTCATAATTAGGTATGGGTACTGGAATATCAAATTTTCAAATTACACCCTTGAAAGTTTTCAACACAAAGTCAAGAATTCATCAATCTTTTGGAAAATTTTATCCGCTGGACTGCGTTGGCAGTACTCTTGAAATTTTCTCTAATTTTTCTCATACAGCTACAGTGTATTTTTCATGATTTCGTCGTTTTCTTCAGAAACGTTGTGGAATTTGTTCAAAATTTACCTATCAGTATAGACTGAACAGACGATGGGAAATCGTCAATTTTCTACTCAGTTTTAAATTGTATTTTGGGTAGTGATTTGAATCCGGTTTCGAGCGGTTTTCGAGTTTCGGCTCAAACATATCATTACCGATAGTAACCACTTGCAGCCATACATAATGGGTGAATGTAACTAATCGATGATGCCATCGACGTACTAATACGCGAGTTCTATCGAGTCGTAGAAAGCATCAGAAACATGACTATGTTTTTTTGGCAATACAAAAGAAGTTTCTAATGTATAACTCGCTCATGAATATTATGTGACCACAATTAGCATTACGAGACGTTTGAAAACTGTCATAACACACATTGGCATAACATGGACTTGTCTGACGAAACAGTGCATTGTATCTTAAAAGGATAAAGTTGATAAATAGGGAGAAAAATTGATCTGGACTACTGAGAATAGCCTTGAAAAAGTAATCTCTCTAAAATTCTCCAAGAAATATTGAGGAGTTAATCATTGCATAAAATTATTATTTCTTCTACCTTCAAGAAAAATGGTAAAAATGATCAACTTATAAGTAAAGGTGTGTTCGAACATTTGCATAGGTAATCTTTCCTTATTATAAATCAGCACAATGTTTTCTATATTTGCTATATTCAAAGCTACAAAGTGCAGCTCTCTGGTTATCAAAGTTCTTGAGTGGCACAAAAGGTTTAAAGTTCGGAGCAATAATCAGAAAACTTGTTCTGTTGAAACTTAGATTGGTCCCTCGAATTTTGGGACTAGGCAAACAGGGTAGAAACTTTTGAAAACAAAAAGAAAAACGTTTACTTACCTGCATAATTTTTTCGGTTAAATTATGTGTGCTGGGACCAACATATGACTTTCGAAATCTTGGTTAATGTTGCATATTCTAAGAATTCGAAAGAAACTTCCAATATAGATGAAATTTTGTTTTTCAAACTAGTGAAGGTGATCTCAATTCTTTTAATCGATCGATTTTGTTAATCAATTAATTTCTCAAAATGATCGAGTGAAACTTTTTTCGATCATTTTTTTCTTTAAAAAAATGTACAAAAGTGTTGGAAAAATGTAAGAGGTCATTTTAATTAGTTCTCAAGTTCATTAATAAGCATGAATTTAAAAGGGCACGAGGTTCGCAAAACTCAAAATTTACTCTTTGAAGAAAAATTTATCGAAATTAAGAAAATGTTTTGACGTAGCCTATCAGTCAAATGACGCCCATAACCCATTAGTACTCGAATGGACGAACGAAAAAAAATAATATGACAAATTGCCCGTCTTCAAAATTGAAGAAACAAGATTTACCTACTAAAAATTTTCAAATTTGTGTTTGCGCCTCCAATTTTGAAGACAAGTAATTTGTCATAATTACATTTTGTGTTCGTCCTTGTGAGCACAGTGGGTTATTGATGCAAACATTTTCTATCTAAGTTATCTGTGAGTTGAAGAAGTTGCACCATTTTAGAGCAAAAATTTACCAATTTTGAAAAATTCGCCAAGAAATATGAGAAATTGTTTGGATTACTTAAGTGACTTCACTAACTCATAGTACATATTTGAAAGAACGAACAAAAAAAGGTATTATCTATAACAAATTGCCTATCTTCAAACTTGAAGGGTGAAACACAATTTGAAAATTTAAAATTTTTTTGAAGATAGACAATTTGTCAAACATTTATTTACACCTGTTAAATGAGTATTCGATTTTAAACATTTTGCTGCTTTCAACGCGAATGCGTTTAGTTGTTCGGAAATAAGATAATTTTTGGCATGAACATGTGTGTTTTGAGTCGTTAAAGCGAGCAATTGGCAAACGTAGATTAGTTTTACCTAAATGTTAATTTGTGTTTTGGTACCCTCTATTTCATTTTCAACCCAATTGATGCAATTTGAATCGGCTGGAATTCAAAATAAGCTTGTATTCGTATTCGAATTTTATTTTGTTTTTATTTTCGTTATGAAATGCGAGTTTGAATAAAGTAATGGAAAAATTGAAAGCCATCCTTACCCGTTTTGAAAGGTCCATCCTTCCCGGAGATCGTAGATATTCTCAATTCTTTGCGTTTTAGTGGTCAAAAAGTTACACACAAACAGATGAAAAAATTTTGACGCTGCTTCATGAAGATAGAATAAAATAATTTTATGCAATGGTCAGCTTCTCAGTATTTCTTGGAAAAGAAAATGAACCTGATAAGTTGGAGAACTCAGCATGCTGGTTTAAATCCTGAAAAATTGTTCTCAAAAGAATTTCATTAGTGTTGAAATTCTTGAAAACAGAAAGGAAAAAATGTTTACTTACTTAATGTTTATCAAGTCTTTCAATGAAGCACACATTTAGAGCATTCGAATATGCATACTTATTCAATTTTTTTGGTTTATTATAGTCCTAATTCTTCGGTTGGAGTTATTAGAAACCTCAATCCATTTCTTACTTCTTTTTTATTATGCTGAGTCAATTGTAGGTGATTTCATGCCCTTGTGGAGCCTGCATGCTGTATCTTGGAAACATCCGATTTCCATGAAGTGTCATAAAAACTGTCCAAATCAACTTCAGGGAGTGTAAGCGCGACTGATGCTTATTGTTAGTGACTTACTCCACCAATACTTCTACAACACTTTTCCAATATACTGATAAGCACCTGTCACATTCTCACATGCTAAAAGTGATTTAGACGGTTTTTAGGGCACTTTTTGAAAATCTGAAATTTTTCAAATGTATGCTTGGAGGCTCCAGAACGGCCGGATACTACCTTGAGATTCGAGTAAGAAGTAAATTCCAGCTACCCAACTTCATTTTTGGTGAAGTTTCAGTTTTCAAAAATTTGTTCAAAGCTGCAGAAGGACAAAAATAGAGAACGTGCCGAATTTCAGCTTTCTAGGTTTATTTGATACAATTTTAATTTTGTCCCATTTTTGGGTTCAAAAATCGTGAAATGTGCTTGAGCACTTGAAATTTAGCTAAAGGTGTACATTTTTTTTGCTTTATTCAGTTTGGGGCTCTGCCGAGTACAAAATTTTGGTGCCACTTGAGATCAAAATATCGTACTGAAATTTGAGCTCAAGTACTTATTTTGTTAGTTGAAAATGTCGATTAAGAACGTCGTAGTACTTTTTAAATCGAAGAAAAAAAATCATCTTACCTCACTTTATAAAATTTCATAAAAACTGTGCAGAAAATCAATTCTATTACGTGTATAAACCCGACTGATGTACTCTACTGCTTACACAGCACTTTTCCAAGATACTAATAAGAATCTGTCGCATTCTCACATGCTACGGACGATTTGGACAGTTCTAAAGTCACTTTTTGGAATTATTAAATTTTTAATTTATATCTAGAGGTTCCTAAACGGCTTGAAACTGCCTCCGAGCGGTCCAGCATTTTGAAATTTGAGTATGAAGTAAATTCCAGCTACCCAACTTCATTTGATGGAATTTTGTGGACATTTGAATTTTAAAAACCGTTCTTATCCGTTTCCAAAACATTTTAAGGTAGGGACAAAAATATAGAGAGCGTACCAAATTTCATCTTTCTAGGTTATTTTGATAAATTGGGATACTTACCATACTTACTTCTCTTGCTTGCTAAAATGTACAGAACCTAACAAAAAATTGCGTGATGTCATTATTTTGGCGTGTACTGAAATCTGAGCTCAAGAACTCATTTTGCTAGGTAGTTGAAAATGTCGATTAAGAATGGCGTACTTTTTAAATTAGAGAAATAAAAAGTCATCTATCCTTGGTTGATGGGGTGAGACGGATTTCGACACTTCAACTTTAATAATTACGTATTGGAATATCAAATTTTTAACTGGTGATGTACATTTTTTTTGCTCTACTCGGTACGGTTCCGCCAAGTTAAAAATTTTGTTGCCATTTGGGATCAAATTTTTGGTGCTTAGGTACTGAAATCTGAGCACGAGAACTTATTTTGCTTGTTGAAAATGTCGATCAAGATTAGCGTACTTTTTGAATTACTCTCTAAATTTAAAGCAGTCAAATTTCACTGCTTAGCAGTCACGACATTTTGCCTTTTTAAAGCAGTAGTTTTTTTTACTGCAAAACAGTGAAAAATTACTGAATTGGTCAGTCAAAATGATTTTTTACTGACCAATTCAGTAATTTTTCACTGTTTTGCAGTAAAAAAAACTACTGCTTTAAAAAGGCAAAATGTCGTGACTGCTAAGCAGTGAAATTGACTGTTTCAAATTTAGAGAGTAGAGAAACAAAAAATCATCCTACCCCAGTTGGAGTCGCACAAGTAGGTACCTACTGTTCAGGACTTTACTGTAGATGACGGAGTTGTTGCCTACTCATTGTGATAGTTGAATTATGATGAATTTCTCCACGGGAATATCAAATTTTCAAATTTAACACAAAGTCAAGCATTCAACAATCTGTTGGAAAATTTTATGGGCTTGTTGCTGTGCTCTTGAAATTTTCTTTAGTTTTTCTCATACAGCTGCAGTGTATTTTTCATGATTTCGTCGTTTTCGTCGGAAACGTCGTGGAAATTGTGCAAAATTTACCTATCAGTGAAGACTGAACAGACGATGGAAAATCGTCAATTTTCTGCTCATTTTTAAATTGTATTTTGGGTAGTGATTTGAATCCGGTTTCCAGGAGTTTCCAGTTCGGCTCAAACATATCATTACCGAAAGTAACCACTTGCAGCCAGACACATTGGCATAACATGGACTTATTTCACGAAACAGTGTAGTTACCTATTGTATCTTGAAAGGATAAAGGTGAGAAATAGGGAGAAAAATGTACACTTCTTCTTTTTCTTTTGCTATTTTCAATTACGTAGTAGGTATTCAAAAGATCGAAAATTGATCTGAACTACTGAATATAGCCTTGAAAAAGTAATCTCTCTGAAATGCCGGGAATCTTGTCCGGGCACTTGGAAAAATATCTGTTTAAAATTGTAAGAAAAATGAATTACTTAGGTACTTACTTTAATCTTTAACTTACTGAAACACGGCTTTTTTATCTGCAGACCACTCTTGTACCTATTTACATACTTAACTTACCAGCGAATTGTGTTGCAGAGAATAGACCACATTCATGAAACTTACCTGCTTGAGTGTAAATTTTCATGGTGACCATTTTACCATCAATCACTTACAGAATGGGAGTACATCTCGTCTTGAACAATGCGAATAAAAAATTAATTTTTATTTTATCGCCTCGTTTAAACCGCTGCGACATTACACGTGTGTCTCGTTTCTTCTTCTCCAGAGAACAGCTGATCCAGCCTTGTTTTTGCCTCTTATTTACACCTGTTAAATGAGAAAGTATTCGATTTAAGGATTTCGTTGGTTTCAACGCGAATGCGTTTACCTAATTGTTCGAAAATGAATTCGAAAATGTGATAATTTTTGGCTCGAACATGTGTGTTTTGAATCGTTAAAGCGAGCAATAGGTAAACGTAGATGAATTTCAAATGCTAATTTGTGTTTTGGGTACCCTCTTTCTCTTTTTCAACCAAATTGATTCAATCTGGATGTGTTGGAATTTATAAAGTATTCGTGTTTGAATTTTCGTTTGTTTTTCTCTCGTTATGAAATGCGAGTTTGGATAAAATAATGGAAAAATTGAAAGTCATCATACCTGTATTTTAATGGCTTCCCAGCCTGATTAATTATCGGCTATATGTGACACGGCATACGAAAAGGTTACCCCAAGCAAAAAAATCAAAAAAGTAGTTTTCGATAAAAATGCGTTTTAAGTGTTCTACTGTCAATTTTACATGAAAATAGCAAATGAAAAAAATATCTTTATAAATTGGTATTCACGTTTCGATTCAAACTCCGGAGGATACTAAACCAAATCAATGAAATGATGTACTTAGTCTACGTTGCAATTCACCATAAGTTGCAGAAAAAAAGGTCCTTCCTTCGTGAAGCCTGCCATGCCATGGTGAAACAATCGCAAAAATAACTCATCCTGAGAGTTCACAGATGTTTGCAAATCTCAAGAGTTTCAGAGGTCCAAGAATTATGCTCAAACAGAAGTAATAATTTTGATTCTGCTTCTCGATTTCAATCTTCTACGCCACTCAGATACCAGGATTGGCGAAGAGTTGCTTTTTGCGACTCTGGATAGAAAGTTTTAACCAGCATTTCTGTTAAAAGTGCACCAAATTCATGAAACAGCAAATCTTGACTGAACAATTTGCTCGATTCGGTTTTTATAAATATTGGGATACTTGAGCAGAAATAAAAAATTTTTTGAGTGCTTTCTTCCAGGATTCAAACCAGCATACTCAACTTTTTCAACTGATCAGGATTATCTTTTCTCCAAGAAGTATTGAGGAGTTGACCATTGCATAAAATTATTATTTTTTCTATCTTCAAGAAAAATTGTAAAAATGATGCAACTTATGTATTAAGTAAAGGTGTGTTCGAACATTTGCATAGGTAATCCTTCCTTATAAATCAGCACAACGTTTTTGATATTTGCTGTTCAGAGCTACAAAGTGCAGCTCTCTGCTTATCATAGTTCTTGAATGGCACAAAAGGTTTAAAGTGCCGAGCAATAATTAGAAAACTTGTTCTGTTGTAACTTAGATTGGTCCCTTGAATTTTGAGACTAGGCAAACAGGGTCGAAACTCTTGAAAACAAAATGAAAAAAGTTTACTTACCTGCATAATTTTTTCGGGTAAATTATTATCATTCCACTTACTGGTTATCGGATTCTTGGTTAATTTTCGAATATTCTAAACATTCGAAAAAAATTGCCAATATTGATGATCTATTTTTTTTTTCAAACTAATGAAGGTGGTCTTAATTTTTTTAATCGATTAATTTTTCGAAATGATCGAGTGAATCATGATCGATTTTTTAGATCATTTTTTCTTTAATAACTGCACAAAAGTGTTAGAAAAATTTGAAAGGTTATTTTAATTAGTTTCCAAGTTTATTGATATGTACTCGTGCAATTTTCGTTGGAAAAACATTTTCAATTAATAAACAAGTGTATACAGGGTGTTCTGGAAAGCGCCCGCCGAAATTCAACTGTAGATAGTACTCGAGGAGACGAACAAAAATCGCTATTATGAGTTATGACTGGTTGCCCATCCTTATATATTAAAAGAATTTTAAGTTGTTGAAAACGTGAAAACCCTGGTGACAATCCGCCAGCCTCTCCTACTGAACCGATTTTGCTCAATTTTTTTTTAAAATGTTCCTTATCACATGTAGATGTGTTATGATCCTTATATATTAAAAGAATTTTAAGTTGTTGAAAACGTGAAAAACCTGGTGACAATCCGCCAGCCTCTCCTACTGAACCGATTTTGCTCAATTTTTTTTTAAAATGTTCCTTATCACATGTAGATGTGTTATGAAACATTTAAAATTCAAAATTATTCATTTTGAGTCCAAAAAATTAAAAAAAAATGCATTTTTTTGGACAATTTTAACTTTGATTTGCGGCCGAATATTTTAATTTGCTAGGCATTTCATTTATTCAACATGGATATCAAAAAGGGCTTTATACGAGTAGGGTCGATGAAGTTGATTTTAGCATTTATGTTCACTTTAACCTCGAAATGAACCATCCAAAGAGAATTTCGAAATGAACCCTCAATTTGGGGAGAAGGTGCGAAACGTGCAATTTCGAAAAATTCAATGTGGGTTTTATTTATCATCAATAGTAAACAAAATATCAAACTATCAAACGGATCTTCATGAAGTTTGGTTTATTTTCTTGGAAAACCTTCAGTGAAAGGGAAACAATTAAGCCCGCGCGTAGTGAGGGAAGAAGCTTTCAAAATTTGTATTTTGATAGGTGAAAACACAATGTTTTTTACATTAGGAAGAGTTTGATTTTTTCGGTTTCAAAATCTTAGAATTTCAATGACGATTTTTTAAAAATACTAAGTTTGTAAAAAAGGCAAGCAGACCCCGACAAACCGAGGGCAAAAGCTTTCAAAAATTGGTATTTTTATATGTGAAAAAGCTTTGTTTTTTTTTTATGCGAGGAGTCGATTTTTTTGGTTTCAAAATTTTAGAATTCGAATGATGGTTTTTTAGAAATTTCAATGTCAAAAAAGAAAAGCAACTTAGGTCTGAACGATGAATTTCAAAAAGTAAAAAACGTTTATTTTTTAAGTATGTGAGGAGAGCATTTTTTGATACGTAAAATTTGCCAGATTTATCAAAATTTAATGGTTTTTTCAAAATCTGACAACTTGGGGGGAGAATACACAACCTTACTTTCTTTCCTCTCGGTTTGTAGAGACAGTTCTTATTGAGGACATTTTGCAGCTGTTATTGGGAATTGAATGATGGTACCTTGATGCTCGGATTTTTGTCTCAGGCTAAAATGTTTAACATAACCACCTGAGCTCTGAGGGAAAATCTGAGGAGGAGTGTACAATTCTTTACAAAAAATTGCCCACAAAATATACGAGGGGATTTGAGTATTAAGAAAATCCGGCCCTTTTGGATGCTCTATTTTCTTCAATACACAAAGTAATGTTCAAAGCTAGACTAACTAAAGGCAATATGAATGTTGAAATATGGTGATAATTTTGAGGCTTGGTGCTAAGATCTCTACGCAGGCGAGCAGCCCGAGCGAAGCGAGGGCGCGAGCCAGGGGTTGGGGCCGCGGAACGGCCCAGGGGGCAGAGCCCCCTAGTATATTATGAATTGAAAAAGGCACAGGAGGCATTGCAAAACTCGAAATTTACTACTTTTGAAAAAAAAAGTATCAAAATTAACGAAATATGTTGACGAATTATTCAAATGATGTTCATAACCCATAGTACTCGAGTGTACGAAGAAAAAATATTATGACAAATTGCCTGTCTTCAAAATGGAAGAGACGAAATTTATTCAAAATTTTCAAATTTTGGATGCTTTTAATTTTGAGGATTTCAAATTTTCTAATGTGTTTGCGCCTCGAATTTTGAAGATAAGCAATTTGTCATAATTTTTTGTTCGTCCTTTTGAACACTATGGGTTATTGAAGACATTTTAATGATGCAAACATTTTCTATCAAATCTGTGAGTTAAAAAAGTTGCACAATTTTAGTGCAAAATTTTACCAATTTTGAAAAATTTGCCAAGAAATGAGAAAATGTTTGGATCATTTAAGTGATATTACTAACTCATGGTACATATTTGAAAGAACGAACAAAAAAAAGGTATTATAACGAATTGCCTATCTTCAAACTTGAAGGGTCAAACACAATTTGAAAATTCAAAAATTTCAAAATTTAAAATTTTGAAGACAGACAATTTGTTATAATATTTTTTGTTTGATGGGCATCATTTGAATAACTCAGAAATTGTTATTATTTTTGATGATTTTTTTTTTCAAAGTTGATAAATTTTGAGTTTTGCGATGCACGTGGCTTTTTCAATACACAAGGTAGGCAACCAGTCATAATGACGTTTTTTGTTCGTCTCCTCGAGTACTTACCAACAGATGAATTTTAGCAAACGATTTCCGGTACACCCTGTATGGTGAATTTTATGTAAATAGGTTCAATAATACATACTTACATATAATACGCAAAATTTCATGTGATTGATATTTATCATTTATTTTATAAGTGCACCAAATTCATGAAACAGCCAAAATATGAAAGAACAATTTGCTCGAATCGGTACCTATTTATAAATTTTGGGATAATTTGCAAGAAATGATTTTTTTTTTAGTGGGATTTTCCCGGATTCAAATCCACATACTTGACTTCTTCAACTGATCAGGATTATTTCTTCTTAAAGAAATATTGATGAGTAGACCATTTCATGAAATAATTATTTTTTCTATCTTCAAGAAAAATAGTAAAAATGATCAACTTATAAGTAAAGGTGTGTTCAAACATTTGCATTGGTAATCCTTCCTTATAAATCAGTAAAATGTTTTTGATATTTGCTGTTCAGAGCTACAAAGTGCAGCTCTCTGCTTATCATAGTTTTTGAGTGGCACAAAAAGTTTAAAGTGCCGAGCAATAATTAGAAAACTTGTCCAGTTGAAACTTAGATTAGTTCCTTGAATTTTGAGACCAGGCAAACAAGTGTCGAAACTCTTGAGAATGAAATGAAAAAAGTTTACTTACTTGCATAATTTTTTGGTGTATTCACCTTTCCAACATGTCGGTGTTGATAATCAAACTTTAGATTTTTTGAGTGGTGACCACTGCTCCATCGCCAGGTTCCGACTGAATTAGGTAGGTACATACTGAAAAATTAATTTTCGAATTCTCGGTAAATTTATTCGAGAAAAACAACTGCCAATGAAGATGAAATTTTTTATTCTTGAAACTATAATATGAAGATGATCTTAATTCATTTAATCGATCGATTTCGTTGATCGATTAATTTTTCTAAATGATCGAGTGTTTCGATCGTTTTTTCTTTAAAAAATGTACAATGTCCAGTTGAAACTTGGATTGGTCCCTTGAATTTTGAGTCCAGCTGAAAACGGAGTCGAAACTGTTGCAAGCAAAAAGAAAAACATTTACTTACCTGCATAATTTTTTCGGTTAATTATCTTATTCTATTATGAATATTTGAATTCGTGGTTAATTTTTGAATACCTACTTATTCTAAAAATTCGAAAAAAAAACTGTCAATATAGATGAAATATTTTTTTTTCAAACTAATGAATGTGACCTTAATTTTTTTAATCGATCGATTTTGTTGATCAATTAATTTTTTTAAATGGTCGAGTGAAACATGATCGATTTTTCGATCATTTTTTCTTTAAAAAATGTACAAAAGTGATTGAAAATTTAAGTGGTCATTCTAATCAGTTCTCAAGTTCATTAATAAGCTATTTTTGTTGGAAAATCATTTTCAATTAATAAACAAGTTTATACAGGGTGTTCCGAAAATCGCCCGCCGAAATTCAACTCTAGATAGTACTCGAGGAGACGAACAAAAAACGGTATCATGATTTATGACTGGTTGCCCATATATTATGAATTGAAAAAGGCACGAGCTTCGATTTACTAATTTTGAAAAAAATCATCACAATTGAGAAAATGTTTTGACGATCATTCAAATGATGCCCATAACTCATAGTACTCGAATGGGTGAACAAAAAATATTATGACAAATTGATCATCTTCAAAATCGTAGAGACAAAATTCATTCAAAATTTTCAAATTTGAGATGCTCTCAATTTTGAGTATTTCAAATTTACAAATAACTGTGTTTGCGCCTCCAATTTTGAAGATATGCAATTTGTCATGATAAAATTTTTGTTCGTCTTTTTGAGCATCTATGGATTATTGGAGTCATTTTAATGATGCAAACATTTTCTAACTATCTGTAAGTTGAAAAGGTTGCACAATTTTAGAGCAAAAATTTACCAATTTTGAAAAATTCGTCAAGAAATGAGAAAATTTTTGGATCACTTAAGTGACTTCACTAACTCATAGTAAGTACATATTTGAAAGAACGAACAAAAAAAGGTATTATAACAAATTGCCCATCTTCAAACTTGAAGGGTCAAACACAATTTGAAAATTCAAAATTTTCAAAATTTAAAATTTTGAAGAAGAAATTTGTCGTAACGTTTTTTGTTTGTCCAACCGAGTACTATGGATTATGGGCATCATTTGAATAATTCAGAAATTGTTATTATTTATTTTTTGATGATTTTTTTTTTTAAGTTGATAAATGTTGAGTTTTGCGATGCAGGTGGCTTTTTCAATACACAAGATAGGCAACCAGTCATAATGACGTTTTTTATTCGTCTCCTCGAGTACTTACCAACGGGTGAATTTTAGCGAACGATTTCCGGTACACCCTGTATGGTGAATTTTTATGTAAATAGTTTCAATAATACATACTTACATAATGTGCAAATTTTCATGTGATCGATCGTGACCGAATCCAGAAGTTGGTGTCGTGTGATCGGAATTTGCCAGACCTGGAAAATTATCGATTTTTTTTGGCCAACAAATCGATCATGATGGAAGATTGATTAAATTATACAGTATATATCGCTATTTCGAACAAAAAGAAAAGATGAGACCCTCGCAACTGTGAAATTAGCACTTTTGAGCTATTTTGAGGCGTCCAACGAATCTTCATTCTCTCCTTATGAATTCATAATCGTTCTGGACGAGTTAAAAATGAACCACAGATCGTATAATTTTGATTCTTGCTCGTAACGACGTTCTTTTGAAAGTTTTAGAACTTCTTCTCAGAACTTCGGTTGACTAACTCACTGTCAAATAAAAATAGAAATTGTTCGATGGTTCGTACTTGGATTTTTCGTATTTTTTCAATTATAAAATGTTGAGGTCAACAAACTCCGACTTACGAATACACAATCTGGAGATCTAAGCGATTTGTTATTGCCAGAGATATGAGATTTCAAAATTGTTTGAAAATTTTAAATGCAAATAGCTCCAGTTTCAACTTCTGTAACCATATGAGGACTTCAATTTTAAATGTTAATGATTTATTTAAAAAAAACAGCATGTGAGCCAACAGTTGGGATTTTGGAAAATTTCTGTAGCGTTTTAGTTTGCTTTTTTTCGATGAAAATTTTTCATGATCACCATTTTCAGCTAAAATGTGACCAAAAATTATTTTAAAAAAAAAATGACTTTTACACATTTTCAGCATATTTTATCATGTTGACAGAAAAATGAAAACAATTCACCTACGTAGATCAGTACAATTTGTACTCATCCAACACGTCTCATACTCGTATCTTCATGAATTTTTCGAATCGTGAGGGGAGGAATGACGAATTGTTCTGTAGATTTGTGATTTATTAGTCGTTAATAATTTTTTTTCTCCATAAAAACTTGTAGAAAATACGTCAGTCATTTCTGTGAATTTTTTATGGTATTTTAGCAAAAAATGGAAATCTTTGAAAAACTTTTCTCTCTAGAAAAACTGAAAACAATATCGCAATTTTTTGACGAAAAATTTAATGCTTCAAAGGCTACAATAATTGAATTTTTTTTCGAAATTTCAACTTTTTGGCATTATACCTATGTTTTTTTTTTTAATTCCTGAAATATTTGGATTTTCGATGAAGTTTTGAAAAATGTTCAAACAGTTGGAAAAAAAGCTTCTCAGCAAATATGGCGAGTTTTCAACTTTATCATAAAATATTCTTCTTTTTCAAACGAAACGAGCTTATGAGAATAGTTGTTTTATTTCAACCCTTCAGTGTGAAATGAATACTTGAAACATTTTACTTACTTACCTGAGTTTTCATTTTTTTCCACGTATTCTGAAGCACTCTGGAATGACTAAAAATGAACCGCAGATCGTGTAATTCTCATTAATGCTACATTATCGATGACCATTTCGACCACTTTAGGCATTTACTATAGATTTTGAGATGTATAATTTCAAAAAATGCCCCGCTGGGGTAAAGGTTTTGTTGTCGCTAGAGTTCCTTTTCTAGGTAGTAGTCAATCCTGCCAAATGATGCCAGCCCATCGACAGCGATACGAACGACAGCATTCCAGGGGAGTTCAGCGCGTCCACGTCGTGCGGGGTGGTAATTCAACCTTCGGCTGGCTCGGAGCTGATGGAAGAAGCTAAAGGTGAACTCTCCAGTCGGTGACACATGCGGCGGGATATGGACAGCCGAATACCATACCCTGACAAGTACCGCAAATTCGACTTCTCTGCCAAACATCGGCAGGTCACCGACAACTCGCTCGTCTTCTGGACCCCGGACAAGGTTATCCTTGGAGCGAGTACTGTAGGCGAGCATCCGGCGCCTGATATCCGGAACATTCGGCTAAGGGAGTAAACCCTAACAGAAAATCCTTCGACAGGCAACGGGAAACCATCGAAGTACATATTTTCCCATGAAAACCAAATGAAAATGTACAGTAATCAGAGTAATGTTGTGCCATGCGATCCGGCTAACGACCGGCGTTCTGGCACCCGGGACCAGAATGTGAAATATGCGACCGGAAAACCACCACTATCACCATCTTTCAAACTATGTAATGTGAATCGAATTGCTACATGGAATGTACGCGGAATGATGACCACTGGAAAGTTACAGATCGTCGAAAGAGAACTGCTCAGGTACCGAATACCAATCTGCGGAATATCCGAGACCCATTACACACAGACTGGGCACTTCAATGGACACGACTACGTGGTATACGCGTCAAGCAGCGACACAACCCACCAAAGAAGTGTCGCTGTGCTGGTAGCTAAAGAGTTCAGCCATACTGTCAAGAGCTACCATGCAATCAGTGAACGGGTCATTCTAGTGCGTCTGAACACCAATCCTGTCAGCCTCAACTTGATCCAAGTGTACGCGCCTACAGCCGATGCGGACGAGGAAGAGCTGAAGAGATTCTATGGCGAGCTTACCGACACACTGGAGTCACTACCCCGCAGAGAAATGACCATCATCCTGGGAGATTTCAACGCGAAAATCGGAGACACCTCTAATGATCACCACCTGCGCGGAATCGTCGGAAGATTTGGCATCGGAGATCGCAACGAGAGAGGCGAAGATCTCATTCAGTTTGCTGTGGAATCAGATATGTCAATAGTCAACTCCATGTATCAACAGCATCCAAGAAGACTGGTGACATGGGTAGCTCCAAGGGACCGATTCCGGAACCAAATTGACTACATACTGATCAACAAACGTTGGAAATCTTCGTGCCAAAATGCCAAAACACTGCCAGGAGCAGAATGCGGATCAGATCACCGAATGCTCATGATGGAACTCCGTTTGAAGCTGCGAATACCTAGGAAAAAGCCAGCATTGCCAGTGATGAGAGTCACAAAGCCAGATGCTCTCTGCAGAGCACTCAATCAATCTCTGGAAAGTGCAGAAGACAGCACTGATTTTGAACCCAGTGCAACAGCTGATCAGCAATGGAACAATCTGAAGAAGCATGTTCAAGAAGCTTATTCCAGCACCCATTCGCCAAATGCTGCAAAAAAATGGAAGCACTGGTTCTCTGATGAATCCATAGCAGCGATTGAAGAGCGCAGAAACATTCCACGTGATGCAGAGTACCAGCAGAAGAAGAAACAGCTTACTCAGCAGATCAATAAGCTCGCGCGACGTGATAAGAACATCTACGTTGGCTCCATGTGTGAAGAAATCGAGTCTCATGCTGAGAAAAATGAAACGCGCCTCCTGTTCCAGAAGATCCGCTCAGTAACCAGAGAATTCAAGGTTAGCACACAGATCATTCGAGATGAAAATGGCCAGATCAAGACAGATGCAGAGGAGATTGCCGAAGTGTGGCGGAGATACTGCCAAAAATTATACAGTGAGGATAGTACTTCTGGCAGCGAACCTCGCACCTGTTCCAGTGATTTCAGCACCAGTGCCAGCAGTTTTGGTGCCAGTTCCAGTGATTTCAGTGCCAATGCCAGCAATCCGTGTGCTAGTTCCAGCAACTTTGGCACCAGTGCCAGTGATTTCAGCGCCAGTTCCAGCGACTTTGGCGCAAATGTCAGCAATTTCTGCACCAGTGCCAGTGATTTTAGTGCCAGTACCAGAGATCCACGCACTCATTCCAGAAACTTTGGCGCAAATTCCAGTGATTCCGGCGCCAGTACCAGCGATCCACGCACCATGACTCACATGGGACTCGCAAGGGACCCGCATGCGACCCGAATGGGACTCGCAAGCAACTCGCCAGCAACCCGCATGGTACTCGCAAGCGACTCGCCAGCGACCCGCATGGTACTCGCAAGCAACTCGCCAGCGACTCGCATGGGACCCACATGGGACCCTCATGGGACTCCCACGGGACTTGCACGCGCCAGTTCCAGTGATCCGCGCGCCCATGGCAGTGATACACTGGACAACATTGAAGAAAAAGAACCTTCAATCCTCTACGAAGAGGTCCTCAAAGCCATGGAATACCTAAAAAACAACAAAGCTCCTGGCCCTGACAACATCCCCGCCGAAGTCTTCAAAACTGGCAGCATCGAAGTCACCAGAAGAATCCATCTCATCTGCAATCACGTATGGCAAACTGGAGAATGGCCAGACGATTGGACCCAGTCAACTTACATCACATTGTACAAGAAAGGCTCACCAGAGAACTGTGAAAATTATCGCACCATATCGCTCATCTCTCACGCCAGTAAAGTGCTCCTGAAAATCATCTATGATCGTTTGTATCCACTCATGCAGTCTGAAATCCCACCAGAACAGGCCGGATTCACCAAAGGAAGAGGTACCAGAGAGCAAATCCTCAACGTTAGAATGCTCATTGAAAAAGCTCGTGAGTACAACGTTCCTGCGGTGCTCTGCTTCGTGGACTACAAAAAAGCATTCGATTGTGTCCAGTGGCAGAAATTATGGCGGATTCTGCTGGAGATGGGCGCTCCAAAACATCTCGTGTGGCTGATCAAACAACTCTACGAGAAGGGATCAGCTAATGTCCGCGCCAACAGGACAACATCCGGGAAGTTTCACCCAGAAAAAGGAGTTCGCCAAGGCTGCATACTGTCTCCTCTTCTGTTCAACATCTACGGAGAGTACATCATCCGGGAGACACTGCAGAAGATCAGAGATGACTTGGGTGGAGCTGATGAATGGCCCGGAGGTGTCTTGATAGGTGGCCGACGGATCACCAACCTCCGGTATGCCGACGATACCACTCTGGTAGCCTCCAGTATCGAGTACATGTCAGTGCTGCTCAAGTGCCTGGAGGAAGTCAGCGCAAAATATGGCCTACTCATCAACACGACGAAAACAAAGATGATGGTAATTGACCGGCCATCCAACAACTTGCCAGAGATCCAGGATGTCGGAGGAATCGAAGTTGTCAAGAGATTCTCCTACCTTGGATCCGTCATCGAGAACACCGGTGGATGTGAAGCTGAAATCCGTCACCGTTGCCAACTGACCAAAACTGCGATGACTCGTTTGAAGCGAATATGGAGCGATTCGGCAATAAGCAAGGCGCTCAAAATTCGACTCGTCAATGCGCTGGTCTTCTCTGTCTTCCTGTACGCGTCGGAGACTTGGACTATTCGCGAAGGAGATCGAAGACGGATCGATGCCATGGAAATGTGGTGCTGGAGGCGACTTCTCAGAGTTCCTTGGACGGCTAAAAGAACAAACGCCTCCATACTTCGAGAAATTGGTGTCACCAAGCGCCTATCTTCGGTGGTACTTAGTCGGATACTGAAGTACTTCGGACGGCTGACGAGAGCTGATGCCATGGAGGCGATATTTGTGCAAGGAAAAGTAGACGGAGCGAGAGCCAGAGGAAGATCTTCGACTCGATGGACTGACTCGATTCGCAAAGCGACTGGCTGCAGCTTTGCCGAATGCGTGAGAAGCGCGCAGGATAGGGAGCCGTGGCGCACGATTACCCGCAGGATTATGTAATTTTGGAATGGTCACGATACCCCCGCGCGGGGTGATACGATTAAATGATGATGAAGTTCGAAAATACGTTTTATTTTATACTTATGCTAATAATTTTTGAGAAAAATGAAAAAAAAAAAAAAATAAAAAATTACTTACTTTGAATGACATTACCAATCAATTCATTCTCGCAAAACTCATATGAAACTTCAGATAGGCGAATACCAATCATGTTGAATACGAAATTTCCTCACAACAACTGAATCGAATATCAAAACCAAATCGAAAGGGAATACAAATACGAAGATGAAAAATGCAAATTCTATCTACTAAAGAAAGCACTAAAATCGATGAGAAAGTTCGAAAATACTTACAACATCAAGTGAAAGGTGTTCCTCATTACTAATATCATCTCCGCCTTCGCCAGATTGATGGGAAAGAGTTGACCAAAAAAAAATTCACCTTAGTCATCATTCATCGCGAGACAAATTGATGAGTTTGATTTTATGACGTTGAATAATTGAAAAAGATAATGAAAATAATTATCACAGCCTTTTGACGAGATTCGTAAAACGCAAATTTAAAACCAATGAAATCGATTAAAAATAATAGGTGGCTTAAAACCTGACAACAACAACGTTGAAACGATCGACTAGTAAAACCAGAATGAATTTCTCAAATTTTAAAGAGCTCTCAGAGCTGAGTCGAATAATCGAAAGGTTACGTTTATTAACAAGGGTGGTACATTCGCCTTCGAAGGCTCGATGGATGAATTGAAATTCTTTTATTTATTTGTCGAAAATGTCACCATCCAATCGAGTCTGGTTTGGGGGGGGGGAGATTGTATCGCAAAAACGTTCGCGTCCAAATCACTCAAATCGTCTATTAATAAAAAATAAAAAAATGATAATAGCGCAATCATAATGATGAAAAAAAAACATTACTTACTTAAAATGACATAATACCATTCATTTGATGCTTCTTTTTCAGGTTTTGCTGTGTGGGTACCTCGTTCTGATCTCATTTTCTATGCTTTTCTAGAGGATCAGGCAAATTTTCAATTTTTCCCATGAGCTTAAAATTTCTCTCGAAATGCCTATTTTGGCATCTAGGACTTGAGTTGATGTCTGTTCAGCACTCATTCAACAACTTCAGGCCGTTAACATTCGGTACTTTTCAAGTGATTTTTTTTTCAAATGCGATTTTTACCAATTAAAAATAATTATCGATTTATATGCCTTCGTTGAATCGAGAAACATTTTCCTCTGAACTGACATCTTAGAGTCTAGTGGTCGAAAGGGTCATCATCAGTCACTGACCAAATGACAAGACTTGAAGCTCCTATTTTCAACCCTTCTGAAGTACGAGTAATTTGAAATTCCTGGAGGAAACTTTTGAAACTTTTGTAATAGCTCAAAAATATTCGTTTTGCTGTTGAGAAGTGGAAACCGAGTTGAGCATTATTCTTATCGTTCGTTTTAATTTTAAAATGAAACACTATACTTAGGTAGGAAAAACTCAAAATTTGATATAATTTTGAATTTAAGGTTACTGAGTTTTCAAAAACTCATCAAGGAAAACACATTTCCTCAGATTTATTTTAAGAAAAGTAATTTTGAAAAAAAAAATAATTAAAAAAAAATTACTTACTTAGGGCTCTGGCGAGTTTTTAATTTCCGCTCGGTTACGAAAATTGTGAACTCCGTCTCACTTTCAGCAACTTCAGGCTGTTATTACCATAACTTTCCAAGTGATTCTGATTGAAATGTGAATTTTTACCAATTCAAAATTTTTGAGTCAGGCCTTCGTTGAAATGAAGAACATTTCCTTTGAACTGATATCTACTCTAGGATTTCTACAGTAACTGCTTTAGACTGGTCGAAAGGGCCACCATCAGGCAAGGTCTAAAATTATACAAGAGTTTAAGTTCCATTTTTATCCCTCCCAGGAGAAACTTGGAACGTACATAATAGCTTGAAAATATTCGTTTTGCTGTTGAAAGGTTGAAATCGAGTGAGTATTATTCTTATCGTCCGTTTTGTTTAAAAATGAAACATTTTATAAAAGACTTGAAATTCGCCGTAATTTTGAATTTATCAAATTTTCAAAATTTACCTACCTACATCAATACCTAACTTTAATTAAAGGGGTTTCAAAACACTTATCTAAAATTTCCTCCAAGGTAAATAATAATAATAAAAAGAAAAAACATTACTTCCTATGCTCTGACGAGTTTTCAATTCTTCAATAGCGGTCGTTTTTGACGGTTTCTTCATCACTCTTGATGAAGCAATTTCAGGCTGTTACCATAACTTTCCAAGTGTTATGATTCAAATGCGAATTTTTGCCAATTCAAAATTATCGAGTTATGACTCAAGTATTTGACATGAGAAACATTTTTCTTTGAATTGATATGTACTCGAGGGATTCTAAAGTCTCTGTCTAGAGTAGGTAGGTACCTACTTGGTCGAAAAATCCACCATCACTCAATGACCAAAGTTAATATAAAGTGAGTTGAAGTTTGATTTTTACCTCTTCCGGAGTAATTTGGGATTCCTGAAGGAATCTTGAAGCTTTCAGAACAGCTGAAAAATATTCGTTTTGGTGTTGAAAGGTTGAAATATCGTCCGCTTGGTTTGAAAATGAAACATTTCTTGAAAAACTCGAAATTCGCCATAATTTTGAATTCCTTGAGTTTTCAAAATTCATCAAAAAGTTTGATTACGAGGGGTTTAAAACACGTTCATCAAATTTACTCCAAGACATTTATAATGAAAAAGTAAAATAAAAATAGCAATTGAAAAAAAAAAACATTACTTACTTACTATAGGCTATAACGAGTTTTAAATTCTATCCATAATAGTTATGTAATTTGGTCAGGTGATTCTGATTCAAATGTGAATTTTAACCAATTATTCATAAATTATTCATTTCCTATTAAACTGATATCTACTCTAGGAATTCCACAGTGACATGTCTTTTCCTTAGAGTGGTCGAAATGGGCTACCATCGCAGTCAATGACCAAAATGATAAAAGTTGAAGTTCCATTTTCACACCTTCTGAAGTTATTTGGGATTCCTGGTGGGACCTTTCACACTTTCATACTTAATTGCTGAAAAATATTTGTTTTGGTGTTGAAGGATTGGAATCGAGGTGAGTATTATTCCTATCGTCCTTTTTGTTTGAAAATGAAACATTTTTAAGTATGAAAAACTCGAATTTCGCCAATAATTTGAATTTTTAAAATCATGTACATCGAGAAGTTAGCTTACTAGGGTTTTAAAAAAAGTTCCTCAAATTTACTCCTAGACAAATAGGTAAGTAATTAAAAAATTGAAAGAAAAAAATTATTTAAAAAAAAAACATTACTCTTACTAGGCTTTGGCGAGTTTTCAATTCTTACAAATCTATGGTTACACTATGTAGAACTTTGTAAGTGTTGAAATTCAAATGTGAATTTTTACCCATTCGAAATTTATTGAGTAATATTTATGGCTTCGTTGAAATGAAAACCATTTTTCTTTGAACTGACAATCCTACTCTAGGAATTCTGCTGTAAAACTGTTTTAGACTGGTCGAAAGGGCCACCATCCGGCAATGACGAAAATTTTCAAGATTTGAAGTTCCATCTTCACACAACTTCTGGAGTAATCTGAAATTCGTGGTGAGAACTTTCAGACTTTCATAATAGGTACATAGATCAAACAAATTCGTTTTACTGTTGAGGAGTTGAAATCCTGTATATGAGCATGATTCTTATCGTTTGTTTTGAAACATTTTATGAAAAACTGGAAATTCGCCATAATTTTGATTTTTGGGTTTTCAAAAATCCATTATAAAGTTCGATTACAAGGGGTTTGAAACATATTTCCTCAGATTTACATTAAGAAAAGTAGTTTTTAAAAAATATTGATAATAAATAATTTACTTACTTACCTAATAGGCTCTGCGATGTTTTTAATTTTGTTCGCGTTTTATTAATAATAATAGATAGGTACCTAATAATAATAATAAAAAAAAAAAAAAAACATTACCTACTTACTTACCAGGCTCTTGCGAGTTTTTAAGTCTTCCTGTTATTGTGGCTACTTGACTGCGGGTGTTTCTGCATCACTCTTGAAGCAATTTAATTCTGTTACCATTACTTTCCAAGTGTTCTGATTCAAATGCGAATCTTTGCCAATTCAAAATTATTGAGATACAACTTCGTTGACATGAAAAACCATTTTCATTTAAACTCATAATATCCACTTAAGGAAATAAGAATCCTACAGTAACTGTTTAGAGTAGTTGAAGTCCATTTTCACCCCATTCGCGGAGTAATTTAGAAAACTTGAAGCTTTCAGAATAGCTCAAAAATATTCGTTTTGCTGTTGAAAGAATGAAATCGAGTCATTATCGTTTGTTTTGTTTGAAAATGAGACGTTTTATTGAAAGACATGAATGGCTGGATTCAGCGAATTTGCAATTTTTATCATGTATTAAAAGTAGTTTTGGAAATTCGAGTTGGTGTTTCATCTTCATCACTCTTTCAGCAATTTCAGCCTGTTGCCATACCTTTCCAAGTGTTCTGATTCAAATGCGAATTTTTATCTACCAATTCAAAATTATTCAGTTACCACTTCGTTTAAATAAAGAACATTTTCCTCTGAACTTATAAATGATATCTACTCTAGGAAATCTGCAGTAACTGTCTAGAGTGGTCGAAAGAGCTACCATCATCTCAATGACCGAAATTACAAGAGTTGAAGTTCCATTTTCACCGCCTCCGGAGTAATTTGGAATTCCTGAAGGAAACCAAATTGATGCTTTCAGAATAGATTGCTTAAAAATATTCGGTTTGGCGTTGGAGGGTTAAAATTGAGTTGAGTATTATTTTTATTATTCGTTTTGTTTGAAAATGAAACATTTTAATGAAAAACATGAAATTCGCAATGATTGTAAATTTTTTGATATTTCAAAATTCATCAAAAAGTTTGATAGCAAGGGTTTTAAAACACATTCCTCAAAATTACTCCAAGACAAAATAACAAAAAAAATTAAATTAAAATGATAATTTGAAAAAATATTACTTACTTACTAGGCTTTGGCGAGGATTCAATTCTTTCTTCTATCCGAAATCGAGCTCCATCCTATTTTCGAAGTTCCGAATAGGTAAAACCCCCATTTCGACCATTCTGGAGCCTCCAGCGATTTTTTATCATTTCTCCAGAAACTTGAAATTGCTCTGGAACGGCTAAAAATCAACTTCAGCACAAATCACTTTATTTGGGGCCTATGTGGGTTGCATTTAACCATTTTTTGCGGTTGTCGCGAAAATCGGCTTCTGCCAGTTCAGATGTGTATTTTTGAACACTGGAAAAAATGCCAAAATTTGAAAATGTTAAATATTCAATCTTTTGCGATGCTACCCATCCGAAATCGAGCTCCATCCTATTTTCGAAGTTCCGAATAAGAAAACCCCCCATTTCGACCATTCTGGAGCCTCCAGCGATTTTTTATCATTTCTCCAGAAACTTGAAATTGCTCTGGAAGGGCTAAAAATCAACTTCAGCACAAATCACTTTATTTGGGGCCTATGTGGTTTGCCTTTAACCATTTTTGCGGTTGTCGCGAAAATCGGCTTCTGCTAGTTCAGATGTGTATTTTTACCCATTGACCTGTATACTTTCTTTGAAAAAAAATACATGTAAGAGCTTAAATCAGGATAGGTAGCAAGGTAGAATCACAAAAGATGGAATATAATCATTTTCAAATTTTGCAGTTTATTCGTTGCACAAGTCAATGGGCAAAAATACACATCTGAACTGGCAGAAGCCGATTTTCGCGACAACCGCAAAAAATGGTTAAAGGCAACCCACATAGGCCCCAAATAAAGTAATTTGTGCTGAAGTTGATTTTTAGCCGTTCCAGAGCAATTTCAAGTTTCTGGAGAAATGATAAAAAATCGCTGGAGGCTCCAGAATGACTGGAAGTGGGGTTTTACGAATTTCGATAGTTGTAAATGAGTTGGGGATGCCATCTGAACCACTTCCCGTGAAAATTTCAATTTTCATCAATATTTTCTATTTTTGGTATTAATTGATATTTTCTTGGATTTTTCAATTTTCAAAAATTCACCAAAAATCGAGAAATCAACTTCAGCACTTGAAATTTTGGATTTGGGGTCCTGAGGTGGTCCCCTTTCGATCGAGCTTTGATTCGTTCATTTTCGTTTCTGCCGGTTCAGGTAGTTCCCTTGTTAGGCTAGGGGCTCTATATTAGCTGAAAAATATTCGTTTCGGTGTTGAAGGATTGAAATCGATGGGAGTATTATTCCTATCGTTTTTTTGTTTGAAAAATGAAACATTTTAAGTACTTAGGTAAGTATGAAAAACTCGAAATTCGCCAATAATGCGAATTCGCATTTTGAAAATTAATTTTCAAAATTACATCGAAAAGTTCGCTTACAAGGGATTTAAACAAAGTTTCTCAAATTTACTCCAAGACAAATGATGAAAAAATTGCATGAAAAAAATAATTTAAAAAAAAAGAACATTACTTACTAGGCTTTGGCGAGTTTTCAATTCTTTCTAATAGATGGTTAGTTGGTTCCACTTTGTATAACTTTTTAAATGTTGAAATTCAAATGTGAATTTTTACCAATTCAAAATTATTGGGTAATATTTTATGTCTTCGTTGAAATGAAGCTCGTATTTTCACCCCTTCTGCAGTACGTACGAGTAATATGACATTCCTGGAGGAAACTTGAAACTTTCATAATAGCTCAAAAATATTCGTTTTGCTGTTGAGGAGTGGAAATCGAGTGGAGCATTATTCTTATCGTTCGTTTTGATTAAAAATTAAACATTTTATGAAAAAAACTCAAAAGTTTGACATAATTTTGAATTTCCTGAGTTTTAAAAAACTCATCAATAAAAACACATTTTCTCAGATTTATTTTAAGAGAAGTAATTTAGAAAAAAAAAAATGAAAAATTACTTACTTAGGGCTCTGGCGAGTTTTTAATTTCCGCTCGATTACGAAAATTGTTAACTCCGTCACTCTTTCAGCAACTTCAGGCTGTTATTACCGTAAATTTCCAAGTGATTCTGATTCAAATGTGAATTTTTACCAATTCAAAATTATTGAGTTGTATAAAGTAATTTTTAAAAAAATAATAAAAATAGCTTACTTACTTGCTCTGGGAAGTTTTTAATTTTCTTCACGTTCAAGACTACATTGTACTGGAGGGTCTATTTTGGCATCTAGAACTTGAGTATAGGTGTTTCTTCATCACCCTTTCAGGAATTACAGCTGTCACCAGAACTTTCTAAACGTTCTGATTCAAATGTGAATTTTTTCCAAATCAAATGATTGCGTTATGACTTCGTTGAAATGAAAAAAATTTTTCTTTGAAGTGATATCATACTCCAGGAATTCTACAGTAACTGTCTGAGAGTGGTCGAAAGGGCCACCATCACTCAATGACCAAAATCACAAGAGTTCAAGTTCCATTTTCACCCCTTCCAGGAGGAAACTTGAAACAATTATAATAGCTCTACTCGAAAATATTCGGTTTGCTGTTGAAGGGTTGAAATTGAGTTGAGTCTTATTCTTATCATTCGCTTTGTTTTAAAGTCATACATTTTGTGAAAAACTCAAAATTCGCCATAATTGTGAATTTCATGAATTTACTAAAACTCATCGAGAAGTTCGATTACAAGGATTTTAAAACACTTTCCTCAGATTTAATTTAAGAAAAGTAATTTAAAAAAAAAAAAAACTTAATAATCATAATAAAAAATTACTTACTTTACTGGGATGTGGAGAGTTTTTAATTCTTTTCTTAGTGCCTTTGCGTTGGGTTTCTTCATTACTTTCAAAGTAAGTATGTAATTTCAGGTTGCTACCATAACAAACTTTCCAAGTGATCTGATTCAAACGTGAATTTTTACCAATTCAAAATCATTGAGTTATGCCTTCGTTGAAATGAAGAACATTTTCCTTTGAAACTGATACCTACTCTAGGAATTCTACACCAATTGTCTTAGAGTGGTCGAAAGGGCCATCATCAGGTATACCTAATGACCAAAATTACAAGAGTTGAAGTTCCATTTTCACCCCTTACCATAACTTCCCAAGTGCTTCTGACTCAAATGAGCAGTTTTACCGATTAAAAATTATTGAGTTTTTCCTTCGTTGAAATGAAAAACATTTTCCTTTGAATTGATAATAATTTACTCCAGGAATTCTACAGTAACATGCCTTATCGTTAGAGTGGTCGAAAGGGCCATTATCAGGCATGTGACCAAAATTACAACAGTGGAAGTTCCATTTTCACTGCTTCCGGAGTCATTTGGAATTCCTCGAGGAAACTTGAAGCTTTCAGAATAGCTGAAAAATATTCGTTTTGGTGTTGAAAGGTTGAAATCGAGTTGAGTATTATTCTTATCGTCCTTTTTGTTTGAAAATGAAACATTTTATAAAAAAACTCAAAATTCGCCATTATTTTGAATAGTTTTAATTTTCAAAATTTACATCCAAAGTTTGATTACAAGGGTTTTTAAACACGTTCCTCAAATTTACTCCAAGACAAATGATAGAAAAATGAAATGAAAATAATAATTTAAAAAAACATTACTCTTACTAGGCTTTGGCGAGTTTTCAATTTTTTCTCCATAACGTTGTAGGTGTTTCAATTCAAATGTGAATTTTTACCGATTCTCCGATTCAAAATTATTTTGTAACATGTATTTTATATCTTCGTTGAAATTGAAGCCATTTTCCTTTGAACTGATAATCCTACTCTAGAAAAGAAAAATTTGCTGTTGAATTGAACGGTTAAAATTTAGTTGATTATTATTCTTACCTATCTTCATTTTTGTTTTAAAATGAAACATAACATTTTATGAAAAATTCGAATTCTCCATAATTTTGAATTTCTTGAGTCTTCGAAAATGCATCTTCTAAGTTCGATTACACAGTTTAAAACATTTTGCTCAGATTTACTCTTGGAAAAGTAATGAAGAAAAATAATAAGTTAATAATAAGTAAGTAGGTAAAAAAAAAAACATTACTTACTAGACTCTGGCGAATTTTTAATTCTTATCTGAAGTCAATTCCGCAAGTTTTCCAAGTGATTCTGATTAAAATGTGAATTTTTTGCCAATCAAAATAATTATTGAGTTATTCTTTCATTAAAATGAAGGACATTTTTCTTTGAACTGATATCTACTATAGGAATTTTACACTAATTGTCTTACCTATAGCACTATATGTACGACGTACGTATACCAGAGAGGAGCTTTGGGGAAAAGTGAACAGCCGCACTGAAGACCTGGTGCAGAGATGGAGGGAAGAGTATGATGAAGTCCGAATGTCCCGGACACGATAAGAAGGAGAAGAAGATCCCTTCCGGAGTAATTTGGAATTTCTGAAGGAAACTTGAAGCTTTCAGAATCGCTGAAAAATATTTGTTTTGGTGTTGAAAGTTAAAAATCGAGTTGAGCATTATTATTATCGTTCGTTTTGTTTTGAAATGAAATGAAACATTTTAGATATGAAAAACTTAAAATTCGCCATAATTTTGAATTTTTTTGAGTTTTCAAAAATTCAACATAAAGTTGATTACAAGGGGTTTAAAACACGTTCCTCAAATTTACTCCAAGATAAATGATAGAAAAATTAATTAAAAGTAACAATTGAAAAAAAAAAGTATTACTTATACTTACCTACTAAGCTTTGACGAGTAGGATTCAATATTGTATAGTAGCCATGGTGGTATAAATTGCAGCACTTGAATAGGTGTTTCTTCATCAGTCTTTCAGCAATTACAGGCTGTTACGATATTATCGTTAGAGTGGTCGAAAAGGCCACTATCAGGCAATGAACAAAAGTACAATAGTTTAAATTCCTTTCACTCCTTCTGGAGTAATTTGGAATTCCTGGAGGAAACTTGAAACATTCATAATAGCTCAAAAATATTCGTTTTGCTATTGAAAGGTTGAAATCGAGTTGAGTATTATTCTTATCGTTTGTTTTGTTTTAAAACGAAATATTTTATAAAAAACTCAAAATTCGCCGTTATTTTGAATTTTTCGAGATTTCAAAAATTCATCAAAAAGTTTGATTACAAGGGTTTTGAAACAGGCTCCTCAAAAAAAAAAAAAAAAAAAAAAAATATATTATTTACTTAATAGGCTCTGCAATATTGGTGTAACTTGTTCACTCCTGAAAATCTCAAAATTCGCCATGTTCCATTTTCACCACTTTCAGGAGGAAACTCGAAACAATTATAATAGCTCGAAAATATTCGGTTTGCTGTTGAAAGGTTAAAATCGAGTCGAGTATTATTCGAATCGTTTGTTTTGTTTTAAAATGAAATATTTCATGAAAAATTCAAAATTCGCCAAAATTGTGAATTTCTTGAGTTTTCAAAACTTCATCAAGAAGTTCGATTACAAGGGTTTTGAAACACTTTTCTCAGATTTACTTTAAGAAAAGCGATTTTAAAAAAATATTCAATACGTAATAATAGATAAGTAATATAAGATTACTACTTTTTTTCTAGACTCTGGCGAGTTTTTAATTTCTTTCTCTGTTCCATGCCATAATTTGCGTTCGGTTTTTTCATCACTTACAAAGTATGTAATATGAGTCTGTTACCAATATTACCATATAACTTTCCAAGTGATCTGATTCAAACGTGAATTTTTACCAATATAAAATTATTGAGTTATGCCTTCCTTTATATGAAGAACATTTTCTTTTGAAACTGATGTTTACCTACTTTAGGAATTCTACACAAATTGTCTTAGAGTGATCGAAAAGGCCACCATCAGGTACATATTAAGTAATGACCTGAATTACAAGAGTTTAAGTTGCATTTTCATTCCTTCTGGAGTAATTTGGAATTCTTGGAGGTAACTCGAAACCTTCAATCTTCATAATTTCAATATGTTTTTCCTCCATCGAAAGGTTACGTTTATTAATAAGGGTGGTAGATTCCTCTTCGAAGGCTTGATGGATAAATTGAAAATCCTTTTATTCATCCAATCGAGTCTGGACGGGGGGGGGAGGAGGAAGGGAGAAGAAGGTGTATCGCGAAAACGTTCGCGTGCAAATCACTCAAATCGTTCATTAATGAAAAATAATAATAATAAATTAGGTAATCATACTTGATAGGTAATAAAAAAAAAAAAACATTACTTACTTGAAATAATAATTATTGAGTTATGCCTTCGTTGAATAGATAAACATGTTCCTTTGAACTGACATCTTAGAGTTTAGTGGTCGAAAGGGCCATTATCAATCACTGCCCAAAATGACAAGAGTTGAAGCTCCATTTTCACCCCTTTGGAAGTAATTTGAAATTCTTGTAGGAAGCTTGAAACTTTCAGAATAGCTCAAAAATATTTGTTTTGCTGTTGAAGAGTGGAAATCGAGCTGTGAGCATTATTCTTATCGTTCGTTTTGATCAAAAATGTAACATTTTATGAAAAACACAAAATTCGACTTACCTAATTTTGAATTTCTTGAGTTTTCAAAAACTCATGAAAAAGTTCGATTACAAGGGTTTCAAAACACATTTCCTCAGATTTGCTATTTTTAAAATTATTTTTCTGAAAGTGTGATAATAAAACTAAAAAAATTACTTACTCAATAGGCTCTGGCGAGTTTTCAATTTATTCCAGGTCGCTATATGAACTTATGATGGAGGGTCTATATTTTGGCATCTAGAACTTGAGTAGTTGCTTCTTCATCACTCTTCCAATAATTTTAGTCTGTTACCATAACTTATTTCCAAGTGTTCTGATTCAAATGTGAACTTTTACCAATTTAAAATTATTGAGTTAGAGCTATGTTTTTTTTGAAATGAAAAACATTTTGCTTCGAATTGATATATAGAGTACCTACTCTAGAAATTCTACACTGCTCGTAATTCTCTTTGAGTGGTCAAAAGGTCCACCATTCTGCAATAACCAAAATTATATGAGTTCAAGTTCCACTTTCACGGTCCCTTTTCAAGTAGTTTTTGGAATTCCTGGAGGCAACTTGAAGCTTTCAAAATAGCTCCAAAAATATTCGTTTTGGTGTTGAAGGGTTGAAATCGAGTCAAGTAATATTCTTATCGTCCGTTTTGAATTTTTTGAGTTTTCAAAAATTCATCATGAAGTTGATTACTCAAATTTACCTACTCCACAAATGATAATAAAAAAAAAAAAACAAAAAAAAAACATTACTTACCTACTATGCTCTGACCAATTTTCAATGTTTACGGATTTGATGTTGATGAGGCAGTTACCGTAATTTTCCAAGTGTTCTGATTCAAATGCGAATTTTTACCAATTCAGAATTATTGAGTTATTACTTCGTTGACATGAAAAACAAATTGCTTTTGAACTCATATCTACTCTATAGGAAATGGGAATTCTACATTAGCTGTCTAGAGTGGTCGAAAGAGTCACTATTAGGCAATGACCAAAATTGCAGAAGTTGAAGTTCCATTTTCACCCCTTCCATGGAGTAATTTGGAATTCCTGGAGACATCTTGTAGCTTTCAGAATAGCTCAAAAGTATTCGTTTTGCTGTTGAAAGGTCGATTTCGAGTTGAGTATGTATCCACTTTGGAAATTCTGCTGTAAAACTGTCTTAGACTGGTCGTAAGTGCCACCATTCGCCAATGACCAAAATCTCAAGATTTGAAGTTCCATTTTCACACTTTCTGGAGTAATTTGAGATTACCAGTGGGAACTTTAAAACTTTCATAATAGATCAAAAATATTCCATTTGCTGTTGAGGGGTTGAAATCGAGTTGAGCATTATTCTTATCGTTTGTTATGAAACATTTAATGAAAAAACTTGAAATTTGCCATAATTTTGATTTTTGGGTTTTCAAAATTTCATTATAAATTTCGATTACAAGGGTTTTGGAACACATTTTCTCAGATTTACTTTGAAAAAACTAATTTAAAAAAAAATGATGACAAAAAAAATAATTTACTTACTTATACTTATTTAATAGGCGCTGGGGAGTTTGAAGACTGTTACCATCACTTTCTAAGCGTTCTGATTCAAATGTGAATTTTTGTCAATGCGTTATGACTTCATTGAAATGAAAATAATTTTACTTTTTGAACTGATAATCTACTCTAGAAATTCTGAAGTAACTGTCTAGAGTGGTCTAAGGGGCTACTATCAGGCAATGACCAAAATTACAAAAGTTGAAGTTCCATTTTCACCCCTTCCAGGAAAAAACTTGAAACCTTCATGTCAACTACATACATAGCTCGAAAATATTCGTTTTGCCGTTGAAGGGTTGAAATCGAGTTGAGTATTATTCTTATCGTTCATTTTGTTTGAAAATGAAACCTTTTGTAAAAAATTTGGAATTCGCCACGATTTAGAGTTTTCAAAAATTCATCAATACCTTTAAGTCTGATTACAAGGGTTTTAAAACAGTTTCCCTGGATTTACTTTAATTAAGAAACTAATTTAAACAATATTATATATATAATGATGAAAGATTACTTACTTAGGTAGGTTCTAGGCTCTGGCGAGTTTTTAATTCTGTCTGCTGTCTTACCTAGGTTCTAAAAGCTGTGTTGGAGGATTTATTTTGGCATCTAGAACTTGAGTCGGTGTCTTCATCACTTTCAAATGTGAATTGGTTAATTGGTTATACTTTCGTTGAAATGAAGAACATTTTCCTTTGAACTGATATCTAGTCTAGGTAAATAGGAATTCTACATCAACTGTCTAGAGTGGTCGAAAGAGCCATTATCAGGCAATGACCAAAATTACAAGAGTTGAAAGTTCCATTTTCAACGCTTCCGGAGTAATTTGGAATTTCTGTAGAAAACTTGAAGCTTTCGTAATAGCTAAAAAATATTAGTTTTTGTGTTGAAGGGTTGGAATCGAGTTGAGTACTACGTACTTATTCTTACCCTCCTTTTTATTTGAAAATTAAACATTTTATGAAAAACTCTAAATTCGCCATAATTTTGAATAGTTTGAATTTCCAAAATTTACATTAAGAAGTTCGATTACAAGGGTTTTAAAACACGTTCCTCAAATTTACTCCAAGGCAAATGATATAAAAAATGAAATGAAAATTTAATAAAATATTACTTACTATGCTCTGTCGAGTTTTCATGAGTATAAGTATTCTTCTCGTGCGTTTTGTTTAAAAATGACATATTTTATAAAAAACTTGAAATTCGCCATAATTTAGAATTTTTTGAGTTGACAAAATTCATCCAAAAGTTCGATTACAATGGTTTTATACACGTTATTCAAATTCACTTCAAGACGAATATTGAAAAAATAAAAGGAAAATAACAATTGAAAAAAAAAACTACCGAGGTACTTACTAGGCTCTAACGAGTTTTCAATTCTAACGAGGCGTACAACATTGGAGCACTGGAATGGGTATTTCTGCATCAGCCTTTCAGCAATTGCAGGCTATTAGCATAACTTCCCAAGTGCTTCTAAATTCAAATGTGAATTTTCACCAATTCAAAAATTATTTAATCATACCTTCGTTGAAATGAAACACATTTCCATTTGAGCTGATATTATCTACTCTAGGAATTCTACAGTATAGGTAATATTATGTACCATACATGTCTTATCGTTAGAGGGATTAAATGTACATTTTCCTTTAAACTGACATCCGCTCCGGAAATTCTGCTGTAAAACTGTCTTAGATTGTTTGAAAGGGCCACCATCCAGCAATGACCAAAATGTCAAGATTTGAAGTTCCATTTTGACACCTTCTGGGGTAATTTGGGATTCCTAGTGGGAATTTTAAAACTTTCATAATAGATCAAAAATATTCTTTTTGCTGTTGAGGAGTGGAAATCGAGTTGAGCATTATTCTTATCGTTCGTTTCGTTTAAAAGCGAAACATTTTATGAAAAACTCAGAATTCGCCATCATTTTATATTTCTTGAGATTTCAAAAAATTATGAATAAGTTCGATTACAAGGGTTATAAAACACATTTCCTCAGATTTACTATTTTATAAATTATTTTTCTTAAAGTAATGATAATAAAACAAAAAAATTACTTACTTATCTACTTGGCGAGTTTTTAATTTCTTCTCCGATCTCAACAGCAGTAACATGTCTTATCGTTAGTGGTCGAAACGGGCCACCATCAATCAATGACCAAAATGAAAATACGGTAGATGAAGTTTCATTTTCACACCTTCTGGAGTTATTTGAGATTCCTGGTAGGACCTTTAAAACTTTTCATACTTGATAGCAGAAAAATATTCGTTTTGGTGTTGAAGGGTTGGAATCGAGTTGAGTATTATTCTTATCATCCTTTATTTTGTTTGAAAATAAAACATTTTATTTTAAAAAAACTCGAAATTCGCCATGATTTTGAATAATTTGAATTTTCAAAATTACATTGAAAAGTTCGATTACAAGGGTTTTAAAACAAGTTCCTAAAACTTATTCCAAGACAAATAATGATGAAAAAATTGAATGAAAAAAATTTTTTAAAAAACATTTAGGTACCTACTGACTAGGCTTTTGCGAGTTTTCAATTCCTACTCAACGGGTAATTACCTATACCATAACTTTTTAAGTGTTCTAATTCAAATGTGTCCTTTTACCAATTCAAATTTATTGAGTTACTTATGTCTTCGTTGAAATGAAAACAATTTTACTTTGAACTGATAATCTACTCTAGAAATTCTAGAATACCTAACTGTCTAGAAAGGTCGAAAGGGCCACCATCAGTCAATGACTGAAATTACAAGAGTTCAAGTTCCATTTTCACCTCTTTTGGAGTCATTTGGAATTCCTGGAGGGAATTTGGAGCTTTCAGAATAGCTGAAAAATTTTCGTTTTGGTGTTGAAGGGTTAAAATCGAATTGAGCATTATTATTATCATTCGTTATGTTTCGAAACGAAACATTTTATAAAAAAAACTTGGAATTCGCCATAATTTTGAATTTCTCGAGTTTTCAAAAACTCGATCATTCGTAAGTTCGATTAGGTACGTACATACAAGCGTTTTAAAACACATTTCCTCAGATTTACTTTCATTATTATTATTATTTGTTTAGTTTAAAGTCACTTAAAACAAATAATCATAAAAAAATAAATTACTTACTTTTCATTCCATGTCTCATCATCACTCCTTCAGCAACTTCACACTGTTACCATAACATTCAAAGTGTTCTGATTCAAAGGTGAATTTTTATACGAATTCAAAATTATTGAGTTATAACTTCGTTGAAATGAAAAACATTTTCCTCTGAACTTATATCATACTCTAGGAATTCTATGTACAATAACTGTCTTAGAGAGATCGAAAGGGCCACCATCACTCAATGACCAAAATTAGGTACCAGAGTTGAAGTTCCATATTTTTACCCCTTTCAGGAGAAAATTTGAAACTTTCATAATTGCTAGAAAATATTTGTTTTGCAGTTGAAGGGTTGAAATTGAGTTGAGCATTATTCTTATGGTTAGTTTTGTTTAAAAATGAAACATTTTATAAGAAATTTGGAATTCGCCATAATTTTGAATTCCTTGAGTTTTCAAAAACTCATCAATAAGTTCGATTACAAGGTTTCTAAAATACTTCCCTCGGATTTACTTTAAGAAAAGTAATTTAAAAAATATATGTAGGTATAATAATAAAAAATTACTTACTTACTTGTACTAGGCTGTGGGGATTTCAGAAATCTTGCTTTGGTGTTTCCTTATCGCTCTTTCAGCAATTTCAGGCTGTTAACATTACTTCCCAAATGTTCTAATTCAAATGTGAATTTTTACCAATTCAAAATTATTTTTCCTCTGAGCTGATATCTACGCTAGGAATGTACACTAATTTGTCTTTGAGAGGTCGAAAGGGCCACCATCAGTTAGGTACCGAATGACCAAAATTACAAGAGTTGAAGTTCTATTTTCACCCTTTCTGGGGTAATTTGGAATTCCTTAAGGAAACTTGAAGCTTTCAGAATAGCTTGAAAAATATTCGGTTTGGTGTTGAAGGGTTAAAATCAAGTTGAGTACCAATTATTATTATCGCTCGTTTTGTTTTAAAATGAAACATTTTATAAAAAAACTCCAAATTCGCCATAATTTTGAATTGTTCGAGTTTTCAAAAATTCATCATAAAGTTTATTACAAGGGTGTTAAAACACGATCTTCAAATTTACTCCAAGATAAATATTAATAATTACAAAAAGAAACAGTATTACTTACTAAGCTGTGACGAGTTTTCAATTCTAGCCAAGTAGCCAATAGCCATGTATGAAAAACAATTGCAGCACTTGAGTGGGTGTTTCTTCTTCAGTATTTCAACAATTATAGGCTGTTACAATCTTATCGTTAGAGTGGTCGAAAGGACCACTATCAGGCAATGAACAAAATTACAAGAGTTGAAATTCCATTTTCATTACTTCTGGAGTAATTTGGAATTCCTGGAGGAAACTTGAAACTCAAAAATATTCGTTTTGCTATTGAAAGGTTGAAATCGAGTTAAATATTAGCCTATACTTTATCGTTCGTTTTGTTAAAAAATTAAAGTGCTAAAAATTGTGTCTTGGGGGTCCTGTTTCGATGACCTTAAGCATGTTTACCAAAAATTTTTGATTTTCAAATAAATCTGTTTTTTGTTATTCCTTTAGCCCCTTTTTGTTCCCACCGATTCAATTGATAAGTAGATTACGAGGGTTTTAAAACACATTTCTGAATATGTTCCAAGAATAAAGTGAAAAAAAAAATTGCTTACCAGGCTCTGGTGAATTTTCCATTCTTTCCACGCGGGTTTGCCTATTTTTATCACTCTTTCAACAATTTCAGGCTGTCACCATTGCTTCTCAAGTGTTCTGATTCAAATGCGAATGTCTGCCAATTCAAAATGATTGAGATACGACTTCGTTGATATGAAGACCCATTTTCATTTAAACTCATAATATCCACTTTAGGAAATAGGAATTCTACTGTAACTGTTTAGAGTGGCCGAAAAGCCACCGTCATGTCAGGCGATGAACAAAATTACAGGAGTTGAGTCCATTTTCACCCCATTCATAGAGTAATTTAGAAAACTTGAAGCTTTCGGAATAGCTCAAAAATATTCGTTATTGCTGTTGAAAGAACGAAATCGAGTCATTATCGTTTGTTTTGTTTGAAAATCAGACGTTTTATTTAAAGACATGAAATTCGACATAATTTTGAATTTTTCGAGTTATCAAAAATTAAAAAACAAAAAAAAACACTGACTGGCTCCAGCGAATTTTTAATTTTTATTATGTACTAAAAAGTGTTCTAGAAATTCGAGTTCAAATAATTGAAAAAATAATAATAGAAAAAAACATTACTTACTAGGCTCCCACAAGTTTTCAATTCTTGGCAAACGTGAAGAACGTGTTACGGTAATCGGCTATAAAAAATCATGAATGGTCTATTTTGGGATCTAGATCTGGAGTCGGTTTTTCTTCATCACTCTTAAAGCAATTTTAGGTAGTTGCCACAATTTTTCGAGTGATTCTGATTCAAATGTGAATTTTTACGGGTTCAAATTTATAGAGTTACATTTGACTTCGTTGAAATGAAGAACATTTCTCTCTGAACTGATATCTACTCACTCTAGGAATTATACAGTCACTGTCTTAGAGTGGTCGAACGGGCCACCATCACTCAATGACCCAAATTACAAGAGTTGAAGTTCCATTTTCACCGCTTCTGGGGTAATTTAGAATTCCGGGAGGAAACTTGAAGCTTTCAGAATACCTAATTAAAATAGGTACTATTTCATAAAAAAACTTAAAATTCGCCGTAATTTTGAATTTTTTGAGTTTTCAAAAATTCATCAAAAAGTTTGATTACAGGGGTTTTAAAATACGTTCCTCAAATTTACTCTTAGACAAATATGTAATAAATAAAATAATATAAAAATGATAAATAAAAAAAAAACATTACCTACTTACAGTACTTACTAGGCTTTGGCCAGTTTTCAATTCCATCATCCGGCATTAGGGCGTGGCGTTTCTGTTTCTATCGACTCTTCAAGTGTTCTAATCTAATTCAAATGTGAATTTTCACCTATTCAAAATTATTGAGTAACATTTATATTTTCCTTGAAATGAAAACCATTTTCCTTTGAACTGACAATTCTATACTCTAGGAATTCTGAAGTAACTGTCTAGAGTGGTCGAAATGGCCACCATCACTCAACCACCAAAATTACAGAATTTGAAGTTTTATTTTCACTCCTTCCGTGGAGTAATTTGGAATTCTTGGAGGAAACTTGAAGCTTTCAGAACAGCTCAAAAATATTCGTTTTCCTGTTGAAACGTTGAATTCGAGTTGAGTATTTGTTAAATTTCATTCATTTCGAACGAATATTCAAATTTTAATTTCTGACGTAATTTCCAATACATATTTATTGCGTCATCGGCGAAAAGATACAAGTATTCGAATCGTGTGTTATCTCTTTCTAGCGCAGCTAGTTGCGCACTCGCGTACAGTTTTACATTTTATACATAGAAGAAACCTTTATCGCTAAAAGAGGTATGAGTCAGATGACTCATAATGTCGCTATTCGCTTTATTATTTGCTTCGCGCCAAATTTTGAATTCTTTGAATTTTCAAAATTTATATCAAAAAGTTTGATTACTCAAAGGTTTTAAAACACATTCCTCAAATTTACTCCAAAGGCAAATAATAAAAAAACGAAATCAAAATAATAATTTTAGAAAAACTTTACTTGGTTTGGCGAGTTTTCAATTCTTACTCATCGAACAAAAGTGTGAATTTTCACCAGTTGAAAATCATTGAGTTACTGTGTCTTCGTCGTTGAAATTAAAATAATTTTCCTTTGAACTGGTAGGTAATTTACTCTAGGAATTCAACAATAACTGTCTAGAATGATCGATGACCAAATAATGTACTTTCCTCGGATTCACTCTAAGAAGAGTAATAAGAAAATAATGATTATTTTGAAAAAAACGTTATGTACTTACTAGGCTCTGGCGAATTTTCAATTCTTAACAGCACTCAAACAAGTTTGGAATTTATGTTGGTGTTTCTTTATCGCTCATTCAGCAATTTCAGACTGTTACCAGTACTTTCCAAATGTTCTGATTCAGATGTGAATTTTTACCAATTCATAATTATTTTTCTTTTGAACTGATATCTACGCTAGGAATGCTACACAAAGCTTAATTGTCTTTAAGAGCTGTCGAAAGGGCCACCATCAGTTACCTAATGACCAAAATTACAAGAGTTGAAGTTCCATTTTCACCCTTTCTGTGGTAATTTGGAATTCCTGGAGGAAACTTGAAGCTTTCAGAATACCTAATTAAAATAGGTACTAGGTATTTCATAAAAAACTTAAAATTCGCCGTAATTTTGAATTACAGTCGGCCCCGCTTATTATGGTCGCATTTGTCCGAGGCAAATTGATTTTATTAAGCGGGTGATTTTATAAAGCGAACTTTTTAAAAAACACAATTTTCACATAAAAAAATTTACTACAACTTCACAATGTACATGCATACTAAAAAGATGGATTAAAATTACGATGGGTACTCCCGAATTCGCGATTTAGGTATACATAACATATCTATTTTTCGAATTTTCAAATGTTTAGATCTTTTTCCCTTTATCATCACTTGAGAGAAAGTTGTTAGAAATCAAAATTTAAAAATAAGAGAATAATAAGTGAAAAATTCCAAAATTTTTGATTTAAAGTATGAAAAAACAAGCCATTTTCCCAAAAATACCTCAATATTTTCACAAACTGATTCTGCTAAGCGGGGAATTTGATTACATTAAACGAGTGATTTTCTGTGTAATTAGGTACAAAAAATCGGGACCAAGCCATTTGATTGCATTAAGCGGGTGATTTTATTAAGCGGATCCCTAATAAGCGGGGCCGACTGTATTTGAGTTTTCAAAAATTCATCAAAAAGTTTGATTGCGGGGGGTTTAAAATACGTTCCTCAAACTTACTCTTAGACAAATAATAAATAAAATAATATAAAAACGATAAATAAAAAAAAAACATTACCTACTTACTAGGCTTTGTGCGAGTTTTCAATTGTATCTCATCCGACTTGGATTTTCTGTTTCTAACTATCGACTCTTCAAGTGTTCTAATCTAATTCAAATGTGAATTTTTACCAATTGAAAATTATTGAGTAATGTTTATGTCTTCCTTGAAATGAAAACCATTTTCCTTTGAAGTGATAATCTACTCTTGGAATTCTGCAGTAAGAGTACCTAACTGTCTCAGAGTAGCCTAAGGGCCACCATCAGGCATATCTGTGGTCAAAATTACAAGAGTTGAAATTCAATTTTCACCCTTTCTTTGTAATTTGCAAATTACATGGTCTTCAAAACTTTCATGATAGCTCAAAAATATTCGTTTTGCCGTTGAAGGATCGAAATCGAGTTGAATATTATTCTTATCGTTCGTTTTGTTTGAAAATGAAACATTTTATAAAAAACTCGAAATTTGCCATAATTTTGAATTTCTTGAATTTTCAAAATTGCATCGAAAAGTTCGATTACAAGGGTCTTAAAACAAGTTCCTCAAATTTACTCTAAGACAAATGATGAAAAAATTGAATGATGAACATAATTTTTAAAAAAACATTACTTAACCTACTAGGCTTTGGCGAGTTTTCAATAACTTTTTGGGTGTGATTTATCGGCACGACAGAAAAGGCGTTTCAACTTTTAACGACGAAAAAAGGGCGTTTTAACGACGATAAAAGGGCGTTTTAACGACGAAAAAAGGGCATTTTAACGACAAAAAAGGCATTGCACAAGAAAAGAATTACGTAACGACGAAAAATGGCGAGTTTTCAATTCTTACTTGATCGGGGGTTACACTATAGGTATATTTCAAGCGTTCTAATTCAAATGTGAATTTTTACCGATTCAAATTTATTGAGCTACCTACTTATGTCTTCGTTGAAATGAAAATCATTTACCTTTGAACTGATTATCTACTCTAGGAATTCTACAATAACTGTGTAGAGTTGTCGAAAGGGCCACCATCTGGCAATATCCGAAATTACAAAAGTTGATATTTTCACCCCTTCTGGAGTCATTTGGAATTCCTGTAGGAAATTTGGAGCTTTCAGAATAGCTGTTTGCTGTTGAGGAATTGAAGCATACGTTTCCAAAACGCACTAAGTCCATTTTCGAAGATTCTGAGGTTGCGAGGCCATCTAGCATAAAGTTGTGGCCCAAAGTAACTGATTTTTTGATATGTTGTGCTCAACGGTCTTGGCTACAACATATCAAAAAATCAGCCAATTTGGGCCACTTCTACGTTTCCAAATTGCACTAAGTACCATGAATTTCTTATCAATATTTTTTTGGACTTAGTGCGTTTTGGAAACGTATGCTTCAATTGAAATCGAGTTGAATATTATTCTTATCGTTCGTTTGTTTGAAAATGAAACATTTTATGAAAAACTTGAAATTCATAATTCGCCATAATTTTGAATTTTCTGAGTTTTCACAAGGGTTTATTACACTTTCCTCAGGTTTACTTTAAGAAAAGTATAATATTTAAAAAAAATGATAATCGTTAAAAAAATTGAATTACTTACTAACTAGGCTCTGGCGAGTTTTTCATTACCTATCTTTGCCTAAGTTCGCGTGAGGGTCTATTTTGGAATCTAGAACTTGAGTAGGTGTTTCTTCATCACGCTTTCAGCAATTTCAGCATATTACCATTACATCTGAATCAAATGCGAATTTTTCCAGTTCAAAATTATTGATTTATACCTATGACTTCGTTGACATGAAAAACGTTTTCCTTGGTACTCATTCATTTCACCCCTTTCGCGGTTTAATTTAGAAAACTTGAAGCTTTCAGAATAGCTCATTTAGCTCAAAAATATTCGTTTTGCTGTTGAAAGTTTGAAATCGAGTCGAGTATTATTACTCGTATTATCGTTAGTGTTCTTTGAAAATGAGACATTCTATAAAAAAACATGAAATTCGCCATAATTTTGAATTTCTTGAGTTTTCAAAAACTCATCAATAACTGTTAAGTTTGTAGATTACGAGAGTTTTAAAACACTTTTCTCGGGTTTGCTCTAAGAAAAGTTAAAAAAAAACCAAAAAAAATTGCTTACTTACCAGACTCTGGCGAATTTTCCATTCTTTCCATATGGGGATATGTGCAAACCATTTTCATTTAAACTCATAATATATCCACTTCAGGAGATAGGAATTGTACAGTAACTGTTTAGAGTGGCCGAAGAGCCACCATCAGGCGATGAACAAAATTACAGGAGTTGAAGTCCATTTTCACCCCATCCAGGGATAGTAATTTAGAAAAATTGAAGCTTTCAGAATAGCTCAAAAATATTCGTTTTGCTGCTGAAAGAATGAAATCTTGTAGGTTATCGTTTGTTTTGTTTGAAAATGAGACGTTTTATTAAAAGACATGAAATTCGACATCATTTTTGGATTTTTTGAGTTTTCTAAATTCATCAAAAAGTTCGATTACAAGGGTTTTAAAACACTTTTCTCAAATTAACTCGAAATAAAAAAAAAATTACTGACTGGATTCAGCGAATTTGCAATTTTTATTTCGTATTAAAAATGGTTTTGGAAATTCGAGTTGGTGTCTTATCTTCATCACTCTTTCAGCAATTTCAACCAAGCTGTTACCATACCTTTCCAAGTGTTCTGATTCAAATGCGAATTTTCATCTACCAATTCAAAATTATTCAGTTACCACTTCGTTTAAATAAAGAACATTTTCCTCTAATCTTATTAGGATATCTACTCGATCCAGGAAATTTGCAGTAACTGTCTAGATTGGTCGAAAGAGCTACCATTATCTCAATGAAACTTACAAGAGTTGAAGGTCCAGTTTCACCGCTTCCGGAGTAATTCGGAATTCCAGGAGAAAACTTGAATCTTTCAGAATAGCTGAAAAATATTCATTTTGGTGTTTAAGGATTGGAATCGAGTTCGAGTATTCTTACATGTCCTTTTTGTTTGAAAATGAAACATTTTATAAAATACTCGAAATTCGCCATAATTTTGCATTTTTTGAGTTTTCAAAATTCATCCAAAAGTTTGATACAATTGGTTTAAAAACATTATTCAAATTTTCTCCAAGACGAATAATGAAAAAATAAAATGAAAATGACAATTTAAAAAAAAAAAAACATTACTTACTTACTATAGGCTCTGGCGAGTTTTCAATTAAGATTGCGATGGCGTATAGTACGAGTATACCTAGCGTGTTGGAGCTTTGGAATGGGTGTTTCTTCATCAGTTTTCAGCAATCGTAGGCTATTAGGTACTTACCATAACTTCCCAAGTGCTTCAGATTCAAATGTGAATTTTTACTACTTTAAAAATGATTGAATTTGTATCTTAGTTGGAATGAAAATCATTTTCTTTTGAACTGATAATCCGACTCTAGGAATTCTGCAGTAACTGTGTAGAGTGGTCGAAAGGGCCACCATCACACAATGATCAAAATTACAGAATTCGAAGTTCCATTTTCACCCCTTACGTGGAGTAATTTGGAATTCCTGAAGGAAACTTGAATAATTTCTGATGTAATTTCCGATATTTATTTCGTCATCTGCGAAAAGATACAAGTATTCGAATCATATAGTTTTCTCGTTCTTAGCGCAGCAAGGCGCGCACTCGTGTAGTTTTAGAAACCTTTATCGTCAAAAGAGGTATGAGTCAGATGACTCATAATGACGCTATTCGCTTTATTAGTTAGGTATTTGCTTCGAAAAGAGCATATTTTATCACTTCTTTGCTTGAAGTTGTACTGTGAAGATCGAATAAAATTATGCAAACAGTATTCAATCGATGTTTTCGTTAATTTTGAATTTAAACCGTATTCTTACCTTGTCGTTCGTTTTGTTTGAAAATGAAACATTTTATTGAAAACCGTGGAATTCGCCAAAATTTTGAATTTTTCGAGTTTTCAAAAATTCATTTAAATGTCGATTACTTACAAGAGTTTAAAACACATTCCTCAAATTTACTCCAAGACAAAAAATGAAAAAAAAAATGAATAAAAATCATAATTTAAAGAAACATTTACATACTGTTACTATAGGCTTATTTGGCGAGGTTTCAATAATTAATAATTTCTTATTCTGGCGTTTCTGTCATTACTTTTCAAGTGTTCTAATTATTCAAATGTGAATTTTAACCAATTCAAAATTAGGTAGGTATTGAGTTATGTCTTCGTTGAAATGAAACCCATTCTGCAGTAACTGTCTTAGTGTAAGGGCCATCATCAGGCATATGGCCAAAATCACAAGAGTTGAAATTCCATTTTCACCCTTCCTTTGTAATTTGGAGTTCCTGGAGGTAACTTCAAAACTTTCATAGTATGTACTTCGCTCAAAAATATTCGTTTTGCTGTTATTGCGAAGCTGAAGGATCGAAATCGAGTTGAATATTATTCTTATCGTTCGTTTTGTTTAAAAATGGAAACATTTTATAAAAAACTCAAAATTCGCCATAATTGTGAATTTCTTGAGTTTTCAAACATTCATCTTTCATCATTGATGAGTTCTATTACCAGAGTTTAAAACACTTTCCTCAGATTTACTTCACGAAAAGTAATGCTGAAAAAAACTAATAATCATAAAAAAGAAAAAATTACCTACCTACTTACTAGGCTCTGGCGAGTTTTTACTCTTTCTACTGCACTTGCTACTACATGTTTTCAAAAGTTGTGTTGATGAAGGGTCTATTTTGGCATCCAGAACTTGAGTTGGTAAATACTCGGTTTCTTCATCACTTTCAAAAAGTTCTGAATCAAATGTGAATTGAGTTATGCTTTCGTTGAAATGAAAAACATTTTCCTCTGAACTGATAATCCACTCTAGGAATAATACTAGGTACACTAATTGTCTTTGAGAGGTCGAAAGATGAACTACCATCAGGTACGTAATGACCAAAATTACAAGACTTGAAATTCCATTTTCACCCCTTTCACGGAGTAATTTGGAATTCCTGGAGGAAACTTGAAGCTTTCAGAATAGCTCAAAAGTATTCGTTTTGCTGTTGAAAGGTTAAGATAGATTATCGTTAGTTTTGTTTGAAAATGAGACATTTTATATAAAACACAACATTCGCCATCATTTTGAATTTTTTGAGTTTTCAAAAAACCATCATAAAGTTGATTACAACGGTTTTAAAACACGTTCTCCAAATTTACTCCAAGACAAATAGTATAAAATAATAACAAAAAAACATTACTTACTAGCCTCTGGCGAGTTTTCAATTCTTAACATGCAATGACGGGTCCCCTTTCCTCTTATCGTTTGTTTTGTTTAAAAATGAGACGTTTTATAAAAAACTTAGAAATTGACGTAATTTTTAATTTCTTGAGTTTTCAAAATTCATCAAAAAGTTTCATTACAATGGGTTTATAGAACAGTTCATCTTTACTCCAAGGACATATATAATGAAAGAATAAAATAAAAATAACAATTGAAAAAAAAAAACATTATTTACCTTAGAGTTTGTCGAAACGGGTCAACATCAATCAATGACCAAAATGATTAGAGTTGAAGTTCCATTTTCACACCTTCTGGAGTTATTTGGAATTCCCGGTGTGACCTTTAAAACTTTCATACTTGCCCAATTTTGAATAATTTGAATTTTCAAAATAAAATTCCATCGAAAAGTTCGATTACAAGGGTTTTAAAACAAGTTTCTCAAATTTACTCCAAGACAAATGATGAAAAAATTTGTAGGAATTCTACAATATCTGTCTAGTGTGGTCGAAAGGGCCACCATCTGTCAATGACCAAAATTACAAAAGTTGAAGTTCTATTTTCACCCCTTCTGGAGTCATTTGGAATTCCTGGAGGAAATTTGGAGCTTTCAGAATAGCTGAAAAGTATTCGTTTTGTTTGAAAATTAAACATTTAAAAAAAAAACTTGAATTCGTCATAATTTTGAATTTCTTCAGTTTTCAAAAACTCATCACTAATTATATAATAATGAAAAATTACTTACTTATTTGTACTAGGCTCTGGCGAGTTTTCATTTCTTTCTACTGTAGGTTTATCTATGTTCAATATTCATAAAATTGCGTTGGAGGGTCTTTTAGCATCTAAAACTTGAGTTAGTTTCTTCATCACTTTCAAAAACTTTTGATTTAAATGTGAATTGAGTTATACCTTCGTTGAAATGAAGAACATTTTCTTTTGAACTGATATCTATTCTAGGAATGCTACACTAATTATCTTTGAGAGGTCGAAAGGGCCACCATCAGGTACCTAATAAATGACCAATATGTTGAAGTTCCAGTTTCACCCCTTCTGGAGTAATTTGGAATTCCTGGAGGAAACTTGAAACTTTCTGAATAGCTGAAAAAATAAAATATTCGTGTTGCTACTGTTGCTGTTGAAAAGTTGAAATCGAGTTGAGTACCTATACCTATTATACTTATTGCTCGTTTTGTTTGAAATTAAAATATTTCATTCAAAAATCCATCAAAAAGTTTGATTACAAGGGTTTTGAAACACGTTCCTCAAATTTACTCCAAGACAAACAATAAAAAATTCATATTAAAAAAAAACATTACTTACCTACTAGACTCTGGAGAGTTTTCAATTCTCAACCATAGCTTGACGGAACGCTGCTATAATTTTGGCATCTAGAACTCGAGTCGGCATGTCGTCATCACCCATAAAGCATTTTCAGGCAGTTACCATAACTTCCGAAGTGCTCCTGATTTAAATGAGAATTTTTACCAATTAAAAATTATTAAGTTATTCCTTCGTTGAAATGAAAAACATTTTCATTCGTTGTTGAATTTATATCTACTCATCTAGGAATCCTACAGTAACATGTCTTATCGTTAGAGTGGTCGACGAAATGGGCCACCATCAGGCAATGATCAAAATTACAAGATTTTAAGTCCCATTTTCACCGCTTCCGGAGTGATTTGGAATCCCTCGAGGAAACTTGAAACTTTCAGAAGAGCTGGAAAATATTCGTTTTGCTGATGAAGTGTTGAAATCGAGTTGAGTATTGTTCTTATCGCCCGTTTTGTTTGAAAATGAAACATTCTTAATTAAAAAAAAAAAAAAAAAAAAAAAAAAAACGAAATTCGCCATAATTTTGAATTTTTAAAATTTATATCAAAAAGTTTGATTACAAGGGTTTTAAAACACATTCCTCAAATTTACTCCAAGACAAAATGATAAAAAAATAAAATAACCATGATGATTTAAAAATACACTACTTACTAGGTTTTGGCGAATTTTCGGTTCTTTCATTATCCGATGCTTTCATCAAATCTTCAAGTGTTCTAACCTAATTCAAATGTGAATTTTTACCAATTCAAAATTATTGATTAATATTTACCTATATCTTCGTTGAAATGAAAATGAAAACCATTTCCCTTTGAACTGATAATCCTACTCCAGGAATTCTGCAGTCACTGTCTAGAGTGGTCGAAAGGACCACCGTCAGTCAATGACCGAAATTACAAGATTTCAAGTTCCATTTTCACCCCTTCTGGAGTCATTTGGAATTCCTGGAGGAAAACTTGAACCTTTCAGAATAGCTCAGAAAAAAAATCGTTTTGCTGTTGAAAGTTGAAATCTCTAGGCGAGTATTATTACTATCGTTTGTTTTGTTTGAAAATGAAACATTTTAAGTATAAAAACTTGGAATTCACCATCATTTTTAATGATTAACTTTAAGAAAAGAAGTACCTACTTACTCACTAGGCTCGGGTGAGTTTTTAATTTTTCCCGGATCATACAGCTGCGTTGAAGAGTCTATTTTGGCATCTAGAGCTTGAGTCGGTGTTTTTCACCACTCTTTCAGCAATTTCAGCCTGTTATCATACATTTCCAAGTGTTCTGATTCGAATGTTAATTTCTGCCGAATCAAAATTATTGAGTTATGACTTCGTTGAAATGAAAAACACTTTTTTTTTGAACTGATTTGCTCCAGGAATTCTACAGCAACTGTCTTGGAGAGGTCCAAAGGGCCACACCATCATTCAATGACCAAAATTACGAGAGTTGAAGTTCCATTTTCACCCCTTCTCCAGGAGAAAACTTGAAACTTTCAGAATAGCTCAAAAATATTCGTTTTGCTATTGAAGTGTTGAAATCGAGTCAAGTATTATACTTATCGTCCGTTTGTTTGAAAATGAAATATTTTTAATAAAAAACACAAAATTCGCCATAATTTTGAATTTTTTTGAATTTTCAAAATATTTATCAAAAAGTTTGATTACTTAAGGGTTTTAAAACACATTCTTCAAATTTATACCAAGACGGATATTAAAAAAATTAAAATTAAAAGGATAATTTAAAAAAAACATTACTTACTAGGCTTTGGCGAGGTTTCGATTCTTTTTTTCCAGGCATGGAGTGGATGAGGCCGTTCTGTCATTACTTTTCAAGTGTTCTAATTCATATGTGCATTTTTACCAATTAAAAATTAGGTATTGAGTTATGTCTTCCGTTGAAATGAAACCCATTCCGCAGTACCTAACTGTCTCAGAGTAAGGGCCACCATCAGGCATATATGGCCAAAATTACAACAGTTGAAATTCCTTTTTACCCTTCCTTTGTTATTTGGAGTTCCTGGAGGTAACTTCAAAACTTTCATAATACCTAAAAAATATTCGTTTTGCTGTTATTGAAGGATCGAAATCGAGTTGAAATTATTCTTATCGATCGTTTTTGAAAATGGAAACATTTAATGAAAAACTCAAATTTCGCCATAATTGTGAATTTCTTGAGTTTTCAAAAATTCATCAATGAGTTCGATTACAAGAGTGTAAAACACTTTCCTCAGATTTACTTCATGAAAAGTAATGTTGAAAAAAAATTATTATCATTAAAAAGAAAAAATAACCTACTTACTAGGCTCATGGCGAGTTTTTAATTTTTTCTATGGTAATCGTATTTTCAAAAGTTGTGCTGGAGGGTCTATTTTGGCATCTAGAACTTGAGTCGGTAAATACTCGGTTTCTTCATTACTTTCAAAATGTTCTGATTCAAATGTGAATTGAGTTATACTTTTGGTGAAATCAAGAACATTTTCCGTTGAACTGATAATCTACTCTAGGAATGCTACACTAATAATTGTCTTTGAGAGGTCGAAAGAGCCACCATATTATGACCTAAGGAGTAATTTGGAATTCCTAGAGGAATCTTGATACTTTCAAAATAGCTCAAAAATATTAGATTTGCTGTTGGAAGGTTGAAATCGAGTTGAGTGTAATAAAGTTGATTACAACGGTTTTAAAAAACGTTCCTCAGATTTACTACAAGACAAAGAATAAAAGAAAATAAATGAAATGAAAATAATATTTAAAAAAAATTACTTACTAGGCTCTGGTGATTTTCTAATTTAGTAAATCGAGATACTTACGATAGGTAAGCGGTTTATTTCGGCATCTAAAACTTGAGTAGGTGTTTCTTCATCACTCTTTCAGCAATTTCAGGTTGTTACCATAACTTTCCATGTGTTCTTACCACTATCAGGCAATGACCAAAATTACAAATCTTGAAGTTCCATTTTCATCCATTCCGGAGTAGGTAATTTGATATTCTTGGAGAAAAATGGCAACTTTCAAAATAGCTCAAAAATATTCGTTTTGCTATTTAAGTGTTGAAATTCGAGTCAAGTAACTAGGTATTATTCTTATCGTCCGTTTTGTTTGAAAATGGAACATTTTTTATAGAAAACACAAAATTCGCCATAATTCTAAATCATTTGAATTTTCAAAATTTATATCAAAAAGTTTGATTTCTCAATAAGGGTTTTAAAACACATTCCTCAAATTTACTCCAAAGGCAAATGATAAAAAAATGAAATAAAAATGATAATTTAAAAAAAAATTACTTACTAATAGGCTTTGGCGAGGTTTTTACCATTTCAAAATAGAATTAGGTATTGAGTTGTGTCTTCGTTGAACTGTAATCTATTTTCCTTTGAACTGATAATCCAATCTTGGAATTTCTGCAGTAACGGTCTTGAAGTAAGGGCCACCATCAGGCATATGGCCTAAATTACAAGAGTTGAAATTCCATTTTCATCCTTCCTTTGTAATTTTGAGTTCTTGGACTGGAGGAAACTTCAAAACTTTCAGGATAGCCCAAAAATACCTACTTATTCGTTTTGCTGTTGAAAGGTAGAAATCGAGTTGAATATTATTCTTATCGTTCGTTTTGTTTGAAAATGAAACATTTTATAAAAAACTCGAAATTCGCCATAATTTTGAATTTCTGGAATTTTTAAAAAATTCCTCAATAAGTTCGGTTACAAGGGTTTAAAACATTTTCCTCGGATTTACTCTAAGGAAAGTAGGTACATAATAAAAAATAATAATTTGAAAAAAAAAACATTACTTACTTACTAGGCTCTGGCGAGTTTTCAATTTACTGTGGATTAGTGGAAACGTGGATATAGCCTACGAGTATGTGTAATTTTCATTGTTCGTTATCTCGTAAATTTGATCAAATGTACTACAAAGTAACGCCGAAAGTGAGTTTTCAATTCGACTACCTAATTCGAGAGAAAATAGAGCAGAAATCCAATTGTTCTGATTCAAACGTAAATTTTAGCCAATTCAAAATTGTTGAGTTATGACTTCGTTGAAATGAAAAACACTTTCCTTTGAACCAATATCTTCTCTAGGAATGCTACATCAACTGTCTTAAAGTGGTCGAAATGGCCACCATCACTCAATAACCTACTAGTAAATTACAAATGTTCAAATTCAATTTTCACCCCTTCTGGAGTAATTTGGAATTCTTGGAGGAAACTTGAGGCCCTTTCAGAAATTCAGATCTAGCTCATGAATATTCGATTTGCTGTTGAAAGGTTAAAATCGAGTTGAGTATTAAGCTTTTATCGTTCGTTTTGTTTAAAAATGAAATATTTTATGAAAAACTTGAAATTCACAGTAATTTTGAATTTTTTGAGTTTTCAAAATTTACATCAAAATCTTCGATTACCTACAAGGGTATTAAAACAAGTTCCTCAAATTTACTCCAAGACAAATGATGAAAAAATGAAATGAAAATAATAATTTAAAAAAAAATTACTCACCTACTATCCCATAGCTTTGACGAGTTTTCAAATCTTATACCTACTCGTCGAACATTTTTGAATTGTTACTAATTCAAAATTATTGAGTTACTTGTGTTTTCGTTGAAATGGAAATAATTTGAACTGATAATTTTCTCCAGGAATTCTACAACAACTGTCTAGAGTGGTGGAAAGGGCCACCATCGGTCAATGACCAAAATTACGAGAGTCCAAGCTCCATTTTCATCTCTTCTGGAGTCATTAGGAATTTCTGCAGGGAACTTGAAGCTTTCACAATAGCTCAAAAATATTCGTTTTGCTATTGAAGTGTTGAAATCGACTCAAGTATTATTTTTACCGTCCGTTGTGGTTGAAAAATATTCGCCATAATTTTGAATTTTTTGAATTTTCTAAATTTATATCAAAAAGTTTGATTACAAGGGTTTTAAGACACATTCCTCAAATTTACTCCAAGACAAATGATAAAAAAGTAAAATAAGCATGATAATTTAAAAAAACATTACTTACTAGGCTTTGGCGAGTTTTCAATTCTTTCACTATCCTGCATGGCGCTTCTATCGACTCTTCAAGTGTTCTAATCTACATAATTCAAATGTGAATTTTTACCAATTCAAAATTATTGAGTAATATTTCATGTCTTCCTTGAAATGAAAACCATTTTCCTTTGAACTGATAATCTACTCTTGGAATTCTGCAGTAAGTAACTGTCTTTGAGTGGTTGAAAGAGCCACCGTCACTTCAATGACCAAAATTACAGAATTTGAAATTTCATTTTCACCCCTTCCCTGGAGTAATTTGAAATTCCTGGAGGAAACTTGAAGCTTTCAGAACAGCTCAAAAGTATTCGTTTTGCTGTTGAAAGGGTGAATTCGAGTTGAGTAATTTGTTAAATTTCATTCATTTCGAACGAATATTCAAATTTTAATTTCTAATGTGCCTACTTTCTTAATTTCCGATATTTATTGCGTCATCGGCGAAGCGATACCTACAAATATCCGAATCGTATGTTATCTCGTTCTAACGCAGCAAGTCGCGTACTCGCGTAGTTTTAGAAACCTTATCGTCAAAAGAGGTATGAATCAGATGACTCATAATGACGGTATTCGCTTTATTATTTGCTTCGAAAAGAGCACATCACTTCTTTGCTTGCAGTTGTACTACGTGAAGATCGAATAAAATTACTTATGCAAACAGTATTCAATCGATTTTTTCGTTAATTTTGAATTTAGGTACTAAACAGTATTATTCTTACCTTATCGTTCGTTTTGTTTGAAAATGAAACATTTTATTGAAAACCGTGGAATTCGCCATAATTTTGAATTTTTCGAGTTTTTAAGAATTCATTTAAAAGTTGATTACAAGAGTTTGAAAACACATTCCTCAAATTGATTTCAAGGCAAAAAATTTAAAAAAAAATGAATCAAAATCATAATTTAAAGAACCATTACTTACTATAGGCTTATTTGGCGAGGTTTCAATTGTTCATTCTCCTGGCGGTTGTCATTACTTTTCAAGTGTTCTAATTAATTATTCAAATGTGAATTTTTACCCATTCAAAATTAGGTATTTAGTTATGTCTTCGTTGAAATGAAACCCATTCTGCAGTAACTGTCTTAGAGTAATTAAGGGCCACCATCAGGCATATGGCCAACATTACAAGAGTTGAAATTCCATTTTCACCCTTCCTTTGTAATTTGGAGTTCCTGGAGGTAACTTCAAAACTTTCATAATACCTCAAAAATATTCGTTTTGATGTTATTGAAAGATCGAAATCGAGTTGAAATTATTCTTATCGTTCGTTTTGTTTTAAAATGGAAACATGTTATGAAAAACTCAAAATTCGCCATAATTGTCAATTTCTTGAGTTTTCAAAAATTCATCAATGAGTTCGATTACAAGAGTTTAAAACACTTTCCTCAGATTTACTTCATGAAAAAGATGTTGAAAAATAATAATAATCATAAAAAAAAATAACCTACTTACTAGGCTCATGGCGAGTTTTTAATTTTTTCTATGCTAACGGATGTGTTTTCAAAATGAGTCGGTAAATATAGTCGGTTTCTTCATCACTTTCAAAAAGTTCTGATTCAAATGTGAATTGAGTTACATACTTTCGTTGAAATGAAGAACATTTTCCTATGAACTGATAATCTACTCTAGGAATGCTACACTAATTGTCTTTGAGAGGTCGAAAGAGCCACCATTCAGGTACGTAATGACCTAAGGAGTAGGTAATTTGGAATTCCTAGAGGAATCTTGAAACTTTCAAAATAGCTCAAAAATATTAGATTTGCTGGTGGAAGGTTGAAATCGAGTTGAGTGTAATAAAGTTGATTACAACGGTTTTAAAAAACGTTTCTCAGATTTACTCCAAGACAAAGAATAAAAAAAATAAATGAAATGAAAATAATATTGAAAAAAAATTACTTACTAGGCTCTGGTGATTTTCTAATTTAGTAAATCGAATGTTATGATAAGCGGTCTATTTTGGCATCTAAAACTTGAGTAGGTGTTTTATTCATCACTCTTTCAGCAATTTCAGGTTGTTAACTAGGGATGGGAAATGCTCGCGCATGTTGTTTTGCGTGCGCGCATGCGCGCATATGCCCGCATTTGCTCGAGCACGCGAGCATATTTTACAATTACACATCCCCTTACTTGATACACATTATGTAGAAAGTCACTACACAAAATAAGTGTAATCTAATACAAATCACAATGAAGATCAAAAAGTTGAAAAATGCATTAAATTTACAAAAAAAAAAGGCAAAAATATCGAAAATGAGCAATAAATATCCGAAATTTTTGAAAATTTCCTTATTTTTTCCTTGAAAATGCTTGTGCTCGAGCAAATTACTAAAATGCGTTCTCGCGCATTTGAGCAAATGCTCATTGTGCTGTTGCGCGCATTTGAGCATGCCATCCCTATTGTTAACATAACTTTCCAAGTGTTCTGACTTAAATACGAATTTTTAAGAATTCAAAGTTATTGAGTAATGACTTCATTGACATGAAAAACAGTTTTCTTTGAACTTATATCTACTCTAGGAAAAATAGTAATTCTACAATAACTGTCTACAGCGGTCGAAAAAGCCATTAGGTATCCGGCAGTGACCAAAATTACAAGAGTAGAGTTCCATTTTCACCGCTTCCGGAGTAATTTGGAATTCCTGGAGGAAACTTGGAGCTTTCAGAATATCTGAAATATATTAGCTTTTGTGTTGAAGGATTGACATCTAAAAAACTTGAAATTCGCCGTAATTTTTTTTTTGAGTTTTCAAAAATTCATCAAAAAGTTTGATTACAAGGGTTTTGAAACACGTTCCTCAAATTTACTCCAAGACAAATAATTAAAAAAATCATATTAAAAAAAAAACATTACTTACTAGGCTCTGGAGAGTTTTCAATTCTCAACATTGCTTGACGAGACTGCTATGATTTTGGCATCTGAACTCGAGTCGGCATGTCGTAGTGATGTTAAAATGCGCGCATATTCATTTGCCTGCGCGCAAGGTGAGCATTTGCGCGCATATGCGCGCATTTGCGCGCAAATTCCACAAATGGATGTTATTTGCTTCTATTTGTGATTTTCAACAAGAAAAGTTGTCCAAAAAACGGAAAAGCATGAAAAAATAGGGCAAAAGCAGGACAATTTCTCATATTTTATTTAAAAGGAAAGGAGAGGGGTTCAATAATATTGCAATCGATTTTTTTCACTGATTTAGAAATTATTTTGATTTCTTTTTGAATTCAAAATTAAAATATTCAAAATAAGGGAAGAATAAAATGGAAATTGAAAAATTTTTGATTCAAAATATGAAAAAACAAGCAATTTTTCCAAAAATACTCGTACCTACCTCAATATTTTCAGAAAGGGGAGCCCTGAAATTTTTGTTCCATAGTTAAGAAATGGTGAAAAAGACAATAGCAAGACAATTTCTCAAATTTTATATTTTGAATGAAAGGGGGAGAGGAGGGGTTCGATATTATTTTTTCACTACTTCAGAAAGCATTTTGATTTTTTTTCAATTCAAAGATTTCAGATGTTTAGATGTTCCCCTCCTTCCCTCAAATTTATCATCACTTTCACTTGGCAGAAAATTTTTAGAAATTCATATTTTCAAAAAAAAAAAATAATAATAATAAAATAAGAAAGAATAAAATATGGGAAGTACAAAACTTTGTAGGGTTTCTCCACTAATAGGGGAACCCTATTAAAATCACCTGGAATCCTCATTCGAGGTTTACCATTTTCTTCCAAAAATACTTGAATATTTTTCAGAAGGGAGAGTCTCAAATTTTGTTTCATGATTCAAAAATAGAAGAAGTGAAAGTGATCTAGTAGACTACAAAGTGTCAAACAAGCAGGACATCATGAAACAAAGGGGAAAACAGCAGAACTTTCTGAAGGACACCTTTTTCAAATATTTCAAAAGTTGAGAATCAAATAAAACCAAAATTCATCACTCTTTACCGAGAAATTATTATGAAATACAGAAAAAATGACTCAAATAATTTCATTTTCTGACTTTGGGGGAGGTGAGTTGAGTTTATAGCGTTTTTATTAGTTTATTCATCAATAGCGACCTCTGGCCTGTATTTTGATATGTCGCATGATTTTTTCATCGCGCATATTTCGCGCATTTGCTCAAAATTTTTGGGCGCAAATGCGCGCATATGCCCGCAATTGCGCGCATTTGCTCAGCGAGCATATGCTCGTAACATCACTAATCACCCGTAAAGCATTTTCAGGCAGTTACCATAACTTCCGAAGTGCTCCTGATTTAAATGAGAATTTTTACCAATTAAAAATTATTAAGTTATTCTTTCGTTGAAATGAAAAACATTTTTTCATTCGTTGTTGAATTGATATCTACTCATCTAGGAATCCTACAGTAACATGTCTTATCGTTACAGTGGTCGAAATGGGCCACCATCGTCAGGCAAGATCAAAATTACAAAATTTTAAGTCCCATTTTCACCGCTTCCGGAGTAATTTGGAATTCCTCGAGGAAACTTGAACCTTTCAGAAGAGCTAGAAAATATTCGTTTTGCTGATGAAGTGTTGAAATCGAGTTGAGTATTATTCTTATCGCCCGTTTTGTTTGAAAATGAAACATTCTTAATTTTTTTTAAAAAAAAGAAAAAAAAACGAAATTCGCCATAATTCTGAATTTTCAAAATTTATATCAAAAAATTTGATTACAATGGTTTTAAGACACGTTCCTCAAATTTACTCCAAGACAAAGCGTAAAAAAATAAAATGAAAATAATTTAAGAAAAAAAAAAATTACTTACTATGCTCTGGTGATTTTTCAATTTAGTAAAGCGATTGATTTATACAATATATTAAGCGGTTCTGGAAAGGTCTATTTTGGTAGGTATCTAAAAATTGAGTATAGGTATTTCTTCAACACTCTTTCAGCAATTTCCGGCAGTTACCATAACTTTCCAAGCGTTCTGATTCAAATGCAAATTTTCACCAATTCAAAATTATTGAGTTGTACGACTTCGTTGACATGACAAACGTTTTCTTTCGAACTCATGCCTACCTACTCTATGAAACAGGAATTCTACATTAGCTGTCTAGAGTGACCGAAAGAGCCACCTACAGGCGATGACCAAAATTATTACAAGAGTTGAAGTTCTAATTTCACCGCTTCCGGAGTAATTTGGAATTCCTGGAGAAAACATGAAGTTTTCAGAATAGTTCAAAAATATTCGTTTTGTTGTTGAAAGTTGAAATCTCGAGTTGAATAATTACTCTATCGTTTGTTTTGTTTGAAAATGAGACATTTTGTAAAAAACATAAATTTTGTCATAATTTTGAATTTTTTGAGTTTTTAAAAATCATTAAAAAGTTTGATTACAAGGGTTTTAGAACACGTTCTTTAAATTTACTCCAAGACGAATTATGAAAAAATGAAATGAGAATAATAATTTAAAAAAAAAACATTACCTACTCACTAGGCTCTGACGAGTTTTCAATTCCAGCCTGTTGGTGCACTGGAATGGGTGTTTCTTCATCAGTCTTTCAGCAATCTTCGTTGAAATGTAAAACATTTTCCTTTGATCTGTTATCTACTCTAGGAATTCTAGAGCATCATGTCTTGTCGTTAGAGAGGTCGAAAGGGCCACCATCACTCAATGGTCAAAATTACAAGAGTTGAAGTTCCATTTTCGCCCCTTCTCGAGTAATTGGGAATTCTTGGGGGAAACTTGAAGATTTCAGAATAGCTGAAAAATATCTACTTATTCGTTTTGGTGTTGAAGAATTGGAATCGAGTTTAGTATTATTCCTATCGTCCTTTTTGTGTAAAAATGAAACATTTTACAAAAAACAAACACGAATTGATTTGAAGTTTCAAAATTTACATCCAAAAGTAGTTCGATTGCAATTGTTTAGAATCACGTTTCTCAAATTTACTCCAAGACAAATGATAAAAAATTCTAATGATAAAAATAATTTCAAAAAAACATTACTTACTATGCTTTGGCTAATTCAATTGTGAATTTTTACCAAATCAAACGTAAATTGAGTTATTTAAGTCTTCGTCGAAATGAAAATCATTTTCCTTTGAACTGATAATCTACTCTAGGAATTCTACAATAACTGTGTAGAGTGGTCGAAAGGGCCACCATCTGGCAATGACCAAATTTACAAAAGTTGAAGTTCTATCTTCACCCCTTCTGGAGTCGTTTGGAATTCCAGGAGGAAAACTGGAATTCCTGTAGGTTTGGAGCTTTCAGAATAGGTAGCTGAAAAATATTCGTTTTGCTGTTGAAGGATTGAAATCGAGTTGAGTACCTATTATGCTTATTGTTCGTTTTGTTTGAAATTAAAATACTTCATAAAAAACTTGAAATTTGCCATAATTTTTTTTTTGAGTTTTCAAAAATTCATCAAAAACTTTGATTACAAGGATTTTGAAACACGTTCCTCAAATTTAATCCAAGTCAAATGATAAAAAAATAACAATAAACTAGACAGCTGCGCTTGGCGCAGCTGTAACAGTGTGCGTAGCCTCTTTAGTTAGGAAAGCACAACCAAATTGCGATTTTGAAAAAAAAGCAACACACAATTTTGAAAAAAAGCACAACGCGAATTTCAAAAATAGAACGAAATTTCAAAAAAAATCGCAATACAATTTTGAAAAAAAAGCACATTGCGATTTTCAAAAAAAAGCACAACACAACTGTTGGAATAACTCAAATCGTATTTACTCGCGAATCGTAATATTATTAAATAAAAACACCATCGGGGCTTAAAGCCTTTATTTGAATTAAAAACATCGCGTCTATACACACGTACATATAGCCAACTTCTATACGCACGCAACACAATACTACAACTGGTTTTACATAGCTAGCCAGCCAGCCGCGTACGTATACTCGTAGGTATACAGTCGATCATCTGGGAATACATAGGGCGTGGCTAGTACAGTATAGTACAGCCACGATCTAACACTCCCCCTATTCACAGATGATAAAAATATAAAATTTTGAAAAAGACAAATCGCACCACGCAGAAGCCCCGCCACAGTGAAAGACCAAAATACTGTGACTATTTATAAATCGCACCTCATCATGAACAAATAAATCAATTTTGCATAACAACTAAGTAATAATTAAAATACATTAGAAATCATTTCAAGTCCATTTCCAAGTCCTCGTCATTGGCAAACAATTCAATTTCAAAATCATGTTCCATGGACTCATTATTTGGACACGCATTATTTGGTAACACATTCATTTCTGAAACTTACAAAAATGTATTAGAAAAATGCAATAGTTCTTTCTCATCATGTAAAAGTTCTATATCTCATCATGCAACAATTCTATATCTCATCATGCAACAATTCGTGTCTCAATTTCACGAATCTAGCCAGACCAAGTGGCTTAGTACAAATATCAGCAAGCTGATCTTCTGTGTCAATTTTCATAATTCGCACCTCGCCATATTTGACACATTCTCTAACCAATTGTTCCTCTTCCTCAATTACATGCTTGAGTTTAGGTTTACTAGTAACAGTAGTGCATTTGATAGCAGACTCACTATCACAAAATGCAACCACCGGATATATATAATCTCGCATCACACTTTTAATTGTGCTTTGTATGCACTTCATTTCTCTGATGCCTTCATTTAATACTCTAAATTCGGCTTCACAAGTCGAAGTTACGCGCCTCCTTCGTTTTCTTGCAGCCCAGGAAATCACATCTCCAAATACTTTGATAATAAAACCTTCAGTTGTTTTATTAGAGGGTTTCAGATCTTTATAACTGGCATCGGTATAAATTTCGACTTCATTTGTCAAACTAGAATATACTAATTTCAAATCTCTTGATCCTTTCAAATATCTAAGTACACGTTTGGCTCTCTGCCAGTCATAATTTGTAGGATTTGACATCTTAGTCGATAATTCATGCACAGCATATGCAATGTCTGGTCTAGTACCATCTGTTAAATATCTTAAAGAACCAATCAACTTTCTATAAGGGTACTCAGTTGGTTCTAAGAGTTTTCTCAATTCACTTCCCTCGTCACTTTCTTCAATGGCTTTTAGTTCTTTGGTCATCACACCTTTTTCCACCATAGGTGTCTTAACAATTTTACAATTACTCATTTCGAATCTATCTAAAATGTTATCGATATATTGTATTTGATCGAGAGTAATAATTTTCTTACCTCGGTCTCTCACAATGTTAATGCCTAGATATTTTTGTGGCTCACCTAAATTACTCAATGAAAATGTGGCAGACAACTTTTCAACAATTTCATTCAATTTACTGGTATTATTACTCAACACTAACAAGTCATCTACATAGATCACAATTATCACTAATTTATTACCAATGTATTTGAAGAAAATACACGGTTCGTTCAATTTATTTTCAAAACCTAATTCCTTGAGTACAGACTCCAATTTTTCATACCACTTCTTAGGACTTATCTTCAACCCATACAATGCCTTTTTCACTCTACAAACATAATTCTTTCTTTGAGTATTATCCATTGCACCTTCAGGAACTTCCATAAATACTGGCTCATCTAACTCTCCATACAAGAATGCTGTCTTTACATCAAGATGGACAACATCCAGATTTAGCTTATTTATTAGGGAAAATATGACCCTAATATTAGGCAATCTTTCAACTGGTGAATAGGTCTCATATAAACCATATTCAGTAGGATCTTCAAAACCACGTACGACAAGTCTTGCTCTATATCTCACCTCTCCAGTAACGCTAATCTTCTTTCGAAATACCCAAGTGTAAGACATCACTTTCTCATGAGGTTCAACTTCCTCTCTTTGTATCAAGTCCCACACATCATTATTCTTCATCGATAAATTCTCATCATTCACTGCTTCACGCCATTTCTCACAATCTTCACGTGAAATTGCATCAGCATAAGAAACTGGATCTTTATTCATTACAGCCTGAACATCTCCATGATCTTCAAGTAAGGCCAATGCAATCAACTTCTGATGAATATCAGACTTAATTTCTTCCTTCTCAGAAAGTATATTTTTCGCATCTAGTCTTGTGAACGGCTTATTCAAACTAGTCCTTTTCAACGCCTCTAATTCAGAAATCTCATCAGAAAACCATTCATAATAATTCAACTCATCATCAGGCAAAGGAATAGCATTCATTTTCAAAATTTTACTCACATCTTTATAGACAACACCTCTATTAAGTCTCACATCACGAGTCTTGACAATCTCACCTGTTTGAATGTCTAGCAACTTATAGCAATTCGATTCATAACCAATCAGAAAATACCTTTTCAAGTTCTCTACAGGAGACTCTTTCTGAACATAAGTACGAGAATCAAATTTTCTCAGATCACTTCTTTTCAAAACCTTTCTATAAGCCAAACATCCAAAACGTGCCAAATGATTTATCTCATTTGTATCTCTAGGATCAAACTTAGACAATGGAATCTCAAAATTTATGCCTTTATGACAAGTTCTATTCAATACATAAGTAGCTGCTTCTACAGCCAAAGGCCACAGGTTTGCAGGAAAACCTGAATCGAGCATAAAGCATCTCACCGTATTTTGAAGTTTACGATTCCATCTCTCTGACTTTCCATTCAATTGTTGAGTATAGGGAGGTGACACATCAATCTCAAATTTCTCCCTATCTTTGACCTTCAATATTTCACCTAAAGTATACTCTCTAGCACCATCACATCTCAAATAACAAATTTTCGCATCATGACCTAATTTATTTCGAGCACTCACCAAAAATTTCTCAAAATAGCCAACAACCTCATCTCTAGATTTCATACAATAAGTATAGGTGTACCTTGAATACTCATCAACGAATGAAACAATATAACATTTTCTCTCTGGGAAGCTCACTGGCCTAATTGGTCCCATAATATCTGAGTTTACAATTTCTAACGGTTTCAAGGCTACTCTCCTATTATTCTTAAAAGGTAAACGAGCCATTTTGCTAGCAATACACACCTCACAATCCAGAATAGAATCATCAAAATTAATATTCTCAAGTTTCTCATGAACAGTTGCCATTTTCTTTAAATAGGTTCGAGAAATATGACCTAAATTTTCATGAACTTTGAAACCTTCTGACTTTTTCAAGACCTCAGGTGTCTCGTTATCAACTAGTCTGACCATTTTCTTTTGTATCACATCAGGTTCATCGTTATGATCATAATTTCTCTTTCTAGTGCACACACCACTCATTATAAACTTTGTCTCATTGCAAAATTCCAAGATTTGCTTCTCATCACACAATTCAAATTCGACGAACCATAAATTATTCCGATATACGCCATTGATTATAGTTTCATTTGTCTCAGGGTCAAATATACGCACCACTTCTGAATTCAGTAAAACTGAATAACCCAAATCAGTAAATTTTCTCAAGGATAGTAAATTTTCACTTCCTTTATCTGAATATAGCACATTGCTAAGTACAGATACTTTGTTTTTCTTATCACACACCAATACATCACCACATGTAGTAATGACCAAATTGCTATCATTACTCGCACCTATTAAGGACAGCCTATTGTTTGGCTTCCTAATATTAATCAACGCATCTCTATCTTTAATTAAATGTTCGCACGCACCACTATCTGCGATAAATGAGATCAACGACTTACTTTTACGTTGAAGCTGCAGAAACGCACCACCTATATTATTTTCTGCCACACCCGCTTCATTTCGGTCGTTTACTCTATCTGCAAAAATTTATTTCTTTTTAGTTATAGCAGTCTCCCCCTTCTCCTGAGACCGCTTGAATTTTCTTTTCATACCTGTTCTTGGCGGATTATTCGAATCAGAGGACATTCCTTTACAGGACAATGAAATATGCGTTGCATACCTTTTACACTTATAGCAAAATTTTATACCACTATTAGGGTCGATAGGACACTCGTGAGATTTGTGTCTGTTCGCGCCACAATTATAGCAATGTTGCTTTGGATCATTAAAGAAAGTCCTAGGCTCATTTCTAGGTTCATTTCTTTGAAAACGTCCAAATCCACGTCCACGTCCTCCTCGTCCAGATTGTTGACCTCGACCTTGCCAAGAACTACGCCCACGACCTTGCCAATCAGAATTAAAATTTTGACCACCAGAATGGTATCCACGACCACCACGATTGCGACCATGAAACACAAACGCACCCTGTTCACCTGAAACATTTGATTTCCAGGTTCCTTTATCCTTTTCATTTGCTTCGAACCACAAAGCTAACTTGTAGAGTTCCTCATAATTTTTAGTCAGAAAACGGTTTTCAGCAGTAAGCTCAAATTGATCGAATTCCTCACGCACAGCTATGATGAATCGATTACATTTTGCAGAAATATCGAGAGGGCTACTTAACATTTCATACTTTTCAACAGCTGCCTCAAACCGAGCTGCAAAAATAGCTACAGACTCTTTACGTTTGTTAAACCTAACATCTTCGAGCTGCTTAAGTAGGGTTGATGAAGTAGTGTTAATTTCTGCGATTCTAAATTCACGAATTTTGAGGAGAGCCTCATAGGGATCTCGAATGCTGATTATTTTATTGTGATAAGTTTCGTCAATCTGATTGATCAAAATGTGTCTCACTTTTGCCTTTCTCCGTTGAGTCTCACCTTGAGTGAAAACTCTAGGAGGGGGTGTTGTAGGTTCAACAATATCCAATAAATTCAAGGCGGACAACTCACTCGTAAAATTATCATACCACACATCGTACCTTACATGAGAAGTAAGCTTATAATCCGTTCTAATATTCAAATTAACGCTACGCTCACCGTCTGCTTCTCCAGGGTTTATGTTTTGTAATAATTCGCTATTCTGCTGTATCAAATTTGAAACCAAGTCAAGTAATTGATCTTGTGATTGATCTTGAGGAGGTATTGAACCACCTCTTCCATCTTGACCACGACCTTCACCTTGGTCCTGACCTCGATTACGACCTCTACCAGATCTCAACATATCTGAAATATTCGACGAATCAATTTATTCAATTTATTCAGGTTCAAAATTTCAAATTTCTAACCTCAGCTTTTGTATATGGAACACTCATAAACATCAGCTACACGTATTCTCAACTCAGCCTCAGTATACGGAACACTCATACACGTCAGCCATACGTAAGTAATGTGCTCAAACTATTCAACTGTTTCTCAAATTTGCTCATATGTCAAATTATTCGATATTTTTCTCGGATTATTCAAATTTAGAAATCACATTTAAGGTCACTCGTAAATTGACCATCAAGGTATGAGTGAATACATAGAACCCACTCAAATTCGATAACCAATGATTTCAGACTGTAGGTAGGTACATGGTACGCTCATATGTCTGAACCAAACAGCCATCTATCAAAAACCAAAATTCAAAAATCCTAATTACACGAACTCGCAAACTAAATTTATCAGCTCAAGACACAATATAAAACTAGACTCTTATGTTCTAGTTCAGTGAATTCATAGCAATCTACACATCTCAAGACACGATATCAAACTAGACTCTTATGTTCTAGTTCAGTAAATTCATAGCAATCTACACTCAAAATTTGCTCCAGTAAATTCATCATCACAAATCCGAAATTCAAAGACATGCACATATTAAAAATTCAAAGACACATCAAAATATTCAAAGTCTAAATAATCAATATCGACTCACCCAACAGTTGATAAGAATACTTCGAGAAATGCGTACGTACGTCTTTTCTATACCACGAGAGCACAAGAGCACTAGAGCACAATACAAGTTATCACCTTCACCAGGTAGCACAATATAAAAATCGTTTACGCATCTCAACTCTGTGCTGGTACCTTGCAGAGGTTGCAGCTGCAAGTTTCTTTCCACCCCTTTTTATCATCTCTAAAACTAGACGATATTTTTATTTTTCATTTCAAATAATTGTCAAAATTCGACATATTTATGGCTTGGTACCAAGTCTCGCATCTCACAACAAATATACAATATTCACTGCATCGTTACATTTATTCTAGAATAATAGGATTTTATAAAATCAATTTCCGTTCTCACGATGCGTACTGCTCATTAACTAAAGGCAGTAAAAATCAACGCACCTTTCCCATGATGCGAACTGCTCATTAGGCAGTAAAAATCAAGACAGTAAAAGTCAACGCACCTGCACATGTGCCCGCATCTCACATCTCACAATTATCCTTCGCGTCTCATACGGCCAAACAAAAATTAAAGTCGTAAAGACGACTGCGCGCATCGCATCTCGTAGGTACTCGTATTTACATACTCGACACTATCAAGGGCTGTGTCCACGCCAGGTACAAACAACGCTGTTAAAAATAAAAGGCCGCGTCTTGCCATCTCACCAATGTACCTCTCGTACCTACTGGCCATCGCATCTAACCGGCAAGTTTATCTAATAAAAGATAACGTTGACAAAAGTAACTAAAACCCTGTACCTATCACAGGTAGTAACTTTGTCTACGGCTGCACCAAGGCCGCATGCCGCCACCACACCATATCGTTAACGTTTTTAAATATCATCCGCGGGTATGTCCATGGGGGTTCCCCTTCGTAACGCATCTTGGTGCCTACAGCTAGGGTTGAATACCTTACGCTGCTCTATCAATGTGTATAACATGCACACATTTACGTACCACATACTAACACACCAATATGGCCATATAAACGCACCTAAGGTAGGTAGGTACCTATCATATCCACGAATGTGCACCTTACGTGGATAGGTATCTATCTACACACATGCACATGTATATATTATCTATAGATTACGTATCTACGAGTATTTAATTCACATGTAACATAATCCAAAATATTCTAAAATATTCTACTCGTATGTACCTGCCTAAGTTGCGCAACTTTAAAGACTTCTAATAGGTATCATAATTCGTAATTCGTAATTCGTAATTCGTAATTCGTAATGATTAATCATGCAATAAGTAAATGAATTGAAATAATCATACCCATCATGTACACAACAAAACAGTAATTATGAAATGAAACGATCATACCCATATGTCAATTGTCCAATGTACCAATCTCCGAATCGCCAATTTCTATCTTCGTAAGTGTCTGCTTTTTTTGTTTCCTCAGCATCTTATCTCTTCTATGAATATTCGAATATTCGTTCCGGGGGGGATACCCGGCGCCTCCACCATGTTGGAATAACTCAAATCGTATTTACTCGCGAATCGTAATATTATTAAATAAAAACACCATCGGGGCTTAAAGCCTTTATTTGAATTAAAAACATCGCGTCTATACACACGTACATATAGCCAACTTCTATACGCACGCAACACAATACTACAACTGGTTTTACATAGCTAGCCAGCCAGCCGCGTACGTATACTCGTAGGTATACAGTCGATCATCTGGGAATACATAGGGCGTGGCTAGTACAGTATAGTACAGCCACGATCTAACAACAACTTTGAAAAAAAGCGATTGGGATTTTGAAAGCAGAACACAATCATGATTTTAAAAAAAAGCACAACGCGATTTCAGAAAAAAAACACAACACAATTTTGGAAAAAAAGCACAACGCAATTTTCAAAAAAAACACAACACAACTTTGAAAAAAAGTGATTGGGATTTTGAAAGCAGAACGCAATCATGATTTTAAGAAAAAAGCACAACGCGATTATGAAGAAGAAAAACAACGTGATTTTGGAAAAAAAGCACAACGCAAGTTTTAGAAAAAAAAGCACAACGCGATTCCAAAAAAAAAGCACAATGCAAACTTTGAAAAAAAGCACAACCAGAATTTTGGAAAAAAAGCACAACGCAATTTTGAAAAAAAGAACACCACAAACTTCAGAAAAAAAACACCATTTTGAAAAAAAAAGCACAACCGGAACTTCGAAAAAAAGCACAATGCAAGTTTTAGAAAAAAAAGCACAACGCGAACTTTGAAAAAAAAGCACAACGCGAATTTAGGAAAAAACAAGCACAGCGCGATTCTTAAAAAAAAGCACAACCGGAAATTCGAAAAAAGCACAACGCGAGTTTTAGAAGAAAAAGCACAACGCGATTTCGAAAAAAAAGCACAACAAAAACTTTGAAAAGAAAGCACAACGGGAATTTTGGAAAATAAGCACAACGCGATTTTGAAAAAAAAGAACACCATGAACCTTAGAAAAAAAGCACAACGGGAACTTCGAAAAAAAAGCACAACGCGAATTTTGAAAAAAAGCACAACATGATTTTGAAAAAAGCACAACGCGATTTTGCTCCATGCGATTTCATGAAAAAACACAACGCTATTTTGGAAAAAAACAACACGATTTCAGAAAAAATAAGCACAACAAGATTTCAAAAAAAAGGACAACGCGATTTTGAAAAAAAAGCATAACGCAAACATCGACAAAAAAAGCACAACGCGAGTTTTAGAAAAAAAAGCACAACGCGATTTCAAAAAAAAAGCACAACGAAAACTTTGAAAAGAAAGCACAACGGGAATTATTAAGAACACCACAAACTTCAGAAAAAAACACAACGCGATTTTGGGGAAAAAACGCCATTTTGAAAAAAAAGCACAACGTGATTTTGAAAAAAAAAGCACAACCAGAACTTTGAAAAAAAGCACAATGCAAGTTTTAGAAAAAAAAGCACAACGCAAACTTTGAAAAAAAAGCACAACGCGAATTTAGGAAAAAACAAGCACAGCGCAATTCTTAAAAAAAAGCACAACCAGAAATTCAAAAAAAAACACAACGCGATCTTGAAAAAAAAACACCACAAACCTTAGAAAAAAGCACAACGCGAACTTCAAAAAAAAGCACAACGCGAATTTTGAAAAAAAGCACATCATTTTGAAAAAAGCACAATGCGATTTCATGAAAAAACACAACGCTATTTTGGAAAAAAACAACAAGATTTCAGAAAAAATAAGCACAACGCGATTTCAAAAAAAAAGGACAACGCGATTTTGAAAAAAAGGCACAACGCAAACATCAACAAAAAAAGCACAACGCGAGTTTTAGAAAAAAAAAGCACAACGCAAACTTTGAAAAAAAATGCACAACCAGAATTTTGGAAAAAAAGCACAATGCAATTTTGAAAAAAAGAACACCACGAACTTCAGAAAAAAAACAACGCGATTTTGGAAAAAAAAACGCCGTTTTGAAAAAAAAAGCATAGTGCGATTCTTAGAAAAAAAGCACAACTGGAAATTCAAAAAAAAGCACAACGCGAGTTTTAGAAGAAAAAGCACAACGCGATTTCAAAAAAAAAAGCACAACGCGAATTTTGGAAAAAAAGCACAAGGCGATTTTGAAAAAAGAGAACACCACGAACTTTAGAAAAAAAGCACAACACGAACTTCGAAAAAAAGCACAACGCGAATTTTGAAAAAAAGCACAACACAATTATGAAATAAAAAAATATGAAAAAACGCGATTATGAAAAAAAAAACATGAAAAAAACGCAATTTTGAAAAAAAAGCACAACACAATTTTAAAAAAAAAGCACAACACGATTTTGAAAAAAAAAGCACAATGCGATTTTTAAAAAAAAGCACCACATGATTTCAGAAAAAAAGTACAACGCGATTTCAATAAAAAAAGCAAGACGCGATTTCGAAAACAAAAGCACACTGCAATTTTGAAAAAAAAGCACAACACGATTATAAAAAAAAAACATGAAAAAACGCGATTTTGAATAAAAAAACATGAAAAAAACGTGATTTTGAAAAAAAAGCACAACGCGATTTTAAAAAAAAAGCACCACACAATTTCAGAAAAAAAAGCATGATGCGATTTCAAAAACAAAAGCACACTGCAATTTTGAAAAAAAAGCACAACAGGATTTTGTAAAAAAAAACATGAAAAAACGCGATTTTGAAAACAAAAGCACAACACAATTTTGAAAAAAAAGCACCACACGATTTTTAAAAAAAAGCACCACGCAAATTCAGAAAAAAAAGCACAACGCGATTTCAATAAAAAAAGCACAACACGATTTCAAAAACAAAAGCACATCGCGATTTTGAAAAAAAAGCACAACACAATTATGAAAAAAAAACATGAAAAAACGCGATTTTGAAAAAAAAGCACAACACGATTTTGAAAAAAAAGCACAATGCGATACTGAAAGTTCAAAAGCTCGAAAACACAATGCGATTAAAAAAGCACTACGCAAATACGAAAGCTCGAAAGTATAACGCGACACGGATAGAACTTCTCTGGAGCACAGCCAAAGCGCAAATGACGGGTGGGATTTGACTACTAAGGGTAACCACCTGCTTTCATAGTCTAGGTACAGAATGTGTGTAAACGAAACACCTGCAGGTGCAGGTGTTCTAAAAATTTTTCTAAGGGTAGCCACCTGCTTTCATTGTCTAGGTACCGAATGTGTGTAAATGAAACACCTGCAGGTGTTCTAAAAACCTTTCTCAAAATTGAACAATAGAGAAAATTTTATAACCCCCTGTGGTGTTACATTTAGGTATAAGCAAGACAATAGGCGGCAAATCACTTTGAACCAAATTTGAAATGTTTGAAATTGAACAATGGGAAAGATAACACTGTAGATAAGAATATTTTCGGACACCTGCTGTGTTACATTTTAAAACTGGTGTCGGCGCCGCCTTTGACACCTTTCTCATTGTTCAATTTTGAAAATTTAAAGTTTAGCTCCACGTGGAGCCCCAAAATGCTCTTCAAAATTAAATTTTCACCACCCATTGTGTTCGCTCAATTCAATAAAAACCGGCAGATGAGTGAACACAAAGGGTGTCGGCCATATCAAAAGGGAAGCCGACCAAAGCGAAGCCGACTTTAAATTTTCAAAATTGAACAATGAGAAAGGTATCAAAAGCGGCGCCGACAGTCAGTTAAATTTCTAAATTTATGTATCACCACAGGGGTGATTTTTCGGAAATTAAACAATGGGAAATGTTCTTACAACCCCATGCGGTGTTACATAAATTTGGAAATTTAACTGACTGTTGGCGCGGCTTTTGATACCGTTCTCATTGTTCAATTTTGAAAATTCAAAGTCGGCTTCGCTTTTGTCGGCTTCCCTTTTGATATGGCCCTTTTCCCCTTTTTATTCTTTTTTTGGTACAAATTTTCGTAATTAATTGCAATTACTCAAGAAGCTAATTGAGTAATTGCAATTATAATTACGGCGTTGAATGCCTCATGATGGACCACATCTACATACGAAAATTTCAAAAAAATCGGCCCATCCATCTAAGAGAACATTCGTTCCAAAGAATTTTTCCACTTTCAGAACGAAACCAATAGTGTGCTACGCACACTAAAAAAACATTCCTTACTAGGCTTTGGCGAGTTTTCAATTCTTATGTTGTTGTACCAGCTGTTCAAATGTGTTCTAATTCAAATGTGAATTTTTACCAATTCGAATTTATTGAGTTACTTAAGTCTTCGTTGAAATGAAAATTATTTTCTTTTGAACTGATAATCTACTCTAAGAATTCTACAATAGGTAACTGTGTAGAGTGGTCGAGAGGGCCACCATCTGACAAATGACAATGACCAAAATTACTAAAGTTGAAGTTCTATTTTCCCCCTTCTGGAGTCATTTAAAATTCCTGGAAGAAATTTGGAGCTTTCAGAATAGGTACCTGAAAAATATTCGTTTTGCTTGTGAAGGATTGAAATCGAATTGAATATTAATCTTATTGTTCGTTTTGTTTGAAAATTAAACATTTTATAAAAAACTTGGAATTTGCCATAACTTTTAATTTCTTCAGTTTTCAAAAACTCATCACCAAGTTCGATTACAAGGTTTTTAAAACAATTTCCTCGGATTTACTTTAAGAGAAGTAAGTTAAAAAATATATAATAATAAAAAATTACTTACTTATTTGTATAGGCTCTGGCGAGTTTTCATTAAAAGTAGAAGTTCCATTTTTACTCCTTCTGGAGTCGTTAAAAATTGCTGGAGGGAAAAAGAAACTTTCTGAATTTCAGAATTACTGAAAAATATTCGGTTCGCAGTAGAAAGGTTGAAATCGAGTTGGGTATTATTATCGTTCGTTTTATTTGAAAGTTGAATATTTTATTTAAAAAAACTTGAAATTCGCCATAATTTTGAATTTCGGCTTGAGTTTTCAAACACTCATCAATCAGTTCGATTAATTACCTACTAGGGTTTTAAAACACATTTCCTCAGATTACCTAACTTTAAGATACGTAATTTGAAAATGATAAAGTATAATGATAAAAATAATAAATTAGGTACCTAATCATAATAAAAAATTACTTACTTTACTAGGATGAGCGAGTTTCTAATTTTTTCCATTAAATTTTTCGAAATTTGCGTTGGGTTTCTTCATCACTTTCGAAGTATGTAATTTCAGTCTGTTACCATATAACATTCCAAGTGATCTGATACAAACGTGAATTTTTACCAATTCAAAATTATTGAGTTGTGACTTCGTTGAAATGAAAAACATTTTCCTATGAAACTGATACCTACTTTAGGAATTCTACACCAATTGTCTTAGAGTGGTTGAAATAATTCACTATCTGAGGTACCTAATGACCAAAATTACAAGAGTTGAAGTTCCATTTTCATCCTTTCTGAAGTGATTTGGAATTCCTGGAGGAAACTTGAAACTTTCGTTAGATCCAGCTCAAAAATATTCTGTTTGCTGTTGAAAGGTTTAAATCGAGTTGAGTATTATTATTATACTATCATTCGTTTTGTTTTAAAACGAAATACGAGTAGGTATTTTATTTTTAAAAAAACACATGAAATTCGCCGTAATTTTGAATTTTTCGAGTTTTCAAAAATTCATTACGAATTTGATTACAAGAGGGTTTTAAAGCATGTTCCTCAAATTTACTCCAAGATAAATAATTTAAAAAAAAATGAAATAAAAATAACAATTGGAAAAAAAAAGTATTACTTACTATAGATAAGCTCTGACGAGTTTTCAATTCTAGCGCTGTTTGAACGATTGCAGCACTTGAGTCGTTGTTTCTTCATCAGTCTTTCAGTAATTATAGGATGTTACCACATTATCGTTAGTCTCGGTAGAAAAGGCCACTATCAGGCAATGAACAATAAAGTACAAGAGTTGAAGTTCCATTTTCACTCCTTCTGGAGTAATTTAAGGTTCCTGGAGGAAACTTTAAAACTTTCATAATAGCTCAAAAAAGTATTGTTTTCGCTGTTGAGGCTGTTACTATAATATTCCAAGTGATTCTATTCAAATGTGAATTTTTGCCAAAATTTCGAATTTTTAAAATATTATATCAAAAAGTTCGATTACAAGGCGTTTTAAAACACATTCCTCAAATTTATTCCAAGACAAATAATTAAAAAAAAATAAAATAGAATGATAATCTGAAAAAAAACATTACTTACTAGGCTTTGGCGAGGTTTCAACTCTTTTTTTACCGGACGACCCTCATGAATAACTTTTCAAGTGTTCTAACACAAATGTGAATTTTCACTTATTCAAATTTATTGAGTTACTTATGCCTTCCTTGAAATGAAAATATTTTCCTTTGAACTGATATAGGTATCTGCTCTAAGAATTCTACATCAACTGTCTATAGTGAACGAAAGAGTCACCATCAGGCAATTCTCAAAATTACAAGAGTTGAAATTCCATTTTCACCCCTTCCGGAGTAATTACTCTTATCGTTCGTTTTATTTGAAAATGAATAATTTTATAAAAAACTTGAAATTTGTCATAATTTTGAATTTTTGAGTTTTCAAAAATTCTAATGAGTTTGGTTACAAGGGTAAGGGTTTTAAAACATTCACCTCAAAACTCTAAGATAAATAATAATAAAAGAAAAACATTACTTACTAGGCTCTGGCGAGTTTTCAATTCTCCTTCATTATGAGTTTGGGCATTTAGAACTTGAGTGGGCATTTCTTCATCACTCTTGCAGCAATTTCAGGCTGTTACCATAACTTTTCAAGCGCTCTGATTCGAATGCGAATTTTTGCCAATTCAAAACTATCGAGTTATGACTTATTTGACATGAGAAACATTTTTCTTTGAATTCATCTGTTGAATTTCATTTCGAACGAATATTCAAATTTTAATTTCTAATGTAACTATTTGTATTTTCGATATTTATTGCGTCATCGGCGAAAAGACAGAAATATTCGAATCGTATGTGATCTCGTTCTAGCGCACAAAGTTGCGCACTCGCGTAGTTTTACATTATATACATTGAAGAAACCTCTTATCATAAAAAAGGTATCAGTCAGATGACTCATACTGACGCTATACACCTTGTTATTTTACGAAAAAGGAGCGCATCGCTTCTTTGCTTGCAGTTGTACTGTACAGATCGAATAAATTAATTCAAACAGTTTTCCATCGATTTTTTCGTTAAATTCTGAATTTAAATAGTCTTTTACCCCTTCATGAAGTAGTTTGGAATTCCTGGAGGAAACGTCGAAGCTTTCAAAATAGCTCCAAAAATATTCGTTTTGCTGTTGAAAGGTTGAAATCGAGTTGAGTATGTATTGGTATCGTTCGGTTCGTTAAAAAAATGTAGGTACCTCTACCTACCTAAGATTTCATTTTTTTTTAAAAAACATGAAAGAAATTCGTAATTTTTCAAAAATTCATCAAAATGTTGATTACAAAGGTTTCGAACACGTTCCTCAAGCTTACTCCAAGACAAATGTCATTAAAAAAAATTAAATAAAAATGATGATTAAAAAAAAAGTTACTTACCAAGATCTGAAGAGTTTTCGTGTGAATTATCATCAGTTCAAAATCATTGAGTTATGTACTTGCGTCTTTGTCGTTGAAATGAAAATCATTTTCCTTTGAACTGCTATTAGATTTACTCTAGGAATTCTACAATAACTATCTAGAGTGGTCGAAAGGGCCACCATCAGTCAATGACCAAAATCACAAGACTTCAAGTTCCATTTTCACCCCTTCTGGAGTCATTTGGAATTCGGCATAATTTTTAATTTTTTGAGTTTTCAAAAATTCATCATAAAGTCGATTACAAGAGTTTTAAAACACTTTCCTCGGATTTATTCTGAGAAAAGTAACTATTAAAAAATAATAATTTGAAAAAAAAAACATTACTTACTAAGCTCTGGCGAATTTTCAGTTCTAAAAATCGTCTCCAGCTTCTTAACGTAACGGTTATAAAAATCATGTGAAGGGTCTATTTATATAGGCATTTAGAACTCGAGTCCGTGTGTCTTTTTATCACGCTTAAAGCAATTTCAGGCAGTTACTATAACTTTCCAAGTGTTCTAATTCAAATGCGAATTTTCACCAATTCAAAATTATTGAGTTAGGCCTATACGACTTCGTTGACATGAAAAACATTTTCCTTCGAACTCATACCTATACTCTACGAAGCAGGAATTCTACATTAGCTGTCTAGAGTAGCCGAAGGAGCCACCATACAGGCGATGAAAAGAATCACGGGAGTTGAAATTCCATTTTCACCCCTTCCGCAGAGTAATTTAGAAAACTTGAAGCTTTCAGAATAGCTCAAAAATATTCGTTTTGCTGTTGAAAGGTTGAAATCGAGTCGAGTATTATTATTATCATTAGAAAATGAAACATTTTATAAAAAACATGAAAATCGCCATCATTATGAATTTTTGATTTTTAAAAAACTCATCAATAAGGATTAGGTACAAGGATTTTGAAACACTTTTCTCTTTACTCTGAGAAAAGTAAAAAAAAAAAAAAATTACTAACTGGGTTTCAGTGAATTTTCAATTTTTATCTAATAAGCATTACAATTGTGTTTCTTCATCACCCTTTCAGCAATTTCAGCCTGTTGCCATAGGTACTTTTCCAAGTGTTCTGGTTCAAATTCGAATTTTTTAACAATTCAAAATTATTGAGTTGCCATTTCGTTGAAATGAAGAACATTTTCCTCTGCACTGATGTGATATCTACTTTAGGAATTCTATAGTAACTGTCTATAGAGTGGTTGAAAGAGCCACCATCACTCAATGACCAAAATCATACAAGAGTTGAAGTTCCAATTTCACTGCTTCCGGAGTAATTTGGAATTCCTGGAGAGAACTTAAAGATTTCAGAATAGTTCAAAAATATTCGTTTTGCTGTTGAAAGTTGAAATCTCGAGTTGAATAATCACTCTTATCTTTTGTGTTGTTTGAATGTGAAACATTTCATAAAAAATTTGAAATTAGCCATAATTTTGAATTTTGTTTTCAAAATGCATCAAAAAGTTTGATTACAAGGGTTTTAAAACACGTTCTTCAAATTTATTCCAAGACGAATGATGAAGAAATAAAATGAAAATAATAATTTAAAAAAAAAAAAACATTACCTACTTACTAGGCTCTGATGTTTTTTCAATGCAGCCGGATCAGAACGTGTGGGTGCACTGGAGTGGTTGTTTCTTCATCAGTCTTTCAGCAATTGCAGGATATTACCATAACTTTGCAAGTGATTCTGATTCAATTGTGATTTGTGAATTTTTACCGATTGCTGAGTTATTCCTTCGTTGAAATGAAAGTCATTTTCCTCTGAACTGATAATCTATAGGTACTTTAGGAATTCGACAATGATGACTGTCTAGAGTGGTTGAAAAGGCCACCATCAGGCAATGACCAAATTTACAGGAGTTTAGTTTCATTTTCACCACTTCTCTGGCGTAATTTGGAATTCCTAATGGAAACTTGGAGCTTTCAGAATAGCTGAAAAATATTTGGTTTTCGTTTTGTTTTAAAATTAAACATTTTATGAAAAAATTGAAATTCGTGATAATTTTGAATTATTTTTGGAGTTTTCACGAATTCATTACAAAGTTTTACCATCTTATCGTTAGAGTGGTCGAAAAGAACCACTATCGGGCAATGAACAAAATTACAAGAGTTAAAATTCCATTTTCACCCCTTCTGGAGTAATTTGGGGTTTCTGGAGGAAACTTTAAAACATTCATAATAGGTAGATCAAAAATATCAGTTTTGCTGTTGAAGGGTTGAAATCGAGTTGAGGATGATTCTAATCGTTCGATTTTGTTTGGAAATGAAACATTTTATTAAAAACTTGGAATTCTTCGCCATAATTAGTTTTCAAGAACTCAACAATAGATAAGTTCGATTACAAGGTTTTTAAAACAATTTCCTCGGATTTACTTTAAGAAAAGTAATTTAAAAAATATATAATAATAAAAAATTACTTACTTTATTTGAACTAGGCTCGGGCGAGTTTCAAGTTCTTTCTGGGTAATTCCAACTATTTTGCGAATATTCCAAGTCCCTTTTTCGAATTTTTTTGGGTTGTTTTTTTTTAGGATTTTTTTGATCGAAGTTGTTAATAATGCTAGTGTAGTAGAGATTAGTTTACCTGGCGAGCACGCGTGAGCCCCACCCAGGGGGAGAGGGGGGCGAACTTTGTCCACGACGAAAGACAAGTCATAAAAGTCGCCCCTGTCTCCCTCTGGGTGGGCTTCATGTGTGCTCGCTGGGTGAAATGGTCTCTACTACACCGGCGTTGGCAACTTCGATCAAAAAATCCCGAAAAAACAGCCCAGAGGAGTTCAAAAAAGGGGCTTAGAAACTGGATGTCTTTCGCCGTGGATATTGTGAACCATAGATGGCACGACGACGGACAAAAAACTTTACCCACGACGTCAGACAAAACTTGCTTTTCTCAACTGTAGAGGGCATATCCTTACTTTTTTTGAAAAACTTTGAATGCAGTTCATCACTGACTACTTCGAGCATAATTATAGCTTTTTTCATTTGAACTGATTCCTTCATTAGCAGAAGTTATGATGACCCACGGCGGTAGGACAAGTAGATCCCAGAAATCACTTTTTTTTTGAAAAAATGATGAAAAAGTATCATTAAAACCTCCTATGATACAATTCTGATACGTGCATAGTGTTTATATGTTGGGAGTACATCAGGTTTGCCATTTGTACTAGAAAAAAAAGTATCGTATCTAGTGGTTTTGACCATTTGAAAATTACCCACGTCCATGGACAAAAAATGCTGTGACCAGTATTTAAGTTGACCTTACTCAAATTGAGTGATCTCAAACATTATTATGACACAAGTTAGTTCAAGTCCTATCCTTCCTTACCAGAAATAATGCATTAATTCAGAGAAAATCTTTAAAACAACTGTTTCATAAAGTGACATGTGAACAAAAATACGAGCTGTGACATCCACGACGATGGACATTTGGCCCACATTTCTTGTCCCCTTGGGGGGTGGTGATACGAATATGTGAATTTTCTTTATGGGGGCATGTAGGGGACATCTTTATAGAATTATAGACACCAAAACAAAGAATATTGCCCTCTTAGTCTTTCAGATATTTGCATTTACGCAAATATTCGCAAAATAGTAGGAATCACCCTTCTACTGGCAATCTACTTCTGTTCATAAAGTTGCGTTGGAGGGTCTACTTTAGCATATAAATCTTGAGTTGGTTTCTTATTCATCACTTTCAAAAACTTCTGATTTAAATGTGAATTGAGTTATACCTTCGTTGAAATGAAGAACATTTTACTTTGAACTGATATCTATTCTAGGAATGCCACACTAATTAATTGTCTTTGAGAGGACGAAAAGGCCACCATAAGGTACCTACCTACCTAATGAATGACCAATATGTTGAAGTTGCATTTTCACCCCTTCTGAAGTACCTAATTTGGAATTCCTGGAGGAAACTTGAAACTTTCAGAATAGCTAAAAAATATTCGTTTTGCTGTTGAAAGGTTGAAATCGAGTTGAGTACCTATTATGCTTATTGTTCGTTTTGTTTAAAATTAAAATATTTCATAAAAAACTTGAAATTCTCCGTAATTTTTTTTTTCTGAGTTTTCAAAAATTCATCAAAAATTTTGATTACAAGGGTTTTGAAACGCGTTCCTCAAATTTACTCCAAGACAAATGATAAAAAAAAAAATAATAATAATAATAAAAACATTACTTACAATACGCTTTGGCGAGTTTTCAATTCTTACCATTCGGGAAGTGTGGTTGTACCATCTTTTCAAGTGTGTTCTAATTCTAATTCAAATGTGAATTTTTACCAATTCAAATTTATTGAGTTACCCACGTATGTTTTCGTTGAAATTAAAATAATTTATCTTTGAACTGATAATCTACTCTAGGAATTCTACAATAACTGTTTAGAGCGGTCGAATGTGCCACCATCGGTCAATGACTAAAATTACAAGAGTTGAAGTTCCATTTTTACCCCTTCTGGAGTCGTTTGCTAAAACTTTCAGAATTTCAGAATTGCTGAAAAATATTCGGTTCGCTGTTGAAAGATTGAAATCTAGTTGGGTATTTTTATCGTTCGTTTTATTTGAAAGTTGAATATTTTATTTTAAAAAAAAACGTGATATTCGCCATAATTTTCAGCTTGAGTTTTCAAAAACTCATTAATCAGTTCGATTACTTACAAGGGTTTTAAAACACGTTTCCTCAGATTAATTTTAAGAAACGTAATTTGAAAATAATAAAATAAAATGATAAAAATAATAAATTACTTACTTGCTATCTAGGCTCTGTTCAAATGTGAATTTTGATAAATTCGAAATTGAGTTGAATATGCATTCATTGAGATGAAAAACATTTTCCTTTGAATTGATATCTATACTGTAGAAATTCTTCACTATAATTTATTGTCTTAGAGTGATCAAAAGGGCCACTATCAGGTACTGAAATGGCCAAAATTACAGGCGTTGAAGTTCCATTTTCACAGCTTCCGCGGAGTAATATTGGAATTCCTGGAGGAAACTTGAAGCTTTCAGAATAGCTCAAAACTTACCTACAAGGGTTGTAACCCTCATAGAAAATCACTACTAGCGACTTCAAAAAATTACTAGCGTTTCTGAAAAAGTTACTAGTGATACCGAAAACGTTACTAGCGCTTGTACTGACACTACTAGCGCTTGTGCTGACGCTACTAGCGACCAACTTGACACTACTAGAGACCAACTCAACACTACTAGCGACCAGCTCGACACTACTAGCGACCAGCTCGACACTACTAGCGACCAGCTCGACACTACTAGCGACTAGCTTGACGCTACTAGCGACTGATTTGGCGCTACTAGCGATCAGCTTGGCACTACTAGCGACTGTCTCAACATTACTAGTGAATGATTCAACGCTACTAATCACCAAGCCGATACTAGTAACGATTAAACTGACGCTACTAACAGCTATGGCAGGTACCTAAAATTGGTGAAAAATAAAAATTAAAGAATTCCCAAAAACCGTGTTTTTTTTTTGAAATTATGAATTATTGAAAAGTTTTTGCTTGGGCCAGATCATTTTCCTTTTTCTTTCTCTGACCAAAATTAGATAGTAGCAAAATTGACTTCTCACATCACAAATAATGCGATTTTTTTACTTGAATTTCTTTTTAAAAAAGGGTCCTCTGCTGCATTTTAGTCAACCTACCAGAAATCCTCAATCTAAGTTCCCTTTTTTTCACCAAATATCTGGAAACAATCATTTAACATTTCAATTTTTTGCATATAGAAATTATATCCTGAAAAAAATGAAGAATAATTGTCAATTGTCAAGAGCTTTTGTCATGGCTTGCTCAGCTGCTCGGGCTCCATTTATATTTTTAAAATTCGGAGAGGGAGGGGAGGGGAGAGGAACGGAAAAAAGTCCATGATTTTTGCGAATAAAGCCTAAATTCCAGTCGAAAAATGAAAAAAAAATTCGAGGTTCCAGCCCCCTCGGAGGGGGAGAGGAGGGGAGAGGAACGAAAAAAAGCCAATTTTTGCAAATAAAGCCTAAATTCCAGTCGAAAAATGAAAAAAAAATCGAGGTACCAGCCCCCTCGGAGGGGGAACGAGGGTAAGGGGACGAGGAAGGGTCCATTTTCGCAAAGAAATATCGAATACGAGTGTATGATATCCATTTAATTTTTATCTAGAAAAATCAACACACCAAAAACTCAGTTTTAATTTTGTAAAAAATCATTCAACTTGAAATTTTTTTAAAGTCCAGAGTGCTAAAAAGTGCATATAAATGTTTCAAACACCTCATCTTCCATCTTCCCCAGTGGCCTAGTTGGTTAGGCAGGTGACTAGAGAGTGAGCGATTGCAGGTTCGAACCCCACCCCAGGCATGAAATTCTTTTTAATTTTCAAAATTTTTTTGGGGAGAATTCGTTGTTCTAGGAGGGTCTACGAGTAAATAGCTGCCATTAACATGTTTTTGCCATGATTTTCAGTGCAAAATGCGCAAATTTGCGCGTGTCACTACTATTGACAAACGTTACTAGTCATTAGTAACATCTGTCAGTAGTAGTGACGCTACTTGCCGAAAAAGTTACTAGTGTTTTTTTTTAGTAATGACGCTAGTAGTGATTTTCTATGAGGGAAGACACGTTGTTCAAATTTACTACAAGACAAATGATAAAAAAAGGAAATAAAAATAATTATTTTACAAAAAAACATTACTTACCTACTAGCTTCTGGCGAGTTTTCAATTTTTCATATGTACCTAATATATATATGTGCTTACTTAGATAGAGATGCGGATTATCTCTTAAAGGGTATATTTTGGCATCTAGAACTGGAGTAGGTGTTTCTTCATTACCTACTCTTTCAGCAACTTTAGGCTGTTACCATAACTTTCCACGTTTTCTGATTCAAATGCGAATTTTAATCAATTGGAAATACCTCGTAATTGAGTTACGCCTTCGTTAAAATGACAAACATTCTCCTTCGAACTGACATTCCACTCTAGGAATTCTATACTATTGTGTTAGAGTGGTCGAAACGGCCACCATCCGGCAATAACCAAAATTACAAGATTTGAAATTTCATTTTCACACCTTCTGGAGTAATTTGGAATCCTGGTGGGAACATACTTATTCGTTTCGCTGTTGAGGGGTTGAAATCGAGTTGAGGATTTTTCTTATCGTTCGTTTTGCGTGAAAATGAAACATTTTATAAAAAACTCGAAGTTTGCTGTAATTTTGAATTTCTTGATTTTTCAAAAACCAATCAATCAGTTCGATTATAAGGGTTTTTAAAACACATTTCCTCATGTTTAATATTTTTAAAATTATTTTTCTTGAAGAAATAATAATAAAACAGAAATTACTTTCTTACCTGGCTCTAGCGGATTTTCAATTTCCTCCCATGTTCTCAAATTTGCGATAAAGGGTCTATATTTTGGCATCTAGAACTTGAGTATGTGATTCTTCATCACTCTTCACTCTTTCAGCAATTTCAGCCAGTTACCATCAACTCTAGGAATTCTACAGTAAACGTCTCAGAGAGGTTGACAAGGCCACCATCACTCAATGACTAAAATTGCAATAGTTGAAGTTCCATTTTCACCTTTCCGGAGTAATTTGGAATTCCTGAAGGAAACTTGAAGCTTTCAGATATAGCTCCAAAATATTAGGTTTGTTGTTGAAGGGTTGAAATCGAGTTGAGTATTATTTTCATCGTTTGTTTTGTTTGAAAATGAAACATTTGAAAAACTTGAAATTCAGCGTAATTTTGAATTTTTTAAAATCCATATCAATTAAAAAAAAAACATTACTTACTAAGCTCTGACGAGTTTTCAATTCTCCATAGCCGGTTATGTGGTATAGACCTACGTATGTATATCGCTGTGGAAAGGGTCTATTTTGGCATCTAGAACTTGAGTCGGTGTTTCTTCATCACTCTTGAAGCAATTTCAGACTTTTTACCAGTTTTCTGATTCAAATGTGAATTTGTACCAATTAGAAATTTTTGAATTATGCCTTCGTTGAAATGAAAACCATTTTCCTTTGAACTGACATCTACTCTAGGATTCCTACAGTACCTACATAACTGTGTTAAACTAGTCGAAAGGGCCACCCCCAGGCAAAGATCAAAATTACAGAATTTGAAGTTCCATTTTCACCCTTTCTGGAGTAATTTGGAATTCCTGGTGGAAAACTGAAACTTTCATAATGGCTAAAAAATATTCGTTTTGCTGTTTTGAAAGGTTGAAATTGAATTCAGTATTATCCTTATCGTTCGTTTTGTTTGAAAATGATTTTTTTTAAACATGAAATTCGTCATAATTTAAATTTGAGTTTTCAAAAATTCATAATAAAGTTGATTACAAGAGTTTCAAACACATTTCCTCACATTTATTTTAAGAAAAGTAAAAAAAAAAATTACTTACTAGGCTCTGGCGGGTTTTTAATTTGCTTCACGTTCACTCCTGCAGTAGATTCAGCTGGTTTCGATTCGAATAAAACTGTCAGTTCAAGTTCTTTTCATGTTATTAGATTATAGATGCATCAATGAACTGAAATTGAGTCATGATCCCATCATCTCGAGTCACTTCATATTCTCAATTTCTCATATTGCAGGAACCAAAGACATTGACCACATAACTATAGCATGCGGAAAACCAGCAATAAAACATCAACACGAGTCAGTTTTTAAACTAGAAAATAATGAAAAAGAAGATCTATTTCATACCACCATCATCATCATCGCCCAAACTATATAATACGAACACCTCCACACGCATACCCGTATCAAGCACACAAGGAACAAAGAGGAAAAAAATGAAAAAAAAAAACGAATGAGAATAAAACTATAAAGAAAAAAGAAAAGAAAGTTAATACCGTTCTAAAATGTTTCCTTATATACCGCAACGTATATAAGATGAAAAAAAAATCGTTTCTTTTATAAAATAAAACGTCAGCAAATTATATTTCAAAATAACGCATTTGTTTTCTCTCGCTCTCTCTTTGTCGTTCTCGGTTCTTTTTTATTTTACTAAAAAAATTCAACTTCGTCGCGTAGAAAAAATTGCCTACCAGTGAACATAAATTGTTTACCGAAAAGAGCTAAATCAAAGAAGAGGGCGAAAAAAAAATCGCACAATGTGAAAATACACGTGGGTAGGTAAAAGTAAAGTACGCCACGCTAGAGCCATCCAATTCCACTTTCATTTACTCTTCTCGTTATATATCGGCTTCGGCTGGCTGTATAAAGTTGCGAATTCATTACTCCGCCCTGATCCGCTACACTACATTGCCTTGCAAAGCGCCAAAAACAAAAAACTTATTCCATTTACTTACTTCGCGCTTACCTAGTAGGTATTGAGGTGTTGGTGGAAGGAAAGGAATGAAGGAAAGTTCTTACGAGTTCGATTGTGTTGTGTGCTATGCTGACTGCTGTGTGCTGTTCCGGGGATAAATTTTTTATCGTTTGAGAATTAGGTAACGTGCCTACTGCCTACCTACCTTTGTATTGAGCACAGATTTCTGATCGAGTTCGGTCGTTTGAAGAGAAGCGATTTGTATTTTTTTAAAGAATATAATGCAGATTTTTTGGAGTAAGTAGATGGTGAAAAAAAGTAGTATGTTGATCAAGTTTCATACTGACTTACATTGTGAGTTGAAAGTTACAAAGTACATTATTAGATGTGCATGCCGGCAGTGTCGATTACCTTATTTTTTTAATACTCATGTCAATTTTGAAAATTGTACACGTTGAAGTGCATTTTTCAATTTTAAATGAATTTTTAAACATCAAGTTTGGGCTAAAAAAGAGTCTTCAAATCAACTTAGAAAGCTGACATGTGATGTGTACCCTATTTTCAACCAGTCAAATTGATCGGAAATGGTTTTGAACTGTTTTGAGCAGATTTTCGAAATTTGAAATTTCCACAAAATTTAACCCAATGATGTTGGAATGCTAAAATAATGATCTCTAAACCTTCATTCCAACATGCTGAGTTGATTGCGGGTGGTTTCAAGCCCTTCTGAAGTCTCCAATCATATTTTGGAAGCTCCAGATTTTTAAAAAGTGCCATACAAGACCGTTTAAATTGACTTGAAAAGATTACATTCATTTTTCCAAAATCAGTTTCTGTCCATTTGAAATCGCACAATTTCTTCAGCAATTTCATAATTGACAATTTAAAAAATTCATGATGGGTACTCGTGCAATTTGACGAAAAAAGCTAAAAGTCGTTTTAGAGCCTCCTGCCTTTATAAACAATTTTTCATTTTTTGGGGGGGGGGAGGGAATGGCATAAAATATGTCAAAATGAACTTTATACTTAGCTTTTTGGAATCTGTGTGTTCAAAACCGTGGGTTTAATTTTTAAATTGTAAATTGTGAAATCTCTGGAGAAATACTAGTTTTTGAACTGGCAGAAACCGATTTTGGAAAATTGCAGGCGTGTAATTGGTCAGATAGATCACCAAAAAGCACCAATCACAGTTATACTCGTAGTTCTGTGTGAAAATTTTGTGGCACTTTGAAAATCCCTAATTTCCAAAATACAGCTGGAGAATCTAAAATGGCTTGAAACCAGCTAGTAGCAATCAACTCAGCATGTTGGGGGGGGGGGTCAAAAATGATGAAATCATGTCTTGCGAATTCCAACATAGCGGAGAAAATTGCCTCTCCAGAAGCATATTGGAATAAAAATCGAGATCATTTCAATCAATAATATCTTCAAAACGCACAAGACCACAAGAGCTTTCAGTTTTTCAAAAAAGAACCGAAATCAATTTTTTCAAAAGTTCAAAAAATGTCCAAAAAATGTTTGAATATTTTTTTTTCATCATTAGGATCAGAAATGTAGGTCTTTTTGAGAAAAAGTCATTGTTCCAAATGACCTGTATTTGTTAATTACATATTTGGCGCCCCACATTGGGCGCCAAATATATGTATTATAGAGAGTTGGGACCTCCTTGGTAATCAGAGGAAGGTGAAAAGCTCTACTACATGTGGTTGAGCCAAGGGTACCTGTACTTGGCAGATATCCTTATGAAAGATATCTTGTTGCAGAGGTGAAACACCGTGAAATAACTCGACATGAGTGCAAATGCAAAGTTTTAATGGCCTCTGATAGAATAACACATAAAACGTTCACAATTAAAAGGCATCATGAATAAATTCCTGATGGAAGCTCTAGTCTGACAACTTAACGCTAGCCCTAGTTGTCTGTTAGCCCCGCAAGTGGCACATCAAACTAATCTGATAGAGTGCACTACTAGCAGCAGTGTTGTCATTCGCAGGTACTTATCTTCCATTTTATAGGTGGGAGCTGCGGGCGCATTCTCTACCATTACAAGACTCATCATGTCTGGTCTAAATAGAGGTAATGAAAGATAATAAGAGTTGAAATTTCATTTGAACCATTTTTGGCCATTTTTACATTTTTGGAAAAAAATATTTCTCGACAATTTTTGAGAAATTGAAGACATCAAAAACAGAAAGCTTAAGTATTTAGCTCATAAAATACGAGAAAACGGTATTTTCATGCTAGCGGTACAGGGGAAAATCCAAGGAAGATCGACGAGAGGGAGGAAACGATCGGAACTGTTAACAACAAACTCACCGGCCAACTCCCCCTGCAAGACCCTGAAAGAAACAATTAGATACGCTAGATACCGGCTAATATAGATGGACATATACGCTATCTCCTGTAAAGGAGCGCGACTACGACGACGACGAAGAGCTCTTGCGTGATCTAAAGATATTGATCGATCGGAATGGTCTTTTTTTCATTTTAATGCTTCGGATTAATTTGTTCTATTAATCATGAAAAAAATCGAATGTTCATTTCGCGTAACTTTACGAATCAAGAAAGCTTACCAAAAATGCGTTTTAAATTCTGAGTGTTAAGTTGTTTTGAATATTCGCCACACTTCCCTACATTGTCTTGAGAGACTGACTTCTTTCATGACCTGATAATTAGCTTACTAGGTAGATATACTCGATGACAATTATTTGGTTCGTATACTTCAGATTTTTTAAATCGAGACTCGAGTTAGGTACCTCCTTCAGGTGTATTGACAGTTGGAGTAGGTATGCTTCATCCTATGGGGAAAATGTCATCAGACTAGGAATGTTTAAAAATTGAAAATTTCTTTAAAATTTCAGTTCGATGAAATCGTGCATGTAATATTTTGAGTTACTCAATTTTTAAACAAAAATTTATTACTCACTTTGATAGGATTCCTTCTATGGAGATTAATAAATAGAAAAATCAACTCGTGACGAAAAGTCTCATAAATGGGACGATTTAGAATCAAATTCTGTTAGAAAAAATTACTTACTTGCCTTGGGTAATAGTCCATCTTTCTTAACGCATAATTCTCTGTGCGAATCTTCTTCAAAACATGAAAACTTTAGTTGGTTTTTAAAAGCGAACGGCTTTCGTGGCTTTTTGAAAATCTGAAATTTCCAAAATACAGCTGGAAGCTCCAGAATGGCTTGAAACCACTAGCAATCGACTCAGCATTGGAGGAGGGGTCAAAAGTGGTTAAATCAAGTGTTGAAATTTGAATATAAGTAGCGGAAAAATTTCTTCTCGAGGAGCATATTGGAATAAAAATCCAGATCATTTCGATCAATAATTTCAAAAAAGAGCAGAAATGTATTTTTTCAAAAGTTTCAAAAATTGTCAAAAAATGTTTGAATAATTTTTTAATTATTATTTTTAGACCAGAAATGATGGTCTTTTTTGTTTAAAGAAAGTCGCTGTTTCGAAATTTTTGTGAGACGTGAGAGGTGGCCAGTGTTTGTCAATTAGTACACGTCAAGGTGAGAAAAAATCCGAAAAAAATCTTCCGGACTAAATAGGTAAAGGTGAAAAAGAGTTGAAATTTCATTCGAACAACTTTTGACCATTTTTACATTTTTGAAAAGAAATATTTCTCGACAATTTTTGAGAAATAAAGAACTTTTGCATGATCACAAGATACTAATCGATCTGGAATGATTTTTTTCATTTCAAAACTCCACTAGAGACAACTTTTCGGCGATATTGGAACTCGCAGACGTTGATTTTTGTCAATTTTAACGCACCTTACTCAGCAAAAAAACTCAAATCCCTTATCTACATCTCATGGAATTGGGAGATGCATCTTGCTTTGATGATACATTTTTCAGTGGACTGATCCATGGTATTTACTTGCATCCTTCGATGCGTTTTTAGTCGGATTTATTTATTGTAACTTGCGTGGAAAATGTATTTTGTAAAATCTACTTTATGTAATTTTGAGTAGAGAATATAGTTTCGAAATGATTTTAAATCGTCTAATCAACTTTGTATTTTTTCATGTTCCAGGTGAGTAAGAATTTTTCTCGTTGAATTAAGCAAATGCCCAAAAGTACGCGGCTGGGTAAGTTATTTTTCAGCTTGGAGTGTAATTTAGTCGTCCTCGTCGCTTTTTCGAGGCAAAGTACTATAAAATTCTACACGAGAGTGGAATTTTCCAAACCATATTTTGGGGCCCATCATACCCCTCTGCTTTCCTTCTCAATTCACCATGGTCTGGGTTCCAAGAGCCCATCCCTACTATATCCTTGTAGAATGTAGATTACCGAGTCTAATTTTTTTAGTCAGAAACTTTGTAGAATTGGTCAAATTTTCGTTTTTTGAATGAAATGTTGGTGCTCTTAAATTCTTATCAGATGGGTTTTGCGATTGAGATGTACGTAATAACATTCTCAATGCTATTTCGAAATAGTTTTGAAATGCTGATTTTCGACATTTTCAGGCTATTTACCCCCCCCTCCTCCCTTTGCCCTTCGTCCACTCCTCATTTCATCTCAAGATCAATTATCAGAGTAGGTCTACAAATTCTACATACGTCAAGTTTTTAGTTCAGAAATTGTTTGAAACGAGAGTGTTTAGCTGGCGAGGTTGATGGAGTTGTAATTTTATAAATACGGCAACTAAAAGTTTTCTATGGTTCTGGATGTGGATGTGATTGTGACTTTTTTTCTCGTACAATTTAATAATTATTTGTGTTGGTTTTGTGGTGCTGCAGAGCTTCTATTGTGGTGGTTATTTCATCTTCTTGCTGATTAATTTGATATCCATGAAATTTTTTAGGTTTTTAAAGGAAAATCACTTACCAATTTTATGGCCGTTCTTTTGGTCCAATTCAATGTGCTGATGTATCGATATTTACTTCGATATATTATTGACACCTACTTTTTAAATATCGAAATTGTCGATAATGAAATATAAATATCGATAGTTTAATATCGATATTTTCAAGTTGAAAAATTGCGAAATTTCTGGTGGAAAGCCCATTAGGTACCTACTTGGACAAAAAATTTCTTCAAATCTAGTGATTAATGAAATAATTTAGCTTCTTCAAAGGATAAAAACCTAGAAAATTTTATTTATGAATAAAAATTTCGAATTTATTTCCAAAAAAATGTCGATATGTCGATATCCTAAAATCTGAAATATCAACACCACTAGAATTATTATTCAGCCCATTTGAGTTTAAAAATGTCGTTATTTTTAAGATCTGAGGAGAAGGAGTGCCTCAAATTTGAAATTTACCTTTCTTTGGACGAAATTTTTATAGCGATTTTCGAATTATACGAGTCAACCATTTGCAACCTGTCATACCTGAACCCAAAGTTAAAGGGATATGAAAAGTGGTGAAAAATTTACCTTTTTCTATTTTTTTTTCAGATAAATTTCATGGTTCTTCAATATACACAGCATAATGTTGACCAGGAGATGTTCCAATGTCAATTCACAATTAATTAGGCTACAGATTCAAAACAATAAAATTTAGATCTGGAGCCACATTCCCATGCCCCTTTCTCCAAGGTGTATAGCAGTAGCCGATCTCAAATAATTTGAGAATCGTAATCAACTAGCAATGTTCATTGTGGAATAATGGAATACTACTTGCTGTATTTCAACTTCTGAGCCCTTGAAATACTAAACGGTTGTGTCGCAGGACCATGGTTTTCATTTATTTTTTTCATAATTCAAGAGGATGTAATTGTGGAGAATGAAGGATGAAATTTTGGGATGAAATCGATATTAGGTACATATACATATTGAGGTTAAGGGTTTTCTAGGATGCCCACCTCATTTCTTTTCTATCTCCCCCTCCCTGCTTGTTGAAATTATGAAATCGACAACGTATTCAAATTCACAGGGGCTTCGTGTTTGAAAACTGACTGGATGTTTGAATTAGGTAGAATAATTATCTCGAAAAATTAACGAATGATGATGCCTTACACATTATATTCGTCATTCATTATTCTTTATTCATTTGCTTAACGTAGGTTTCAGACTAGAGATATCATTCAAAAACCAAGTCAATACTGAATTCGTGCTTTCTAATTATGAAAGCTTAAAAATGACTTTTTTTCAAACGTATGCTCTTAAAAAATTAACAAATGATGATGCCTTACATACTTACATTACATACGCATTTCAATTCTGGTCTTACACAATACGTCACTGGCGAGGGTTCAGAGAGGCTGGACCCAAAAACTAAGCCAATACTGAATTCTGCTCTTTCAAATTATAATAATCCTAATGACCTTTATTTTTTTTGAAATTTTTTAACAAAATAGAGCACCAAAAATTCACTTTTTGAACTTGTACAGCGTACCTGTCTTTGGACGAAATTTTCATTGCGATTTTCGAATTATACGAGTCAACCATTTGCAGCCTGTTATACTTTGACCCAAAGTTACAGGGAGGTCAAAAACTAGATGTTCAAACTTATGTCCTCGAAAAATTGACAAATGATGATGCCTTACCTATCCTCATTATTCTTTTTAAATTCGAAATAAACTATCACTGGGTACTGATGGTCTCTTTCGAAATTATACTTTTGAATTCACCGGTGAGGATTCAGATATGCTGAATTCAAAAACTAAATCAATACCAAATTCTGCACTTTCAAATTACATATAATACCAAACTCAAAAATGTCCTTTTTTAAAGGAAGTTTCTATCAAAATAGGAATCCCATGATTGATAAAGTGGGTCAAATGTAATGTGATTAATTTTTGTGAGTTCTCTATTCTATAGATTCGAATTGATGACGAGTTTGATAAAACTCATAGATTATGTATCGACGTTTCAGCTAATCGTTCATTAGTTCTGAACTCTAAAGGCTGAGTTCTTTGGAATCGGAACCATCGAACGTTGCAAGGGGGTACGAATCTTCGACTCTTTCGTCCCTTTTTGAAATTCGATGATGACCAATATGCGAGAAAATGATTCCCCATTTGTTGATTTTCCTCTACAAGTGCGAAAATTGAACCGGTAGCCTTTCCTCTATCAGAAAAAAACCGTTTTTTTTTTTTTGAAAATTTTTCATTTGTTTGTGTTAGCATTTTTCAAAATAATCCCCTTTTTCAAGCACAAAACAACAGAAGAAACCTTCGTTCCCCGAAAATATTTTAATGGTATTGAATGCAGCTCAAAAAAATTGAAAAAACAAGCAAAATAGAATACCTAAATCAGTCGGTAAACTTTTTTGAAAAATTTTCATTTTTATGAGTTGGAATATTGTTCTAAATAATCCTATCTTTGAGGGGGGGGGATATTTTTCTGTCTTCTCCCTCTCCCCCCTCTTGTATTGTTGGTCTTCCTATAATGAACCTCTCATGTTGGGAAAAATCTAAAATGGAAGAATCAACAGAAATGTTTTCTTTAAATTTTTATTCAAAAGATGAATAAGTTACCTACTTTTGTTCTCCTAATTATTTCTGCTAACGTAGTTGATAAAATTCATCAGTTCGCATTCTGATTTCATCGTCCAACGCCGCACCAACAAAAAGACATCTCTTGCAATCTAAAATTAAATTCAAGATAAGAAACCTTGCCTCGTTTACATCTGATCTTTTACTTGTGGTTTGTTTAATTAATGCTGGTGTAGACCTTTCTTTATGAGTTGATTCACTCAGAAATTATTTTAGCCTTGGATCTGTCGCTGGACTGCCACAGAAAAAACTTGATCGTCCCCCAAACGTATTTTAATGGTGGGTATTCAATGATGCCCAAAAAAAGTTGAAAAAAATAAACAAAGTATTTGTAGAATAAATCAGTCGGTAAACGTTTTTTGAGAAGTTTTCATTTTCATGAGTTAGAATTGTTCTGCATAACCCTTCTTCAAGAATTTTTTTTCTGTCTCCTCCCCCCCCCCCCTCCTCCCGAATAATGTTGGCCAGCCCCTCATATGAAGCCTCTCATGTTGAGAAAGGTCTAAAATAGAAGAATCAACAGAAACGTTTTCTTTAAATTTTTAATCAAAAGATAAATAAGTTACCTACTATTGTTCTTCTATTATTTCTGGTATTTCCGGTCATGTATTATAGCTATAGTGGCAACCAGTTAACTCACTCAGAAATTTTTTTAGCCTTGAAGCTGTCTCTGGGGTGGGACATGGGCCCTCAAGTAGGGGGCATTTTCGAAAAAACGGGATTTTTTCCGCTCTATAGCCCCTCTATCCAACCTGCTATTGGAAAACATGGCTGGTTTTTTGAAAGAATTATAATAAAATTGTGCTTCAATCTAGACCATGGTCATCAAAACCCAATACCATTAATTTGTAGGGTTCTACTGAATGTTAGAAAATTTTCCAATCGTTCATTTTCGAGTAAATTTGCGATTTGAAGAAACATATCTTCTCGAATATTTCGCATTCATTAATTAGATCAAAATATCGAAAATATAATTTCTAAAGCTGGTAAAATATTTCGGAATCCGGCGATGCCAATTTTCTAAGCATGCTGTTATTAAAAAAAAACAGAAAAAGTGTGATGATGTTTTTGGTACCTACCCAATTTTTCTCGATTCTTTAAAGTTGACAATTCTGACCAGAAAATTGGCACCACTGTAGGTGTTCCAAAAACTCCTAAAAACTCCCTCACAATTTCAGAAATGGTATTTTTCGAATGTTTTGGGATAATAATTTTCAAAACACAAATTCACCCAAAAATAGTGATTCTCGAATTTTCAGTCAGTTTGTGGGATCCTAAAGGAAGTCTTGGATTTTAATGGCAATGGTCCAGGTTAACGCAGAATTTCAAGTAGGTACCTACTAAGTTTTGGAAATGAGAGGTTTTTTGCAAAACATATTGGGCAGGAGCTATAACTTACAGCAAAATTTACCACGATTTTTTCGAAAATGTCCACTTTACGAAGACACATGTATATTTCCCTCCAGGGGCATCTCTGAAGCCAAAATTATCTCTGCTTTACTTTCAACTCCAGAATGAAGGCCTTCGCTAAATTATTATTTCGTGAATCACATCGTCATAAATTCGGTCCATATTGAAATGAAATTGATGGTTCGACTCTTCGAGAGACAAAAAGAAATGAAGCATACGTTTCCAAAACGCACTAAGTCCATTTTCAAAGATTCTGAGTTTTCAAGGCCATCTAGCATAAAGTTGCGGCCCAAAATGGCTGATTTTTTGATATGTTGTGCCCAAGGGTCTTGGCTACAACATATCAAAAAATCAGCCAATTTGGGTCATTTCTACGTTTCCAAATTGTACTAAGTACCATGAATTTCTTATGAATATTTTTTTGGACTTAGTGCGTTTTGGAAACGTATGCTTCAAATACTTAAGGGTAGAAGCACCAAAATATGGACCACTTTTTTTGGATGATTGTTACTTGAAAACTGTAGGGGGTAGAAACCTCCACAAAGGCTTAAAATGAAGTTCCATCCTTCCACTAGCACTATACAAAACTTCAGGGGTGAAGGTCAACTTTAAGTATATTTTTTTTTGTTGTTGAGTGACGAAGAAACTTTCTTCGTCCCCCAAACTTATTTTAGTGGTAAGTATTGAATGAAGCCCAAAAAAGTTGAAAAAAATTAAGAAAAATAGAATAAATTGATCGGTAAACGTTTTTTGCAAAGTTTTAATTTTCACTAGTTGGAATTGTTCTAAATAATCCTCTCTTCAAAAAAAAAAAATGTTTTCTCTGTCTCCCTCTCCCCTGAATAATGTTGGCCACCTCATTATGAAGCCTCTCATGTTGAGAAAAATCTAAAATTGAAGAATCAACAGAAACGTTTTTTTCAAATTTCTAATCAAAAGATAAATAAGTTACCTACTCATTGTTCTTTTATTATTTGTGTTACTAGGTTTGACTCTCAGCTGTGAAGGGATCTTTCTCTATGAGTTGACTCACCCAGAAATTTTTTTAGTCTTGAAGCTGTCTCTGGATTGGGACATGGGTCCTCATCACTCAAGTAGGGGATATTTTCGAAAAAGCATGATTTTTTTCGCTCTATAGCCCCTCTATCCAACCTGCTATTGGAAAACATGGCTGGTTATTTAAAATAATGATAATTAAATTGTGCCTCGATCTATGATATGTCTATAAAATCAAAATCCAAGACCATTTTGTAAGGTTCTACTGGATGTTTGAAAATTTTCCAATCGTTCATTTTCGAGCAGGTAAATTCGTGATTTTAAAATAAATTATTATCGCATTAATTAGGTCAAAACATCGAAAATATCATTTCTAAAGCTGGAAAAATATTTCGGAATCTGCGGTGGTGCCAATTTTCTGAGCATGCTGTTACTTCAAAAAACAGAAAAAGTGTGATATGATGTTTTTGGTACCTAATTTTTCTCGATTCTTTAAAATAAGACAATTCTGACCACAAAATTGGCACCACTGTAGGTATTCCTAAAACTCTTGAGCACTCTCTCACAATTTCAGAAATGGTATTTTTCGAATGTTTTGGCATAAAAATGTTCAAAACACAAATTTACCCAAAAATAGTGATTCACGAATTTTTTTAGTCATTCAGTGAAATCCTAAAGGAGGTCTTGGATTTTGATGGCAATGGTCCAGGTTAACTCAGAATTTCAAGTACATACTTACCAAGTTTTGGATATGGGCCATTTTCCCCCAAAACTGATTGAGCAGGAGCTGGAGTAAAAATAACCACAATTTTTTTGAAAATGTCCACTTTTTGAAGACCTATACTTCTCTCCAAGGACATCTCAAGAGCCACAATTATTTCTGCAATGACTTTCAACTCTAAAATGAAGGTCTTTGCTAAAATATTATTTCGTGAATCACTTCGTCATGAAATCGGTCCATGTTGAAATAAAATTAAGTAATAGATCGACTCTTCGAGAGACGAAAAGAAATACACTTTTTGAAGACTTTTTTTACTCATAATGTAAAAAAAAAACATTTCGTATTGTTAAAAATTAAACAAATGATACGAACGTTGATACACGTCTGTCTGGATGTTGCAAATTGCACAGGGTGTTCAGAAAATATGTACTTACTTAGACAAACGTACCTTCGGTTAAAATATACAATCGATTTTTTATTTAGCACTTCTTTAACCCATCAAAGTGGCGTTGCGAAGTGTAATTTATCAATTTCGCGAATTCTCGAAGGTTTCGTCAGACATTCAGATTGGCCTATTTAGCCATCTATCTCAATACGCTAGAATATTAAATTGAGTAATACGATTTCCTTTACATTTACAGATATTTGATTTCTTTTTTCACCGATGAAAGTTCTCGATGAGGTTCAGTTTTTTTCTTTCTAAATAGGTATACTTTTCACGCTGGATTGACGTGGATGTGTTGCGAAGTAATTTATAATAAAAATTGACTTACTTACCTACTTACTTACTTGGAATAAATTCTATTAGATTCGTTATAACTGAGGGTGGCGCAGCTATTTGAGAAATATATTCGTCATTGAAATTAGATTGATGATTTCTCAATCAACTTGTTGGTACTTTCTGCTCCTCATTCGTCCAGTAGTAATTTTTCTTTCTCCAGCAACAGATAAATAAAGTTGATACGTGAAGTAGAAAAAAACGAAACAAACGATCCGAAAAATGGCGAACCTTTCTCGGTTCAACTTTCGCGAAACAATTAAGCTGTTTTTCTCTTTCTTCTTTCATTTCGGCGGTAATTTAAATACTCCTTCGATACTTGTTTCGCTGCGGTGTTCGATTTGAAAACGAAATGAAATTCTTCTCGAAAGGTTTAATTCAATTCTTCATTTTTCCATTCGTCGAACTGCGAGACGAACGAACGTTTAAAATTTTCTTATTAAATCTTTCAAGTTTTCCCCCCTCCTCGTCTTGGTCGTCATCGCGATCCTCGAACTTTTCTCGACGACGACGACGAAAAAAACAAGAAGAAGAAGAAGACGAATATATAAAGACGTCGAAACAATGAAATAATAAAGCTTCTAAATTACCACGAAACCGAGTGGAATATGATTTCCCTAAACTAATTGTCCCAGGAATACGACTCCTTTTTTTTTTACCTCGGTTTTTATTTTTTTTAACGCGATTTTATACTTTTTTTTAAACTCGTTGTTTAAAGAATAAAAAAGTCGACGGAAGAGTTTTTTCTCTCTTCGGAGTAGTTTTTTTTATTCTGGAGTTGAATTTTTTTCATTTTGGTCGTCGTCGTCGCGAAACAATACATCAAGTCGGGCTGAAATCCGCCAAAAACAAAGATACCGTGCCCGAAATTGCTCTTGCAAGTTAAGCCCGAACCCTTCGTTTGTTTCTAGTTCTTATCAAAACAACAATGCAGCTTAAGCGAAAGCCTTTTCAACATCTTAATCAGACCAATAACGCTTTAAGCGCAACTGTCACCGATCCTACCTGACATCGTAGAATCTCTCGTCTCTTGGAGTTGAATTTTACCTAGACTCGATTCTGGGATGTGAGTTATAGATACGTGTAATATTAACTTACTTACTTGAAGACTGAAGGGTGTACCTTTTATAACGATAGTGTTTGTGAGCGTTGTCGGCATAGGTTGTTTGAAAATTTCCAACGGGCTGGATATAAAAATATTTGTGCCAGTGTTCTCATTTGTCAAAATGCTGCTCACTTTGGTAGTATTTAAATGTAGGTAATGTTACTTAAGAAGCAAATGAACCGATATTTAACGATGCTTGAGTCATGGCGACATTTTCACATTTTCTTTGAATAGAGGAAATGATTGTATTTTTTTTTTTTGAAATTTATTTTACTTGCTTACTACTTTTGTTTAACCCTTTGAGACCGGAGAAGAGTCTGACGGGTGAGAATTGAAAAAGTTCATTATAATGGGTAGGAGCATAACTTCGTTAAGCAGATTTTAAAAAAAATTGAGGTTTACTTGCTCAAAATGATCATTTTTTTCTATCCTGATTTTTAGAATAATTTCCTGTGAAACCAAAATCCAAAATTTTGAAAAAAAATTGAAATTTGTTTTCTGCACAAGTTGTGACAATATTGCAAATGTTAGAGTGACATAATTTTAAAATCAAAAAAATTTTTGGTTAAAAATAAAGAAATTGATGGAAGGTATTATTATTTGAAAAGAAAATTATTTTCGAAATGAAGTTCCAAAATCGTTCTATGAAAAATATCATTTTTTGTAAAAATGAGATTATATAAATTTTGAAAAATTTTCACAGAAAGCTGAGATATAAAAATTCAAAGCATTTATAATGTGAAAGCTCACTCACTGGGGTCAAATTTCATTTTGAAACTTTGAGTCGAAGTTTGGATCCATTTATCAGCATAAAATCCCAAAATATGCACCTAAAAATTTTGAAAAATTTTCACAAAAAGCTCGAACACAAAAGTTCAAACTTTCAAGATGTAAAAATTTACCAAATAAAATCAAATTTCATTCTGGAATTTTGATAGAAATTCACTGAAAAAATTCTCAAACCAGTAGGTGTATATTTTGGCCAAACTTGGTGTACATAAATTTGCATTCCCAGAATAAGATTCTAGGTATAAATTTTGAAAATTGTTCACAAAGAGCTTCTACACAAAAGTTCGAACTTTTATGAGGTAAAAATTTTCTCAAAGTTGGCATTGAAGTGAGACCTGCAGTAGCCATCTTACTTCGATCCAAAATTCCAAAATAGAAGTTTCATCCACTGGGAAAATTTTCACATGATAAAAAGTTCAAACTTTTATGTACGAACTTTTTTTGAACTTTTTTTTTCAAAAATTTACAGTGTCCTATTTTGGAAATACCAGTGCATTTCATCAAGTGTGGGATTTTCAAACTTTTCATGGTATTGAATAGTAAAAAAGTTGAATTTTCAATGACCAATTACCTTGGAAATTTTTTTACAAAAAATGATATTTTTCAATTTTTATAATAGACATTGGAACGACTTAGAAACTCAATTTTCAAAATATATATTTTTTTTTCAATTGAAAATCCCCACCACAAATCTTTTTATTTTTGACCAAAGATTTTTTCGATTTGAAAATTAAATCACTCCCACATTTGAAGATAATTGTCACAACTTGTGCTGAAAATCAATTTTTATTTCTTATCAAAATTTTGGATTTTGCCTTCAGAATTTTTCGACCTCGGTAATATTATTATTTGAAATTTTTCTTATTTTTATGTTGGTATTACCCCTTGAGACACTTTTCAAAAAATTTTCGTATCTCTGCATTGGAAATTTGATCGAATTCAAGAAACCAGCGGTTGTTTGCGTTCGCGATGATTAGAAATTTTAGCTCTGTATTCTTCAAAAATTTCTTGAAGAACAATAAATTATTTTTTGAATTGAATAATTTTATGGAAATTGGGCCCATTTCTATAGTACATAACAATTGAATTGAAATGATAAAATACAGATTCGAATTGATGGAAAATATCTGAAGTGAGATTAACATGTTGATCATGCAATCAAGAGTTGTTGCAGAAACATTTAAAGCAGCAATAAGCAAACGGCAAATGCAAAAAGTCTCTTGCAATCAGCGAGAGCATTCTCCTAAAAAGTATATATGGTGGTCACTAGAAATTTTCGGAAAACGTTTCTCTGCGTAATACCAACATAAAACCTGTAGGTACCTAATTTTGAATAATATGTTACGTCAACAATTTTTGAAGCCAAATCCGAAATTTTGAGAAAAAATAAAAAATAATATTTTGCACAAGTTGTGACAATAACAAATGTGAGAGTGACATAATTTTCAATTTGAAAAAATTGTTGGTCAAATATATGAAGAGATTGGCGGTGCGTTTCTTATTTGAAAAAAGAAATATTTCGGAAATTGAGTTTCAAGGTCGTTCCATGAAGAATAAAAGTTCAAATCTTTATAAATCTTAAGATTTATAAAGATTTACCACACAAAATCAAATTTTATCCTGGTGAAAATGGACTAATAAATTCTCAAACCAGTATTCTACATTTTGGCCAAACTTGATGTATTTGTAGATTTTGGATTTTCAAAATAGGATTCTACAAATTTTGCAAATTTTTCACAAAAGCTTCTAGGCACACAAATGTTAGCACTTTTTTTGGTGTGAATTTTCCCAAAGTTGCTATTAATACGTGAGAACTATTATCTTACTTATGAAAAAATTTTTAAATTTGAAGAATCCTATTTTGGGAATACCAGTTCATTTCATGAAGTGTGGGGTTTTCAAAATTTTCATGGTATTGAGTAGTAAAAAGGTTGAATTTCCAATGACCTTGGAAATTTTTTCTACAAAAAATGATATTTTTCATTGTTTATTTTTTATAATAGACATTGGAACGACCTTGAAACTCAGTTTCCAAAATAATTTTTTTTTCAAATGAAAATCCTCACCGTCAACCTCTTTATTTTTGAGCTGAAATTGTTTGATTTGAAAATTGTTATCACTCCTACGTTTGTCGGTAATTGTCACAACTTGTGCAGAAAACCAATTTCTATTTTTATCAAAATTTTGGATTTTGCCTTCAAAGTTTTTTGACGTAATATTATGTAAGTACTTATTATTCAAGATTTTTCTGATTTTTATGTTGGTTTCGAAGAAGTAACCAGTAGGTAGTTGTTCGTGTCCGTGATGATTAGAAATTGTAGCTCTGTATTCATCAAAAATTTCTCAAATAAGTAATAATAAATTATTTTTTGAATTCAATTTTATGGAAATCAGGCCCATTTCTATATTAACCAGGAGTGAAATGATAAAATACAGATTCGAATTGACAGTAAATGTCTGAAGTGAGATTAACATGTTGATCATGCCATCAAGAGTTGTTTCAGGAACATTTAAAGCAACCAATAAGCAAATGACAAATGTAAAAACTCTCTTGCAATCAGTGCGAGCATCTGCAAAGTATGTGTAGTGACCACGAGATTCGGTAATTGCAGTTGCTGAAGAGCCCCAGTGAATTAGAACCAAGTACTGGGTGCCAATATGTAAAAAGATGGGTTGTCCTTTAGTTTGTGATGGCCGATGGGTGTACGCTGTAGGACTCTATTTTATTACGAAAGGTTCAACCTGAGAAACCCAGATTCAGCCACCTTTAACCCAACGGTTTGGGTAAATCAATGTTATTCGAATCCGATTATAAAATATATGTTGGTTGTTGGTAGTATAGGACAACGTCTAATTAAAGCTAATTGGAAGACTTCTATTTTGATGCAGCAAAGGCTGCACAAGTCTGTGCAACTATCTTTACATAGGTATGTATTTCCTCTTGATGGAAGAAAGTTTTACATAATTCTGACTATCTACTTGTCGACTTTTGGCAGAATACTAGGTACTTAATACTTGGTAAAAATGGTCTTTTTTAGTATACTTACTTGGGGGGTGATTTTTGGTAATTTTAGTAAAAATTGTACATAAGTTTTAGCTAAAGTGGTAATTTTTGGTAAAAATTGTTAATTTATGGTGAAAATGACTATTTTTGGTATGGAATTGTAATTTTAGGTGAAAATGATAACTTTTGATAAGAATTGAAATCTCTGGTAAGAATGGTCATTTTTGATAAAAATGATGAGAATTTTGGTAAACATGATAATTTTTGGTAAAAATGGGAATGTTTTGTTAAAAATTGTACATGTTTTTGTAAAAGTGATAATTTTTGGAAAATTACTGACAATTTGAAGCTGGAGCAGCAGGTTGAACAGGTGCTAAGTCCAACAAGTCGTCGTCATTGTCCTATTAGTCACCCCTCTCCTCTTCTTCCCGTGAGAATTTCTCTATTTCTGGGATTGGTCGAAAATGAATTTGGTCAGTGTCTCTTTGAATGATTTCATTCGATTCTACAAGTTTACACTGCAAATTTACTAGACCTTCTCGTTTTATAACAAATCCTGGTTCCCAACGATCAAGATTGTACATACGAAGTAGCACGTTGTCTCCAGGTTGTAGGCTGAATAAGCGATAGTCATCGCGATCTATGTATTTTCGAACTGTTGTGCTGATTTTCTTGAACAACATTGTGGATGGATACTTTGACAAGTTCCATTCTTGAACGAATGCTTCGTTTTAGCAATAATTGAGCTGGACTAACTCAGGTGGTGGTATGAGGCGTTCTTTGGTAGCTGAGCAGGAATCTAGCCATTTTATTTTCGAACAAACTGGTTACTTACATGATCCGAAAGAATACCATCCTTTATTATTTTCATACACCGTTCACATTGCCCATTTGAGCTCGGATGATACGGAGCAATTTGCTTATGCTGAATTCCGTTCTGTTTGGTGAAAGCGTCCAAAATCAATACCATCCATGATTAAAAAGTATCTCGCTTGCACTGAACATGCTTGTCACATCGTATCAAGTTTGAAAAATTAAACTTACCTAAGTACTGAGGCCACACTGGAATTGACTTTTCTTCTAGTTTCGTGGGTAGCAGGCTTATTGTACATGCTAATTCCTCGCCCTCCAGATTACTTCTGAAAATTATAAAGAAACAATTTATTAATGTTAAACAAACCCTGTAGTTAAGGCAGGTAGGTATTGATATACCTATATGTACTTCAACAAATCGGGAAGACGATTACCATAATAAAAATTTACACACATTTTGCATAAGATCAAATTGCAGTACCATGCAATATGATATTTCTATTTCCAAGTATCCGGCTTATTTCTGCATAAAATCATGGAGGTGAAGTCCTGGAACTAAATAAAAACAAAGATGAGTTAAACGTCAATTATCTCAACGAAAATGATAAAATAATGTCTACAATTTTCCCTCATCGTTAGGTACCTCTACCTACAGTCTTTTATTGTGAAAGAACGCGCCTTCAAAACTTCAAAACAAATTGATGACAATTTTACATTAGACGCGATGATGGAAAATAAAGTATGGTAGCTTCAACTATGTAGTTCATGGTCTATCAATTAAAGGCATAATATTTTCATGATCCACTCCTCTACGTCCGAGAGAGGTATGCGATATTTTTAAAAGTGTGGCATAATTTTATCTAACATCGATTTCTGGTCAGAATTTTAAAAATCAGACTATGTCTACATATTTTCGAGTTTCCCATCATACACTATCTAGTCTAAAAAATTAAACTTACCCACACTATTTATGTCTTCAAACCATTTTTGTCGTTAACCATGAATGACGAATGCTGTTGTTCATTTGGATTGGTTTTCTTTTATCAAACAGCGAACAAATCAAGCAACTTTCTCATAATGCTTGGATTCCTTATTCTTTTGCATGGAACACTGTGCTTTGTCTTAATGCTCTTTGGGTAACCCCCGATATTTAATTTGAACTGAACAATTTTACAATTTTCAAAATTTATACAGAAATTGATTTTTATCATTGTTTGAAAAATTAATGGCTGGCGCGCACCATCAGAAGATACGAAGTAATCGATTGGGTTGGTATTTTCACTCATTTTGGTATGTTCCCCAAGAGGAAACTTTTCCGAGGTATCTACATATATTAGAACTCTCAAAACTAGATTTGATGATTTCTGACCCACTCACATGACTTTGTAAGAGTCATCAGATTTTTGGTTTTGAAAGGAAAATCACTTACCTAGTATTAATAGTAGTTGTAATATTCATTCAATGTTTCAACGAAGGCACATTACTACATATTGTATTTATTTATTTATTTATTGGTTTAAAATCCACAAATTCTCATCTTACCACCTTGTTACCGACGACTGTTGCTAGCCTTATTTTACGCTTGAAGAGACCTTTTTTGATTACACGGTGTCTTTCGCATTCCAAGTTGGTTTGATTTATGTCCAAAAGTCTCCTTGTTGCTAGAAAACTTTTGAACAATGGGTATGTTTTCTAATTTAGGTAAGTACCTAAATATTTTGATTTTTTTTTAAAGTATCGTTGGCAGGAAGTTTGTAGAATTTTTCTCAAGATTTTTCAAATTCTGACAAGATGTCTGAAATTGGTCATTTTTTTAAAGCTTTTCAGAGTATCAAATAATGTCAAGAGCTTATCAAAATTTTTTCCATGTTTTCAAAATTCTGACCAAATGTCAGAAAATTAATTTTGAAAGTGTGGCGATTTTTTGTCCAAATTTTTTCAAATCTGACTAGACTTGAGTTTTCAAGTGTCACATCAAGTCTAAAAAATTAAACTTACCATTGCTATTGAACTTTTTGGGTTGATTTCGTCTGAATAATAATACAGATCTCTACTGATTTTGTCAATATTCCCAGACTTTTCTGATCATGCCATCAAGAGTTATTACTAAATTAAATAATAGGTTTAAAGCATTTATTAAAGCAGCCAATAAGCAAATGGCAAATACAAAAACTCTCTTGCAATCAGCGCGCGAGCATTCTCCTGCAAAGTATACATCCAGTGACTCCAATTTTATGAGCATCCTTTTTCCATTTTATAAGCTAGTGATGAAAACTTTTTGACGGTTATCTGACTGATTACTCTTCTCTAAATCCCATTGGATCTCTGAAGATTCGGTAATTGCAGATGCTGAAAATCTCCAGTGGATTAGAACCAAGTATCGGGCGCCAATATGTAAAAAGAGGGGTCGTCCTTTAGTCCCTGATGGGTGTAAGCTGTAGGACTCAGGTTTAATCTGGGAAACCCAGATTCTGCTACCTTTAACCCTAACAGGTTAGGTAAATGAGAATTATTCGAATCGATTATAAAATACATATTGTTGGTTGTTGGTGGTATAGGACAACGTCTAATTAAAGTTAATTGGAGGACATCTATTTTGAAGCAGCGATGAAGGCCGTGCAACCATTTGCTGAGGTTTACATCTTCCACCTTGATGAAGGAAAGTTTTACTATTATTTTGATTACCTACTCGTCAATTTTTGGCAAAACACTGGTAATACTTGGTAAAAATAGTAATTTTTTGTAAAAACGGTATTGTTTGGTGTAGGTGGTCATTTTTGGCAATTTTCAGTAGAAATCTTGAATTTTAGTCTGTTAGAATGGTAATTTTTGGTATGAAATTGTAATTTTTGGTATCTGTAATTTTTGGTTTAAATGATAACTTTTGATGAGAATTGAAATTTCTGGTAAGAACAGTCATTTTTGATGAAAATGATATCTACATTTTTGTAAACATGGTAATTTTTGGTAAAAATGGAATTTTTGTTGAACATTGCATATGTTTTTATAAAAGTGGTCATTTTTGGAAAATTACTGACAATTATTTAGAAATGACTGGTAGCCTATCGTAATTCACTTATGACTCGTGGTTTTTTTTTGTAAGCTAGAAAAAAATTACAAATTTACTATTGAAACCATTTAGACGAGGGAAAAACTAAATTCGATAACGTTTACTTTTATAAACCGAATCATTGCCAAAAATTGTGTACAGAATGACCTTCGATGTCCACATTCTAATGTTCTAAATAATATGTAGGAGGAAAAATCAACTTGAACTTATCGGCATTCCTATAATTATAGTTACTTATCTGAAAGGGTCCAAAATCATATAATTTTGCAAAAAAAAATACCACCATGATTAAAAAGTATCTCGCTTTTGCACTCAACATACTTGTCACATCGTATCATAAGTATGAAAAATTAAACTTACACATACCTACTGAGGCTACTGATAGCTACGGCTTGCTTATTGGTGTATGTACTTCCTGTCTTTTTCGTTCCTGTGTAAGTGGTATCATTGCCTATGATGCGTTTAAGCTATTGCAGCGATGTAATATTCTCATGCCGAGTACAGTTTTTTCACCAATAACCACTTTAGAGCAATCATGAGTAGTGATCGCGAATAATCTCCGACGTAGATATCATCTAAGGTTGCTCACATTTACATGGCAAACAATTTTTGGTGGGATTTCTCTTTCAGGTGTAAATAGTTCTTTTAAAAAAATGCAGTCAAATCGGTTATAATTAACCCATACATCTCGGTTTCTCAATGTCCTTATGGGATTTAACATGGCATTTTACTTGTTGAAAAAGTAATATGTAGGTACATACTTCAGTGTTGACTGAATTTCTTTGAAATTAATTGTTTGGATCTTAAAAAGCAAACATGTGAACAACTTCGAAGCGTTTAGAGGGATTCTCAACTGTGAAGGGTCCATTATTGAGGAGCCACCAACCTCCAAACAAGATCGTAAAAATATGATTTTTGAAGGTCTGTAGCCGCCCACAGCAGGCCCCCTTCAGACTAAAAATGCATTATATTGCTCGACGTTGTTCATGTGTTTGCTTCAGATGGATGAAACTATCAATTTTGAAGGTATTCAGTCAGAACTGCATTGTCACTATTTTCATTTTAAATCCTACCTATGTTGAGTCCCATATGTAACATAGAGGGACCGAGAGGCACAAGTTAATCTGCATTGATCGGGCTGATTTTTTTTTGTGAACTACCTACCTCCATAGAAAATAATATGAGGGGGTTACAACAAACTGAACATTTCGAAATTTTTGTAATGTGGACCACCGTTGTATGTTAATAAGTTGGTGGAAGAGTCTGAGAGATGAGGTACGCGATATTTTTAAAATTCTGAAATAATTTTATCAATCATTGGTTTTTTGATAAAATTTTTCAAAATCAGACTATACCTACTTGATATTTTCAAGTTCACTATCATATATGTATCAAGTCTAAAAAATTAAACTTACCCGTGCTGTTTATGTCTTTCAAACCGTTTTACAAATAACATGTCAATTTGTGGTGGATTGATTTCTCCTGCCAACGAACACTGTGTTTTGTCTTAATGCTTTATGGTTTACAATTTTTAAAATTTATAAAGAAATTGATTTTTATCATTGTATGGAAAATTAAAGGCTCGTGCACGATCAGAAGATGCTAATCGATTGCGGTCTTTTAGCTCATTTCGATATGTTACCCACGAGGCAACTTTACCATGATACTCGTATCTATCCCAAAACTAGATTTGATGATTTCTGACTCACTTTAAGACGTACCCAGCATTGTAAGACTCATCGAATTTTTGGTTTTGAAAGTAAAATCACTTATAAATATATTTGACAATGTCATTCGTTCATTGAGTATTCATTCAAATTATGGAACCTACACGCAATTTACAATATTATTCAATAAATGTACAAGGCGGCCGAACAGCCCATTAAAAAACTGAAAGATGAACTTCCAAAACGTTTACCGATTGTCTCCGGAAATAAACGAACCGGTTACACTAACAGTACATGTACATACATAATTCGCAATTGTTTCAGACTGTTACAAGCCGCTTTTTACGTTTTTGAAAAGACCTTTCTTGATTACACGGTGTTTTTCGCTTTTCAAGTTGATTCGATTTACGCCCAAAAGTCTCCTTTGCTAGGAAACTTTTGAACAATGGGTATGTTTTCTGCTTTAGGTACCTAAATTGAATTTTGCAGTCTGTAGCCGTTCACAGTAGGACTCCTTTCAGGTTGAAAATGAAATATAATTGCTTTTAATTCCCATTAGAACATCGAGGGACCGAGAGGCACGAGTTAATCTGCATTGATTGGGCTGATTTTTTTTTTTTTTGTGAACTACCTACTCCTGATGAAAAAAAATGAGGGCGTTACAACTGAACAATTTGAAAATTTTGTAATGCGTACAACCCTAGTAGGCATGTAAATATATTGGTGGAAGAGCTTGATGAGAGGTTCCCGATATTTTTGAATGTGTGACATAATTTTATCTATTATTGATTTTTTGTCAAAATTTTTAAAAATCAGACTACATATACTTAATATTTGCATCATACACGTATCAAGTCTACAAAATTAAACTTACCCACACTTTTTATGTCTTCAAAAACTATTTGCATACTACAGCGAACAAAATAAGCTATAAGTACGGATAGTTTTCAAGCAACTTTCTCATATTGCGTGGATTGCTTATTCTTTCGCATGGAACGCTGTGCCTTGTAACTATAAATGCTTTATGGGTAGGCCCCAATATTTCATTTGAACTGAACCTTTTTGAAATTTTTCAAATTTATGGAGAAATTTATTTTATGATTGTTTGAAAAATTGGAGGACGATCATACACGATCAGAAGATACTAATTGATTGGGTTAGTCTTTTCGCTCATTTCGGTATGTTCCCCAAGAGGTAACATCTCCATGGTATCTATTAGAAATCTCAAAACTAGATGTGATGATTTCTTACCCGCTCAGCTTTGTAACATTCATCGAATTTTTGGTTTTGAAACGAGAATCACTTACTTTGTTGTTGATAATTCATTCTTTTTTGTACGAGGTACTTGGTTTTGATAGATGTAATCATACTTACTTTAGTACTCCTGCCAGGAATCCTAGACTCTCAAGAGGGAGACACTTGATGATCGAGGTTCTCAGTATGAGCTATGTACAAGTGCTCCACAGGTGAAAACGGTAATTTTACGTATAAAAACGGTCTTGTTATTTTTCGTAATCTTTGGTAAAAATGGTAATTTTTGTTATGAAATTGTAGTTTTTGGTGAAAATGGATAACTTTTGATAAGAATTGTAATTTCTGGTAATAACGGTCATTTTTGATAAAAAAATGATAAATTTTGGTAAATATGGTAATTTTTGGATCATGAGAAAAAATCTGGCTTGCACTGAACATACTTGTCACATACCTACTCGTAAGTATGTATCAAGTATAAAAAATATTAAACTTACCTATTAAATTTCTATATGATGTAAAACTTTTAGAGGCATTCAGGATGAATTTTCTACTCTGAGGAGTCCATTATTGAGGAGCCTCGAACCTCCAAATATCGTGAAAATTTGAGTTTTGGGGGTCTGTAGCTGCCTACAGTAGGACCCCTTTCTGGTTAAAATGATATATAATTGCTTTTAATTCCCATTAGAACATAGAGGGACTGAAAGGCACGAGTTAATCTGCATTTATTGGGCTGATTTTTTTTTTGTGAACTATCGTCTACCCCTGAAGGAAAAAAATGGAAGGGGGGTTACAAATGAATAATTTGAAAATTTTGTAATGCGAACAACCCTAGTAGGTATGTAAATATGTTGGTGGAAAAGCTTGATGAGAGGTACCCGATATTTTTGAATGTGTGACATAATTTTATCTATTATTGATTTTTTGTCAAAATTTTTAAAAATCAGATTAAGTATGCTTGATATTTTTAAGTTTCGAATCATACACGTACCTATCAAGTCTATAAAATTAAACTTACCCACGCTATTTATATGTGTCTTCAATTGATCGCATTTGATAATTCTTGGACGTCTCCTTTACTTGGATTTCTTTTTATCAAACAGCGAACAAAATAGGCTATAGGTACCTACTGGTAGTTTTCAAGCAACTTTCTCATAATGTCTGGATTGCTTATTCATTTGCATGGAACGCTATGCTTTGTCTTAATGCTTTATGGTAGTATTTCATTCGAACTGAACCACTTTACAATTTTTAAAATTTATACAGAAATTGATTTTTATCGTTGTTTGAAAAATTAAAGGTTCGCGCACGATCAGAAGATATACTAATCGATTGGGTTAGGTAGTCTTTTCGCTCATTTCGGAATGTTCCTCGAAAGGAATTTTTCCAAGGTATCTATTGGAATTCCTAAAACTAGGTTTGCTGATTTCTGACCCACCCAGCTTTGTAAGATTCATCGAATTTTTGGTTTTGAAAGGAAAATCACTTGCCTACCAATTTGACACACTTTTCGATTACACGCTGTCTGTTTTTCGCTTTCAGGTTGGTTCGAATGAAGTATTCTCAAAAGTCTCCTTTGCTAGGAAACTTTTGAACAGTGGGTATGTTTTCTACGGTACCTAAATTGGTTTTTTTAAAAAAAGTGTCATCGGCAGGAAGTTTGCAGGATTTTTTACAAGATTTTCAAATTCTGACAAGATTTCTGAAATTGGTAATTTTTTTCAAAGTTTTTAAGAGTAAGCATAAGTAACAAAAATAATGTCGAGAGATTATCAACATTTTTTCCAAGTTTTCAAAATTCTGACCAAATGTCAGAAAATTATTTTTGGAAGAGTGACATACTAATTTTAATTATCATTGCGACTTTTTGTACAAATTATCTCAAATCAGGGTATAAATTCAAGTTTTTCAAGTGTCGCATCATTGGTGTATCAAGTCTAAAAAATTAAACTTACTACTCATGTTACATTGTCCAGTCTATATGTTCGAAGGGGTATTCTATTGGGCATTGCTGGGAGTCAGTGGTCTGAGTCTTCAAAACTTCACCAAGTACCTACTTTATCGTACCCGCTTTTGTCAAGAGTGCAGCTTCTTGCTAGTCGAAGGGTTGCAGTTTTCACAACTGTACTCGTTCTTTTTTAAATGAGTAGATGGGGGCGAGCGTCTCCTTTCTTGGAGCCCACATTTCCCTCCCAGAGGCAACATATGTGGAAACAAATTTTTCTAGGCGATTTTCAACTCAATAATAATAAATACTACGAAAATCTCCACACAATTTGGTCAATATTCCCCGACTTTTTTTTTTTCTTTCGAGTCAGGGAATCTCATGAAATATCCTCCAGGAATTTAGATAGAAAGTTGTCCCAATGGAAGCCCTTGGCCCAAGTACCACATCATTAAAATTATAGCTGCCAGTTTTGAATTTAGCTCCCACCGTAAAATTTTTAGTTCTCAAATCCACTACTCCGAAGCTCATGTTTTTCCCACGGCGTTGTCGTGGGAAAATTGTGACCCACGCGCTTGACCAAAAGCTATGTTTTATTTTCCCTTTTCGACTAAATTTTTCATATTATATTTTTCGAAGAACATTAAAATTCAGTATTTTTGATGGAAATTTGAATAATACTTCATAGATGTAAGTAACACAAACAATTTAGTTGAATGGGAAAACAAAAAAAGTCTTTGTGCTAGCGCGTGAATCAGAATTTTCCCACGAAAACACCGTGGGAAAAAACCTGAGCGTCGGGGTAGCAATTTTTGAAAATTTTCAAACTCAAAACTTTTTCTGTGGGAGCTGAACTCAAAACTGGCCGCAGACATTTTAATGTTTTGGTACTTGGGCCAAGGGCTACTTCTGAGACCACTTTTAAACCAAATTCTGGGGGAGAGGGAAGGCACTTGATCCCAGTAAGCTATGTACATACAAAGTTCTCGACAGGTGAAAACGGTAATTTTTCGTATAAAAACGGTCTTGTTATTTTTGGTAAAAATGGTTACCTATTTTGTTAAAATAGTATCATACACGTACCTATCAAGTCTAGAAAATTAAACTTACCCACGCTATTTACGTAGATATATGTCTTTAATCTGCTGGGATATAATCACTACTTGTCGTTTGCTTGGATTTCTTTTTTCAAACAGCGAACAAAACAGGCTATAGGTACGGTTAGTTTTCAAGCAACTTTCTCATAATGTGTGGCTTGCATATTCTTTTGCTTGGAACGCAGCGCTTTGTCTTAATGCTTTATGGGTAACTTTAATATTTAATTTGAACTGCCATTTTACAATGTTTAAAATTTATACAGAAATTGATTTTTATCATTATTTGAAAAATGAAAGGCTCGCGCACGATCAGAAGATACGTATGTACTAATCGATTGGGTTAGTCTTTTCGCTCATTTTGGTATGTTCCCCAAGAGGAAACTTTTCCGTGGCATCTATTGGAACTCCCAAAACTAGATTTGATGATTTCTGATCCACCCAGCTTTGTATGATTCAACGAATTTTTGGTTTTGAAAGAAAAATCACTTACCTACCAATTTGTTGTTAACAAACCATACGAATCTTCTTCTTTATATTATTCATTGGTTTATAACTCACAAATCATTTTACCACTTGGTTGTCGACTGTTACAAGCCCCATTTTACGCTTGAAGAGACACTTTTCGATTACACGTCGTCTTTTGCATTTTAAGTGGGTTCGATTTACGCCCAAAAGTATCCTTTGTTAGGAAATTTTTGAACAATGGGTATGTTTTCTGCTTTACCTGAATTTGATTTTTTTTAAAAGTGTCGTCGGCAGGAAGTTTGCAGGATTTTCTCGGAGATTTTCAAATTTAAGACAAGTTGTTTGAAATTTGTCATTTTTTTCACAGTTCTTAAGGGTACTAAATAATGTTAAGAGCTTATGAAATTGTTTTCCAAAATTTCAAAATTCTGACAAAATGCCAAAAATTATTTTTGGAAGAGTAAAATAATTTCAATTATCAAGGCAATTTTTTGTCCAAATTTTTTCAAATTAGACTACACTCGAATTTTTTAAATGTCGCATCATGCGCGTATCAAGTCTAAAAAGTGAAACTTACCCCTGCTGCGAGTACGTATGTATTTTATAATCTCTTAGATCCGTGAAACACAGTTCTGGCACCGATGACCATTAAATTGATACCAGTAGGTATGTTGAAAAATATTTGCTCACGTCAGTTTCAGAAATACATAATATCGTATCTTTCGAAATCTTGGCATAATATTTGATTGTCGCTTACTTGAAATACGAGTACATATTACCACAAACTTAAGTATATTTCTAGGAAGAAAATATTCTCAAAACACGATCTTACCAAAGAATAGACAATTTACAAATTTTTAACATCTCAGTGAAACCATAAAAGTGGTCTTGGATTTTGGCGGCAATGACGTAGGCTAGACAAAAATCTCAAATAGGTACACAGTAGGTATATTTTGAAATTGGATACTTAATTCCTTTTTGAATAAGTTGGATGGGGGCTAGAGTAAAAAAACAGCGATTTTTTCAAAAATGTCTCCTTTCTGAGAGCCCACATCTCCCTCCCAGGGACAACTCTGGGGAAACAAATTTTTCTAGGCGATTTTCAACTCAAAATCCTCACTGAACTGGGTCAATTTTTCCAAACATTTTTTTTCTCGATCCACTGTAACAGGGAACCTCACGAAATATCCTCCAGGGATTTGGATGGAAACGTGTCCCCGTGGAAGCCCTTGGCCCAAGTACCACACTATTAAAATTATAGCTGCCATTTTTGAGTTTAGTCGTCACAGTAAAATTTTGAATTTTGAAATTTTTAGAAACCACAACTCCGAAGCTCATGTTTTTCCTACGGCGTTGTCGTGGGAAAATTTTGACCCACGCGCTTGATCAAGGGGTATGTTTTAGCTTCCCTTTTCGACTAAGTTTTTCATATTATATTCTTCGAAGAACATTCAAATTCTGTATTTTTGATGGAAATTTGAATAATACTTCACAGATGTAATGCAAAAAATTTAGGTGAATGGGAAAACGAAAAAGTCTTTGTTCGAGCGCGTGAGTCAGAATTTCTCCACGAAAACGCCATGGGATAAAACTTGAGCGTCGGGGTAGCAATTTTTGTAAATTTCAAAATTCAAAATTTTTCTGTGTAGTGCGAGCTGAACTCAAAACTGGCCGCTGAAATTTTAATTTGGGTCAAGGGCTTCTTCTGAGACCACTTTCCAACCGAATTCTGGGAGAGGGGGGAGACACTTGAACTTGATGAGGTTCCCAGTAAGCTATGTACACTGGCTCGACAGGGGATTATAGGAGGCTCGATAAAAATGAAAAAAACATTGACAAAATTGACGAATTCAACCCAATTCAGATCAATAGTTTATCAACTGGCATTTCATGGTGTATCATGAGGGCTTTGGAGTTGGTTTTCGAAATTCCAGCTGATTGTCATCTCATATAGTATTTTTACTCAACTATGGAAATTATTCTGGTCAACTTCACTGAGTTGAGGGTTAGTATAGTATGTATTGAAGTAAATGTGATGTATGCTCAGGTGTTTGTTAGCTGAATAATTTCAATCTTTTTTCTATTTTTAAATTGCAATCTAAATGTAAATCATCGAGTTTGGTGATCCAGCCTTGCTGCGTTTTGGACTTATGATTCGAATTTATGAACAATGAACAATCGCGTGAACGTTCACTCCATTTAGTTGCATTTTTATCTGTGTTTTTTGAAGTCGTAACCGGAACGTTCATTACTTTATCAGTCAATTTCATGCTGATTGAAGCTGTTGATCAAGAACATGACGCGATCCTCTCCGTCGGTGATTCATTCCTGTACACTTATACTGGAAGGTAAATTGTTTTTAAACGGACCATTCTGCTAGAATATCTTTCTATATCAATCAATTTGTACGTAAGGTCTAAAATTCGGTGGTATCATGAAATAGAGCGGTTGTATAATCCTGCTAGGCCAATGAGGGCGTGGATTATTCTGCACTCCTGATTCCTGTGCCCTGTTATATTATTCCCCCCACCATGACTTTGCTGATTCTAGTTGATACTGACCGTAGAGGGGGATGCTCAAATTCCACGATGTGATCAATAAAATTGAAAAATTTGTAACTGAAGCTTGAGGCTCATAATTGTCCATAGAAGCTCACCAGACAGTGATCTGTGCTCTTCTCAGAGGTCCAGATTTAAACCAAGTAAGTACTCAATAAAACTAGCTACTTGATGACATCCCTGTCGTCTTGAAGTCGGCTTCCTCTTGCAAAAATTACGAAGGGAGATGATCGATGTTGAAAGCTCAATCCTTGTTGACATAGAAGTGGCTGATGAAGCCTCCCCCCCCCCGTCTGAAAAGAATCAACGAAGGATGAACTGAATTGGGTAAGGAAATCTTATCGTATACTCGTAATTTCCACTGTTTTTCAAAAATTGGATAGTAATTTTTTAGAGGTTTGATTTATTCAGTTTCTTTCAAGTGAATATTTGACTTTTATTTTAGAACTGGTTCGGTTCCTATTTTTGATGTGGGTAGGTGCACATCATAGCATGTACAATATTTTGAACACAGCTGTTTGTATTTGAATATTTCATTCCTCAGGCCTCAACACACTCAACCCCCTAGTTCTATAATAACAATTTTCAGGATTTTTAGACTTTTGAGAAAAAGAGGTCTCATGTCAATGATGGCCAAATGTGCTGGAGTGTGAAGTCTTGTTAATCTGGGCACTGTGGCTCTGATGAAATAAAAAACACGTTGTGTTCGATACTTCTCAGATTTTTTCTCATTTTTAAGGCCATAAGTGAGTTAAAAGTGTATAAAAACCACTCTTCTGCCCTCCAAAAAAGTGAAACATGTTTAAAAAAATCAAAAAAAAACTCTCACCTTTGGAAATTTGACATATTTAGGAGTTTGCTTCTCGGGATACCACTGGAAAATGATTTCTGCGATTGCTGCTCTGAACACTGCTTTCATTAAATTACAGTTCACATCGAATTACATTAAAATACGAATTAAATTTTTCACAAGTTGCTAGTTGCCGCTTATGTAGCAGTCTACAAAAATATTATAGAAAACCGCGACCCAACCGAGTTTTGTATTAGATGAAATCCTAAATAATGAGAAATGGACTACACTTGAGTTTTTGAAGTGTCGCATCATAGGTGTATCAAGTCTAAAAAATAAAACTTACTATTCATGTTACTTTGTCCGGTCTATTATAGTTCGGTCGCTCTTGCTAGTCGAAGGGTTACAGTTTTCACAACTGTACGCATTCTTTTTTAAATGAGTTGGATGGGGGCAAACGTCTCCTCTCTTAGAGCACACGTCTCCCTTTCAGAGACAACTCTGAGGAAACAAATTTTTCTAGACGATTTCGGCTCAATAATATTATAAAGTTCTTCTCTGAATTTGTTAAATATTCCCAGACGTTTTTTTTTTCGATCCACTCCCACAGGGAATCTCATGAAATGTCCTAGAGGGATTTGGATGGAAAGTCACCCCAGTGGAAGCCCTTGGCCCAAGTACCACACCATTAAAATTATAGCTACCAGTTTTGAGTTCAGCTCCCACAGCGAAAGCGTGAGTCAGAATTTTTCCACGAAAACGCCCTGGGAAAAAACTGAGCGTCGGGGTAGCGTTTTCTGTAGGGAGTTCAATTCAAAATTGGCCGCTGAGTCTTTTCGCTCATTTTGTTATGTTCCCTGAAAGGAAACTTTTCCAAGGTATCTATTGGAACTCCTTAAACTAGATTTTGATGATTTCTGACCCACCCAGCTTTGTAATATTCGTTGAATTTTTGATTTTGAAACTAAAATCACTTACCTACTAATTTGTTGTTGACAATTCGGCACGTTTAAGGTTCAAACGCCATCCATCATGTTCGTAGGCTAATTGGCATCATTTACGTGCAAGAAACACTGGCGCGGCACAAAATTGGCCTATACAATTTTCGAAGGAGTAAATTTTTGAGATTTGATCATAGGAATTTCACCTTAAGGCGGATTTTTCGTAGATGAGTCATATTGATGTATATAAAAAAAGACCTAAAGGTGAATTACTTACCTAGAAAAAAGTTCATTCGAGTGTGAATTCTGTCCACAAGAGTGGCGCACTGGTGAGAGGGGCAAAGGGGGCAGTTGTGGTTTCTTCCTGTACTATAATATAATACTACATAAATATCTCAACAACGCAATAAATTGTCTTCACTTTTGAACCAGTTTTTTCGCAAAAATTTCGCAAGTACTACTGGATTATCTTATGCATGGTGCAACTACCTATCTCATCTGATATCATTTCTCATTCTATCTATAACACTACACTGAAATTAAATCATGGCTGCACTCAAATAATGAAATTCATTTCCATTTTAGGAGAACATGCTTAGCTTTTCTCTTTTTCAAATACTTGGAAATTTTTTTTTTACAAATTAGACTACCCACTCGTCTTTTTAAATCCATTAATCGATGTCTGAAATTGGTAATTTTTTTCGCAGTTTTGAGTACCAAATAATGTCGAGAGCTTTTATCAACCTTTTCTTACAAGATTTCAAAATTCTAACAAAATTTCGGAAAAATAATTATTGATAGTGTGACATTATTTCACCTATTATTGCGATTTTTTGTCCAAATTTTTTCAAATTAGACCAGACTTGAGTTTATCGAGTGTCTCATCATGCGCGTATCAGGTCTTAAAAATTAAACTTACCTCGTGACATAACGCATCTCCGATGATCATTACTCCATTCAAGAAGTACGTATCGATTGATTTTTCACCATCAGAATTACAGCGATATCTGCCACGAGTATTAATGTCTTCGATCCGTTGAATACTGTTCTCGCTACAATGACCATACATAATATCGTATCTTTCAAGATCACATAGGTATTACCACTTACTTAAAAGAAAATATTTTCAAAACACGATCTTACCAAAGAATGGACAATTTACAAATTTTCAACATCTCAGTGAAACCATAAAAGTGGTCTTGGATTTTGGCGGCAATGACCTGGGCAGACAAAAATCTCAAATAGGTACACAGTAGGCATATTTTTAAATAGGATAATTCTCTTTTGAATAAGTTGGATGGGGGCTATACAGCAAAAAACAACGATTTTTTTCAAAAATGTCTCGTTTCTGAGAGCCCATCATCTCCCTCCCATGGTCAACTCTGGGGAAACAAATTTTTCTGGGCGATTTTCAACTCAAAATCCCAGCTGATTGGTCAATATTCCTTGGTATTTTTTTTATCCACTCCAACAGGGAACCTTATGAAGTGTCCTCCAGGGATTTGGATGGCAAGTTGTCCTAGTGGAAGCCCTTTAACCCAAGTACCACACTATTAAAATTATAGCTGCCATTTTTGAGTTTAGTCGCCACAGTAAAATTTTGAATTTTGAAATTTTCAGAAACCACTACTCCGAAGCTCATGTTTTTCCCACGGCGTTGTCGTGGGAAAATTTTGACCCACGCGCTTGACCAAGACGTATGTTTTATTTTCCCTCTTTGACTAAATTTTTCATATTATATTTTTCGAAAAATATTTAAATTCTGTATTTTTGATGGAAATTTGAATAATACTTGAAAGATGTAATATGAAAAATTTAATTGAATGGGAAAACAAAAGAAAGTCCAATGTGCAAGCGCGTGAGTCAGAATTTTTCCACGAAAACATCGCGGGAAAAAAACTGAGCCTTCGTGGTAGTGATTTTTGAAAATTTTCCAACTCAAAATTTTTTTTGTGGGAGCTGAACTAAAACTGGCCGCTGAAATTTTAATGTTTTGTTACTTGGGCCAAAGGCTACTTCTAAGACCTTTTTCCAACCAAATTCCAGGGGAGACACTTGATGAGGTTCCCAGTAAGCCAACACTGGCTCGACAGGGGATTGGGAGTTTCCAACATAGCACGATTCAATTTGATCGATGAAATTGAAAATAACTTTGAAAAAATTGACAAATTCGGATCAATGGTGTATTAATGAAGGTTTTAGAGTTGGTTTTCGAAATCCCAGCTGATTGTAATGTTATTATATTTTAACTCAACTATGAAAATGATGCTTATCCACTTCGCCGAGCTGAGGGTTATAATATTGAGGAGATGTAATATGTGATTGTGTATGCTCAAATGCTCGTCAACTTTTTTTTTTATTTTTAAATTGCAATCTAAATTGAAACCATCGAGTTTGGTGATCCAGGCTTGCTGCCTTTTAAACTAAAATGATTCGAATTTATGAACAATGAACAATCTCGTGAACGTTCACTCCACTTATGTTCATTTTTATCAAGGTTTCTCGAAGTCGTGACCAAAACGTTCATTTCTTTATCTGCAATTTGGTGCTGTTTGAAGCTGTAGCTCAAGAACATGACGCGATCCTCTCCGTCAATGTTTCATTCCTGTACCTACTCTTTAGTGACATTGCTCGGCTGAAATATCCTCATGTATTAATCAATTTTACATAAGGACTAAAATTCAGTGGTATTATGGAATGAAGCGTTTGTATAATCCTGCTACGCCAATCAGGGTGTGGATTATTCTGCACTCCTGATTCCTGTGTCCTGTTATTTAATTCCCCCATCATTGACTCCGCTGATTTCAATGAAAACTGACATTGGTGAGGGTGCTTAAATTCCACAAGGTGATCAATATAATTGAAAAATTAGTAACTGAAGCACGAGGCTCATCATTGTCCATAGAAGCTCACCAGACAGTGATCTGTGCTCTTTTCAGAGGTCAAGATGTAAACCAAGTACATAATACTCTATAAAAATAGCATGTCTGATGACATTCCTGTCGTCTTGAAGTCAACTTCCTCCTGCCTAAATATAAGGAAGGGAGATGATCGATGTTGAAAGCTCAATCCTTGTTGACATAGAAGTAGCTGATGAAGCCCCTCCCCCCATCTGAAAAGAATCAGCGAAGGATTAAGTGAATTGGTAAGGAAATCTGATCGAGGAATTTCCACTGTTTTTCAAAAGTTTGATAGTAATTTTTTAGAGATTTGATTTATTCAGTTTTTTTCAAGCGAATATTCGACTTTTATTTTATAAATGGTTCGGCTCCTACTTTTTACGTACACATCATAACATACATGTGCAATATTTTGAACACTGTTTACTGTTTATATTTGAATCTTTCATTCCTCAGGCCTCAACACACTCAATCCCCTACGGTAAGATTGCAGTGTAGACTTTTTGACTTTTTCAACTTTTAAGAAAAAGAGGTCTCATGTCAATGGTGGCCAAATGTGCTGGAATAAACGTATTGAAAATTTCAGTTCTAGAAGTTTTATTAGATCTAGTTCTTCGATTTTTTTTCTCATTTCCGAGATCACAAGTGAGTTATACATGAATAAAAACCACTCTTCTGCCCTCTGAAAAAGTGAAACATCTTAAAAAAACGAAAAAACCGCTCACTTTCGAAAAGTTGCTGTATTTGAAAGTTCAAATCACACAATTGTTACCTACTCGGTTAAGATTCAGGGGCATTCTGAAAATTTACAAGTACATCTAGGTAAGAGTACCACCTCCATCTCCAAGTTATAAAAATCAAAAGAATTTCCGGGTCAGAATTCCTTTTACGTAACATAAGTACATCTAATTATTTTTATATTCAAATTTAGGCTAATCAAAGTTCCACTTTTGTATTATTCAGAATGAGGGAGAAATCAAAACTTGTAAATAAAGCTTTTCCAATGAAGATGCGGACCAAGCTCCGATTGAAATGTAGGTATTATTTTTGTTGAATTTCCAAGGCATTTGACTTCCCTTGCTCTAAAAGTTTGTATTGGGATCTTGATACTCCAAGTGTTGGTGGAATACTTCTTTTAAATTTTTATCCAGAAAAAATTCTTGGAAGGAAAACATTCAGTTATCGAGGAATTCAATTTTGAAATTGAAATCATCCTAACCCCTTTTATCTCTCGCCTTCCCAGTAGGTATTACAACCTTCATAAACACACTGTAAAAGGTCGTGGATCAATTGATGAAATGGACTGCTGATGGTAGTTGATGTTTAAAAGCGGAAAAATCAATAATTGATTACTTACTTATTTCACACCAAAAAAAAAAGGAATAGTTTGTGTTCCTCCTGTGTAGAAAAAACGAGATATTTACTACAAGTTTACCACAAAGTAGGTGGTATATCACTGATTTACTCTTGATATACCATCAAATTGTGGTATACCACTAGTAAATGTAAAAAGTAAAATTTACTACTGGTATATAATTTCCTGAAAATGTAAATGCAAAAGTTTACTACTGGTTTACCATTTAGTAAATTTAACTACATGGTAAACCAATGGTAAATGAAAGATGTAAAATTTACCACTGGTTTACTATATTTTGATAATGTTTTACTATCTAAAAAGTGAAACGCATGTTGTAATACCACTGGTAAATGTAAGGAGGTAAATTTTACCATTGCTTATACCAAGCAAAGCATTGTTTGATTCGCTGAAGGATAAAGTTATTCATGTCCAAACTTTATAGGTTATTCACAATTTTTTTGAACTTTTTTCATCAAGTTTGAAGTTTTTTAAGCACATGCGTTCTAAAATTCAGTTCTAGATAATTTATATGGTATTTTATTGGGGAAAAAATGAGAAAAAGCACTCAAAAACGTAACATTACTTTGTAGAAATCTTCAAAAAACCTTATAATTACAAAATAATGTCATCCATTCAGAAAAATAAATATTTCTTGGGGACTGGTAAGATATAATATCAAATATTTTTCATGAACAAATTTTTTATCAAGGTTTTTCAGGTGTTTTTCTGATTTTCAGATGATATTTTTTCAAAACTTCAAGTAGGATTATACTAGATTCATGTAATTGTATTCCTACCCTATATAAACTACAAACTATACCCATTTTCAGTGAAAAAATGTGCACTTCATCACATATATCCTCATAAAAAGTCAGTAAAACAAAGTGTGCAATCTGGTATCATCTGTAAAATATCACCCCATAAAATATTTTTGCAAAAAATGAAAGAAAATAAATATAAATAAAATCATCACATCTCCAAAATTTGACTAAGTCCAACTTTACCAAACATATAAACCCATATAACACCATTCCCATCACCGAACACAGTAGCCTAGTTGTCAGTGCAGAGTAGCTTACATATTATTCGTATGTTTTCCATGGTAGGAATTCATATTGCGTTGTAGAAAAGCCACATTGCTGTTCAAACTTTGCAAAACTCTTCAGAAATTTTTATTCGAGAAATTGGTCTGAAAATTAAGATTGTGGCATTTTTTGGGAGAAAATAATACAGAAATTGATTTTTATCATTGTTTGAAAAATTAAAGGCTAGCGCACAATTAGAAGATACTAATCGATTGGGTTGGTCTTTTTGCTCATTTCGGTGTGTTCCCCAAGATGTAACTTCTTCATGGTATCTATTGGAACTCCCAAAACTAGATTAATTTGATGATTTATGACCCACCCAGCTTTGTAAGATTCATCGAATTTTTGGTTTTGAAAGGAAATTCACTTACCTACCAATCCATATTCTTTGGTTTATACCTAGTCCACAAATTCTCATTTTACCACTTGTTTGTCGACTGTTACAAGCCCCATTTTACGCTTGATGAGACATTTTTCGATTACACGTTGTCTTTTCCATTTTAAGTGGGTTCGATTTACGCCCAAAAGTAGGTATCCTTTGCTAGGAAATTTTTGAACAATGGGTATGTTTTCTGCTTTACCTAAATTTGATTTTTAAAAAAAGGTGACATTGACAGGAAGTTGGCAGGATTTACTTCAAGATTTTCAAATTCTGACAGGACGTCTGAAATTGGTCATTTTTTTCCAAGTCTTTAAGAGTACCAAATGACGTCAAATTTTTTCGAATCATACTAGACTCGAGTTTTTCAATAAGGTATCGCATCATAGCGGTATTTAGTCTAAAAAATTAAACTTACCTCTGCTATTTACCTGTGTCTTCATAATTTCATCAGTTCCCGCTTCTACCAAGAGTCCAGCTTCTTCCTAGTTGAGAGTTATAGTTTTCACAATTGGTCTCATGCTTTTTTGAATAAGTTGGATGGGTGCGGCTAGAGCGAAATTTTTCGAAAACGTCTCTTCTCTTAGATTTTACATCTCCGCGCTTCCAGATACAACTCTAGGCATCGAATTTGGTGATCCAGACTTGCTGCCATCTGGACTACTGATTCGAATTTATGAACAATGAACGAACACGTAAACGTTCACTCCATTTATGTTCATTTTTATCCAAGTTCCTTGGTGTCGTGACCAAAAACGTTCATTTCTTTGTTTGGAATTTAGTGCTGTTTGAAGCTGGAGCTCAAGAACATGACGCGATCCTCTCCGTCAATGTTTCATTCCTGTACACTTTCTGGTCAGTAGCAAGCATAACAATCCGCTAGAATATCTTTCTATATCAATCAATTGTACAACAACTGAAGTGTGAGGCTTGTAATTGTCCTCAGAAGCTTACCAGACAGTGATCTGTACTCTTCTCAGAGGTTAAGATGTAAAACTACAGAAATAGCTGCCTGATGACATTCCTGTCGTTTTGAAATCGACTTCTTCTTGCCAAAATAAGGAAGGGAGATGATCGATGTTGTAAGCTCAATCCTTGTTAACATAGAAGTAGCTAATGATGCCACATCCCCTCCCCTTCTGAAATAATCAGCGAATGGTAGGTGAACTGAATTGGTAAGGAATGCTTATCGAACAATTTCTACTGTTTTTCACAACTTGGACAATAATTTTTTAGAGGTTGAATTTATTCAGTTTCTTTCGAACGAATATTTGACTTTTATTTAATAACTGGTTCGATTCCTACTTTTTACGTACATAGGTACACCATCATAACATGTACAATTATTTTGAATACTGTTTGTACGTATTTGAATCTTTCATTCCTCAGGCCTCAACACACTCAACTTCCCCACTTACAGGAACACTGAACTGCGTGCTACATTCTTGCTCCGGTGTTTTGGATTTTAAAAAAAGGGATGTCGCGTCAATGGTGGCCAAATGTGCAGGAAACGTTTTGAAAATTTCAGTCCCAGAAGTTCTATTGGATCTCGGAACTGTGGCTGTGATGAAATTAAAAACACTTTGTGTTCGATATTTCTCCAATTTTATTCTCATTTCTAGGACCGCAAGTGAGTTAAAAGTGTATAAAAACCACTGTTCTGCTCTTCGAAAAAGTGAAACATCTTAAAAAATCTAAAAAACCGCTCACTTTGGGAAAGTTGCTGCATTTGGGAGTTTCAGCTTCTCGGTTAACATTCAAGGGAATTCTGAAAATCACCACAACACGTCGCGTCGCTTCTCAAAATCAAATCTTTTGTTCAACAATTCAGACACGAGGAATGAGTTTGCAACTGCCACAATCAATACTGATCAAATTCACAATTACTTTGTCATTCTTGTAGCTTATTCAGATACCACGGGAAAATGATTTCTGCGATTGCTGATTTGAACACTGTTTTCATTAAATTACAGTTCACATCGAATTCCATTAAAATACGAATTACATTTTTCACATCGAACAATAAAATCCATCGAGTGTACTATGCAACCCAATAACGTCGGTTAAATACCTACTTCTTTCAACGATATCGATTACAAGTAGCTATACGAGCACCACCTCCAAGTTACCTGTACAGTTCACATCGAGCTTCACGCAAAAACCAATTTTATTTATTTCCAGTGATTTTTCGCATGTACATAAAACAATAAAATGCATCGTGTAACTACACAGCGACCACAGCGTGTTTTATTATACACAGAAATCATAAAAATATTATAGAAAACCGCGACCCAACCGAGTTTCATATTTGATGAAATCCTAAATAATGAGAACTGGACTACACTTGAGTTTTTGAAGTGTCACATCATCGTATAAAGTCTAAAAAATTAAACTTACTATTAATGTTACATTGCCCGGTCAATTAGTCTGTCGAGATCGAATGTAGCTTCCTGCTAGTCGAAGAATTACAGTTTTCACAACTGTACGCATTCTTTTTTAAATGAGTTGGATGGAGGCAAACGTCTCCTCTCTTATAGCCCACATCTCCTTTCCAGAGACAACTCTGTGGAAACACATTTTTCTAGACGATTTCGGCTCAAAATAGTACTATAAAGATCTCCTCTGAATTTGGTCAATATTCCCAGACGTTTTTTTTTTCGATCCACTCCAACAGGGAATCTCATGAAATGTCCTCCAGGGATTTGGATGGAAAGTCATCTCAGTGGAAGCCCTTGGCCCAAGTACCACACCATTAAAATTATAGCTACCAGTTTTGAGTTCAGCTCCCACAGTAAAATTGTGAATTTTGAAATTTTCAAAATCCGTCACACCGCGACGCTCAGGTTTTCCCACGGCGTTGTCGTGGGAAAATTTTGATCCACGCGCTTCACCAAGGCCTATGTTTTACTTTTCTTTTTCGACTAAATTTTTCATATTATGTACTCGTATATGTATTTTTCGAAAAATATTCAAATTCTGTATTTTCGATGGAAATTTGAATAATACTTAAAAGATGTATGTAAGGGTAAGGGCACCAATTATGGACCAGTCCGCAATATGGACCAGCGCCCGTTCTCATTGGTAATTAGCGCAATCTGTCAGGAAAAAATGTATTCTGATGTATTTTTCATCAAAAAAACGAATGAGATAAAAATTACAACTGTAAAGTCAAAACTTGCTGAGAAATTTACAAAAAACTGTTTTGAGACACTGAAAAATTTTTTCAGTGTGTTTTTAAACTTTTATTAAAATATATATGTGGTGTAATTTTCTAAATGGCATTGATGTTTATAATATAAAAAAAGGATGTAGTTTCTGCTGGAGTGATCAGTTTTTGCTAAAAATGAGGGTATGTACAGAAATTTTTGGTGCAAAGTTTTTTTTTATGGGGTGCGCTAATATGGACCACCTGTGATATTGAACTTTTTACTCATTTTTTACAGCCGCTGAAAAGGGGAATGCTTGAAATACTTTTTTTTGTTCATTTCTACTAATAAATATAATGTTTTGAAACGTAAAAATATGTTTATTTTGAAATTATTCTTTAGGTGATCCATATTAGACGTCCAAAATTTTGAACTGTCATTTTGACACTCGTCATTCAACAATTTGAAAAAAATATTCAAAATTAACCTGAACTGCTTAGAATAAGTTTTTTTGTTCATTTCTACAAATAAATATGACCTTTTGAAAAATGTGAAAGTATGTTTATTTTGAAATTTTATAGGTGGTCCATATTAGGCGTCCAAAATTTCGAACTGTCATTTTGACACTCATCACTCAACAATAAAAAAAACATACTTAAAGTTGACCTTCACCCCTGAAGTTTTGTACAGTGTTGGTGGAAGGATGGAACTTCATTTTAAGCCTTTGTGGAGGTTTCTACCTCCTATAGTTTTCAAGTGACAATCCTCCAAAAAAAAGTGGTCCATATTTGGTGCCTCTACCCTTAATATGAAAAATTTAATTAAATGGGAAAACACAAGAAGTCCAATGTGCAAGCTCCCAGTAAGCTATGTACAAAAGTGCTCGACAGGGGATTTTCACTGGTTTTCAAAAGTTTGATAGTAATTTTTTAGAGATTTGATTTATTCAGTTTCTTTCAAGTGAATATTTGACTTTTATTTTAGAACTGGTTTTTTTCCTATTTTTGATGTAGGTAGATAAGTACACATCATAGCATGTACAATATTTTGAACACTGTTTGTATTTGAATCTTTCATTCCGCAGGCCTCAACACACTCAACCCCCTACATTATACCATTTTTAGCATTTTTAGACTTTTAAGAAAAAGAGATTTCATCTCAATGATGGCCAAATGTGCTGGAGTGTGAACGTATTTGAAATTTCAGCCCTAGAAGTCCTGTTAATCTGGTCACTGTGGCTTTGATGAAATAAAAAACACGTTGTGTTCGATACTTCTCAGATTTTTTTCTCATTTTCAAGGCCATAAGTGAGTTAAAAGTGTATAAAAACCACTCTTCTGCACTCCAAAAAAGTGAAACATGTTAAAAAAATAATAAAAAACCACTCACTTTTGGAAATTAGCTGTATTTGGGAGTAGGGTAAAAATTCTAGGGTATTCTGCAAATCATTATAACGTCGCTTCTCAAAATCAAATCTTTTGTTCAACAATTCAGACTCGAGCAATGAGTTTGCAACTACCACAATGAATAGGTTTCTGATCAAATTCACAAATACTTTGTCATTCATGATGCTTTAGATACATCTGGAAAATTATTCTTGTGCCCGCGGAATGCTGCTTTGAGCTGTTTTTCATCAAGTTATAGTTCATGTCGAATTCCATTCAAATACGAATTACATTTTTCACATCGAACAATAAAATCCATCGAGTGCACTATGCAACCAAATAACGTCGGTTAAATACCTACTTCTTTCAACGATATAGATTACAAGTAGCTATACGAGCACCACCTCCAAGTTACCTATACAGTTCATCATCGAGCTTCACTCAAAAACAAATTCCAGTGATTTTTCGCATATAAAACAATATTGATTTGATACCCATAGATTTTTTTAGGTTTTTAAAGAAAAATCACTTACCAATTTTATGGCTGTTCTTTTAATCTATTTCATTATTCGGCGGAGCTTCTAAATGTCGTTATTTTTAAGATCTGAGGACAAGGAGTGCCTCAAATTTGAAAATTACCTTTCTTTGGACAAAATTTTCATAGCGATTTTCGAATTATACGAGTCAACCATTGCAGTCTGTCATACCTTAACCCAAGTTACAGGAAGGTAAAAATTGGTGAAAAATTGTCTTTTTTCTATGTTTTTCATACAAAGTTTCATGGTTCTTCAATACCCAGCAAAATGTTAACCAAGAGATGTTCCAATGTCAATTCACAATTAATAGGCTACAGATTCAAAACAATAAATTTAGATCTGGAGCCACTTCCTATGCCTCTTCCTCTAGGGGGTACAGCGGTAGCCGATCTCAAATAATTTGAGAATCGTAATCAACTAGCAATGTTCTTGTGGAATAATGGAATACTATGTGCTTGCTGTATTTCAACTGCTGAAGCCTTTGAAATAATGACCCTGCTGCAATTATGCATTGGTTTTCATTTACCTACTTTTTTCACAATTTAAGAGGATGCAATTGTGGAAAGTGAAGGATGAAATTTTGAGGTAAAACAGATATTAGGCATACATATTGAGGTTAAGGGTTTTCTAGGATGCCCACTTCATTTCTTTTCTATCTCCCTCTCTCTGTTCGTTCAAATTATGAAATCGACAACGTATTGAAATTCACAGAGGCCTCGTGTTTGAAAAATGAGTGGATTTTTGAATTAGGTAATTACATCGATAAATTGACGAATAATGATGCCTTACACATTATGCTGTCTAATTATGATAGCTTAAATGACCTTTTTTTAAACGTATACTCTCAACAAATGATGATGCCTTACTTACATACACATTTAAATTCTGTTCTTATACCTATTCAAATACGTCGCTGGTGAGAGTTTTAGAGGCTGTACCCAAAAATTAGCCAATACTGTATTCTGCTCTTTCAAATTATAATAACCCCAAAGAATTAACATAATCGTGACAATTTTATGGTTAAAACAATAAATTCTTATCCCGCACTTTTGAAAGCGACAATGTTGAAGTATTACTGTATTTCACTTCTTCTTCTTCTTCTTCTTCTTCAAAAAAAAAAAACTTACTGACATAAACAAAATACAAAAAGACAAAATTATGTAATAATCTTCATTAAAAAAATACGAATGAGAAAATCAAGAAGAATGAAAAAAAAAGTAATTTATCCGCAACAATTACTGAGGTGCAGCTCTCGTGTAATCTTTTCAGTCTAACCTACAAATTGAGCTCACTGGTTGATATAGGGCATAATAAATGTTCACCATATGACCAGAGCAAAAGTGCTGCACCAAATGATGCAATGAATATAAATAATTATAAAAATTTGCGCACTCACAAAAATAAAAAAAATAATTACAAATTCGTGTAGGTACATACGAGTTACACCAATCGCAATAAATCTTCATTTTTATCAAGGTTTCTTGAAGTCGTCACCAAACCGTTCATTTCTTTATCTGCAATTTGATGCTGTTTGAAGCTGTAGCTCAAGAACATGACGTGGCCCTCTGCGTCAATGTTTCACTCCTGTACTCTTATGGTGATTTATAATACATGAACATGATCGGGACATGGTTCTAGACTACAATCTGTGCTCTTCTCAGAGGTCAAGATTGAAACCAAGTAAGTACCTACTCAATAAATCAGTTGCTTGGTGATATTCCTCTCGTTTTGAAGACGGCTTCCTCTTGCCAAAATAAAGGAAGGAGGTGATCGATGGTGAAAGCTCAGTCCTTGATGGCATAGAAGTAGATGATGAAGCCCCCCCCCAATCCGAAAATAATCAACGAATGATAAACTGAATTTGTAAGGAAATCTCATCAAACAATTTCCACTGTTTTTCTAAAGTTTGGTAGTCATTTTTCAGAGGTTTAATTTATTCAGTTTTTTTCAAGCGAATATTTGACTTTTATTTTATAAATGGTTCGGTTCCTACTTTTTACGTAGGTACACATCATAACATGTACAATATTTTGAACACTGTTTGTATTTAAATCTTTCATTCCTCAGGCCTCAACACACTCAACTTCCCCACTTTCAGAAACAGCGATGCTTCGAATTGCTCGGGTGTTTTTGATTTTCAAAAAAAGAGGTCCCTCGCTTCAATGGTGGCCAAATGTGCTTGAAACGGTTTGAAAATTTCAGTCCCAGAAGTTCTATGTATTAGATTTCGGAAATGCGGCTGTGATGAAATGAAAAAACACTTTGTGTTCGATATTTCTTCGATTTTATTCTCACTTCTAAGACCCCAAGTGAGTTAAAGAGTATAAAAACCACTCTTCTGCCCTCTGAAAAAGTGAAACATCTTAAAAAATCGAAAAAACCACTCACTACCTTGGAATTTTTTTTATTTGGAAGTAACGAGATGATATACATCGAAATGTGGGATTTTCTGCGAGCAGGAGGATACTTTTTACTCATTTTCGACTCGGATACGATTCAGGAGCATTCTGAAAATCACCACAACGCGTCGCTTCTCAAAATCAAATCTTCTGTTAAACAATTCAGACTCGAGCAATGAGTTTGCAACTACTACAATCAATACTGACCAAATTCACGAATACTTTGTCATTCTCGATGCTTTAGGTACCACTGGAATTCCATTCAAATACGAATTACATTTTTCACATCGAACAATAAAATTCATCGAGTGCACTATGCAACCAAATAACGTCAATTAAATACCTACTTCTTTCAACGATATCGATTACAAGTAGCTATACGAGCACCATCTCAAAGTTACCTATACAGCTCACATCGAGCTTCACTCAAAAACCAATTTATTTCCAGTGATGTTTCGCATATAGGTAAAACAATAAAATGCATCGTGTAACTACACACAGCGTGTTTTATTATACAGAAATCATAAAAATATTATAGAAAACCGCGACCCAACCGAGTTTCGTTTTAGATGAAATCCTAAATAATGAGAACTGAGAGTTTTTATTATTACAAACGTTTCATATTTTTTTTCCTTTCAATTGCTGTTGTTAATTTTTTCCTGGAATTGAAATACCTTTGCGGGAGAATGAACTCTCGACGATATTCATTGAGTTTCTGGATGAATTTTTATTCGTTTTTTTTCTTATTCGTGAAATGCAATTAATACGGGTTCGTTTCAGTTTACTATGGTTTTGGATGTGGATGTGAGTGTGATTTTTTTCCTCGTACAAATTGATAATTATTTGTGTAAATTTTGTGGTGCTGCGGAGGTTCTGTTGTTGTGGTTATTGATCTTCTTTGCTGTTGAGTTTGATACACATAGATTTTTTTAGGTTTTCAAAGTAAAATCATTTACCAATTATTTATTCAGCTCATTTGAGTTTGAAAATGTCGAAATTTTTTAAATCCGAGGAGAAGGAGTGCCTCAAATTTGAAATTTTGCAGCTGAGTTTTCTGTCTTTTTTCTCAAAAATACTTGCACCAAAAATTCAGGTATTGAACTTGTACAACGTACCTTTCTTTGGACGAAATTTTCATTGCGATTTTTGAATTATACGAGTCAACCATCGCAGCCAAAGTTACAGGGAGGTGAAAAGTGGTGAAAAATTGGAATTTTTATTGATTTATTTTTTTTTTGCATAAATTCCATGGTTTTTCAATACAAAGCAAAATGTTGGCCAAAAGATGTTCCAATGTCAATTTTTAAATAATTGGCCACAAATTCAAACAGTAAATTTAGATCTGAAGCCACTTCCCATACCTCTTTCTCTGAGGGGTAGCGGTAGCCGATCTCAAATAATTTGAACATTGTAACCCACCAACAATTTTCTTGTGGAATAATGGAATACTACTTGCTTTATTTCAACCTCATGAAGCACTTTTACTTTGTATTTCTTTAATTGTGTTTTACCTGATTCAAGGGGATGCAATTGTGGAGTGTGAGTGACAAAATTTTAATGTAAAATCGATACACGTATTGAGATTATGGTTTTATAGGATGTCGACCTTATCCCTCCTCTACATCTCACCCTCACTGTTCGCTCAAATTGTTAAATCGACTACATACGTATTCAAACTCATGGAGGCTTCGTATATGAAAAGTGATTGGATTTTCAAATTTATGCCCTCAAAAAATTGACCAATGATGATGCCTTACACATACTTGATATTCGTCATTATTCTAGTTAGTAAATATGATGATGCCTTACTTACATACACATTTCAATTCTGTTCTATGCTGATAATGTATTCTAAAAATTATTTTTTACCATGTCGCTGAATAAGGGTTCAGAGAGGCAGGATCCAAAAGCTAATCGGATACCGAATTCTGCACTTTCACATTATGATACTTCGAATAACCTTCTTTTTGTTTGGAGGGGGATTTCTATAAAAATAGGGGACCATGATTGATGAAGTGGGTCAAAAGTGGCTATGGATCTCCGACTCTTTTGTCCTTTTTTTGAAATTAACTATGAGGCCCAATTTTGTGAGAAAATAATTCCATATTTGTTACAAAATGATTATAAAAAACACCTACATCGTCACTGATGTTTGGCTTGTGCAGTAAAAATCTCCTGAATTACAAACGAAAATCTTCCGTATGCGCTTGCTGTGTTTGTTTGAATCTTTCATTCCTCAGGCCTCCCACAAAATTATATCTAATTACAATTTAGATCAGACTAGACCATTTCAAAAATTAATCCAATATTTGGAACCAAGATACGACTATATCTCGATTAATAATTCATAACAAGGACAAAATAGCCTCGTAGGTATCTACAAAGAAAGGGGAAAACTCTATGAGGGAGCATATCATAAAGAAACATCATGGTACCTTACCTTTATAACAGCTGAAAAAGGCCACCTGCAACTGCCTCCTTCTTCATGGGTTCATTTTCTATTCTACGATTTTAAAAATTGAGACTCTGAAAGGATCAAGTGTCTTTCGCTTACCCACAATAAAAAGCAAACGATTTTGACGACAATAGTGAAATTTGAGTACAACACAATTTAATAATTCAATAAATCTAATAATGAAATGTAATGATACCTATAACCTTGAAAACATGTCCCTCAGTTCAACCAAATTTTCAAGGTTTTTCCTCAGAAGTTGAAATCACAAGTTGACTATAGATACGTTCTTTGCATAATTCTCAATCAAAAGAAGTTTTTAATTAATGATAATACTTACAAACGTATTGTTGAAAAGTATGTAATATGTATAGTATCAATAACAAAGGAAATTGTAAAAAAAAGCTGGGGGGAGGACAGGTTCAACATCCAGGTTTGATTACCAAGCTTCTTTGAACTCTTGTGTCTGCCCCATTTTTTTTCCAATTTTTTTTGTTGTTGATCCTACATACCTGATACATACATTTGATATCATTAAATGGAAGCTTATTTTGAGTAAGAATCATGTAGGAGGTATCTCAGAGTCAACTCAGATTTAGCCGTCTACCACTTCCTTCAGCTGACGAAGTATTGATTCTACCGCTTTCACTTGGCTGAAACGTATCGATTCATCCTGTAACACCAATACAGCATGAATAATAAGGGATTCGGAAAGTCGAGTTTTTAAATGTACGAGTAATTTTGAAAGTGAGTTTTCCTTTAATAAGGTGTCTACAGGAACTTATTTTATGATTTTAACTCCTGAGGAAAAAACTTGAGAATTTGGTTGAATTATAGGGCAGTTTTCAAGATTTATATCACTACATTTTATTACTAAAATTTATGGATAATTTGTTGTATAATAGGTTCAATTTAAAATCAGAGGTAAGTCAACTGACCTAATACTTATAGCACCTTTACTTTCTTCCTCCAAATGTGGGCAGGTGTATGATTTTTTTGGGGGGTAGTTGGAGGATATGATAATTATGTACTTACTTTTTGATGGGTTATCCTAGGAAAATCACTTACTGACGTTCTTGATGAGTACGTCCATAATTAATTAAACAATGTGTGCAATTTACTTACTCCCTCATTGGAAACAAAAAAAGTAGGAAATAAACCCAGCATTTGTCAAATTTCGTCAAGATTTTCTCGCTACGCTGGTTTTATTCTCTTCTCTTGCACGTTGTTTATAACATCGTAACATGGGTGAATGTTTTAATTTTTTTCCTTCTTTTTTTTTTGTTTTTTCGTTGTTTGCCTTTTCTCCCCTTTCACTTTCAGCGCAACTATCGACTGACTAGTCAGCTGTTTAAAATGCTTCGAACATATTTTCTTTAAATTGAATTTCTTCTTCGCTTGTCTGTACTGTAACGCCATTGTAAATAGATCGAATCGAGAAGGAGGAAAAAATACCGGCTGTCTACTTCAGGTGAGATTTCACTTCACTTTTATTTCCAAATGTGTTATTTTTTTCATGTATATCTACCTGACTGAAAAGTATTGAAAAATTGATGAAAGTGGTAATTTTGATGGGTGTTGTAATTACCATGATTGGTGAATTTTTTAAGTGATTTCTGAATGTCTTTATCATAGAAAATGTGATTATCCCAAGCACTTGAAAAATTTATGTAAAATGAAACATACTAATCAACCCAGTTTCAATTTCTACCTTACTGACCTTACATGGAGTAATTCTCACCTGTCAGCTTTTAGTCTTTCAGATGTAGGTATACTTAGTGGTCGAATGCACGCAGCATTACATGAAAACTCTTCGGATCTGTAGGTAAAATTCGGAATTCTTATCATATCATACTTCAGTTATAATTAAAGCCCAGTCTAAATATTTTGTCTTGAATAACATTATTGTGAAGGGTGTTTTTCTCAATGGTTTATATCTAAAGCAAATATTGGTCGATCCTTTGTCAACGACCTCATTTTTTGGAGATATTAATATTGATCTCTCAAGTCTTACCTCATCTCCGATCTGAACTTCCATCTCACTGAATTGAATATTCTTTCAGGTTGGCACTCGGAAGCTTCAAAACATGAGACCATAGATGAGCACAAAAGCACAAACCAACTTGCAATTAGTCTAGTCGTTAACTAATTGTAACAGTATTGTTCTTCATTGGGTACTACCTATATTAATCTGCTCAAAACTTCAAAAGGACCATGTCATGAGGTTAATAATTATTCACCTAGACCCTGTCTTGGTTTTTGGGTTGCAGAAGTCAGTGCGATACTGATATCTTCGAAAAATATTGAAATATAGGTATACTATTTTTGTTGAATTTACAAGACATTTGACTTCCCTTGCTCTAAAAGTTCGTCTTGACAGTGTTAATGGAATACTTCTTTTGAATTTTTATTCAGAAAAATTCTTGGAAGGAAAAGATTCAGTTATCGAGGAATTCAATTCTGAAATTGAAGTCATCCTAACCCTTTTCATCTCTCCTCTTCCCACGATTACAACCTTCATAAACACTCTGCAAAAGATCGTGGATCAATTGACGAAATGGACCACTGATAGTTGATGTTTGGAAGCGGAAAAATCAAACATCGATTACTTACTCATTTTACATTGAAAAAAAAAAGGGTGAACATTCAATTTACAAATTAGGGGGTTTTCAAAGGAAGTATGTTGGTATGTATTTCCAAAGCTAATAAATTTAAAGATGCAAATATGAATACGAAAAGTGAACTTGATGGAAATTTTCTGCGAAATTTCATACCATGGCCGATATGTAAAAAGCAATATTTCTCTTGCAATCAACGAATAGATTTTCTGTTTTCTTCACAATCCATTCTTCTGTAATATTTTGTTGGAAAGTTTAGCTAAAATTCCAAAATTCAGCAAAGTAAACTCCAACACGTAGACCTATGAACCCGAACTGCTTGAATTAGCTTAAAGCTGTCCCTATCGCTTTGGGAGGAATAAAGGGGAAATAGAAATGAATTTGCCTTACCCAACTACCTACCTAATTTACTCGGATGCATTCATTTCAACTCTTTCAGATGAAGAATTATTCAAAAATTTGCGTACCTACCTGATTGGTTGAATAAATTGGGGTACTTTCGCATGGGATCAATTTTATCTTGTCTTTTTATCATTTATTGTTGTATCTTGTGTCCGAAATTGGCGACGAGGATTTTTTTGAATGATTAAATTTTTATGATTACTCTTGGTGTGATCAAAAATCAATTACGATAGATCATTCAGTGATCAGGATCTTTGAAAATCAATTTTTTCATCATTTTGAACATTGATAAGAAAGTATTGGCACTTGATTGATCCCATTCAGACTTGGAAAATCGAATTTAAAGAATCCATCGAAAGTTACAGTTCAATTAATTACTTACATAGAATAGATACAGCCATAGGTAATGGTTCAAGATAAAATAAAATCCGTACTATAAAAGATTTTCCTGATTTAGTTGATGTGATCAGGTCGTTAGCTGTGATGGAGATGAGATTCCTTGCGTTTCATATTAACTTTTTGTAATTTTATTTGCAGATGTTTAAAAACCAATTATCTACCTATAGTGTCTTTTTGGAACACTCATGATTTTAAAAAGAGGAAAAAAATTACTTTCTTGTGGAAGATTTCTATACCATACAGAAATTCATTCTGAGTTAAGGGTAATTTAAAAAAAATGAAATAAACACCGACTTTTAGAAATATTTTGTGAGAAACGAGAGTGTTTGGAAATTCAAGATTTTGCTCCATGTTGGTCTTCTTATATGACCTCCCCCCCCCCCTCTCATCGCGTAAAAAAGTAGAATTCTTACAAATACTTAATTTGATTTTCAAGAAAAAACGTTACTCCGTTCCACAATCAAAGTCGATCTCCTTGCATGGAGTTCCTCATACAAATAAAAAAATCAACACATATGAAAACACTTTGAAAATTTTTCATTTCTGGTATAAAACTTTCTTCACGTACTGATAGGTAACCCTCATCTATTCAAGAAATGTTCTACAAATTCTTTTTTGAAAATTCTTTATCGTGGTCAGACTTATTCTGAGTACCAATCTTTTCAAAAAAAAAAAAAAAAAAAAAACTCACTTGCTCCCTTCATAATGTTGTCTACTTACAACGGTGTGCTGATACTTGAGACAAATCAAAAGAATTTCCGGGTCAGAATTCTTTTTACGTAACATGGTACATCCTATTATTTTCATACTCAAATTTAGGGGAATCTAAGCTCCAATTTTCTGTTACCTATTCAGAATGAGGGGGAAATAAAAACTTGTAAATGAAGCTTTTCTAATGAAAGTGCGGACCAAGCTCCGAAATCTATTGAAATATACTTAGGTACTATTTTTGTTGAATGTCCAAGGCATTCGACTTCCCTTGCTCTAAAAGTTCGTCTTGGGATCTTGATACCCCAAGTGTTGAGGGAATAATTCCTTTAAATTTTCAGCCAGAAAAATTCTCGAAAGGAAAACATTCAGTTATCGAAGAATTCAATAATTTTTAAATTGAAGCCATCCCAACACCTTTCATCTCTCCCCTTCCTATGATTACAACCTTCATATACACTCCGCGAAAGGTCGTGGATCAATTGATGAAATGACCGTTGATTGTGGTTGATGTTTAAAAGCGGAAAAATCAATAATCGATTACTTACTCATGTGACATCGAAAAAAAAGGCTTGCGTTTTTCGTTCTTGTAGGTATGTTTATTAGGATTTTTTCCATAGCATGAATTCATATTGCGTTCTAGAAAAGCCACATTTCCATTCAAACGTTACAAGACCTCGTCAGAAATTTTTATTCGAGAAATTGTGCTAAAAATTAAGATTGTGGTATTTTTTGGGAGAAAAACGAAATTGGGTGATCATTCACTTTGGAAATTAGGGGGTTTTCAAAATAAGTATGTTGGTAGGGATTTCCAAAGCTAATAAATTTGAAGATGTATATTATGTAAGTATGCGAAAAGTAAACTTGTTGGGAAGTTTTCTGCGAAATTTCATACCATGAACGATATAGTTACATATAAAAAGCAACATCCCTCTTGCAATAAGCGAATGGCAGATGGTTTGTTGTTCGTCTTCCTGTTCCTCTTATTCTTCTTCTTGATCTTCAAAGCTGTCCTATTGGTTTGAGAGGAACAAAGGAGAAACAAGAATGAGGTTGCTTTACCCAACTACATATTTACTCGGCTGCATTCATTTCAATTCTTTTTGTTGAAGAATTCATTGAAGGTTTTACAGTTGAAGAATTATTCGAAAAGTTGTGTACATGATTAGTTGAATATATTGAGTGGCGTGGTTCGATGTGAAATACAACTGGGATACATTTTATGTCGTCTTTTTACCATTTATTGTTGTATCTTGTGTCCGAACTCTGAAATTGGCGAGGATTTCTGCAATGATGAAATTCTTGATCACTCTTGACAAATAAAAATCAATTACGATAGATCATTCAGTGATCAGGATCTTTTAAAAATCAATTTTTTCAACATTTTGAACATCGATATAAAAGTACTGGAAGGCACTTGATTGATCCCATTCAAACATGAAAAAATCGGCCCCTCTGAAGCTTCCTTCGAAAATTACATTTCAATTAATTACTTACATAGATAAAGCCATTGGCAATGGTTCATAGCTTAAATAAATTAATACGCTCTACACAGGAACGAAAAATTTTCCAGATTTAGTTGATGAAATTTTCTCAATGATGTCAAAAAAAAAACGAGTCTCGTTTGAACTTGCTTAACATACAAGTACCTAAGTAAGTTTTGAAATTATGAAAATTCTACTTTTTCAAAATTAAAATAGTCGATTGCAAGATCGAAAGTCAATCCTTTGATAAGATAGATTATTGAATTTTTGAATTCCATTGTATGTATATTGATGGGCGTACGAGCAAATATGGATACGAAAAGTGAACTTGATGGAAATTTTCTGCGAAATTTCATAGCATGAGCGATTTATGCAAAAAGCAATATCTCTCTTGCAATCAGCGAATAGTTTTTCTGTTTTCCTCGTACTTATTTTCGGGGTTTCTCACGCTCACTCGTTTTTTAAAATTCTACTTCAATGGAATTTTTGAAGAAAAAATTTAATTTATTTAGTTCTCACAAATTCATTAAAACCTCCAATAATTGTTAAATTTGAGTGCATTTTTTCAATTTTTCAGATGGTTATTGAATGATGATAAAAGACGCTTATCCCCCTCACCTCTCAATTCTATATTTTCAATTTTTATCATACTCCTCCGCCACCCCTTCTGAGTATTGTTGGGACTTTTTTTTCTCAAATTTCGGATAATTTTTCAATTCTTTTCTAAATTTTGTGACTTTGATCAAAACTAATCTTGATGTGGATAGAAAAGGTGAAAAAATCCGCTTTTTTCCATGACAGAGAGAAAAATTGAAGAATTATAATCCACTGAAGATTTTACCGCATTCGGGATCATAAAGCAGCAGAAAAGTCATTCGGGACAATTGATTTGGGATTTTATTATTCGCGATTTTGGTAGTCACTTCGGGCAAAAACATATTCGGAGGAATCGATTCGTTGAATGATAAATTTCTTGACCACTCTTAGTGTGATCAAAAATTAATTACGATCGATAGATCATTGAGTGATCAGGATCTTTGAAAATCAATTCTTTCATCACTTTGAACATCGATATGAAAGTACTGGCATTTGATTGATCTCATTCAAACTTGAAAAAATCTACTTTTAAAGCATCCGTCGAAAATTACAGTTCAATTAATTACTTACATAGATACAGCCATAAGTAATGGTTCATAACATATGTAACATGCATACAATTGAAGATTTTCCAGATTTAGTTGCTGTGATCAGATCGATTATTGAATTTTTGAATTCCATTCAATTGATGGATCGAAATTTCAATTTGTTCACCCATCGACAAAGATTTCGATTTCGATGTTTGTCGAGTGACTCTTGGACCATATTCTGGGAAAAGATAGGCCTGGTATACTCATTCAAACTTGAAAAATGAAAAAAATTTAACATTTTTGGAAATGCCACCTTGTCAAATAATGCCATAATGTTTGTAAATGAACTTGAACACGTATGAAGTGAGACTGCTCAAAACAAAAATGTGATGATGAAACTGTTTGGAAATTTACGATTTTGCTGCATGTTGTCCTTTTTATGTGAACCCCCTCCCCCGTCCTCGCGTAAAAAAAGTGGAATTCTTATAAATGATTTGATTTTTAAGGGAAAACGTTACTCCGTTCCCCAATCAAAGTCGATCCCCTTGCATGAAGTTCCTCATACAAATAAAAAAATCCTCAATTATGAAAATTATGATAACAGTTTAAAAATTTTTCATTTCTGTGTAACAGTGATAGTGGGAAGGACTGCTAGAAGAAGGAATTATGATAATTTTCTCCTGAGGTGGTTTTCTGAGAAATATTCCATTGAAAAGGAACATTTTCCAAATAAATACCTGGCTAGCTCTACAATAGGCAATCCTTTCTATTTCAATGTACACAGTGATAAGTTACTATACTATAAATAAAGAAGCCTTCTTGTACCAATTACTTATGGTTTTTATTTACAGATGTTAGTGTAAAACAAGTAATTGAGCAGATTATACCAACTAATTACAAGTAAACTTATAATTAATCTGTTTGTGAGATCTGATATATAAAACTACCTATCTTCTAACTCTCTGAGTAGGTGACTTAAAATACACATGGGTATAGCCCAAGACATTACAAATAAGCAAGTATAATAGGAAAGAATACAATGTAGTTGCATTCTTTCTATATCAAATGCTGAGGTGATTAACACATCATCACCTAGCACTCGTTATAATGGGTTAATATAAAAAGCAAGGTAGATAATGCACAAGTGCATGATTCGTGACATATAAAATAGCAAGCATTCAGATGACATTTATGACGTCATCTCAATAATTACTAAAAGGGCACTATGTAAGGGCGAACGCAACCCCTGTAAAAGAATTAAACGATTACCTTAGATAAGTAAGTACGCATTGTCAATGTACATGTTACCTGCCTCTCCTGTGCTGACCCCAAATATTAGTCGCATCGGCAGGACGCGTCGAAGACCCATTTTTGTAGAGACAAAGGCTCAAGTGTCCGGAGTAACCTGGCCAGTGACTAAGAAAATCCCGCGAACTTACGCAGGATTTAACGAAGTAAGCGTTATAAAAAGAAATCAAAAGAACTATCCATAGATAGGTATATCGCGAATCGCAAGCTGTATCAGCCTTGTACACATTTACCAAGAGCGACATTGATCTGGAGAGCTCGAATGTCCTAGACCAAGTGATTTTTCTAGCATCACGATCCCAGCAGCAAAGCTCGGATCGCGAGTACATTAGTAGCTTATGGCTCCTCCCACAGGATTTATTACCATAAGCCACACTCATGAAAGAATTACACGAATAACTACATAGGCGAGCAGAGCATATCCACTCATCACATCTGGTAACACTTTCTTCAGGTACTTAGGTAACCCTCTATTCTAGAAATGTTCTACAAATTATTTTTCAAAAATTCTTTATCGTGATCAGACTCATTTAAATGTCAATCTTTTCAAAAAAAAAAACAACAACAACTCACTGGCCCCCTTTATAATGTTTTATAATTGTTGGTACATCGCATTAAATTACACATTCTGACTTCATTAAGTTTTATTATTACGTTAAAATGCACAAAAACACACAGTTTCGGCACACAGTGCCTTCATCACGTGTAAGATAAGACTGGCTACGAGAGAAAATACGTATGCAGAAATGGCAATGCACGAGATAAACTATTTGTAACGTACCTACTATTTTTACATTTTCAAAATCACATTTATGGTTATATGTATCTTACAGAGTGTTCTGACAGGGCAGCCACTTTTAATGGGGTGCTCAAAGTTGAAATAAATCAAAAGAATTTCCAGGACAGCATTCCTTTTACGTAACATGGTACATCGTATTATTCTTATACTCAAATTTAGGGGAATCAAAGTTCCACTTTTCTATAATTCGGAATGAGGGGGAAATCAAAACTTGTAAATAAAGCTTTTCTAATGAAAATGCGGACCAAGCTCTGAAAACTATTGAAATATAGGTAGGTACTACTTTTGTTGAATGTCCAAGGCATTTGACTTTCCCTTGCTCTAAAAGTTCACCTTGGGATCTTGATACCCAAATTGTGGTAATGGAATAATTCTTTTAAATTTTCAGCCAGAAAAATTGGCTTTGGAGGAAAACATTCAGTTAACGAGGAATTCAATTTTGAAATTGAAGCCATAACCCCTTTCATCTCTCCCCTTCTGATGATTACAACCTTCATAAACACTCTGCAAAAAATCGTGGATCGATTGATGAAATGATCGCCGTTGATGGTAGTTGATGTTTAAAAGCGGAAAAATCAATAATCGATTACTTACTTATTTTACACAGAAAAGAAGGCGTGCGTTTCATCTGAAGCTTCCTTCGAAAATTACATTTTAATTAATTACCTACATAGATACAGCCATTGGCAATGGTTCATAGCTGTTAGTAAGTATAGTGTCAGTTCCGTCATTACTAGTGTCGGCTTGGTCATTAGTAGCGTTAAATCATTCGCTAATAACGTTGAGTCAGTTGCTAGTAGCGCCAAGCTGATCACTGGTAGCATCGAGCTGGTTGCTAGTAACGTCGAGTCGGTCGCTAGTAGCGTCAAGATGGTCGCTAGTAGTGTCAGTACAAGCGTTAGTAACGTTTTCGGTATCGCTATAGTAACTTTTTCAGAAACGCTAGTAATTTTTTGAAGTCACTAGTACTGATTTTCTATGAGGGATGACCGGATGAGGTTAAATAAAGTACACAAGTTACACAGGTACGAAAAAGTTTCCAGATTTAGTTGATGAAATTTCTCAATGTTGTCAAAAAAAAACAACGAGTCTCGTTTGAACTTGCTTAACATACAATTAAGTTTTGAAATTATGAAAATTCTACTTTTCAAAAAATAAAAATAGTCGATTGCAAGATCGAAGGCCAATCCTTTGATCAGATCAAATATTGTATTTTTGAATTCCATTGAATTGATAGATCGACATTTGAATATTATGATGATGCTTGAAAATGCGTACGAGTATTTGTGTACCTACACCTTGAATTTTTCCATTCATCGACAAACACTTCGATTTCGATGATTGCCGAGTGACTCTTGGACCATCTTCAGGAAAAAGATAGGCCTGGTATAGTGATTAATTCCACAGCTGCAATCAATTAAAAAGACTACCCGAATATGATTTTTCTATGATTTTTTGGAATTCCAATCCAAAGTTAATGAGTTTCATTCAAACTTGAAAAACGAAAAAATTTCAATATTTTTTGGAAATGTTAGCTTGTCAAAATAACGTTATTTGTAGGCTATAATTGAATTTCAACCCATATGAAGTAAAACTGCTCAAAACAGTTCGAAACTTGAAAAAAAAAAATGGCAGATGTTGTTTAAGAACCAATTAAGGTGTCTTTTTGGAACACTCGTGCCTTTCGAAAAAAATGAAAAAAATTACTTTCTCGTTTAATATTACTTTTTTTTCTATTCACCTTTCACGACAATTTTATTCCGAGAGTTGATACTTAAGTCACCCAGAAAAATTTTTAGCTTAGCTTTGTAGGAAAGATACGGGCACTGGAAAAGGAATAATTGTCATAAAAATCATGGATTTTTCGCACCAGCCTTTACCAAACTTGTTTTGGGAAAATAGCCCTTAGCCCAGTGGGTACTAAAAGATATGACCTACTTGAGACTCAGCGTGTCTGCTTTTATCTAGGCAAATGCTATAGAAATTCAAAGCCACTTTTTGAAGGTTATACTGAGCAGTTGAAAATCCGCAAATGCTTATAATTGTTGTTTTATTAATTTCTGAAAAAAAAATACAATTTGTTAGAAATTTCTCCCCCTAAAAACATGGATTTTTTTATAGTTTTTGAAAATTGTGATTTTTTGCAATTTTTTATAAAAATGGGAGATGTTGACATTTTTTTATGCGAAAAATCGGAATTTCTGGATAAGTAAGTTCCAGAAATGGATTTCCAAAGCTAATAAATTTAAAGATGCAAATGGATACGAGAAAGTGAACTTGATGGAAATTTTCTGCGAAATTTCATAACATGAACGATATGATGTAAAAATCAGTATCTTTCTTGCAATCAGCGAATAGCTGATGGTTTGTTGATTTGCTTGATGAGCGGGTTCTTCCGGTACTGCTTAAATTAGTTTAAAGCTATCCTAGTGGTTTGAGAGGAATAAAGGAGAAAAAAAATAATTTGCTTTACCGAACTACATACTCGGATGCATTCATTCAAGTTCTTTTTTTATGATTAAATGTGAAATACAACATGGGATAAATTTGACGTTGTCTTTTCACAATTTATTGTCGTATCTTGTGTCCATAATGGGCGAGGATTTATTCTTGATCACTCTTGGTGTGATCAAATCAATTTTTTTGTCATTTTGAACATCGTTATATGTAAAAGTACTGGCAGCTAAGCACTTGATTGATCCCATTCAAACATGAAAAAATCGACCTTCTGAAGCTTCCTTCGAAAATTACATTTCAATTAATTACTTACATAGATACAGCCATAGGCAGTGGTTCATGTATGTATAAACTACGGAAGTGTACAAAAATTTTTCCAGATTTAGTTGATGAAATTTTCTCATTGTTGTCAAAAAAAAACAACGAGTCTCGTTTGAACTGGCTTAACATACGAGTAAGTTTTGAAATTGTGAAAATTCTACTTAAAAAAAAAAAAAAAAATAGTCGATTGCAAGATCGAAGGCCGATCCTTTGATCAGATCAAATATTCTATTTTCGAATTCCATTGAATTGATGGATCGACATTTCAATATTATAATGATGCTTGAAAATGCGTACGAGTACCTATTCGTGTACCTACACCTTAAATTTTTTCATCCATCGACAAAGATTTCGATTTCGATGATTATCGAGTGACTCTTGGACTACCTATCTTCACTCTTCAGGAAAAAGATAGGCTCGGTATAAGTGATTGATTCCACAGCTGCACGCAATTGATAAGACTACTTGAAGATGATTTTTGAATGATTTTTTGGAATTCCAATGCAAAGTTGATAAGTTTCATTCAAACTTGAAAAACGAAAAAATTTCAATATATTTTTTGGAAATGTTAGCTCGTCAAATAATGCCATAATTTGTATAATTGAACTTCGATACGTATGAAGTGGAACTGTTCAAATAGTTAGCTCGGAACTTTTCAAACTTTTTTTTGGCAGATGTTGTTTAAAACCCAATTAAAGTGTGTCTTTTTAAAACACTCGTGCCTTAAAAAAAAAAAAAATTACTTTCTCGTTTAAATACCAATGGGTGTTAAATAAATCTGGATAATGTAATTGTAATTTCGCAGTAGATGAAACTCAATTGGACGAACAAAAAACCTTATTATGATAAGTTGCCTATCTTGTAAAATGAAGGTGCTACGTGCTCCGCAAAACTGTTAATAGTTTTTGAAAATTGTGATTTTTTGCAATTTTTTGTAAAAATGGAAGACATGTTGACATTTTTTTCAGGTGAAAAAACGGAACTTCTGGGTAAGTAAGTCTCAGAAAAAAATTATAAAAATGATAATTTTTTTCGAGAAACGAGACTATTTGGAAAGTATTGTCTTCTCATATGACCACCCTCCCCCCTTCACCCACATAAAAAAGTAGAATTCTTACAAATAACTTCATTTTTTTAAAGAGAAAACTTTACTCTGATCCTCAAACAATGTCAGTATTCCCTTGTGTGGAGCCCTCCATTTATAAATAAAAAAATCAACACGTCTTATAAAAACAATTCGAAAATTTTTCGTTTTTGGTGAACCTTTCTTCAAATAACCCTCTTTGATTTTTTTGACGCAAATTCTCCATTTTTCTAGTCAGATTTCTTTTGAATAACCCTATTTTCAGAAAAAAATTCATTTGGCTCTTTCGTAATGTTAGCCCTCCTACACAGGGGTTCCCAAAGTAAGTTGGGAAAAATCCAGAAAATTTCCGGGTTTGGATTCCTTTTAAGTAACATGTTTACCTACCAGTACATTCTATTATTTTTTAGAAATTCAGGGTAATCAAGTTCCACTTTTCTATAATTCAGAGGGAGGGGGAAATCACAACTAAATAAGGCTTTTCTGATAAAAATGCGAACGATATTCGACAATAATTATTAGTACCTAAGTAAAAAAAAGGAAAAAAATGTCTTACTATCATGCCTATGATTTTTTCTAATAGTTCTTTTATGTGCAACTTTGACAGTCCAATCTCTAGGGTTTTTTTTTTTTGAGAAAAAAGTTCAAGAATCGTTGATTGCAAATTTTTTTCATGAAAATAAGATCGAAAGAAAATTCAGCTCTCATAAACTCGGATTCACCATCTTTGTGAACCTTTTTATCAATTTGGGTTAAGTAAATTTTTAAATTTTTTTTTGCTGGTTTAAGTAAATTTGTATAAACTTGAGAAATTTTTGAAATTTTTTCAATCGGGAATATTTCGAATCAATTTTGCAAAAATATTCAAAGATATTCGTTTTTAAAACTGGGAAAATATTTTGGAAAGCAGTGGTTCCACTTTTATAGTCATTATTGCAATTTGAAAAAATCGAAAAAATAGCCAAAAATGTATGTTTTTTTGATTTTTTAAATGAGCACTAATGACCAAAAAATTGGCACTACTGCATTACAAATTAGTTCCCCAGTTTTAGGAATGATATTTTTTTCAATATTTCAACATAATTAACTCGAAATATCTGCAAAGAAAAAATTTTCAGGACACGAATTTATTCAAAAATAAGCAATTTCCAAACTTCTAGCACTAAAATAAGTATGTTGGTATGGATTTCCAAAGCTAATAAGTGAATTTAAAGATGCAGATGGATACGAAAAGTGAACTTGATGGAAATTTCCTGCGAAATTTCATACCATGAGCGATATATAAAAAGCAATATCCCCCTTGCAATCAGCGAATAGCTGATGGTTTGTTGATTTACTGCGAGGACAGAAGCTTCCAGTTCTGCTTAAATTAGTTCAAAGCTGTCCTATTGGTTTGAGAGAAACAAAGGAGAAACAAAAATGTTTTTGCTTTACCCAACTATTTACTAGGCTGCATTCATTTAAATTATTTTTGTTGAAGAATTAATTTTAATTTGATTAGTTGAATATATTGGGTAGCTTGGTTACATGTGAAATACAACTGGGATACATTTTATGTTGAGTGTTTACCTACCATTTATTGTTGTACATATCTTGTGTCCAAAATTGGTGAGGATTTTTTCAATGATGAAATTCTTGATCACTCTTGGTGTGATCAAAAGTGAATTACGATAGATCATTCAATGATCAGGATCTTAAAAAATCAATTTTTTCATCATTTTGAACATCGATTTAAAAGTACTGGCACTTGATTGATCCCATTCAATTTTGAAAAATCGACCTTCTGAAGCTTCTTTCGAAAATTACATTTACATAAATTAATTACTTACATAGATACAGCCATATGTAATGGTTCATTATGTTGTAGAAACATTCGATTTAGTTGATGACATTTTCTCAATGTTGTCAAAAAAAAACCAATGAGTCTCGTTTGAACTTGCTTAACATACGATTAAGTTTTTAAATTATGAAAATTCTACTTTTTAAAAAAAAATAAAAATAGTCGATTGCAAGATCGTAGGCCAATCCTTTGATCAGATCAAATATTGTATTTTGAATTCCATTGAATTGATGGATCGACATTTGAATATATGATGATGCTTGAATATGCGCACGAGTATTTGGTACACCTTGAATTTTTCCTTCCATCAACAAAGATTTCGATTTCGATGATTATCGAGTGACTCTTGGACCATCTTCAGGAAAAAGATAGGCCCGGTATGAGTGATAAATTCCACAGCAGCACTCAATTGATAAGACTACCTGAAGATGATTTTTCAATGATTTTTTGGAATTCCAATCCAAAGTTAATGAGTATCATTCAAACTTGAAAAACGTGTAAATTTCAGTATTTTTGGTAATGTCAGCTCGTCAAATTATGTCAGCATTAATTGTAGGTATAATTGAACTTGAACACTTACGAAGTGGAACTGTTCAAAACAGTTGGCTCGGAACTTTTTAAACTTTTTTTTTGCAGATGTTGTTTAAAAACCAATTAGAGTGTGTCTTTTTAAATTGTACTTGTGCCTTTAAAAAATGAAAAAATTACTTTCTCGTTTTAATACCTACCAATGGGTGTTTTTATAGGAAGTGGGTAATGCAATTTCAGAATAGATGCAACTCGATTGGACGAACAAAAAACGTTATTATGATAAGTTGCCTATCTTGTAAAATGAAGGCGTTACGTGCTCCGCAAAACTGTTGACAATTTTTGAAAATTGTGATTTTTTGCAATTTTTTGTAAAAATGGGAGACATGTTGACATTTTTTTAAGGCGATAAAACGAAACTTCTGGGTAAGTAAGTTTCAGAAAAAAATGATCGCAAAAAATTATAAATGATCATTTTTTGCGAGAAACGAGACTAGCTATTTGGAAAGTATTGTTTTCTCATACGACCCCTCTCCCTCCCCTCTGCCCACATAAAAAATAGAATTCTCACAAATAACTTCATTTTCAAGAGAAAACTTTACTCTGTTCCCCATACAATGTCAGTATTTCCTTGTGTGGAGCCCTTCATAATTATAAATAAAAAAATCAACACGTCTTATAAAAACAATTCGAACATTTTTCATTTTTGGTGAACCTTTCTTCAAATAAACGTCTTTGATTTTTTTGACGAAAATTCTCCATTTTTCTAATTAGATACCTATCTTTTGTATAACTATGTTTTCAGAAAAAAAATTCATTTGGCCCTTAGCCCTCCTATACTGGGAACCACTGTATTACAGGGGTTCCCAACGTTGGGAAAAATCTAAAAAATTTTCCGGTCAGAATTCTCTGTAGGTAACATGCCTATCAATACCATCTCGTACATACATACTATTATTTTTAGAAATAGGGGAATCAAGTTCCACTTTTATATAATTAAGATGGAGGGAGAAATCAAAACTAAATAAGACTTTTGTGATGAAAAGGTGGACCATATTCAACGATCATTAGCAGGTAAAAAAAAAAGAAAAAAGAATGTCTTACTTGTAGTGAGTCGGTGTGATGCAAACATGTTGACCCCATGATTTTTTCTGATAAGTACTTCTTTTGTGTGCAACTTGACGGTCCAATCTAGAGAGTTTTTTTTTTAGAAAAAATTTTGAGAATCGTTGATTGCAAATTTTTTTTGGAAAATAAGGTCGAAAAAAAATTCAGCTCTCATAAACTCGGATCAAAAGGACCACCTCATGAGGTTAATTGTTCACCTACACTATGTCTTGGTTTTCTGGTCGAAGAAGTCAGTACGATACTGATATCTTCGAAAACTGTTGAAATATGGGTACTATTTTTGTTGAATTTGCAAGGCATTGTACTTCTCTTGCTCTAAAAGTTCGTCTGGGGATCTTGATACCCCCAAGTGTTGATGCAATACTTCTTTTGAATTTCAAGCCAGAAAAATTCTCGAAAGGAAAACATTCAGTTATCGAGAAACTCAATTTTTAAATTGAAGCCATCCTCTAACCCCTTTCATCTCTCCCCTTTCCATTATTACAACCTTCAGAAATTGGGTGGTCAATGGTCATTCACTTTGGAAATTGGGGGTTTCTCAAAGCAATTGTGTACCTAATCGGTATATGGATTTCCAAAGCTAATAAATGTGGATCGATTGATGGAATGGACCGCTGATAGTAGTTGATGTTTGAAAGCGGAAAAATCAATGATCGATTACTTACTTATTTTACACCCTAAAAAATGCACTAATTTTTAGAGACTGTAATTTTTCCACGGGGGGAATTCATATTACGTTCCAGAAAACCCACATTTCCATTCAAACGTTAAAAACCTCGTTAGAAATTTTTATTCGAGAAATTGGACTGAAAATTAGGATTGTGGTATTTTTTGGGAGAAAAACGAAATTGGGTGATCATTGCACTTTGGAAATTAGGGATTTTTCAAAATGTAAGTATGTGGGTATGTACTTAATATGTATTTCCAAACCTAATAAATTTAAAGATGCAAATATGGATACGAAAAGTGAACTTGATGGAAATTTTCTGTGAAATTTCATACCATGAGCGATATATAAAAAGCAATATCCCCCTTGCAATCAGCGAATAGCTGATGGTTTAGTAATTTTCAGAAAAAAAAATGATCGCAAAAAATTATAAATGATCATTTTTTGCGAGAAACAAGACTAGGTATTTGGAAAGTATTATTGTCTTCTCAGATGACTCCCTCCCACCCCTCCACCCGCATAAAAAATAGGATTCTCACAAATAACTTCATTTTCAAGAGAAAACTTTACTCTGTTTTCCATACAATGTCAGTATTTTTGTGTGGAGCCCTTCATATACTTAAATAAAAAAATCAACACGTCTTATAAAAACAATATGAAATTTCTTCATTTTTCTAGTCATATTTCTTTTGAATAACCCTATTTTCAGAAAAAAATTCATTCGACCCTTTTATAATGTTAGCCCTCCTACACAGGGGTTCCCAAGGTTGGGAAAAATCAAAAAAATTTCCGGGTCAGAATTCCTTTCAGGTAACATACATACCTACCAGTACATACTAATATTTTTTAGAAATATAGGGGAATTAAGTTCTACTTTTCTATAATTCAGAAGGAGGGGGAAATCAAAACTGAATAAGTCCTTTTTGATGAAAATGCGGTCCATATTCGACAATTATTAGTACATACCTAAGTAAAAAAAAAAAAGGAAAAAAATGTCTTACTTGTAGTGAGCCGGCGTGATGCAAATAACATGCCTGTATTTCTTCTAACTAAATAGTTCTTTCATGTGCAACTTTGACGGTCCAATCTCTAGAGTTTTTTTTTGAGAAAAAAGTTTGAGAATCGTTGATTGCAAATTTTTTTTTATGAAAATAAGACCGAAATAAAATTCATCTCTCATAAACTCGGATTCGCCATCTTTGTGAACCTTTTAATCAATTTGGGTTAAGTAAATTTTGAAAATTCGTTTTTGCTGGTTTGAATATAAAATTTACTTCGAAACTTTTTGAAATTTTTTCATTCGCAAATATTTCCCATTAATTTAACCAAAACATTTAAAGATGTCATTCTTGAAACTGGAAAAATATTTGGAAAGCAGTGGTGCCAATTTTATGGTCATTATTGCCAATTTAAAAAAAAATCAAGAAAAATAGACAAAAATTTATGTTTTTTTGATGGGTGTTTTGAAATGAACAATAATGACCATAAAATTGGCACCACTGCATTCCAAATTAGTTCCCCAGTTCCAGGAATGATTATTATTTTTCAATATTCCTACATAATCAATTCGAAACATCTGCGAAGAAAAAATTTTGAGTATGAATTATTTTATTCAAAAATGAGCAATTTAAAAATTTTCAAACGCTCAGTAGAACTCTAAAAGTGGTCTTGAATTTTGACTGCGATATAGCATAGATCGACCCAGAATCTCAAATAATTCCATTTTGAGTGGAGACATTTTTTCCGAACAGTTGTGCAGCGACATTCCTCTCTTTGAGGATCCAAATCTCTGCTCCAAAGGCACCTCTAAGGGTAAAAACTTTTTTGATTGAATTTCAATTTAAAATGAAGGTCTCTTCTGTCGATTTTGGCCAAAATTCGTCGTCTTCTTTTTCACGATCCATCCTTATTTTTTTATTCTTAAAACAAAAAAAAAACAACCCACCATTTTAGATGTGGTAATAAATGTTACATTAGGGGTTCAGATAATCTATTTCAGTCTGAGAACTAAATCTTTTCTGACAGGAGATGTCAGTGTTCATAACTTTTATTCGGTTTATATGTCATTGATCTATGGAACAATGGAACATGGCATCAGTCATCTCGAATCCTCAACCACCCTCAAAACTGAATTGATTTCTTATTCAAAAAAATGAGAAAAATTGCCAATTGATTCGTGTTTCATATAAACTCCCTCACCATACTTCATTTTTTTTTCCAAATTACAAAAAGAGAAATCATCAAACGACGACGACGACGACGCTTTTCGACAATTCATTATACAAAGAAAAAGGGCTTCTACGATACGTATATTATATACCGCAGAACAGTACCCGGAATCGAAACGCCGAGTCTCTTTCCGCCATGTGCCTTTCACAATCAGCCTATAGGTAAAAAAACTAATGATTTTTCATTCCCCAGCGGACTTGTACAGTGTACACATACCAAACGTGTACATACGCGCCGAATCAACACAGCACATACACCCTCTTATGCAGTCTAACGCTTCTATAAAAGCCTATACTGGAAACAAGTCGCCTACCTAAACGTATCTTCTCGTATATACAGCTCCGGGAGGAAAGCCGAAGCGAGCAAAAATACGTAAAAAAATTGAAAATTATTTCCTACCTTTTGCACACATGCACGAGAGTTTCGTCAAAATATGTAGAATGTACATATAGCACTAAAAAAAAGCAAAAAAAAAAAAGGTTAATATACTTCCTGTTGGAATATTTTACATAAAGGTGCTTTTTTTTTACTGTTCTAGTCCATTAAAAAAAGCACCACTTTCATTGGTATGCATATGTTGAGCAATAAAGAAAGCCATTACGTTTGTAACTATATGGACAAAATACCTACTCACTCAAATAGTAGGTATTCCAAAAAAGGGACTTGCTACCGTATCCTATACAAATACACTCAAACAAAACTATAAAATCTCAACTCCGAGGCGTTTCAATTTATCTAATTGATAATATTTTCGCATACCTAGGTACCTTAGCTTTTTGACTCATATACTTACCTATAGCAAGGCAGCAAGGCAGCATAGCAAAGTATAAGCCTTATGAGAACGCCGAGCAACAGCTATAAAATAAGCTCATCTTTTAGCCGAAAAACTTCTCTCGCATCGAGTCGTTTACATAAATCAGTTTTTTATACGGTTATAAATTCGAACCGGTAGGTGATCCGTTTAATAACGAATAAATGCAATCGCAGTCATTTCGCAGTTGTAATAAAAATTTCAGCTGCCGACATGAGCCAGCCGGCGGCATAGCACAGGCACAGGATAACGCGTAAAGTTTTATTTTAGCTATTTTGTTTACAATAAAACGATGTACCGTGAGCTTTAGTACGATAATACGGGTACAGGGTAGGTACTCGATGAACCTACAGTGGAATTTTTTTTAGGATGGTCGCGTTTAATCTGTAAACAACGTTAATTTCGCTCGACGCACATAAATGTTTGCAATAATTTGCAAAATCGATATCCAATTTGAGAAGCCGTCTAGCCTCGAGTAAACATATTGTACGCTACGTACCCGACCCTTCTGTAGCTTTTCTATAGATGTGCATTTGTGTACACTAACACATAGTTACTCGTAGTATTACCCTTCTATGCTCTCACAGTACCTACCTATTCACATACACAGACAGTTTGATTGTCGAAGTGGATAGTACAATGCACTACATAATTTCTAACTCAGTCTATACTCGATATACGTTCTGCAGGAGGTTCACAGAGACCCGTAAAGCCGAGTATTTTCGTACTTTTACGAACACCCGGTCAAAAAATGAATTTTGTGCTAAAACTTTGTCTCTTTCAAGCGTTTTTCAAACTTTTACCAAACTTGTTCGTCTTCTCGTCCTAAAGTGTTTTCAACTTTACAACTATTTACAACCCTCTCCCATCGTTTCCACGACCCCTATAGGTATACTATTTATTGTTAAACTGAAAAAAAGAAAACTTGCTCGAGTATTTCTACATATATAGTCGACGTAGTGTATGCAGAAGCATACCTTGGGTTACAGATGCACATATTTTTAAAGTAATGATCGTTTTAATTAAATAATCTCGCTTACTAAGCTGTCTGATTTAAGAATGTCGAGTTTCCTCGTTACATTTGAAATGGTGGAAGACGATATTGAGATGGGGGTTTTGGGGTTCAGACAGTGGTACATATTGGTGTAAAGGTCTTTCCTTTTAATAAGTACTGTCCACGTCAGTGTGAGTTTTATTGAGATACATCGCATGCTATGAAGTCTGCAATCAGCCTTTCTCTGATGGTGCTTGAACCATCTGCTGATTTTCACCTACTAATAACAGATTGGCATCACGTTGTCTTTGATGGTAATTGACCCTGCATTGTAAAGTTAACACTAACTTACAGAAATGTTCATGTCAGCGAGAGTTCTATGATGATACATCACATGCTATGATGTCTACAATCAGCCTTCTCTGAAGGTGCTAAAACCATGTGCTGATTTTTGCCCACTAATAACAGATTGCATCACCATTGTCTCTGATGGTAATTGACCCTGCATTGTGGAGTTAACACCAACTTACACAAATGTCCATGTCAGTGAGAGTTTTATTATATGATAAACTGCATGCTACGAGCTCTGCAATCAGCCTTCTCTGAAGATGCTCAAACCATCTGCTGATTTTAGCCTACTAACTACAGATTGGCATCATGTCATCTTTGATGGTAATTGACCCTGCCTTGTAAAGTTAACACCAACTTGCACAATTACTCTAAGGGAGAGGAAATAATTAGTTTGTGAAATGAAGCCAGCTTGAACTATATGCCTCCGGACTAATCCAGGGATGAGTCCATATCCATTGTAATTCATAAGCAACAGCAATTTTCATGATACTGAGACAAGAACATTTAAACTAAGATTATAAAAACACCAAGAATAATATGGAGATACATAGGGGTAATATACCAGTTTTTTTTTTACCCTAACATAATTCTTCTACCTCATTAATGTTTACTGAATAATGCACTGATTGGCACGATGTCGTCTTTTATGGTACATACCTAGGTATAATTGACCCTGCATTCTAAAGTCAACACTAATTTACACAAATTTTGAATTAGTATTCTAGAAAATATATCACTGTTTTAGAAAATAAAATGCCTACCATATTTGTTAAAGCTTAATACCGCCATCACTGTAGTCTCTATTTTATTGATAGATTATTGCAAATATTTTGAACGTAATGATCGTTTTAATTAAATAATCTTGCTTACTAAGCTGTCTCAAACACATAGTGATGTGGTTTTAAAGAGGTATACACCTTCTCTCCTTTTAATACTAGATGTCCATGTAAGGGCACCATAACAGGGGGTATGCTAGTACGCTGTTTTCTTGCAAAAGTGAATTTTCTATAACTCAGAAACTATCGACATTTACAAGAATTTTACAAGAGTCTTTTATTGTAGAAAATTAAGAAATATGACCAATTACTTATACAAAAGTATTGAAATTTTGTGCAATAAAATCCAAGACTTTGAAAAAAAAATCAAAGAAAAACATCATGAATTTTTTTGTTTTCTCTGTTTTTTTTTAGATTTCTCAAGTTCTACAGCATGAAATTTTAAGATTTTTGCAAAGTTGGTTATATTTTCTTATATTTCACAATAAAGTACTTTTTTTAAAATTTTTGTAAATGTTGTAGTTTTCAAGTAATAAAAAATTTGCTTTTGCATGAAAATGGTGGAACAGTATACTCTTGTCCATGTCGGCTGCAGTTTTAGTTGATGGTGATTAACAGGGTATTGGTTACATTTCCGATATAATGTACTTTGTACAATTATATTGCAGGCCCACTTCACTGGTGTGAGGGCAGCACTTAATCACGCTTCTGACATTTACCTGATTTCATCAGGCCCCTCCTTACTAGTCAGTGTAATTTTGATCCCATTTTAAGGGGTAGTGTGCTCTACCACTAGACTCCACCGACTAGGGGGCTGCTGGGCTCCTCAAAACATGCAATAGATGGAAAAGCAAAATTATTCAGATTTTTTTATTGTAAGCACCAGCTTGAGGCGAGAGCTGGGCTTGAACGCTTGAACTAAGCTCCTCTGAATCAATGGATGAGTTCATGTATACCTCAGAAAATAATTTCTTCCAACACAAATTGATCAGTTATTCATATACTGGAGTTTTATTTGGCATTTTTACAACAACAGACAACATAAAAAAAAATGAAAAACAAAGAAACAAAACATTTGAAGTTTACAATTTTAGAATAATAAAAAAAAGACATTTAACATCATTATTTAAGCAAACTGAACCAGATGTTTTATTTTTTTGAAATTTTTATTTGTGTTTCTGTTCTGTCATGTCGAGGTGATGCCAATTTTAACGATTATGACGTTGTCCCCAGCCATAGGCTTAGTTAACCATGAGCAACAGCAATTTTTATGATACTAAGACAGGAGAATACAAACTAAAATTATAAAAACATCAAGATGAATAAGGAGATAGGCCTATATTATTAGATTTTGAAAGTACATATACCATTAAAATTTATATTTTGAATGCACTTTTTCATGAATGTTGTAGAATGTAGAAATCCCTGTAACCATTTTTGAGTTTCAATTTCTAATTTATGAAACCATTGCTCTACTAGCTGTTACTCCCCCAGGAGAGGAAATATTTACATATTATTTTATTCTTTTGTTCGATGTTTTTAATTATTGCGGGCCTACTTCACTAGTGTGAGGGCAGCACTTAATCTTCCTTCTAACATCTAACTGAATTCTACAGGTCCGCCTTACTAGTCAGTGTAATTTTGATGCCTTCAAGGAGTAGTGTGCTCCATCCCTAAACTCTACTGACTAGGGTGCTGCTGGGCTCCTAGAAGCTTTCAATAGATGGAAAGGCATATTCAGATTTTTTTATTGCATGCAGCAACTTGAGGCTAGATCCGGGCGTGAACTGTGGACCTCTGAATCAACAGATGAGTCCATAGCCATAGGTAACCTTGAACAACAGCAATCATTATGATACTGAGACAAGAAAATTCAAACTAAAATACCTATTAAAACATCAGGAGTAATAAGGAGATATAAGTTATATATAGTATGTATCAAAGGATTAATGGAATATACTTGCATAGGTATGTAAATGAGTAAATAAAGTGTCAATTTGTGGGATGTGAGAAGAGAAAGGGGCAATTGAGATCAATTTTAAAAGAATTGAATAGTAAACCTCATCTTACCATGTTTCACAGTTACTACCTTGTGAGCTACTAACAGGACAAAAACGTGTGCATGTAGGCCTAGCCCAAGATCAGTCAGCAGTGTGCTGAGTTACACCCCAGGTGTAGATCAATTTACCTGAAACTCCATTTTAAGTATGCGAAATGTGTCAATTATTTTAAACCTTCATATTTTTTGCTGTAAGAAAATGCTACTCCGACTCCAAAGCAGTACTGCTTGAAAACAAAAGTGCTTTTGACAACATTGCATTGAGCAAAAATTGTGGAGAATACTAAGTATTTCTGGTCATTGAAATGTCATCAGGTTTCTGTCCAGATACACAGTATGTGAAAAACTAAAAATGGGGAAAGGTTCTTTTTTACTTGAAGGAGTAATTTTATTAGTGAGTTTGGAAAGTTTTTTTTTTTGGTTTATGCATTTTAATGATATGTTGAAGGGTAAAAAACATAATCTCCTGAAAGTTGGAACTTGAAGTGAAGAAAAATGAGAGAATAGTAAAAATAAGCAGCAAATGAAAACATTGCGTGGAAACCCTCTTGTAATCAGCAAACCTACTTATCTAATTTTTTTTATTGGAAATAATTCAGTTTAAAATATATCTACTTAAATATGATATTCTGTTGATGAATAGTGTAAAGCAGTACAATCTCAATCAGCCAATGTGCGAATTAATTTTTCAAGTACTGTAACTTTACTACCCTGCACCCTGTATGAAAATCAAAATTATTTTAAATCAAGTACCTATCTACTGGATTCATTGAACTGCTAATTTAAATTTTACTTGATGATAGATACGACATTGTGAATAAATTATCAATTCACATTATCAGCTTTAAAGTTTACTTATTTTATTTCTTTGTTTCAGGTGAGTATCTGGTTTTCATTACCTATTAAAATTGAAACAGAAAAGGATTAATGCCAGTAAGTTATTCTTCAAAGTACATACTTAATTATTACTTATAATTAAAGCTTTGCCTTTATCAGCTCAAATAGTTACCTACCATGATACGCGATTGTAATGGTAAGTCCTTAAGGATATTCTGAGACTGGGATTGATATAAAATTCAGTGTCAGAAGTCGATTGCCTCTTTCCTTGATTTACAAATCTTGACAAATCAGCTTCCTTCAGATTGTAGCTAAGATGGTCACAGACAAACAAAAGCTTTATGTGTGGAAACTCTGTTGTAATCAGCAAACAATTTTTTGCTAGAATACCGTATACGTCATTATTTTTTTTGGCATTCTGTCAATCGCTTAATTTCTTGTACATGATAGTCTCTGGCTAGTAAGTTGTTCCTTGAGGATAGTTTTCTGAGAGAGTATTGAGAGATGTTGTATCGTTACTTAGCATATTGCTAAAGTTTTCAACTTACTGATTACATCACTCCATGTTCATAACCCTATAATATTTTTTGTAGGTATTATTCTCGCCAAAACAAATGAAATTCTCACCAAGTATCGTGTTCTTTCTAATCAAAAGTCATTCAAATGTAAAAACTTACCGAAAATACACCGATGTTTTGGAGGATTCATTCTCTGATGTTATTGCAGAGTAGGTACTGATTTTACCTCAATTGATTTTGTTTCACATTCAAGGTTCATCATCAAAACCTGATTGGGTAGTTTGGCTTCGCATTCTTCCTTCAAATTTATTAATATGGGACAGGGCACTTGGGCATAATCACCTAGCATGGTTTTGGTGCTTGTTTGATCGATTCTTTCAGTGCCATTCTGACAAATATTATCAGACACAAAAATCCATAAAAATTATTAAAACTGAGTTGACAAATAAGTAGGTATAATTTCTGAATTTGTACTTATGAAAAAATAATATACACAAAGTTATTAAGTGACAATGTGATAATTGGCAATATTATCATCGCTGTTGTTAGAATTTGAGCAGTGTCGATACCATAAAGATTACTTACCATTGACATATTATTATGATATAGTATTTCGTAGTTGTTTACAATTGCTACTTTGCTGAGCTCTGCTGTGTACCTCTTCTCCTTTCAATGCTGCCCATGTCCGCGAGAGTTTTAGTGATACCCATCGCATGCTATGTGAGGTCAGCGATCAGCCTTCTCTAAAGGTGCTCGAACCAGTTACCTACAGATTTTCAGGTAAGTACTAATAACAGATGGCGTGTTTCTCTGTTGCCTATGCTACATCTGGCATCACGTTGTCTTTTATCGTAACTGTCCCTGCAGTTGCAATTTCCAATTTACGAAACTGGGGCTCTACCCTTAGGTATGCTACCACACAATAGATTCATTCAAAGAATCTGCCTACAAATTGACGAAGAATTTTTTGTTTGAAAATCGCATGGTCTGAAACCTTCATTTTGATCATATGCTGCTGTAGTCAATTTTTATTCATTTTTTTTACCTAATACATAAGTATGACTAATGTAAGTACATAATTCAATTTTATTGGCAATTCAACAAACTTACCATGTAGCATTCTATATTTTCCATTAGTATTTTTTAATAGCGAATTATTTTTTGCGAAGTTCTGGATAATTATACTTTTGGAATTTCGAACTTGAATATCTGAAAGGGTAAAAAAAATGAATTAGACCTAAAACGTAAACATTCAGTACTTACCTTAACAGCTCATGCTGCTTGATACTTATGTCGTCGATGAATTTTTGGGTTAAGATTAATTCGTTCTCGACCTCCTCCGTTGGAGGGACCTTGACTTTATCCGCATTGCGGTATTTTGGGAACCTCCGCTTCTACTTTTGGGTGACCCTTGTGGCTAAAATTCATGTATTATACACTAATACTTACATATTAACTATTTCAGCAAAATTATAAGTCATCAATTTTTTCCTACTTGGTGTCAAAGGGTCCTCAAAGAGCGGTCATTTTCGCAAAAAATTCCAAGCTTTTTCGCTTCTGCCACTACCCAGCCTGTTTGCGGGGAAAATGGCCCAGTCCCAAATAAAAGTTATTTCATATTCTGCGTCGATCTAGCCTATGTTATTGCCGTCAAAATACAAGACAATTTTTGGGGTTCTACTGAGCAGTTAAAAATTTGCAAATCGCTTATTTTTAGATAAATGCGTATTTTGAAAATTTTTTCTTCGTAATATTTCGCATTAATTTAGCCGAAATATTGATAGATGAGTATCAATCTTAAAACTGAGGGAATATTTTGTAATGCAGTGTTGCCAATTTTATGGTCATTATGGTTATTATTGAGAAAAACAGCCAAGAAGTTGGAAACAATTTGTGATTTCTTGAAATTAATAGTATGTAATGACCGAAAAATTGGCACTAATGCGTTCCAAATTATTTCTCCAGTTTCAGGAATGTTACCTTTCAATACTTCGGCTAAATTAACGCAAAATATTAGGTAGCGAAGAAAAAATTTTCAAATCATCAATTTATTCAGAAAAAAATTCCAATTTTTAACCGCTCAGTAGAAACTTGAAACTGGTTTTGAATTTTGGCGGCCGCAGCATAGATCGACGCGTAATTTCAAATACATTCATTTGAGTGTCGGTCATTTTTCTCAAAACTGGTTGGTTGGCAACAGGAGCGATTCTGTGTAGACTGTAGTTTTTTCGAGAATGACACCTTTGCGAGGGTCCATTTCTCACATTCAGCAGCGACAAACTTAGCTTTCATTTTGGCGTCTTTGTAACATCTTGCTGCTTCTCATTCATAACTTTGATTCACAATCACGTTGGACGACTTTTCTTTGGCGACTTACTTACTCATTAAAGATTTCTTTGACTTACGGATTTTTGAATGCTTCTTAATCATAACCACCCAAAGTGACTCCGGATTTAACGAACCAATTTTTTTAAAATAACTATACTAATTTTCAGAAATTTAACGGTAGCTCAGCGCAAAACTGTGATGAAATCAGCTCGGAGGTATAAGGACAGAAATTTTAAATTTTTCATACTTTTCCTCTGCTTCTGGAGGAATGATCAAAAAACTCATATTTTTGAAAACTATAGATATTTTTGAAGAAAAAAAATTCTTCCAAATAATGCACCCTTCTAGTCGATTATGGATATTTTCATCAGAAGTTTTCCATATTGTTTTTTACTTATTTTCAGAATTTTTCTTGGAAAAACTTGAAAATTTGCATAAACATGATTTTCATGTTGTGAAGGACTAAGTATAAGTATACCTAGGTATTGCAATCTCTATTTAACTGAAAGTATTTTTGAAGAAATGCGAGTATAAGTGTAGGATGAATTTTTACTCTTTTTTCTGAATTCCTTCCACTAATTCAAACTTCTGGAAAAGGTATTCGATGGGTTGTGTCGGTAACCCAAACATTGTTGGATTACCAATTTATAAAATTTCTTTATTTGGGTATAATTTCATTGTTTTGATTGATGATAAACCTCTCAGAAGGAAAATAATCAGCAGCTTTGCTTAAGCGAAATGTAAAAATCCTGTTGCAAGATAGAATCAACGACTTCTTTACTGCTATTCTGCGTCGACAACAACGAAATTTCAGCGTTCTGCGTGCCCGGAATCGACATTTCTTGTCCAGCAAATTCCGCTGTTTTTCCCAAATTCTGAAACGGTCTCTGAGTTTAAATTAGCTTCATTAATTGTGAAAATAACAATCAAGATATAAATTAAATGCGCAATTAAAAATTATAATTGAGTGAAAAAACAAAAAACACGCTGATACTTTACCTTTTTTAAGGAGCGATCCTATCTTCATGAGTTGAATTTCGTCATGAGTTCTTTGTGTTTAAAGACGATTTTGGCAACATTTGCTGAATCTTCTTGATTTTCAAACAATTGGTCAGATTTTTCCTCGAATCCTTCATCAGCCTGTTCCATTTGAGAAGATTTTTCTTTTTGATCATCAGGTGACTTTTCTTCCATGAATTTGTAAATAAGATCAAAACTGAAACCGAAAACCGAAATTTTGAATTTCAAAACCAAAACCGAACCAAAAACCGAAAAATTTCAAGGAAGTGTTGGAGTGAAACCGTAATCGTAATTAAAATAATTAAGGTTAGCACCCCTGCAAATCAGCATCCTTCAGATTGTAGCTAAGATGGTCGCAGACAAACAAAAGCTTTGTGTGTGGAAACTCTGTTGTAATCAGCAAAATATTTTTTGCTAGAGTGAGGTTAAAATATGGTCCATTAAGTTATTTTTTGTGTGGCCATTATTTCTTCTGCAATGTGGCTTACATAAGTAATGTGCTTGGTATGACATCAAGATGCCATTCTGGTACCAAGTCACTAATGCATTAAAATACTATGGTGACCTATTCTTCCTAATCCAGTCCAACATTCAAGTGAATAATTTTCAAATATGTGAGCATACGTGGAATTTTTTACAATACCCTCAGTGAAGTAAATGCCTCTAGGGATAGTGAAGATCATATTTCTTTATCATCCTAAACTTCTAGGAAAACTTGAAAAATCAATAGGTACCTTCAGATTTGAGCCGATTTTCTTCTAAATACCCAAGAGAAAAAACATCACAAAAAGAGTTGCTTACTTACAGAATCATGCGTTAATTACAAATTGATTGAATACATTAATTAATTTACTTAGTACATATTAGCTAACGTTTACTTCTTCTACAAAAAAGGAAATAAAATGTTGGAATGTAGCGCAAATTGAAAAGGATATGTTTTTGGCCCTGGAAAGTCCTTCAGCTAGGTGCAGACTAATCACATTAAACACTATAATATAATGAAAGGAGAGCTGCGCAATCTTGTAGAATAATTCTCCATTCTTCATAAATTTACCCCTTCTGTTTCAAGAGGTTGACAAACTTAGTTGCACTTGTAATAAGTATTTGAGTCAAGTACTATAATATTAATTTTTTGTACAAATTATTTGATCAATTCCCAAGATTAATTGTTCTTGGCTAAGTCGATTTTATTTGCTGGACAGTAGGTAGGTATCTTTTATCAACACCATTTGCCTACAAAAGTGCAATAATCCAAACATTACCTGAATATCAATAGGTATTGCAAGTTCTAACTTGAGGCTAGTGCTGGGCTTGAACTGCGAACCTCCGAATCAACAGACCATAAGCAACTGTGATTTTCATGGTACTCAAGTTGGACAAGAAAATTTTAACTACACATACTTAATTATAAAAACACCACAAGTAATAAGGAGATAGGTACATAAGGGTACATACCACTTTTTTTTACCCTAACAAATTTCTTTTACCACCTGAGTGTTTACTGAATAATAGGCTGTTATCACTCCATAATGATTCGATAACAAGGTGATTGTGTCTTAGAAAGACCATACTGAGGTACTTATTTATTTACTATGTTGCCAAATCATTATAGAGTGATAACAGACCATTAATCAGTAAACACTCAGGGAGTAGAAGAATTATATGAAGGTAATGAAAACTGATATGTTACCCCTATCCAATTTTGAAAGCAAATACACATTAAAATTTATATTCTAACTGTACCTACCAGTCCAATGTCCATCAATGTTGTAGAACGCATATCCCTGCAACAATTTTTTGAGTTTCAATTTCCAGTTAGGTATTTATGTAGCCGTGGCTCTACCAATTATAATCTCTTCTACATTTGGGAGACTATTTTAATATCAAATATGCGTTTGAGTTGTGAAGGTTTTCAGATTTTCTCACGCTTATTTTTCTGAGTAGGTACTTATTTCAAATTATTTTTCAATAATTGAGCCTATTATTTTCAGCTATCAATCGATTGATTTCTTGTACATATAGTCTCTGGCCCTTAAGTTGTGTCTTGAGGACAGTTGGCTGGGAGAGTATTGAGAGATGCTCTATCGTTACTTAGCATATTGCTTAAGTTTTCAACAAACTGAATCTATCACTCCAAGTTCATAAGCTTATAATACTTTTTATCGGTATTGTTCTCGCTGAGACAAATGAAATTCTCACAAAGCATCATGTTTTTTCTAATTAAAAGTCATACAAATGTAAAAACTTACCAAACATACACCATATGTTTCGAGGATTCATTCTCTGATGTTATTGCAGAGTACAGATTTTACCTCAATTGATTTTGTTTCTCATTTAAGGTTCATCATCAAAACCTGATTGGGTAGTTTGGCTTTGCATTCTACCTTCAAATTTATATTAGGGCACTTGGACATATGTATCACCTGGTTTTGGTGCTCGTTTGATCGACTCTTTCAGTACCATTTTAACAAATATGTAATATCAGACCCTAAAATCTATATTTAAAATTAGGTACGTATTCAAACTGAGTTGACAAGTAGGTACACTTTCTAAATAGGTACTTATGAAAAAATAATATAGGTACACAAAGTTGTTATGTGATGATGTAATAATTGGCAATATCATCATCGCTGTTGTTAGAATTTGAGCAGTGGCAATACCATAAAGATTACTTAATACCATTAATATATTATGATATGGTATTTCGTAGTTATCGATTACTATAACTATTTTGCTGAGCGCTGGTGTGTACCTCTTCTTCTTTCAATGCTGCCCATGTCCGCGAGAATTTTAGTGAGACCCATCGCATGCTATGAGGTCTGCGATCAGCCTTCTCTGAAGGTGCTGGAACCTATTACAGATTTTCAGGTACTATTAGGATAGTTCATTATTGCACCATTGAATTTGGTTACTTACTATGAATATTTAATTTTGCCCATTACCATCATACTGTAGGTTTTTTCGCTTCTGTCACTACCCCGACCTGTATTGGGAGAAATGACCCAGTCCCAAATGGATGTATTTTACATTCTGCGTCGATCTATGCCATTGCAATCAAAATCCAACACCATTTTTGAGGATCTACTAAGCAGTTGAAAATGTGCAAATCGCCTATTTGTGGATAAATTCGTATACTTTGACATTTTTTGTTCGTAATGTTTGGCATTAATTTAGCCGAAATATTGAAACATAAGTATCAATCTTAAAACCAAGGAATTATTGCTAATTTCAAAAAATCGAGAAAAATAGTCATGAACTTCGGAATTTTTTTTGATTTTTTAAAACTAGCATGTAATGACCACAGAATTGGTACTACTGCCTTCCAAATTATTTCCCCAGTTTCAGGAATTATATCTTTCAATACTTTGACTAAATTAATGCTAAATATTCGCGAAGAAAAAATTTTCAATGATCATTAATTTACTCAAAAAAAATTTCCAATTTTTAACCACTCTGTAGAAACTAAAAGTGGTCAAGGATTTTGACGGCGACAGTATACAGGGTGATTCGGATAAGACCTGAAAAATTAAAACCACGTATTCTACTCATGAATAGGAGTAAAAAATGTTATATACACCATCCATGGACCAAAACCCCTTCATTTCGCAGTTATTGACCTTCAAAGGGGGCCAGCTGTTTTCTTAAAATTGGCCATTTCTGCGTCCATATTGAAAATTTTTGGGGGGTAGGTGGTGGAAAAAGTGAAGTGAGATCTCAGAAATCTAGAGTATCATTCTTTTCTGTTTTGGTCCATAACTTGATGTTTTGAAGTCAGAAATGTGTTTTCTTACATGAAAAACAATCAAAACTTGAAGTTGAATTAAATTATTTCGAATTTTATTAATTATTGCGGTAGTACTTCTCATTTGACACTCATTAAACGTTAATTTCTCTTTTTTGGTCCACTGGATGCTGAATAATCAAATTTTTCAATTTTGACAAACTCTCTAATTTTTTATAAACTAATCATTTTGAAGGTTTCCCGTACTCAATGTTCAATTTTAATTACTTTAAAAAAAAAAAAAATGCTATTCCTCAATAAAACTTGATTTATCTCAACCAATTTGATCACTTTGGCAACATCGCAAAATTTGTTACCGTAAATTACGATTTTGTTTCCATAAAAACAATAGAAATTGCTGGCTGGCGAATGATTGCACTTCAAATAAACTAATTTAGGTGGTAAAAAATTTGAAAACGAAATTGTAGTTACGCTTCCCTGATTTGAATAGACGAAATGTAAATGCGGTGTTGCCATATTTTACACAACTTTAATTGCAAATATCTCATTAAGGGTTGGTTTTTCAAAATTTTTGCAAAGGAAATTTTTTCTCTATTTAACGAGTAGAATACGTGGTTTTAATTTTTCAGGTCTTATCCGAATCACCCTGTAGATCGACGCATATTCGAATATTTTCATTTGAGAGTCAGCCATTTTTCTCAAAACTGATTGGGTGGCAACAGGAGCGAATAGACCCCGATTTTTTCAAAAATGACACCTTTGTGAGGGTCCATTTCTTCAGCAGCGACAAATTTAGCTTTCGTTTTGGTGTCTTTGTTTCATCTTGTTGCTTCTCATAACTTTGATTCACATTCACGCTGGACGACTTTTCTATGGCGACTTACCTCGAGATGCGGGATTCAACGAATCCAATTTTGTCAAAAACAAAACGATTTTCAGTAAAGTAGATGTTTTTGAAATGGGCTCACAGTCGGTCAATTTCAGTAATATTATGATTTTTGTTTTCTTGAAAATTGAACGAGAGCTCAGCGTAAAACTGTGATGAAATCATCTCGGAAGTAAATACAGAAATTTTAGATTTCTCATGCTCCTCCTCTCCTTCTGGAGGAATGATCAAAAAGGTTGAAATTATGAAAACAATAGGTAGATACATATTTTTGAAGAAAAAAAATTCGTCCAAATAATGCACCCTTCTAGTCGATATGGATATTTTCATCAGAAGTTTTCCGTATTGTTTTTCACTTATTCTCATACATTTTTTTTTTTGAAAAACTTGAAAATTTGCATAAACATGATTTCCATGTTGTGAAGAACTAATAGGTACCTATATTGCAATTTCTCTATTTAACAAAAAGTATTTTTGAAGAAATGCGAACTTATAAGTGTAGGATGAATTTTTACTCTTTTTTCTGAATTCCACCAACTAATTCCACCTCCTGGAAAAGGTATTCGATGAGTTGTGTCCGTATTTATAAAATTTCTTTTTATTTGGGTAATCTTCGATCAGTTTTTTTTATTCTGGAACAATTGCTGAATTCAGAGGTTTTGTCTAAAGTCCAGTCCATTATCGAGTTGAAAAATTACATTTCATTGTTTTGATTGAAGATACATAACCTCTTAGAAGGAAAATAATTGGGCAGCTTTGCTCAAGCGAAATGTAAGAATCCTGTTGCAATCAGCGATCAGCTGATGGTTTTTTTTCTCTGGAAATGCATTTTTCACATACCCCTCAAAAAAACAGGAGGAGTAAAAAGTAATGGTACGCTTTTTTGAACACAGGTCTCATTTGAGATACTTAGTACATTTCAACACTTTTTTCGTTGCCATGCCTGCTTTCTATAATGTTTGTTGAGGTGATCATTGTGAGTAAAGGTGATGTGTGATGTTACATTTTGAACAACCTCTGAAAATGAAAAATAAAATATACCAAAGATAAATGATCGGTAAACATAACCATAGGCGTAATAAATTCATTTCCATGAGATGTTTTTGAGATTTTTTTCTTAAATTTTTTCATTGTTTTTGAAATGTTGGAATTGTATAATTTGATGACAACAGGTGGGGTGGGGGGGGGGGCTATGGAGTTATGGACTATTTATGCTTGATAATGTCGGATGCAGGTATTTCCACGTCGTTATTGGCACATTCGGCCCAAACTGGAGGACAGAATTCAAAACTAGAGTTGAAATATTTACGTCACTTTCAGCATCTTCAAAATGCGCAGCATCATTCTGAATAATGGGCTACTCAATGGCATTTAGTATATCCTAGGAAAGTCAAATTTCATCTCATGCATTCGCGATTATTTATAAGTACCTATTAAGTAGGTATATATACCTTGCAATACTGCATCCTGTTCGATGTTCAGAATACGCTGCTCAGCAGCTACCAAATTAGCTTCATTTGTGAAAATAACAATCAAGATTTAAATTAAATGCGCAATTAAAAATTATTATTGAGTGAAAAAACAAAAAACACGCTAATACTTTACCTTTTTTAAGGAGCGATCCTATCTTTATGACTTGAACTCGTCATTCTCATCTAATCCTCCATTCTTCGGGTTTAAAGACGATTTTGGAAACACTAGCTGAATCTTCTTGAGTTTCAAACAATTGGTCAGATTTTTCCTCGAATTCTTCATCAGACTGTTCCACTTGATAAGATTTTTCTTTTTGATCATCATGTGACTTTTCGTTCATGAAATTCATTAAAAAATGAGAAGTTTTCGACTTTGACAAGGGCAGAGAGCCAATTTCCGGAAAATAATATTTTCTCAAGTGGGCTCACAGCACATTTGAGATTTTTCCGAAAATTCTTTTCAGCTCTATTCTGATCTTTTTTATTCAAAATTGAACGAAAAATAAGCTCTTCGTGCTCTTGAAGCTATTCATGCTCAGTACACTCAATTTCCAAGCTTTCGCACCAGGTAATGTGTCATCATTTAGTCAACAAGCATTACCTTGGGAAATTTTTAAGGCGCTTTTCGGCGAATTTTTGATTTTAAATTAAAAAAGGCTTGTTTTTTTAAAGAAAATTAAACGATACTTTTGATAGTTTTGATTAAAAAAAAAATAAAATAAAATAATGATACCTTACCTTGCGTGTATTCGGTTGCAAAACGCTGTATCTGGTTTTGTTAGTCCAAATTCTGTGAGTTCTCAAATGTTTGTTAGCTGTCGTTATGCGATCGTGTATCGACTTGCTTTTGGTGTCTAGCGAGGAGCGATATCAATATTATGATCGATACATTTTCGGACAGAGTTGATGAAAATTCTTCCAACTTATTGCATATATTTAGTCGATAGTGAGAACTTTCACGAGTACCCTTAGCTACCACTCTATTCTCTCAAAGTCCGTTTTGTTGTTTTTTTTTTTAGTACCTAATGAAAAAACGACAATTTTTATTTAAAAATTCACACATTACGAAATACTTACATATCACAGAATTCGTTACTCATCACGAGTGATTGAAGGTTTCTTGACAAGAAATTTCGTTCAATGATTTTTGGAATTTCTCCACAATCCGTAGAAATATTATCTACAGGAGGAGAAAATTCAATGTCACAATGTATTGTTAAAATATCATCGAGGAGCAGCGAATCTTTATTTTCAAACAAGAATGACCGTTCTATAAAATTCGAAAACCCCATTGCCTGACTCGCTTCCATGAATTTCTTCAACAAGGATTTTTTGCGTTGGTAGGAATTTTTTTCTGTACTTACCTATTCGGAGACCACATTTAAGATAAATTGCTTCTGTTCTTCATCTGTACTTAATTTGTCATTAACTATTCTTAAATTCAATCGAACTCCTCCCTCGGCAGAGTCGTTGACAACTTTGATTTTTTGAATCTTTCGAAAAATTGTTTTGTTGCTGAATTTACAAAGTCGTCCAGTTTCATTTTCAATAAATTTTCGATCTGTTCATTCCGTTTTAAAATAACCCCTTTTAACGAGAATTTGTTCCCCATCCTCGGTACCTAGTCAATTCGTCCTCGTTGGCGTTGATCATGTTTTGTTTCATTGATTCCAGGTAAAAAATTTTCTTGATCAATAGTTAGCCACGTATTTTGAAACCTCTTGAAACGTTGAACATCAGGACCTGATGTTCCGGGAAGTTTGCATTCAAAGACAAGCTCTTTGAAGAATTTCGCTATTCTACTACCTACTCAGCGTCAATTCTTCGATATCATGTCCTAATGCTTCTGCTACTACCTACTGAAAGAAGGTGCATAGCTGAGCGATCACTCAGCTTACACTTGTCGAAAGCAGAAACCATACAGTTTGTGTGTTAATATTCGGGATACCTCGGGTTCACTTGCCATTTCACCTCGTAGGTATAGATGTTGGCATACAACACTTCACAAGCTTTCAGCTTTTCAATTTTTTTTTTTTTTTTTTTTTCAAGAGATGAATTGAAAAAAAATGTAAACTCACAACCATACTTGACAAAAAAAAAAAAATTCAGAAAAATGAAAAAACGAAAACTGTAGAAGTAAAACTTGAAAAATACTTCAAACTGAACAAACTGATCCAAATGAATTTGCAAAAATGCTCAAAGAAATCTGAAAAGTAAAGATTTTGACTAGCTTTTAGCTTTTCAATCTTACAGTTTTGGCTTTCAAAAAACCCCAAAAATTGTCAACTTCCGGATTTTAGCTTTTAGGTAGCTTTCCATCCCTCTATCCGCCATCACATGAATGGATCCGGGACAGGAGGGATGCAAAAATTAACTAAATCTAAAATCCAAAAGTCCACAATTTCTGTTTTTTTTTTTTTTTCTAAAGACAAAAGCTAGTTGAATCTGTATGATTGAAAAACTTGAAAGCAATACGCAAAAATCTCAATTTTTCAGCTTTCTTTAAGCGTTTTTGCAAATTAATTTGGTTTAGTTTCAGTTTCAGTTATTTTTCAATTTTTACTTTTCACTTTTCTCCTTTTTTTCAGTTTTTTCATTCTTTTCATTGCAGTTGGGATTTCCGCGTTCCTCTCAAATCTCAATCCACCTTATTGAAAATAAAATTGAAAAGCAGTAAGCAGTACGCTGGGAGCTAAAAGCCAATTACAGAGGATTTTTGGAAGTTGAAAGCTAAATGTTAGAAAGCCTCGCAAATTTGAAAAGTTCAAAGCTAAAGCCAAAAGTTTCATCTTTCAGCTTTTCATCCCTGATCTCTGCTGCCTGAACCACTACTGAATTGAATATCTTACATAATATCCTCAGACGCTCCAAGAATTACTGCTGACCAAGAACAAGAACCCCCAACTTTTGCAAGTACATATAAGGTGGAGAAAAAAAAACGCTTTTTGAGGTTATGTTAATTTCAAACTCATCTATTTTCAAGTTAGACTATGAAGAAAGAAAAAAAAACATCAAATCAATAAATTTACTTACTTACCCATTTGATTAAAAAAGTATGTAAGTAATAAAAAATTAAATAATTAAAGTTGGAAGAATTCGTGATAAAATGTTGGAACGATTTGACTGGATTGGTGATGAGATCAATGATCGTGATATGCAATGATGACATTGATTTCCATGTAAACTTTTCAAATTACATACCTTGAACCTTTAAAAAATTAAAAGGGTAAAGAAAGTACACTGATAAAATTTTTCAAGCTTTGCTAAAATGCATAGGTAAGAATCAGGGCAATCAGGGTCCATTTTGCACTCAACAAATCTGTCTGGTGACAAGATCAGTGGTCGTTATATGCTATGATGACATCGATCACCAAGAGTAAAACTTTTAAAATCATTTTAAAAAATTTAATTGATTCAAGAATAAAAAACAATACGTCGGGAGAATTTTTGTAAACTCTTCAAAATTATAAAAAATTAAGTAAGGTTTTTAAAATCCGTTTCGTTTATTTCTAGTTCATAAGGTTTTGTCAGGAAATCAGCCAAAATTTACGTTTGAAGGATTTACTTGGGAATAATACTCGAACAAAAATTGCAGTTCATGAATCCGGCATTGAATGAAAAAATCAGTTAAAAAACTTACTACTTCTTTTATGGATTCGATGATTGCTATTCCTCATACGGTATATTTTTCGCGGTTTTAATACCGAGTAGGTACAGGTAGCTATCGTCGGTAGGACGCTTTTTCTCTGCTTGTTTCTATTTTCTTCAAGGTGGATTGCAGTTACAGGCATCGTTTCCCCATCTACTAAAACATTTTCAAAAAATTTCTACACATCATTTTTTTATATTTTTTTATTTTTCCCAAGTTTGGGAGGCTCCAAAGAAGAGAGCAACTGAGCAACATCATTTGGGGGTCCAAAAACAGTTTTTTCTGTTATTCATTAAAGAAATTTTCAAAAATACTTTTAAATAATAAGGAAAATAATCGGCAGCTTTGCTTAAGCGAAATGTAAAAATCCTGTTGCAATCAGCTATTAGCTGATGGTTTTTTCTCTCCGAGGAACGTAGACATCTTGCGAATATTACGTGAAAATAGTTCAGAAAAGCATCTTTTACACACCCCTTTGAAAAAAAAAAAAAAAAAAAAAAAAAACAGGAGTAGAAGTAATGGTATGCTTTTTTCCCTGGAAATACCTATGTTATCCAAACTCAGGTCTCATTTGAGGTACTTAGTCCATTTCCATGAGATGTTTTCGAGTTTCCCCCCAATATTTTCATTATTTTTGAAATGTCGGAATTTTATAATTGGGTGGCATCCGAAGGGGGGTCCGAATTAGCTTCATCTGTGAAAATAACAATCAAGATGTACCCAAATTAAATGCGCAATTGAACATTATTATTGATTAAAAAACGAAAAACACACACTTGATACTTTACCTTGTTTATGTGTCATATTCTGTCCATTACATATGCCCCTCTGCATTTATCCGCAGAAGTTCATAAGTAAATCTGGAAAGAAGCCCAGAAGAACACCTATTCCAAGACAAAATACAGCCACACCGAGATATGTAATTTTTGGCTTTAACTTTTAGCTTCTAAGAAATTTATAAAACTTCAACTTTAGCTTTAATAGGCTTTTCAAATTCACGAACTTTTTAACAGCTAGCCGTTCGCTTCCAAAAATCCTTGGCTTTTAGCTTTCAGATTTTGACTTTTCAAATTTTTTTTATGAGAGGTGAATTGTAGGAAAGTGTAAACTCATAACCGTAACAAAAAAAAAAAAAAAAAAAAAAAACTCATCCTGGGTATCGCGATTTGAAAGTGTCCTTAACATCTCGAAAAAACCTATCAATGACAGAGCCAAACAAAGAATCTCAAATCGTGATACATGATTTATCAGTTCACGATTTACAATTCAAGTATGTATACATACTTGAGTAGCTATCGTCGGTAGGACGCTTTTTCTCTGCTTGTTTCTATTTTCTTCAAGGTGGATTGCAGTTATAGGCATCGTTTCCCCATCTACATAAATGATGGTGCCAGCATAAATCATTATAGGTACATTCTGGTGCGGCTGCGGCCTCGTGATGCGAGCGCCCCTGGAGGTGGTGGGAGGGGGTAATACGTATATTAAAGAGAAATCTGAACGTATTTCCCCGGTTTCAGAAAAATGTCATCTTTTCAAACTTTGCCTATATTACCTAACGCAAAATATCGGTGAAAAAAAAATTTTGAACTCATCAATCCATTCAAAAAAAATGTCAATTTTCAACCACTCATTAGAAACCAAAAAGTGGTCTTGAATTTTGGCAGCAATGGCATATGTGTAGATTGACGCGTAACTTCAAATACTTTCATTTGAGAGTCGGCCATTTTTCTCAAAACTGATTGGATGGTAACAGGAGCGAATAGACCTCGGTTTTTTCAAAAATGACACCTTTGTGAGGGTTCATTTCTCACCTCCAGCAGCGACAGATTTAGCTTTCGTTTGGTGTCTATTTGTATCATTTTGCTGCTTCTCACATAACTTTGATTCACAATCACACTGACCGACCAGGGCCGGATTTAACATTAGGCCGCCCTAGGCAGGTAATAAATTCGCCGCCCTTCCCTCCCCCTCCCCATTTTTTTGGTTTGTGTGAAAATTTATGCCCACCCATAATTCAATTTTTAATGATACAATATCAATATCTGCGTAATTGAATATCAGAAACAATGCATTTCATTATTATTTTGTATAAAGCGCTGGCAGCCAAAAAATCTATTCTAATTCTAAATCCGTACTTTTTATGAAAAATGAAATACGCTCGCTAGAGCGGGAAAATAACGTAAAAAAGCAGGGGCAAAAAGGAAAAAATTGGCACATGAATTTTTTCTTTGGGAATGTGTTCGGATGGACTCTCCTACACCTGGAGGAAAATTTTTTAGGGGGTTGAAACCGGTTCCGATTCACGTTTTTTGCGTTTTACTCCGTAAATATTAGGTTTTTGAGAAAAATTACCATGACAAAAAATGTTCTTCTTCAAATTCTCGACAATTTGATACTACGCTCGATACCCATTTCTCAAGGGGGGGGGGTGTCCAAAAAAAGGGGTGGTAAGAGTAGGTGTTTCAAAAAAGGTCAGTCCAATAAATTGATCAAAATTACCACTTAGAATCATTCGTTTTCGCTCAATTTTTTTTACAGAGTCTACTCACCCAACTACTAATCAAACTACCATTGGTTTGTCTTCAACCCTCCTCGGGGGTTCGTGAGGGTTGCTTGATTTTTCAAGTAACGCACTACTGAATCATATATTTGAAAAACAAATCCGGACGTGCGATATATCGAATAGTATGTTTTCGAGGTCGCTGAATACGAATATGAACTTATTTTTTGCATACAACCCATGAAAGCCCCTCTGTGCCCCAAAATGGGGGTCAAAATTTTGAAAAATCGTGAAAAATCGAGTGATATATCGAATGGTACGTTTTCGAGGTCGCCGAGTGCGAATATGAACTTATTTTTTGGGTCCCACTCCCCAATGCCCCTCTGTGCCCCTTAATGGGGGTAAAAATTTTGAAAAATCGTGAAAAGTCGAGTGATATATCGACTTGAATGTTTTCAAAGTCGCTGAGCACGAATATGGCCATATTTTTTGGGCCCAACCCCGCACAGCTTCCAACTGCCCCAAAAAAAGTCAAAATTTTGAAAAAATGTGAAAAGTCGAGTGACATATTGAATGGTATGTTTTCGAAATCGCTGAGTACGAATATGAACTTATTTTTTGCCTACAACCCCTCAAAGCCGCTCTGTGCCTCAAAATGAGGGTCTGAAGTTGGTAATAATCATTCATTGAAACTTTGATGTGGAGAGAACTGAGGAGGAGAGAGGGATTCCAACCAGCAGAAAAATTTTTGAATAAAACTACGTAAACTAAAACTAAAGAGCATGCAAAAGTACCCAACAGCAAAAATTTCAATTCTAGGCATTTCAAGTCCATTTTTTAATTTTTGGTAAACTTTTTAAATCGTTGCAAAAAAATTATTTAAAAAAAATTAAAATTTCTCGTAACTAAGCAGACGTTTTAGAGTTATTTTGAGCACTTCTGGAGTCTCTTGCAGATTTCTAAAAGTTGAAATATGGATTTGACGAGACAACTGTCGCGATCTAGGAAATGGTAGTCAAAAACACCGGAACTAACGAAAGGTCCCGTTGTTATCAGCAATTTTCAACAATTTTCCTTCAATTTTCACAACATTACATTCCAATGTTTATACTGGGACCTTTCATCAGCCAATCATAAGCAAGGCGACACTAGCGTGGCGCACCTCTGTCAAGTTCCTATCTTCACAAAATGCTACCAAAAATTTTCAAAAATCTGCTGGAGGCTCTAGAACGACTCGAAATGGCTTGAAAGTGTTTTCAGACGATTTAGGGAATCGAAAATAGAATACATACCAAAACAGCTTTCTAGCTTTATTAAGTAAAAATTTTATCCTATTTGGGGGGCGTAAGGGGATTTTGAGGAATCGTAAGTAGAGCAGGAAAAAAGTGCATATTCCAGTTCAGTGTCTCAAAAACATACAAGTCGATATATCACTCGACTTTTCACAATTTTTCAAAATTTGGACCCTCATTTTGGAGCACAGAGCTGCTTTGAGGGGTTGTAGGCAAAAAATAAGTTCATATTCGTATTCAGCGACCTCGAAAACATACCATTCAATATGTCACTCGACTTTTTACATTTTATCAAAATTTTGGCCTTTTTTGGGGCAGTTGGGAGCTGTGAGGGATTGGGCCCAAAAAATATGGCCATATTCGTGCTCAGCGACTTTGAAAACATTCAAGTCGATATATCACTCGACTTTTCACGATTTTTCAAAAGTTTCACCCCCATTTAGGGGCACAGAGGGGCATTGGGGAGTGAAACCCAAAAAATAAGTTCATATAAGAAGGAAGGCAAAATTACTGCTCGAGCGAAGCGAGAGCGAAAATTTTTTTGAAAAAATGGGTTCAAGAAACGAAAAAATGTCCATTTTTGCATGTTTTATAGGGTAAAAATCAGGAGATCCAGGGTACTTTTTGCCAAATCCATACGATTTTTTTTTTTTTTTTAAGCAAAAATCTGCCGCCCCCTAAAATTTGCCGCCCTAGGCAGCTGCCTATACTGCCTATACGTAAATACGGCCCTGTGACCGACTGTTCTTTGGCGACTTACCTTATTATTATTCATTAAAGAAATTTTCAAAAATACAAATACTTTTAAATAAGAAGGAAAATAATCGGCAGCTTTGCTCAAGCGAAATGTAAAAATCCTGTTGCAATCAGCTATTAGCTGATGGTTTTTTTCTCTGCGTGAGACGTTTGTAGACATCTTGCGAATATGTATAACGTGAAAATAGTTCAGAAAATCATCTTTACACACTGCTTCAAAAACTAAAAAAAAAACAGGAGGAGTAGAAGTAATGGTATGCTTTTTCCCCTGAAAATGTATGTTATCCAAACTCAGGTCTCATTTGAGGTACTTAGTCCATTTCCATGAGATGTTTTCGAGTTCCCCCCCCCCCCCCAATATTTTCATTATTTTTGAAATGTTGGAATTTTATTATTTGGGTGGGGTCCGAATTAGCTTCATCTGTGAAAATAACAATCAAGATGTACCTAAATTAAATGCGCAATTGAACATTATTATTGATTAAAAAAACAAAAAACACGCTGATACTTTACCTTGTTTATGTGTCATATTCTGTCCATTGCATGTGGCCATCTGCGTTTTTATCCGAAGAAGTTCATATTAAATCTGGAAAGAAGCCCAGAAGAACACCTATTCCAAGACAAAATACAGCCACACCGAAAAATGTGATTTTTGGCTTTAACTTTTAGCTTCTAAAAAATTTATAGAACTTCAACTTTAGCTTCAATAGGCTTTTCAAATGAAGCTTTCTAACAACTAGCCTTTAGCTTCCAAAAATCCCCAGGTCTTGGATTTTAGCTTTCAGCTTTCGACTTTTCAATTTTTTGTTATAAGGTGAACTGGAGGAAAGTGTAAACTCACAACCATAACAAAAAACCTGAAAATACGAGAACTGTAAAAGTAAACATTGAAATACTTATAATTCAAACTGAAACTGAACCAAATGAATTTGCAAAAAAGTTCAAAGAAATCTGAAAAATAAAGATTTTGACTATAGCTTATAGCTTTTCAATCCTACAGCTTTGGCTAGCTTTTGGCTTTCAAAAAAAAACCGAAAATCGTCAACTTCCGGCTTTTAGAGCTGCATACCTGTTGTTTCCGCCACCACATGAATGGATCTGGGGTAGGGCATACCTGTGTCAGGGATGGAAAGCTGGCTAAAATCTAAAAGACAAAAGTCGATAATTTTGTTGGTTTTTTTTTTTTACAGCTAAGAGCTAGTCAAAGCTATAGACACTGGACCTGCGGGAAGACATCCAACTAGCGGCCATATTGGCTGAATTACGTGTGTCATGCCAATTTATCCCGCTGGATGCTTTTGGCTGCGCTGTACTTCAATTCTGCAGGCAACAGGGAAAAGGGAGGGTTGTGTAGTTACGCGAGGTACTCATGACTGCGCGCGCAGCCAGGAGTTCCTTTCGGACTACACAACCCTCCCTTTTCCCCGTTGCCTGCAGATTGAAGTACAGCGCAGCCAAAAGCATCCAGCGGGAGAAATTGGCATGACACAAGATTTTACTACCGTCCCTCTTCCCCGTTGCCTGCAGTTGGATGTCTTACCCAGAGGGCCCAGGTGCAGTGTCTATAGTCAAAGCTGTAGGTGTGATTGAAACGCTGAAAGCTTGCCAAAATCTCAATTTTTCTGCTTTCATTCAGCTTTTTTGCAAATGATTTGGTTTAGTTTCAATTTCAGTTATTTTTCAACTTTTACTTTTTACTTCTTTCCTTTTTTCAGTTTTTTTGTTCTTTTCATTGCAGTTGAGATTTCCACTTTCCTCTCAAATCCAATCCACCTCGTTGAAAAAAAAAAAATGAGAAGCAGAAAGCTGGGAGCTAAAAGCCAAAAGCCCGAGGATTTTTGAAACCTAAATGCTAGATGTTAGAAAGCTTCACAAATTTGAAAAGCTCAAAGCTAAAGCCAAAAGTTTCATCTTTCATCTTTTCAGCCCATTCCTTTGTCACCTGAACCACTAGCAAATTGAATAGTTAACATAATATCCTCAGACGCTCCAAGGATTACTGCTGACCAAGAATGGGAACCCCAAACTTTTGCAAGTAGTATAAGGTGTAAAGAAAAAACGCTTTTTGAGGTTATGTTAGTTACATACTTACATAGGTATATACTACCTTTAAGTTGGACAATTTCAGCTGGTGAGAACTTGTTTCTAAAAATGCAGAGTATTGAATGGTTTTACCTCTCCTTCAGTTCAAGTCAACATACGTAATATGAAAAAAAAATATCAAATCAATAAATTTACTTACTTACACATTTGATTTTTAAAAAAGTTAGTGAGTTAGGTATACCTAGATATAAATAAAAAATAAATAAAGTTGAAAGATTTTGTGAGGGTGATGAAATCAATGGTCGTGATATGCTATGATGACATTGATTTCCATTTAAACTTTTCAAATTACATACCTTAAACCTTTAAAAAATTAAAAGGGTAAAGAAAGTACACTGGTAAAATTTTTCAAGCTTTTATAAAATACATAGGTAAGAATCAGGGCAATCAGGGTCCATTTTGCACTCAACGAATTTGTCTGGTGACGAGATCAGTGGTCGTTATAGGCTATGATGGCATCGATCACCAACAGTATAAAACTTTTAAAATCATTAAAAAAAATTTAATTGAATCAAAAATGAAAAACAAATATTACGCTGGAATAATTTTTGTAAACTCTTCAAAAATACAAAAAATTAATTAGGGTCTTTTAAATCAGGTTCGTGTATTTCAGATTTCTAGTTCACAAGGTTTTTGTCAGGAAATCAGCCAGAATTTACGTTTGAAGTGATTTATGTATTTGAGAATAATACTCGGAACAATAATTTCAGCTGATGAATTCAACAAAGAATAAAACAAATCAATTAAAAAAACTTACTTCCTATTTTTTTTTCGATTGATTTTCTTAGAAAAACACATAACTTAATAATAAGACGTATTTCGAATACTCGGGCATTCGAACATACGTGGGAAAGGGGATGAAAATTTTGCGGCCTTTTATTCAAACCCTACCTAGCCGTAGCTATACAAAGTACCTTATCATATAACTAGTTCGTCTGTGAAAATAACAATCAAGATGTACCTAAATTAAATGTGCAATTGAACATTATTATTGAATAAAAAAACAAAAAACACGCTCATACTTTACCTTTGGTTATGTGTCATATTCTGTCTATTATTACATTTATGCCCCCTGTATTTATCCGCAGAAGTTCATAGTAAATCTGGAAAGAAGCCTAGAAGAACACCTATTCCAAGACAAAATATAGCCTCACCGAAAAATGTAATTTTTGGCTTTAACTTTTAGCTTCTAAAAAATCTATAAAACTTCAACTTTAGCTTTGATAGGCTTTTCAAATTCACGAAGCTTTCTAACGGCTAGCCCTTGGCTTCCAAAAATTGTTGGATTTTAGCTTTCAGATTTTGACTTTTCTATTTTTTTTTCTATGCGAAGTGAATTGTAGGAATGTGTAAACTCATATAACCATAACAAAAAAAAAAAAAAAAAAAAAAACTCATCCTGACATTTACATTTTTCAAGATATCGCGATTTAAACGTGTCCATAACATCTCGAAAAAAGCCTATCAATGACAGGGCCAAACAAAGAATCTCAAATTGTGATACATGATTAATTAGTTCACGATTTACAATTCAAGTATGTAGTATACAGTATACTGCCAGTTCACCATGTAGATGTCGTCGTACAACACTTCACAAGCTTTCAGCTTTCAGATTTTCAATTCTTTTTTTTCAAAGAGATGAATTGAAGGAAAGTGTAAACTCACAACCATAACAAAAAACAAAAAAATAAATACTAAAAAAATGAAAAAACCAGAACTGTAAAAGTAAAAATTGACAAATATTTCAAACTGAACAACCTGATCCAAATGAATTTGCAAAAATGCTCAAAGAAATCTGAAAAGTAATGATTTTGACTAGCTTTTAGTTTTTCAACCCTACAGTTTTGGCTAGTTTTTTGGCTTTCAAAAAACCCCAAAAATTGCCAAATTCCGGGTTTTTGCTTTTAGTTAGCTTTCCATCCCTCTATCCGCCACCACCTGAATCGATCCGGAACAGAACAGGAGGGATGGAAAACTAGCTAAATCTAAAATCCAAAAGTTGACAATTTCTGTTTTTTTTTCCAAAAGCCAAAAGCTAGTTGATGCTGTATGATTGAAAAACTTGAAAGCAAGCAAAAATCTTAATTTTTCAGCTTTCTTTCAGCTTTTTTGCAAATTAATTTGGTTTAGGTAGTCAGTTTCAGTTATTTTTAAATTTTCACTCTTCATTTTTCTCATTTTTTCAGTTTTTTCGTTCTTTTTATTACAGTTGAGATTTCCACTTTCCTCTCAAATCTCAATCCACCTCATTGAAAAAAAAATTGAAAAGCAGAAAGCTGGTATCTAAAAGCCAAACGCAGAGGATGTTTGGGAGCTAAAAGCTAGAAGTTAGAAAGTTTCACAAATTTGAAAAGCTCTAAGGTAAAGGCAAAAGTTTCATCTTTCAGCTTTTCATCCCTGACCTCTGTCGCCTGAACCACTACTGAATTGAATATTTAACATGATATCCTCAGACGCTCCAAGGATTACTGCTGACCAGGAATGGTAACCCCAAACTTTTGCAAGGTATAAGGTGGAGAAAATAAAAACGCTGTTTGAGGTAATATCTACCTTTACGTTGCACAATTTCAGCAGGAGAGAAATTGTTTCTAAAAATGCAGAGTATTGAATGGTTTTACCTCTCCTTTTGTTCAAGTCAACATACTTAATATGAAAAAAAAAAACACCAAATCAATAAATTTACTTACTTATCCATTTGATTAAAAAAAAAAAAGGATACAGACATAGAAAAATCCTAAATTTTTTTTTAAAAAAATAATGAAGTTGGAAGAATTTGTGAGAAAATGTCGGAAGAATTTGACTGTATTGGTGATGAGATCAATGGTCGTGATAGGCTATGATGATATTGATTTCTATGTAAACTTTTCAAATTACATTTAAACCTTTAAAAAATTAAAAGGGTAAAGGAAGTACACTGACGAAAATTTTTCAAGTGTTGCTAAAATATTTACATAGGTAAGAATCAGAGAAATCAAGGTTCATTTTGCACTCAACAAATTTGTCTGGTGACGAGATCAGTGGTCGTTGTATGCTATGGTGACATCGATCACCAAGAGTAAAACTTTTAAAATAATTTTTTTAAATTTAATTGAGTAAAGAATGAAAAACAATACGCTGGGAGAATTTTTGTCAACTCTTCAAAAGTACAAAAAATTAATTAGGGTCTTTGAAATCAGGTTTGTGTATTTCTAGTTCACATGGTTTCGTCAGGAAATCAGCATAATGTACGTCTGAAGTGATTTATTTGGGAATAATACTCGAACAATAATTTCAGTTCATGAGTTCAACAAAGAATGAAAAAAAATCAAATAAAAAAACTTACTTACTCCGATGCCGTCTGCAACAGAGGAGAATGCTTTTCAAATCCTGTATATGCGAGAAAAAAAATTAGAAAATGTTTCAAAAAAATGTTCCAAAATCGCGGCTTACTGATTTTTTTTCACTTGATTTTTCATGAAGGGAAAGAAGTCAACACGAAACTTGATGAGGACCTATTTTGGTTCTCAATCTCAAAAGTCCCGCAACTTGACAATCAAACTTATTCCATACCTAATAAAATACAGGGGAGTACCTAAGTAATTTTTTCAAACAGAATTTGATTTAAAATGTGCTTTATTATGAGACTTTCGTTCACGAGTTGATTTTTAGAGCGAAAAAACTATTGTAGCCACTTTTTCATTGTCGTCGTCGTCCTTGTCCTACTTTCATCAATAATAATACATTATCCAATCAGTAAGTATAGTATTTCAGGTTATTAGAAAATCAGCGAGTATAATAGATTTTTAAAATGCTACCTAAGCAATATGCAAAAATAATTGTCTATGTTTTTGTTTGTTTCTAAATTCCGAATTCAATTCAAAATTTTATTGTTGATAATATTGATATAAACGTCGTCGGAAATTTTATGAAAATCAGGTAGTTTTCCAAGAATCTATATAAGAATTGAAACGGTAAATTCAGAAAAATCAATTCTCAAGTTGATGCCTGATGGTAAATGTCTGCGGTGAGATTATATTGATCTTATCATCAAGATTTGTTGAAAAAATATTCAAAAGCATAGAGCATTAGATCACCCAATAAGCAAAAATGGTAAATGAAAAAACTCTTTTGCAATCAGCGAATAGCTGATGGCTATTGATATTTATCAAATTCAGGCGAGCAAGTAATTTTTTTAAAACAGGATTTGATTTAAAATGTCCCTGATTATGAGACATTCGTTCACGAGTTGATTTTTCTATTCAAGTAAGTATTAATCTCCATAGGAAGGACACCCTCATGAATGATGAGAGCATAAATTCCATAAATTTTCGTTTCAAAATCAACCAACTCAAAATATTACAAACTCGTTTCATCGAGCTGAAATTTCAAAGAAATTTTCGATATTTAAACATTCCTCATCTGATGACTTTTTCCTAGAAACCAAATATTGTCATCGAGGTACCTACTCGTAGTATTAAGCGAATTGTCAGGTCACGAGAGAAGCCACAGTCTCTCAAGACAGTGATATATCTGGTGTAGTCTCATCAGCTTTAGTTGTCGGTTCGTGCATATCAAGATATTGTTCATATGGGAGAAAATCCCCCACACTGGCCGCAAATGCACTCACTTTATAGGAGCAACGTCCCTAAATTTATATTAGTCACAATGTCGAAAAAACTCAGACTTTTCCTTCATGAAGTTTGGAAACAAAATGAGCTCCCATTGGAATCACACTCTCGATGTCGACGAAACATTCTCCCCACTCTTTTATTTTTCCAGATGTTGAAACCTATGAGACTCGAGTTGATGGATTTTATGGGGAGGGAGTGGGCTAACGGGGGCATATGATCACTATTGGCCCCACAACACTCCAGGTACTGCATGACAGGTGTATAAATGTGGTCACTGGATATCACTCTTATTATAGCTGAGTTTTGGTTTCTACTAACTTTTGGCTTCTTCCAACGTTGTACATAAATAATCATTTGTTACAGTTTGAGATTTATGGACAGCCGGTATCCGTAGAAAGTTTAACTGCATTTGGGGCAGATTCAAGGATACCTTTGTGTTGGAATTTAAGTTTTCAGTTTATTTTTGTACTTCTGAAATCACAAACAAAAGCATTATGCACTGTTGCAATCATCATCTCGTTTACTTGTAGATCACGATGAGTAATGGTTCTTCATATAGTAATTCGAATTGTCGATTTTGAACGACGATAGTCGTGGATATAAGTAAATTATTGATCCTTACTTAATGGTATAATTATTCATAGATGTAAATCCGCAGATTAGCTATACCTACTTCATCTCGAACGTCAAATGAACCCTAATGAGGGCGAATGGGCGATATTTACATTTTATCCCGTCACCCTACCTTTTTAATCACCATTTTGAAAATTAATTCGGTACAAACGCGTAATTTTTCGTCCATCTTGGCCAATTTGATACACCAGATAAGCATCATCACGTGGCAAGGCAAGACAACAACGTGGTCGTGTAGTATGTTGACACATATCGCGTAAATTTTTCACACGTCGTCGTGGTCGTTGAAGTACGAGACAGAGTGAAGACAAATAACGATGAAGAGCAGTGATAGTAATAAAGGTAAAGGTATTATACGTCGTCGTCGTGTGGACGTTCACCGGAACACATATTTTAGCAACTAAAAAGCATTTGGGTTTGAGGAAGAGGGGAAAATAGCGAGAGTGACGAGTAAGTAGAGACAGAGAGAGTCTTTCATTCGAAGGCAATCGATATTCGCCGCATGCAATACCATTTGTGCGTTTCGCTCTGTTTCGATGATAAAGGTTGTTTACATTTGCGCTGACACGGAATTTAAGCTAATTGTAAATTCATGTTGTTAATTTCAATATTGTTTTTGTTTAATCAGTAACAACTTCGACGTAGCTGCGAGGCAATTTTCGTATCTGGTACTCGTCGTAGTAGCGAGAGTTAGTGCTTGGGTTGGTTGTTGGTACTTCTACTTTATACTTGTACGAGTAGGTAACTTGAAAGGAATGCATTATCGAGGCACTCTGAATGACATTATATGTAGGATTGATTTTTCAGTTGGATGCGAATAAATGTAACCTTACTTGAAATTTATACCAGAATTTGGTTACCTTTAAGTGGTCATCTTTGTTGTTTTACTGTATGAGTAGAAAGATATAGGTACTTAGGTACTTACATTCGGTTTTTGTAAAATTATATGATTAGATATTCGTTCGAAGCTTGAGCAAAGTCTGAAATTCAGTATGGAGGAAGATCAGCATTTCAATAAATTCACAGAACTGATCGGATTTTTTCGGTTACTTTGAATGCACTTTCATCTTGAAACAGGCGTTCTGATCGTTCTGATTTCCAAAGAATCTTTGCGAACCGATGACAGCGAGGAAAATGGACACTACTTACTTGGCTTCTTGGTTGATCGATGTGGAGTTGACACATGGGTTCCATGTTTGCGATGATCATCATTTCACGGACCATTTTTGAAAACTACCGCTGGGAAACTTTCATTATGTCTTTTTTTTTGTGTACTTGGAAACAAATCGGAATAATTACCGACTCATGAAAAAAAATTATCATGAAATTTAAACATTTGAAATAATGCTGATACACCTTACTTCAGTAAAGATACTATGGGGTGTTCCGAAAATTGTCTGCCAAAATTCTATTTAAGATACCTATGCCTATGCATTTTTAGGTACTCGAGGAGACGAACAAAAAACGTCATCTCGACTGGTTTGCCTTTATTGTGAATTGAAGAGGAACCACGTGCTTCGCAAAACTCAAAATTTACCTATTGTGAAAAAATCATCGAAATACAAAAATGTTTAGATCATTCAAATGATGCTCATAACCCCTTAAATTCAAAATTTCCAAATTTGGGATGCGTCTAATTTTGAGAATTTCAAATTTCCAAATTGTGTTTGCTCCTTCGATTTTGAAGATGAGCAATTTGCCATAAAAAGATTTTTTTCTTTGTCCATTTGAGCATTATGGGTCATTGAAGTTAGTATTTCAATGATGCAAATATTTTCTTACTCTTTGAGAATTGAAAGTTACACCATTTTTGAGCAAAAATTCACCAATGTTGAAAAATTCGCCAAAAATGAGAAAATGTTTGAATCATTGAACCAATTTTTCCAACTCAGAGTGGACCAACAAAAAAATTATTTATCACAAATTATTGTCCACCTTCAAAATTGAAGAGGCGAACACAATTTAAAAATTCAAAATTTTCAATATCAGGGCACAACGAATGATTTATAGAAATTGTGAATCAAGTTTTCCCATTCAATTTTGAGGATGAGCAAATTTTTCGTTCACTCGAGAACTAATCTTATGGGTTATGGACTTATGGACACCATTCGCGGTTTCGATTACTTTAAATACGCCTTCCATCGTGAAATAGGCGTTCTGATCGTTCTGATTTTCAAAGAACCTTTGAGAACCGATGACAGCGAGGAAAATAGACACTACTTACCTACTTTGCTCACATTGGTGGGTTACCATTTCCAAAGCGGGTTTCAATGATTATTAGTTTACTATCGTATTTAGAACAATGGTCCGATACTGTTAGCGGTTTTTTCTTCATTGAGTTCTGAATACCATGATCGATGTCGTGGATTTGGCAGATGGGATCAGATTTTCCTATAATCATCATCGCATGGACCACTTTTGAAAACTACCGCTGGGAAACTTTAATTGTGCCTCCTTTTTGTGTACTCTGAAACAAATCGGAATAATTACCAATTCATAAAAAAAAATTATTATGAAACTGAAACATTTGAAATAATGATACACATCTTTCTTCAGTAAAGTTACTATGGGGTGTTCCGAAAATCGTCTGCCAAAATTCAACTTAAGATAGTGCTTGAGGAGACGAACAAAAACCGTTATCACGACTGGTTGCCTTTATTGTGAATTGAAGAGGAGCCACGTGCTTCGCAAAACTCAAAATTTACCAATTTTGAAGAAATCATCGAAATGCAAAAATGTTTGAATCATTCAAATGATGCCCATGACCCATATCTAACACTCGAGTGGACGAACAAAAAATGTTATTATGACAAATTACTCATCTTTAAAATTCAAGGGGTAAAATATATTCAAAATTTCCAAAGTTGGAATGCTTCTAATTTTGAAAATTTCTTTTCAAATTGTATTTGCTCCTTCGATTTTGAAGATGGGCAACTAGCCATAGCAACATTTTTTGTTCATCCAATTGAGCACCATGGGTTAGAATAATTTACACCATTTTTGGGCAAAAATTTACCAATGTTGTAAAATTTGTCAAAGATGATAAAATGTTTGAATCACTGAACCGATTTCACCAACTCATAGTATTTGAGTGGACAAACAAAAGAAAACATTATGACAAATTGCCCATTTTCAAAATTTAAGGGGCAAACACAATTGAAAAATTCAAAATTTTCAATATCAGGGCACAACGAATTTATAGAAATTTTGCTCCTTCAATTTTTAGGATGAGCAAATTATTGTAGCATTTTTTTTTTCGTTCACTCGATAACTATAACCTTATGGGTTATGGGCATTATTCGTATGATTCAAATACCTACTATTTCCTTACTTTTGATGATTTTTTTCAAAATTTGTCAATTTCCGGTTTTGCGAAGCACGTGGCTCTTTCAATTCACTATACACAGGCAATTAGTCGAAATTTTGTTTTTTGATCTTCTTATCCGAGTACCTTTCTACAGTGGAATTTTGGCAGACGATTTCCGGAATACCCTGTGTACGATTTCATAAATTAAATGCTTACGTACCTACTCGAATTTTTCGGAGTGAATTTATTAAAAAAGGCGTGTGTAAGTACTTTTAAATTTCTTTTTGTGGGGTAAAAGCAGACCTTTTTTGGGCACTTTTTTTTAGAGCATGCCATTTCTCGAAAGTTGTAAGTCGATCATTTTTTGTACTTATTCCCCACTTCAAACATCCAAAAAAATTGATTATCGCGTTTAAAAAGTCCTCTTTTTGTACCAAAATTGCTAAACAAAAGTCCCGTTTTTTTGCATTTGCTTTTTATTTGCAATTCACTCAGCATGATGAAAACAATGTACCTATCAACCGAATTTAAACTTATTTTGTCCAACAGTAGGGTAAACATTTTTTCAAATTCTTTTTGTTTGAAAAAAAAATTCTTTCCAAGCACAATTATAAATAATTTGAGAAATAGACAACAACATTGTAGCACCAGCGAAGCGAGGGCAAAAGCTTTTGAAAAAAGTTAGAATTTTGAGAATAGACCGGTGATTTTGTCGGCAAATGTAAATCCGCCTCTGAGTACTAAATAATGCTTCAGGCAGATACAAAAAGAAAAAAAAATTACTTACTTAGGCTACTTAATTCGAGCCATGAGCAACTAACGTAAAAAGGAATATTATTTCTTAGAGTGATCTCGCGAATTCGGTCAAAATACAATCTATGCGATAATTACTTTTTCCACCCCCTCCCCCCCAATCATCATCATTGTGGAGTTACTTACATTCGGTTTTTGTGAAATGATTCTCTCATTCGTTCGAAGTTTGAGTGAAGCCAAAAAATTCACTATGGAGGGACTCGCATTCTGGTATATTCACAGAACTGATCGAAAGGATTCGGTTTCGGTTACTTTGAATGCCAATCTCTTATCTTACATCTTGAAACTGGCGTCCTGTTTGTTCTGATTTTCAAATAACCTCTGAATACCGATAATAGCGAGGAAAATAGACACTACTTACTTGGCTTACGATGAAAAAAATGAGTTTCATTCCAGGCGTCTACAATCTTTTACCTATGTTTGAATTGGGGAACCTACAAGGGTCGGTGCTCATTGAGCACCATCTCTGCTTTTTCAGCTGCTACCACGAAATTCCAGGAACGTGAGTTCAAAAATTACCTAATTTTTAACCAATTTAGGTAGTAAATTCTAGAAAAAGTGAAAAAAATCAATTTTTTCAAAAAGAATATAACGAGCGGTTTTTTCGACAAGATATAATCTGCTGTGTCTACATGATCACTCGACTCTTCGAAAGCAATCTCAATTTCACCTTTTTGGAGTCTCCGGCGATTTTTCAAACTTTTCCAGAAAATTGTATTATGGGCATGAAATGAACTTTGGTTTATATAACATTGTTCGATGTTTATTTGGCACCCTACCATTTTAGGTAATTGTCGTAAATTTTCAGGAGTGCCAGATAAAAAGAAGATTTTTTACTTTTTCGTAAATTTCAAAGAAAATGAAAAAAAAAATCAAAATTTTCGAGGAAGGCTTATTGAAACTTGATAGAACCACCACCCCCCCCCCGGGATGGCCGGTTAAAATAGTGAAATATTTTTCACCTGAATCTGAAATGAAAAACCAAAAAGGAGGTATAAGCATCAATCAGCAAAATTTCCCTTGCAATCAACTTTATCAGCCCGCTTGATATTTTAAATCCAACATGTCGAACAAATCCATCTGAAACAGTATAATAATAACGGTTTTAATAGAATTACTCTAGGTATAATAAGTTCCCGAAAACAGTCCAGCAGATGCTTATTGGGCACCCTGTCAAACGTTTTAGAATCTGTGGATCAAATTTATATGTTTTGGGGCACATTTTTGATCCTTTCGCATCAATTTAGAACTTCCAGAAAGCGCTGAAAATTTACGTAGAAGCTCTTCATTTGAAGTTGATAATTTAATCATGGAAAAATAACAGATTACCTACTTTACATCTGTGATTGAGATTCCATCAAAAATTTTGGAGATAATTTGGTCCGTTGTTCAGGATATCCTATTACATTTTTCAAAGCAATTTGTTTCTCAAACGTGGAAACAGAGAATCTCAAAACAGTTAAAATGACGAAGTGACGACGCTCTCTGGTTTGAGCGTTCGAGCGAAGTCGAGCCAGATCTAAAGGAGGGGGGGGGGGGGTGAACGGTGAAAATCATGAAATATTTTCCACCTGAATCTGAAATGAAAAACAAAAAAATATAAGCAATCAGCAAAACCTCTCTTGCAATCAGCCAGATTTATGGTCATGAATGGTGTACGTCTAGGTCTCTCTCCTCAATCTTAAGAACGTCTTTCTCTCTTAAGTGGATGTACTCGTAAATACGATTAAATCATCAGAAAAAAATTTTCAATTAACTTTTTTGTGATTTTCATTGTAAATCTTGAAATTTGATACCCCGAAAAATAAAAGTGGTGCTTGAATTCGCGGATCCGAAACTTTTCCTGCAGTCTTTTGAAGTTCTATCACAATTTTTTTATCGATGAACCCCTCGTCAGATTTTATAAAGAAATAAAAGTCGAAGTTGGTTCACCCTATGAGTTTCAGATTCAAAATTCCAATTTTGGATTTGCGGTTGCTCGCTTATATAAGAATTGTGTCAATCAGATTGCATATTGCTTTGCAGTTGAGATCTTCACGATTGAATTGTGAGAAATTTTAAGCGATTTTAAATCGATAAATGATTTTGATTACCGGATGAGCAAATAGGTACATAAGAACTGTACTTGAGATTTATACCTGAATTTGGTTACTTTTACGTGGTCATCTTTGTTATTTTGCTGCGAGTAAAAAAATACTTACTTGCTTGTACATTCGTCGGCTTTTGTGAAATTGTGCTCTGATAGGTATTCGTTCGAAGTTTGAGCAAAGCCTAAAATTCAGTATGGAAGGAGATCAGCATTTCGGTAAATTCCCAGAACTGATCGCAAAGGATTCGGTTCTGGTTACATTGAATGCACATTCATCTTGAAACAGTCGTTCTGATCGTTCTGATTCCAATAGAAGCTTTGAGAACCGATGACAGCGAGGAAAACAGACACTACTTACTTTGGTTTACTTTGGTAGGTAATAACACTTGGTCTGTTTTGGCATACTTACCCTTCATTGATGATTATTCTTCCACTTTATTTGGCTCACCATTGTTGTACCTATTTTGCCTCCATGACCATAAGGTTACTATCGTATTCAGAAAAAGGGTTCAATATTTCAAGTAGGTTTTTCTTCATATGACTGGTTGCATTTGAGGAGGTGGATAGCAAAACGCAATAACTCCAAAATTACGAAAATTGAGTTTGATATCTATCCTTATGTAAAATTCAACGGGGAATCCATTCCCGGTGTCAGATTTTGTCCATCAGTTGAATATCATAGCGCAATCGAGGAAAACAAGTCTGATTTTAGAGCTAAATGCATTGAAAAATGAGATTTTGTTTGCAAAACGCAATAACTCCACTACTTTTTATACATTTCAGTTGCGCAGATGTGGTAACACTGTTTTTTTTCATCGGGTGGGTACTGAAAATCGTTGGTTAGGAGTTACTTAAAAAAATGGTGCTTTCGTTGCCACTCTCTGAATGCCATATCACACACAGGAATTGTTTGAATTTCACATTCCAGTTTTTCAATTGTTTTTTATCGAAAATTCTCGATTAAACATCAATTTTTTCAAATAAAAAATACGTTTTTTTGCAGAAAAACACCAAAAAAAAATTTTGCGTTCAAAACGCAATAACTTTTTTTTCTTTTCCTCACTGTGCTTACCCAGGTGACCGAAATTTTGAAATTGAGTGGAAATTTTATTTGTGGCACCTTCCCCTTTCATTTGACACCAATTTCGGAACTCGACCCCCCACCCTTCCCCTCCTGACAATTTTTCCTAATTTCCCAAAAAAAACAAAAATGGAGTTATTGCGTTTTGCTATCCACCTCCTCATTTATTGTGCATTGAAGGAGCCACGTGCTTGACGTGCTTCGCAAAACTCAAAATTTACCAATTTTGAAAAAAATCATCAAAATACGAAAATATTTGAACCATTCAAATGATGCCCATAACCCATACCTAGCAATCGAGTGAACGATCAAAAAATGTTATTGTGACAAATTGCTCATCTTTAAAATTCTAGGGGTAAAATAGATTCAAAATTTTCACATTTGAGATGCTTCTAATTATTTCTAATTTTTAAATTGTGTATGCTCCTTCGATTTTGAAGATAGGCAATTTGTCATAATAACATTTTTTTGTTTGTTCATTTGAGCACTATGGGTTATTGAAGTTATTTCAATGATGCTAACATTTTCTTATTATCTGCGAAATGAAGAAGTTAGGTATACCTACCATTTTCGGGCAAAAATTTACCAATGTTGTAAACAAATTCGTCAAAATTGAAAAAATGTTTGAATTACTGAACCGATTTCACCAACTCATAGTGTTTGAGTGGACAAACAAAAAAATTATTATGACAAATTGCCCATCTTCAAAATTGAAGGGGCAAACACAATTTGAAAATTTAAAATTTTCAATATCAGGGCACCACGAATTTATAGAAATTTTAAATCAAGTTTGCCCCTTCAATTTCGAGGATGAGCAAATTTTTCGTTTATACTCGAGAATTAACCTCATGGGTTATGGGCATCATTCGTGGTTTCTATTACTTTGAATGAGCCTTTCATCTTGAAACAGATGTTCTGATCGTTCCGATTTCCAAAGAACCTTTGAGAACCGATGACAGCGAGGAAAGTAGACACTACTTACTTGGCTGGTGGCTCACCATAATCAATTTCGTTTCGACGAGTATTGTTTATTGTCATATTTAGAACAAAGGTCCAATACTGCAAGCAGGTTTTTCATTGAGTTCTGAATACCATGGTCGATGTGGATCTGGCACATGGGATCAGGTTTTCCTACGATCATCATTGCATGGACCATTTTTGAAAACTACCGCTGGGAAACTTTCATTGTGCCTTCTTTCTGTGTACTCTGAAACAAATTGGAATTACCAACTCACGAACAAAAAATTATTATATGAAACTGAAACATTTGAAAATAATGCTCATACACCTTCCTTCAGTAAAGTTGCTATGGGGTGTTCCGAAAATCGTCTGGAAAAATTCAAAGATAGTACTCGAGGAAACGAACAAAAACCGTTTTCGCAAAACTAAAAATTTATAAATTTTGAAAAAACATCAAAATACGAAAATGTTTGAATCATTCAATGCTCATCTTCAAAATTGAGGGAATAAAATAGATTCAAAATTTCCAAAATTTGGATTCTTTTAAATTTGAGAACTTCAAATTTTCAAATTGTGTTTGCTCCTTCAATGCAAACATCTTCTTATTAGGTATCTGAGAATTGAAGAAATTACACCATTTTTGGGCAAAAATTTAACAATGTTGAAAAATTTGCCAAAAATGCGAAAATGTTTGAATCATTGAATTGAATCTCCGACTCATGGTATTTGAGAGGACAAACAAAAAATAACTATGACAAATTGGCCATCTTCAAAATTGAAGGGGCAAACACAATTTAAAAATTCAACATTTTCAATATCAGGGCACAACAAATTTATAGAAATTTTGAACCAAGTTTTCCCCTTCAATTTTGAGGATGAGCAAATTTTTCGTTCACTCGAGAACTAACCGTATGGGTTATGGGCACCATTCGCGGTTTCGATTATTTTGAATGCGCCTTTCATTGTGAAACAGGCGTTCTGATCGTTTCGATTTTCAAAGAATTTTTGAGAACCAATGACAGCGAGGAAAATAGGCACTACTTACTTGGCTTACCTTGGTGGCTTACAATGGTTATACTTGGTCTCTACGATTATTAGTTTACTATCGTATTTAGAACAAAGGTCCAATACTGCAAGCGGGTTTTTCATCATTGAGTTCTGAATACCATGATCGATGTGGATCTGGCACATGGGATCAGATTTTCCTATGATCCACTTTTGAAAGCTACCGCTGGTATAGACTTTCATTGTGCCTCCTTTTTGTGTACTCTGAAACAAATCGGAATAATTACCAACTCATAAAAAAAAAAATTATTATGAAACTGAAACATTTGAAATAATGATACGCATCTTTCTTCAGTAAAGTTACTATGGGGTGTTCCGAAAATCGTCTGCCAAAATTCAACTTAAGATAGTGCTTGAGGAGACGAACAAAAAATGTTATCCCGACTGGTTGCCTTTATTGTGAATTAACGAGGAGACACACGTACTTCGCAAAACTCAAAATTTACCAATTTTGAAAAAATCATGAAAATACAAAAATATTTTAATCATTTAAATGATGCCCATAACCCATACCTAGTCCTCGAGTGGACGATCAAAAAATGTTATTATGACAAATTGCTCATCTTTAAAATTCAAGGGGTACCTAACATAGATTCAAAACTTCCAAGTTTGGGATGCTTCTAATTTTGAGAACTTCAAATTTTCAAATTGTGTTTGCTCCTTCGATTTTGAAGATGGGCAATTAGCCATAGCTACATTTTTTGTTTGTCCAATTGTGCACCATGGGTTGGAATTGAAGAATTTACACCATTTTTGGGCAAAAATTTACCAATGTTGAAAAATTTGCCAAAAATGAGAAAATGTTTGAATGTAGTATTTGAGTGGACAAACAAAAAAAATATTATGACAAATTTCCCATCGTCAAAATTGAAGTTGAAAAATTCAAAATTCTCAATATCAGGGCACAACGAATTTATAGAAATTTTGCACCTTCAATTTTGAGGATGAGCAAATTATTGTAACATTTTTTTTTCGTTCACTCGAGAACTAACCTTATGGGTTATGGGCATCATTCGTATGATTCAAATATCTACTATTTTCTTATTTTTGATGATTTTTTTCAAAATTTGTCAATTTCGGGTTTTGCCAAGCACGTGGCTTTTTCAATTCACTAGACAGACAACTAGTCAAAATTTTGTTTTTTGATCATCTCATAAATACTTACTCGGATTTCTTGGAGTGAATTTATTATAAAAGGCGTGGATAGGTACTAGAGAAATTTCTTTGTGAGGTAAGCAGACCTTTCTTGGGCGCTTATTTTTTGAAGGAATGACAATTCTCGAAAGTTGTAAGTCCATCATTTTTTGTACCCCCTCCCCTCTTCAAACATCCAAAAAAATTGATTTTCGCGTCTAAAAAGTCATCTTTTTGTTCCAAAATTGCTGAACTTTAAAAGTCCTAAACTGTCAATTTTCGAAATTTTTGAAGGAAAAATGCCTAAAAGCGTCAATTTTTAGCGAAATAGTCGAGAAGTGCCAATATTTGTCAACATTTTCAAAAAGTGACCATTTCTGGTAAAATTGACAAATTATCGTTTTCTTGCCACAAAGATTGCTAAAAAATCCATGTTTTAATTTTTGTCGTTCTTTCTATATTATATAGGTAATGGAAATCACTTAATATTTCCTTAATTTTTTATTCAATCGTGTAATTAATTTTTGGTAGGGAAACACATTTTCGCCTTTTCGCGTTGGAAGGACACATTGTCCAGAAAATTTTCTGAGGCAAGAAGTACATTAGCTTACTGATGCAGTAGGTACAAATTGCAGTGATTGGTGGAATCATAGATGTCCAGCCTGTGAAAAATATGAGTAAAGAAAGAATGGTTCAAAACAGCTCGAAACTAACTTGCAATTCACTCAGCATGATAAAAACAATGTATCAACCGAATTTAAACTCATTTTGTCCAACAATAGAGTAAAAGTTTTTTCAAATTATTTTTGTTCAAAGAAAACAAAAACAAAAATTCATTCCAAGCACAAGTATGAATGAATAATTTGAGAAATAAAAAACAGCATAAAGTTTTTGAAAAAAATTAGAATTTTGAGGATGGATCGGTGATTTTGTCGGCAAATTTCGAATTTTGGAAATATGGGTGGATGATCTCCCTACTCCATACACCGTAAATCCGCCTCTGAGTACTGAGCACTTCAGGCAGATGCAAAAGAAGAAAAACTTAAATAGAACCTTACTTAATTTGAGCCATATCTGCATTATGCATTAGAATGATGATTGCATTAACTCCTGCGAATTTGGTCAAAACACAATCTATGTGATACTTACTTTTTCCACCCCCCCCCCCCCCCAATCATCATCATTATTGTGGAGATACTTACTTTTGGTTTTTGTGAAATGATTCTCTCATTCGTTCGAAGTTTGAGCGAAACCAAAAAATTCATTATGGAGGGACTCGAATTTCGGTATATTCACAGAACTGATCGAAAGGATTCGGTTTCGGTTACTTTGAATGTGCCTCTCTTATCTTATATGTATCTTGAAACAAGCGTCCTGTTCGTTCTGATTTCCAAAAAAAAATAAAAAAAAAAAAAAAAAAAAACATTTGAAAACCGATAATAGCGAGGAAAATGGAAAATAGACACTACTTACTTGGCTTACGATGAAAAAAAATGAGTTTCTACGAGCGTCGATCTACAATGGTCAAAAATGAATTGGGGAACCTACAAATTTGGTCGGTGCTCATTGAGCTTCCTCTCGACTTTTTCAGCTGGTTACCACGAAATCCAGGAGCGTGAGTGCAAGCGATTAGTAAATTCCAGAAAAAGTGAAAAAAAAAATCAAAATTTTTCAAAAAGAATATACCGAGCGGGCTTTCCGACAAGATATAGTCTGCTGTGTCTACATACATGATCACTCGACTTTTCGAAAGCAATCTCAATTTCACTTTTTTGGAGCCTCCGGCGATTTTTCAAGTTTTGCCAGAAAATTGTAATATGGTCATGAAATGAACTTTGGTTTATACATATAATATTGTTAGATGTTTATTATTTGGCACCCTATCCACCATTCTAGGTAATTGTCATAAAATTTCAGGAGTGCCAAATCAAAAGAAGATTTTTTACTTTTTTGTAAATTTCGGTAAAAATGAAAGGAAATCAAATTTTTGAGGAAAGCTTATTGAAACTTGATAGAACCGTCCCCCCCCCGGGGGAGATGACCGGTTACAATAGTGAAATATTTTTCACCTGAATCTGAAATGAAAAACAAAAAAGTAGGTATACGCATCAATCAGCAAAATTTCCCTTGCAATCAACTTTATCAGCCCGCTTGATATTTTAAACCGAACATAAAATGTCCTAAACTCTTGTTGTAATTACAGCACATACAACGAGATGTAAGCTTCATGTTGAGAAGTTTTGGGCTTTAATACTAACGCCCACTTAGTATGTCGAACAAATTCACCTGAAACAGTAATAATAACGGTTTTAATAGTAAATTGCTCTAGGTATAATAAGTTCCCGAAAACAGTTCAGCTGATGCTTATTGGGCACCCTGTCAAACGTTTTAGAATCTGTGAATCAAATTTATATGTTTTGGGGCATATTTTTGATCCTTTACCATCAATTTAGAACTTCCAGAAAGTGCTGAAAATTTACGTAGAAGCTCTAGCAATACATTTTATGCCATAAAAATCATTTGAAGTTGATAATTTAATCACAGAAAAATAACAGATTACCTACTTTTCATCTGTGTATGCTGGAAGATTTGTACATCAGCCTCTATTTCTTTGAGATTCCATCATAAATGGAGCTAATTTGGCCCATTGGGCAGGGTGTCCTAACTTATTACATTTTTCAAAGCAATTTGTTTCTCAAACGTGGAAACATAGAGAATCTCAAAACAGTTGAAATGACGAAGTGACGACGCTCTCTGGTTTGAACAAAGTCGAGTCAGATCTAAAGGCGGGGATGGACGGTGAAAATCATGAAATATTTTCCCCCTGAATCTGAAATGAAAAACAAAAAAATATAAGCTATCAGCAAAACCTCTCTTGCAATCAGCCAGATTTACTTGTATGGTCATGAATGGTGCACGTCGACAACTTCTATCTCCTCAATTTTAAGAACGTCTTTCTCTTTTAAGATGAATGTACTCGTAATACGATGAAATCATAAAAAAAATTTTCAATCAACTTTTTTATGATTTTCATTGTAAATTTTAAAATTTGATACCCTGAAAAATAAAAGTGGTGCTTGAATTCGCGGATCCGAAACTTTTCCTGCAGTCTTTTGAAGTTCTATCACAATTTTTTTTTATCGATGAACCCCTCGTCAAATTTTACAAAATTATAAAAGTCAAAGCTGGTTCGCCCTATGAGTTTCCGATTGAAAATTCCAAGTTTGGATTTGTGATTTCTCGCTTACCTGAAAATTGTGGCAATCAGATTGCATCTTTACGAATTTTGAATTTTTATTTTCATACACGAAAATTGCTTTGCAATTGAGATCTTCACGATTGAATTCTGAGAAATTTGAATGCGATTTTAAATCGATAAATGATTTTATAATTACCGGATGCGCAAATAGGTACATAGAAACTATAGGTACTTGAGATTTATACCTGAATTTGGTTACTTTTACATAGTCGTCTTTGTTATTTTTCTGCGAGCTGGTAAAAAACTTACTTATATACATTCGATTTTTGTGAAATTATGCTTAGATAGGTAAGTATTCGTTCGCAGTTTGAGCAAAGCCTAAAATTCAGTATGGAGGGAGATCAGCATTCATACAACTGATCGAAAGGATTCGGTTTCGGTTACTTTGAATGCACATTCATCTTGAAACAGTCGTTCTGATCGTTCTGATTCCAATAGAAGCTTTGAGAACCGATGACAGGAGGAAAACAGACACTACTTACTTTGGCTTACTTTGGTAGGTAGGTAATAATACCGCTTCGCATATACCCTTTTACGAAGATTTCTTCTAATTTATTAGGCTTGACATTGCTGTATTTTGTCTCCATGACCATAAGTTTACTATCGTATTTAGAACTAAGGTTCATTACTGCAAGCAGGTTTTTTTCATATGACTGGTTGCCTTTATTGTGAATTGAAGGAGCCACGTGCTTTGAAAAATTCAAAATGTACCATTTTGAAAAAAATCATCGAAATACGAAAATATTTGAATATTTTAAATGATGCCCATAACCCATATCTAGCAGTCGAGTGGATGATCAAAAAATGTTATTATGACAAATTGCATGCTCATCTTTAAAATTCAAGGAGTAAAATAGATTCAAAATTTCCAAATTTGGGATGCTTCTAATTTTGAGATTTTCAAATTGTGTCTGCTCCTTCGATTTTGAAGATGGGCAAGTTGCCATAATACCATTTTTCTTTCGTCCATTTGAACATTATGAGTTATTGAAGTTATTACAATAATGCATTATCTGCAAAATGAAGAAGTTAGGTACCTATACCATTTTTGGGCAAAAATTTACCAATGTTGAAAAATTCGCCAAAAATGAGAAAATGTTTGAATCATTGAATGGAATCACCGACTCGTGGTATTTGAGAGGACAAACAAAAAATTACTATGACAAATTGCCCATCTTCAAAATTGAAGAGCCAAGCACAATTTGAAAATTCCACATTTTCAATATCAGGGCACAAGAATTTATAAAATTTTGAATCAAGTCCCCCCCCCCATTTTGAGGATGAGCAGATTTTTCGTTCACTCGAGAATTAACCGTATAGGTTATGGGCAGGTTGGGCACCATTCGCGGTTTCGATTACTTTGAATACACCTTTCATCATGAAACAGGCGGATCGTTCCGATTTTCAAAGAATCTTTAAGAACCGATGACAGCGAGGAAAATAGACACTACTTACTTGGCTGAAGAATAGCGCGTATTTTCCCGAGTAGCTACATACTGCTTACCTTGCGCTAATCCCATGTGCGCATATCCGGTCAGCTGGAACGGTAGTAGGGCTTTTGCTGATAATACATACAGTTTTTCGAAGGCATCGTCGGTAGCCGCTTGCATTTTTGCCTTTTCTTCCGTTCTTTTCACTGACTCGAAAAGTTTTTGGATATTTTTAGCAGGTGATTTGCGTTGTTTGTCGATTCGCTTCGTCTGTTTTTGTCGAGTAATGATTGTTTTTTGCATCGAATTTCAGAGGCGTCAAAACCTCGCTTACTTCCTCCTCGTCTACCTGCATTGCGATATTCCACGATTGTAGGGTCTCCTTATGGGGAGGACAAGGAGTCCGAATGGTCCTCGGATTTTGACGTCTCCTGAGCGGCGAAATTTTCAAGTTCTTGGGAGGCTGAAAATCCTTGTCAAGATTGACGTTTCGTAAAAATAGTTATAGGTGCTTCAGGATCGAAGAGTGGCACATTGATTGTTGGGAACCGTTATCATTTCGACTGGTTGCCTTCATTGTGAATTGAAGAGGAGCCACGTGCTTCGCAAAACTCAAAATTTACCAATTTTGAAAAAATCATCGAAATGCAAAAATGTTTGAATCATTCAAATGATGCCCATAACCCATATCTAGCACTTGAGTGGACGAACAAAAAATGTTATTATGACAAATTGCTCATCTTTAAAATTCAAAGGGTAAAATATATTCAAAATGTCCAAAGTTGGAATGCTTCTAATTTTGAAAAGTTTCAAATTTTCAAATTGTGTTTGCTCCTTCGATTTTGAAGATGGGCAATTGTCATAATAACATTTTTTGTTCATCCAATTGAGCACTAGTTATGGGTTAGAATTGAAGAATTTACACCATTTTTTGGGCAAAAATTTACGAATGTTGAATTCGCCAAAAATGAGAAAATGGTTGAATCATGGAACCGATTTCACCAACTTGTTAGGGTAAAACAGGGGGTTCTTAGGGTTTAAGGTCTAAAGCCTACTTTCTGCCATCTGGTACTTTTAACCATAAAACCAACCAAGTCCGTATAGGACACCGAAACCATAAGGTATAAATACCTATCTCAGTTCACCCTACAACTACTCTTCTCATAAATCACTAGCCAGTACAAATGATATGGTAAAACGATATATTTCACTGTTCTAGCAATTATATGAATACAGTAAACGTTGCTACGATATACTTCACAATAAGATTCACTACGTGAAAGATTCTGCTGCTAAAAGAGGCGTTTCCTATACAGAGATGGCATGAGCCAGCGTTAAAAGCTCATTACTACTCAGATGAAGAATAAAAAGGAAACTGCAAGGCGGCTCGCTTCGGCAATCTCGGCCGTCGTCTCCACTGAACCAGTACACCAGATGGCGCTGTACCGGTTGCAGTGTTGCCGCCTGCCTGGGCATCAAATTACCACTGTAGAGTGGTAACATGGAGTCCCAAGTACCCTCTACAAACTCATAGTACATATTTAAGTGGACAAACAAAAAAAATTATGATGACAAATTGACCATCTTCAAAATTGAAGGGGCAAACACAATTGAAAAATTCAAAATTCTCAATATCAGGGCACAACGAATTTATAGAAATTTTGCCCCTTCAATTTTGAGGATGAGCAAATTATTGTATCATTTTTTTTTTCGTTCACTCGAGAAACTGACCTTATGGGTTATGGGCATTATTCGTATGATTCAAATACCTACTATTTCCTTACTTTTGATGATTTTTTTCAAAATTTGTCAATTTCGGGTTTTGCGAAGCACGTGGCTCTTTGAGCCATGAGCAACTTTCTGAAATATACATAAAAAGGAATATTGTTTCTCAGAGTAACTCCCCCCAAATCACCATCATTGTGGAGATGATTACATTCGGTTTTTGTGAAATGATTCTCTCATTCGTTCGAAGTTTGAGTGAAGCCAAAAAATTCACTACGGAGGGACTCGCATTCCGGTATATTCACAGAACTGATCGAAAGGATTCGGTTTCGGTTACTCTGAATGCACCTCTCTTATCTTTCATCTTGAAACAGGTGTCCTGCTCGTTCTGATTTCCAAAAAAATCTCTGAAAACCGATAATAGCGAGGAAAATAGACACTACTTACTTGGCTTACGATGAAAAAAATGAGTTTCTTCCTTCTAGGCGTCTACAATCTTTGAATTGGGGAACCTACAAGGGTCGGTGCTCATTGAGCACCATCTCTGCTTTTTCAGCTGCTACCACGAAATTCCAGGAACGTGAGTTCAAAAATTACCTAATTTTTAACCAATTTAGGTAGTAAATTCTAGAAAAAGTGAAAAAAATCAATTTTTTCAAAAAGAATATAACGAGCGGTTTTTTCGACAAGATATAATCTGCTGTGTCTACATGATCACTCGACTCTTCGAAAGCAATCTCAATTTCACCTTTTTGGAGTCTCCGGCGATTTTTCAAACTTTTCCAGAAAATTGTATTATGGGCATGAAATGAACTTTGGTTTATATAACATTGTTCGATGTTTATTTGGCACCCTACCATTTTAGGTAATTGTCGTAAATTTTCAGGAGTGCCAGATAAAAAGAAGATTTTTTACTTTTTCGTAAATTTCAAAGAAAATGAAAAAAAAAAATCAAAATTTTCGAGGAAGGCTTATTGAAACTTGATAGAACCACCACCCCCCCCGGGATGGCCGGTTAAAATAGTGAAATATTTTTCACCTGAATCTGAAATGAAAAACCAAAAAGGAGGTATAAGCATCAATCAGCAAAATTTCCCTTGCAATCAACTTTATCAGCCCGCTTGATATTTTAAATCCAACATGTCGAACAAATCCATCTGAAACAGTATAATAATAACGGTTTTAATAGAATTACTCTAGGTATAATAAGTTCCCGAAAACAGTCCAGCAGATGCTTATTGGGCACCCTGTCAAACGTTTTAGAATCTGTGGATCAAATTTATATGTTTTGGGGCACATTTTTGATCCTTTCGCATCAATTTAGAACTTCCAGAAAGCGCTGAAAATTTACGTAGAAGCTCTTCATTTGAAGTTGATAATTTAATCATGGAAAAATAACAGATTACCTACTTTACATCTGTGATTGAGATTCCATCAAAAATTTTGGAGATAATTTGGTCCGTTGTTCAGGATATCCTATTACATTTTTCAAAGCAATTTGTTTCTCAAACGTGGAAACAGAGAATCTCAAAACAGTTAAAATGACGAAGTGACGACGCTCTCTGGTTTGAGCGTTCGAGCGAAGTCGAGCCAGATCTAAAGGAGGGGGGGGGGGTGAACGGTGAAAATCATGAAATATTTTCCACCTGAATCTGAAATGAAAAACAAAAAAATATAAGCAATCAGCAAAACCTCTCTTGCAATCAGCCAGATTTATGGTCATGAATGGTGTACGTCTAGGTCTCTCTCCTCAATCTTAAGAACGTCTTTCTCTCTTAAGTGGATGTACTCGTAAATACGATTAAATCATCAGAAAAAAATTTTCAATTAACTTTTTTGTGATTTTCATTGTAAATCTTGAAATTTGATACCCCGAAAAATAAAAGTGGTGCTTGAATTCGCGGATCCGAAACTTTTCCTGCAGTCTTTTGAAGTTCTATCACAATTTTTTTATCGATGAACCCCTCGTCAGATTTTATAAAGAAATAAAAGTCGAAGTTGGTTCACCCTATGAGTTTCAGATTCAAAATTCCAATTTTGGATTTGCGGTTGCTCGCTTATATAAGAATTGTGTCAATCAGATTGCATATTGCTTTGCAGTTGAGATCTTCACGATTGAATTGTGAGAAATTTTAAGCGATTTTAAATCGATAAATGATTTTGATTACCGGATGAGCAAATAGGTACATAAGAACTGTACTTGAGATTTATACCTGAATTTGGTTACTTTTACGTGGTCATCTTTGTTATTTTGCTGCGAGTAAAAAAATACTTACTTGCTTGTACATTCGTCGGCTTTTGTGAAATTGTGCTCTGATAGGTATTCGTTCGAAGTTTGAGCAAAGCCTAAAATTCAGTATGGAAGGAGATCAGCATTTCGGTAAATTCCCAGAACTGATCGCAAAGGATTCGGTTCTGGTTACATTGAATGCACATTCATCTTGAAACAGTCGTTCTGATCGTTCTGATTCCAATAGAAGCTTTGAGAACCGATGACAGCGAGGAAAACAGACACTACTTACTTTGGTTTACTTTGGTAGGTAATAACACTTGGTCTGTTTTGGCATACTTACCCTTCATTGATGATTATTCTTCCACTTTATTTGGCTCACCATTGTTGTACCTATTTTGCCTCCATGACCATAAGGTTACTATCGTATTCAGAAAAAGGGTTCAATATTTCAAGTAGGTTTTTCTTCATATGACTGGTTGCATTTGAGGAGGTGGATAGCAAAACGCAATAACTCCAAAATTACGAAAATTGAGTTTGATATCTATCCTTATGTAAAATTCAACGGGGAATCCATTCCCGGTGTCAGATTTTGTCCATCAGTTGAATATCATAGCGCAATCGAGGAAAACAAGTCTGATTTTAGAGCTAAATGCATTGAAAAATGAGATTTTGTTTGCAAAACGCAATAACTCCACTACTTTTTATACATTTCAGTTGCGCAGATGTGGTAACACTGTTTTTTTTCATCGGGTGGGTACTGAAAATCGTTGGTTAGGAGTTACTTAAAAAAATGGTGCTTTCGTTGCCACTCTCTGAATGCCATATCACACACAGGAATTGTTTGAATTTCACATTCCAGTTTTTCAATTGTTTTTTATCGAAAATTCTCGATTAAACATCAATTTTTTCAAATAAAAAATACGTTTTTTTGCAGAAAAACACCAAAAAAAAATTTTGCGTTCAAAACGCAATAACTTTTTTTTCTTTTCCTCACTGTGCTTACCCAGGTGACCGAAATTTTGAAATTGAGTGGAAATTTTATTTGTGGCACCTTCCCCTTTCATTTGACACCAATTTCGGAACTCGACCCCCCACCCTTCCCCTCCTGACAATTTTTCCTAATTTCCCAAAAAAAACAAAAATGGAGTTATTGCGTTTTGCTATCCACCTCCTCATTTATTGTGCATTGAAGGAGCCACGTGCTTGACGTGCTTCGCAAAACTCAAAATTTACCAATTTTGAAAAAAATCATCAAAATACGAAAATATTTGAACCATTCAAATGATGCCCATAACCCATACCTAGCAATCGAGTGAACGATCAAAAAATGTTATTGTGACAAATTGCTCATCTTTAAAATTCTAGGGGTAAAATAGATTCAAAATTTTCACATTTGAGATGCTTCTAATTATTTCTAATTTTTAAATTGTGTATGCTCCTTCGATTTTGAAGATAGGCAATTTGTCATAATAACATTTTTTTGTTTGTTCATTTGAGCACTATGGGTTATTGAAGTTATTTCAATGATGCTAACATTTTCTTATTATCTGCGAAATGAAGAAGTTAGGTATACCTACCATTTTCGGGCAAAAATTTACCAATGTTGTAAACAAATTCGTCAAAATTGAAAAAATGTTTGAATTACTGAACCGATTTCACCAACTCATAGTGTTTGAGTGGACAAACAAAAAAATTATTATGACAAATTGCCCATCTTCAAAATTGAAGGGGCAAACACAATTTGAAAATTTAAAATTTTCAATATCAGGGCACCACGAATTTATAGAAATTTTAAATCAAGTTTGCCCCTTCAATTTCGAGGATGAGCAAATTTTTCGTTTATACTCGAGAATTAACCTCATGGGTTATGGGCATCATTCGTGGTTTCTATTACTTTGAATGAGCCTTTCATCTTGAAACAGATGTTCTGATCGTTCCGATTTCCAAAGAACCTTTGAGAACCGATGACAGCGAGGAAAGTAGACACTACTTACTTGGCTGGTGGCTCACCATAATCAATTTCGTTTCGACGAGTATTGTTTATTGTCATATTTAGAACAAAGGTCCAATACTGCAAGCAGGTTTTTCATTGAGTTCTGAATACCATGGTCGATGTGGATCTGGCACATGGGATCAGGTTTTCCTACGATCATCATTGCATGGACCATTTTTGAAAACTACCGCTGGGAAACTTTCATTGTGCCTTCTTTCTGTGTACTCTGAAACAAATTGGAATTACCAACTCACGAACAAAAAATTATTATATGAAACTGAAACATTTGAAAATAATGCTCATACACCTTCCTTCAGTAAAGTTGCTATGGGGTGTTCCGAAAATCGTCTGGAAAAATTCAAAGATAGTACTCGAGGAAACGAACAAAAACCGTTTTCGCAAAACTAAAAATTTATAAATTTTGAAAAAACATCAAAATACGAAAATGTTTGAATCATTCAATGCTCATCTTCAAAATTGAGGGAATAAAATAGATTCAGAATTTCCCAATTTTGGATGCTTTTAATTTTAAGAATTTAAAATTTTCAAATTGTGTTTGCTCCTTCAATTTTGAATATAGGCAATTTACCATATTAATATTTTTTCTTCGTCTATTTGAGCATTATGGGTTATTGTAGTTATTTCAATGATGCAAACATCTTCTTATAGGTATCTGAAAATTAAAGAAATTACACAATTTTTGTGAAAAAATTTACCAATGTTGCAAAATTCTCCAAAAATGAGAAAATGTTTGAATCATTGAACCGATTTTACCAACTCATATCTAGTATTTGAGTGGACAATCAAAAAAAATTATTATGAGAAATTGTCCATATTCGAAATATGAAGAGGCGATTAGAAATTTCGAATCAAGTTTGTCCCTTCAATTCTGAGGAAGAGCAAATTTTTCGTTCACTCGAGAACTAACCTTATGGGTTATGGACATCATTCAAATGATTCAAACTCAAACATTTCCTTATTTTTGATGATTTTTTTTCAAAATTAGTCAATTTTGTGGGCTTTTTCAATTCATTAAACGGTCAGCTAGTCAAAATTTTATTTTTTGATCGCCTCCTCGAGTATTATCTACAGTTGAATTTTGGCAGACGATTTCCGGAACACCCTGTGTATGATTTCATAAATACTTACTCGAATTTTTCGGAGTGAATTAATTTTTTAAAAAGGCGTAGGTAGGTACTACCCAATTCTCGAATGTTACAAGTCCATAATTTTTCATACTCCCTCCCCACCTCAAACATCTCAAAAAATTGATTTGTTTTTTGTGCCAAGAAGGAAAAATGCCAGAAAGCTTCAATTTTCAGCAAAATAGTCGAGAAGTGCCAATTTTTGTCAACATTTTCTTTATCCAACATAAGGTTGAAAACATTTTTGTTCGATAAAAAAAAAATTCTTTCCGAGCGCAATTATGAATAATTTGAGAAATAAAAAACAGCATTGTAGCCCCAGCAAAGCGAGGGCATTGAAAAAAATTAGAATTTTGAGGATGAATCGGTGATTTTGTAGGCAAATTTCGAATTTCGGAAATATGGGGGAATCATCCCCCTACTCCCTACACTGTAAATTCGCCTCTGAGTGCTAAGCAATGCTTCAGGCAGATGCAAATTGAAGAAAAACTCCAACAGTAGGTACCTTACCTAATTTGAACTAGCATGAGCAACTTTTCTGATATGATTGGGTACGTAATGTTGGTTCTTTATAGAGTGAATAACTCCCGCGAATTTGGTCATAATACAATCTACGCGATACTTACGTTTTTAACCCCCTCCCCCCAATCATTGTGGAGATACTTACATTCGGTTTTTGTGAAATGATTCTCATTCGTTCGAAGTTTGAGCGAAGCCAAAAATTCATTATGGAGGGACTCGGTATTTCGGTATTTCGGTGTATTCACAGAACTGATCGAAAGGATTCGGTTTCGGTTACTTTGAATGCCTCTCTCTTATCTTATATGTATCATGAAACAGGCGTCCTGCTCATTCTGATTTCCAAAAAATCTCTGAAACCCGATAATAGCGAGGAAAATAGACACTACTTACTTGGCGTACGATGAAAAAAATGAGTTTATTCCAAGGGTCCACAACGTGGTGTTTGTTGGTCAAAAATGAATTGGGGAACCTACAAGGGTCGGTGCTCATTGAGCACCATCTCTACTTTTTCAGAAGGTTACCACGAAATTCCAGGAGCGTGAGTTTAAAAATTACCTACCTAATTTTTAACTAATTAGTAAATTCTAGAAATAGTGAAAAAAATCAAATTTTTCAAAGAAAGAGTATGACGAGCGGTTTTTCCAACAAAATATCGTCTGCTGTCCCGACTCTGACTCTCGAAAACAATCTCAACTTCACTTTTTTCGAGCCTCCAGCAATTTTTCAAATTTCTCCAGAGAATTCAAATAAGGGCATAAAATGAACTCCGGTTCCTATAACATTGTTCGATGTTTATTTGGCACCCTATCTACCATTTTAGGTAATTATCATAAAATTTCAGGAGTGCCAGATCAAAAGAAAATTTTTTACTTTTGGAGACTCCAGTGATTTTTAAAATTTTTCCAGGAATTTCGAATTTCTCTATGAGTTTCCGAAAAAATTTCAGCTCTTATCACATTACTCGATACTTATTGGTCAGTGGCCTTTTTCCCCCGGTGAATTAGAACGAGAATTCGATAAAAAGTTGTAAGAAGACCTCAAAAGACAACACGAAAAATTTCCGATCTTTGACTTGAACTATAATTTTTCTACCAAGGTTTAAAATTTTCAAATTTACTTACTTTGTATACTGAAAATCACTGAAAGAAATAAACAGTAATCGTTGCATTGAAACGATGCACTCAGTGCATTAAAACGCGGTAATTTTGGTATAGGAATGAAACGCATTAATCAGTACATATTTAGACAATAATCAGTACATATTTAGAGAAGTAACTATTACACAGAAGTGTGGTAACCATTACATCGTTTTTATTCAACAAATATTTAAAAGGTGGGGTTAGGGGTATATCAATTTCAAGTTTCTCCACACATCTAAATAATCCTCACAGCAACAAATTTTTCCAGACCTTATTTACCTACGAAAATTTTCCGACCTAACTGGGATTCGAACCTGCGACCTCTCGTTCCTAACTACCTACACTTAACGACATGGCCACGAGTAGAATATTTGATTCAGGCCCTAGAAGTATTTATATGTTTTTCACTGTTTGGGAATAAAGGATTTCATTGCAGTATGGCGATGTACTCAGTACATCGTTTACTGTATTCAGTAAATCAGTACAAAGTTCTCAGTCATATATGAGAAATGTAATCATTTCTTACTACATGATGTAATTATTACCCACCAAATGATGTTTTGAATACCATGTCTGCAGGACTAAGTCCCTAAAGAAATGTAATGAAAACATAGAAATGAATTTTAAAAAGTGATGCAATAAATCCATCCTGGCGATGTACTCATTCCATTATTTGATGCATTCTCTGATTTAAACTATGTAATCATTACATCAAAATGAGGTAATTCGAAAATTACTGTACTGTGCAGTAACCATTGCATCAATTTCGGGACTGAATAGCGCGTTTTGAAAATCATTTCTTTCAGTGATTGAAAAAAGTGTTCCCGGCGAAATGTTTTTTATGACGAATGATTTTATTATATGTATCTACCTACTGGGAAGTTATTTAAATTTTTCCACTTTTTTGGCCATGTTACCCAACTTTTTGAATTGATTCAAAATAATGTCATTATTCCAAGTCATACAATATCACTCGAAAGGTGAAACAATTGCTAACGTTTTTCTGACTTCTGGTTGGATTTAATATGTACGGTAAATGATCAGCAAAAATTAAAAAATTTTTTTTTTGTGATTTTCATCATATCTAAGAGTAGTCTAAATTTTGAAATTTGATAACCCGATAAGAAGTAATGCTTGAAGTTGCGGATCCAAAAGTTGTCCTGCAGTCTTTCGCGATTCCATCACAACTTTTTGATCTATAATTTGGCTTATTGGGCCTCTTCAAAGAAATTCTCCAAACGTTAAGTACTTTGACGACACTCTTTGGTTTAAGCGTTTGAGCGAATTCGAGTCAGATCTCAAAAAGGAGGAATGAATGGTGAAGATCTTGGAGTATTTTTCGCCTGAATTTGAAGTTGAAAACAAAGTACAAGCAATCAGCAAAATCTCTCTTGAAATTAATCAGCTAGCTCGTCTGCCGGTGTAATGTGTCCAAAAAATAGTCTGTTTTCTCTTTCCTTTACGAACTTCAATTCAAAAACGAACAGAAAATTCAAATTACCGAATTGTTGAAGATTGTGACGGCAGGGGTAGTTTGGAATGAAATTGAGTTCAAATTTAATTCCAGCAAATTCAAATTGGGCAGGATATTTAAATTTTTTAAATTAACACCCCTTTCTTAATGGTAACCCCAAAAAAAACTGTCATCCATCTAAAAACAATTCTCTAAAAAAAAAAAAATTACTTATACCTACTACTAATCGCTTGGAAATTTCAGTTTTAATAATAATTTCTCCAATTGCACGCTAGAAACCATTTTGGTGCTGTCTTTTTTGGACACCCGGTAATACCTAATGTCCGTTGCCGTCATGCGTATTTCATTTTTGCTTAATTCAATTAAGTGTTTTACACACAAAAAAACAATAAAGTTCCTAACCTTATCACAATTCGTATCTGCTTAACTTAATACCAAACAAGTGGAAATTTAATGAGATATTTTGTTTAAAAATTTGCCACTCCGAAGTAGGTAGTAATAAGATCCATTGTCCATTGGTTTCAAATTCACTCTCTAACGAGGAATTTTTAACATTAACGTTCCTCCGTCAGATGGCAAGTCACTTGTACGATCATGCGAAGTGATTCGGATAGAAAATCGTAGTTTTCTTTTCGTTCCAAAAAAATGTGATAAATGACCCCTAAAAATCTGAAATACTTTTTTAAAATGAATTTCTAAACTTTTGGCTACCGATTTTTACCCTTAGAAATTTTCCAACAGTTTTTGTTGCATTCCTTCTCGTTCTCAATGTTCTATCCAAATCACCTCCATTTTTGGGAGAAGGGGGAGGGGATGATTCGGATAATTTAGTTTTCGCGTTTAAGTATTTACAAGTTTAAAAAGGAATCTGAAGAAATGGTGTGGCTTTAAAAATGATCACATAAGTAACACTTCCGAATAAAAAATTTATTCGATTGAAGAAAATCGAGGTAGGTATTATTCGAATTAAGTAAAATACAAGTGGGTAGTAGGTACTTACTGAAAATTGGTAGATTAAGCTTCAGCAAGATCTTTATACCATTTTTCCCTCACTGACTGTGACTTAATAAAAAATAAATGAATAAAAAAATAGCTTACCGTAAACTGTATGGTTTTTCTGCCAGGATTGTTACTCGTATAACATCATAATTTGTTCCAGTTCTCAATTCGTGGATTCTGAAAACAGTTTCGACTTTCTCCTTTGTCAAGTTCCTTGCATTTTCTGCGAATATTCAATTTTAAAAATTGAGTTTATAAACGTGTACTAACATCGGTTACGTAAAAATACACGTGTATATATGAGGCAATCCTGGCCTGAGAGTTGGAGTAGTCGTGCTTTTTGGATCAGTTGTTAGTTGTTACTGTTTGATCCAGTGGTTGATCGATTGAGAAGCTCTGAAGTAAGGCCAAGTTTTTGTCACTTCACATCACATGTGTATGGAAACTGGAGGTGCATAAGTAACATGAGTTGATATTTTTTGATGAGTATTGAATCCTTCCACCCCTTACTAATGAAGGCGCGGACTCTAATTGCCAAAAAAATTTCAAAAGTACCTATTAGACGTGTATAATTTCATCATAGAAAAATAACAGATTACCTACTCAGATTACATCAGAAGATTTATATAAATGCGTGATCTAAAACTGTTCTCTCGTTTCTATTAAGTGGATGTAATATGTACGATTGAATCACCAGGAAAAAAATTTCAACCAACTTTTCTCATGATTTTCATTGTAAATTTTGAAATTTGACACCCTGAAAAATGAAGTGGTGCTTGAATTCGCGAATCCGAAAGCATTTCCTGCAGTCTTTTGAAGTTCCATCTCTATTTTTTTATCGAACCCCTCCTCAAATTTTACAAAAGAATAATAGTCAAACGTAGCTCACACTATCATTAGTTTTTCCGATTCAAAATTCCAATTTTGGATTTCAGATTTCATGAGATTTAAGAACCTATGCTCGAGTGGTTGACGAACAAAAAATGATATCATGACAAATTGTCGTATCTTCAAAATCGAAGGCGCAAATACAAATGTGAAAATTTGAAATCCCGAAAATTTGAAGCATTATCAAATTTGGAAATTTTGAATCCAGTTTGCCTCTTCAATTTTGAAGATAGTAAAGGTTATAATAACATTTTTTGATCGTCTACTCGAGTAAGTATACTATATGAGTTATGGGCATCATTTGAATGATTCAATTATTTTCTTGCTAATTTTATCCTTGCACATTTTATTATATTATTAATGAGGATGAACGATTTTACGAGGATTACGTATTGTCATTGGATACTGGTTATTTACGACCCTTCTATACACGAGGCTCGCACTGCTGCAAACGAGGGGGGTTGGATGCTTGCATAAAGTTAGTAGAAGATGTTTTGCTCTCATTTTGGAGCTTTTGTAATTAAACATGATTGGGTAGTTTTTTGCTCTCATTTCGGAGTTTTTAAAATTACAGTCCAAAACTCATCAATTTTGAGCAGAACACTACAGAATGATTAAAAAAGGTCCTCCCATAATTTGAGATCACTTGACCTTAATTTGGATTCTATTTCAGTCCAAATATGGACTCAACAGTCCTTTCTTATGGTAACCCTGAAAACTGTCATTCTTCTACAAACAGTTCTCTCTCTCTCTAAAGAAAAAAAAAAAAAAAAAAATCAGCTTACCTAAGCATCATGAATTTTGAGTATAATGTTCCACCATAAAAACTGCTGTCAGACGAAATTGTCACCGCAAAATTTACATCGAGTGTATTTGCTGGAAACAAAATAATACGAGCAAATCGTTAATTACAAAATCACATACTTAGCTCAATTACTTACAAATCACTTGGAAATTTTAGTCTAATAATAGTTCTTCGATGACTCTGTAGAAATCATTTTGGGGCTGTCTTTTTGGACACCCAGTAATGATGTACATTTTTTCTGATTGAAAAAATCTGTTTTCTTAAAATAAGTAAAACGAAAAAAAAATTTGAAAATTTGAAACTCATCAATTTTGAGCAGAACACCAAATGATTAAAAAAGTTTCTCCCATTGGTAACCCTAAAAACTGCCATTCTTCTAGAAACAGTTCCTGTCTAAAAAAAAAAAAAAAAAAAAACAGCTTACCTTATGAGCATCACATCCGGATAAATTTCGTGTGTGGTTTTGCAGTGCTGGCATACGAAATGGTCGCCGCAAAATTTACATTAAGTATTTGCTGGAAACAAATACTACGAGCAAATCGTTAATTACAAAATCACGTACCTACTTAGCTTATTTTGGTGCTGTCTTTTTGGACACCCGGTAATAATGGCCGTTGCCGCGGCCGTCTGCGTATTTAATGCCATTTATTGATCTAATCACGGTAATTGACATTGTTGCTTAATTCAATTAAGCGTTTTACTCAAAAAAAACAATAAGGTTCCTAACCTTATCACAATTTGTATCTGCTTAACTTGATATACTAAACAAGTAGAAATTTAGTGAGCTAGGTATTTTGTTTGAAAATTTGCCACTCCGAAGTAGTAATAAAGTCCACTGTCCATTGGTATATTAAGCAGTTTTTAACAACGTTCGTCCATCAGATGGCAGTCACTTGTACCATCATGTGGGGTAATTCGTATAGAAAATTGTACCTTTTGCTCAAAAACGGGTGATAAATGACCTCTAAAAATCTGAAATATTTTTTTAAAATGAATTTCTAAACCTTTGACTATCGATTTTCACCCTTTGAACTATAAGTACCTATTACCAAAAAAATGTTCAAAATTATTTGAAGTGTACCTACCTATTATTTTATCATGCATAGAAAAATAACAGATCCCTACTTAGATTAAATCAGAAGATTCTTAATATAGCTTGAGATGTACTAGTTTTAGCAGATGTGTCAACAGAGGTACACCCTCGTTAACCTTTTTTTTCTCCGGTACATTGCAGAGGGAATTCGATAAAAAGTTGTGGGAGGACCCCGAAAGACAGCAGGATAAGTTTTGGATTTCTCACTTGAACCATCATCTTCTCTACCAGGATTTCAAATTTCAAAATTTATGTATCTATGTCCACCAGAAAGTATAAAAAAGTTTTTTTGAAAAAAATTTCGGTGGTCAATAATTTTATTGTACCCATTGGGAAGTTATTTGAATTTTTTCACTTCATTAGGTCATTTCACACAATTTTTGAATCTACCTATTCAAAATTAAAAATAGTATTATTTTTGTAAGTCGTGTAAAACTGCCGGAAATGTGAAAAAACTCCCAAAACTTTTTTATCGCTTTTAAGTGGATATAATACAATAAATTGAATCATCTGAAAAAAATTTCAATCAACTTTTTTCATGATTTTCATTGCAAATTTTAAAATTTGATACCCTGAAAAAAGAAGTAGTGCTTGAATTAGCGGATCCGAAAGTTTTCCTGCTGTCTTTTGAAGTCCCATCACAATTTTTTTTATCGAACCCCTCCTCAAATTTTACAAAAAAATGAAAGTCAATGGCAGTTCACATATCATTATACGTAGTTTTCCTGATTCAAAATCTCAATTTTGGATTTGGGATTTCATGAGCTCTAAGAAGTGGTAGTAAAATATAGTTTAGTGAGAAAGAGGGTGTGATGAACAATTAGAACAGATGAATATTACCTTACCTTATATGGCTCACTTTTTATGATTCTGATTCTACCGAAATCACCTCAGGGGGCGGGTTTGGGGAGAGGCTTCAATTATGTTTACATTGTCTCGAGGTACTCAACTTCAGCAGGATCAAAACTGATTTCACGGGTCGAATTTTGAAATTTTCAAAAGTTGAAAGCTGAACTTTCAAATTGAAAGTTCAAATTTCGAAATGGCAATGTAAGTGGGAGCTACCATTTAGAATTCTGAAAAAATTTCCATAGATGTACCTTTTGATGTTTTTCCGAAATATTGAATCTTCGACATGAGATCATTTAATTAAAGGGGTTCACCCCTCCTCCAAATTTGGGGCAAAACTTTCAAAAAAAAAATCTGGGGCATGTGATGTATCGAATTGTATGTTTTTGGTGACGCTGAGCACGAATATGAACTCAGATTTTTGATTGGACCCCATCCACAGCCTCCAGCACCTCCCCAAATGGGGTGAAAGTTCAAAAAAGTGTTTGGTTCGTGTGATACATGAAATAGTACGTTTTTGGTGACGCTGAACACGAATATGACGTCAGATTTTTGATTGGACCTTCTTTCACGGAAATCATTACCTATTTGTTGGACTTTTACCCATCTGGGGAGGTTCTGGGGACCATGGATGAGGTCAATTTGATAAACTTGGGCTATATTCGTGTTCAACGATATCAAAAATAATTTTACTATTTCATGTGTCACATGAATGAAACCATTTTTTTGACTTTTGCCCCCTTTGAGGAGGCGCTGGGGGCCGTGGATACTCTTAGAAAATATAATAATTCATGTTTCAATGTTTTGGTAAAATGAAAATATTTGAGAAAAAATAAACATTTTCAGAACACAAATTTTTCCAAAAATGAGCAATGTTTAAATTTTTTATACGCCAGTCATGACCCATTTAAAGCTGGAATTTACGACCCTCTTTACACCAAGCTTGCACTGCTGCAGACGAGAGGGGGTGCTTTGACCTTTTCAGCTCGTAGCGATGAAATTGGAAAGTTGGTGGGCGATATTTTGCTCTCATTTCGGAGCTTTCGGAAATTCGTCCAACATTCAATGAATTTTGCTCTCATTTTGGAGCTTTCGAAATTACAGTCAGAAAATTCATAAAATCGCTAAAAATTGATCCTTCGAACTAATCGATTTCATCTAAATTGACCAAAATTTACTTGCTCATATTTTTTTTTATTGTTTGGAATTTTGAGTTCTCCATTGGCATATTCTCTGGAATGATTGACGATTTTGCTGCGAAATTCCAAATTATCAAAACATGAAGGGGGTGATTCTCCTACCTACTACTCCCTACCCCATAAATCCGCCTCTGAGTACTAAGCAATGCTTCAGAGAGATGCAAAAGAAAAAAAAACTCAAACAGCAACTTACATAGGTACTCATATTTGAGCCATGTGCAACTATCTGCATTCAACAAGAAGCATATCGTTGAGGATATTGTTTCTTAGAGTGAATAACTCCCGTCAAAATGTAATCCACAACCCCCTTCCTGCCTCCAAATCATCATTATAGATTAGTATTGATCAACTTATTTTCAATTGTTCATTAATCAGAAGGCTTCAGCTCGTTCAGGCGAATGAACGGTGAAAACCCCCATTCTATGGGTATTTTTAGGATGTTGAAAAGTGAAAAAAAATGAAAAACTATATGTTAGTAGGTTAGGTATAGGTTCTCAAAGCATTTATATGAATCATCGAGGAAATTCACAGAATACTAAAATATCGTGAAAAAAAAACCAACGAGACAATTCTCAGAAATCGAACAATGCGTAAAACTTATTTGTTTGTAGCCATCGCAGAACAAAAAAAAAACAACAATTATTTTTAGAATTCGTCAATTTTACCAGATGTTACCACAAAAGCATCATATACTTACAGCGGAGAAAAATAAAAAATTAAATCATGCGTGTAAGCTCAATGACTCGAATAAACAGTGTAATGTGTATCAATCATTAATAGTTAGTTGTATGGAATTACTGTGATACTGACGAACATACGAGTTGATATTTGGTAAACAGCTTATTCTATGTACCAGTTATATAATATATTTTTTCTTCGAACTGCGAATGTGTTCGCGATGAATAGGCGGAGAGATTACATCAAACAATGAAGCCGACCGAATGTTTATATGATTTGAACCATTATCAGTTCATGTGTTAAGTAGTAGATACAGAACATGAATGAACTAATTAAAAGTACCATAATGACGAACGTCGAATAGAGAATTTCGCATTCTGCATCATTTTTTCATCTACCGCGTTAGTGTACGTTTTATTTTTATTGTACGTAAATAAATGAGTAGGTAGTGAAATAATGAAAATGAAGACGTGTTTGTTTTTCGTCGTTTTAATTGTGTGTTCGAAATATGGTAAGTACTTGATATAATTTTTAGATTAAAAACAAAAAAAAAAAAAAAAATGATGCTTTACCAGAATAAAACTGGGTACAGAAATAATACATTAAAAACAATTGATTTGATTAAAATTAATCTACATGATAAATTAATTTTCACTCTAAATTTACCTATTAATAAAAATGCTAAAATTTTTGAGCTCCTTCACTTGAAATTTTTAGGTAAAAAATGACTCAAAATTATTCCTTCGTTTTTTCGTCACTCGATTCGCTTTCTTTTACGAACTGAATAGGAATTTCTATACCCTCCTCTTCCAGTGATTCTTGTTGCTGGCCCGAAACTACGATTGTTTTCTGCTCATTGTTATCTTCTTTTGAAGCATTTTCACTTGCTGATTCGATTTCAGGGTAACTTTCGACTGGTGCAGGGGTCTCGTTGTTTTCTGGGGTCGGTGTTGTTGCATTTGCTGTCTAAAAACGAAACAGAAAAAAAAATTAAAATCAAATTTCAATAATTTTTACCTTTTACGTAATACTCGAATAAAATGGATTCACTTCTGATGTACGACGAGCTGCTTTGAATGTTAAAACACCATCGGAGGAAATAATCGACTTAACCGAATCCACATCAATATCCTTAGGCAGAATAAATTCTCTTTCAAATTTTCGAGCAACGTATCCATGATCATCTTCTCTATCTTTGTGTCTAGCTTTAACACTGCATACTCTTCCCGTCACTTTGATTCGAATCTCACTTGGCTTGAAATGTTGCACATCGATGTGAATCTATGTACAAAATTCCGCCAATGTATTTTTAAAGTAACTTACAAGTTTCAAAAATTGATTAAAAAATTATTCATTCTTACCGCGAACTGATTCGCTAGCCATTGTTGTTTCTCTTTATCTCGTTTCTGAGTTCGGTCCGGTGCTGCAAAAGGTCTCCATGGATAGAAATTATCAGGACCGTAAGATAAGGACATTTTAGCCGGATTTCGTAGATTATCCGATGTTAATACTAGACCGAATTTTTGATCGTAGACTTTCGCATTTGAGTAAAAATCGTCGTATTTGCCGGATAATGGATTAGTTCGATCCAAAGGAGCGGGGGTATTTTTTGGTGGACCGATCATAATTTACAAAAATGTTTAAGATTATCAAATTTATCAATTTTTTCACACAAATTCATACAAAATAAAATAAAAACTACTCACAATTTAAATTTTAATACATTGTTTTGATAAAGAACAGTTTATGGTTTTTTCAGATTCTCGAATTTGGTAACCATTTATTTCTTCATGTTTTAATTTTTTTTGTTTTTTTAAATACGAGTCTGAGAGACAGGAGCGTGTTCCGGGGGGTTTGTTTCTCCTAATGCTTCCTGCTAACCTCCCCCCTCATGCATATTCTGACCTCAACTCAACTTTGTCATGCTCTCAGCTCCCGAAGAACTTATAAAAATAAAAGGAGATTGGCCTTGGTAAAACGAGGGCAAAAATTTGCGAAAATTTTTACCTAAATTGAGAAGCTGAAAAACATATTTTATCGTAGTCAAAAAAGATATTATTTTCTAGTCTTGATATTTTGTCAATTTGAGACTTACCTGCTCAATATTTTTGTGGAAATTTCAAATTAAGGAAATAATAAGCAAATATTCCTAAGCGAAGCGAAAGCAAAAACCTTTTACAGTTTGTAAATTCAAAAAACCGAAGACCTTAATTTTTGATGACGAAAAATCATTTTTCTGACCTTTGACAATAATTTTTTAGAAATGTAAATTTGTGAGAAGCGCTTTGGCCAAAGTTTTTGAAAACGAAAATGACACGGTTTTTGGTCCACTTTCTTCTTCACACGAGTGAATACATATTTTAGCTAACATTTTCTAAAGAGAATTGCTCCTTTCCAAAACCTTCTGGTGCAAAAAAATTCGATTAGCTTTTTGTAGATACATTTGGATTATTTTTTTTAGAATCCCCTCTCCTTACTAATTTGGAAGAAAAATAAACTGAAGCTGAATTTCAAAGGCGATCTTGCGACCAATCAAATTGCATTGAAATTTCGCGATCAATTCAAATATTTCTACCAAAATGTGTTTTGAATGTTTTTGAGGAATTTTAAGCCCAAATTAGGTCATAATTTTTGGATTTTTGAAAATGTAATGTTAATGTTTTAAAAACAGCTTAAAATTAGTGGAAAAAATCAAGTACCTATTTTGACAAAAACATGTTATGAGCAGTTTTGAAGAATTTTGGGCCCAAATTGGGTCACAATTTTTGGATTTTTGAAAAAAAAAATGTAATTTTTCAAAATAGGTTGAAATTGCCAGAAAAATCCAATTATTTTGATAAAACTATGTTTTGAGCATTTTTGAAGAATTTTGGGCTCAAATTGGGTCATAAATTTTGGTACTTTTGAAAATATAGGGAAACTTCTCAAAAAGGTGTAAAGTTTCATAAAAACTCAAATATTTCAAATAATTTGTATTATGGGTATTTTTGACAAATTTTGGGCCCAGATTGGGTCATAATTTTGGGACTTTTGAAAATAAAACAAGATTTTTCAAAATAGGTGAAAATGTTGGGAAAAATTCAAATATTTTGAGAAAAATGTGTCTTGGGTATTTTTGAAGAATTGTGAGCCCATAAATTGGGTCATAATTTTTGGATTTTTGAAAATAAAACAAGATTTTTCAAAATAGGTTAAAATGTTGGGAAAAATTCAAATATTTTGAGAAAAATGTGTTCTAAGCAATTTTGAAGAATTTTGAGCCCAAATTGGGTCATGATTTTGGGATTGGGCCCATAAATTGGGTCATAATTTTGGGATTTTTTAAAATAAAACGAGATTTTTCAAAATAGGTTGAAATGTGGAGAAAATTCAAATATTTTGTGAAAAATGTGTTCTAACCAATTTTGAAGAATTTTGAGCCCAAATTGGGTCGATTTTGGGATTTTAAATATTATAGTGCTACTACTCAAAATGGGTTAAAAGTTCTTAAAAAACTCAAGTGTTTCGAAAAATTTGTGTTTTGGGTATTTTTGAAGAATTTTGGGCCTATAAATTGGATCATAATTTTGAGATTTTACAAAATGAAATGTGATTTTTCAAAATAGGTTGAAATTGCTTTAAAAAATTCAAATATTTTGATAAAACCAGGTATGTTTTGAGCATTTTTGAAGAAATTTAGGCCTATAAATTGGGTCATGATTTTGGGATTTTTGAAAATGAAATGTGATTTTTCAAAATAGGTTGAAATTGCGAGAAAAGTTCGAAATATTTTGATGAAAATACGTTTTGAGCATTTTTCAAGGATTTTGGGCCCAGATTGGGTCATTATTTGGGTATTATTGAAAATCTGATGGGACTCCTCACAAAGATGTGTAAAATTTCATAAAAAACTCAAATTTTTCGAAAAATTTTTGTTTTGAGAATTTTAAAAGAATTTTGGGCTCAAATTGGGTCATGATTCTGGGATTTTTTAAATAATATTTTTAGTGCAACTTGTTAAAAAGGTGTAAAATTTCTTAAAAAACTCGCAAAATCGCATGTTTCAAAAAATTTGTGTTTTAAGTAAAATTTTGAAGCATTTTGGACCCGAATTGGGGCGCGATTTTTGAATTTTTGAAAATGCAATCTCATTTTTCAAAATAGGTTAAAATTTTGGAAAGAATTCGAATAAATTGACAAAAGTATGTTTTGAGCATTTTTGAAGAATTTTGGGCCCAAATTGGGTCACGATTTTGGGATTTTGAATATATAGTGCGACTACTCAAAATGGGTTAAAATTTCATGAAAAACTCAAATCTTTCGACAAAAATGAGTTTTGAACATTTTTAAAGAATTTTCTAGCGCCAAAATTGGGTCATGATTTTCGGATTTTTTCAAAAAATGGTGTCATGCAACATACCAAAATTGGTTGAACTTGCCGCTGAAAGTCGAGATGAGTTTCTATCATATCGTTTTTCTTTGTGCACTTTAGATTAACTTTGAGCCAAAAATTGGGTGAATTTTCCAGTTGGGTACTTAGTCATGTGTCTCATCAAAATGGGGCTCCTCAATTTTTTTTACCACCTTTTTTTACAGAAGGATTTTTAGTCTAAAACTGGATAATAATTTTCGGAAGTTCAAAAAAATCAAAGAGCCAAAAATGAGAAAAATCAAAAAAAATGTTCAGGTTCAGCGTTCCAATTTATCCTTCTCAGCTCCTATTCCTTTTTTTGTCTCACGTGAGTGGAGCTTTTTTCTAGGTAGGTAATATTTCTGTCTCACCTCGAGTAAAATAAGTTCATGCCCCTTTATCAGGCTGATGGCCATGACCTTGACCCCCTGACCCAATACAGAGAACACGCCCCTACAAAACTTAAGAATTATTTTGCTCACTTATGCATTTATCAATTTCAGGACACTCCAAAAACTTAGACAAAACTGGATCCACTTCATCGACAAAAAATGCGTCTACTCCTATCAGCAGTTCACCTAAACCTAGTCAAAAACCCTCTCCTACTATCAACACCACACCAACTCAGACCACAACTTCGGCATCGATTCCAGATGAAGTTCCAGCTCTGCAAAGTTCCGAATTCAAAGATTTTTCAATCACACCCGATATAATCGTCAAAACTCCGAATATAAATTCTTCGTTCGTTGATTTACTCAGCGAGCAGATTCAAACAGTTTTGAAACATTTCCAAGATCCGGACCCGATTGGAATTCCCGGAAGTGATATTTTACCAGACCCTATGGCTGCTGATAATGTATCTGCTTCGATGGTCGTAGCTACTGGGTTTTTCTACAATATTACCGTCGGTGGTTTGAATAAGTTTTCCATCAATGTTGTCGATACTTATTTAGATAAAATGGAAGTTAGTATAAATTACCCACCAGCATGCCCATATCAAAATATTGATATTTTTCCAAAAACTTGATACAAAAAATTCGAATTTTTTTCTCAATTAGGTTTTCGTTATTTTAAAACTGAAAACAGTCATCGCTTTGGGAAATTACACGATGAGTAGTTTGTTGGTGGATAACGCTGGTCCATTTAATATTACTTTCACTAACGTCACAGCTGCTGGTACTGTTAATTTGGCGTCAGATGCGGAAGGAAAATTGTACGGTAATAAATCCTCCATCGATATTGCCTACGAGGACATTGAAGTAAGCCATCGATGAATTATTTACTCGCTCCATGATAAAATACTTTCAAAAAAAATGTGCATAGTTAAAACTGATCCTTAATTCCGTTCATTGATTCCTTATCTTGATTTTGTTTTTAATAGGTCGAGCTAACAAACGTTGCCTCTCTAGTAAAACCATTCCTCAACACCGGAGGTTCTCGAGTATTCGACGCTGAAAAACCACTAATCTTGGAAAACGTCAACAAACGACTGATCGCCGAAATTAACCGAAGACTAGAATTCTTCCCTAAAATTCCACCTCTCACAAAACTCTCACCAGTCGACTTGGCTATCTTGGAAGCTCGCCGATTTGTACGAGACCGATACGAACCTTTCACCATTGATAAAATATTCGACTTCGATAACTCTTTCCTCAACGTCCACGTTGGTCCAATCAGTATAAGTGGCTTATCGAGATTCGCTCGAGTTGGCAACATCACCTTAGCAATGGTCAATCAAACAGTAGACTTGAGAATTAGACTAATAACGCAGAAACTGACGGGCACTTGCAAATGGTATTACGATATTGGAAAGGTAGGAGTTACCAGAGATGGCCAGTCTAATTTTTCCGTCGACCATTTGCAATTCGAGGCCAGAGTTTTCCAACCAGTTGATTCGAGAAAGTCGCCTACTCTAGAAGAATTGGAAATTGAAACCGGTCCAGTATCAGTGAAAATGGATGGGCAAGGAAGTTTCGATTATTTGGTTGAAATTGTGTCGAAAGTGTTGCCGAAAATGATCAGGCATCTGATAATCGATTTTTTGGAAGAGACTGTTAAAGAGAAAATACAAACCGATGTGTTGGATAAAATCAACGTGCAGCAAGTATACGAGCAGAATTTATCTGAGATTAAGAAATATATATCGAATAAAATTTAATTCGATAATTTGACAGGTTGACCTAAAAGTATGTGAATTGAGTTTTTTTTTTCAATTTTATTTATTACAATTTTAAAATTCTTTTTACTCGCAATATAAATGTTTTGATGTTTGTTTAATTTCAACTCGACGAATCAAAGATATCAACTAATAGGAAGGTATACTGAACTACATTATTATAATCGTAGAAGTTCATTGAACTTATATTTTTATCGCGTGAAAAGAGAGCTAGAGGCGGAATTTCCGAGTTCCTATCGCTATCAATGATGCATTCTTTATCATATCATTAATGGGAATTGAATTAATATTCTTGAAATTTTTATCATGTTGGCTAAAAGCGTTGGTTTAAAGTTCGAACAATCAGTTTGAATAAATTACCTAATTAAAAATATATTATGCTTATACCTACGTAATGAATTTTTGCAAACGAAAAGAATCAGTCATGAAATGTATAAACGAACTGAATTATTTAAAGTACCAACCTGAGTTCATTTAACAGAAATATGGGTAAATAGTACCTAATAAAAATGTTGAAAATTATCTATAATATGCTTACATGACAATCTTTTTTATATTTCTATTTTTCGAGGATTTGTGGGTTACTGTTTCTTCGTTTTACCTTTCGTAAGCTTAGTTTTACTTACTCTTGAGAATCAAATTCAAGGCAAAAATGAGAAAAAAAAATCAAATTTTTACCAAATTGAGATAAAAAGCTGAACTTTGGAATAAGTTATGCCATATTCTCGACCAGCTAAATCGATTGGAAACTGTTTCAAACCATTTTAAGCAGTTCTAAAGCCTCCAGAAAATTTTTGAAACTTGAAATTTCCATAAAATTTCATCAAATGAAGTTGGAAATCCGAAATTCACACTGCACTCCAACTTAAATGTGATATTAAGTCAACTGATGACGTGCTTAAGTCATTTTGGAGCCTCCAGTAGAGTTTTTAAACTTGAAATTTCAACAAAATGTTATCAAATGCATTTGGAAACCGAAATTTATTCTGTAAACTATTTTCAATACGTTATGAAGTCGACTGCAAGTAGATTTCAAGTCGTTTTTGAGTCTCCAGAAACTGTTTGGAAATCACTGGAGCTTCCAGCAGATTTTTCAATGCTCGAAATTTTCATAAAATTTTACCAGAGCTAGAAATCCAAAATTTATTCAGCACTCCAGTTTCAATACGCTATCAAGTCGACTTCAGGTAGATTTCAAGTCGTTTTGGAGGCTTAAGTGGTTTTTCGGAAATTGCTGGAATCCGGCCAAAAGGTCCAGAAAGTACTGCGCTGGAATCTTCAAAACCACTTGAAATCTACCTGCAATCCACTTTATAGCGTATTGAAATTAGTTTACAGAATGAATTTCGACTTTCTAAAATCTACTGGAGGCTCCAGCGGCTTTTTGGAAATTACTGAAGTCTCCAGCAGATTTTTCAATGCTTGAAATTTCCATAAAATTTTACCAGAGCTGAAAAAGTCGACTGCAGGTGAATTTCAAGTCGTTTTGGAGGCTTAAGTGGTTTTTCGGAAATTGCTGGAATTGGCCACAGAGGTCCAGAAATTAGCTGGAATCTTCTAAACCACTTGAAATCTACCTGCAATCCACTTTATAGCGTATTGAAATTAGTTTACAGAATGAATTTCGACTTTCTCAAATCTACTGGAGGCGCCAGCGACTTTTTGGAAATTACTGGAGCCTCCAGCAGATTTTTCAATGCTCGAAATTTCCATAAAATTTTACCAGAACTGAAAATCCAAAATTTATTCAGAACTCCAATTTCAATACGCTATTAAGCTAGTCGACTGCAAGTAAATTTCAAGTTGTTTTGTAGGCTCCAGCAGTTTTTTGGAAATTGCTGGAATTGGCCCATAGAGGTCCAGAAATTAGCTGGATTCTTCAAAACGACTTGAAATCTACCTGTAATCAACTTGGAGTTTTGAAATGAGTTTACAGAATGAATTTCGACTTTCTAAAACTTACTGGAGGCTTCAAGAATTTTCAAAAAAAACACTGGAGGCTCCATAACGACTCGAACTCACCAGCAGTTGACTTAATATCGTGTTTAAGTTGAAGTGCAGCGTGAATTTCGGATTTCCAACTTCATTTGATGAAATTTTGTGGAAATTTCAAGTTTAAAAATCTGCTGGAGACTCCAGAACTCCATAAAATGGTTTGAAACCGTTTCCAATGGATTTGGCACGTCAAAAATAGGCAATACGTACCCTCAATTTCAGCTTTCTACCTCAATTTGGTAAAATTTTGATTTCTTTCCTCATTTTTGGCTTAAATTTGATTTTCAAAAATGCACTTTAGCACTTGAAACTTGATTGGTGATACATTTTTTCGTGCTTTTTCGATCCAGCATTGTCATATTCAAAAAATTTCATGCAAGTCCTATGTTGGAAAGCAAAATCTCCGATTTCGGCCGACTTGTCAATCAAAATGGCCGCCATTTTGTTAGTATGGCCAATTTTTTTTTTTGGCAAGTTTGCTTTAAAATGTTCCTTAAGATGTCCACTTTGAGGAAAAAGTTTCCCAGATTATCGGGAGGGGGTTGCAGTTACTCCTTATAAGCCATATGCCCAACTAACAATTTTTATTGCGAATTTGAGATCAAAAGTCGTCATTCACAAATTCACAATCAAGTATGTTTAATAAAACATATTATACTAGGTTCATGTTGGAGTTTGTCGTAAGACTAAGACATAGTGTATTTGGCTTGATGGTGTCCCACATTACGAATAAACACTAACAAAATAAAAAAATAAAAAAGTACTTACCTTTAATCTGACATAATTTGAATAAGTAGCTTCGCATGCTGATTTCCCGCTTGCGACTCCTTGCACAGTAATGACTCAAGGTCAAGATGATTTTGAACAATAGAAATCGGTAAAAATTCTGCGTCTGTGATCTTTGCTTGATCTGTTTATTACAAATGATCTTTATGTACACATACGTGTAGCGTAAAATGTTGAAAAACGGGTGAAAAAAAAAACAAAAAATGTTTCGAAGAAATTGAAGTAGGTATACATTTTTTGGTACGACGCATTTTACACGTTGAAGTACCTATCAATCTAAGCATAAGAATTAGAGATAACATATCAGTGTTTGAAGTAAATCACCTGAAAATTTCATGAAATTCTTGCAATTTTTTAATAGATAGTTAGGTACATATCAAAGCATCAATAATTTTCAGAGGAAAACATATTTGATATTCATACAAAAAAAAGCTTATGGATAGGTAAGTTATTTCAATTCGGCAGTCCAAAGCTGCTGCATTGTGGAATTGAGTGTTGAGAATATTCCAGGAATTTTTGAAGCCTCCAGCGATTTTTCAAATTTCTGCAGAAATTTCTAATAGCTCTAGAATTTCAAAAAAAAACCTCAGGTTTCATCACATCAGATGGATGCTTCTTGAACATCCTGTCGAACGTTTCAGAATCGCTGTGGATCAAATTTAATGTGTCTTGGAGTACATCTTTGATGCTTTCACATCAATTAAAGACTCGTAAAAAGCACTGGAAATTGATAGAAGCCTCAGCAATAATAATTGATGCCATTTTTCCTTGACTGAGGTAGGTGAACTTGGCCTTGAAATTGGAGTTGCCGCGCTCTTTGGATCAGTTGTTAGTTTGTTGCCTACTGTTTAATCCAGTGTCCGATCGATTGAGAAGCTCTAAAAGATGGCCAAGTTTTCATCAATTCACGTCACAGGTGCATTGAAACTGGATGTTTACAACATGATTTAACACTTTTTGGGATTATATCCTTCCATCGTTTACTAATAAAGGCGACGGACACTGAAAAATGCGAGATGAAGCGCTTCTCACTGGAATAGTGTTGTACTAATTTCGAAAAAGTAGATACTTTAGAAAAGTATTTGAAGTTTATCATTTTATCAATGAAAAATAACAGATTACTTACGAGTACCTACATCTGTGTATGACGGTAGTTTCGAAAAATTGTATGAAGGTTTTGTCGGTATATGTACGTAATTACTGAAAAACTTTCCTTGGATACCAGAAAAATTACCATTTTTTAGAAATCAAAGCGCCAATAATTTGCAGTAGAGAGCAAGAAGGGAGTTTTTTGTTTGATATGGCCCGGTGAGAATTTTTGATCAATTCGTAAATCTCAGAAGAAGTAAAAAAGAAAATCAAATTCTTAAATCTGGCTCATTGATATGGTTTTTCGTCACGATAATGTATTATTTGGGGTGTCTTCACAGTTTATCTGACTTCGAAGACATCGCAATTTGATCTTTTTGGAGTATCCAGCGATTTTTCAAATTTATCCAGAAGTTCCAAAAAAACTTCAGCTCTCATCACATTAGCCGAAGATTATTGGGCAACTTGTCGAACATTTTACAACTCTTCGGACCAAATTGATGTGTTTTGGGGTACATTTTTGATCCTTGCACATCAATTTAAAACTTCTAAAAAGTACCCACTGAAAATTTCTAGAACCTCCAGCGACATCATGTATCTACCTATTTCATTTTTCCCTGACTGAGGGAGGCGGACTTGATCTGAGAATTGGAATTTCCATGCTTTTTGGATCAATTGTTAGTTGTTAAGGTATTTGAATCCAGTGGCTGATCGATTGAGAAGCTCTGAAAGACGACTAAGTTTTTGTCACATCACGTCGCAGGTGTATTGAAACAGAATGTGTAGGTATGATTTATTACTTTTTGAGATTAAATCCTTCCACCCCTTACTAATAAAGGTGCTAGACTCTAAAAAATGTGAAATTAAATCCTTCTTACTGAAATTTCGTTGAATCTACTCGTAATACGAAAAAAAAATTGAAAAATATAGTTTATAGGTATCATTTTATTGTAGAAAAATAACAGATTACTTACCTTGTATAGCGTCATTTACATAATTCTTCTTTTGGAAAATTGAAGAGAGAATTAGATAGAAAGTTGTGGGAGGATCCCAAAAGACATCAGGAAAACTTTTGGATTTCAAATCTACTTTTTACTTATGCAAGTAGGTACACGGGAAATTTTCAAAAAGTTTTTTTGAAAAAAAAGTTTTGGTGATGAATGATTTTACTAATACATATTATTATATTCACTGGGAAGTTATTCAAATTTTTCACTCTTTTGTTATTTTATTTTACACAAATTCTGATTTTATTTAAAATGATGTTTGTTTTTCCAAGTTAAACAATATCACTGGAGAGGTAAAAAAATTGCTCAATTTTTTTCTCACTTCTAATTGGATTTAATACGGTAAATTACGCGACTTTTTGGAAATTACTGGAGTCTCCAGCAGATTTTTCAATGCTTGAAATTTCCATAAGATTTTACCAGAGCTGAAAAAGTCGACTGCAGGTGAATTTCAAGTAGTTTTGTAGGCTCCGGCGGTTTTTTGGAAATTGCTGGAATTGGCCATAGAGGTCCAGAAATTGGCTGGATTCTTCAAAACGACTTGAAATCCACCTGTAATCAACAAAGGATTTTGAAATGAGCTCACACAATGAATTTCAACTTTCTAAAATTTACTGGAGGCTTCAAGAATTTTCAAAAAATCACTGGAGGCTCCAAAACGACTCGAACTCACCAGAAGTTGACTTAATATTGTGTTTAAGTTGAAGTTCAGCGTGAATTTCGGATTTCCAACTACATTTGATGAAATTTTGTGGAAATTTCAAGTTTAAAAAATCTGTTAAAGACTCCAAGAACTCCATAAAATGGTTTGAAACCGTTTCCAACGGATTTGGCATGTCAAAAATAGGCAATACCTACCCTCAATTTCAGCTTTCTACCTCAATTTGGCAAAATTTTGATTTCTTTCCTCATTTTTGGCTTAAATTTGATTTTCAAAAATGCACTTTAGCACTTGAAACTTGATTGGTGATACATTTTTTCGTGCTTTTTCGATCCAGCATTGTCATATTCAAAAAATTTCATGCAAGTCCTATGTTGGAAAGCAAAATCTCCGATTTCGGCTGACTTGTCAATCAAAATGGCCGCCATTTTGTTAGTATGGCCAATTTTTTTTGTTGGCAAGTTTGCTTTAAAATGTTCCTCAAGATGTCCACTTTGAGGAAAAAGTTTCCCAGATTATCGGGAGGGGGGTTGCAGTTACTCCTTATAAGGCAAATGCCCAACTAACAATTTTTATTACCAATTTGAGATCAAAAATCGTCATTCACAATCAAGTACATAGGTATGTTTAATAAAATATATGCTAAGTTCATTAGTTAAATGTTGGAGTTTGTCGTAAGACTAAGGCATAGTGTATTTGGCTTGATGGTGTCCCACATTACGAATAAACACCAACAAAATAAAAAAATAAAAAAGTACTTACCTCTAATCTGACATAATTTGAATAAGTAATTCGCAGACCAATTTCCCGTTTGCGACTCCTTGCACAGTAATGACTCAAGGTCAAGATGATTTTGAACAATAGAAATCGGTAAAAATTCTGCGTCTGTGATCTTTGCTTGATCTGTTTATTACAAATGATCTTTATGTACACATACGTGTAGCGTAAAATGTTAAAAAACAGGTGAAAAAAAAAACAAAAAATGCTTCGAAGAAATTGAAGTAGGTAGGGTAAGTGCAGGTAATATGGGGTACATAAGTTCAAACTCTTCCTGAATGGAGAGAAATTGATGAAAAATGAAAATTTTTGCGACATTCGAAAATTCAAACATTTACCTATCTGTGATAAAAATTGTGGCCACTAAAAATCATTTTTACTATTTTTAATTTTTTTTTGAAAAAAAATTTCAAAATCAACATTTTTGAAAAAGTGCAGGTAATATGGGGTACCAATAAAAACTACAATGAAACGACCTTTGAAAAGCAAAACAAAAATGTTTTCCAGTTTTTACATTTATTTCACGCACAAACCATGGTTTCCCATGATTTTTTTCATAATTTTTTGATTTTTTGAAAAAATTGTTGAAAATTCACCAAAAAATGGCAGATAACATGAAGTATTTGTAAAAATGAAAATAAACGAATAAAACAAACAGGAAAAATTATTTTTATTCATAATTTTTACATTTGTTAGTGTTTTGGTTCAGAATATGTCAAAAATCTGCAAAAAAACAAGGTACCCCATATTACCAGCATGTGAAAATTTTAACGCCAAAAATGTTCTATTTTTTTTTCAATTCAGAAAAACAACTCACTGAAAAAGTAAAGTATGAAATAGATAGTAAAATCATGGCTCTTTCCGACACTCTACCTGAAATTTCAAAAAAATATGTATTTTTCGCGAAAACGTTCAAAAAAACTTGACGTATCTGTTTTGGGGTTGCATGAAAAAGTCACCACCGACGAATAAAAAAGAGTACACGTGTCCAATCGCCTCCGGGTCTGATCAGATCATCTTAGAATCATTGAAAAACACTCCTTAAATTTTTTCCTGTTGGATAGCACCCACAGAATACGAAAAAAGCGGGTACCCCGTATTACTAGCAACCCCATATTACCTGCTTTTACCCTATACATTTTTTGGTACGACGCATTTTACACGTTGAAGTACCTATCAATCTTAGCATAAGAATTAGAGATAACATATCAGTGTTTGAAGTAAATCACCTGAAAATTTCATGAAATTCTTGCAATTTTTTAGTATGTAGATAGGTACATATCAAAACATCAATAATTTTCAGAGGAAAACATACGTATTTGATATTCATACAAAAAAAGCTTATGGATAGGTAAGTTATTTCAATTCGGCAATCCAAAGATGCTGCATTATGGAATTGAGTGTTGAGAATATTCCAGGAATTTGAAGCCTCCAGCGATTTTTCAAATTTCTGCAGAAATTTCTAATAGCTCTAGAATTTCATAAAAAAACCTCAGGTCTTATCACATCAGTGGATACTTCTTGAACTCCCTGTCGAACGTTTTAGAATCGCTCTGGATCAAATGTATTGTGTTTTGGAGTACATCTTTAATGCTTTCACATCAATTTAAGACTCGTAAAAAGTAGGTGCTGGAAATTGATAAAAGCCCCAGCAATAATAATTGATGCAATTTTCCTTGATTGCATGAGGGAGGTAAACTTGGCCTTGAAATTGGAGTTGCCGAGCTTTTTGAAATAACAGATTACTTACGAGTACATCTGTGTATGATGGTAGTTTCAGAAAAGTTGAAGATTTTGTCGGTATATGTACGTAATTACTGAAAAACTTTCCTTGGTTACCAGAAAAATTACCATTTTTTAGAAATCAAAGCGCCAATAATTTGCAGTAGAGAGCAAGAAGGGAGTTTTTTGTTTGATATGGCGCGGTGAGAATTTTTGACCAATTCGTAAATCTCAGAAGAAGTAAAAAAGAAAATCAAATTCTCAAATATGCCTCATTGATATGGGTTTTCGTCACGATAATGTATTATTTGAGATGTCTTCACGGTTTATCTGACTTCGAAGACATCGCAATAATTTGATCTTTTTGGAGTATCCAGCGATTTTTCAAATTTATCCAGAAGTTCCAAAAAAACTTCAGCTCTAATCACATTAGTCGATGATTATTGGGCACCCTGTCGAACATTTTACAACTCTTCGGACCAAATTGATGTGTTTTGGGGTACATTTTTGATCCTTGCACATCAATTTAAAACTTCTAAAAAGCACCCACTGAAAATTGCTAGAACCTCCAGCGACATCATGTATCTACCTATTTCATTTTTCCCTGACTGAGGGAGGCGGACTTGATCTGAGAATTGGAATTTCCATGCTTTTTGGATCACTTGTTAGTTGTTAAGGTATTTGAATCCAGTGGCCGATCGATTGAGACTAATAAAGGTGCCAGACTCTAAAAAATGTGAAATTAAATCCTTCTTACTGAAATTGCGTTGAATCTACTCGTAATAAGTACGAAAAAAAAATTGAAAAATGTAGTTTAGGTATCATTTTATTGTAAAAAAATAACAGATTACTTACAATTTGTGTATATGATTGAAGATTCGGAAAATTCTTGTATAGCTTCATTTACGTAATTCTTCTTTTGGAAAATTGAAGGGAGAATTAGATAAAAAGTTGTGGGAGGATCCCAAAAGACATCAGGAAAACTTTTGGATTTCTGACTTGAACCATATCACTTCTCTATCAGGGTTTACAATAATGATTTTACGAGTACTAATACATATTATTATATTCAGTGGAAAGTTATTCAAATTTTTTCACTCTCTTTTGTTATTTTATTTTACACAAATTCTGATTTTATTTAAAATGATGTTATTTTTCCAAGTTGAACAATATCATTGGAGAGGTAAAAAAAATTGCTTAACTTTTTTCTCACTTCTAATTGGATTTAATACGGTAAATTATGCGACTTTTTGGAAATTACTGGAGTCTCCAGCAGATTTTTCAATGTTTGAAATTTCCATAAGATTTTACCAGAGCTGAAAAAGTCGACTGCAGGTGAATTTCAAGTCGTTTTGGAGGCTTAAGTGGTTTTTCGGAAATTGCATGGAATCCGGCCAAAAGGTCCAGAAAGTAGCTGGAATCTTCAAAACCACTTGAAATCTACCTGCAATCCACTTTATAGCGTATTGAAATTAGTTTACAGAATGAATTTCGACTTTCTAAAATCTACTGGAGGCTCCAGCGATTTTTTGAAAATTACTGGAGCCTCCAGCAGATTTTTCAATGCTCGAAATTTCCATAAAATTTTACCAGAGCTGAAAAAGTCGACTGCAGGTAAATTTCAAATAGTTTTGTAGGCTCCAGCGGTTTTTTGGAAATTGCTGGAATTGACCATAGAGGTCCAGAAATTAACTGGAATCTTCAATGACTTGAAATCTACCTGTAATCAACTTAGGGTTTTGAAATGAGTTTACAGAATGAATTTCGACTTTCTAAAATTTACTGGAGGCTCCAAGAATTTCAAAAAGTCGCTGGAGGCTCTAAAATGACTCGAACTCACCAGCAGTTGACTTAATATCGTGTTTAAGTTGAAGTGCAGTGTGAATTTCGGATTTCCAACTTCATATGTATTTCATGAAATATTGTGAAAATTTCAAGTTTTAAAAATCTGCTGGAGACTCCAGAACTTCATAAAATGGTTTGAAACCGTTTTCAATCGATTTGGCCGGTTAAAAATTGGCATATTATCCCAAATTTCAGCATTCTACCTCAATTTGGTAAAATTTTGATTTTTTTCTCATTTTTTTTTGGCTTGAATTTGATTTTTAAAAATTCACCAAAAATCAAAAAACGCACTTCGGCACTTGAAATTTTGGTTGGTGATGAATTTTTGCATGCTCTTTCAATCCAGCTTTGTCAAGTTCAAGGCTGACCTGTTAATCAAAATGGCCGCCATTTTGTTACTAGGGCCAACCTTTTTTTTGGCAAGTTTGCTTTAAAATGTTTTTTAAGATGTCTACTTTGGGGAAAATATTCTCCAGCCGATCGGCTAGGTTCATTGCTTAAATATTGGAGTTTGTCGTTAGCCGATAAGGCATAGTTTGGCTTGATGGTGTCCCACATTTCAAATGAACACTAACAAAAAAAAAAAAGTAGATACTTACAAGTATCTTTAATCTGACATAATTTGAATAAGACGTATAGCCTAATATGCTAATCTCTTCGATGTCGACTCCTTGCACAGTAATGACTTAAGGTTAAGATGATTTTAAACAATAGAAATCGGTAAAAATTCTGTATCTGTGATCTTTGCTTGATCTGTTTATTACCAATGATCTTTATTTACACGTATGTAGGTGTAGCGTAGAATGTTAAAAAACAGGTGAACAAAAAATGTTTCCAAGAAAGTGAAGTAGGTATGCAATTTTTGGTACGACACATTTTACACGTACAAGTATACCTATCAATCTTAGCAAACAATTAGAGATAACATATCAGTGTTTTAAGTAAATCACCTGAAAATTTCATAAAATTCTTGCAATTTTTTAGTATGTAGATAGATACATATCAAAGCATCAATAATTTTCAGTGGAAAACAAGAAGGGAATTTTTTATTCAACATGACGCTGTATTACATTTTATCTACCCATTTGATTTATGCAATAGTTATTCATACAAAGAAAATATTATGGATAAATTATTTCAATCCGGCAGTTCAGAGCTGCTGCGTTGTGGAATTGAGTGTTTAAAATATTCCAGGAATTTGAAACCTCCAGCGATTTTTCAAATTTCTACAGAAATTTGAAATACCTCTAGAAGTTCCAAAAAAAACTCTCAGGTTTCATCACATCAGATGGATGCTTCTTTAACATCCTGTCGAACGTTTTAGAATCGCTCTGGGTCAAATTTATTGTGTTTTGGAGTAAGTACATCTTTGATGCTTTCACATCAATTTAAGACTCGTAAAAAGTACTGGAAATTGCTAAAAGTCCCAGCAATGATAATTGATGCAATTTTCCTTGACTGAGGTATAGGAGAACTTGGCCTGAAAATTGGAGTTGCCGCGCTTTTTGGATCAGTTGTTAGTTTGTTGCCTACTGCACTTAATTAATCCAGTGGCCGATCGATTAAGAAGCTCTAAAGATGGCCAAGTTTTTGTCAATTCACGTCACAGGTGCATTGAAACTGGAGGTTTACCACACGATTTAATACTTTTTGGGATTATATCCTTTCATCGGTTATTAATAAAGGCACCGGACTCTGAGAAATTTGAGATGAAAGCCCTTTTCACTGGGATAGTGTTGTACTAATTACGAAAAAGTACTTTAGAAAATTATTTGAAGTTTATCATTTTTATCATAGAAAAATGACAGATTACTTACATCTGCGTAGTATGTTAGTTTTGGAAAAGTATATGAATGAGTTTGTTGAAATGTTGATGTACATGGTGCGCAGAAATATTGTGTACCCCTAAGAAAGTTTTCTACCAAATATTTCGGTTAGTCACAGTGAATTATAATAATGCTAGCACACGATTGGTTGTTGGACTGAGATGATAACATTCCACCAATCATATGCATCTATTTCACGCTGCTAACCTATATTTTTAATGAAAAAGTTGAAAAAATTATAGTTCATTATTTTATTGTAGAAAAATAACAGATTACTTACAATTTGGGTATGATTGAAGATTAGATATATAAAATCGAGGTTCAGTTATTGACTTTTTTTTTTTTTTTTTGGAAAATTGGAGGGAGAATTCTATAAAATGGCTTGAACCATATCACTACTCCATCAGGGTTTAAAATTTTGAAATCTATTTACCTATTTATGCATATATAGGTACACGCAAAATTGGAAAAAAAGTTTTTTTGAAAAAAAATTTTTGGTGGTAAAATGATTTCACTAACATTACATCCACTCGAAAGTTGTTCAAATGTTTTCACTTTTCATTCTCACTTCTGATTAACTTCTGATTAGATTTAATACGGTAGGTAAATTATCAGAAAAAAATTTCAAAAAATTTTTTCATGATTTTCATCATAAATTTTGAAATTTGAAAACTCGAGAAGAGGTAAGTACTGCTTGAAGCTGCGCATCCAAAAGTTGTCCTGCAGTCTTTTAAGATTCCATCACAACTTTTGTAACTGTAATTTGGCCTATTGGGCGGGGTACCCTTCTACACTCTTCATGAAAACATAGAGAATCTCCAAATAATGTTAATTTGACGACGCGTTTTAGCGAATTCAAGTCAGATCAAAAAAGACAGAATGGATGGTGAATATCGTGAAATATTTTTCGTTTGAATCTGAAATTAAAAACAAAGCTTAAGCAATCAGCAAAATCTCTCTTGCAATCAGCCAATTCGTCTGCCGGTGTAATGGTAGATATAAGCGTAATGATATTTTCGATCGCTTCTTTATTTTTTCTTCGATTACGTTTGTGTTTTCATTTTTCCTCTGCCTTTTATGAACTTCAATTCAAAAATGAACCGATTATTCAAATTACGGAATTGGGTTGGAATTGAATTTTTTGAAAAACTGATGCTACAAAATCAATTTTCTTTTTCAAAAAAATCTCTTTCAGTGGTGGAGGTGGATTCCAGGGGTAAGTTGGATGATACGAGTGGTGCTGTGGGTTTAAGTTTGGAATCCAATTATTGACTTAAAATTCAATTTCAGAAAATTTGATACTCGATGAATTTTGATTTTTTCAAAATTCTTTTTCACTTAAATTTAAGAAAACTGTTGATGTAATCAAAAAAAACTATGATTACTTACTAGATATTCAAATTATTACCGCCATGTACATAATACTTCCAAATCATGATACTTCATCCTAGACTTACATCACAAAATGGCGGATTTGATCTTTTGTCAGAACATTTTTCGTCAATTTTCTGACCAAATATCGAGTCACTGTTACACTTTTTAAAGAATTCTCCTTGAATATGTGAAATTTTAGAATACTGACCAGAAAAAATGAATTCTGGGTGGAAAATACTTCAGTTTTGTTCCATTTGAAATTAAAATTGAATTTAACCGCGAAAAATAAGCAAAAACTTAGGTAGCACTTTTTCAGGGTATTTGGCCCCGGAATTCACTGTTAAGAAGTGACATCGGCTCGAAATTTACCAATTGTTTACGTTTTTAGAGTTGGGAGGCTGGGATATCTTATATTCTCATTAACTAGGTACTTACTGGAACAGATACCTCCGTACTTCGGCAGATACGTTCTCTAAGGTGGGCCGTCATTGACTTTTTTTCTTTTGGAAAATTGGGGGGAGAATTCGATAAAAAAAAATGTGGGAGGATCCCAAAAGACAGCAGGAAAACTTTTGGATCTCTGACTTGAACCATATCACTTCTCCATCAGGGTTTACAATTTTGATATCTACTTACTTACCTTTTTATACAAGTAGGTGCACGAGAAATTTAAAAAGAAGTTGTTTTGAAAAAAAATTTTGGTGATAAGTGATTTTACTAATATCCTTACATCCACTTGGAAGTTATTCAATTTTTTTCACTTTTTTTGGTTATTTTACACAATTTTTGAATTGATTTAATATACTGAATGATATTTTTCCAACTCTCTGGTTAAAGCGTTTGAGCGAATTCGAGTCAGATAGAAAGAGGCGGAATGGGCGGTGAATAACGTGAAATATTTTTCTTTTGAAACTGGAATTAAAAACAAAGCATATAAGCAATCAGCAAAATCTTTCTTGCAATCAGTCAGTTTGTCTACAGATGTAATAGTTACTTTAAACATGAATGTGTTTCCGGTTTTTCTCTTTACTTTTACAAACTTCAATTCAAAAATGAACAAATAATTCAAATTACTGAATTGATAAAGATGGAGGGGACAATGGCGGTTGGAATAGAATTTTTTGAAAAACTGATGCTACAAAATCAACTTTCTTTTCAAAAAATCTCTTTCAGTGGTGGGGGTGGATTCTGGTGTAAATTAGATGATAAGGTGCTGGGTTCAAGTTTGGAATGAAATTGACTTCAAATTTTATGTTGAAGTATTCAATAAAAGATTACTTAGTTAACTAAATAGGTTTTCCTTGTAAATTATGAAATTTTGAAACTTGAAAAAAAGTGATAAGTAAAGTCGCGGATCCAAAAGTTATCCCGCAGTCTTTTGAGATTCCATCATAATTTTTAGCCATTTCTGCAAAAGTCGCGAAGTGAACCTTGAGTAATCTCCGCGAAGGTTGCAACCATTTTTGGCTACCTAACCAATTTTCAACTACATATTGGCGAAAATTGCGACCATTCTCCAGCCAGAATACTTTCAGCAATATTTGCGGAATTTGCAACCGCTCACCTTAGCTTTGACTCCAGCGCGATTTTAGATGAGAACCCTGGTGAGTGAGAAAGAAATAGAGACTGGCAGCCAGTGGCAGGCTTGGACTATCGAGTGCACGTATCTCTCGCGCCAGATAAGCCGAAGATTCAGCAAAATAAATACCTAAATAAATAAATAAATAAATAAATAAAGTTGAAATTTTAGAACATGAAAAAACAACAAATTATTTCAGTGGATTACAGAATGGGTACCTACTTCATGCAAAAAATAAAACTAAATATGCCCATATTATCTTAGTATATATTTCAACGTTTAAAATCCCGATAGTAGATAGGTACCTTTTAGTAGGTATACTAGAAATTAGCGACAAAAACGTGATGCTAGACTTGAAAGAATAAGCCATAAAAACCGAGATCTGTCAATAATAACTAAAAATGAGTGCATGAAAAACAGCACCTTCAAAAATCAAACTGACGATGCTCTCTGGTTTGAGCGTTTGAGCGATTTCGAGTCAGATCAAAAGATGCGGGAATGGATGGTAAAGATCGTGAAATATTTTTCGCCTGAATCTGGAATGAAAAACAAAGTACCTACATTTACATATAAGCAATGAGAAAAATCTTTCTTGCGATCAGCCAGATTTATATTAGCCTCTGCCCTTATGAGAATACTGTCATCGACATCGGGTATTCTCGCCACTATATTATTCACCGAATTGCATATCTTCCTTACTGGAATGTTCGCGAAGTCTATCGACTTCAAAATTCGAATATGAACAGGCTATTCAAATTAGGTATTGAAATTCAGATGGAAGAGGCGAGGGAGGGCAAGAATTGAATTTTTTGAAAAACCGATGCTACAAAATCAACTTTCTTTTCAAAAAATCGCCTAAAGGGGGGCTGGATTCTGGGTAAATTAGATGATGAGGGTGCTGGGTTCAAGTTTGGAATGAAATTGACTTCAAATTTAATTTCAGCAAATTCAAATTAGGCAAGATATACTTACCTGATTATGTTGTGGTATCCTGCCCAAAATAATTTCAAAATTCTTTTTCACTTAAATCTAAGAAAACTGTTGGTTTAATCGAAAAAAACTCTATGAATACTTACCTACTATTCAAATTATTACCGCCATGTATTTCGAATAAACTAATTTTCTTGGTTCCATTTTTCGTCTGTTGAGAGCCAAACATTTTAGTGTAAAAAAATCACATGATTGAGAGCGATGGTGAGAAGTGGCGTTTTTTAAATTCTTCTCCTCCCATTTGCTCCAATTTTTTCGTGAATTGTCATAAAAGGGTGTGCACGAGTCTCAGCTCCTAACAGACAACTTTTTCAGCTCATCTCTTTTGTAAGTGGAACCACGCTGGTATGGATATGGTTTTGGTGGTCGTTTTTTGGTTCTCCTATAAATAATTGAGGCAGAAGAGGGCAATGAAATTAAATAGGTACCTTTTTTAAATGATTGTAAGTAAACGAATAATAAAAACCTACCTTGCAATCAGCGACTTGAACAATACTTAGAATCTTTTCAATGCAGTTATCTTCACTTAATTCCTTCCATTTATCGTCACGCAACATTACATACATCCATCTATAGGAGGAGTATATCTAAGAAAGCAGAATTCACATCAACATGATGAATTTCTTTTCCTTTCAGACAACTAACTGCTAATGCAGTTTTCTATTTCTCTCCCTAGTCGATCTTCTAACACCTACCAACATGCATTGTTTTCTTGAAATTTACCAAGTTGTACTTTGTCTTCTGAATCTAAAACTTTATATGTACCTACATATATGTAAATCATTGGACCTATTACTCGATTCTGACTCATCATTGACAGAAATTGTATAAGTAATTTGGCTCAGCAAATTGAACATTATTTGCTAAAATGACCTTACCATTGATCCAGATCTTATAACCTAACTCATGATAAGCTATCGATTTACATTTTACAGCTTTATTATCCGAAGCTTTTCGTTTTTCATCAGGTACCTACCCTTACGAATACCTACATCGCTGAACCAAACATTTTAAAATTCTGAACAGTAGGTAGTAGGTAGTATGCTTACCCCAGTATATTTCATAATACGTTTTGCTTTCAATTGTTGAAGTATTCAATAAAAGATTACCTACTTACTTAATACTTAGGTATCTGAATAGAAAGTTTTCCTTGTTGATGTTGATGAGTCGGGACTCGGGATTTTCACTCTCGTGGGACCGAAGATGACGTTTATTATATTGATTTAAATAATAGAAAGACTATGGGCACTGTGAGTAACTGAATTTGAAACCCTAAACCAAAGCGTTTTTTTCATTACGTATCTAGCTCATTTTTTAAATATTCAGTATTCAGTATAGATCTTATCACATCAGTGGATGCTTCTCAAACACCCTGTCAATTTTATAATCGCTCTGGATCAATGTGTTCTGGAGTATTTATTTTTCTCCTTTCCCATCAATTTAAAACTCGTAAAAAGTAGGTACCTACTGAAAATTGTTGAAAGCTCCAGTAATAATGATTTATGTCATTTTTCCTTGACTGAGAGAGGTGAACTTTGCCAGGGAAGTTGTCGTTACTGTTTGAATTCAGTGGCTGATTGATTTGAGAAGCTGTAAAATATGTAATAATGGTCAAGTTGTTGTCTCAGTTTTTGTCGGTTAAAGCCACAAGTGTATTGAAACTGGAGGCTTATACAACATTATTTAATACTTTTAAAAACAAAGTGTAAGCAATTAGCAAAATCTCTCTTACAATCAGCCAGTTTGTCTGCCGACGCGGTGTAATGCTTGGGTCTACAAATCTCTTTTACTTTTTTTTCTATTACGTTTGTGTTTTCAGTTTTATCTCTGACTTCAGCTCTTATCTCATTAGTCGATGCTTATTGGGCACCCTGTCGAACGTTTTAGAATCGCTGTTGATCAAATGTATGTGTGTTGGAATACATTTTTGATCCTTACACATCAGCTTAAAACTTCTAAAAAGTACTGAAAATTGGTAGAAGCTCCAGCAAGATAATTTGTAGGTACCATTTTTCTCTGATTGTTTGAGGGAAATAGGCTTTTAGTTTGAGAATTTGAGTTGAGCTGTGTTTTTTGGATCAGTGTAGAAGACAGCCAAGTTTCTGTCACTTCACGTCACAGGTGTATTGAAACTGGAGGTGTAGTAGATGATTTAATACTTTATGAGATTGTATCCTTCTACCTCTTACCTACTAATTAAGTCTCCTGAATCTAAAAAATGTGAAATGAAGTCCTTTTCATTGGAAAAATTGACAAATTATTTCAAAGTTCATCATTGTATCATAGAAAAATATCAGATTACTTACCTATCTACATTGTTGTGTAAATTTTGGATATCGGATTGGTATCTACTCCCTGGTTTTAGTATTTCTGCTCATCTTACACAATTTTTTCATTTATTCAAAGTAGGTACTCAGTGTTATTTTTGGAAGGCATTCAATATCACTGGAAAAGTGGGAAAATTCCTAAGCTTTTTTTCTCACTTCTAAGTGAATGTAAGTAACAATTATACAATAATAATTATCTTCAGAAAAAAACGTTCAAAAAACGTTTTCATGATTTTCATAGTAGATAAATCTTCGAAGCAATTTTGTTTCCCTAGATAATCTTCAAAGGTTAGTTTGACAACACTCCCTGGTTTAAGGGCTTGAGCAATTCGAGTCAGATCAGAAGAGAGGGAATGGATGGTGAAGATCGTGAAATATTTTTCACTTGAATCTGAAATTGAAATCAAAGCATAAGCAATCAGCAAAATCTTACTTGCAATCAGCCAGTTCATCTGCCGGTGAAAATGGTATACTTACTCGTACCATACATACGAGTCTGTGCGAATGCTTCTTTTACATTTTTGTCGATTACGTTTGTGTTTTCAGTTGTTTTTTCTCTGCCCTTTATGAACTTCAATTCAAAAATGAGCAGATAATTCAAATTACCGAATTGTTAATGATGAAGGGGACAGAGGCGGTTAGAATTGATTTTCTTGAAAAACCGATGCTACAAAATCAACTTTTTTCAAAAAATCTCTTTCAGTGATGAGGGTGAGGGGTGGATTCTGGGGTAAAGTGGATGATGACGGTGCTGGGTTCAAGTTTGGAATGAAATTAACTTTAAATTTAATTTAAGCAAATTCAAATTAGGCAGGATACCTAAATTTTTTGAATTATTTTGTGGTATATCCTACCCAAAATAATTGATGAATTTTGAAAAATTCAAAATTCTTTTTCACTTGAATTTGAGAAAACTGTCGGTTTAATTTTTTTTAAAAAAACGTTGATTACTTACTATTCAAACATGGCCATTTTTAGCCATTTCTTCAAAAGTCGCGATCACTAATTGGTTCAGTGAACCTTCAGTCATCTCCGCGGGGTGAAAATTTTTGTGGGGATACCTCTTATGGAGGTTTACAACATACCAAAAAATTGAAAAAATCGGTTCACATGAGGCTGAGAAAAAAATTTCTATTGTAATTTCATAAAAGGGGGGTTTCTCAAAAACGGGGGGGGGGGGGGGTCTGGGGGTCTGAAACTTTCGTGACGGAAGGTGCTCAAGGGTACCCACCTTCCATGCAAATATCAACCCTGAAGCTCTCGGGGGCAAATTCGCCATACTTATCCACCTATAGCCTTTAATGAAAAAATGAAAATAATTAAATTAATGTCATTTAACGACTAATAGAAAAAATTTATAGGAGTAACGGCCCAGTTTTTTTTACCCTCTCTAGTTTTTTTTACCCCCCAAGAATTTTCTGAAAAATAAGCCACCAAAGTCATGAATCGAATTGAAAACCATATCAACATTTTTGTGGTTCTTTTGGAACACAATGCCCTTGAAAAACTGCATTTTCCATTTAATCTTCATGGTTCAGGGGACTTTGAAAAATGTGATGTGAATTTTAGTCGATTTTCTTAACAAAATTTTAAAAAAGTGTGTTTTGATTTTAAGGATTGGACGCACTAATTTCCATCAAAATGAGTTCATGAGTGCATCGCTGAATTCTACACGCTCTGGTCTATTAGATGAGCTGGTTAGTTTTCATCAAAATTGTTTTCTAAAAATTTTTAGAGGGGGTAAAAAAATAGGGAACGATTCAAGCCCAGTTTTCTATTTTTTTTACCGGGTAAAAAAATAGAAAATCCATATTAATTTTTGTTCTCTAATTTTTTTACCCCCCACTATTTTCAGAATTTTTGCTCGCTGAAGGCCGTTTAAAGGCGTGATATAAATTTTATTCATTTTTGGGGAAGTTTTGAATGTATGGCTCTGAACTTTTGTAAATAATATTGTCTAAAAAACACTTCTACAGTTGATTACATCAATGTAAATAATCAACCAAAAAAATTGAATAAAATATGATTGATACCCCTCTAATATAGGTTGTCTGTGAAAGCAAACAAAACAAAAACGGGTACAAAATTGAAGACCTTAAGTATAGCAATAACATGGAAACAGAAAATTGGAGCAGGAACTTTCACAGCAATTTTTTATCATCTATATCCGCAAAAAATGTCTAAAAAATAGTTTCTTGTGAAAAAATGCGTTCATCTGGTGGTCCAGGAATTTTAGAGTCCAAAAACACGTGTATTAAATTTTTTTATTGAAAATTTGCACAAATAATCTTTATAAATTCTCAATTTTATTCTCAATTAGGTTTTCAAGCAATGAATACACTAATGATAACGGAAAGGGCACTTTTTGGCATGATTAATTGATAATTTGTCAGGAACCGTTGAATCTATACTGTTACTATTGAAAACACAGAAAAAATTGGGGGGTAAAAAAAATAGCGAACGGGGGTAAACGAAATAGCGAATGGGGGTAAAAAAAATTGCGAACTCGTTTTTTTGCAAAAAAAATTTTTTTCTGGCAAACCTAATGAAATTAAACTTTTGGCAAACACTGAATCTTGTCAACGAATGTTTGCTGATTTCAATGCGCTTTTCAGTTTTTCTCTAGCTTCATTAGGTCAGAAGAAATTTCAAGATATGTCCTTAGGGGGGTAAAAGAATATGACCGTTACCCCTAGCTTCAAATAACTGATGATTATAGACGGGTTTATCAACCGATGTAATGATCAACCAATATGGTGAAATGAAAATGCAAAAGCTATCTTGCAATCAGCGAATAGGTAGCAGATGGTTTGTTTTACAGGATTCTCTCCTTTGCTCAACATCTACTTCAGATTTTACTGAACTATTTAAGAAAGCAGAATTTACATCCACGTGATGAATTTCTTTTCCTTTCAGATAACTAACTGCTAGTACAGTTTTCAACATGTTCATGTTGGCAACAGGCGCATATATTCCAACCACATTACTAGGTACATATTATTTTCATCTTGTTCATAACCTTCTCGTACTACCAAACGCGTCTTATTATGACCAAATCTTTCACTTGATAAACCCACTTTGTATGTAAGTAATACACTATTATACCTACAGGCCATCAGAAAGCTCCCATATATCATTTCATGGATTATTGCCACTTACCAGAATCTTTACTTTTGACAGCTTCCTCAAATGTAGGCTATCAGGACATTTGACATTCATATATTTTCAATTTATGACAAAATCAGTATCCCTATGAACTACTCGTAATACGAAAAAAAATTGAAAAATTATTTATAGTTTATCATTTTATTGTAGAAAAATAACAGAATACCTACTTCCATCTGTGTATGATTTAAGATTTGGAAATTCCGCGATGGCTTCACAGAAGTTTAATTTTAAAAAATGTTGGTGATAAATTATTTTACTACTTAATATGACATCCACTTGCATGTTATTCAAAGTTTTTCATTTTTTTTAATATTATTTTACACAATTTTTGAATTGATTCAAAAATATGTTATTTTTCCAAGTCGTACAATATCACATAGAAAGGTGAAAAAATTTCTAAACTTTCTTCTTACTTCTGGTTGGATTTAATATGGTATGTACATTATCCGAGAAAATTTCAAAAAACTTTTCATGATTTTTATCATAAATTTTGAAATTTGAGAACTTGAGAAGAAGTAATGCTTGAAGTTGAGGGTAATGGTAAATAGGGGATAAAAGAAATGATATTTTTGAACCCTTATTTTAGGTAGGTTCTTTTTCTTCGATTATGTTTGTGTTTTCAGTTTTTCCTCTGCCCTTGATGCAATTTAATTACTGTTGTTATTGATTGAGGGGACAGGAGCGGTTTAGAATGAAATTTTGAAAAACCAATGCTACAAAATCAATTTTCTTGTCAAAAAACTTCTTTCAATGGTGGGGGTGGATTCTGGTGTAAATTAGATGATAAGGGTACTGGGTTCCAGTTTGGAATGAAATTGACTTCAAATTTAATTTCAGCAGAATTCAAATTAGGCGGGATACCTAAATTTTTTTAATTAATTTGTGATATTTTGCTTAAATTTAAGAAAACTGTTGGCTTAATCGAAGAAAGAACCATGATTACTTACTATTCCAATTATTGCCGCCGCATTCCAGTTTAGATATACAAATTTTTTTCGTTTTATTTGTCGTCCATGATAGTTAAACATTTTAATACTTAGGTGTCATAGAAGGGTTTGCATGCACAAGTCGCAGATCCTAGCAGGCAACTTTTTCAGTTCATCTCTTTTGTAAATGGAACCAGCTGAAGCACGCTGGTATGGATAAATGGTTTAGGTGGTCGTTTTTGGTTCTCCTATAAATAACTGAATAATCAAAAAAGTTTGTTGTTAGCAAAATGTGGACAGAAGAGGACAGCTCTATCTTAATTATCCTCACTCATTGGCTTTTCTTTTGGTGGTGTTCGCCATGAAGGCCAGGTTGGTTTTATCCGGTCCATCCGGCCAATGCTTTAGATTCTTTCTTTTCTTCAGACTGAACATTGTCTTTTCATAAATTATTCTGATCGGACTCAAAGATCACAGAGTAACTCGTATTAGGTATACTTACATTATCATGCTTTATATGAGTATGTTGTAACGCCATCTCAAAATCATTAATAAAATGATAAAAATGCAAAAACTTCCTTGCAATCAGCGAGTACCTAGCTGATGGCTTCTTCAATGTGCGTGTAACTGGGCACTTTTCTTCAAAATGCAATTTGGGGGAGACACATTTGAAATTTCTTACCATCAATTTTAAAACTAGTAAAAAGTAGGTACTCATTGGAAATTGTTGAAATCTCCAGCAATGATGATTTATGTCATTTTTCCCTGACTGTGAGAGGTGAACCTTGCCAGGGAAGTTGTCATTACTTGTACTGTTTGAATCCAGTGGCTCGTCGATTGAGACGCTGTAAAATATGTAATATGGTCAATTTTTTGTCTGAGTTTTTGTCAATTTGCAAGTTTATTGAAACTGGAGGTTTGTACAACATAATTTAATACTTTTTGGAATTACATCCTTCCACCCCTTACTAATAAAGGCGCGGGACTCTGAAAAATGTGAGATGAAGCCCTTCTCACTGGGATAAAAAAAGTACTTTGGAAAATGATTTGAAGTTTATCATTATTTTTATCATAGAAAAATAATTGATTACTTACATTCGTGTGTGATGGAAGTTTTGGAAAATTGCACAGGGTGACGGGTGTACAGGAACTGCACAGAGGTGCGCCGCGCTAGTGTTGCCTTGTTTCTGATTGACTGATGAAAGGTCGTGGTATAAACATGGGATTGTAATGTTGTCAAAATTGCCAAAAATTTGCTGATAATAACCAGGACCTTTCGTTAGTTCCGGCGTTTTTGACTGCCATTTCCTAGAGCGTGACAGTTGTCTTGTCAAATCCCTATTGGTATTCATTCTGTGTTATTACTGGAATACATAGATAAGACCATTGCAATAATTTAATCTTTTTTGAGTCTGCGGCAAGCTTTCAAATTTCTCCTGAAGTTTCAAGTACATACTTATCTCTACAAGTCGTTCTAAAAAGAGAAAAAACGTCAGCTCTTATCACATTAATCGATGCTTATTGGGCACCCTGTCGAATGTTTTAGAATCGCTGTAGATAAAATTTATGTGTTTTGGAGTACGCACATTTTTAATCCTTTCACATCAACTCAAAACTTCTAAAAAGTATTGAAAAATTGATAGAAAAAGCTCCAGCAACATCATTTATTCCATTTTTCTCTGACTGAGGGAGTTGAACTTGGCCTGAGAATTGAAGTTTCCGTGCTTTTTGGATCAGGTGTTAGTTGTTACTGTTTGTTCCTGTGGTCGATCTATGTCTTGAGATGCTGTAGAAGACGGCCAAGTTTTTTTCACTTCACTTCACGTCACAGGTGTATTAAAACTGGAGGGGCATTACCTGGTTTAAAACACTTTTTTGGATTGTAATCATTCTTCTACCCCTTACCTACTAATGAAGGGCCCTGCTGAATCTAAAAAATGTGAAATGAAGTCTTTTTCACTGAGATAGTGTTGACGAACTATTACGAAAAAAATTGATAAAATTATTTAAAGTTTAACATTTTTTTATCATAGAAAAATATCAGATTACTTACCTAGGTACCTACATTTGTGTAAATTTTCGATTTCGAAATTAATGTTTTGCTTTTTTTTCTCATTTTACACATTTTTTTCATTTATTCTAAGTAAGTATACTTAGTGTTATTTCTGGAAGTCATTCAATACCTATCATTGAAAAAGTGAAAAAATTCCAAAACTTTTTTCTTACTTCTAAGTAGATGTAATACTTATTTGTAGGTACGATAAATTATCTTCAGAAAAAAAATTTCAAAAAACTTTTTCATGATTTTCATGGTAAATTTTGAAATTTGAAAACTAAAACAAAAAAAGATAAGCTTGAATTCGCGGATCAAAACGTTATCCTGCAGTCTTTTGAGATTCCATCACAACTTTTGGAGCTAATTTGTCCAATTGGGCACAGTACCCTGGACTACACTCATCAAAGCAATTTTGTTTCCCCAACAGGGAAACATACTTAATTATAGAGAATCTTCAAAGGTTAATTTGACAACACTCTCTACTTTAAGCGTTTGAGCAATTCGAGTCAGATCAGAAGAGGGAGAATGGATGGTGAAGATCGTGAAATATTTTTTGCCAGAATCTGAAATTGGAATCAAATCATAAGCAATCAGCAAAATCTTACTTGCAATCAGGCAGTTCGTCTGCCGGTGAAAATGGTACCATGCTTCGAACGCGTTTGTGTTTTCAGTTTTTCCTCCACCCTTGATGAAATTTAATTACTGCTGTTAATGATGGAGGGGACAGGAGCGATAATGGCTTGTTTAACAAAATCCTTCAAGGTGATCAACATTGCTACTTAAGATTTTACTGGAGTGTTTAAGAAATCAAAATTCACATCAGCGTGATGAATTTCTCTTCCTTCCAGATAACTAACTGCTAATATAGTTTTCAACATGTTCATGTTGGCAACAGGCGCATATATTCCTACCTCAACAATACTACAGTATACATATTATTTATTCATCTTGTTCATAACCTTTTACTACCAAACGCGTCTTACAATGACCATATCTTTACAATCTTCAACGGAATTTGTTTTCCAAACATGGAAACATCCCTAGAGAATCTCCAAAAGGTTAATTTGATGACACTCCTGGGTTTAAGCGTTTAAGCGAATTTGAGTAGAGATTGAAAAAGGTGGAATGGACGGTGAAGATTGTGAAATATTTTCCATCTGAATCTAAGATTAAAAACAAGTATAAAGCAATCAGTAAAATCACTCTTGCAATCAGCCAGTTTGTCTGCCGGTGTAATGGTATACATGTGATAGATGAAATGATATTTTTGAACCCTTCTTTTAGGTGGGTACTTTTTCTTCGATTATGTTTGTGTTTTCAGTTTTCCCTCTGCCATTGATGAAATTTAATTACTGCAGTTAATGATGGAGGGGACAGGAGAGGTTTAGAACCAAATTTTTTGAAAAACCGATGCTAAAAAATCAATTTTTCTCTCAAAAAAATCTATTTTAGTGGTGGCAGTGGATTCATGGTGTAAATTAGATGATAAGGGTACTGGGTTCAAGTTTGAAATGAAATTGACTTCAAATTTAATTTCAGTAAAATTCAAATTAGACAGGATACTTAAATTTTTTAAATTATGTTGTGATGTTTCACTTGAATTTAAGAAAACTGTTGGCTTACTTAATTGAAAAAAAACTGTGATTACTTACTATATTTCAATTATTGCCACAGCATTCTAGTTTCAATGAATTTTTTTTTTTCGTTCTATTTGTCATCTATGATAGTCAAACATTTTAACAGGTATAAAAAAAATCATAAAAAAACCTAAGTGTTCTGGTTTTCAATTCTGAAAACTTGGCGTTCTGGACATTCTTACACTTTAGATTTTACCTGGAGTCGGTTTGAATTCCTCAGTCTTACATTTCAATTGTTTAGCATTCGGATCATCTTGAACAATACTTATAGAATCTTCTCAATTCAACTAATAATAATAAATCGACGAACCGCACTGTTAGACTCTGCATTCTTCAATAATTCCTTCCATTTATCGTCATGCGATATTACATAAGGTAACGTCCATCTATAAGAGGAGTATCTAAGAAAACAGAATTCGTATCAACATGATGAATTTCTTTTCCTTTCAGACAACTAACTGCTTATACAGTTTTCTATTTCCTTCCCTAGTTGATCTTCTAACACCTACCTACAATCTACATACATTGTTTTCTTGTAATTTACCAAGTTGTACCTTATCTTCTGAATCTAAAACTTCATACAAATCATCGGACCTATTACTCGATTCCTGATTCATCATTGACAGAAATTGTATTAGTAATTTGGCTCAGCAAATCGAACATTTATTGCTAAACTGGCCTCACCATTGATCCAGATCTTATAACCTAACTCGTGATAATGCTATCAACTTACTTTTTACAGCCTTATCATCAGAAGCTTTTCGTTTTTCATCAGGTACCCATACCCTTACATACATCTGAACTAAACATTTTAAAATTCTGAACAGTAGTATGCTTATCACAGTACATTTCATAAGGCGCGGCGTTTTTCTTTCAAGCATTGAAGTACCTATTCAATAAAATATTACTTACTCACCTAAATACGTTTTCCTAGTTGATTCAGTGTTTTCACTCTCACGTGGTTCGGAGATGATGTTTATAATGATTTAAATAATCAAAGGACTTTGGGCACTATGAGCAATTGAATTTGAAAACCTAATAGTAAACTAGAAATTAATGACAAAAAACGTGATGCTAGACTTGAAAGAATAAGCCATAAAAACCGAGAGCTGTCAAATAACTTAAAACAAATGTTTCCCCAACACAGAAACACAGAGAATCTTCAAAAATTAAACTGACGACGCGACGCCTTCTGATTTGAGCGTTTGAGCGAATTTGAGCCAGATTGAAAGAGCTGGAATGGATGGTAAAGATCGTGAAATATTTTTCACCTGAATCTGGAATGAAAAACAAAGTACATTTATGAGCAATCAGAGAAATCTTTCCTGCAATCAGCCAGATTTACAGCATGGATTTTTCTTCCATGACGTTTATGTTTTCAGTTACTTCTGTGCCCTTCATGAACTTCAATTAAAAAATGAACAGATGATTCAGATTACTGAATTGTTAAAGATGGAAGAAGTGATGGGAGGGTAAAAATTGATTTTTTTGAAAAACCATAAGGTAAAGTACCAGTTGTGGATGGGGGTCCCAGTTGTGGATAATCGTTCCTATGGGCTAAAAAAAAATTGTATCGCTTGTATCTTTTTCTATACCTAACATTCAATCATTTCGTTGCATTCATGACAACATGAAGATTCACCCATGAAGTGTATGTACAAAAGCATTGAAGTTTCAAAATGATAAAAATGCAGATTTTAAAATTTTTCAGAAGGAAAGTTTTAATAATGGAAAAAAGCGAGTCAAATATGTAATTTTTCATAACTGCGGAAGTTTTTGGATAGTATGAAGATGAAATAACCACCTCTGCATATTTTTGAGAATTTTTGATTTCATCTAGTACTATTTAGAACAGTCTTTGTCCGCAACTGGGCCAGGGGGCCCGGTTAGCGGATAATTGGAAGTTTTTGAGATTCTCTATCTCTACTAAGAAATGAAATATTCTTGATTTTTTTTTCTCTCAAGTATTATGTAGTTCAACATTTACACTACACAACAAAATAAAAAAAGTTTGAAAAAGTTGAAATTTGGGCTTCTCAGAGCATGTTGAAAAAAGTATAACCACAACTGGTACATACTTTACCTAATTTTTGAATTGATTCAAAATAATGTTATTTATCCAAGTCATACAATATCACTGGATAGTTGGAAAAATTGCTAAACTTTTTTCTCACTTCTGATTGGATTTATTGCGGTAAATTATCAGAAAAAAATTTCAAAAACTTTTTCGTGATTTTCATTATAAATTTTGAAATTTGAAAACTCGAGAAGAAGTAATGCTTGAAGTTGCGGATCCAAAAGTTGTTCTGCAGTCTTTTGAGATTCCATCACAACTGTTGAAACTATGATCTGGCGAATTGGGCCGGGTACCTTACTACACTCTTCAAAGAAATTTTTTTTCCCAATATGGAAACATGGAGCAATCTCCAAAAGGTTAATTTGACAACACTCTCTGTTTAAGCATTAGAGCGAATCCGAGTGAGATTGAAAGAGAGGGAATGGATGGTGAATATCGCGAAATATTTTTCGTCTGAATCTGAAATGAAAAACAAAGTATACGCAATCAGCAAAATCTCTCTTTCAATCAGTTATTTCATCGGCTGGTGTAGTGGTTAGTGTCTTTACAATCGGGTTAGAATGCGTCTTTTACTTTTTTTTGCTTACACTTGTGTTTTCAGTTTTTTCTCTTCCCTTTATTAACTTTAATTCAAAAACGAACAGATAATTCAAATTACTGAATTGATGAAGATGGAGAAGACAGGGGCAGTTAAAATTGAATTTTTTGAAAAACCGATGCTACAAAATCAAGTTTCTTTTAAAAAAATTGCTTTAAGGGGAAGTGGATTCTGGGTAAATTACGTAGATGATAAGGGTGCTGGGTTGAAGTTTGAAATTAAATTGACTTCAAATTTAATTTCAGAAAATTCAAATTAGCACTAGGCAGGATACCTAAAATTTTTAATTATGTTGTGGTATCCTGCCCAAAAAATTGATGAATTTGGATTTTTTCAAAATTATTTTTCACTTAAATTTAAGAAAACTGTTGGTTTAATAATAATAATAATAAAAAAAAACACAATTACTTACTATTCAAATTATTACCGCCGCTGTGTATTTCCAGTTGTGTTACAGCGTTTTTAGAATTTTTCATCTCGCATTTGCTCCAATTTTTCGTAAATTGTCATAGAAGGGTTTGCACGAGTTGCAGCTCCTAGCGGGCAACTTTTTCAGCTCATCTCTTTTGTAAAAATGGGACCACGCTGGTACGTATATGGTTTAGGTGGTCGTTTTTGGTTCTCCGATAAATAATAGAATAATCGAAAACATTTAATGTTAGCGAAGCCGAAGTGTAGACAAAAAAGGACCAGGAAAATGAAATTAAATAGGTATTTAAAATTATTGTAGGCAATTCAACAAATAATAAAAATAAAGAGTAATAACTTCAAGGTATACAGTTTTCTATTTCCCTCCCTAGTCGATTTTGTAACACCTACCTATACGTACGTTGTACTTCAGCAGATGCGTCCAGTATGATGGGTTCGTCGTTGACATTTTTCCCCTGGTAAATTAGGTTTCAAAAATCTGCTATAGAGGCTCTAAAAAGACCTGAATCCGGGTGCCTGCAGTTGCCTTGATAGCGTGCTGAATTTGGAATGCAGAGTGATTTGTGTATTTCAAGCTCTTGTTTCCCTAACATGGAAACATGGAGAATCTCCAAAAAGTTAATTTGACGACACTATCTGGTTTAAAGGCTGGAAGAGGGGGAATGGACGGTGAACATCGTGAAATATTTTTCACCTGAATCTGAAATTAAAAACAAAGTAGATACAAGCAATCAGCAAAATCTCTCTTGCAATTAGCCAGTTTGTCTGCCTGGGTAAATGGTCCGTTAACAGTGAGATGAATTTGTCAAAACGCTTCTTTTACGTTTTCTTCGATTAAGTTTGTGTTTTCAGTTTTTTCTCTGCGCCCTTTATGAACTTCAATTCAAAAATGAACAGATATTAATTCAAATTAGGTACCGAATTGTTCATGATGGAAGGGACAGAGGCGGTTAGAATTGAATTTTTTGAATAACCGATGCTACAAAATCGATCTTTTTTTCAAAAAATCTCTTTCAATGTGGGGGGGGGAAGGGACAGAGGCGGTTAGAATTGAATTTTTTGAATAACCGATGCTACAAAATCGATCTTTTTTTCAAAAAATCTCTTTCAATGTGGGGGGGGGGGGTGGATTCTGAATAAGTTATATGATAAGGGCGCTGGGTTGAAGTTTGGAATGAAATAGACTTCAAATTTGAGTTCATCGAATTCAAATCGGACAAGATGACTGAATTTTTTAAACTATGTGGTGGTATCCTGCCCAAAACAATTGACGATTTCGATTTTTTCAAAATTCTTTTTCACTTACATTCAAGAAAACTGCTGATTTTATCAAAAAAAAACTATGATTACTTAAGTACTATAACCGTCGTCGTTCTAGTAATGCTGTTTTTGAAATGATCAAGCTTTTTCTCCGCCCTGTTTTCGAATTTGACCAACTATTTTTTTCCGTTATATTTTAATGTAAAAAAAAAATCACAAGAAAAAACCGAGATGTTCTGGTTTTCAATTTTTAAAAATTGAACTAAGTCAAACTTTTTGATGTTGAAAACGAGACAATTTTTAAACAATTTTTGGCAACTATGTAAGGACTTACACAATTTCTGGCAAAAAAAACAACTTTTGTTCAAATATGACAATTTTAACAAGAGCATTGGTTTTATCACCATTTTTGGCAAAAAACGTGAGATTTTACGACAATTTCTGAAAAAAGCGACACTTGGGAATAATATTCTTTCACTTATTTCTTTCTTTACAGCTATCGTGCCTCACAAATTCTTTACAATAGTTCTAGACTGAAAAGTTGATACTAAGGTTGAGTCTTGGCGATTGCCTACTGGGCTTAAGGTATAAATTTTCCAATTGTGTCTTTGTTCATCGTATCAAATTTCAAAGCTTTATCATGATTATGATTTGCGATTATTCGTCCAAAAAATACATTTTGCCCCTCAACTATTTATCATCATAAGTCTTCTGTTTTTCATCGGGTACCCTTACGAATACATCTGAGCCATACATTTTTGAATTCTAAACTGTAGGTATGTAGTATAGGCTATAGGTATATGCTTACCATAAAATATCACGGAAGGCGTTTTCATATGAAACGTTGAACTGTTCAATAAAAGATTACTTACTTTCCTAAATAACAAGCAACATAAATAATCTCTAGGGTCTACGATGATAAAACCGATGTGGTGGGGGTGTCTTTGTCCCCCCCCCACAGTCATTTTGGAGTTGTCAATAGTTGGAAATTTCATGTGACAAGTTCGGCTAGTTGGCATTTTAAAACGAAGGCTGTATTCGAAAACATACTAGGTATTTTATGTTACACACAAATGAAACCATTTTTTTCACTTTTACCCACTTTGGGGAGGAGCTAGGGGCCGTGGATGAGGTCCAATCAAAAATCTGATGTCATATTCGTGTTCAGCGTCACAAAAACATACCAACAATTCGATATATCACATGCCCCTGATTATTTTTTGAAAGTTTTGCCCAAATTGGGAGGAGGGGGTTGCCCTCCTATAATAAAAGATTTCATCTTAAAACTTTCAATTTGAAAGTTCAACTTCCAACTTTTGAAAATTTAGAAATGCTTGAAAAGTTAAAAATCCAATGCTTTTTTGAACTGTGAAATCAGTTTTGATCGAAGTATCATAGCTTTGGAGAAATGCGTTGCTTAAGTTGAGTACCTCGAAATTATGTGAAAATAATTGAACCCCCCCCCCCACCCACTGAGGGACTGGGTCCGCAGTAACAAAATATTGTAAAATAATAAAAATATCAATTTTTAGTGTTGAATTTTTTTTCAAGTTTTTAAAAATCTGACGTAGTGCTTTTCCGATGAAGATCGACCAAATTGGAGGATTAAAATTTGGAAGAGAAATATGTAAAAAATATATTTTAAATTGATGGGGGGGGGGGGGTAGGGCTTCCTAGCACGACTTATTTTTATCAACGTGATTGTAGAAATTTCCATATTTTTTTCCTTAGTAGGTATGAATATGAGAGTCATCCCTTCTAATCCACTGGTCAGTCTCGGGTGAAGATGGAAGGGAGGCCAAAAATGGTGTTTATTTGATTTTATCCAAGTATGAATTTGACTCACAATGAGGTGTTCGAAATAGAAAGGTCTTATTTTTAACAATTTTGTCTGACACTTGAACTCCTTTTATATTTTGTAAAATGTGGGGGGGGCTCACCAGCTCCAATTATTTTTCATGAGGAGTCTGAAAATGTCATGGCATGATTTTCTCACCTGAGGTTACAACTTTAGGAGGTGGGAGCGAAAAAAACGAAAAAAAAATGTCCACCATTTATAAATAAGGTATGCCCTAGTTCTCATGAATACCAATTACCATTACCCCCCCCCCCCCTCCACCCATGCATATCAACGTCACTTTCAACTCGATTAAATTCTCGTAAGCAAATCCTAATAAAAACAACAACAACAATCATTTAATACAAAGTATTACACATACAGCCCATTGTACATATAGAAATCGATTACCTAGTTTTAAAAACAAGAAAAGGTACTTCAGTAAATCTAGCTAAGTTACAAAATACATGTTTAAAACACCTCAACGTCTCTCGTCAATCCTCATCTCATCAGACTATTCTCATCCCACGAATAACTTTAATTTTCCCATGAGTATTCTTAAAGAAAAACGTCCGATAGGCGACGACTGCGCAAAAATCAACAAACATGGTACAAATCGGAACGATAATCAAATTCAACCAGAATACAGGCGTGCCGAATATCATCGTACCCATACCCATCAAATCCGGATCGAGGAAAAGCGCATCCCACATATAGCTATAAATAAACAACACAGGAATCCACAGCATCGTTGTGAATATGACGAAAAAAACTGAAAACTTGGTCCAGTGCAGAATATGCAAACTACACTTGAGTAAAACCAGCAGTAAAATATTAGTGTAAACTATATGTCCTTGAATATAGATATGATCGGATAAGCCATTTTCCCACACTGTGTTCGTGGCAAACATATTCATGGTGATGAAAAGCATGACGATTGCGTGCCATATTCCATTGATCAGGCAAATATAGAAACTCTTCGTGTCGAACCAATCGTTATCTTTGTAGATAGAGTAATCAGTCATGAGTTTCTCTTCGGAATAGTCTTTTTCAAATATACCAACAGCTACGGTGGCTCCATCGGTGAACAGGACGTTATACAGGGTGAACGCCCAATCGTCAAAAAACGAAGATCCGGACCAGCCACTGGCCGATGATAGATAAAGCAGGGTGATAGCGATAGGTATATTTTTATAGTAAATGTAGTATATCAATTTGCAAACCCTGTTGTAATTCCAAGTACCGTGGACGAATAATAATCTCTTCAAGTGCTTGAACACAGCTATGGAGTAATCTGCAGCGTGAACAGCTTGTAGACCTTCGACTCCGGAGACACCTACGCCGACGGTGGCTGTCTGAATCATAGCTACGTCATTGGCTCCATCACCGATGGCCAAAGTAACCCATTGGGTTTTATTTTGAACGAAGTTCACGACCATTGCTTTCATAAGGGGGATCATTCGACAGCATATGACTACGTCGCAGTTCATCGAAAGAGTAATGAAGTAATCGGCGAAATCCGAGCTGAGCAGTAACCCCAGCGAATTACCATTTACGACCAAAGCTACCTTCCTGTTGGAGCTCATTTTATTCGTGATCTCGACGCAGCTACGTTGAAGTTCGGCTATATTCTCCGAATTCAAAACGAACATCAAGTTACTCGAAGATAGCAGTTTGGTCGAATATCCTATATTTATAGCTGTCTCTTGCTTGTCACCAGTCAACATCCATACTTTGATACCTGCCTTGATGAAAAAATCTATCGTCTCGGGTACCTCTTCTTGGAGTTTATCTTCGCAAGCGACTGCGCCCAACAAATTAAGATTTCTTTCTAGTTTTTCGGCTGTTCTGGCCACTGCTATGGTTCGAGACTGTAACGAAAGCTTGGCTTTTTCGTACAATTTGATCCATTTATTGAACTCGTCCTCTCTGACGTCGACCATAGCGATGCACAAAGTGCGTAGACCAGCCAGAGCGAATGTTACTACGTGTTTGTAGGTCACGTCTTTGATGCTGGCATCGTTCGAGAGACGAGAGAATATCATATCGTCGCTGCCCATGATGTATAATATGATTCGTTTTTCTGGTGTTCTCACTACGACGGTGGATCTTCGGCGTTCGTTGGTGAATTCTATGTCGGCTAGGATTTCGTATCTGGAAGAATGAAATTTTGGAATTAGGTATGGAAGAGGTGAACTAAGTGCTGATGTTGTTGACAGGGTGACGTGAAATGATAAAAATTGCGAGATTATTGTTTTAAAGTTTTGATTTAGTGTGTTTTAAGGCCCCTGAAAATGGATTTTGGGAGAAAATTACCTCTTTGGTTTTAAAAATTGTTTCCCAAGTTCAAAAAAAATACTTTCGAGAGCCCCTCTTCTCCACAAAGTTCAAAAAAATCAAAAAAATTTACCTACTTAATTAGATGTTGAAGTTTTTTTTTTAAGTAGGATGATGATCTGTGAAGAGGTTTTCATACTTGGAGAGCTGAAGGACGTTTTTTCTCGACCAAAAAATTATTTAAAAAGAAAAATTTTGTAATAAAAATTAAACAATTTTAATTTCTTCATTTGGAAATGGAAAAGGAAGTTTTGAGCAGAGAGGCCAAAATTGCTAGATGAAGGAAAGGTGATTTTTTCTAGGAAAGGAGATTTTTCCGAGTATTAATTAGACGTTTTTTACCATATTTTTTTGATTTTTTTAAATGCATGATTTTTAATCATATTTAAAATTGAGGCTTTAAAATTCTCAAGGATAATTTTTTTTTCAAAAAACCAACAATGTTATGGGAATGGAGACAAAAATATTACAAAAAAATAATTTCCTCGTTGCTACGGTACTAAAAAAGTTAAATGAGCACATGGATTTGTTGATATTTCAACAAGCTTAGATTGTCATAATTTTTCCACTTTTTGGAACTTTTCAGGATTTTTGTCGTCTTTTTTACATCTTTTTTTGTCCATTTTGAAAAAATAGAACGATTTTTACAATTTTTTTAACCACAAGAAAATTTTAAGTGGAATAAAAAATTGTCATTCTATGATCATATAATTTCAACTCCCCCCCCCCTAACTCTAAAACTCTCTCAAAATTATGAAAATTTCACTTGTTGCACTCAAATTGACCAAATTATTAGTATAGGCAATTTTTGAATTATTTTCAAGGAAATTTCAAGTAAAATGAAAAATGAACATTGCAGAATTCCAAATTTTCACCCTCCTCTTTCTTTGCCTTACACAACAAACTCGAAATTATATAGATTTCACTTTTTGGGTTCAAATCAATCAAACCCTTGGGGATTTTTAAATCATTTTGAAGTCATTAAATTTTATGTTTTCTTGAAAATTTCTTTGGTTTTTGTTTTCTTTTTCTTTTTTTCCAACCAACTCGATTTTGCAAAATAATATTCGTGAACATATTTTTTTGCAACGATTGGATTTATTTTGTTTGTTTGTCATCTGTTTTTTTTTTTTTTTTAAATTTTTCAGTAAGTACCTTTTTGAAATGAGAAAACTTCTTGATTTTTTACATAAAATTACCTTCTTTCTCAATTTGAGAATTCTTTTTCGTTATTTTTGAAAAATAATTCAATTTTATTCGTTAAAATAAGAGATTGTGACGTGAGCTCAATATGTTGGGAGAGGGACAAGGGGGAGGACCCAAAGATTGACATCTTTTATCTAAAACGATCGAGAATGAACAGTACAGTATAGTATCAACGTGATATGACAAAATGAGAATTGGAGAATTTTTCTGGTTTTACAGCTAAAAAACACCAAAAAATTTCGAAAAACCAAAAAAAAAAATTATGAATTAATAGCGAAAAGAGTCGAAAGATTACCAAATTGTTAACAATAATTTGGAGCACTTCTTGAAAAAAAAAAATTGAAAATAAAATAAGTAAGTACCTACTTGAACAAATAAAAAAATACACTTGAAAAATCGCTCAAAAATTATAAATTATTGGTCCTCAAAGTTGAAAGAATAATCAGGAAAAGTTTTTGAAAAATGTTGAACGTATTTGAAAAAATATGAAGAAATTGTTTTTTTCCCTTCGTTTTAAAACAAAAAAAAACTTTGAAAAATTTGAAAAATGATTCTGATACTGAAACATCAAGAAAATGTGGAAAACCGAAAAATTTGAGATGATAACGAAAAGAGTCGAATAATAGGTACCTACTTGATTGTGACAATAACTAAATTTTTTTGCGGTAATTAAAAAAAAAAAAAAAAAAAAAAAACTTGAAAGAAAAACTTATGGAGAAAAATTGAAAAGTGGAAAAAAATGATTCAAAAATTGGAAAAAATCGGCCCCCAAAGCTTAAAAAAGTAATTCGGTAAAAAGCATTTTTTTCCATGTTTGAAAAACTAAAAAATTTTAAAAGCGATTCTGAAGTTGGAAAATTACTTTTTTGTCATGGATGTTTTTTCAAGCTGTTAAATTTGGTCATTTGAAGAAAAAAAAAATGAGGAGCCAGGAAACAAGCTCAAAATTTTGACTTATTTCAAAAGTAAAATTTAAAAGAATCAAAATCTTCATTTCAAGTTGACCGAACCTGTCATAATCTTTTGAGGTTCTGTTGATACCAATTATATGAGAAAGGGAGCAAAAAACCTCAACTATTGAATCACATTTTCAATTACTTATCAATAATATTTGTAAATTTAAAAATGCAGCTTTGAAAAATCAATTTTCTTGAATTTCAATTTTTTTAAATAATTGTAAATTAGTAAGCTCTTCTGTTCTTATATCGAAATGTCACCATTTCATTCGAAAATTCTAGTTTTCAAAACTAAACATTCAAAAAGCAAAATTTTTCCATTTTAGAAATTTTGTTCTTCGTTTTTTCATGCACCATTAAATGGGTCTTTTCAGGTAGAAGAAAATTCTATGGCGAGAATCAGACACCGGAAATAAATTCCCCGCTGCCAAGAAATCCCCGTGGCCGAAATTCCCATTCATACGCCCCGAAATTCAAAGATTCATTTTTGTGGTTAAAAAAATAATGCACTTCGTATTTACGGCAAACTGGTTAGGCAATTTTATTAACACTTCTGTTGTTCATCAATGAACGCTCTTAATAGTCGGGGAGCCCGCTTCAGGATCTATTGCACCCCCCCGCACCGTTAACGCACCTTAATCAGCAAAACAACTCAAATCCATTACCTAAAACAAAAACATCTCCAGAAATTAGTACAACCTTCAGAGGACTGATCCATGGTATTTACTTGCATCCTTCAATGATGAAATCAATGATGATAAATAGATGTATGCCATGGTTGATCAACGTGATTCTAATGTATCATACTTATCTGACTTAAAGCATGAGCTATAATTTATGTTGAATTTAATTCCTGTTTTCAATGTTTTTTAGTCGTTTTTTTTTTTTTAGATCTACTTTGGTGTTAAGTAGGATAATTTTCCAAATGATTTTAAATCATCTAATCAACTTTGTATTTTTTTCATGTTCCAGGTGAGTAAGAATTTTTCTCGTTGAATTAAGAAAATGCCCAAAAGTACGCGGCTGGGTAAGTTATTTTCAGCTTGAAATGTAATTTAGCCCTCCTCGTCGTCGCTTTTTCGAGGCAAGGTAGGTACCTACCATAAAATTCTACATTGCGAGTGGAATTTTCCAAACCATATTTTGGGGCCCTTCATACCCCTTTGCTTTCCCTTTCAATTCATCGTGGTCTGGGTTCCAGGAACCCATCCCCATTATCTCCATGTACTACAATGTAGGTAGGTTACCGATTCTAATTTTTTTGGTCAACAAATTATTTATAGAATCGAGCAAATTTTCACCTTTTGTAACAAATTTTGGTGCTCTTAAATTCTTATCAAATGGGTTTTACGATGGAGATGTAATAACATCCTCAATGCGATACCGAAATATTCTACAAATGTTGAAATTCCGATTTTCGACATTTTCAAGCTAATCAACTCCCTCTCCCTTCGTCCTGTTCCTCATTTAGCCTCTAGATCAATTATTATTGGAGTAGGTTTACATGCGTCAATTTTTTTGATTCAGAAATTTTTTGAAATGAGACTGTTCAACTGGCGAGGTTGATGAAGTTGGAATTTTCTAAATACCAGCTCTACCAATTTCCTCCTCTGTTCTGAATTTCATATGCACGTGGCAAAAGCTCGATGTTTACTATTAGTCGGGGAGCGCGCATAAGGATCTATTGCACCCTCCCATCGATCCTCTGGGACAGATTTTTTCTTAAAGGAGGAGTCCTAAGGAACATTTCTAGCACTTGTCCTCGAAAAAAAGTGGCCCTATTTACAAAACGGCGGCCATTTTGATTGACAGGTCAGCCGAAATCGCAGATTTTGCGTTCCAACATAGGACTTGCACAAAATTTTTCAAATCGTACAAAGGTCGATCGAAAGATCAAGCAAAAATTTATCACCTGTCAAAATTTCAAGTGCTCAAGTGCGTTTTTCGATTTTTGGTGAATTTTTGAAAATCAAATTTAGGCCAAAAATGACGGAAAAAATCAAAATCTCACCAAATTGACCAATAAAGCTAAAATTTGAGATATACCCTGTTTTCGACATGCCAAATCGATTGGAAACTGTTTCAAACCGTTTTGAGAGTTTCTAGAGCCTCCAGCTGATTTTTGGAACTCGAAATTTCCACAAAATTTCATCAAAATGGAGTTGGAAAGCTGAAATTTATTCTGCAAACTAATTTCAATGCGCTACGAAGTACTTCAGGTAAATATCGAGTCGTTTGGGAGCCTACAGCGACTTTTTGAAAACTACTGGAGCTTCCAGCAGATTTCTGAAACTTTGAATTTTCACAAAATTTCGTCAATAATGGCGATGGAAAGCTGATATTTACTCTACACTCCAATTTTAACACCCTCTGAAGAAGACTTCAGGCGGGTTCAAGTCATTTTGGAGCCTCCAGCGACTTTTTGAAAATTACTGGAGCCTCTAGTAGATTTTTGAAACTTGAAATTCCCGCAACATTTTACCAAATGGAGTTTGCAAGCTGAAATTTACTTCGCAAACTAATTTCAATACGATATGAAGTCGACTACATGGTGGTTTCAAATGGTTTTGAAGCTTTCAGCTACTTTTTAGAAATTTCAATTTTCCAAAAAATGCCACACGACTTTTCAAAAAATCGCTGGAGGCTCCAAAACGACTTTAAATCTCCCTGCAGTTGACTTCGTAGCGTATTGAAATTACTCTCTAAATTTGAAGCAGTGAAAATTCACTGCTTAGCAGTCACGACATTTTGCCTTCTTAAAAGCAGTGGTTTTTTACTGCAAAACAGTAAAAAAATACTGAATCGGTCAGTCAAAATTTTTTTTTACTGACCAATTCAGTAGATTTTCTACTGTTTGGCAGTAAAAAACCACTGTTTTTAAAAAGGCAAAATGTCGTGACTGCTAAGCAGTGAATTTTCACTGCTTCAAATTTAGAGAGTAGTTTGCAGAGTAAATTTCGGCTATTCAAACTCCATTTGATGAAATTTTGTGGGAGTTTCGAGTTCCAAAAATCTACTGGAGGCTCCAGAACTGCTCAAAACGGTTTGAAACAGTTCCCAATCGATTTGGCATGTCGAAAACAGGGTATATCCCAAATTTCAGCTTTCTTGGCCAATTTGGTGAAATTTTTATTTTTTTCCCCTCATTTTTGACTTAAATTTGATTTTCAAAAATTCATCAAAAATCGAATAACGCACTTTAGCACTTGAAGTTTTGACAGGTGATAAATTTTTGCCTGATCTTTTGATCTACCTTTGTACGATTTGAAAAATTTTGTGCAATGTTGGAACACAAAATCTGCGATTTCGGCTGACCTGTCAAATCTATATGGCCGCTATTTTGGACCACATTTTTTTTTTAGTACAAATGTTAGAAATGTTCCTTAGGACTCCCCCTTATAAAAAAAAACTGTCCCGGAGGAGCGACCGGGGGGGGGGGTGTAATAAATCCTTGGTTTTAGAAAATGCCATTAAAAATGCAAAATTCGATAACCTTCGCTAAAACGTGAAAAAAATCATTTTTGTAAAAAAATTACCTACTCATTTTTCAAAATTGGATTTTGAAACACTTAATGGAACACTAACTAATTACAGTGGAGTCTCGATAACTCGAAGCTGAAGGGAGAAGGAGTTGACTTCGAGTAATTGGAGTTTTCGAGTTATCGGAGTTCGAGTTATAGAGGTTAATTTTGGTACATTTCGAGTTAGCGAAGTTTTGAATTAGATGAGTGTTTTTTTTTTTCACTAGAATGAATTGGAAACGCGTAATTATACCTGGTCGAAAGGATTAAAGTATGGAGTATGGAATGAGATTGTACCATTGAAGATAACTGATATGTGAATGTGATAAGAGTTTTGTATCAATGTGATTCGAATTTACAAGTGTTTTCAACTAGAAATTCGAGTTATAGAGGCAAAACGTTGGCAACGTTCGACTTACAGAGGTTTTTCTTGTCTTTTTCAAAAATTTTACTTCGAGTTATCGGAGTTTTTAGACTTTTTACTTCGAGGTAAAGAAGTGAATTTTACATTGAGTCTTATGGAGAGTTGAAGGGAAACAGACTCTGCTTCGAGTTATCGGAGTTTTTGAGTTAACGGAGTTTGAGTTATCGAGACTCCACTGTAATGGATCTGAGTCATCACTCTTCCTCCTCCCTCTTCACCCCCTTCCCCTTCAAACTTTCGCTTTTTTTCATCAAATTGACTCACCCTAAATTAAAATCTAAACACTAAACAGACACTACTACGAGACAACAAAATCTACGTAAAATACCTACTCAACATCGGTATTCTGCACAGCGACCGTAGCATTCTTGTAATTCCTATTCTTCAACACATATCCGTGCATTTTCGCAGCCTGAATCAGAGCCAAATGATCCGGCGACGAAGCGTAATACTGCAAACTCTTGGTATTCTTATTAAACACCGGAATTATACCAGGACAGAGACATATAGCGAGGAAAAAATGATCGCAAGTGGAATTCTTCGCACACTTCGCCTTCAGCTTATCGATATCTGCAACCGAGTAGGCTTCCCCATTCACCGAACATTTACGAAACTCGAGACTATTCTGCGTCAATGTGCCCGTTTTATCGGTGAAAATATACTTCACTTTGCCCAAATCCGAATTCAAAGTCGAAGTCATCGCTTTAGCATGGACCGCTTTCGGCTTACAGAACATTTTCTTATCGTTGTTGATGAAACTGGCTTGGACTAGTTGGACTACTTCGAGATAGATTTGCAACGAAATAGGGATCATGAAACTGTAACCGATGGCGAAGGTTAATATGGATAGGTAGTTGAACGCTTGCTGAGATGATAAGTCTAAATACCAGACGCTCTCTTTCATTTTATAATCCCAAAGGATGTACATGATGCTGTTGAATATGGTCAAAAAGACGAATACCGTGAACAATACCATCATGTGCCAATTGATTATATCGCTTTTGCTCGACTTCTTGTGCTCTTTACGTCTGGAATTGTGCGATATTTTGGTATCGATTCCGGTATAAATGACGATACCGAGGATCCAGTCTGTATTGCGTAAGATGGCCCCTCTAAGCATGATTTGATCTTCGCTGAGGGATAGTTTGGGCTGTTTTAAGGGTTGCAACGTACCATTGAAGTTGAATATAAGTTCGTTCGGTTTGTCGCAGGTTATCACACCTCTGAGCGTTTTAACAGTATCGATGCATTTATCGAGCATTTGAAACGGAACCCTTCTAATCTTCAGGTTACTTTCACCATCCAAGTTGACCGTCTCGACGTAAGCCAATCCGGTCGAGTTATCGCTGCAACACACCAATAACAAATCGGCCGGGAACTCGAGATTATTCTTGACTCGAATCACTTCGCCAACTTTGATCTCGTGCCATTTAACTTGCGCCCACGTATCGTCTTTCCAAACCTCGGTCACTCTAGAGTTTACTTTTTTATCTTCGCGATGTCGAACGATATCTTCGTATAGTTCTTTGAGACCGGTTACGATCAAGATGATTACGAGGGGTGTGACGGTGGTGTATTGGCCCATGGGAGATACACCGGGTAGTTGTTGAATGATCGAGATACATAGAAAGAATAAATTACTGTAGCTGCGAAATTGAGTCATTAAGAATATCGGTAGAAAGCTGAAAATGTTGTACTTGGCGGTTACTACGTAGTTGGATGCGAATTTGATTTTTTGATTTTCGTTTATTAAAATCGTCCGATGCTGATCGTTTTCTTTTTGCATCCCGCCAGTTGTTCTGTTATCAGTGCTAACGAGTCATGTTTCGTCAATCTGCCAAACAGAAATATTGATGAAATTATAAATCTGTGATTAAACATACTCACGATTTGTCGATTTAAAAATTACATTTCGAATACGTACGTCAAATTATACTCGGTTTCGTTTCACACAATGATATCATAGCGAGCAAGTTTTTGAGATTTTTTCGAAAAAAAATTATCGAGATAAAAATTGATAAATATTTACCTGCTTGTTTGTGGTGGCGCGCGCATCGTGGAGTTTCGAAATCTATGGGTTTGGTAACCATTTATTTCTTATTTACGAAGGGAACTGACTTTTTTTTTTAATTTCTATGAAATCAACTACAAAAATATTAATAAGAGTTTTTTTTTTTTTCATTTTGAATACTTAATAAATTAGTTAAGGTTGTACTTTAGCTTCCTATAAATCGAGAAAATAAGTAAGTAGTTGAATCAGCAATTACTCAAAATCAAATTCTAGACTGATTCGGAATTTTTTTTTATTCGTGTACGAATGGTTTTTTTAGTTGAATGTTCTAAACGAGAAATTCATTCGACTTCATATCATGATGAAAACAAAATGCAAAACTCTCTTGCAATCAGCGAATAGCTGATCACTTGTTTTCTTCGGTATTTCGATTTGTGACATGTACTATTGATTTGCTAAATTTAGTTGGTGAATTTAATTATTCGATCTGTTTTTACGAGAAAAAAAAATTAAATTTTATGAAACTTTGATCTTCTGAATTGATTGGCGGTGGTCTTGAGCTCTTTTGCAACCAGATTTATAGATTTTTCAGTTTTGGAAAAATTGTCAAGTCATTTTTTCCAACACAACAGAATCTAAAAAATTTTCTACAGGCTCAAAAGTGGCTTAATACTACTACCGATTGGTTTGGAAGCTCAAAAATGAGCTATACAGGGCTGAAATACCAAAACTGAAACTGAAATCTAAAAACTAGAAATCGAAAACGAAAAACTAAAACTCGCAGAAATTTTTTTTGCAATTTTATTATTTTTTCCGAACTTTTACAAAACCAAAATCGCAATCAATATTCCTTACTTACCATACCTCTCCTCTCCTCTCCCACCCAAAAAAAACAACGACTTGAGCAACCGAAAACACTACAAGACGTGAGCAAAAACATTTTGATGTACATAGAAAAAAATCGCAAAGAAGCCAGGACACTGCATTAAAAAAATGCAAAAAATTGACTTTTCAACTGTTTGACAAAAAGTGATAATTATTCCAAATTTTTGTCATGAAAGTGGGAATTTTTGGAAGTTTCTGACAAGTAGGCGTTAGTTTAATCATTTCAGCAGTATGCAGAGCTTTTTTGGAAATTTTTAGCCAAAAAAAATGCAAAAACTCTCTTGGACTAAATTTCATGAAACTTGATTCACGTCCTATTTTTGGTCTTCCAAATCGATTTGCAGTGTTTTTGATACAGTCATTTTTTCAACACAAAAGAATCTTAAACATTTTCCCCAGGCTCAAAAATTGGTTAATAGGTTCTACCACTAATTGGTTTGAGAGCTCAAAAATGAGCTACACGGGGCTGAAATACCAAAGCTGAAACTGAAACCCACTGACAACAGAGCAAGATTTTGATCATTTAAGCAAAATACAGAGCTTTTTTGGAAATTTTGGCCAAAAAAAATGCGGAACTCTCTTGCAATCAGGAAACAGCTGATGACCTTTTTTTTCTTATACGAACAAGCTTTTGGTATGCTAATTTTAGTTGGATTTCGATTTTTTTGGGGATTTTTGGCCAAAAAAAAAAATGCAAAAACTCTCTTGCAATCAGCGAACTAGTTTTTTTACTTCTAAGTTAGAATTGTAGAAACTTTTGATTCACGTCTTATTTTTAATATCCCAGATCAATTGGCGGTGGTTTTGAGCTTTTTTGCAAAAAGATTTGCGGATTTTTCAGTTTTGGAAAAACTGTCGTGAAAAAGATTGAAACGAAATTCAGTCATTTTTTCAAAACAAGAGAGTCTAAAAATTTTCTACAGGCTCAAAAATGGCCTGATACCTACTACTACCACCAATTGGTTTGAAAGCTCAAAAATAAGCTACACAGGGCCGAAATACCAAAACTGAAACTCAAATCCAAAAACTAAAACTCGCAGAAATTGTTTTTTGAAATTTTATTCTTTTATCCGAACTTTACAAACCAAAATCGCATTCAATATTCCTCCCCCACCCCTTCCCCCCCAAAAAACAACGACTTGAGCAAGGCAAAGCCCTACAAAACGTGAGAAAAAACAGTTTGATGTGTACAGAAAAAAATAACAAACGATCCAGGACATTGCATTAAAAAAAGTTTGATTAAAAAATGGACTTTTCAGCTATTACCGGCAGAAAATGATAATTTTTCCAAATTTCTGTCAGAAAAGTGATAATTTTTGGAAATTTCTGACAAAAAAGCGAGATTTTGATCATTTAAGCAATTTACAGAGCTTTTTTGGAAATTGTTGGCTAAAAAAATGCGAAACTCTCTTGCAATCAGGAAATACATATGTAGTTGATGACTTTTTTATCTTATGCGAACAGGCTTTATGGCATGCTAATTTTAGTTGGATTTCGACTTTTTGGTGATTTTTGAAAATTCGGGTTCAGGTTTTGTGAAAAAAAGATTTAACGTTATGAAACTTGGTTCACGTGCTAATTTATTTGGTCTGCCAAAGCAATTGGGTGTGGTTTTGAGCTCTTTTGCAACCAGATTTGCGGATTTTTCTGTTTTGGAAAAATTGTCGCGAAAAAGATCATAACGAAATTCAGTCATTTGTTTTAACACAAGGGAATCTATTGAAAATTTTCTACAGGATCAAAAATGGTTTAATACTACTACTAATTGGTTTGAAAGCTCAAAAATAAACTACACAGTGCTGAAATATCATATACTGAAACTGAAACCCAAAAACTAACAATCGAAAATGAAAAACTGAAACTCGCGTGAGTTTCAGTGGAAGTTTCTGACAAAAAAGCGAGAGTTTGATCTTCTTAGAAAAACTTGGAGCTTTTTTCTGCAATTTATGGCCAAAAACAAAAATGCAAAAACTCGCTTGCAATCAGTGAATAGTTGATGACTTGTTTTGTTTTTTTTTGGATATACTGGTACTTAACTTTTTGGTTCGCTAATTTTAGTTTGAGGATTTAATTTTTCGATCTTTAGCGGAATTTTGAGAATTTAGGTTCGATTTTTATGAAAAAAAGATGAGTTTGATCATTTTAGCAAAATAAAGAGCTTTTTTTGGCAATTTTTGGCAAAAAAAAAGAAATCACTCTTTTGCAATCAGCGAAAAGCTGATGACTTGTTTATTTGTCTCGGAGTACTTATATGTATATTTTAGCTTCATTTGCCAATTTCAGTTGACCGCGGATTCAATTTTTCAATTTTTTGCAGATTTTTGAAAATTCAGGTTCAGTTTTTATGAAAAAAGATCAAATTTTACGAAACTCGATTCAGGTCTTTTTTATGGTTTCCCAAATAAATTGGCGGTGGTTTTGAGCTCTTTTGTAACCAGATTTGCGGATTTTTCAGTTTTGGAAAAATTGTCTTGAAAAATATCGAAACGAAATGCAGTCATTTTTTTCAACACAACAGAATCTAAAAATTTTCTACAGGCTCAAAAATGGTTTAATACTACTAGTGTTGTTCAAACACCCGGTTTCTCGGACACCCGGTTGTTTTGATAACATGATCCGGGTACCCGGGTGGCAACCGGTTCCGACCTCAAAAATTGATGAAAAATGAAAAAATCAAGAAAAATTGCGATTTTTAAGATAAATTTAGCGAAATGTCGATGTTTTAATTCAAAGACGACGCGAATCTACAATTATTACTGCCGAAAATCCGAAATGTCAAATAAATAATTTTCTAAAGCGAATATTGAATTTTGATAAAAAATCGCGGACATTCCTATTTTTACAACATTCATTTACTTTTTCAATGAAATTTCCACCCGGTTGCGAATCCGGGTACCCGGTTGCTCCCCAACCGGGTGCAAATTTTATGGTGCAACCGGTTGACCCGGTTGTTTGAGCAACACTAAATACTACTACCAATTATTGGTTTGAAAGCTCAAAACTTTTTTTTTGCAACTTCATTATTTTTCCGAACTTTACAAAACAAAATCGCAATAAATGTTCCTCCTTTCCCCGCCCGCCCCCCACCTCCGCAAAAAAAAAAACTTTTTTGGAAATTTTTGGAAAAAAATGCAAAAACTCTCTTGCAATCAGCGAATAGCAGATGACTCGTTTTTTTTTCAAATATAAATTTTTTGTCGGAGTATTAAATTTTTTGATTTTTTTCAGATTTTTGAAAATTCAGGTTCAGTTTTCACGAAAAAAAATTTAATTTAATGAAACTTGATTCGTGTCCTATTTTTGGTCTCCCAAGTCAGTTGGTGGTGGTATTGAGCTCTTTCGCAACCGGATACATGAAAAAGACCATAACGAAATTCAGTCAATTTTTCAACACCTGAGAATCCAAAAATTCTCTGCAGGCTCAAAAATGGTTCAATACTACTGTCAATTGGTTTGAAAGCTCAAACATAAGCTACACAGAGCTGACATATCAAAACTGAAACTAAAATCCAGAAACTAAAAATCGAAAATGAAAAACTAAGGCTCGCAGACAATTTTTTAGCAATTTTATTATTTTTTTCAAACTGTGCGAACCAAAATCGCAGTCAGTATTCTTCCTTCCCCCTCCCACTACTGCAAAAAAAAGAACGACGACTTAATACAATGATAATTTTTCCGAATTTTTGTCATAAAAGTGAACATTTTCGACAAAAAATTGAGATTTTGACCATTTTTGTAAAATACTGAGCATTTTTTGGCAATTTTTGGTCAAAAACAAATGCAAAAACTCTCTTGCAATCAGCCTTATAGAAACACATATTGGCTATTTAGCAAATTTACTGTTAAACTTCGACACGAATTCATTAAAGAAAATTGCTCAAATAACACGTTTACTCACACACTCTGCAAAGAATACTCCTTTTGCAGCTGGGTAGGTAACTACTTTAGGTATGAATGGCTGACGACTTGTTTTTTTTTTTTTGATCGACATTTTTTGGTTCGTTAATTTTAGCTAATGGATTTAATTTTTCGATTTTTTGCGTGATGAAAAAAAAGATTAAATTTTATAAAACTCAATTCACGTCCTTTTTATGGTATCTCAAATCAATTAGCGGTGGTTTTGAGCTCTTTTGCAACCAGATTTGCGGATTTTTCCGTTTTTGAAAAGTTGTCGTGAAAAATATCAAAACGAAATTCAGTCATTTGTTCAACACTAGAGAATCTAAAAATTTTCTACAGGCTCAAAAATGGCCTAATACTACACTACCTATTGGTTCGAAGGCTCAAAAATGAGCTATACGGGGCTGAAATACCGAAACTGAAACTAAAATCCAAAAACTAAAAATCGAAAATGAAAAACTAAAACTTGCAGAAATTTTTCTTGCAATTTTATTATTTTTTCGACTTTTACAAACCAAAAAGTAATGAATATTCTTCCTCCTCTGGCCCTTCGGCCTTCTCCCTCCAAAAAACAACGATTTACGAACCAGGACATTGCATTAATAAAATGCAAAAAAGTAAACTTTCAGCTGTTTGACAAAAAATGATAAATTTTCCAAATTTTTGTCATAAGAGTGAGAATTTTTGGAAATTTTTAACAAAAAATCAAGAGTTTGATCATTTTAGTAAAATGCTTTTTTTTTTGGAAATTTTTGGCCAAAAAAAAATGCAGAAACTCTCTTGCAATCAGCTAACAGCCGATCATTCCAAATTTATCTAACAGTCGCTAATTTTAGTTGGAGGATTTAAGTTTTCGATTTTTTGCGGATTTTTGAAAATATCGCATTCAATATTCCTCCCCCTTCCTCTCCCCCTCCCAAAAAACTACGACTTAAGCAACCGAAAACACTACACAAGACGTGCGCAAAAACAGTTTGATGTTACATAGAAAAAAATCAGAAACAATATAGCTAAGACATTGCATTACAAAAATGCAAATAAATGGACTTTTCATCTGTTTGACAAAAAGTGATAATTTTTCCAAATTTTTGTCATAAATGTGAGAATTTTTGGAAATTTATGGCAAAAAAGCGTGAGTTTGATCATTTTAGCAAAATACTGAGCCTTTTTTGGCAATTTTTGGTGAAAAAAAAACGCAAAAACTCTCTTGCAATCAGCGAATAGCTGTTGACTATACGTAGAAATATATATATATAACTCTTTTTTGAATATGGCGGTTTCAATTGGCGGATTCAATTTTTCAATTTCTTGCGGATTTTTGAATATTTAGGTTCAGTTTTTATGAAAAAAAAAAGATTAAATTTCATGAAACTTGATTCACGTCCTATTTTTAATCTCCCAAATCGATTGGTAGTGGTGGTTTTGAGCTCTTTTGAACCAGATTTGTAGATTTTCCAGTTTTGAAAAATTGTCATGCAGAAGATCATGACGAAATTCAGTCATTTTTTCAACACGAGAGAATTTAGAAATTGTCTATACATGCTCAAAAATGGCGTAATTACTACACTACCAACTGGTTTCAAAGCTCAAAAATAAGCTACACAGGGCTGAAATACCGAAACTGAAACTGATACCCAAAAGCTGAAAATCGAAAATAAAAAACTAAAACTCGTAGATATTTTTTTGCAATTTTATTATTTTTTCCGAAATTTACAAACCAAAATTGCAATCAATATTCTTTCTCCTCCTCCCCCCCAAAAAAACAACGACTCAAGTAACCGAAAACACTACAAGACGTGACCAGAAACAGTTTGATGTACATAGAAAAAAAATCACAAACAAATAAAAACAGACATTTCGGCTATTACTGGCAGAAAATGATGGGTTTTTCCAATTTTTGTCAAAAAGTGAGAATTTTTGGAAATTTCTGACAAAAATGCGAGAGTTTGATGATTTTAGCTTTAGCAGAACGCTGAGCTTTTTTTAAAGCAATTTTTGGTCAAAAAGAAATGCAAAAACTTTCTTGCAATCAGTGAATAGCTCCTAGCTCCTATATTCTGATTGCAGATCACGTATGAATTTTATTATTTGTGCATGATATATGTAATGGTAAAAGCAACAGAACATAAGTATGGATATTGAAAATCCTAGCTGGATATTCTTGAGGCAAATTACTTTAAATATTCATCGAACTACATAATTATGAGATTTTATTGTACAAATTATCTTGACTCAGCATGTTGGATACGTTGATAATGAGGTCACACTTACGTAAAAAAGCCTTTCCAAGAAAAAAAAAACGAGCAGAAAGTTACAGAACTTGATTGTCCGTTAGTCCAAACTTTTAGAAACTGACTGAAGATGATCTATATAGAGGAAAGAGGTATAATATCGAAAATATCACAGAGTAAGTATTATAAAAATAGACCCGACGAAATCAAGGAGAATTTCACAAATGCTTATTACATACGAGTATTGTACAAGAAGTGCCACCAAGATTATCTTTATTCCTTTGGTACTTATCAAAAGTAGTGGCATAATGGAAAGAATAAATTCGAGTGATATTTGGAAACGAACGTGGGGTTCTCCAAGAAATCCAAATGTTGAGGTGTTTCTCGATCGAATATTGTCTCAATGTGACTCAGATAGGTGATCCTTTCTTTGAACGTACATAGTTCGCAAATCTGCGAGGACAGCAGTTTGACAAAAAATGATAATTTTTCCAAATTTTTGTCATAAGAGTGAGAATTTTTGGAATTTTTTAACAAAAAAGCGAGAGTTTAATGAATTTAGTAAAATGCTTTTTTTTTGGTAATTTTTGGCCAAAAAAAATGCAGAAACTCTCTTGCAATCAGCTAATAGCCGATGACTTGTTTTTTTCTTACGTATGATATAGTGAGAATAGGAATTACTGACTTAGGGATTTAGAATCATTAGAATTGGTTAATGGGTGAAGTCAAGAATTATTCCCTAGAGAGTGAATAATTACTCGTACCAGGATAGCTCGTAGAGAAAAGACCTTATGTAAATTAGGATTCATAGGACAATGTAACATAATAAGCATTATTTTATGTTCGATAGTGGACTCAACATCTACTAGACATCTCGCATAAAATAGAACCTCGTACTATAATTAAGTTTAAGCTTAATTAAAACTACTTGGCGATGCAATTACGTATTATTTAATTTAGACTAGGTGTGTTACGTCCCTCATAATATTATTATTTAACTAATAAGTCTATTTCACAACTTACGACACTGTGCTTATTTTCTGCCTCTCCTGTGATCCACTCATACTAAGATCGGCGACAGAATTGGGTTATATTATTACATATTTTCCGAATGGATCCGATTCGGAGAAATATCCATAAAATGGGTAATTTAAATTATTTGAATGAACGTATTTAATTAATTCACATTTTTGAACAAATTATCCACAGTGGTAGTGGGCGAAAACAGTTAAGAGGGATGATGGTTTTTAGACCATCATTGCCTATACGTCTATTTGTGACCAAGAACCAGCCATCGCGAGTAGCTTATTCCAAGTGAAGTTCGTGGCTGGAGATCCGATGCTCGTACCCTCGAGTTTTCTCTCGATCTACGAGCCACCGGACACAATAAATCATTTCCCCTAGGATGTATAAATACTTTCCCCTATATGCGTAGTTCTCACGTTGCCATACCTCTGGTATAAGTAAATCTTATACGCCTACGCTAACGAAGAATATTACGATTAAATGTACGAAGGGATTAATTTAATTATCGCTAAGGCGATCAGGGCATATTCCCTCATGTCACGTAATGTACTCATTTGTCGGTTCGCTAATTTTAGTTGGAGGATTTAATTTTTTGATTTTATGCGGATTTTTGAAAATATCGTCCTCAATATTTCTCCCCCTTCCGCTCCCCCATCCAAAAACCCGACGACTTAAACAACCGAAAACACTACAAGATGTGAGCAAAAACAGTTTGAAGTATTACATAGAAAAAAATCACAAATAAGGTTAAAAAATGCAAAGAAATGTACTTTTCAGCTGTTTGACAAAAAGTGATGATTTTCCCAAATTTTTTGACAAAAAAGTGAGAATTTTTGGAAATTTTGTAACAAATAAGCAAGAGTTTGATCATTTTAGCAAAATACGGAGCTTTTTTGGCAATTTTTGATGAAAAAAAAAGAACTGTAAAAACTCTCTTGCAATCAGCGAATAGCTGCTGATGACTTGTTTAATTCCATTTGGTTCATTCTCATTTTCTTGTTCAGTTTTGGGAAAATTGTCATGAAAAAGATCAGAACGAAATTCGGGCATGTTTTCATCACACGAGAATCCAAAATTTTTCTACAGGCTCAAAAATGGCTTAATACTACACTACCAATTGGTTTGAAAGCTCAAAAATAAGCTTCAAAGGGCTGAAATACCAAAACTGAAAATCGAGAGTAAAAAACTAAAACTCGCAGACATTTTTTTTTTCGATTTTATTATTTTTTTCAAACTTTACATATACAAACCAAAATTAAAATCAATATCCCCCTCTCCCCACCCAAAAAAACAATGACTTATGCAACCGAAAACACTACAAGACGTGAGTAAAAACAGTTTCATGTACATAGAAAAAATGGCAAAAACGCCAGGACATTGCGTTGAAAAAATGTAGATAAAAATGGACTTTTCAGCTGTTTAACAAAAAATGATAATTTTTACAAATTTTTGTCATAAAGGTGAGAATTTTTGTAAATTTCTGATAGAAAAGCGAGATTTTGATCATTTCAGCAAAATACGGAGCTTTTTTTGGCAATTTTTGGCCACAAAAAAATGCAAAAACTCTCTTGCAATCAGCGAATAGCTAATGACTTGTTTCATTTCAAGCTCGGATTTAAGTTTGTGTCCTAATTTTAGTTGGATGATATAATTTTTAGATTTTTTGCGAAATTTTTAAAAGATAATCACGTCCCTTTTGGTCTTCCAAATCAATTGGCGGTGGTTTTAACCACTTTTGCAACCAGATTTACAGATTTTTAAGTTTTGGAAAAATTGTTATGAAAAAGATCATAACGAAATTCAGTAATTTTTTCAACTCAGGAGAATCTAAAAATTTTCTACTGGCTCAAAAATGGCTTGATACTACAGATACTACCAATTGGTTTTAAAGCTCAAAAATAAGCTACACAGGGCTGAAATATGTACCAAAACACTGAAACTGAAATCTAAAAACTAGAAATCGAAAACGAAAAACCAAAACTTCGAACTCGCAGAATTTTTTTTTCAATTTCATTATTTTATTCGAACTTTACAAACCAAAATCGCAATCAATACCCGCTCCCCGCTCCCATCAGTTCAGCAAAATACTGAGCTTTTTTGGGGAATTTTTGGTAAAAAAAAAAATGCAAAAACTCTCTCGCAATCAGCGAATTCGCTGATGACTTGTTTTTTTTTAAGGATATATTTTTTTGTTGGTTCGATAATTTTAGTTGGAAGATTTAATTTTTCGATTTCTTGCGGATTTTTGAAAAGTCAGGTTCAATTTTTATGAAAAAAAAGATTAAAGTTTATAAAACTTGATTCACGTCCTGTTTTTGGTCTCCCAAATCAACTGGCTGTGGTGTTTTGCTCTTTTGGAACCTGACTTGCAGATTTTTCTGTTTTGAAAAAATAGTTATGAAAAAGATCAAAACGAAACTCAGGCATCTTTTCAATACAGAAGAATCTTACATTTTTTTACATTTTCAAGAATGGCTCAAGACTACTACCACTTGTTTTGAAAAATCAAAAATAAGCTTTACAGGGCTGAAATACCTAAACTGAAACTGAAATCCAAAAACTAAAAATCGAAAATTAGAAGTTGAAACTCGTAGAATTTTTTTTTCGAATTTTATTATTTTTTCGGACTTTACAAAAACAAAATAGCAATTAATTTTTTCCAAAAAAAAAAAAAAAATACAAAATACAAAAAAAATGACTTACTTGATAAGAAGGACTTGTTAGTTGAGTACATATTCATACCTTCCTATTAAGTATGTGATGTGCTGAAGTGTATCAAAAATAAGATTAATTGTTTTAATGTCAAACTTTTTTTGTTTTATTCTGCTAAAAATTGGAAAAAAAATTGAATTGAAATTAAACAAGGAAAATTTGATCAGTTTGAAATACGAGTAAAAACTTTACCCTTGATTATTAAAAATGATCTGCTTTTACAAAGTTATTGTTGTTACTTCGAATTTATTCTCGTCAGAAGTTATTGAATTTTTCATTTCGTTAAATGCAAGGAATGAAAAATCTGCTTCAAGTGGTTATTTAAAAGCGAGCTTAGCAAGCAATGCAACCATCAACCAATAGCATAAATGTAAATGCAAAAACTATCTTGCAATCAGCGAATAGCTGACGGCTTGTTGAAATGGTTTCGGAAGATATGTAGGTACTTCAACTTGTCCGAGGAATTTTGAAAAAATTCTTCGATGGAACGCTACTTTACATCTTTGTAACAAGATTTTCACAAAAATTTGTGGTAGTTACTTTCACTAATACCGATTTGGGATTGGAATTGAAATGATCAAAAAAGAAAGGAATTGTTTGTGGTCTCCAGTGAATTTGCATTTAAAAAAAAATGGCAAAAAATAATTTGATATTTTCATTTTTTGAAATATTTTCAGTTATAGCAGTCAATAACCAAAAAGTCGATGCAAAAACTATCTTGCAATCAGCGAATATCTGATAGCTTGTTTTACACAAATATTTTTTGAATTTTTAATTGGTTTAAATGCTCAAAAATAAGCTACGCAGAGCTGAAATACCAAAACTGAAACTGAAATCCAAAAACTAAAATCGAAAATAAAAAACTAAAACTCGCAGAAATTGTTTTACATTGAGGTATTACTTAGGTATTTCTTTCGAACTTTACAAAACCAAAATCGCAATCAATATACCTCCCCCCCCCCAAAAAAAAACAACGACTTGAGCAACCGAAAACACTACAAGACGTGAGCACAAACAGTTTGATGTACATGGAAAAAATCACAAACCAGCCAGGACATCCCATTAAAAAATGTAGACCAAAAAAAAGGTGATAATTTTTCCAAATTTTTGTGAGGAATGTGAGAATAGCAAAACAGTCTTGTAATCAGCGAATAGGTAGCAGATGAATCGTTTTTACTGGTTTTGAGCTCTTTTAAACCATTTGTAGATTTTTCAGTGCCTATTGAGCCTGTAGAAAATTTTTGGATTCTAGTGTGATGAAAAGATGCTCGAAACTCGTTTCGATATTTTTCATGACAATTTTTTCAAAAATTCCGTAATACTACACTACCAATTGGTTTGAAAGCTCAAAAATAAGCTAAAATGGGCTGAAATACCGAAACTGAAACTGAAATCCAAAAACTAAAAATCGATAGTAAAAAACTAAAACTCGCGGACATTTTTTTTCGATTTTATTATTTTTTTCAAACTTTATACATATACAAACCAAAATCGCAATCAATATCCCCTTCACCCTTCCAAAAAAACAACGACTTATGCAACCAAAAAACACTATAAGCCGTGAGCAAAACAGTTTCATGCACATAAAAAAAAATGCCAAAAAAGCCAGACATTGCGTTGAAAAAATGTAGAAAAAAAATGGATTTTTCAGCTGTTCGACCAAAAAATGATGATTTTGATATGAGGAAATATGCCCTGATCGCCTTAGCGATGATTAAATTAATCCCTTCGTACGTTTACTCGTAGTATTCGTTAGCTTAGGTATATGAGATTTACGTATACTGGAAGTATGGCAATGTGAGAACTACGCATAGAGGGGAAAATGATTTATTTGTCCGGTGGCTCGTAGATCGAGGGAAAACTCGAGGGTACGAGCATCGGATTTCCAGCCACGAACCTCACTTGGAATAAGCTACTCGTGATGGCTGGTTCTTGGTCACAAATAGACGTATAGGCAATGAAGGTCTTAAAAACCTTCATCCCTCTTAACTGTTTTCGCCCATTATCACTGTGGATAATTTGTTCAATAATGTGAATTAATTAAATACGTTCATTTAAATTAACCATTTTACGGATATTTCTCCAATCCGGTACCTATTGGGAAATATGAAACAAAATAACCCAATTCTGTTGCCGATCTTAGTATTAGTGGATCACAGGAGAGGCAGAAAATAAGCACAGTGTCGTAAGATGTGAAATAGACTTATTAGTTAAATAATAATATTTTCGAGGGACGTAACACACCTAGTCTAATTAAATAATACATAATTGCATCGCCAAGTAGTGTTAATTAAGCTTAAACTTAATTATATTACAAGTCTCTATTTTATGCGAGATGTCAAGTAGATGTTGAATCCACTATCAAACATAAAATACTGCTTATTATGTTACATTTTCCGAAATCCTTACGTGTATTTTGTTGTGCTAAAGTATTAATAAATTACTTTTAAGAATATTTCTACGATCTTGAGTACTTTCTTGGTATTTTAGTAGATATGATTTTTGTGTATATGGTGGATTGGTTTTACATAAGGTCTTTTCTCTCAGAGCTATCCAGGAACGAGGAATTATTCACTCTCTAGGGAATAATTCTTGACTTCACCTCTTAACCAATTCAAATGATTCTAATTCCCTAAGTCAGTAATTCCTATTCTCACTATATCAATTTTTCCAAATTTTTGTCATAAAAGTGAGAATTTTTAGAAATTTATGATAGAAAAGCGAGAGTTTGATTGGTTTAGTGAAATACATTACGTTTTTGGCAATTTTTGGCAAAAAAAAATGCAAAAACTCTCTTGCAATCAGCGAATAGCTGATGTATTGTTTTTTTTTAAAGAATATATTTTGTTTTACAGGTGCCAATTCAGTTGACGCGGATTCAATTTTTCAATATTTTGCAAATTTTTGAAAATTCAAGTTTAATTTTTACGAAAAAAATATTTAATTTTATGAAATTTGATTCACGTCCTAAATTTGGTATCCCAAATCGATTTGTGATGGTTTTGAGCGCTTTTGCAACCAGATTTGCAGATTTTTCAGTTTTCAAAAAATTGTTGTGAAAAGGATCATAAACGAAATTCAGTCATTTTTTTCAACACAAGAGAGTCTAAAAATTGTCTACAGGCTCAAAAATGGCTTAATACAAAAATCTAAAATGAAAAACTAAAACTTGCAGAATTTTTTTTGCAATTTTATTAATTTATGGGAACTTCACAAACCCAAATCGCAATCAATATCGCCCCCAAAAAAGAACGACCTAAGCAGCCGAAAACACTACAAGACGTGAGCAAAAACAGTTTGATGTACCTACATAGAAAAAAACCACAAACAAGCCGGGACATTGCATTAAAAATGCAAAAACTCTCTTGCAATCAGAGAATAGCTGATTGCTTGTTTTTTAATTTTCAAAAATTACGATTTTTGGGTTGGCTAACTTCAGTTGAAAGATTTAATTTTTCGATCTGTTGCGAATTTTTGAAAATTTAGGTCAGTTTTATGAAACAAAAAAGAATAAATTGTATGAAACTCGATTCACGCCCTATACTTTTGGTCTCCCAAATCGAATGGCAGTGGTTTTGAGTTCTGTTGCAACCAGATTTAACTACAGATTTTTCAGTTATGGAAAAATTGTCATGAAAAAGATCATAACGAAATTCAGTAATTTTTTCAACACGAGAAAAATCTAAAATTTTCTACAGGTTCAAAAATTTGAAATAAAAACATCACTCTTGATTGTTAAAAATGGTTTATGCTTTTACAAAGTTCGTTGAACTTACTTCGAATTTATTCTCGTCAAAAGTTATGAATTTTTCATTTCGTTAAATTTTATTACTTACCTACCTATACCTACCTATTCAATAAGAAATTAAAAATCAACTTCAAGTTGATATTTGAAAGCGAGCTTAGGAACCAATGAAACCATCAACTAATAGGGTGAAAGCAAATGCGAAAACTATCTTGCAATCAGCGAATTGCTGATGGCTTGTTGAAATAGTTCTTACCTTTGTATAATTCGCGAATTCACGCAAAGTGGCTGACATCTGTCGGGTTTTCGGATAACTTCTGAAAAGGGGATACTTAGGGCCGAATTTATAAACGTTTCCCACCCAAGTAATTAGTATTAAGCATTACTTTATCAAGTATTACTTCAATTTTGCTCATGTCAAAATAATTATAAATGAACTTCAACTCGCTAGAACTCACTAATTCTTATTCATAGTCAATCCAAGTACTGAGTATTACTTACCCAAGTGAAAATATACTAGTACAGGATTTCGGCTGCTAAGTCCTTCCGTATCAGGTAACAAAAAATTTTCAAAAATGTGTTTTGAACTATTTACATATATTATGAGAGCTTTTATAATTTTTTCAAACTTTACAAAGCAAAATTGCAATCAATATTCATCCACCTACCTCCCTAAAAAAAACCAACGATCCCAGCAACCGAAAACATTACAAGACGTGAGTAAAAACAGTTTGATGTGCATAGAAAAAAAATCATAAACATGCCAGGACATTGCATTAAAAAAATGCAAGAGAATGGACTTTTCAGCTGTTCGACAAAAATTGATAATTTTTACAAAACGAAATTTAGTCATATTTTCAACACAAGAGAATCTAAAAATTTTCTGCATGCTCAAAATTGGATTAATACTTACCACTACCAATTGGTTCGAAAGTTCAAAAATACCAAAGCTGAAACTGAAATCCAAAAAGTAAAAATCTAAAATGAAAAACTAAAACTCGCGGAAATTTTTTTGCGATTTTCTTTTCTTTTTCGAACTTTGCTAACCAAAATCGCAATCAATATTCTTCCTCCTCCACCCCAAAAAAAACAACGATTTAACCTAGCGAAAACACTCACTACAAGACGCGAGCAAATAACTTTGATGTGCATAAAAAACATAGCAAGCAAGCCAGGGCATTGCATTAAAAATGCAAAAACTCTCTTGCAATCAGCGAATAGCTCATGACTTGTTTTTTTTTGGAAATATCAGAATTTTGGTCCGCTAACTTTAGTTTGGAGGATTCAATAATTTTATGAAACTCAATTCACGTCCTTTTTATGGTATCTAAAATCAATTAGCGGTGGTTTTGAGCTCTTTTGCAACCAGATTTGCGGATTTTTCCGTTTTTGAAAAGTTGTCATGAAAAATATCAAAACGAAATTCAGTCATTTGTTCAACACTAGAGAATCTAAAAATTTTCTACATGCTCAAAAATAGATTATTACTACACTACCAATTGGTTCGAAAGCTCAAAAATGAGCTATACGAGGCTGAAATACCAAAACTGAAACTAAAATCCAAAAACTAAAAATCGAAAATGAATACTTAACTAAAACTCGCAGAAATTTTTCTTGCAATTTTATCATTTTTTCGACTTTTACAAACCAAAAACGTAATGAATATTCTTCCGCCTCCGGCCCTTCTCCCTCCAAAAAAACAACGATTTACAAGCCAGGACATTGCATTAATAAAATGCAAAAAAGTGAACTTTCAGCTGTTTGACAAAAAATGATAATTTTTCCAATTTTTTGTCATAAGAGTGAGAATTTCGGGAAATTTTTAGCAAAAAAGCGAGAGTTTGATCATAATAGTAAAATGCTTTTTTTTTGGCAATTTTTGGCAAAAAAAAAAATGCAGAAACTCTCTTGCAATCAGCTAATAGCCGATGACTTGTTTTTTATCCATTTTAAATTTATCTAACAGTCGCTAATTTTAGTTGGAGGATTTAATTGTTCGATTTTTTGCGGATTTTTGAAAATATCGCATTCATTATTCCTCCCCCTTCCTCTCCCCATCCCAAAAAACCACGACTTGAGCAACCGAAAACACTACACATGACGTGAGCAAAAACAGTTTGATGTTACATAGAAAAAAATCACAAACAAAAGCTATGACATTGCATTAAAAAAATGCAAAGAAATGAACTTTTCAGCTGTTTGACAAAAAGTGATAATTTTTCCAAATTTTTGACAAAAAGTGATAATTGTTCCAAATTTTTGACAAAAAAGTGAGAATTTTTGGAAATTTTGTAACAAATAAGCGAGAGTTTGATCCTTTAGCAAAATACGGAGCTTTTTTTGGCAATTTTTGATGAAAAAAAAGAACTGTAAAAACTCTCTTGCAATCAGAGAACAGCTAATGACTTGTTTAATTTGTTTAGCAGATTTTAGTGTATCGATTTTTTGCGGATTTTTATAATTTCAAGTTCAGTTTTTACGAAAAAAAAGATTGAATTTTATGAAACTTGATTCACGCGTCTTATTTTTAGTCTCCCAAATCAATTGGCAGTGGTTTTGAGCTCTATTTGCAACCAGATTTGCAGATTTTTCAGTTTTTGAATAATTGTCATGAAAAAGATCAAAACTAAATTCGAGCATCTATACGTATTCATCACACGAGAATCCAATAATTTTCTACAGGCTCAAAAATGGCTTAATACCACTCTACCAATTGGTTTGAAAGCTCAAAAATAAGCTACAAAGGCCTGAAACACCAAAACTGAAACTGAAATCCAAAAACTAAAAGTCGATAGATACTTAATAAAAAACTAAATGGTGAGCTAAACCAGTTTAATGTTCGTAGAAAAAAATCACAAACAAGCCAGGACATATTGCATTAAAAAAATGCAAGAAAATGGACTTTTCAGCTGTTCGACGAAAAATGATAATTTTTCTTAATTTTCATCACAATAGTGAGAATTTTTTGCAATTTCTGACAAAAAAGCGAGAATTTGATCATTTTAACAAAATACGGAGCTTTTTTGGCAATTCTTGGTCAAAATATAAAAATGCAAAAACTCTCTTGCAACCAGCGAATAGCAGACGACTTGTTTTTTTGTTGATTGTTATCTGGTTGTTAATTTTTCGATTTTTGCAGATTCTTAAAAATTCAAGTTCAGTTTTTCTGAAAAATAAGATTAAATTTTATGAAACTTGATTCACGTCCCAATTTTGGTCTCCCAAATTAATTGGCGGTGGTTTTGAGCGCTTTTGCAACCAGATTTGCAAATTTTTCAGTCTCAGAAAAAATGTCGTGAAAAGGATGATAATAAAATTCAGTAATTTTTCAACGTAATAGAATCTACGTATTAAAAATGCTACAGGATCAAAAATAGTTCAATATTACTACCAATTGGTTTGAATGCTCCAAAATAAGCTACGCCGCGCGCCGCGCTGGGCTGAAATACCAAAACTGAAATCCAAAAACTAAAAATCGAAAATATAAAACTAAAACTCGAAGAAATTTTTTTGAAATTTTATTATTTGTTTCCGAACTTTACAAACCAAAATTGCAATCTCACCCCCCCCCCCAAACAACGACTTGAGCAACCGAAAAATCCACAAGACGTGAGCAAAATCAGTTCGATGTAGGCCAACATAGAAGAAAATCGCAAACAAGCCAGGACATTGCATTAATAATGTAGATAAAAAAATGGAATTTTCAGATGTTTGATGAAGAATTATAATTTTTTCAAAGTTTTGTTAGAAAAGTGAGAATTTTTGAAAATTTCTGTCAACAAAGCGAGAGTTTGATCATTTTAGCAAAATACTGAGATATTTCTGCAATTTTTGGCCCAAAAAAAATGCAAGAACTCTCTTGCAATCAGCGAATAGGAAGCAGATGACTCGTTTTTTTTCTCTTTAATAATCAATGGTTAGATGGAGTATTCAATGTTTTGCGGATTTTTCAAATTCAAGTTCAGTTTTTACGAAAAAAAATTGAATTTTATGATACATGATTCACGCGTCTTATTTTTGGTCACCCAAATCAATTGGCGGTGGTTTTGAGCTCTTTTGAACCGTTTGCAGATTTTTCAGTTTTGGAAAACTGATTATGAATAGGATCGAAACGAAATTCGGGCATCTTTTCATCACAATCCAAAATTTTTCTACAGGCTCAAAAATGGCCTACTAACACTACCAATTGGTTTGAAAGCTCAAAAACTAAAAATCTAAAATAAAAACTAAAACTCGCAGAAATTTTTTTTGCAATTTTATTATTTTTTCCGAGATTTACAAACCAAAATCGCAATCAATATTCCTGCCCCCCCCCCGAAAAAACCACCTAAGCAACCGAAAACACTATACAAGACGTGAGCAAAAACAGTTTGATGTAGATAGAAAAAAAATCACAGACAAGATAGGACATTGCATTAAAAAAATGCAAAAAATGGACTTTTCAGCTGTCTAACAAAAAATGATAATTTTTCCAAATTTTTGTCAGAAAAGTGAGAATTTTTGATGAAAAATTGAGATTTTGAACATTTTAGCAAAATACAGAGCTTCTTTGGCAATTTTTGGCCGAATGAAAAATGTAAAAACTCTCTTGTAATCAGCGAATAGCTGATGTCATGTTTTTTTTTAATAACTTGAAGGATTCAATTTTTTGATTTTTTCGGATTTTTGAAAGTTCAGGATCAGTTTTTATGAACAAAAGATGAAATTTTATGAAACTAGTGAGAATTTTTGAAAGGTTCGGACTAAAGAGCGAGAGTTTGATCATCTTAGTAAAATATACCTACATGTTGACATATAAAAAAAACATCACTCTTGATTATTGGAAATGATTTATGTTTTTACAAAGTTTCATTTTGTGAAATTTTTGTTATTACCTGTTCAAGAAATGAAAAATCAGTTTCAAGTTGATATTTAAAAGCGAGCTTAGCAACCAATGCAACCATCAACTAATAGAGTGAAAGCAAATGCAAAATCTATCTTGCAATCAGCGAATAGCTGATGGCTTGTTGAAATTATATCTCTTTCATAATATATTCCAACAGAACTTCAGAAATAATTGGCCACCATGAAAAATACGTAGGTTTTTGTTGAATACACAATTGCACAGAATCAATCAAATCGTTTCGAAAATATTCCTTCAGCGCGAGGAGATGAAAAATTTCGCACATGTTATCTATGAATACTTAAGTATGAGGTACCTATCTTCAAACCCAACAAAGTACACATCGCTACGAAGCTCTTTTCTGGAAATCATCTTCCCCGAAGCCGAGCGTACCGTAGTCGAATGAAAATAGCCGAAATTTGCCCAAATTAGCCATGTTTGAATCGATATACATAAATAATTAATATATTTTTAAAAATTCAAAATTCCACATAGGTTCACCATGAAAAAAGCTGATCTTCAACTTGTCCGATGAATTTTGAAAAAAATCTTCGAAAGAACACTAATTCTTATCATTTTAACAAGATTTTCGCAAAAATCAGTGGTATGTCACTCTCTTTAAGGTGTAATACCGAATTACCGATTGGGGATTGCAATTGAGATGATCAGAAAATAAAGGAATTGATCGACTAAATTGAGACAGCGTGTCGAGCTAAATGTCCTAATAAAAATTGAGGATTTTGTAGGATCTGCTCAAGATTTTTTTTTGTCTCAAACGCTGAATTTTTTTGATTTCACTACTCGCCTCTTCCATACCTCAAATACTTTCCTAGATTTAGGTAATTTTTTCAAATTTGAAGTCCTCCTTCCCGCTTAACTTCCTTCCATAGGTGTGCTTGCCAATGTGCAAGACCTGAGGATGTCAGGACATCAGCATTTTTGAGAAAAAAATAATGAAAATGGTGTCATAATTATTTTAAAATGGCAATCAGTGAAGCGATTACTGTTTATGAAAACCATGCAAAAACTCTTTTGCAATCAGCGAATAACTGATGACTTGTTTTATTTTAAGTTCGAATTAAGTTTCGATTGGCGGTGGTTTTGAGCTCTTTTGCAACCAAGTTATGCAGATTTTTCAGTTTTGGAAAAATTATCGTGAAAAAGATCATAAGCGAAATTCAGTCATTTTTTTCAACACAAGAGAATTTATCAAAAATTTTCTAAAAGATCAACTCCTAAAAAAAACATCGACTCAAGCAACCGAAAACACTACAAGACGTGAGCAAAAACAGTTTGATGTACCTACGTGGAAAAAAAATCACAAACCAGCCAGGATCATCCCATTAAAAAAATGTAGATGAAAAAGAGGTGATTATTTTTCCAAATTTTTGTTAGAAAAGTTGGAATTTTTAGAAATTTTTGGCAGAAAATCGAGATTTTGATCATTTTAGCAAAATACTCGTACGGAGCTTTTCTGGCAACTTTTGGCCAAAAAAAAAAGCAAAAACTCTCTTGCAATCAGCGAATAGCTGCTGACTTGTTTTTTTCCAGAGCCTTTTGATTAAGTATAGTATGGTGGATTAAATTTTTCGATTTTTTGCGGATTTTTGAAAATTCAGGTTCAGTTTTTACGAAAAAATAGGTTAAATTTTATGAAACATGAGTCACGTTCTATTTTTTGTCTCCCAAATCAATTGCAGTGGTTTTGAGCTTTCTTGCTACCAGATTTTCAGATTTTTCAGTTTTTGAAAAATTTTCATGAAGAAAATCATAACGATATTCAGTCATTTTTTCAAGACAAGAGAAACCATTAGAAATTTTCTACAGGATCAAAAATGGTTTAATACGAACTACCAATTGGTTTGATAGCTCAAAAATATGCTACACAGGGCTGAAATACCAAAACTGAAAAATAAATCCAAAAACTAAAAATTGAAAATGAAAAACTAGAACTCGCAGACATTTTTTTGAAATTTTATTATATTTTTTCGAACTTTACCAACTGAAATCGAAATCAATATTCTTCCCATCCCCTCCACCCTCAGAAATAACAACGACTTGAGCTACCGAAATCACTACAAGGCGCGAGCAAAAACGGGCTGACGTGCATAGAAAAAAAACCACAAAATTTTTGTCAGAAAAGTGAGTATTCTTGGAAATTTTTGCCAAAAAAGCAAGAGTTTGACCATTTTAGCAAAATATTGAGCTTTTTTTTGGGAATTTTCAGTCAAAAAAATGCAAAAACTCTCTTGCAATCAGCGAATAGCTGATGACTTGTTTTTTTTTCGATACGAAAAACTTTAGTTCGCTAATTTTAGTTGAAGGATTTAATTTTTCGATTTTTTTGCGGATTTCTGAAAATTCAGGTTCAGTTTTTATGAAAAAAAAAGATTTAGGTAATTTTATTAAACTTGATTCACGTCCTAATTTTGGTCTCCCAAATCGATTGGCGGTGGTTTTGAGCTATTTTGCAATCAGATTTGCAGATTTTTCAGATTTGGAAAAATTGTCATGACTTCGACAGAACGCTACTTTACATCTTAGTAACAAGATTTTCGCAAAAATTAGTTGTAGTCAGTCTCACTAATACCGATTTGGGATTGGACTTGAAATGATCAGAAAAGAAAGGAATTGAGCGACAAAATTGAGACAGAGTGTCGAACAAAATATCCTAATCAAAATACAGGACCTGCTTAACATTTTTTTTGTGTCAAACACTGTATTTTTTTGTCACCTCTTCCTCACACCTCAAATACTTTCCTAGATTTCGGTCATTATTTTCAAATTATAAGTCTGAAGAAATATTGATAATTATATTTTAAATGCACATACCTATTTCTTAAGATTACGTATATTTGTACACTTGGTACCCGCCTACACAAAGCCACTCCTCCAGGCACATATGTCAAACATGACGACTATATTCATATACTGAAAATAAAGTTAGTTCTCCAGTGATCGTCTACGTGTTATTTTCTACAGGTTATGGGCCCAGACGACTCTGGTGCTATTGTACGTGAAAATTTATCGATTTATTAGAGTGCTAAAGTGACAATTTTCTCGAATTATTTTTTGCTGATTTTTCATTTTTTGAAAAATATTTTTCGTTCGTTTTTCAAATAATTTTGAATAAAAATAATGAATAACAACGTAAATTTATCGTTCGCGCCTCTCGATTGTAAAATCGAATACTATGCCGACTGGAGTGTCCGAATGCGCGTACTTTTGCGAAGTATCAATTGTATTGATGTTATTGATGATGCCGATTTTTATGATCACACTCAACTTTCTGCCAAACAAATTCTCGAAAGAAATCAGAAGGATGCGAAAGGTATGGAGGCAATTTATCGTCATCTGTCATCATATTCCTTGAATATTGTCCGTGACAAGAAAACCACTAAAGAAGTTTGGGATTCTTTAAAATCAACTTACGAAGACAAAAGTCCAGCCAACCAATTACATCTTTTTGACAAACTTTTGCAACTGAAAATGGCCAGTGAGGATATTTTGATTCATTTTACGAATTTTGATAAAATTATCAACGAGCTCCGTTGCAGTGGTGCCCAGGCAATAAATGATGAGCAGTTTTTATGCTGTATTTTATTACGTTCCATGAGCCCAATTTATAATCATGCTGTCACTGCAATTGCCATGACATCGAAGGATGATTTGAAGATTGAATCAGTGAAGGCAAATTTACGTACTTACAGCCTCTCACTGAATGATAAACCTGAAAAAATTGAGAAAACTGATGAAACAGTGATGTTTGTTGATTCAAATAATTCGTCTCCTCAACAATATCAAAACAATTACGGAAACAACAATCAATTTCAAAATTATCGACCAATCAGAGGTGGAGCTGGTAGAAAATTTCGAGGCAGAGGTGGAAAATCATTCTATTGTGGAAATTCGTTCAATGCTGGAAATTCGTTCAATGGTGGAAATTCGTTCAGAGGAGGTCGAGGTCAAGGTCGCAATCCCAATTTTTTCAAACCAAAAGGATCGAATCGTGGCTATGGAAATTCTCGTCATTCAATGTTTTGTACCTGCTGCAAAAAATTGGGTCATGTGGAAAGAGAGTGCAGATATCGTTCAAATGATCCGAAATCGAATTCTTCATCCGGTGGAAAGCAGCCAACCAATAATTCCCCAACCAGTCATGCAAATTTGGTGACTGATGATTTTGGCTTTGTAGGAATGGTTTCAGGTAAATACATAGAACTTATAGTAGATTCAGGTAGCACAGAGCATATAATTAATCAAAATAATTTATTGATCAATGCAACAAAATTAAATCCACCCAAAAATCTTGGTTTGGCAAGTAAAAATTCAACAGGTATGTTAGCTACTCAAATAGGTAACCTAGTAATCACAAATGAATATGGCCTAAATTGTACTTTAAATAATGTTTTATATGTACCTGAGGCACGAATGAATTTATTATCTATTAAACGCCTCAAAGAAACAGGATTAAAAGTACTTTTCGATGGTGATGAAGTGTGTTTCTATAAAAATGACGAACTTGTTGCTTTAGGTGAAAATATGAATAATTCGTTGTATAAAATCACATTCTCAGTAGGTGATAATTATCTTCATATGATAAATAATGTGAACTCATCCTGTACTGACGAATTTAAAAAATCAATTTTATGGCACAAAAGAATGGGTCATTTATCCTATTCCTACTTGAGTAAACTTTTTACTGAAAAAATGATAACCAGTACAGAAGCCACCATCATTACTCCAAGCTCAATTTGTGAAACTTGTGTATACAGTAAACAATGTAGAAATCCTTTATCAAAGTATAAGGAAAAATCAATTGGCCCATTAGATGTTGTACATTCAGATGTGTGTGGACCTTTTAGTCCTACTCGTAATGGTGAAAAATACTTCGTAACTTTTATTGAAGGATACACTCACTTTACCTATGTGTACCTTTTGAAAAATAAATCTGACGTTTTTAATGCCTATAAACAATTTGAAGCTAGAATCATATTAATGCTAAATGGCAAAGGCATAAAATACCTATACTGTGACAATGGAGGCGAGTATATCTCCCATGAATTTAAAACTCACTGTTTATCTAAAGGTACAGAACTGCATTATACCATCCGAAACACACCAGCATTAAATGGTATTTCAGAACGGATGAATCGGACTTTGGTAGAGAAAACGAGAGCTTTACTCATAGAATCTGGTTTAACACCAAGTTTTTGGGGCCATGCATTATTAACGGCTACCTATCTAATTAATAGAAGTCCAACTCGTGCATTATTTACAAATAAAACTCCCTATGAAATGCTAACTAATAAAAAACCTAATCTCTCGTATTTAAAAATTTTTGGTTGTGTAGCCTATGCTCAAAAAGTGTTTCCTGGAAAATTAGATGTGAGATCTGATAAATGTGTTCTAATCGGGTATACACACAATGGCTATAAATTGTATAATTTTGTAACAAAAAGAGATGTTATTGTGAGAGACGTAATTTTCGACGAAACACTTGTGTATAAAGATTTATTAAGCCAAAAAGAGTTCGTGCCTATTCAAGGTTTTAAAAATACACTTGAAAAATATGAGTCATGTATTTTCTGGAATGATATGGTGTTGCGAAGCGGCAAAGCTATAAAAACAAACGAAAATGTTAAAAAGGTTGACGAATGTAAAACTATTAATAACAACATGCCTATACCTCCAGTTAACCACCAAAACCTACCAGATGTTTTGAAAGAAGCAAAATCGGTAGATGAAACAAAATCAACTTCACCGGAAGGTAATAAAAACGCACCAAGGCAGCAAAGTAGTTATAATTTACGAAGCAAAGAAATTCTAAACCAGTTGACAAATAGCTGCGTATTTTCGGTAGATGTCTTTGATGGCTCACCCTCGAATTTTTGTGACATTTCGAAACGAAGTGATAAAAAGCAATGGTATGACGCAGTTCGTGAAGAATTAAACTCCCTACGTATTAACAAGGCATGGGAACTCGTAAATCGCCCAAATGATGCAAATGTTATTGGTAGTAGGTGGATTTTTAAAATAAAGCGAGGTGAAAATAATACCCTAGATAGGTATAAGGCACGTTTAGTGGCAAAAGGTTACAGTCAAGAATATAATAAAGATTATCACGAAACTTTTGCGCCTGTAGCAAAAATGGTCAGTTTTCGTACATTTTTATCTTTAGCTATTACCTATGGTTTGCATATTGCACAATTGGATGTCAAAACTGCATTTCTTAATGGAATTTTGACTGAAACTGTGTACATGGAAGTACCAGAAGGTGTAACGTATACTGGCGATAAGGTATGTAAACTCAAACGAGCTTTGTATGGATTAAAGCAAGCATCTAGGGAATGGTATAAACGTTTAGATACCTATTTAAAAAGTTTGGGTTTCGAAAACAGTAAGTCTGATTACTGTGTGTATATTTTAAAGAAAAATAATATTGAATTGCATGTGTACATACTTTTATATGTAGACGATCTTATTATTATGTGCAAAAATATGACGAATTTGTCCAAAATAAAATCGCTACTTTTCAAAGAATTTCAAATGACTGACCTTGGACCACTGAAATATTATTTGGGTATGAGTATAAATCAAACAAGCGATTATATCTCTCTAGATCAGCATACCTATTTAGAGAATGTTTTATTAAAATTCAATATGAGTGATTGCAATTCTGCAAGTACTCCTATTGAAAATAAAATTGACCTTGAGCTTTTGAGCACTTGTGAAATTGATCCAAAATATGAAACTTTGTGTCGGAGTTTGATTGGGAGCTTGATGTATGCTATGCTCTGTACACGTCCTGATCTTTGCTATGCTGTTAGTCTGTTGAGTCGTTTTCAATCAAAGCCTAGTAAAGCTCTGTGGAAAATACTCAAACGTGTTTTGAGATATGTGAAAGGTACCATTGATTATAGATTGATTTACCATAAAAATGCAAATTTAAAATGTCCATTAATTTGTTACACTGATGCAAGTTTTGCAACGAACGATCTCAAAGCTCACTCTACTAGTGGAATTTTGATCAAAAGTTTTGGTACTCATTTAATTACTTGGTCATCTCGTCGCCAACCTAATGTTGCTCTAAGTACTATGTTGGCAGAATATTATGCATTATGTGAAGCAACAAGAGATATAATGTGGCTTCGCGAATTGTTCAATTTCTTAGGGGTAAATATTGAAAAGCCAACCATGATTTTTGAAGATAATAAAAGTTGCATTGATATTGCCAAAAATCCAGTAAATCATAAAGGTACAAGGCAAATGAGAACTAAATATTTCTTCGTAAGAGAAGAATTAGAAATTGGAACCATAATTTTACGAAAAATCGAATCTACTAATAATGAATCTGATATATTAACGAAACCATTACCAAAAGAAAGATTCAACTGTATACTAGAAAAATTACATTTAACCAAATTCAAATACTTTCCTAGATTTCGGTCATTATTTTCAAATTATAAGTCCTCCATCCCCCTTAATCTCTTTCCATAGGTGCGCTTGCAAATGTGCAAAAGCTGAGGATGTCAGGCCATCAGCATTTTTGAGAAAAAAATAATGAAAATGGTGTCATTTTGAGGATTTCCTTCCTTATACCTATTAAAAAACCAAAAGATGATATTTTAGATTTTTACGCGTATACTCTAGTTCGTGGTTTCCTGTGAATTTGCATTTATTTAATGCATGCGGGAATGAAGAAAAAAAATGACAAAAAATAATTCGATATTTTCATTTTTCGAAGTATTCTCAATTATAGAAGTCAATAAGCAGAAAGTTTATGCAGAAACTGACTTGCAATCAGCAAATAGCTGATGGCTTGTTTTATACAGTTCTCTTTCAAATTTTTGTTTTTTCTTGAATTTTTAAATTTTCTGTCCTCTTTAATTTGTTCGATTTATGTACTTCTCAATTTCTTTTGTTCGCTAATTTCATTTGTTGGACTTTAATTTTCAAATTTTTCTTCTTTTTTAATTTTGATAATTTTATTTAGGTTCAATTTTTATGAAAAAATATTACATTTGATAAAATTAAGCTAAAAACATGATTATCAATTATCATAAAAGTGAGGATTTTTGGAAATTTTTGACAAAAAAGCGAGCGTTTGATCATTTGAGCAAAATACTGAACTTTTTTGGCAATTTTTAGCAAAATAAAAATGCAAAAACTCTCTTGCAATCAGCGAATAGCTGATGAGTGACTTGTTTTTTTTTATAACAAGATATACTTTTTTTCCGGATTTTCATAAATTCAAGTTCAATTTTTAAGAAAAAGGATTGAATTTTATGAAACTCGATCCGATTCACGTCCTACTTTTGGTTTCCCAAATCAGTTGGCGGTGGTACTGAGCTCTTTTGCAACCCGATTTGCAGATTTTTCAGTTTTGGAAAAATTGTCATGAAAAAGATCGAAACGAAATTCAGACATCATTTCAATACAAAAGAATCCAACAATTTTCTATTATGGCTCTAAAATGTCTTAAAACTACTACTTACCAATTGTTTTGAAAGCTCAAAAGTAAGATATACTTACAGGGCTGAGATTCCTTAATCTCTACTGAAAAACGACTTGAGCCACCGAAAACAATACAAGACATGAGCAAAAACGTTTTGATGGTCAATGAAAAAAATCACAGGACAAGCCAGAACATTTGTGCTAATGAATGTAGAAAAAAATGACTTTTCAGCTCTTACTGACAAAGAAGCGAAAGTTCGTTTCAAGTTACTTGAAAACGATTCTCTCAAATGAGTCAATAGAATATCATTGCGAACGATTTCATGATATCATAATGAATCGTTCGCGAACGACTAAATCAGTAAAATCATTCCAATTTCCAAGCGATTTTTCACGCAATAAATTAGAAACTAAAAACTTCTCATGTCGTTCAAGAACGATTCGTTCAAAAAATTGTCATCGTTCGCGAACGATTTGACAATTTGATAATGAATCTTTCACGAACCACGAATATTTTCGCGAAAAATTCAAACAGGAAAAATGCTTCAAGTCGTTCGAGAACGATTCGTTTTCGCTCGAAGGAGTGCTGAACATCGTTCATGAACGATTTGATCATCTCGTCACGAATCGTTCGCGAACGTCTAATCCATTAATTTCTTTCATTTATGTGCTTTATTTGCTCAATTTTCATCATTACCATTGCTTTCACTTTTACATTGACTGCCAATCAGCGAATAGCGTTTCAAAGAAACCAATTGGAATCAGCGATTGAAATATTATTGGCTGTTTTCTTTTTGTTTTTGTTTAATTTGCATTTGAATGGCAAAATTAGTTTTTTAAGAAGTTTCAAAACATAGCCAAGTATTTTTAACCTACCTAATTAGTAATTTTATTCTCTTCGTATTGATTTTGTTTTCTAATTTGAAATAATTATATAAATCGGCTATATTTTTCTACGTATCAAAAAAGTGATGAATGAAATGAATTTTTAAATTGATATTGACGTTTGCGGTCATTTTATTATTCATGCCACGAAGGAGTTCTTGTTTGAAAGCAAAACAAAAAACAAAAAAATTGAACGCATTACACAATCAACTATTGCGCATGAACGCATTTAATGCATTCAATAGTCAGGAAGCAAATGCAAAACTCTCTTGCAATCAGCGATTAGCTGATGGCTTGTTTTTTTTTCTTGGTCGACGAATTAAATCTTATCTACTTACATATTTCAGATGAATCGTTCACGACTTCACGAACAATTTTTCGCTCAAGAAGTACGCATCGTTCGTGAACGATTCGACAATCTCTCAATTAATCATCCCTTCATTCACAAACAAATCAACTGAACTAAGTACCAATTCCATTTTCACAAAATTTTGAATTTTTGATCAATTTCCATTTTTTAAGATCATACCTCAAGTCGTTCGAGAACGATGTATTCAGCGCAGTACTCATCGTTCGTGAACGATTCAACAATCTCATAATGAATCGTTCATGAACCAAATCTTTTAATTAAAAAAATATCTCAAGTGTTCAAGAACGATTCTTTGAAAAAAATGTTCATCGAATATGAATTTTTATCGTTTTCGTGAGACTATATTATAGTTAATTTGCGAGTCGAATTGTTATAATTTTTATTTCAATGAAATGTGTGCATAAATTAAAAAACAAGAAGTTTTACTTACAATCGAAGCAATTCGACATTTTTTTTAATTGCATGTTGCCGATTTTGCTTTGAGTTTCAGTACCTAAATTTTTAAAAAAACTAAAATAAAACGTTTTATTTCCTATAAAACTTACAAAGGAGATACCTACCTATTCTAACTAGTCAGCCGCATTTAAAACTTTAATTAATTAATTTTCGTACGACATATGGGCTGGTATAGGAAGTGCGACGAGATTATCGTCATTAAGCAACGCAGATGTACCTGTTCGTTATAAACTTTTACCATTCTATTGCTGATTATGTTGACGACCAAGTTTCACGTTGTATTTCACCTGCTCGCGTTGTTATTCGCGCTGCAAGTGGTAAAATTTCGTTTTACGTCACGTGTTCTCCAAAAGTACGATTTAATTTTCAAACTCTCGGCTAATAGACTATGGCGTGGCTCTTCTTTCATCGAATTTCCATTCTCTCCTCCCCCCTCTTCACCCATCTTCCTCTTCTCGGCGGATTTCATTTCCCTCGAAATATAATATTTTTTAATCGATGAGAAAGCGAGAGAGGTGTTGGGCGACGTTATGATTCGATTCGACCAACTACGACAGAGACGACGACGAAGACGATAAAGATGGTATAAGAATTATCGCTTCGTCGAATTTATACTTACTCTACGAGAAACGTTTTTGATTTATTGTTTTCTTAATTAATTGCTGAAAAAACACCAGCGCGAAAGGATTGGGAAATTTTATAAGCGATGCGGACGACGTCAGACGACGGTTCGACGATAATTCATAGAAAGCTATAATATCTGCGAGGGGAAAAAAAGCGAAATTGGAATAAATTGTGAGAATAGGGTGGTTCCTTTGGTTGTGACGAAGGCGATAAAGCTGAATTTTGAAGGGTTACCTATAATGTGTAGTTTAGACGAGTGTGTTAGTTTTGGTGGTGTTTTGGCGATTTTTTTTTTCGTGTGTTGAGGGATTAATTTTGGTTGTTAGTCATTGAATAAAAATCATTAGAAGGTTGGAAAAGTAGAAAAATACTTACTTACTGAAATGAAATTTGTGCTATGTTTGTTCTAATCCTTCAATCCGCGATCTTGCTTTTCACTGGTTGTTTTTTATGTATGTACTTTATCTGCATTTAAAGGTACCTACCTACGTATAGGTACCGCGATTGATAATTCTAATAATATAATAAACTACTTAGTACAATGTACATCATCATTTATATTTTTCTGTTAATTTTCTAGCTTAAGATAGGTACCTTACCGATCAGATATCAATAGAAAACATTCGAATTGGGCCAAGTTAGCTGCTGAAATTATGCTGGCATCCTTTTTGCTTGAATAGTTTTTTTATGTAGCAAAACCCAGGCATAATACTGCTTCAAAATGCTTTGAGGAGCATTGTTCATTGCAAGTAGTGCAAGCCTAATTAGCTAATTGCTGGTAGGTTCAATGCCCCAGTGAATTAGCAAAGCATTAGTGTAGAGTAGGTACATATTACTGGAATTTATGTTGAACTAGCCAAGTTTCCATCACATGCCTTTAGATCAATCGAAATGTACTTACTGACTCGCCATTTCATCAGCTGCATCAGCAACTGAACATGTCTTTGTCTGACAGATATTGATGACTTTACACACAGGATCTAAGAGTTCTATCTGATTTTTCACTTTCTGTATGAATTTGTCATTAATCAGAAGTTGCTGGACAGAAATTGTTTCACAGTTTTCTTCAGCTTCTTGTCTTCATTCAGCATAACTTTTTTCATGTAAGGTAAATTATAAATGACACGCGAATAAGAATCTTTGATAAGAACATCGATTATCACCAGGAATAATCATTCTGCCACCACCTAACTTGACAGTTTTGTTTTCAAAATCGGTCTGCTTGAATTCTTTCACAATAGATAATACTTGTGTCTTACTTCAATATCAACTAGGTATATCCTTGGCTAGTAAATTTCCAGTGTGAGCTTTACAGGTACAATGCCCTGTGCAGCAATTTTTCGAACCCTGTACGTCCGAATTAGGAGGCCAAAAACCTAAATTTCGAGATTTTCTCGTTCATTTTTCAAAGTTGGTTGTTTCATGTACATTATATAGCCACTTCTTTCGAATTCGTTGTTCTATTTTTCATGTAAAAAAATCGAGTGTTCGTTTCACGAGACTTTATGAATAAAGAAAACTTACCAAAAATGCGCGGTCGTTTTTATGACAAACTTCCAAAAATGCGGTCCTTTTTATGATATACTCGTGGTTAACATCGATCATACAAGGCTTTTGAGACAATTTACCTGCTTTGATTTTTTTTCTCGTATCCGGTCGACATGCCTAAATTAACATGAAAAACTCAATCTAAATCTTAATCTAAATCTAAATCTATATACCCTTCCCCTGCCAGTACTCCAGGAATCTAACTGCTTCATCGTCAAGTGTCCCATTTAATTTTCCAGGATCGATTTTTCCTGATAATTCACACTCAAATAAGTGTCTGTCAGTCTGAACATCGCCGCATTCACACAGATCATCATCAGCCAACTGCCATCTATGAAGGTTGTCATTCCTTCAATTTTTGGCTTCCGGCTTTCTCTGCGCCTGTGTATTTCTTGAATGGCAATCACGTCTATGTTCAGGTTCTTGACCATTTCAGCTAGTATAACTTCCTTTGGCCCTGACAGGCCCTCTATATTTATGGACATGATCCTTAAGGGAGGTGTCCTCGTTGGCGGCCCTGAGAAGGGCCGTTTTAACCCGGGCGTAGGGTGCATGATCGACCGGTGATGGGATGATTGGCCAGTAGTTGAACTACTGTTTCCAGGGTGGGTACCTAGTTCATTGGAATTCATTGTTCTATTATTTATGAAAAAATTAAGTGACCATTTATCGTTATTATGTAGTTACTTAACAAATGAAGAAAACTTACCAAAAACGCATTTTGAATATTCAAAGATTCGGGGTGTTCTTGGTTGATCATTTTCTACTTACGTTGTCTGAGAGACTGTGACTTTCTTTCGTGACCGGACAATTAGCTTAACAGGTACACTCGATGATAACATTTGGTTCGTATACGTCATGCAGTTCTCTCAAATGGTCCATCGAGTTATCTCATTTATATTGATAGTTGGAGTAGGTATATGCTTCATCCTACGGAAAACAATCATAGTCATAAGACCAGGAATCCAGGAATGTTCAAAAATCGAAAACTTCTTTAAAATTTCAGTTCGATGAAACGAGCTTGTAATACCTATTTGAGTTAGGTAGGTAGGTACTTAATTTTGAAACAAAAATTTATTAAATTTATGCCCTTACTTTGATATGGGGTGTTTTTTCTATGGAGATTATTGAATAGAAAAATCAGCTTTTGAACAAAGGTCTCATATAACAGGAACATTTAAAATAAATTCTGTTAGAAGAAATTGCTTACCTACTTGCCTGAATAGATTTTTTCAAATTATTTTCTTCTATAAATAGGTAGTCGCAAGAAGTGTATTTTTTATTGGTTTGTAACCAACTTGTGGGAAGAGGGTGATTTGAGATTCTCAGTCGAACTAGGAGCTAGGACATTGCTATACTGAAATTCAAGGCTACTTACTTATCAAAAGATTTAATCTTGAAACTATTAGGGTAAGTTTGGACTTTCAGATCGCTTTTGTCGATTTCAAAAACAACTTATCAAGTATTTTCAAAACACAAATTTACCCAATAAAAATAAAGCGATTCGAGAACTTTTGATTGTCCATTAAAACCCTGAAAATGATCTCGGATTTTAATGACGATGACCTTATAATTATGTAGATAAACGCAGAAAATCTCAACTTTTGAAATTGAGACATTTTTTTCAAAACAGGTTGGTAGAGGCTAGAGCGAAAAAAAAACATGTTTTCGAAATTGTTCCCTCTTTGAGGACCCATATCTCTCTTTTATATGTAGGTATTGTAGGTATTAGGGTGAGTGATGAAAAAAAACTGAGCGGATTTTGGCCAAATTCAGCAAAGACTTTCATTTTGAGTTGAAAATCGCTCAAAAAAAATTTTAGCTTTGAAGGTGGTCCTGGAAAGGAGATATGAGCCCTCGAAAAGGATCAACTTTCTAAAAAAACTTGTGGTTTTTCAGCTCTAGCCCCTACTCGACCTGTTTTGGGGAAAATAGCGTTGTACATTACTCTGAATAAGTGAGCATTGCATTTTTTTTTTTTTTTAAAGAGTAATTATAATTACCTATATATTAGGTACCTAATCATTTTCAAAAAAATATAAAAATTCAAAGTTTTCAGTGAATATGAATGTCTGAAAGTTTAACGATCACTGGTAGGTACAATATTCTCAGCAGCTTATGATCTGCTATATCCAATTAAAGGCTATTTTTTTTAGTTTTCGTGTGGCTTTTCTTATGATTGTGTAGGGCTCGTAAATTCCTTTAATGTTATGTTTTTGCACGTTTTGAAAAACTCCTGTGTTCATTTCAATGACTTTACTTCTTCTAATCTGTGTTTATTGCAGATTTTCTGTACCTCGAGCTTAGTTTTTTGCAATAAAAATTCTATCCAATTTCGTAATGGTAATTGGCACGTAGACATTTGCTGATGTTTTCAATGTTTAGACAATTTTTGAGACAATTTACCTACTGTTGTTTATGAAAAAATCGAGTGTTCGTTTCATTTGAATTTACAAATAAAGAAAACTTACCTAGCTACCAAAAATGCGTTTGAAATTCTCTTAGGAGATTAGCGGTGGTTAATTGTTTCTTAGAGACCGTTGCTTCTTTCGCGACCTTATAATTAGCTTAATAGGTACAGGTACACTCGATGAAAACATTTGGTTCGGACACCTCAGTTTTTTAAATCGTTTATGGAGTTACCTCCTTTATACTGATATGGTGGGTATAGGTACGCTTCATCATCCTACGGGAAAATGTCATCTAGCCAGGAATGTTTGAAAATTTAAAATTTCTTTAAAATTTCAGTTCGATGAAATCGAGCACGTAATATTCTGAGTTAGCTACTTAAGCTACTCAATTTTGAAACGAAAATTTATTAAAATTCTCTCACTTTGATGGGGTGTTCTTTCAATGGAGATTGATAAATTGAAAAATTAACTCTTGAACAAAGGTCTCATAACAGGGATATTTTGAATGAAATTCTATTTGAAAAAATTACTTACTCGCCTCTGCCGGAATATTTTTTTTCAAATTATGTTTTTCGACAACTAGGTACAGTATAATTTGGAGGGTATTTTTTCGGATGAAAAATTTCAAAAAATCACCGACCCCTTCTTACCACTTGCGGGTCGAATTGACGTGGAATGACCCTCATTTATCAAAATCTTAGAGCTTTGATCATCGTCATCATAACCGGCGTTTCTTTTTGTCGTGTGTGTGAAGTAAGTTCATGATCAATTTTCATGTTGATTCAGTTCATTGACCTTATGAGAAATCGAGGGATGATGGCTTGGCTGGCTGGAAACAGTGATTGTGTGTACTTACGCCTACAAAATGGGTCAAAATTGTTAATTTATTCTGCTCAAGTGTTTCGCACGGACGAAACCAGAGAGCAGAGGGTACTGGCCTACTGGGATATGCCTAAGACCACTACCAATGAGTATGTAAATCCAACCCTTTACCATTTGGTAATAATGGGCGTGGTCGAGGTAAGTTTGGCTACCTAAGTACCTAGCCAAATTAGTGACTTGACCTGACCTCGTCGCAATCTAAAACAACAATAGTCGAGAATTGGCTTGGTGAATGTTTACTGTTATACTTACTTATATTTCAGGAGCTCAGGCCCTGGGTCAAAGTGGTTTTATTTAATGTTTAAAGTTAAAGAGTTAAGTGATTAATTAAAGTAAGTTTTATTCGTGTAATACTTGATAAAATGTGTAAATCAGATTTATGCAATAAAGCATGATTTATGGAAGTGCATATTGCGTTTGAGTATTCTTTGGTGTAAATATTGACTCGTTGTTGATTCCTACGAGATCCTAAGCAGGGGTTATTCAATTTAGAACAGCATAGGGGAACCCATTGTTTGGACTATCAACTCTTGGTGTGAATTCCCATTGGAGATAGTCTAATAGTGTCTCAATTTAGAGAATATCCAGGCCCAGGCATATTCCATAAGAATACGTCTATTTTACATTAATATTTTATCAAATGATGTTCTCGCACGTTTTGAAAAAATCCTATGCTCATTCAATGACTTCACTTCAGATCTGTATTTATTGCAGATTTTCTATACTTCGAGCTTATTTTTTTTTCATTGAAATTTTATATCCAATTTTATCATTGGGAGATGATGTTTTCAATTCTTAGGCGATTTTGAGGTTGTTTTGTGTACTTTCGAATTCATGTTTTTACTATTCATGAAAAAAAAATCGAGTGTTGGTTTTATGTAATTTTACGAATAAAGAAAACTAATTACCAAAAATTAATTTTGAAATTCTGAGTTGGAAGTGCTTGGACTTGTATTATGGTTTACATCGCTTTCTTGAGAGACCGTGGCTTCTCTCATGACCAGACAATTAGCTCAATAGATACACTCGATGACAAAATTTGGTTTGTATACTTACACTCGTGTTTTTAAAATGAAAATTTATTGAATGTATGCTCTTATCTTTCGTGGAGTGTTCTTCCTATGGAGATTAATAAATACAAAAATCAACTCGTGAACGAAAGTCTGATGATCAGGGACATTTTAAATAAAATTCTGTTTGAAAAAATTACTTACTCACTTGAATTTTATTCGGTATGAAATTAACATGCTTCCAAATTCGCGGTACTGTTCTGATTGAGAACTAAAATATAAACAGAAAAATCAACTCTCGAACAAAAGTCTCATAACAGTGGCATTTTAAATCGAATTCTATTTGAAAAATTACTTATTCACCTGAATTTTATTAGCTATGAAACAATAGGTCCCCTTGTAGGTTCACTATTTCAAGCATTATGATTCATCTGACTGTAGGACGATATCATTAAATTTTAGAGCCAAAATGGGCCCATGATTAAGGTTAATTATTCGTGAATTTATTAACAGAATACGAAAATATTATCAACTTACTATAGGTATAAGAATTTGCATATTTTCAGAAAAAATAATCAGTTGGTGAAGGGGTTTATTCTTCATTGTTTTCACTCCCAGGTATGACAATATTCTTGTTGCACTCATTGACACAGGGACTATAGATACTCAGTACTCGTGGTATTTTCGGTTATTGAGCAATTTTGAGGCAATGCGATAGCTGTTTTTGTTCTATCAAATTTCATATTTCCGCTTATTACTTTTCATTTGTTTTGTTGCTTTTTTTTGGATAATTCTTTTATTGAGTACTTATACTGCTTTTTCCCTCGCAACTTTACAAATTGAGAAAACTTACCAAATCATTGTTCACCTTGATCGAAATTTTACAAATATAATTTTTTTCCGGAGCTATGAAGGAGAAAATAATAACAAATCATATTTCTCTCTCATCAAAAAAAGTAAAGATGAAAAAAATTGAATGTTTATCGAAAAAAATTTGAAAATATGAGCTCCAGAAGCGCCTCTGGATAGGAGATATGGGTCCTCAAGGAGGGGGAATTTTTGAAAAATTCGTGGTTTTAGCCCCTAACCAACCCTTTTTCGGAAAAAATGCTACTGCTACCAAAATCCAAGACCACTTTTTTAGGGTTCTACTAGGCGGTTGAAAATTTTTGTAAATTGTCCATTTTTCGATAAATTCGTGTTTTCAAGGTTTTTTCTTCTCAAATTTTTTTAACCTATTATTCAGACCAAAACATGAAAGATTTTATTCCTGTAACTGGGGAAATATTTCGGAATACAGTGGTGCCAATAACTTTTTGGTCATTATTGCTTATTTCAAGAAATCTAGACAAATAGCCAACAATTTACCTTACACTTTTTTGAAATTGCGGTAAAGATGACCAAAAAATTGACACTATTGGATGTCAATATATTTCTCTAGTTTCAATAATGAGATCTTTCTATGTATGTTTAATCATAATTAATGCGAAATATTTGAGGAAAATTTTTTTCTCGAAAAACTGATTTATCCAAAAAGTGAGCAATTTGTAAATTTTTAATCGGTCAAGGGGACCTAAAAACTGGTCTTGGGTTTTGATGGCAACTGCGTTTGGTCGACGCAGAAGCGCAATTATGGGTACTATATTTTGGAACTGAATCATTTTTTAAAAACAAGCTGGAGTAGAGGCTAGAGTGCAAAAACCGTAACTTTTTCAAAAATGTTCAACATTTGAGGATCCATATCTCTCTTCCAAAAATAAGTATACTTTCTAAACTGATCATTTTTCAAAAAAAGAATGCTTACCTATTATTAGATATCAATTGTTTTCAAATAATAATAGTACATCTTGAGTTGATCGGCGAATATAAGATACTATAGTCTTAGAATTTGAGATTACGCAGCGACTAGCGAGAACGACGATATTCGCGTATATTTTCGATTATGTTCTTTATTTTTGATTGAACTTCGAACGTCGATATGTTTATTGGTCAAGTTTGTCTTCTTTGAACTTTTCAGCGACAATCATAAGAACATTCGATTGAATTTTTAAATGGATTTCAAGATTAGGTAACTCGTTTTGGAATTCTATTTTGTTGATTTGAAATATTTTTTAATTTACAATAATTACCATCAATTACCTACTGAAAGGATAAAATCTATGTGGTTTGATAAAATTAGTTTTAAAAAATTGCCCCTTACCGTTCTCAGTGGTGCAGTATCAAAGACGCCACATTTTCGTGTCTTTTCCGCTTTAGCCCATACACAACCTGTTTTTGGAAAAAATGTTACTGCCATCAAAATCCAAGATACCTTCTTTAGGGTTCTACTGAAAGGTTGAAAATTTTCGTAAGTTGCCCATTTTTCGATGAATTCGAATACTAAAGTGTTTTCTCCTCAAATCTTTCTTATATACCTACTTATCCAAGTAGTAATTGGGCCAAAACATGAAAGATTTTATTCCTGAAACTGGGGGAATATTTTGGAGTAAAGTATGCCAATACTCTTTGCGGTAAAAGACAACGCCAAAAATTTATCAAATTTTCACAGTTTTTTGGTGATTTTTGAGACAATTTACCTACTTTGTTGTTTCATGTAACTTGGCTAGTTCATTCGAATGAAAAAATTGAGTGTTCGTTTCACTTGACTTTACGATTAAAGAAAACTTACCTACCAAAAATGCGTTTTGAAATAAATTCTGTTAGGTCGTTGTTCACTGTATGCTTTCCACGTTGTTTTTAGAGACCATAGCTTCTTTCATAACCTGATAATTATAGCTCAATATAGGTACACCCCATGACAATATTTGGTTCGTATAGTACTTCAGTTCTTTTAAATCATTCATCGAGTTACCTCCTCTACATTGATATGTATAGTTAGAGCTGGTATGCTTCATCTTATGGAAAGCAGTCATCAGACCAGGAATGTTCAAAAATTGAAAGTTTCTTTAAAATAATTTCAGTTCGATGAAGTGAGCACGTATAGGTAAGTGAATAATACGCTGAGTCACTTCTTTTTTCAAACTAAAATTTATTATTTGTAAAATTCATGCTCTCACTTTGATATGGACATTTTAAATCAAATTCTTTTAGGAAAAATTACTTACTCGCCTTGTAAAATTCGAATTGAGGGCAGGTGTTGTAGTCAGCAATTCAAACTTCTTATAATTTTATTATACTCCTTTTTTCGTTCTGTTTTAGCCTTCACCAACCCGTTTTCGGAAAAAATGGTTTACTGTCACTGGAATCCAAGACCACTTTTTTAGAGTTCTGTACTGAGCGGTTGAAAATTGTTGTAAATTGCTCATTTTTCGATGAATTCGTGTTTTCAAGGTTTTTTCTGCTCAAATTTTTCTTACTTACTAGTGAGGCCAAAACATTATTCCTGAGATGGGAGAAATATTTTAAAATGCAGTAGTGTCAACTTTTTGGTCATTATTGCTTATTTCAGAAAACCAAGGCCAATAGCCAAAAATATACCAAATTTTTACACTTCTTTGAAATTCGGAAAGATGACCAAAAAAATCAACATTATTAGGTGTTAAAATATTTCTCTATTTTCAGAAATGAGATCATTCTATGTTTAAACATAATTAATGCGAATTGAGTAGACAAATTTTTGAAACAAGAATTTATATTCCAAGAAATGACCAATTTGCTAATTTTCAACCGGTCAAAGAGACCCAAAAATTGGTCTTGGGGTTTGATGGCAATGGCTTTGGTCGATACAGAATCTCAAGTAGGGGCTACTGTCTTTGAAACTGGGTGATTTTTTCTAAAACAGAGCTTGAGTAGAAAAGGTTGGAGCGAAAAAACTACAACTTTTTCAAAAATGTTCCACATTTGAGGTTCCTTATCTTCCTTCCAAGAATACCTTCGGATTTTTTGAAGAAACATTAAAAGCATAAATGGCATTAAAGCAGCCAATAAGCAAAAAGTAAATGCAAAAACTCTCTTGCAATCAGTGAATAATCAGGGTAGATTTTGAATACACAGGTATAAAAACATCATATAGTTGGTTCTAAAAAGCGAACGGTTTTCAAGGCGCTTTTTGAAAATCTCCAATTTATAAAATACAGCTGGATGCTCCAGAACGACTTAAAACCACTATATAGCAATCGACTCAGCATTGGATGAGGAGTCAAAAATGATGAACTCAAGTTTGGCAAATTCCAATATGTAGCGGAAAAATTTCCTCTCGAGAAGTACATATATTGAAAAAAAAATCGAGATCATTTCGTTTGATAAGTATCATCTTCTAATCGCACAAAGACCACAAGAGCCTTCAATTCTTTAAAAAAGAACACAAATCATGAGACGTAGAACATGGTCACAATATGGTCTGTGTTTGTTAATTAATATGCCAAAGTGAAAGAAAAAAAAACACCGAAAAATCATCATTTTTGGTCTAAATGAAGAAGAAAAACAGCTGAAATTTCAGTCGAACCACTTTTTTGGCCATTTTTTCATTTTTGACAAAAATATTCCTTGATAACTTTCGATAAAATGAGAGCTCTTGCGTGATCACAAGATATTGATCGATCGGGATGATCTTTTTTTCATTTTAGTAATGCTCTACAAGAGGCAGCTTTTCGGCGGTATTGGAACTCGCAGATGTTCATTTTTGTCATTTTTAATGCACCTTACTCAGCAAAGCAACTCAAATCCCTTATTTAAAACAAAATAATCTCCAGGAATTGGGAGATGTTGTCTTGCTTTGGTGATAAAATGTACATCCTTCAGAAGATTGATCCATGGTATTTACTTGCATCCGTCAAAGGTGATATTTTGCGGAATAACATTGGTCTCTTCCATTAACTATTCAGTTTACAATCTTAATATAAGCATATTAACCTAGATCTGTTTCAGTTCATGTTTTCAATGTTTTTTTAATCGGATTTTTAAATCTGGTTCAAAAAGGCAAATCTACTATATTGATATTGAGATATGATAATTTCGAAATGATTTTAACTCTTCTAATCAACTTTGTATTTTTTCGTTTTACAGGTGAGTAAGAATTTTTCTCGTTGAATTAAGCAACTGCCCAAAAGTATGCGGCTGGGTAAGTTATTTTTCAGCTTGAAGTGTAATTTCGTCGCTTTTTCGAGGTAAAGTAAGTACCACGATTTCTACTGGCGAGTGGAATTTTCCGAACTATATTTTGGGGCCCCTTCATATCCCTTTGCTTTCCCTATATGGGTTCCAAGAACTCATCCCCATTATCTCCATGTACATATGTAGAATGCAGATTACAGATTGTAAAGCTTTTCGGCGATATTGGAACTCGCAGATGTTCACTATTGTCATTTTTTGCGCACCTTACCCAGCAAAACAACTCTAACGCTTGCGATAATAAACGTCTCGTTTACTTGTGTAGAAAACTAGGTTTAAAATGAGTCATCTTTATTGGCTCTTTGCTACTCGTATTTCCATTAGAATACAGTATGTATTTCATTTTTAACCTTCATGTTTATGTGTAGAAGAGTTCTACAGATATTCCTTATCGTTATGTTTATACTGGGTTTGGTTAGTTTTAAATTTTTCGTGTCTGGAGTTCGAATTGAGGGCAGGTGTTGTATTCAGCAATTCAAACTTCTGAGAATTTTATTATAGGTACTCCTAGACTAGACTATAGAATCGTCATCCACGAAAGACGTATTGTTTTAATATTGGAGTGGTGGCTATATCGACTATCTAACTCTTTGATACTCTTTTTAATCGTTCGTACTCGTACTTCTCGTACCTTTAGTTTAAAAAAAAATTTGCTACTGGCATCTTCGTTTTTTTTTCAATATTTCAACACATAGATAACTTTACAGTAAATTAAAAATTCGTACTTCGACTAGGCGTCTCTGTAGTCTCAGGTTGATGCGATTTAATAATATGATAATTGTCAAATCGAATATTCCACGAGCTGGTACCTGGAATCTCCAAGTCCAAGATAATATATGAAAAGTGATCGTCGTCCGAATCTTATCCGTAAGCATTGGTTTTCATCTCTGTTTTTCTAAGCATTGTTCCCAATGACGAAAAATGGTACTCGTAGGTATACGATACTTGGTATTTTAATGAATTTAACTTCTATTTAGAAGTATGACCAGTTCACCACCACACCACCTTTTCACTATACGGTGTTGGTATCCCGCAAAATAGCACGTACAATACAGTAGGTACTTACCTACTATTAACCCTCGAGAACTGACATCACTGAGGAAACCTCCGGGCGCTGACTTCACTGAGGAAACCTCCGGGTCCATGTCAGCACCCGGAGGTTTCCTCAGTGATGTCAGTATTTTAATTAAACTTGTTAACTTAACATAACCCGGAGGTTTCCTCAGTGATGTCAGTACATTAATTTTACGTGCTGACATAACTGAGGAAACCTCCGGGTTTGACCCGGAGGTTTCCTCAGCGATGTCAGTATAAAAATAAGTCATCGCTTAAGGGTTTAATGACAGCATACAAATAATCACACGCGAATTTTAGGTATACAAACTTCTAGGTACCTACATAGAAGTATTGCTTTACTTATGGTCGAACAAAATTACACGAGTTCCTTACCACAACAAATCTATACTTTTCTCCACTAGCAGCGTCAATCGAATTATGATTTATATTTTATATTTGAGGAGCCCGCTTAAGGATCTATTGCACCCCCCCCCCCCCGTCGATCCTCTGGGACAACTTTTTTCTTGAAGGGGGGAGTCCTAAGGAACACTTCTAGCCCTTGTACTAAAAAAAAAAGGTGGCCCTTCTTACAAAATGGTGGCCATTTTGATTGGCAGGTTGACCAAAATCGCAGATTTTGCGTTCCAACATGGGACTTGCACGAAATTTTTTGAACCTTGCAAAGGTAGATCGAAAGATTAGGCAAAAATTTATCAACTGTCAAAATTTCAAGTGCTAAAGTGCGTTTTTCGATTTTTGGTGAATTTTTGAAAATCAAATTTCAGCCAAAAATGAGGGAAAAAGTCAAAATTTTACCAAATTGTTCAAGAAATCTGAAATTTAGGATATACCCTATTTTCGACATATGCCAAATCAATTGGAAACTGTTTCAAACCGTTTTGAGCAGTGCTGGAGCCTCCAGCAGATTTTTGAAACTCGAAATTCCCACAAAATTTCATCAAATGGTGTTGTATGACCGAAATTTACTCTGCAAACTAATTTCAATACACTACGAAGTCAACTGCCATGCCGGGGGAATTCAAGTCGTTTTGGAGCCTCTAGCGATTTTTTGAAAATTACTGGAGCCTTCAGCAGATTTTTGAAACTTGAAATTTCTTCAAAATTTCATCGAATACAGATGGAAAGCTGAAAATTTACTCTACACTCTAATTTAATCACCCTCTGAAGATGATTTCAGGCGGATTCAAGTCATTTTGGAGCCTCCAGCGACTTTTTGAAAATTACTGGAGCCTCTAGTAAATTTTTGAAACTTGAAATTTCTTCAAAATTTCATCGAATGGAGATGGAAAGCTGAAATTTACTCTACACTCCAATTTTAACACCTTCTGAAGATGATTTCAGGTGGATTCAAGTCATTTTGGAGCCTCCAGCGACTTTTTGAAAATTACTGGAGCCTCTAGTTGGACAAAATTTTTCAAACCGTACGAAAGTAGATCGAAATATTAGGCAAAAATTTATCACCTGTCAAAATTTCAAGCAATAAAGTGCGTTTTTCGATTTTTGGTGAATTTTTGAAAATCAAATTCCGACCAAAAATGAAGGAAAAATCAAAATTTTACCAAGTTGACCAAAAAAAGCGGAAATTTGAGATATACCCTATTTGCGACACGCCAAATCGATTGGAAACGGTTCCAAACCATTTAGAGCAGTTCTGGAGCCTCCAGCAGATTTTTGAAACTCGAAATTCCCACAAAATTTCATCAAATGGTGTTGTATGACCGAAATTTACTCTGCAAACTAATTTCAATACACTACGAAGTCAACTGCCATGCCGGGGGAATTCAAGTCGTTTTGGAGCCTCTAGCGATTTTTTGAAAATTACTGGAGCCTTCAGCAGATTTTTGAAACTTGAAATTTCTTCAAAATTTCATCGAATACAGATGGAAAGCTGAAAATTTACTCTACACTCTAATTTAATCACCCTCTGAAGATGATTTCAGGCGGATTCAAGTCATTTTGGAGCCTCCAGCGACTTTTTGAAAATTACTGGAGCCTCTAGTAAATTTTTGAAACTTGAAATTTCTTCAAAATTTCATCGAATGGAGATGGAAAGCTGAAATTTACTCTACACTCCAATTTTAACACCTTCTGAAGATGATTTCAGGTGGATTCAAGTCATTTTGGAGCCTCCAGCGACTTTTTGAAAATTACTGGAGCCTCTAGTTGGACAAAATTTTTCAAACCGTACGAAAGTAGATCGAAATATTAGGCAAAAATTTATCACCTGTCAAAATTTCAAGCAATAAAGTGCGTTTTTCGATTTTTGGTGAATTTTTGAAAATCAAATTCCGACCAAAAATGAAGGAAAAATCAAAATTTTACCAAGTTGACCAAAAAAAGCGGAAATTTGAGATATACCCTATTTGCGACACGCCAAATCGATTGGAAACGGTTCCAAACCATTTAGAGCAGTTCTGGAGCCTCCAGCAGATTTTTGAAACTTGAAATTTCCACAAAATTTTGAAGTTAGAAAGCCGAAATTCGTTCTGCAAACTAATTTCAATACGCTACTAAGTACTGCAGTTGAATTTCAAGTCGTTTTGGAGCCTCCAGCGACTTTCTGACAATTACTGGAGCCTCCAGCAGATTTCTGAAACTTTAAATTTTCATAAAATTTCGTCAAATGGCGATGGAAAGCTGATATTTACTCTACATTCCAATTTTAACACCCTCTGAAGACGACTTCAGGTGGGTTCAAGTCATTTTGGAGCCTCCAGCGACTTTTTGAAAATTACTGGAGCCTCTAGAAAATTTTTGAAACGTGAAATTTCCCCATCATTTTACCAAATGGGGTTGGCAAGCTGAAATTTACTTTGCAAACTAATTTCAATGCGATATGAAGTCAAGTACATGGTGGTTTCAAACAATTTTGAAGCTTCCAGCTACTTTTTGGAAATTTTAATTTCCCAAAAAATGCCATACGACCTTTCAAAAAGTCGCTGGAGGCTCCAAAACGACTTGAAATCCACCAGCAGTCGACTTCGTAGCGTATTGAAAATAGTTTGCAGAATGAATTTCGACTTTCCATCTCCGTTTGATGAAATTTTGGGGAAATTTCAAGTTTCGAAAATCTGCTGGAGGCTCCAGTAATTTTCAAAAAGTCGCTGGAGGCTCCAAGACGACTTGAAATCCCCCTGCAGTTGACTTCGTAGCGTATTGAAATTAGTTTGCAGAGTAAATTTCGGCTTTCCAACTCCGTTTGATAAAACTTTGGGGGAATTTCGAGTTTCAAAAATCTGCTGGAGCCTCCAGAACGGCTCAAATCGGTTTGAAACAGTTTTCAATCGATTTGGCATGTTGAAAATAGGGAATATCCCAAATTTCAGCTTTCTTGAACAATTTGGTAAAATTTTGATTTTTTTCTCTCATTTTTGGCTGAAATTTGATTTTCAAAAATTCACCAAAAATCGAAAAAGGTACTTTACGGCTCCAGAACTGCTCAAAACGGTTTGAAACAGTATCCAATCGATTTGGCATATCGAAAATAGGGTATATCCCAAATTTCAGCTTTCTTGAACAATTTAGTAAAATTTTGAATTTTCCCCTCATTTTTGGCTCAGATTTGATTTTCAAAAATTCGCCAAAAATCGAAAAACGCACTTTAGCTCTTGAAATTGTGACACGTGATAAATTTTTGCCTGATCTTTCGATCTACCTTTGTATGGTTCAAAAAACAAATCTATACGTTTCTCCACTACATTACATCACTCAACGACTGGGCAATACCACTCACTCGTCATTCAGTCGTGAATTTTTTGCGTCGAATCTGCTGGTTCCAGGAATTCATTCTTCTACACATCTCTCCAACCGTCTAACGTGATGATCAAGGTGGTGCGTTATCGGTTATATTGATCACATATCCGAACATTTTACTCTAGAAGCGAGCAATCTCGTTCACTTGTTCGGAACGTATTAGTAGGTAATTGCAATTGCATTGAAAAAGGCCAAAAAGGGACTTCAACTTTACTAATTTATTAATTTATTTTCGAAATTTTCTTTTTTTCAAGAAACACTCAATACTTTGAATTTTATGATAGTACACATAATTGGACTTAATTAGCAACCAAAACAACTGAACTACGTACTGCATGATTCACTTCCGAAATTCGGAGTTCGTTCGCCGATGTTTCAAAAGACATTCAACGATGTGCTAAATCTGACCACCTGCCATGGCTGCCATCATCATTATGTTTTCTACTTTCATCGTTGACATATGGTCAAGTTTTAGCAGTCTAACGTACACGCAGTGATTAAAGAATATTACGAATATTCTTCGTGTGTAATTAGCAGTGCGGTTTAAACCATTTAGTATCATTTCTTAATTGTAATCGAGTTGAAAATTCGTATCACCGGTTAGCTAGTACGATTTATCGAGTTAAACCGAATTTCGCGTTGCCTAGTGTATTAAAAACTTCATCTTTTTTTTTGAAATTTTGTGCGCGATTAATCAAAGCCAAGGCCCCGAGGGTACTGTGCGTGTAATATTCCATAATTTTACTGATACCAGTTTGAATTCAGTTTTCGTCGTGACGTGTTCTGAAACCTATAATATCGTCAAAACCGAGTCGTCGACGAGACCACCTCCCACGTGTACACAGTTTCGGTATAAAGAATTCAAAATTTAATTAAAACGGTACGATTCGAATAAACCTCCAGCAGCTATGAGCGAGGTAAAGGTAATTCTATGCGACCAGTGTGAAAAACCGCTATTTTCCAACACCAGGCCCGATCAACAAACCCCTGATATCTTTGTGGTAACACCATGCCGGCATTGCTTTCATAAAGAATGTATTCGCAGATCCATACTCGAGTCAGGTGACTTGGACTTCAACGGAAAACAGTGTAAATTCTGCCCTCGGAAAAATTGTAAGATTCCAATACTTTATTCTCAACTATTTGACGTATACCCGAACCTGAAAACGATCAAAGTCGGCGTGTCGAACGACCCTGTGTTCATGGAGAAGCTCAAATCAGCTCAAACAACGGTAGCTCAACAGGAGTCGAAAATTAACACTCTTAACAGATCGGTAGTAAAATTACGTAGCCGAATTGTAGAATTGGAACACGAACTGAAAAATTTAAAGGTCATCAACCACCCCTCGAAAAGTGATTACGTGACACGAGAGCAACTGCAGAAAGCTTTAGAGGGTGTAGCACCGAAACTTCCTGAGGAAAAGAAACCAACGATTCAAGATCGACTCGGATCAAGGAACCAGCAAACAACCGATGAGAAACATAATGCTTTCAAGCAGAACCTGCCTCCAGTTAGCCGATCCGCAATCATGGAAAATCCCATTCAGCTACCTAGAGCGTTCTCGGGAAGACATCCACCACTATTGCGTAAAACGATGCCTGGATTCGATCCGACGAAAGCAAAGCCACCAGCACTAGCAGAAAAGGAAACCTCAGCGAAAGAATTTCAATTTAAAACACCTCCGGCCAAAACTCAATCACTTCAACCAGCCACCAAACCTTCGTCGAATACTACTGCTCCTCAACAACAGTCACCAATTATAGGTAATGGCTCAAATTTGAAAGAATGCTCAAAAATGGCAGTGGATGAACCCGAAACTCCGGCACACGTCAAAATTAAAAAACGTAAAAACCCAAAATCAGAACAGACAAAAAACCACCAACGATTCTTTAAACAATACGGCATCGACTCGTCGAAATTAAAGCCATTTTGGCCGCTCAATTCGTATCCACTGCAATTCACCTCGTTCGGAATTTTCTCCAGCCAGGGATACATACATATTGCTGTTGGAGCTCGAGATATCATCATGATCGGTGACGGATTCATTTACGGTATGGTGCACTACATATTAGAATTCAAGCAGTACCGGACTGATTTACATCCGGAATTATACCGACGTGACCTGAGCATCGCCCATCTCATCGATACCTTGAATGGCATGTATGCTCTGCCTCCCAGACTGATGATCTCGATCGGAACCTGGGACGCGAGGAATGGAATGCAGGCTCCAGAATTCTACGACCAGTTCACCACACTGATTCGAATTCTACGCAATAAATACGTAAGTGAAGTTACAATAATACCAATTATCCGATACGCGAATCAAAACCCATTGGAGGTAGCTGTAACTGAGTCCACGTTCAGGGTAAACTGGTCCACACTGCTTCGAGGAGATTACCGGATATTAAACCTACAGCCTTACTTTGAGGGAATCGAGCCACTGTTGGACGAATTTGGGCCTATGTACGATTTGGCTAATTTTGAACCGGTTGTACTAGCTATCCGAGATCAATTTATCCCCCTTGTGCCCGCAGATGACCAACTGACAGACAATGATCGACGTAACGACGACATCGAGGTAGTCAGCATCGACTCGGACGACGATCAGTCCGAAGCTTCGCAAAAAATAAGCAATTTTTCGGTAAAAAGACAAAGAGATATGCGAGCCTTCGATAATAGTACATCAGCAACAATCAATACTCCGCCATCGTCATCAGGATCAGGACCCAGTACGTCGTCAAGTTGGGCAGAATCATCGCAACGCAGATCATCACCGATCAAAGATTCGCCTGATTCGCCTGACTCGCCAATGGATACCGAAATGCCTGCCAACTCGCAGGAAACTGAAACGAGTGCGCCCGACACAAAGACCGAAGCTAAGACATCATCATAAGTGATTTCAGTACCAGGTGGCACTGTCATAATATCTGCGAAAACTCTGCCACTCCGAAAAAATCGACATCAGAGTCGACACTCGAGGAATTTTTTTCGAAATTCATAACCAAAATTCTTGAAGAAAAAATGCTCTGACTGCTTTTTCAGCGTTTTGAATTTTATTTCTCCCAATTTGGTAGTTTTTCTTTTGAAATATTTCTAATTTTGTCTCAATTTTGACAAGTATTACTCATTCATTATTTTTGAATTTCTCGTTACTTTTTAGTGCATTTTTGCTGAATTTCATCACCTCTAGTTCTTGTGCTTTTTTCATTCATGAAAAAAAAATCGAGTGTTTTATGTAATTTTACGAATAAAGAAAACTTACCAAAAATAAATTTTGAAATTCTGTGTTGGAAGTCTGTATGTGTGGACTGTGGATATGGATTATGGTTTACATCGCTGTTTTGAGAGACCGTGGCTTCTCTTTTCAAAAAATATAGGTATAAAACTTATAATACTGGGTGTTAGGGCTGGCAAATTCATTAACGATGTTTTTGCATATTTTGAAAAACTTTATGTTCATTTTAATGACTTCACTTCAGATCTATATTTACTGCAGATTTTCTAAATCTCGAGCTTATTTTTTTCAAAAAAATGTTAGGTATATCCAATTTTATCATTGGTGGATGATGTTTTCAATTCTTAGTCGATTTTGAGATAATTCACATAGGTACTTTGTTGTTTTGTGTACTTTCGAATTCATTGTTTTATTCATGAAAAAAATCGAGTGTTCGTTTCACGTGACTTTACGAATGAAGAAAACTTACCGAAAATGCGTTTTGAAATTCTGAGTTTTATTGACGGACTGGGAGTACATAGCTTACACATTTTCTGTCTTGAGAGATCGTGACTTCTCTCGTGACCTGACAATTAGCTTAATACTAGGAACACTCGAAGACAATATTTGGTTCTTATATGTACCTACTTACATTCGCGTTTCTAGGAAAAAGTCATCAGACAAGGAATGTTTAAAAATTGAAAATTTCTTAAAAATTTCAAATCGATGAAACTAGAGCACGTAATATTTTTAGTTACTTGATTTTGAAATGAAAATTTATTTAATTTATGCTCTCATCTATCATAATCAACTTATGAACGAAAGTCTCATAATCATGGGACATTTTAAATCAAATCCTGTTCAAAAAAATTACTTACACGTCAGAATTGTATTAGGTATGAAATTAATGTAGTTGGAATCCGCAGTTATGTATATCAATAGAAAAATCAACTCGTGAACAAAAGTATCATAATCAAAGACATTTTAAATCAAATTCTGTTTGAAAAAATTACTTGGTACTTACTTGAATTTTATTAGATATGAAATAATTTTGAATGTCGAGTTGCGGGGCTTTTTATATTGAGAACCAAAATATAGGTCCTCATCAAGTTACCTTTTGACTTCTTTCCCTTCATGAAAAATCAAGTTAAAAAAATTGATAAGCTGCAAACTTAAAAATTTTTTTGAAACATTTTTTCATTTTTTTCTTGCATCTACATTTTCGACTTTTTCAATTTTTCATTCGATAATGAAAAAAAAAAATTTTTGTCCTCTCTTTATCCACATTCAATTTCCTACAAAAGTGCGGCCATTTCATTTCATAATTCCGTCAGAATTGATTCCCGTGAACCAATTGATTTTTTTTTCAATTTTCACGTGACTTTCATGATGTTTATTTTGAAAAATTAATTACGATGTTCTTGTATGTTTTGAAGAAATCTTGTGTTACTTTCCATGGTTTAAACCTCGCCTGAATTTAAAGCAGATTTTCATGTACTATTGTCTAATTTTTTTTTCTTTTGATAAAATAATGTTCTCCTATTTCACAATTTGGACGGGCATGAGCTAATGTTTTCAATTTGAGTCATTTTGGTATGTAAAATGTTAATTTGTTGTTTCGGTTTCTTCAAATGCACTGTTCTATTGCATATATTCATTTTAAAAAAGTATTGTACTTTCAACGGTGACTTTACAAACGAAGAAAATTTACCTAGAACGAAAACCAAAATCAAACTTTTTTTGAATGAACCCCGCATGCGTAAGACTTCTGGAAAACCTGGAAAAGTAAGAATTTCGGCCGTCTGGAAAAGTCAGGGAATTCTAGAAATTTTGAGCAATTTTCCCTCAAAAGTCAGGGAATTTTTTGAAAATGTTCATCTGTAATTTTTCAGTAATTTTAGTTGTTTTATTGTAAGTATTTATTTTGGGAAAAATTTCCCTCGCGTCGCGTCGCTCGAGTAATTTCGTTAAGTTCGGGCTTGGAACTGAACGTATCGAAAACCGTGATTTTTTTAATGCGAAGGAGGGGTAAATTTGATAATACGGTATTTTTGTTTTGAAAAGAAAAGTCTGGAAAATTGAAAAATTGGTGTGGAAAACCTGGAAAAGTCAGGGGAGAACATTTCCAGAAATAAATAGATATCCGTTTATTGAAGGTCAACAATTCTTTCTTGCTTGGAGATCAATGATCATATTCCTCTGATTGTGGGGCGATGGAATTATTTATTTTACAGCCAAAATGGGCCCAGGTCAAATTTCCTTGTTGACTTCCTGCCTTTCTTAACATGGAAGTTTGGCAACAGTATGTCATTCGTGAATTTCTAAACAAAAGAGGAAAATATTAGTAACTTACTATGCATTGCATATTTTCAGAAAATTTATTAATTCGGTACACAATTTTCAATCTGTTATAACGGCATCGCTCCTGGGGGGCGGAAGGAGGGGCAAACTAACAAATCTGTGATATTGAAATTTCAGTGTTATATGTTAGGAGAGAGAGGAATGTATTCATTATTGTTGTCGCTCCCTGGTGCGACAATACCTATTCTTGTTTGCATTGATTATACTGCGTGAAATTCGTACTTTTAGTATTTTTAGTTATTGAGCAATTCTAAGACGATGCAAGGGCGTTTTTTGTCCCTTCAAATTTGGTATTTCCGCTTATTACTTCATATATTCCTACCTATGTATATTTTTTGGTGGGAAAATCTTTCATCGAGTAATATTTGCGTTCTAGTTTCAAAAATGAGATCTTTCTATGTTTAAACATAATTAATGTGAAATATTTGAGAAGAAACTATTTTGGAAACACGAATTCATCCAAGAAATGAGCAATCAATAAATTTTCAATCGGTCAAGAGGACCCAAAAATTGGTCTTGGGTTTTAATGGCAATGAGCATGGTTGACGCAGAATCTCAAATATGGGCACTACATATCTTTTGGAACTGGGTCATTTTTTCTAAAACAGGTTGAGTAGAGGCTGGAGCAAAAAAAACACAACTTTTTCGAAAATGTTTCACATATTTGAGGATTCATATCTCCCTTCCAAGAATACTTTCAAAATTACTCATTTTCTTTTTTAAAAAAAAGAGAGAAAAAAGAAAGCTTAGGTACCCATAATGTATGTAGGTACTTTCGAATTCATTGTTCCATTATTCATGAAAAAAATTGAGTGTTCGTTTCACGTGACTTTACGAATAAAGAAAACTTACCGAAAATGCGTTTGAAATTGTGAGTTATTAAGGAGTGAAACGTTGTGTATGTGTACCTCTGTCTTGAGAGACCGTGGCTTCTCTCGTGACGTTACAATTAGCTTAATACTGTAGGTACACTCGATGACAATATTCGGTTTCTGAAGCTAACATTCGCGTTCCTAGGAAAAAGTCATCGGATGAGGAATGTTTAAAAATTGAAAATTCCTTTAAAATTTCTGCTCGATGAAACGAACTTTTTTTTCAATTTCCATGTGATTTTCATGATGTTCATTTGAAAAATTCATTACGATGTTCATTGTTCTTGTATGTTTTGAAGAAATCTTATACCTATGTTACATTCTATGGTTTAAACCTCTTCTGAATTTAAAACAGATTTTAATTTACTATCGTCTAATTTTTCTTCTTTCGATAAAATGTTCTCTAACTATTCCACAATTTGGACGGGCATGAACTAATGTTTTCAATTTTTGAGTTTTTTTGGTATCATACAATGTTAATTTGTTGTTTCGGTTCCTTCAAATGCACTGCTCTATTATATTCATTAAAAAAAAATTAGTGTACTTTTAACGTGACTTTACAAATGAAGAAAATTTACCTAGAACGAAAACCCAGTGATCGCAAATACACCATGCGGAGAGAAATGATGCTACCAGGATTGTAAATACACGACTGAAAACCTTGAAGTTTTAGCTTTAAAATGATATGTTTATGATTGTGGTATAAAAACTAAAAGTTGGTAAAATTTCGATTTGGAATGAGTGATAGGAATATCTCAGGTCACGAGTGTAAAAAGTGGGAACTTTCATGCATTGCTCGCTCTGGCGGCAGACTGGGTCACTTATTGAGCTTTACATGTGCTCAACTTGTAGTCTGAAGACTCAGAAACACGTCGGTGTACTCAACTTTTCTGTACGACATGTAGAAAAAAAATTTAGACAGACCTGAAGCGACCGAGAGAACATTCTTGTGAAAAAATTCAAATTCATCGCCATGACTTTTCATTCAGTAACTTTAACTTAATGTAATTTTTTTCCTACGATTTTACAAATTGAGAAAACTTACCAATTCTTGCTTAGAATATGAAAGCACAACTTACCTACTAGTTAGTTATTTATTATAAATCGATTGTAAAATCCAGTCGCTACTTACCCTTGCGGGTATTGCATGGTAGAGTGGAAAGGGAGGAGATTATGCAGAGCTGCTTGATAAACGTGACCGTATTGCTGTTCTTTGTCATCATAATGATCGGAAAATCCGGTCAATTGTTGCAAAAATTTACTGGGACCGGAACAGCCTGACCAAGATTGCAGCCAGAGCGGAGATGGAGCGTACTCATATTTATTTTAAAGCGGGCAAAATGTTCAAAATTCTACAACGGTTGAAAAATTCTCTTGACTGAGCACGTCACTCAGTTATTTGGCACGGTGATGTCGTGGGAAAATTCCAACCAATGTGCTTGACCTATAGACTTTTTTCATGCATCAAACTGTAGGTATACGGGTAGGTATAATTTATAAAAAATTTTAGCTTGAAAACTGTGAATCTCGTTGAAAAAAAAAAAAAATTGGCAAAAGGAAATTTTTTTTAGTTTTTGTGTGGCTTTTCTGATAATAGTGTAGGGCTGGTAATAAATTCATTCAATGATGTGTTTTTGCACGTTTTGAAAAAATCCTACGTTCATTTCAATGATGACTTCACTTCTGATTTGTGTTTAGTGCAGATTTTCTGTACCTGAAGCTTCATTTTTCCCAATGAAATCTTATAAAATTTTATCATGGTAGGTAGACATAATTGGCTGATGTTTTCCACTTTTAGATGATTTTTGAGACAATTTATCTACCTACTGTTGTTTCATGTAGCTGGTTCTTTCGAATGAAAAAATCGAGTGTTCGTTTCACTTGACTTTACAAATAAAAAAAACTTACCTACCGAAAATACGTTTTGAAATTCTTCGACAAGATGGCTTTGATTTGGACTCTTCAGTTTTTTCGAATGGTTCATCGAGTTCCTTTCTTCATATTGATGTTGAAGTAGGTATGCTTCATCCTATGGGAAACAGTCATCAGACCAGGAATGTTCAAAAATTGACAATTTCTTTAAAATTTCAGTTCAATGAAACGAGCCGGTAAATAATATTCTGAGTTACTTAATATTTAAACTAATGTTTTATTAAATTTATGCTCTCATTTTGATAGCGTGTTCTATCTAAGGACAATAATAAATAGAAAAATCAGCTCGTGAACAAAAGTCTCATATACCTAACAGCAACATTTAAAACAAATTCTTTCAGAAAAAATTCTTTACTTGCCTGAATAGATTTTTTCAAATTATTTTCTTTGTTTGAACGTTTTGTAAACATCTTTAAGATATAACATAATATAAATAGGTAGTCGCAATAAGTGTATTTTTTATTAGTTTGTAACCAATTTGTGGGAAGAGGGTGTATTTGAGATTCTGAGTCGAACTAGGACATTGCTACTGAAATTCAAGATTACTTACTGTAGGTATCAAAAGATCAAAAGATTTATTTTATGAATTTCTACAGATGTACTTGAGTCGATAATATCTTGGAATGCAGTATCGTTAACTTTCAGATCTCTTTTACCGATTTCAAAAACAACTTATTAAATATTTTCAAAACACAAATTTACTCAATAAAAATAAAGCGATTCGAAAATTTTTGATCGTCCGGTAGAACCCTGAAAAAATGGCTCGGATTTTAATGACAATGGTCTTATAGATCAACGCAGCAAATCTCAACTTTTGAAACTGGGCCATTTTTTCCAAGACAGGTTCGTAGGGGCTACAGCGAGAAAAAAACATGATGTTTTCGAAATTTTTTCCTCTTTGAGGATCCATAATCTCTTCTTCATGTATTAAGGTGAGTGATGAAAAGAAAACTACTGAGCGGATTCTCAACAAATTCAGAAAAGACCTTAATTTTGAGTTAAAAATCGCTGAGAAAAAATTGTAGCTTTGAAGGTGGTCCTGGAAAGGAGATACCTATGAGCACTCAAAGAGGATAAAATTTCTAAAAAAATTGTGATTTTTTCGCTCCAGCCGCTACTCAGCCTGTTCTTGAAAAAAATGGCATTATACATTTCTCTGAAGTTTCAAAAAAATATAAGAATCAAAAGTTCTCAGTGCATAAGAATGTTTGGAAATTAACGAACGCTGGTACAATATTCTCAGCAGCTTATGATCTGCTATTTCCAATTGAAGGCATTTTTTTCAGTTTTTGTGTGGCTTTTATGATATGCATAGGGCTGGTAAATTCATTATTGATGTGTTTTTGCACGTTTTGAAAAAATCCTATGTTCATTTCAATGACTTCAATGACTTCACTTCTGATCTGTGGTTTATTGCAAGTTTTCTGTACCTCTAGCTTAAGTTTTTCCAATAAAATGTTATCTATGTACTTTTATCGTGGTAGATAAGCTAGGTGGACATTGGATGATGTTTTCAATTTTTAGGTGATTTTCAGACAATTTACCTACTCTCTTTGTTTCATGTTGCTAGTTGTTTCGAATGAACAAATCGAATGTTCGTTTCACTTGACTTCACGAATAAAGAAAACTTACCTCAAGTTCAAATATTATGCATAGGTAACATGTTTCTCGCCTTCCAGCAGAAATGGGACGATTTAAAATTGAATTCTGTTAGAAAAAATTAGGTAGGTACTTACTCGCTTTAGGTGTTAGGCTACTCCATCTTTCTTGAGGTGGTATGATACCTCTCCCAGGTACAGCACTGCCGTTTCTACAATTTTCATGTAATAATTCATTTGTAATTTGGTTTTATTACAGTTCACTTCTCACTAGGTAGGTACGACATGAAATGATTGCTCTTCTCACGCTACTTTACGAATGAAGAAAATTTACCTAAAATTATAAAATGAACCAGAATTGTCTTTGATTATGTTCTCTAGTATATCTTTTGATTGAATTGCGATATGTTCAAGTTTGACTTCTTTGAACTTTTCAGTGACAATCATAGAACATTCTATTGCATGTTTTAATTTAGATTTCAAATCGACAATTTTTCGATTTTGTTTATAGATTAACTCGTTTTGAAGTTCTGTTTGCTGATTTAGACTAAAATTTTGTGATCATTTTCTAATTTAAAATAATCACCATCATATCCTGAAGGGATAAGATCTAGTTTGATAAAATTAGTTTAGAAAAATTGCCCCTCATCATTCTCAGAGGTGCAGTATCGAAGAGGGCAGATTTTCGAGAAAAAAATAGTGGCTTTTTCGCTCTAGCCCATACCCAATCCGTTTTTTTGGAAAAAATGCTACTGCCACAAAAATGTGATGGCTGCCTTTGTTCTTTCAAATTTCAAATTTCCGCTGATTACTTTTCATTATGTTTTGTTTTTTTTTAGGAGAATTCGCTTATTGAGTAGTGTTTGTTTTTTTCCTCACGATTTTACAAATTGACGAAACTTACCAAATCATTGTTTTTTGAGGTGTTGAAAGAGAATCTCATATTTTGGTTGTTTTGGGAATCTTCATTAAATTTATGCTTTCAACTTTCAATGGTCGGAACCTTGAGGTAGGTATTTGAACTTTAAGCAGATTTTTTCTCTTCCAATGAAATTTTCTCTCATTTCACAATGTAGAAGATGGACATGAACTATTGTATTCAATTTTTGAGTGATTTTGGTACAATTTTAATTCGTTGTTTCGGTTCCTTGAAATGCAGTAGGTACTCTGGTACTCCATTATATTCATTTTTAAAAAATGAGTGGTTTTTTCACGTGACTTTACAAATAAAGAAAATTTACCACTATTTTCATGTAGGTATGTATCTAGTAATTTTTCCACCTGTCTACCAGTTTCATTATCGGGTTTACTTCTCACTATATAGATACTTCGGTACAACATAAAATGAGTGGTCTTTAGCCAAAAGTTTACCAAATTTTTATAGTTTTTTGGAATTTGAAATGATGACCAAACAATTGACACTATTGGATGTCGAAATATTTCCCTAGCTTCAGAAATGAGATCTTTCTGTGTTTAAACGTACCTACATATTAATGCGAAATAACTATTTGAGAAGAAAATTTTTTCGAAAAACTGATTTATCCAAGAAATGAAGAAATGAGCATTTGCAAATTTTCAACTGGTCGAGGTGACTCAAAAATAGGTCCTCGGTTTTGATGGCAATGGGCTCGCCGGTCAACGCAGAATCTCAAATATGGGTACATTGGGTACTATTTTTTGGAACTGGGCCTTTTTTAAAATCAGGCTGAATATTATTGCCTTGTGTAATTTCGAATTCATTGTTCTATTATTCATGAAAAAAATCGAGCGTTCGTTTCACGTGACTTTACGGATAAAGGAAACTTACCAAAAATACGTTTTGAAATTCGGAGTTCTGGCCAAATTGGAGGATAGTTATGCGTTCATCTTTCATGGAGTGTTCTTCCTATGGAGACTAATAAATAGAAAAATCAACTCGTGAACGAAAGGCTCATGATGAAGGACGTTTTAAATCTAATCCTGCTTGAAAAAATTACCTACATACCTGAATTATACATATTAGTGTATGAAATGTGAAATGTCAATTCCCCGGAGTTTTGTGATTGAGAACCGCAATATTCATAAGTTACATGGAAAAGTCAACTCGGGAACAAAAGTCTCACAACAGGGACATTTTAAATCAAATTGAAAAAAATTACTTACTCATTTGAATTTTATTAGGTATGAATATGTGACGCAACGGGACAAAATCGACCTTCGGACCTAAAAAATTATTTTTCACTTTTTGACGGATTTTCGGTACTCGGACATTCAAAAATCATTTAAAACCACCCAGAAGTCCCTATGATTTGCATAGCTCCAAATACATGGTAATCCAGTCAGAAGTGTGCTCATTTTTTTGATTTTTTTTATGTTTTTTTATTTTTTCATTATTTCAACTTTTAAATCGATCTGGAGGCGAAACAAAGCGTTCTACGAGAAAAATACATCGATCAAAGTTGTAGAGAATTAAATTTCCAAAAACCTATAAGAGGTTTATTTTTCTCCTAAATGCATAGTTTTTCTGTTTTTCTCAAAAAACAAAAACCTCATGATGATTACCATAAAATTTCTGTTTTTTGAGAAAAACAGAAAAACTATGCATTTAGGAGAAAAATAAACCTCTTACAGGTTTTTGGAAATTTAATTCTCTACAACTTTGCTCGATGTATTTTTCTCGTAGAACGCTTTGTTTCGCCTCCAGATCGATTTCAAAATTGAAATAATGAAAAAATAAAATGAAAAATTGAAAAAATGAGCGCAATCACGACTGAGCCCCCTGTATCAATGTAAATAACCATTTTACCCAGTGATATTCACACAAAACAGGCAAGAAACGTTATCCAAGACTACGTTTAGCTCAGTTTAGCCGGAGAACCTGATTAGAACGCAAGCACTTCCGCTAAACGAGCAGAACTGGACTGAAAACTTTAACCCCCCATAACTCAAAAACTTGTTTTCGGCTCGAAGGTCGATTTTGTCGCGTTGCGTCACATATATCTATTCGTCGTTTTGAGTTATTGCGAGCATGAGGGACTTTTGATATGAGAACCAAAATAGGTCCTCATCTAGGTTCGTTTTGAGTCATTTTCCTTCATGAAAAATCAAGTGAAACAAAATTAGGAAGCCGCGAACTTGAAGATTTTTTTGAAACATTTTTTCATTTTTTCTCGTATTTACATTTTTGACTTTATCATACCTACCTACTTAATATGAGGCGATTTTTCAAAATTTTAGCTTTTTATTATCGAAAAACTCTGATATCATAACTCGAATTCGAAAAATTCTGAGAACATCCTCAGAATATTAAAGTTGCAGTACCCCCTCAGAAAAAAAATGATTGCGGCGTCGAACAAAAAAATAAATTCTGTTGGCGATCCAATGAAGTCCTCAAACTCAAAGTTTATAAGATCAAGGACGACTTCAAACAGCAAACAACTTGAATTTTCAATTTTTTATTATTCAATACTGAAAAAAAAATGGTTAATATCCCCTCTTTATCCACATTTTCAGTGTAGTAATTTCATTTCATAATTCGGTCAGAATGTGATTCCGGTGAACCAATTGATTTCTTTTTTCATTTAAACCTCCTTTGAATTTAAAAAAGATTTTAATGTACCTATATACTATCGTCTAATTTTTTTTTCTTTCGATAAAATGTTCTCCTATTCACAACTTGGACGAACACGAACTAAAATGTTTTCAATTTCTGAGTCATTTTGGTACCTACAATGTTAATTTGTTGTTTCGGTTCCTTCAAACGCATTACTCTATTATATTCATCAAAAAAAATTGGTGTACCTACTTTTAAAGTACCTAACTTTACAAATGAAGAAAATTTACCTAGAAAGAAAACCAAAATCAAACTTTTCTTGCTTTCAGGTATTGAGTTCAATGATTATACTCATTTCACTGTGGGACGATGTCAATATTTATTTTAGAGCCAAAACGGGCCCAGGTCAAGTTTCCTGTTGACCTCCTGCCTTTCTTGACATTGAAAGTTGGCAACAGTTTGTAATTTGTGTATTTACTCGTATATACGAACAAAAGAGGATAATATTATTAACTTACTAGGTATTTGCATATTTTCAGAAAAATATGCGAATCGTTCTAACTGCGCGCTCATGGGGGGGGGGGTGGGTAAACAAACAAACCTATGAAACTGAAATTTTAGTGTTAACGATTAAGAGAGGGAGAGGGGTTCATTCTTTATTGTTGTCGTTCTCAGGTGCGACAATATTCTCGTTAGCATTGATTGATGCATGGACTTTGTACTCTTGGTATTTTTCAGTTACCTATTGAGCGATTTTCAGACGATGCAATGGTTGTTTTTATACCTTCGGATTAAGTATTCTCGCTTATTACTTCACGTCTTTTTTTTTTTTCGTTGCAAAATTCTTTCATCGAGTAATATTTGCATTTTTTTCTCACGATTTTACAAATTGAGAAAACTTACCAAGCTTGCTTAGAACACGCGTAAGTATATGTAGAGGATTAATCAGACGCACATTATGTACTTTCACTCTGAGTGAGTTGAAAATTGCTCAGAAAAATTTTTGGCTTCGAATGTGCTCTGGAGGGTAGATATAATGAGCCTTCAAAGAGGGAGCATATGTGAGGGCGCGTACGGAAAGGGACCTACCGACCAAAAAATGAAAATTTTTTTTTTTCTGAAATTGTTGTAGGAACTCTTAGAGAATCGAATGGAACCTCCCAAACCCGCCAATAACTCCTATTTCATCGAAATTTTTCGCTTCTAAGTGAACCATGACAGAATTCATAATCGAAAAAACTTGAATGCAGTGCATAATCTGACCGGTAGAGGTCATTGGAGGGCGTGTGTGAGTGTGTGGTAAAGTGTAGGACCTTCGAAGTTGGAATACCCCTACGTAATCTTACAGTATGTCCCTCGGTGGCGTAGTACGTAGAGCCGCGGACCTCCGTTCACGAGGTACCCGGTTCAAACTCAGCTACAGAGGCAAGCTTGTGCGTGTAATTAAAAATCTTTCGTGCAATTATCAACATTACACGCCAAGTACCGGGGGACTACCAGTTTAGCCGAGCTAACAGATAATGCACGCCATCTGTTAGCAGAATCAAAAAGCTGAAACTGGTTTGAGCGTCTATAGAGGTCAACACTGAGGAGCTCAGGGTCTCTGAACTACCCGGCTAGCTCCAAGGTGCTTGTGTAGATGTCACTAGAAAGCAACGGGAAACTACTAGTGGAAGCTCGAAACAACGTCGATTCCCCAGAATAATCGCAGTGGCAATAGGCATTCGCCTCGCCCTGTTAGGGTGCCACAAAAATGCGATTTCCAATGTCCTGTAAAGGACAAGGAACCACGACGACGAATCTTACAGTAACAACAAGAGAAATAACCGCGCGCAAAACTTTAAACGGCTCTCCTGTAAAATTTACGTTTTGGTCGGTAGGTCCCTTTCTGTATGCGCCCACACATATTTGAAAAAAATCGTGGTTTTTTCGTTCTAATAGCCCTCAACCAACCTGTTTTGGAAGACAATTCTACTGGTGCTAAAATCCAATATCTCTTTTTTAGAGTTTTACTGAGCGGTTGGAAATTTTTGTAAATAGCTCAAAGATGAATTCGTGTTGGTACTTATATCTAGACCTACAATGTTAATTTGTTGTTTCGATTCTTTCAAACGCATTACTCTATTATATTCATTAAAAAAATTGGTGTACCTACAAGGTGCATTACAAATTACACAATCGATCATTATTGAAATGGTCAGGCGAATTACCTGCCACTTATGACCTAGATTTCTGAAATAGTTCATAACAATTACGTACTAAGTGACTACCTAGCACATATTCAATATGAATAACACCAATAATTGAGATGTAATTACAATTATTATGAATTAACTTGGTAGGTCTCTTAGATATAATATCCTACTTCAGCTAACTCCATTAATTAAACTAAACTATAATTAATTGAGAGGACCACTACGCCCAAATAAGTATTTCTCAATACTTACCGAACACACTGTACATATTACCTATCCAGTCTATAGTACTCACTCAAACCAGGTATGATGATAGGTATGTATAACACGAAGTCCATTGTATTGCGAGAAATGCCTTTGATGCCCAGGTTGGTCAAAAGTGCATTCAAATGAACCATAATAGTTGAGCAGAATTAATTATCATGTTGAAGGAAACACAAATTACCACACTAGAAGTGGATTAAACACGGAAAGACGGACATTTACTTATGGTCAATGCGCTTTTACATTTTCCTTTTGCTGAAGCGAATAAACACATCTACATTATTTTTGACTTAGCTCCAGAGAGCTCGAGATTCCAATGCTAAGTGAAGAGCTTAGCTCGTGGTGGTACGGCCGTTGCCTTTAGATCCATGAGCAGAGAATCCCCTATGTTACCCATACGTTCAGTAGAAGGAGACGGAGTGATGAACTTTAAAGAGAGCAAGTAACGAAGCTTCTCTCCAAGAATAGATCGAATAATACTACGTATAAAGGGAGCTACAATAATAACCGCTAGGCGGTTAAGGCCATCTTGCTACTCACAAATTTATGAACAAAAGAGAAAAATATTATTAACTTACTAGGTATTTGCATATTTTCAGAATAATTAATTAAATTAATCAAATGAGGAGCTTGGTTACAAAGTTAGACAAACGCCACAGGGTTGATTTTGAGAAAATCCATGTTTTTTGTTACAAAAATATACAGCATCGTAAAGGTGGGGGATATTTTTTGGCAAATTGTAGTGATGATACTGAGTAACAAAAATACGAAAAATATCCTTCCCCCCATCACCCCCCCTCACTAATAAAATGAACCTGAAAATGCACTTGTCTGATTTTGAAACCAAGATGAAGATAATTTGAAAGTGAGAAGTTGTCTAGATCAGTTAGGTTTTGATACGTGTAGGATTTTTAACCCTCTTTCTATTCCTGAGGTCCCTTAGTTTCAGAATAGTACATAAAAAGTTGAAAAACGCGATCAAAGTTTTGCCTTAGTTTCAAACACGGACATGTGAACATTATCTTAGTTTCAAAATGAGATATATCCTATCATCTTAGTTTCAAAAACAGACATATCCTGCATAACTATGTCTTATTTTGAAACTAAGACAATGTGCACATGTCTGTGCTTGAAACTAAGGCAACACTTTGAGCGCGTTTTTTACCCTTTTACATACTATCTTGAAAGTAGGAGACCTCGGCAATGAAAAGAGCGTTAAAAATCCTATAAGAATCAATACCTAACTCAATTTTTGTGGAAAGTGGCGTTTGTCTAACTTTGTAACCAACCTCCTCAAATGTAAGTACTTACTTGTTTATGGCTGGACTCAATACTCTTAGTATTTACGGTTATTGAGCAGTTTTGAGACGATGCGATAGCTGTTTACTTAAGTAGTGTTTTTGTTCTTTCAAATTTTGAATTTCCGCTTATTACTTTTCATTTTGTTGTTTTTATTATTTTTTTTTAAATTTTTTTATCGAGTAGTGTTTGTTTTTTTCCTCACGATTTTACAAATTGAGGAAACTTACCAACTGATTGTTTTTTGAGGTGTTGTAAGAGAATCTTGCTTTTTTTGAGGTTTATTAAACTTACGCATGCTCTCAATTTTAATGGGGTGCTCTTTTTATGGAGATTAATAAATAGAAAAATCAACTCGTGAAGAAAGTCTCATAAGGGATATTTTAAATCAAATTCTATTTGAAAAAATTCATTGTGATGTTCTTGTATGCTTTGAAAAAAGCATGTGTTACTTTCAATGGTTTGAACCTTAAGGTAGGTATTTGAATTTTAAGTAGATTTTTTTTCTTTCAATGAAATTTTCTCCCATTTCACAATATGATGGGAGGACATGAACTAATATTTTCAATTTTTGAGTGATTTTGGTTCAATTCTAATCCGTTGTTTCGGTTCCTTCAAATGCACTACTCTATTATTAATTTAAAAAAAAAAAAATAAGTGTTCTTATCACGTGACTTTACAAATATAGAAAATTTACCTCGATTTTCATGTATGTAGTAATTTAATCGGTCAATTATTTGTCTCGTTGCATTGTGTTCACTTCTCACTAGGTACGTCGGTACAACATAAAACGAGTGGTCTTTAGCCAAAAGTTTCCCAAAATTTTAAAGTTTTTTGAAATTAGAAATGATGACCAAAAAATTGACACTATTGGGTGTCGAAATATTTCTCTAGTTTCAGAAATGAGATCTTTCTATGTTTAAACATAATTAATGCGAAATATCTGAGAAGAAAAAATTTTCGAAACACGGATTTATCCAAGAAACGAGCATTTGCAAATTTTCAACCAGTCAAGGGGACCCAAAAAGAGATGCTGGGTTTTGATGACAATGGGCTTGGTCAACTCAGAATCTCAAATATGGGTACTATCTTTTAGAACTGGCCTTTTTTCTGAAACAGGCTGAACATTATTGTTTTGTGTACTTTTGAATTCATTGTTCAATTATTCATGAAAAAAAATCAAGTATTCGTTTCACGTGACTTTACGGATAAAGAAAACTTACCAAAGATGCGTTTTGAAATTTTGAGTTATCTAGTAGTTCTTGCTATGGAGATTAATAAATAGAAAAATCAACTTGTGAACGAAAGTCTCACAATGAGGGACGTTTTAAATCAAATCCTGATTGAAAAAATTACCTACTTACCTGAATTTTATTAGGTATGAAATGTGAAATGTCAATTCGCCGGAGTTCTGTGATTGAGAACCGCAATATTCATACACAGAGAAGTCAACTCGTGAACAAAAGTCTCATAACAGACTCATTTTAAATCAAATTGAAAAAAATTACTTACTCATTTGAACTTTATTAGGTATGAATATTTAATGTGTCGTATGGGAATTTCAATTATTAGGTATGGAATAATTTTGATTATCAAGTTGCGGGACTTTAGATATTGAGAACTAAAATAGGTCCTCATCAAGTTTCGTTTTGACTCATTTTCCTTCATGAAAAATCAAGTAAAACAAAATTAGTATGCCGAAAACTTGAAAATTTTTTTGAAACATTTTTTTCATTTTTTTCCCCTTGTATCTACATTTCTGACTTTATCGTACCTACCTAATAATATGTGGCGATTTTTCAAAATTTTAGCTTTTTCCTTTCGAAAAAAACTCCGATATTTTACCTCGAATTCGAAAAATTCTGAGAACATCCCCAGAAATGTAGGTATCTGCTTCAGAAAATAAATCATCGCCGGGTCGAACAAAAAAATACATTCTGTGGGCGATTCAATGAATTCCTCAAACTCAAAGTTTATCAAATCAGGGACGACTTCAAAGTCACACAGCAAACAACTTGAATTTTCATTTTTCATTCGATAATGAAAAAAAAAAATGGATTTTGTCCCCTCTCTATCCACATTCAAAGTGTAGTCATTTCATTTCATAATTCGGTCAGAATTGATTTCAGTGAACCAATTAATTGTTTTTTTCTTCAATTTTCATGTGATTTTCATGTGATTTTCATGATGTTTATTTGACAAATTAATTACAATGTTCTTGTATGTTTTGAAGAAATTTTGTGACTACTTTCCATGGTTTAAACCTCACCTGAATTTAAAGCAGATTTGTATGTACCATCTTCTAATTTTTTCATCTTTCCATAAATTGATGTTCTCCTACATATTTCACAATTTGGACGGACATGATCGAGCTATTGTTTTAAATTTTTGAGTAATTTTGGTATCTAAAATGTTAATTTGTTGTTTTGGTTCCTTCAAAATGCACTGCTCTATTACATATAGATATTCATTAAAAAAAAAATAGTGTGCTTTTAACGGTGACTTTACAAACGAAGAAAATTTACCTAGAACGAAACCCAAAATCAAACTTTTCGTGCTTTCAACATGATGGTCAACAATTCAGCTTTCTAGCATAGAGTTCAATGATCAAACTCATCTGACTGTGGGACGATGTCATTATTTATTTTAGAACCAATATGGGCCCAGATCAAGTTTCCTGTTGACTTCCTGTCTTTCTTGACATGAAAGGTTGGCAACAGTTTGTCATTCGTGAATTTATAAACAAAAGAGGAAAATATATTATTAACTTACTAGGTATTTGTATATTTTCAGAAAAATGAACGAATTATAGTGATAAAAAATTTTCAGAGTTCTAACTGCGCGCTCTCTGGGGGGGGGGGCGCAAAGAAACAAACCTATGAAACTGAAATTTTAATGTTAAAGGTTAGGAGAGAGGGGGGGTTTATTCTTAATTATTGTTGTCGCTCTCAGGTGCGACAATATTCTTGTTTGCATTGATTGATGTACTTACTCTTGGTATTTTTCGGTTATTGAGTAATTTTAAGACAATGCAATAGTTGCTTTTTGCACCTTCAAATTTGGTATTTCCGCTTATTATTTCATTTTTTTTTCCGTTGTAAAATTCTTTCATCGAGTAATATTTGCGTTTTTTCTCGCGATTTTACAAATTGAGAAAACTTACCAATACTTGCTTAGAAACCGCGTATATGTATAGCACGCTTCAACCATTGGCGAGACTTTTCTTACAAAAAGCACAACTTTATAGGTAATTATTAAATCGATCGTAACATCCAGTCGCTACCTACCCTTACGGGTATTGCATAATAGGGTGGAAAGGGAGGAGATTATGTAGAGCTGCTTGATTAATACGACCGTATTGATGTTCTTCGTCATCATAATGATCGGAAAATCCGGTCCAATGTTGCAAAAATTTACTATTTATTTTAAAGCTAACAAAATTTTTGAAATTCTACACACGCTTGATCGATTGAATTTTTTCATGCATTGAATAATTTAGGTATAATTATTTTTAGCTTGAAAATAAATTTCATTGAAAAAGAAAATATTATTAAAGAGTCATCAAAAGTTCAAAATTTTAAGCACCCCTGCGTTCAACCACTTCCCGTCATGTTTTGAGTGCACCGCGCCCATTGAAATTCGCTGTTAATGAATTTAAATTGCTCTGATGGCGAGCTCTGAGGGTTAATAAAACAAAAAAAGAACGGATTTTGACCAAATTAAGCAAATACTTTCACTCTGAGTTGAAAATTGGTCAGAAAAAATTTTAGCTTTGAATGTGCTCCTGGATAGGAGATATATAATAAACCTTCAAAGAGAGAAAATTTTTGAAAAAAATTGTGCTTTTTTTGTTCTAGTCCTAAACCAGCCTGTTTTGGAAGAAAATTCTACTGCTGCTAAAATCCAAGATCTCTTTCTTAGAGTTTTACTGAGCGGTTGGAAATTTTTGTAAATGGCTCAAAGATGAATTCCTGTTTTCAGGGTTGAGTGGAAATTCTTTGAATTATGCTGAACTTTTTCATAATAATTTACCTAAATACTGTAAAATTCATAATGGCTAAAATACCGATCTATTTAATGTTTCTTGCGTCAAAAAAAGTAAAGATGAAAAAAATTGAGTATTGACCAGAAAAAATCTGAATTGAATCAATTTCCTTTTTTTTTTCAATTTCATGCTTGAAACTGACCTTTTGCCAAGTGGAGGCAAAAAAGATGTTAAGTACATTAAGATGATTTCGAAAAAAGAGAGAGAGAGAGAATGTGGACAAAATTCATTGAGAACCTTCATTTGGAGTTTAAAATGACTCAGAAAAATCGTGGGCTTCAGAAGTGCCTCTGGAAGGAAGACATAAGCCCTCAAGGAGGGGACATTTTTGAAAAAATCGCATTTTTTCACTTCAGTCCCTACACAACCTAACTATGGGAAAAATAAACCAGTTCCAAAAGATGATATTTGAGATTTTGTGTCGACTTAAGATATTATTATTGAAATTCAAGACCACTTTTAGGGTTCTACAGTGTGATTAAAAATTTTCAAAACACTTACTTTTGGGCCAACTCGTGTTTTGAAAATATTTCCGTCTCGAATGTTGCACATTAATTATAACAAAACTTCAAAATATTTCATTTCTGAAACAGGGATATTTTGGAATACAGTATCGATAACTTTTAGACCTCTGTTGCCAATTTATAAAACTAGAAATTGAATATTTTCAAAACACATACCAAAAGTAAGGGATTCGAAAATGTTTGATTGCTCAAAGGAACCCTGAAAATCATCTCGGATTTTAGTAACAATGGCCTATAGATCGACGCAGTGAATCTCAATTGTTGGAACTGAGCCATTTTTCCCCCAAAAAAAGTTGAGTTTTCACTTCGGCTCTGTATTTATTGCAAGTTTTCTGTACCTGGAGCTTATTATCCAATTTTATCATCGGTAGGTGTACATTGGATGATGTTTTCAATTCTTACGTGATTTTGAGACAATTTACTTATCTACTGTTGTTTCATGTACATAGCTATAGTTCTTTCGAATGAAGAAATCGAGTGTTCGTTTCACTTGACTTTACAACTAAAGAAAACTTACCTACCAAAAATGCGTTTTGAAATTCTTCGAGTTCATGGTTATTGGCTGATCCTGACGTTAATTGCCTTTTAGAGGCCGGGGCTTCTTGTATGACCTGACGATTAGCTTAATAGGTAGGTAGTAGGTACATTCGATAATAACATTTTGGTTCGTATACTTCAGTTTTTTTAAATCGAGGCTCGAGTTACCTTCTTTATATTGACAGTTGGAGTAGGTATGCTTCATCCTGTGGGAAAAAGTCATCAGACTAGGAATGTTTAAAAATTGAAAGTTTCTTTAAAATTTCAATTCGATGAAATCGAGCATGTAATATTCTCAGTTACCTACTTAATTTTGAAACGAAAATTTATTAAATTCATGCTCTCACTTTGATGGAGTGTTCTTTCTATGGAGATTAATGTATTGAAAAATCAACTCGTGATGAAAAGTCTCATAAATGGGACGATTTTAAATCAAATTCTGTTGGAAAAAATTACTTACTCGCCTTGGGTATTAGTCCATCTTTCTTACATGGTGAGCTACTTCTCCAATGTATAGCACTGCTGTTTCTACGATTAAACCCTCGACTATATAGTGCACGAATTCAGAAACTACCCTGCCTAGAGTGTACCTATTTGGTGGTTTCTTTGCCGAATGACTGCGCGAATTTGGCGTAACATGTGTTTTGTAGAGTGGCTGGCAAAAAAAAAAAAAAACCAGAACGGATTTTGACCAAATTCAGCAAATACTTTCATTCTGAGTGAGTTGAAAATTGCTCAGAAAAAATTTTAGCTTTCAAGGTGCCTCTGTAGGGAAGATATTATTATGAGCTTTCAAAGAGGGAACATTTTTGAAATAAATCGTGGTTTTTTCGTTTTAGCCTTCAACCAATCTGTTTTGGAAAAAAATTCTACTGCTGGTAAAATCCGAGACCTCTTTTTTAGAGTTTTACTGAGCGGTTGGAAGTTTTTGTAAATGGCTCATTTTTCGACGAATTCGTGTTTTCAAGGTTGAATGGAAATTCTTTGAATTATGCTGAAGTTTTTCATAATAATTTACCAAAATGCTGTTTCGCAATAATTACCTAAATGGAGGTTAATAAGGTTATACTCGAGTTATTGCTTTAAGAATAAAAGTATACCATGAAAATTACGTTAGTATCATACAAATGGATACAATATAAATACTTATGTGTACTTACGCATATTTTTCAGATCCAATTTCCGTTTTTCAATAAGTGCATTTGAAATGAACGTTTTTGAGTTTTCTTGCGAGGGGGAGAGGAAACGGGAGGGAGAATATATCTAGAAAATCTAATATGAGAGAACATTGACCAAAAATTCAATCACCTTGATCGATTTTTTTTCAATGTTTTCAATCTATTTCCAGAATTTGAAGCGAGGGAAACAACAAATCATATTTTTCTTGCATCAAAAAAAGTAAAGATGAAAAAAATTCGAGTTTTTACCAGAAAAAAACCGAATTGAATCAATTTCATGCTTTCATGCTTGAAACTGAACTTTTTGCCAAGTGGAGGCAAAAAAGATGTTACATTAAGGTGATTTCGAAAGTAAAAAGAAAGAAAGAGGATTTGGACAAAATTCAGTGAAAACCTTCAATTGGAGTTGAAAAAGACTCAGAAAAAGAATTCCAAAGGCACTTGAGTATGCCTTTGGAAGGAAGATATGGGTCCTCAAGGAGGGGACATTTTTGAAAAAAATCACGTTTTTTTCGCTTCAGCCCCTACACAACCAATGGGGAAAATAAACCAGTTCCAAAAGATGGTATTTGAGATTCTGTGTCGACTTAGGGTATTGCTACCTATTTAAATTCAAGACCACTTTTAAGGTTCTATGTACAGTGTGATTAAAAATTTTCAAAATACTTACTTTCGGGCAAACTCGTGTTTTGAGAATACTTTCGTCTCGAACATTACTCCATAATATTATATGTACTTACCAAAACATCAAAAGATTTGATTTATAAAACTGGGTTATTGTGGAATACAGTATCTATAACTTTTACTACCTACCTCTGTTGCCAATTTCAAAAACTAGGAATTGAATATTTTCAAAACATATATAATTATGCGTACTCACCCAAAAGTAAGCGATTCGAAAATTTTTGATCGGTCAGTGGAACCCTGAAAATGGTCTCGCATTTTAATGACAATGGCCTATAGATCGACGCAGCGAATCCCAATTTTTGAAACTGGGCCATTTTTCCAAAAAAGGGGAGTCTTCGTTACTTCAGCTCTGCATTTATTGCAAATTTTCTGTACCTCGAGCTTATTTTTTTTACAATAAAATTTTATCCAATTTTATCATTAGTAGGTGGACATTGGATGATGTTTTTGATTCTTAGGTGATTTCGATACAATTTACTTACTTACTGTTGTTTCTTGTACCTACATAGCTAGTTCTCTAAAAATCGAGTGTAAGTTTCACTTGACTTTACAAATAAAGAAAACTTACCTATGGGAAACAGTCATCAGACCAGAAATGTTTAAAAATTGAAAATTTCTTTAAAATTTCAGTTCGATGAAATCGAGCACGTAATATTTCGAGTTAGTCAATTTTGAAACGAAAATTTATTAAAATGCTCTCACTTCGATGGGATGTTCCGTCTAAGGGTATTAATAAATTGGAAAATCAACTCCTGACGAAAAGTCTCCTAAATGGGATGATTTTGAATCAAATTCTGTTGGAAAAAATTACTTACTCGCCTTAGTTATTAGTCCATCTATCTCAGGTGATGTGCCACTTCTTCCAGGTATAGTACTGCTGTTTCTAGGATTAAATTTTCCTCGACTAGTTCTGTAAACGTATCTATGATAGGAGATGACCAGTAAGTGCTTCACAGTAGATTGTTTCGAATTAAATGTAAAGACATTAGGTACTTGGTTTTTAAAAGCGAACGGTTTTCGCGGAACTGTTTGAAAATCTTAAAATTCCAAAATACAGATGGACGCTCCAGAATGGCTTGAAACCACCAGTAATCGACTCAGCATTGGAGTAGGATGAGGGATCAAAAATGATGAAATCAAGTTCTGCAAATTCCTATATAGCGGAAAAATTTCCACTCGAGGAACATATTGGAATAAAAATTGAGATCAGTCTGATCGATAATATCTTCTAATCGCACAAGACCACAAGAGCCTTCATTTTTTTAAAAAAAGAACGCAAATCAGTTTTTTCAAATGATTAAAAAATTGCCAGAAAAAGTTTGAATATTTTTTTTTCATTATTTAGACCAGAGATTATGGTATTTTTGAGAAAAAAATCATTGTTTCAAAATTTTTGTGAAACGTAAGGAGGTGGCCTGTGTTTGTTAATTACGTCAAGGTGTAAAAACCTTCCGAAAAAATTATCATTTCTGTTCTAAATGAAGGAGAAAAAGAGTTGAAATTTCATTCGGACCATTTTTGGGCATTTTTATTTTACATTTTTGAAAATAATAAGTCATCAGATGAGGTATGTTTAAATGTTGAAAATTTCTTTAAAATTTCAGCTCGATGAAACGAGCACGTAATGTTTTGAGTTGCTTGATTTTGAAATTAAAATTTATTTAATTTATGCTCTCATCTATCATGGAGTGTTCTTCCTATGGAGATTAATATGTACTTGAATAGAAAAATCAACTCGTGAACGAATGTCTCATAATCAGGGACATTTTAAATCAAATCCTGTTTAAAAAAATTACTTACTCGCCTGAAATAGGTCCTCATCATTTCATCAATAGTATTCTTTTTTGTACTTCTTTCCCTTCATGAAAAATTTAATGAAAAATACTACGATCATCGCAGGATTTTGAATTGTTCGTCAAGTACAAGCGTATCATGTTTACCTTCGAGATGAATTTTCAAGTTGATTATAGGACGGAATGCTGAATGATTATACTAGTTAAGTGAAGGGAGGTAGACGATCAAATGAAGTCATGAAGTCCTCAAACTCGAAGTTCATCAAATCAGGGACGACTTCAAACAGCAAATAGGTAACTTGAGTTTTCATTTTTCATTCGATAACGAAAAAGAAAATGTTTTTGTCCCCTGGTTATCTATGTACATTCGCATTCCGAAAAAAGTGTGGACATTTCATTTTTCATAATTTGGTCAGAAGTGATTTCAGTATCTAAACCAAATGATTTATTTTTCAATTTTCATGTGATTTTCATGATGTTTATTTGAAAAATTAATTACAATGTTCTCTTGTATGTTTTGAAGAAACGGGTATAATAATCCTGCAATTATAAATACCCCCCCCCCCAAAAAAAATCTTGTGTTACTTTCCATGGTTTAAACCTCACCTCAATTTAAAGCAGACTCTAATGTACTATCGTCTAATTTTTTTTCTTTTGATAAAATGCTCTCTCCTATTTCACAATTTAGACGGACATGAACTAATGTAACTTTCAATTTTTGAGTGATTTTAGTATGTATATATACAATTTTAATTTGTTGTTTCGGTTCATTCAAATACACGGCGCTATTTTATTCATTAAAAAAAAATTAGTGTGCGTTTAATGTGACTTTACAAATGAAGAAAATTTACCTAGAACGAAAACCAAAATCAAACTTTTGAAAGTAATATTACTCGTATCTAGCATGGAGATCAATGATCATACTCATCTGACTGTGGGGAGATGTCATTATTTATTTTAGAGCCAAAACGGGCCCAGATCAAGTTTCCTATCGACTTTCTGCTTTTCTTGACATTGAAGGTTGGCAACAGTATGTAATTCGTGAATTTATAAACAAAAGAGGAAAATATTATTAACTTACTAGGTATTCGCATATTTTCAGAAAAATGCACAACTCGGGAGTAACCGGATCCAATCCAAAAATAATAGTGATTTTTACTCAGCCAAAAAATACATTTTACCTAAGTATAGAATCAGGTAAAATTTATTACTCTCATAGTAAAATTTACTAATCTCATATTAAAAATCGCAATATTTTTGAATGGGATCCGGTTACTGTATGAAATAGTAAAAATTATCCATATTTTTTTTCCGTGTGAGCCTACAAAGAAGGAACATTTTTTTTAAAAATTGTGGTTTTTTCGTTCTAGCCCTCAACCAACCCGTCTTAGAAAAAAATTCGACTGCTGCTAAAACCCAAGACCTCTTTTTCAGGATTCTACGTATACTGAGTGGTTGAAAATTTTTGTAAATGGCTCATTTTTCGATGAATTCGTGTTTTCAAGGTAGAATGTGAATTCTTTGAATTATGCTGAAGTTTTTCATAATAATTTACCTAAATACAGTAAAATTCGCAATAATTAAATCAGTGGTAGGCCTATTTAAATTCGTATGTATTATTGCTCCATCAAGAATCAAAAATGACCATGAAAATTACGTAAGTATCATAAAATGGATAATACAATTTTAATACTTTCACGCAAACTATCTTCTTTTTTCAAAAAGTGCATTTGGAATGAACGTTTTTGAGTTTTTTTGCGAGGAGGAGAGTAAAGGGGAGGGGGAATATATCTAGAAAATTGCTTATGAGAGAAAATTCGCCAAAAATTCAATCACCTTGATAGAATTTTTTTCAATTTTTCCAGTTTATTTCCAAAATTTGAAGGAGGGAAACAACAAATCAAATTTTTCTTGCGTCAAAAGAGTTTTCACCAGAAAAATTAATCCGAATTGAATCAATTTCATTTTTTTTCAATTTCATGCTTTCATGCTTGAAACTGATCTATTGCCAAGTGGAGGCAAAAAAGCTGTTACATCAAGGTGATCTCGAAAAAAAAGTAGAGGATTTGGACAAAATTTTGTGAAAACTTTCATTATTGGAGTTGTAAGTGACTCAGAAAAATTGTGAGCTTCGAAAGTGCCTCTGGAAGGAAGATATGAGCCCTCAAGGAGGGGACATTTTTGAAAAAAATTATGTTTTTTCGCTTCAGTCCCTACACAACCTATGGGAAAAATAAACCAGTTTCAAAAGATGGTATTTGAGATTCTGTGTGGACCTAGGACATCGCTATTGAAATTCAAGACCCCTTTAGGGTTCTACAATGTGATTAAAAATTTTCAAAATACATATTTTCGAGCCAATTCGTGTTTTGAGAATATTGTCGTCTCGAATACGCATTAATTACCTATACCAAAATATCAAAAGATTTCATTTCTGAAACTGGGCTATCTTGGAATAGAGTATCGATAACTTTTTGACCTCTGTTGCCAATTTCAAAAACTAGAAATTGAATATTTTCAAAACACATATTCATCCAAAAGTGAGCGATTCAAAAATTTTTGATCACTCAGTAGAACCCTGAAAATCGTCTCGGATTTTAGTAACAATGGCCTATAGATCGACGCATGTGAATCTCAATTTTTGGAACTGGGCCATTTTTCCCCCAAAAAAGGTGAGTCTTCACTTCGGGTCTGTATTTATTGCAAATTTTTTGTACCTCGAGCTTTGTCATTCGTAGGTGGACATTGGCAGATATTTTCAATTTTTACGTGGTTTCAAAACAATTTATCAGCTACTCTGCTGTTTCATGTACCTACAGTTCTTTCGGATTAATTATTATTCTATTAACCATGAAAAAAATCGAGTGTTCGTTTCAAGTGACTTTACGAATAAAGAAAGCTTACCAAAAATTGCGTTTTGAAATTCTGAGTATGATAACGTTTCATTTTAAGACCATTTATGTTGTCTGGAGAGACTGTGGCTTCTTTCATGACCTGAAAAATTAGCTTAATAGGTACACTCGATCGCAACATTTGGTTCGAATAACTACTTCGGTGTTTTCGTATCGAGACTCGAGTTACCTTCTTTATATTGACAGTTGAAGTAGGTATGCTTCATCCTATGGGAAAAAGTAATCAGACTAGGAATTTTTAAAAATTGAAAATTTCTTTAAAATTTCAGTTTGATGAAATCGAGTTTGTAATATTCTGAGTTACTTGATTTAGAAACGAGAATTTATTAAATTTATGCTCTCACTTTGATGGGATGTGCTTTCTCTTGAGATTAATAAATAGAAAAATCAACTCGTGAAGAAAAGTCTCATAAATGGTACAATTTTGAATCGAATTCTCTTAGAAAAAATTACTTACAGCACGTGCTTCACAGAAGATTCTTTTGAATTGAATGTGAAGACATTAGGTAGTTGGTTTTCAAAAGCGAACGTTGAAAATCTGACATTTTCAAAATACAGATGGAGGCTCCAGAATGACTTGAAACCACTGGTAATAATCGACTCCAGCATGGGTGAGGGGGGCGTCAAAAATGATGAAATCGTGTTTTGCAAATTCCAATACTGCGAAAAAATTGCCTCTCGACAAGCATATTGGAATAAAAATCGAGATCATTCCCATCTATAATATCCTCTAATCGCGCAAGACCTCAAGAGCCTTCAATTTTTTTTTAAATAACACAAATCAATTTTTTCAAAAATTTAAAAAATTGTTTTAAAAAAGTTTGAATATTTTTTTTTATTACTTAAGTTATTCAAACCAGATGGCCTTTTTGAGAAAAAAATCACTGTTTCAAAGAAGATGGGCTGCGTTTGTTAATTACGTCAAGGTGAAAAAACCCCCAAAAAATCATCATTCCTGGTCTAAATGCAGAAGAAAAAGAGTTGAACTTTCGTTCGAACCATTTTTGGACATTTTTACATTTTTGAAAAAAAAATTTCTTGATACTTACCGTATTTTTTTAGAAATTGAGAGCTCTTGCGTGATCATAAGATATTGATCGATCGGAATGATCTTTTTGCATTGTAATGCTGTACTAGAGGCACATTTTCAGTTGTATTGGAACTCTCAGATGTTCATTTTTGTCATTTTTAACGCACCTTAATCAGCAAAACAACTCAAATCCCTTACCTAAAACAAAAACATCTCCGGGAATTAGGGCAACCTTCAGAGGATTGATCCATGTATTTACTTGCATTCTTCAATCGTGAAATCAATGGTGATAAGTGAAGGATGCAATTTATTATTGTTGATCAACGTAATTCTAATGCGTCATATCTGACTTATAGAATGAGCCATATGTTAAATTTAATTCCTGTTTTCAATGTTTTTTAGTGGTTTTTTTCCTTCTAAATCTGGCTCAAAAAGCCAGATCTGCTTTGATGTTGAGTAGGATAATTCTCCAAACGATTTTAAATCATCTAATCAACTTTGTATTTTTTATGTTCCAGGTGAGTAAGAATTTTTCTCGTTGAATTAAGCAAATACCCAAAAGTACGCGGCTGGGTAAGTTATTTTCAGCTTGAAAAGTAATTTAGCCCTCGCTCGTCGTCGCTTTTTCAAGGCAAGGTACCTACCATAAAATTCTACCTTGCGAGTGGAATTTTCCAGACCATATTTCGGGGCACTTCATAGCCCTTTGCTTTCCCTTTCAATTCATCGTGGTCTGGGTTCCAAGAATTCATCCCCATTATCTCCATGAACAATGTACGAGTAGATTACCGATTCTATTTTTTTTAGTTAAAAAATTATTTATAGAATCGAGCAAATTTTCATCTTTTGAAACAATTTTGGTGCTCTTAAATTCTCATCGGATGGGTTTTGCGATGGAGATCAATGCGATACCGAAATAATTATCCCACAATCATTGAAATACTTATTTTCGACATTTTCAAGTTCTTCAACCCCCTCCCCCTTGTCCTGTTCTTCATTTCGCCTCAAGATCAATTATTGGAGTAGGTTTCACATACGTCGATTCTTTAATTCAGAAATTTTTAAAATGAGACTGTTTAGCTAGAGAGGTCGATAAAGTTGGAATAGTCTAAATACCAGTCCAACTAATTCCCTCCTCTGATCCTAATTTCATATACACCTGACGAAAAGCTCGATGAAATTTACTATTAGTCGGAGAGCCCGCTTAAGGATCTATTTGCACCCCCATCGATCCTCCGGCACAACTTTTTTCTTAAAGAGGACGTCCTTAAGAACATTTCTAGTCCCTGTCCTCAAAAAAAAATGACCCTACTTACAAAATGGAGGTCATTTTGATTTACAGGTCTTCCGAAATCGCAGATATTGCGTTCCAATATAGGACTCGCACAATATTTTTCAAACTGTACAGAAGTAGATCAAAAGATCAAGCAAAAATTTATCATCTGTCAAAATTTCAAGTGCTAAGATCAGTAAGATGCCTTTTTCGATTTTTGGTGAATTTTTGAAAATCAGATTTTGGCCAAAAATGAGGGAAAAAATCAAAATTTTACCAAATTGACCAAGAAAGCTGAAATTTCGGATATACCCTATTTTCGACATGCCAAATTGATTGTAAACTGTTTCAAACTGTTTTGAGCAGTTCTGGAGCCTCCAGCAGATTTTTGAAACTCGAAATGTCCCAAAATTTCATCAAACGGAGATGGAAAGCCGAAATTCATTCTGCGAACTAATTTCAATACCCTACGAAGTCAACTGCAGGGGGATTTCAAGTCGTTTTGGAGCCTCCAGCGACTTTTTGAAAGGTCGTATGGCGTTTCTTGGGAAATTAAAATTTACAAAAAGTAGCTGGAAGCTTCGAAACTGCTGTTTGAAACCACCATGTAGTCGACTTCATATCGCATTGAAATTAGTTTGCAAAGTAAATTTCAGCTTGCCAACTCCATTTGGTAAAATTATGCGGAAATTTCAAGTTTCAAAAATTTACTAGAGACTCCAGTAATTTTCAAAAAGTCGCTGGAGGCTCCAAAATGACTTGAACCTGCCGGAAATCATCTTCAGAGGGTGTTAAAATTGGAGTGTAGAGTAAATTTCAGCTTTCGTCCATCTCCATTTGATGAAATTTTGAAGAAATTTCAAGTTTCAAAAATCTGTTGGAGGCTCCAGTAATTTTAAAAAAGTCGCCGGAGGCTTCAAAACGACTAAAAACCATTTGAGTTGAAACTTCAAGAAAAAATCATTGTTCTGTCGCCTTATCCTCCCCGCCCCACCAGAACAATATCGGTCTCCTTATATCCTCTCATGTTGGAAAAAATCTAAAATTGAAGCATCAACAAAAATGATTTCTTTAAATTTTTAATCGACAAATAAAAAAATTACTTACTCCATTGCAGTTAGCATTCACATTCGTGATATTCATGAACATTGCCTTTTTGATTTTTGGTGAATTTTTGAAAATCAAATTTAGGTCAAAAATGATGGAAAAAATCAAAATTTTACCAAATTGACCAAGAATGCTGAAATTTGGAATATGTCCTATTTTTGACATGCCAAATCGATTGGAAACTATTTCAACCCGTTTTGAGCAGTTCTGGAGCCTCCAGCAGATTTTTGAAACTCTAAATTTCCCTAAATTTCATCAAATGGAGATGGAAAGCCGAAATTTATTCTACAAACTAATTATTTCAATATGCTACGAAGTCGACTGCAACCGGTGGATTTCAAGTCGTTTAGGAGCCTCCAGCGATTACTGGAGTCTCCGCCAGATTTTTGAAGCTTGAAATTCCCACAGAATTTCATCAAAAGGAGATGGAAAGCCGAAATTAATTCTGCAAACTAATTTCAATACCATATGAAGTCGACTGCATGGTGGTTCCAAATGCGTTTGAAGCTTCCATCTACTTTTTGGAAATTCCAATTTTCAAAACAACCGCCATACAACCTTTCTACTCGTAAAAGTCGCTGGAGGCTCCAAAACGACTTGAAATCCGCATGCAGTTGACTTCGTAGCGTACCTATTGAAATTAGTTTGCGAAATGAATTTCGGCTGTCCATCTCCATTTGATGAGGGAAATTTCAAGTTTCAAAAATCTACAGGAGGCTCCAGTAATTTTCAAAAAGTTGCTGGAGGCTCCAAAACGACTTGAAATCCGCATGCAGTCGACTTCGTAGCTTATTGAAATTAGTTTGCAGAATTAATTTCGGCTTTCCATCTCCTTTTGATGAAATTTTGGGAAATTTCAAATTTCAAAAATCCCTTGGAGGCTCCTGTAATTTTAAAAAAGTCACCGGAGGCCCTAAAACAACTTAAAATCTATCTGCAGTTGACTTCGTATTATTTTTATGAGTTGAAACTTCGAGAAAAAATCGTTGTTCTCCCTCCTTATTCCCCCCCCCCCCGCTCCACCAGAATAATGTTGGTCTCCTTATATGGAGCCTCTCATGTTGGAAATAATCTAAAATTGAAGCATAAACAAAAATGCTTTCTTTAAATTTTTATTCGAAAAATAAAAAAATTACTTACTCCATTGCAGTTAGCATTCACATCCGTGATTTCACAGCAATATTGAACATACGTAACTTTCCTACTTCTCTTCTGACCTTGCATCGTATTTGTCGAGACGATTGACGACTTACCACTGAAACTGTATAAAAGTATCGAGAGCATTCGAATATGGCGAAATTCTCCGTGACACGTTTCACTTCCTGGTGTACCTATCAGGCAAAAGTACCTTTTTATTCCTATTCTATCCATTCCCAAGATATTTCGTCGAGCCCAAGGCAACAACGACGCTGCAAGAAGCACAGAACAGGGACATAAGGGCCATGAGGCGAAACGTGAGGGATTATTTTTCGTACATAGGGGTAGAAAAGGTACCAGCTATACAGTATACGGAGAGGATAGAACAGTACCCTACACAGTTCCACCGAGTCGTTTTCGAGACGATATTAATTTCAAGAAATGCCAACCTATGATTTTATAGCATAAAGAGGGAGCGTACCTCTACGTATATAAGAGAAAAGCCCGTCGGAATGATTTGTGCAACGTTTTAATTCTGCTGCTACAAATACGACGACGACGATGAGAAGATTTTGCGAAGCGGGTTAGTAGAGCAATGGTGGATGACGAAGGGGCAATAGGGAGGAGGAAACCTTTGTAAATTGTTTAAATCGGTTTACGCGCGCCCGTTTTATTCACGTGAATAGATTAGGAAACATTATGATGAAGATGGAAGCAGAGTAGAAGGGTTTCAGCCAGCTCGTGTTGGCATTCGCATTACTATACCTTTGTTATGATTACCTGCGTTTGTTATTCGGCGATGAAAAATTTCCTAATTCGGAACGATTAAATGGTCTGGAGAGGCAAGGGAGTATTTTCAGGTGTCAGATGACAGAATTTAATTGCGAAATATTTTTACAAGATGAGAAGAATTTCGGTGGAATTCTAGACTAGGTTAGTTAGGTAGGTGGAAATGTGGAATATTGTGGATATCCTCCTACATTACAATAGGTATACCTACTTCTTGACGAACTATTATGTTCGCCTTTGCAGTGGTCGTGACAGCTGAGTCGTTACGTTGGCCACCATCGTCGTGAAATAGGTACCCAAGGTACATGGTGCTGTTAGTCGTCGAGTAATTATTCTAACTTACGAGACGTTTTAATTAAAGTACACACGAACACGTCTTTGCTGGATGAAATGTCGCTAGAACAAGCTGTATATACAGGTCAGGTAGCAGTGTAAAAAGGATGAAGACTGAGAGAAGCCGAAGTCGGGGTGCTTTTTATTTGATTACATGCCACTACCTACGTCTCTCTTTTCTCTCTCTCTTTCTAGCTGCTGTATATATAGGTGTATGAAGACCCACCTACGTTTATGTGTACTTTGAGCTTTTATTTCGCTGCGTGAATAGATCACAAGAGCAGTACGACTATAGTAATAGGTACATAGGTACATATATGACGGAATACTGACTAGATATGTTTTTTTTTTCGCGTATCATATGCATTAAATAATGCAACCTTTATGCGGTGGTAAGCGTTACACATCCCGCGGGAAATGCTAATAATGGTGTTTTGCTCGTTAACTTGGAAATACGAGTATGTACGAATGTAAAAGAGAACGTTTGCACGGCGACAGATAGACTATTACCAAGGATTAAGTACATATTATATGTACCTGTAGCCTGTAGCTTTGCATGGTATGTTAGCTATATTAGGGTAGCTCGTGTATATTCATACTTGCAAATATTTTTTTATTATTTTCATACCCTTGAGTTGTTGAATTTTGTAAGAAAAATTCTGAATGTTTAGAAGGTATCTCGTACTTTTTGATGTTAACAGCCTACCAAGGCATTGATGTAAGTACAATCTGAAACGTTAACGTGTATATTCTAGATGGCTTTACGATCTCCTTAGCCAACACGATCCTGAGTGTCTCTTCCCATATAACAATGACCATGCTAATTTCGATGTGAATGTCAACCCATCAACATCCCTTACTTTTGGATCCCACATGTCGATGTGAATTTTGACCTTGTTTCAAGCCAATTGTCAATGTAATTGTTGACCAATGTTGATCGACATTCATGTTGACAATTGGTTCGACAACATAGGATTGAAATTTACATCGACTTGCGGGATCCAAATGTGAAGGATGTGGATGGATCAACATTGCCATTGAAATTTACGATGATCTCCTGCTATGAAGAAGTTTTAATACTTTAGTTTCAAAATTGATTATTTTTTCCAAAAATGATTTTCTTGAAGATGGCCATTTACTCGTGCTGAAAGCAGCACAGATATAAAGTGTACAAATTAGAAGTTGAACATGAACTCTTTTATGTTGAAAAAGGTGCAATACTTTATCTAAGAGTACTGAACTACTACATTTTCATGCCGATGTTAATGTCGATGTAAAATTTGACATCAACACTTACCTTCATCTACAATATTACCTAACGTCATTTTCTAAATTTGAGAAATCTTTGAAAATTTGGTCGAGATTGGTGTTTATGTATTTGTGGACAATCAACTTCCACAGTGACATATCATCGAGCGAAAGCTGTGACCTGCAATAAATATATTTGAATATAAACTCTAAACTATGAAAAAATGAATAATTTTATCAATGCCATAAAAAATTTGTTTTCATCTTAAACAAAGAGCATATTTCAAAATGCTTACTAAACTTTAAATTTCAAGCATCGATTTTACATCAATAATTGTTGAGAGGGTACAAAAAAGTATCACTTATCAGAAATAATGAGAAAATTTTGAAATAATTTTTTATTAACCTAGCTTATTTACTGACAGAATATTCCTACTAAATTACTAATTGATCACTTTCCATCATTATGTTGGAAAAAAACATTGTTGATGTAAATGCTGACGTCCACAATTGTTGTATGGGCCACGGTTGTATTAATGACATCTGCTTGTTTGATGGAGTGTACAATTGATGGATTTAGTTTTTCTGATAGTTATAGAACTTCCATATTTTTAGATTAGGATGGGTTGCACTTGTGATTGGATTGTTGAATGAATTGACTTGCTCACTCTATCGGTTTAAGGTGTTTCTGCTGTGTTAATTTTGCTGGTGTAGTTGTCATACGAGTTAATGATAATACTGATTGCCTTACTTTGGTCCATCGAATCTTGGAATAAGTACTTTTTGGATCTTTGAACATTAATCACATCCTTAGGCCTATGTATTGCTGTGGATATTTGCTAAATATAAAGGCAAATTGGTTCAAAAATGTTTACACATGTTGAGCATACTGTGGTCAAAATTTCTTGCTTGGCAGCTTCATTGACATCTAAGATTAGATTTTCCAAAAATAGTGTGGGAAAATTGTCATCATCTTCTTGCTCCAAACCTTTACTTGCTGATGATGTCTACTTTGTTTGTTATTTTATTTAATTGGATGTAACGTAACTACTCGTATGTCTAACTCAGAGTTTATTTCGGTATTCAGCTTCTCACATTAAGTCAACATCTTCTAGCTTGTGTTCGCTGGTTGGTTGACTATAAGCTTTTTTGTCCTTGAGAATTGCCTGCATACCAAGCTTTGACATTGTTGTTGTGCCAATTATGAACACCTGGTTGCATTCTTTCAAGATATAAAATGGTATTTTCAGCTCTTGTTTGCCAAATTTGAGCTTTGGAATGATAGCATATCAATAGGTTTATCATGCAAACACCATATTGTTTTCTCTTTTACATTACACTTTTTCAAATAGCCATTAGCAATACTTTGGCGCTAAATTGGGAGATGTAACCAGCAGTTGTTTACGTCGGTGATGATGATAAACTGAATTTTCAGTTTGTAGCCAATTAACAACAAGTATTTTGACATAACGGCAATCAGCAATTACTGTTTATCAAAACCAAATTCAAGACTGATTTGGAATCTAATTTCTAATATTTTTTTATTCATGTACAAATGATTTTATATACCTAAGTACATAGTTGAATATTCTAATTTACAAGAAATTTATTTGACTTCATTTTAATAAAAGTAGTATAGGTCTAAGTACATTCTACCTACTTTATAAATTATAAAAAAAGATCAAGAAATGAAAAATCAGCTTCAAGTTGATATTTAAAAGTAAACTTAGCAACCAATACAACCATCAACCAATATGGTGAAAGCAAATGCAAAAACTATTTTGCAATCAGCAAATACCTGATGGCTTGTTTTGTTTTCAGATTTTTGTCATGATCTTTTTGGGCTTGGATTTTAGGGGTCCAGCCTCTGGATTGAGTGGTTTTTCTGAAGTGCTAGACAAATGTCCCAGAAGCCATTTCCGCTATTACCTTATTCAATTGTGACTCATCACGTGGCATGAATGATAAATTACAGATATTAACAACTGTCAACCAGTAACCTACCTATCTTCTTATGCTAATTTGTGAATTGCTAAACCTTGCCCATCAGACTCTGATAATATGACGAAATTGGGACCTCTCATCCGGCTATAATTAAATGAAACGTTTTTATAAAATGAGCTCCATTAAGAAGTAGGATTGTGAACTGAATGGACCTATGTTTTGGAAATTGGAGACCCATTGACCATTGTGTTTCCTCCAAGAGTTTATTCTCAAAATGGAGTACTCTGTGAAATTTGATGAGAATGATTCACGACTCACTTTAATGTAAGTATTGTCATCAAGTGGAGATCATGAACTATTTTTCGACTGATTTTTGGTAAGTAATATGAAATACTTACTAAAAAGTAGGCTATATAAGCAGTCAGCAAAACCTTTCTTGCAATCAACAAATGTGTATAGCTGGTGACACGATTCATGATCATTATTTGCGTTCTCCACTTTTTGAATATGACACTATTGGCAACCGACGCAGCATCCTGTACCCACCGACAACCTATTTTTTGTCCAAATGTTATATGAAAACAAAAAAATGAAGCAATAATACTTGTAAGCAATCAGCAAGATCTTGCTTGCAAACATACAAGTAGGTACGAGTATGAACTTCGCTATATTTTTATTTGAATTCTGCAATTAGTACATATTATTATAATAATAAGGATCAAAAACTAATTAGTATGCTTTTAAAAAATGGTTAGAAAAAATTACAATTAATAAGAGATATTTTCAGAGATCAGCTCTGTTTTTTGTGAGAAATCATGAAAAAATAAATAAATTAGGTTATGACATGAAAAGTTGAAATTACGATGCGTCTGGATTCTTTTTCAACTCGACTTTTTGAATTACATATCTGGTCTTCATTAAGCAGCCACATTGTTTCATTCTGCAATAGGCCTAGTAGGATACTTGAAAAAAAAAACTGATTTCTGTTCAACTTTTCAAAATCGTTTATTTCCTAAGAAAATCTACAAACATTTTTGGTGTTTTTTTTGCCAATCTTGATTGCAGATAGTAGTCTGAAGTTTTGAACAAAGTGAACCAATATAATTAATTACTTACTTCAATTCAACTTCCACGCATTAACATTTTGCTTTTCTCAATGGCGGAAAGTTCGGTGATTTTAAAAAAAAAATTAAGTATGGAAACCTCAAATTATTCTGGAAAGTTCGAAAATGAACTTCTGAAATACTGGCAGCAATCACTTCAGGCTTACAGGGAATATCAATTGCACACTGGCCATTTTTTCACAAATCAGGTTGTATAGGCAGAGATTAGACCGAAATAAGGAAATGACTCCGTTTTGAAATCCTATTATATTTTTTTTGGGGTCATTCTCAGCCTCAAGACTCAAGTTTTTTTCTGGGCGATTTCATGGTCATTTGTTGAGAATGTTTCACCAGTTTTCTTGTTTCCTGATCCACATTTCAATTGTTATTAACTTTGATTTATGCGGGGAACGGACTAGGCGATCATGAATGAAGTACATATTTTTTGTCGAAATGTGAAATGAAAAGTAGAATTAAAAAATACTACTTGTTAGCAAACAGTAAGATCTTTCTTGCAATCAAAGTCATGGTCAGAAATCCAAATTATTTGTATACCTACCTAGGTACTTTTGAGTTTCGATGGTTTTATACGAAAATTATCTATTTACTTGGAATCCTCAAATGCAGTACCTACTAGTTATTCCAAGTTAAACTTCATTCGGGTAACGTTGGAAAAAATGACAATTATTTTGAGGTATTTTCTCACATTGTACGTTTCAAACTTTGAAAAAAATATAAATATACAGTATAAAAAATTAATATTACGAGATATTTGTGTCTAGATTTTTCCTCAAACTCGATTTTTCGAATCTGGTCTTCATCAAGCAGCCATTTAGGTATCTGCAGTAGTTGAATACTCAAAAAAAAATCACTTCTGGTCTACTGAAAATCTGCCAACATTTGGTTGGTTTTTTGCCTATTTTGATCGCAGATACTAATACTAAGACCAACAAACAATTTTTTTGTTTCATTTTTAGTGCCATATTTTTGAATCAGTCTTCTGATTAAGTATGTAATCGCCCTTTTCATTTAAAACAGAAGATTCTTTTGATTTCCTTTAACATGGTCATTAATGCAATTATCAACCAATATGGTGAAAGCAAATGCAAAAACTATCTTGCAATCAGTGAATACCTGATGGCTTGTTTATTGTAATATCATTCTCAAGTTCATAATCTTTGGATGCTACCCAATTTTCATCAGAAAAACATTATTCGATAGTTTGAACTCTCATTTCCTTGGAATGATAATGAAAAAGAAGATCTTGAGCCCCCTTTTCTCGAATTAGGTGCTTATAATTTAATTTTGGCACTAACATAGGTTGAAAATTGAACAAAACATTGCAGATTTTAATTAATTTCATTTCTTCCTATTTTGAGGTTCTCTAAATGAAGAGACTGGAGTTTTTGAGGGAACAAGAGAGGTTCTGAAAATTACTTTTAGAAGAATTCTGACGCAGACACTGAAATTTAAACAAATTAGCACTTTCATTTTTTATTTGCTCAATTTTCTTGATGATTTTTGGATTTTTCTCAACTTGAAAGTTTCTTATTTATGAAAGAGCTCTAAAGGACCTTTAAGAGAAGTTTTGAAAAATTATTCCAACATTCTTTGAGAGCCTCTATATTAGGCAATAACTGAGTCAGAATTATTAGGAAGAGTGAGGCAGATTTTTTCTCTATAATTAGATCAATTGAAAGGACTACTGGCTAGAAATTGAAATGTTTCAAAAAACTCATACGGACTTCGCGTTTTTAAAAAAATATTTTTGACAGCTTTGATGCTCCATAAAAGAGACCATCGTTTCAACAAGCGAATGAAAAAATTGAAGAATATTCACTATCGCCAGCTTACTAAGTACATTGCGTGTCTATTAGCTGTAACTTGCATATTGTCCGCCGTGGAAAGAAATGTCACTTTGAGGAATTGTGCAAACCTTTTCAAATTGGATGGCTATGAATGTATCACACCGTTACATTATGCGGATTTATCCCCACAGGTATTTTTTATGAATAAGACAAACAATGCTGTTGCAAAAATAAATATCTGAATCATCTGGGTCAATTTCGCATCAATTTTCCAAAATCAATGCTACCAGTTTAGAACCGTATGTTTCTAAACTCACAGAAACTGATTTTTGAAAAAATGTTACATAGTAGGTCCCCTAGGTATAAGGTCGCTATAATGAAGCAATTTAAGGATGATTTTTCCTCCAGTCAACTCTCAAACTCAGATTATGGTATGAAGTGCATAAATAGCTTTTCTACTTCATTAGATACAATTTTGTGCTAATATCAACTTTTAAAAATCTGCTGTTGGCTCCAGAAATAGTTATAACGGTTTGAAATCGTTTCTAGTTAATGGTTGAAAGCATTGAAGATAAGTAGCATCTTACAGCAAAAGAACACCTTCTGATTATATTAATGTGTTTAGCTAATATGGTTGCAGTTTCATGATTTTGTCACTGAAAAACTTTATTCCGCGTATCATCAATATCAGTCAATTTTGACTTTGCTTCTTCTTCTTCTTTTTCTTTCAAATAAAATTTGAAAAAACAGAAGATGGTGTCATATAAAATAGGAAAAGAGTGAAAATCCTTATATATTAAAAGATGTTTGAAGGAAAACCTTGATAGAGTCCGCCAGCCTTTTCTACTGAACCGATTTCAACAAATTTTTTTTTAAAACGTTGCTTTTAACGTGTAGATATGTCACCAAGAAAAAAAAATCGAAAATTTTGAAATTAAGGGCCGAAAAAATTGAAAAAACACGTTTTCTATTGTGTTTAAACAATAGAATTTCGAGTAGAAACCTTGATAGAGTTCGCCAGCCTTTTCTATCGAACCGATTTCGACAATTTTTTTTTTCAAACGTTCCTTTTGATGTGTAGATATGTCATCAAGAAAAAAAATCGGAATTTTTCAAATTAAAGGCCGAAAAAATTGAAAAAACACTTTCTCTATTGTTTATAAAAATGCATGTATTACAATGCACACCGACAACAATACACTCAGAACGTTGCTATGTGGGCGTGTTTACAGCGTAGGGGTGTTGAGGAGGGAATGATGTTGTTGTTTGTTGTGTTGCGAGTTACATTCATTGCTATAGTATTTTATTTTTTTCAAAACTGGAATGTGGTGTCTGTTGAAATAATAAGGAGAGGAGGTTCTACACTTGAGATCATTTTTGGGTTAGGATTTTATTTCAACAGCACAAATTTAAATGTTTAGTGGAACATTGTTTGTAAAAAAGTTAAAGTGAAGATGGAGAAGGGTTCAGTACAGTGTAGCCAGAATTTTCTCAAAGAGAGGGCAAAACCAGATTTTTAGGTATGAAAAATCGAAATTAGAGGTAATGTAATGGAAACCCATCGTAATGTATGATAATTTGTATGGAAATGAAGGTGCAATTACTGCTCAAGTGAAGTGAGAGCGAAAATTTGTTGAAAAAAATGGGTCGAAAAAACGAAAAAACGGTTCATTATTGCGTGCATTATTTCTAATTTTCACTCGCGGGGGGGGGGGGTGGCTCAAGTCACGTCCCTCTCTTAGCTAAGCCACCACTGGTAGGGTTTCTATACTTGGGATACAAATTTGACTATCCTACCTCAGATTTTCATTTAATAGGATTGAATTACTGCAGCATACTCACTACCTACTCATTTTATGCCATCATTTTACAAAAATTTTAAACATTTTTCTACCCAATTTTACATATAGAATTTCAGAAATTTTACTCCTAAAAAATGATGATACCTAATTATCAAGTCAGTAAGTATACCAGAGTAATTCAATACCCCAAGTATAAATCTGAAGTGAATAGATGTAAGTTTTTTGAGAAAAAAAATGTCGTTAATTCATTGTAGAAATTGATAGAAATATTGTTCAAACTTGAATTTTTTAAACATTGTACTTTAGAACCAAAGTAGAATTTGCTATTGACACATTTCAGCTGATTTGCGTTTAGGAGCAGGGGCATGAGTTGAGTTGTTAAAAAAGTGAGCCCCGGAGGGGCGAGAGGCCTGAGCGAAGCGAGGGCCAGGGCGAGCAGCACGAGCGAAGCGAGTGCGCGAGCTATGGAGGCGGAGGTCGCGGAGCGACCTAGGGGGCGAAGCCCCCTAGTTACTATTAATAATGGTAATTTTTATTAAAGTACATAATTTCAAATGACAGAATTTATAATAAAAATAATATTTTATGTACCTAAATCTGAAAAAAAAACACGTCCAAGCGATCAGCTAAACTTCGCTTGCAATCATTGACTCAACATCACTTTAAAAAATTTTTGGTAGGTAGGAAAATTTGTATCGACGTTCTCATCGACAGGCGAGCGATTGACGACTTATAATCAACTAATGACCATGCGAATTGCGAAGTTCTTATTCCCTCCACTGTTTTATCTATTGATGTTGTAATTAAAAAACAAGGAATTGAAGACGTCATAACAAAAAGGACATATGTGAAAAAGTTGTACTTTGAGAAAGAGCTGTTTGAAAGTTTGTGTGCTTGTGAAGAGTGTACTGCATTCAGTAAAATTATAGTACAATCCCTGTACTATAATTTTACTGAATGTGGTACACTCTTCACAAGCGCACCAACTTTCACACAGCTTTTTCTCAAAATACAACTTTTCATATATGTCCTTTTTGCTATGACGTCTTCAATTGAAAATCTCTAAGAAATAAATCGGGTTTGAGTTAATGAAGAAAAAACTGTCCCAGTTTTTGTCACTTTACCTCGGAAGTAGGTATATAATTTCATGTAAAATTGAGTATCCCCAGTCTTGGGTATGGTCAACATTTTTAAAAATTTTGACCAAAACGTTGTCGCTAGACTTTCTCAGAAGTCTAAAACAGATTTTCTTCAAGTTTCAGTGGTCCAGAGCAATTTTAAAGAATTCAATGAGATCACTTTAGAATGACTTTTTGGACTTTTTAAAATCTGATATTTTTAAAATATATCTGGAAATTCCAATCAACTCATGCAAGCTCAGATCAGAGTGTAAAGTAAATGTTAGCTTTTCAACTCCATCGAGTAAAATTTTATGGCGATATCAGCTTTCAAAAATCTGCTGGAGGCTCCACAGAAATGGTTGAAACAGTTTGAAGCCATTTCTGGGTAATTCGAGTGGTCGAAAATACGTTTCAAATTTCAGTTACCTGGGTGGATTTATTGGAATTTTGATTTTCACCATTTTATACCTCAAGATATTTGATTTTCAAATGGGTGTTGTTAATTGTTGTTTCATGGGAAACGGTGAAATTAAGCAGCATTGAAGATAAGTAGCCTCTTACAGCAGAAGATGAACACTTTCTGTTCCTTTATTAATTTGAGATCAAAACGGTAGTTTATAATTTGACTTTTTCAATTTTCTGATTTTTTAATTAAAAAGTTTTATTCCTCGTATCATCGATGTCAGGCAATTCTGACTTTGCTAGTCACTTTTTTTTCAGAATAAAAATTGAAAAAACAACAACATATGAGGCCACTAGAATCAAATCTCTACTTCTCCATTTTCGAACTTTTTGAGAAAAACGCAAAAAACCTCCCTAGCATTTATCGTAACATAAAATACCGAGGTAATATGTCTAATATTTTTGTACCAACAAGACGATAGTGACCCACATGTTTGTTTTACCCTACGCGTTGCCGTAAGAGTTCCTGGGCAGTTTGAAGTTAGGAGAAGTTAAGTTTTGTCTCCAACCGTACACTTTTTACATCATTTTAGGGCACTTAATCAAAAATTTTTCTAGTAATATGGTGCTAAAAGTTGAAGAAAGCTTGGAAAGTTTGAGAAATTAAAATAATATTGCATTTTTGACCATTCATTTGGAAATTGAAATTATTTTCCTTTTTTTTCAAAGTAAAAAAAAATAATTTTTGTTAATAAAAATGAAAGGTGTTTTTTGGGGGAAGGGTCCTCACTTGATGAATTTATTCAATTTCAAGCCTAATTTCAAGGCATAACACTAGTGTTTCATTCGAATACCGCCAGGTTCGTTTGAAAACTCGACTTCTCCATTAAAAAAGTAGAGTTTTGATTCTAACCCCTAACTTTACCCGCTGTTTTACCATACTTCCTTGACCGAAATTCAAATGTTGACATTTTCATCAGATGCGGGACATGTTGTAGTATACCAAACCATGCTTAACTCATTTTCGAAAAAAAGTGGAGAAGTAGGCATTTGATTCTATAGGCCTCATATGGTGTCCTATAAAATAGGAAGAGTGAAAAATCACTGTTGATAACTCCTATTAAGTAAAGTAATTTCCAACGATAGAATTTAGGTATAAATAATTCTGTGTAAATCTGGAATGAAAACAAAAAAAGAGTCCAAGCGATTGGCAAAACATTTCTTGCAATCAATGTGAAAAAGAAATTCATAAAAAGTTTCCGTGGTAAGATGGACCATTTCGCCTATGTTACCGTGGAATACCCTTTAATTGGGACCTATTTCATGCTTGCTCGTTTTTTTTGTAAAATTTTTAAATTAAAGTTTCAAAATTTTGAAAATTTACAAATTTAACTTCAAAAAAAGGCTCGACTTTCTCAACAGCCGAGAACAGATTTTCTTCAAGTCTCGGTAATACTTAGTCCTGAGCAATTTTGAGGTATCCGGCGAGACCGTTTTCTTCAATTCTCTCACTTTTTTTACGACTGAGAGAAAATGAAGTCGGTCTAGGAATTGGAGTTGCCATATTTAAAAAAAAAAATCAATTCTTACTTTTTGATCGGTGGCTGAGGTCTAATCAACTCATTCAAGCTCAGATCAGAGTGTTAAGTAAATTTTAGCTTTTCAATATCATTGAATACAATTTTGTGGCGATATCAACTTTGAAAAATCTGCTCGAGGTTCCACAAATGGTTATAATACGGTTTGAAATCGTTTGTTGTTAATTCGAGGGGTCGAAAATACGTTTCAAACAGTTACCCAGATGGATTTGTTGGCACCTTGATTTTCACCATTTTATGCTAATTCAATTTTGATTTTCAATTAGGTATAAATTGTTGATTGTTTCATTGTAAACGGTCGAAGGCATTGAAGAAAAGTAGCCTCTTACAACCAAACACCTTCTGTTTATTAATTAGGTACATATTATTATCGCACGTTGTGGTTAGGGATCAAAACGATAGTTTGAAATGTGACTTTTTCAATTTTCTGATTTTGTCATTGAAAAGTTTTATTTCTCGTATCATCAATATCAGCCAATTCTGACTTAGCAAATAAAAGAATAAAAATTGAAAAAAAAACAGCAGATGGTATCCCATAAGGAAAATAAAAAGAGTTAAAACTTACTGTTGATAACTTTTATTGAAGTAATTTCCAATGATGGAATTTATAATGAAAATACCTTAACTTTTAATTAAATCTGGAATGAAAAAAAAAACAAAAAAAAAACTACAGCTATCAGCAAAACTTTTCTTGCAATCACGGAGCTGATTATATAAATCTGCTTAGTTTAAATTCAAATTTTTGAATCATAGTTCCGGAATTTGGAAAACTCACAAATCGAACATGAGAAAAAAAAACTCGAAATTCGAAACAAGATTTTCTTCAAACTTGAGAAATTTTGAAGAATTCGGTGAGATCGCTTCAGAATTTTGTCGCTTTTTAAAATCTGATATTTCTAAAATAAAATATAGCTAGCTAGAAGCTCCAAAAAGACTTCGAACTACCGTCAATCAACGCATGCAAGCTTAGATCAGAGTGTAAGTGTAAGTAAAGTAAATTTTAGCTTTTCAACATCATTGAATAAAATTTTGTGGCGATATCAACTTTGAAAAACCTGCTGGAGGCTCCACAAATTGGTTATAATACGGTTTGAAATCGTTTCTGGTTAATTCGAGGTGTCAAAAATACGTTTCAAATTTTAGTTACTTACCTGGATGGATTTGTTGGAATTATGATTTTCACCATTTTATACTAATTCAATTTTGATTTTCAAATAGGTATAAATTGTTACCAATTGTTTCATTGTAAACGGTCAAGAGCATTGGAGATAAGTAGCCTCTCACAACAGCACATCTTCTGTTTATTGATTTACTTTGATTGTGTTTACATTGAGGCCAGCGATCAAAACGGTGTAGATTGAAATTTGACTTCTTCAATTTTCTGATTTTGTAACTGAAAAGTTTTATTTCTCGTATGATCAACATCAGCCAATTCTGACTTTGGGAATCTCGCTTTTTTTCAAAGAATAAAAATTGAAAAAAAAACAGCAGATGGTATCCCATAAGGAAAATAAAAAGAGTGAAAACTTACTGTTGATAACTTTTATTAAAGTAATTTCCAATGATGGAATTTATAATGAAAATAACGTTTAACTGAATCTGGAATGAAAAACAGAAAAAAAATCAAGTTCAAGCGATCAGCTAAACCTTTCTTGCAATCACGGAGCTGATTATACATCTACGAATGTAAATCGGCTGGTGCTTTTATGTATTGTTCGCTAGATTTTTTGTCAAATTTTTAAATCATAGTTCCGCAATTTGGAAAACTCACTGTGCAAATTTGGCATGGAAATTGGACTTGCCATATTTTAATAAAAATCAGTTCCTACTGTTTGATCCTGTGACCGAGTTGCCATGATGAAAACTGTTTAGCGGGTATAACCTCACTTTTCCGGCAGCAATCAAATAGGTAGTCATAATAATCGATCACCGCTTTTCTCTTTCAATAATTTGGTACAAATAGGAAGACTTGCACCTGAAATTGGGCAAATTTGACTTTGAAAAGTGGTACGAAAAGAGTTTGAAAGAGTATGTGCTTAAATCGATGGAATTGATCACAAAGATGATAAATCCGGGTATCTTCTGTTGAAATGTCCTGCTAGAGGGCGCTTTTGCATTTTGAAATTCAGTTAGACATACTGAGGAGTCAGCAAAACCTCTCTTGTAATCAGCCAAAATTGAAGTTATTACATAAATGTAACATATTTCTATTCGTATTCTTTCTTTTAAACTGACATTCTGTTATTTGAAAGAAATTGGAAGAGCATGTCTTATTGAAACCTCACAAAACCAAAATTTCACGCACTAAAGTTCATTTTTGTATTTTTAGCAATTTTAAATTTTAAATACAGTACCTGCGAAAAGTCAGTAAAAGCTGTTTTAACGAAAATTTTAGAACTACCTATGTCATGTACCTAATCTAAATTTTTTTGAACAAAATGAACCAATATGAATAATTACTTACTTCAATTCAACTCCCATACATTAGCATTTTGCTTGCAATAATGTGGAAAGTTCGGTGATTTTTCAACATTTTTTATGAAAACCTCAAATCATCCTGGAAAGTTCAAAATTGAACTTCTGAATTTGGCGGCGATCACTTCAGATCGACGAACCCAGAATATCAATTGCACGTAGGCCATTTTTTCATGAATGAATCAGGTTGTGTATAAATATATACTTATAGATTATTATACCGAAAAAAGTAATGATTCTGGTTTGAAATCCTATAATTTTGTTCTGGCACATTCTCAGAGCTCGGAGTCAGTTTTTTTGTGGGCGATTTAATGCTCATTTTGGTGATTTCACCAATTTTTTGTTGCATGATCCATAATAAATGTATTATTCGTTATCAACTTTGATTGGTCTCATACATGACAAATATCTTGATTTTTACCATTTTATAGGTATTGTTAATTGATTCATGGGAAATGGATGAAAGCATTGAAGATAAGTAGCCTCTTACAGCAAAAGAACACGTTCTGATTACTTATATATTAAATTACGTTTTTTTTCTGATTTTGTCACTGAAAAATTGTATTCCGCGTATCATCAATACCAGTAAATTTTGACTTCAAAATCACGAATAGTTCATAAATGTTTTTTTTTGGGGTGTTTTTAATTACAAGATTATTACACCCGTAAGGGGGGGGGGGGGGTAGATTTGTTTTCTGGGGTTGATATTTTTTATTAGGGAGATGAATTTTTGTATTTCAGGGGGTTAGTCGGGGATGATAGGTGGGTTTTCTTTTATCTGTAGTGTAAGTCTGTTTTGTTTTAGTTGGGGACAGTAAATAGCTATCATAAAAGTCCATGCTTGCTGAATTTTTTTGTTTTTTTTTTGAATTATCTACTTATAGTTTCAAAATTTGGAAAACTCGTACATTGAACTTGAGAAAAAAAGATTGACTTTTTCGAAAGTCGAAACAAGATTTTCTTCAAAGTTTCGGCAGTCTTGAGAAATTTCGAAGAATCCGGTGAGATCGCTTCAGAATTTTGTCACTTTTTAAAATCTGATATTTCTAAAATAAAATATAGCTAGCTAGAAGCTCCAAAAAGACTTCGAACTACCGTCAATCAACTCATGCAAGCTTAGATCAGAGTGTAAGTAAAGTAAATTTTAGCTTTTCGACATCATTGAATAAAATTTTGTGGCGATATCAACTTTGAAAAACCTGCTGGAGGCTCCACAAATGGTTATAAGCTTAATACGGTTTGAAATCGTTTCTGGTTAATTCGAGGTGTCAAAAATACGTTTCAAATTTCAGTTACCTGGATGGATTTGTTGGAATTATGATTTACACCATTTTATACTAATTCAATTTTGATTTTCAATTAGGTATAAATTGTTGATTGTTTCATTGTAAACGGTCGAAGGCATTGAAGATAAGTAGCCTCTTACAACCAAACACCTTCTGTTTATTGATTACATATTATTATCACGTTGTGGTTAGGGATCAAAACGATAGTTTGAAATGTGACCTTTTCAATTTTCTGATTTTGTCATTGAAAAGTTTTATTTCTCGTATCATCAATATCAGCCAATTCTGACTTAGCAAATAAAAGAATAAAAATTGAAAAAAAACAGCAGATGGTGGAAAACAAAAAGAGTTAAAACTTACTGTTGATAACTTTTATTGAAGTAATTTCCAATGATGGAATTTATAATGAAAATACCTTAACTTTTAACTGAATCTGGAATGAAAAAAAAAACTAGAGCAATCAGCAAAACCTTTCTTGCAATCACGGAGCTGATTATATAAATCTGCTTAGTTTAAATTCAGAGCGTAATTTCTTTATTGTTTGTCAAATTTTTGAATCATAGTTCCGGAATTTGGAAAACTCACAAATCGAACATGAGAAAAAAAAACTCGACTTCCATCTATATTTTCTCCAAGTTTCATCAATTCGGAGCAATTTTGAGGAATCCGTTGAAACCGCTTTTTATTTACATTCTCTCATCTTTTCCACGACTATGAGAGGTGCATATTTGGCCTGGGAATTGGAGTTGCCATATTTAAAAAAAAAAACGTTCTTATACTGTTTGATTCTGTGACCGAGTTGCCGAGGTGAAAATACGATCTTGGCATGATTCTCTACCAACTGTTTACCACGTTACCTCGCTTGAAGCTCAGATTAGAATACCAAGTACATAAATTTAAACTTTTCAACTTCATTAGATGCATTTTTGTGCTAATATCACCTTTCAAAAATCTGTTGTTAGCTCCAGAAAGGGTTAAAACGGCTTGAAATCGTTTCTGGTTAATTCGAGGGGTCGAAAATATATGCCAAATTTCAGTTACCCGAATGGCTTTGTTGGAATTTCGATTTTTACCATTTTAGGTACAGCTCAAATTTGATTTCTAAATTGACAGGTATTGTTAATTGTTTCATGGAAAACGGTTGAAAGCATTGGAGATAAGTAGCCTCTTACAGCAGAACACCTTCAGTTTAGTGTTTATACGAGACTCTTTTAACGCTGAACATTGGGATCAAAACGGTAGATTGATAAAATTTGACTTTTTTCAGATTTCTGATTTTGTAACTGAAAAGTTTTATTCTTCGTATCATCAATATCAATCAGTTCTGATTTTGCAAATCTCGTTTTTTTTCCGTTTTTTTTTTTTAGAATAAACATTTGAAAAAACAGCAGATGGTGTCCTATATAGGATGTAGAATGATCGAAAAATTACTGTTGATAACTTTTAATAAAGTAATTTCCAATGAATGAAATTTATAATGAAAATAACTTTTAACTGAATCTGAAATGAAAAAAAAAGGCAAGTCCAATGCGATCAGCAAAACCTCTCTTTCAATCAGGGAGCTGATTATAAATCTGCGAAGTTAATTCCTCGCTGCAGCTCTTTGTGTATTGTTCGCTAGATTTTTTGTCAAGTTTTTGAATCATGGTTTCGAAATTTGAAAAACTCACAAATCGAACTTGAGAAAAAAGCTCGACTTCCTTTATATTTTCTCCAAGTTCCAGTAGTCCAGAGCAATTTTGAGAAATCCTGCGAGACCGCTTTTTTCCATTCTCTCACCTTTTCCCAGACTGCGAGATGTGTAAATTTGGCCTAGGAATTGGAGTTGCCAAAGGGTACCCCCGGATAAGATAGGCAAAATGCCCTTAACCTCGGATTTCGATGAAACTCACAGGGTATGTTTAGTACCCCCAAAAAATAAATTTGGGCCCATAACCCGCTCCTCACCCCACTCCCCTCAGGCAGGGGGGCCAAAAAACGCGTTTTTCAGGGGAAAAATTCTGCATCAGCGAGTAATTGAGATAAATTTATTCTGTAAACGAATATAGTTAGAGGATACACGGGGGTACCTCCCTGAATTTTTTCAGAATTTTTCATCGCATGGGGGGAGAAGGAGGGACAAAAGAAAACTTTAAATCGACATTACTCCGGAACGAAAAAACATGCGAAAACGATTTTTTCGTCAAATATGTATTTTTAGGTCTACTTTCTATTGAAATTATCACCCGGCCATTTGGAGTGGTGGGTCAAGCTCAAAAGCTCAAAAAAACTCTCAAAAAACCACGTTTTTTATGTTTTTCTCCAAAAATATGGACAAATGGCCGAAATCGAAGAGAACCAGGTTGTTCAGCGTGAAATTTCACCTCAGAATGTGTAATTGAAAATTCATTTATACCGCGCGATCGTACGGCAAAACTACACGCGCAGAAGTATTTTTGCTTATACAATACATATTGTATGTATCAAGATAGCTGAAAGGGCATTCCTGAGTAAAATAGGTGAAATGCCCCTGCCCTCAGATTTCTGAAACTTTGATGAAACATCGTTGGGTACCTTTAAAAAAAATGTTAGCGCCAAAAAAAATTCCCCCACCCCACCGCCCTTGCTCACAATAGCGAAAAAACGTTTTTTGGGGGGAGGGATCATGCTTCAACGAGTTTTGAAAAAAAAAAAATGTTTTGAATTCACTCAAAATATATGGAGGAGACAGTATAATGAAAGTACATACATATTTGAGAATCTGCGTCGATCTATGCTATTGCCGTCAAAATCCAAGTGCACTTTTAGAGTTCTACTGAGCGATTGAAAATTTGCAAATCGTTTTTGGGGGGAAGGGGTGTTGGTAGTTGGTGTTTTGAAAATATTTTCTTCGCAAATGTTTCGCTATAATAAAGAAGAAACATTGAAAGATATTTTTCTGAAACTGAGAAATATTTTGGAACGCAGTGACGCAAATATTTTAGGTTTCAAAAATCGAGAAAAATTGCAAAAAATCCTAAATTATGGGTAATTTTTCGAAATTGCCAATAACAATTAAAAATAATAGCATAGAATGGATGCAGAATCTCAAATCATTTCATTTGGGAGTGGGTCGTCATTTTTCTCAAAACAAATTGGGTACCTGTACAGGGGTTAATTACAATGAAAAAACACGGTTTTTTCGAAAATACCCCCAACTTTAAGGGCCCATGTTTTCCTTTTAGGGGCACTTCTAGAGCTGGAATTTTTCTGTACAACTTTCAACTCAAAATTACGATTTTTGCTGTAATTGATAAAAATTCACAGTATTTTCCCCATTATTTCGCGATCCACCCATCTACTAGGTAGGTACACTTATTGTGTTTTCAATGTACTTAGTAGGTAACTCACATAAAAATTTAATGGTCGACACCAAAAAGAAACCTTTCTGATAGTTTTGAGTTAGATATTATGTACTTACTTGAAAAATACTTGTAATTCAAGAAAATCTTGATTTAAGAACTTGCATGGCGTTAATTGCGCTATAATGAAGCATTTTTCACAAAAAATCTAATTTTTGGGCAACCCCTTTCCACAATATGACCGTTAGGAGGATCCAACTGCAAATAAAATTTCATGTATGTGTAACGATATTTCAAAAGGACCCATTTGGTCAATGCCGAGAAGGGTATAGATTTTATTTTTCAAAAATCAAAATAAATTTCCAGTGTTCTCCAGTGGATCTCAACAGTGTTTGAGTGTGAAGCTGTCCATGAAAGCTTCACATTCGCGCGTCGTTTAGATCAATTGAAAAACTTTGGAAGATTCTGCCAATTTTTGAAAAATAAAATCTACACCCTTCTCGGCACCGACCGAATCGGCCCTTTTGAAATATCGGTACACATCATATGATAACGATACCCATATTGTCAATCTACTTTCGCCCCAAGCCCCAAAATTTAGGGGGTGCCTATGGCCCCAAAATTGGAGTTTCAAGAAGTTGGTTGGTTTTCTATTGTTTTTGGAGGCCAGAATGCAAAATTACAAATCGCTTTTTTTTGTGGTGCCGTGACCCAAAAAAGACAATTTTGAGTGTTTTTTGAGTTTTTGAAGATGGCCCACCTGGACGGAAAATTTGAAAAAAAAATACCAATTATAGTACTCATGCTGATATGTTCCTGAAAAAAAATTCATGTGCTTGAATTAGGTTTGAAGATATGGCAGCTTCAAATTTTTTTTGTCAATATCTTCCCCCTGAGGAGCCAACAATTTTTGAAAAAATTTACGTTGCTAGAATCATATCTTCTTCAAGTACTTACATATTTTGAGTGAATACAAAACAATTTTTTTTTTCAAAACTCGTTGAAGCATGATCCCTTACTCAGGAATGCCCTTTCAGCTATCTTGATACATACAATATGTATTGTATAAGCAAAAATACTTCTGCGCGTGTAGTTTTGCCGTACGATCGCGCGGTATAAATGAATTTTCAATTACACATTCTGAGGTGAAATTTCACGCTGAACAGCCTGGTTCTCTTCGATTTCGGCCATTTGTCCATATTTTTGGAGAAAAACATAAAAAACGTGGTTTTTTGAGAGTTTTTTGAGCTTTTGAGCTTGACCCACCACTCCAAATGGCCAAGTGATAATTTCAATAGAAAGTAGATTTAAAAATACATATTTGACGAAAAAATCGTTTTGGTATGTTTTTTCGTTCCGGAGTAATGTCGATTTAAAGTTTTCTTTTGTCCCTCCTTCTCCCCCCATGCGATGAAATATTCTGAAAAAATTCAGGGAGGTGCCCCCATGTATCCTCTAACTATATTCGTTTACAGAATAAATTTATCTCAATTACTCGCTGATGCAGAATTTTTCCCCTGAAAAACGCGTTTTTTGGCCCCCTGCCTGAGGGGGTGGGGTGAGGAGCGGGTTATGGGCCCAAATTTATTTTTTGGGGGTACTAAACATACCCTGTGAGTTTCATCGAAATCCGAGGTTAAGGGCATTTTGCCTATCTTATCCGGGGTTACCCTTTTAATAAAAATCAGTTCTTACTGTTTGATCCTGTGACCGAGTTGCCATGGTGAAAACTGTTTAGCGAGTAACCTCACTTTTCTGGCAACAATCAAATAGTCATATAAGCGATCACCGCTTTTCTGTTTCAATAATTTTAGTACAAATTGAAAGACCTGGACCTGAAATTGGGCTAATTTGACTTTGAATGGTCTTGATGGAATTTGGAAACAGGCAATCAATTGAGAAGCTGTCAAATACAGCCAAATTTTGTAAAAATGAGGGGGGGGGGGGAATTGTCTCGGTTTTTGTTATACGTACTTCACGTCAGAAGTGCAGGTGCATTGAACTGTGTATAGGACTATTTAATAATTTTTGGAATTAAATCCCTCCATACCCTAACAATAAGGCTCCAAACTCTCTGAAAAATGTGAAATGGAGTCCTCTCTACTACGAAAGGGTTAAACTGTTGCCAAAAAGACTTGAAAAGTTGTTTGAGCTTTGTCATCTTATTGTAGTATATTAAAAAAAAAAAGAATTACTTACCCTGAAACGTTGACTTATATAGTTATACTTCAACGTAGGAATCCTAATCTGAATTGTCGAGTACATCTGATATGATGTTACACGACGGTCAACATTTTTTTTTACATTTTGACCAAAACTTTGGCGCTTTGTACCCCCTTCCACCTCATTGAATTGGGTAATCCTGTCATAAAAAATTGATAAATGCTTCTTCGATTTTTTTTGGTCAAATTTTTTAAATTATAATTTCGAAATTTGGAAAACTCACAAATTGATATTGAGAAAAAAAGCTCGACTTTCTCAATAGCCGAGAACAGATCTCCTCCAAGTTTCAGCAGTCTTGCGCAATTTTGACGGATCCGGCGAGACTCGTGTTTTCTATTTTCTCACCTTTTTTTCGACTGAGAGAGGTGAACTTGGCCTGAGAATTGGAGTTGCCATTTTCGAAATCTTATCTACAGAAAGGATTATTATGTAGCAAGGGATATAAATTCTCATTGTTTTTATGGTCTGGCAAATCTTTTTTCAGATATCAACTTCGATGCGATCGACAATATCTTTAGAAACGATCGAAACGTTAACGAGAGTATCGACTATTTTGGCAGTGTTTTGGCTCCTAATTTGGGCGAGAAAAGTATAAGGAGGTGCGGGTAGTACCAGCTGGGTCCAATATGCCTTTTGCCCTGAAGCAACATGAATTTTTGGGTTGTACTAACTCTATTCATATGCTTTAAGCACACGTGAACTTCTATCCTAGTTCGTGGCCATTCGAAATTTTGGCAATAATACTTAGCTAAAATGTTGTCCTCTGTACGACGAACGTTTCGAAAATTAGCTATCCTGACTCAGTTTAGGTGCAGTTTCTAGTCTTACTTAACAAAAATGTGTAAAATTGTCAATTTTGAAAATGAGGTACGAATACATACGAGCCCCTAAAAAATAAGTAAAATTTTACCTTGGGCAGACCTTCTTCAGTGTTCAAATAAATGACCATAATCTGTGTTGGTAACTTTTTGTAAGGTATCTAAGTACAGGGTGCCCAGAAATATCGAGTACCCCTAAGAAAGTTTTTCATTTAAAATATAGGTTGGCAACGTGAAATAGATGCATATGATTGGTGGAATGTTATCTCTCCAGTCCAACAACCAATCATGTGCTATCATTATTATCATTCACTGTGACCAACCGAAGTATTTTAGTAGAAAACTTTTTTAGGGGTACTCGATATTTCTGGGCACCCTGTCTACATTCCTTTTGTTAGGTAGATATGGGGCTTAAAAAAAATTGAAAATTTCAACTTTTGCTCTCTCATTGTAACCTTTGGAAAGTTCACCATATGAAAAGTGACTTCGAAAAAAATATGCCAAGAGGCATGCCAAGAGGTTCATTGGATGAGAGTACAAAACTGAGAGAATAGTATCACCAGATAAGAAAATGAAAAAAGCAACTCACTATACAAACTTGTCCTTCCTTCGGATTCGTTTGTGAGCATAAATTCGTCTGGACCGCCCCCACCACGAAAAAATCACTTCGTCTAAAAATTTTCCATATCTAGTAAGAGGGACTCGTTTTTTTTTCAGGAACGTCTTTCAGCTCTTGTGCTCTCCAAGTTTGTCTCTCACCTTGACCTTGACGGAAAGTTCACCTGTATAAAAGGGGACTTCGAGAAAAAAAATCTGCCAGTGGTTTATTGGATGAAAAAGAAAAAAAGCAACTCACTATACAGATGTGTCCTTCCTTCGGCCTTCGAGATTGTTGGTGCAGACGGGGGTTTTCAGGATTCCCTCCATCCCCTTCAAAAAAAAAACACTGCATCTAAAAATTTTCCATTTCTGGTCAAAACTATTCCGAGTAACACTTTTTTTCAGGAACGTCCTCTCTCTTGGTGACTCCACGGGTGGGTTATCTTTGACTTTTTTTGGGGAAACTTGTAGGGAAGATTCGATAAAAAAGTTGTGGGTGGGCCTCAATAGACTGCAGATAAACTTTTGGATCCCAGACTCGAACCATCACTTTTCTGTCAATGTTTCAAATTTTTAAATTTCTATTCATCTATTAGAAATCTAACAAAAGTTTATTCAAAAAAATTGTTTCTTGTGATGATTGATCATATTACATCCATTGAAGAGATAAGAACACTATTTTTGTAATTTTTTCACTTTTTTAGGTTATTATACGCAGCTTTTGAATACGTCCAAAATTGTATAAATTTTGTATGTTGTGCAAAACTCATGCAAAGTTGAAAATCAGGTTTTTTTTCAAAAAGTCTTATTTTTCTTAACAGTTTTACTTTTCTGAACAGTCTTCTTTTTTTTTACAGTCTTACTTTTTTCAACAGCCTTATTTTCTTCTGAACAGTGTTTTTTTAAAATAATCTTTTGTTCATAGTATACGTATAGCTCGTTTTTTTGAAACATTTGTTCTGGGTTTTCTTCAACATTGTTACCTTCAGTTGTTGAGCTCAAATTCTCTTCTTCATCAAGTTTATTCAATGAGTCTGTAAAAGTGAATTCGAAAAAAAATCTGCCAAAGAGGTTTTTATTGGATGAGTTTTCGTTATACGTACATCACGTCAGAAGTGCAGCTGCATTGAAACTGTGCATAGGACTATTTAATAATTTTTGGGATTAAATTCCTCCACACCCTGCCATTAAAGGCTCCAAACTCTCTGAAAAGTGTGAGATGAAGTCCTTTTTACTGCGAAAGGGTTGAACTATTGCCAAAAACACTTGAAAAATTGTTTGAGCTCTGTCATTTTATTATCTATATATATACACATAAAAAAATAATGAATTACTTACTTCGAAACATTTCTGGTGTGCTATTTACAAACGTTTAAAATTCATTGCATCTTCAATAGGTAATATTCGCATTCAGAGCTCTCAAAAACCTGTATAAACCGCACCTTATACGATTTTTCAATTTTCATGAAATGAGGGAGGGGGTGCGCAATGGGGGATGTTGAAGGAGTTAAATCGAAACATTGAGCTATATTTATATGCTATACGATGGTCAACATTTTTTTTTACATTTTAACCAAAATTTTGACGCTTCGTACCCCCCTTCTACTTCCATAGTTTTGGTAATCCCATCACAAAAGGTTTATTTTTTTTTGTTTAAGGGTCATAATATGTAAACGGTCATGATAAAAGTCCATGCTTGCTGATTTTTTTGGCCTTTTTAAATTATAGTGTTTCAAAATCAGGAAAACTCATACATTGAATTTGAAAAGGAAAGTTCGACTTTCTCAAAAGTCGAAAACAGATTTTCTTCCAAGTTTCGGTAGTCTTCAGCAATTTTGAAGAATTCGGTGAGACCGCTTTAGGATAACATTTTGGCAATTTTTAAAATCCAATGTTTCTAAAATATAGCTAGAGGCTCCAGAAAGGCTTCAAAAACCACGTTTCAATCAACTCATGAAGCTCAGATTAGAATATAAACTTTCAAAAATCTGCTGTTAGTTCCAGAAAGGTTAAAACGGTTTGAAATCGTTTCGGGTTCCAGGTGGATTTGTTGGAATTTCGATTTTTACCATTTTAGGTATAGCTAAAATTTGATTTCTAAATTGTTAGGTATTGTTAATAATTGTTTCATGGGAAACGGTCGAAAGCATTGAAGATAAGTAGCCTCTTACGGCAGAACGCTAATTGAATCGTCTCACGTCTCAGTAAAGCAACGGCAACAAGAAAAGGCAAAGATAAAGAAAGTTAATAAACCCAGCAAAATTTCAAAGCAAGTTGAACAAGTCTGTAAGTGTTTACGTTCTTCTCTTCTTGTATTACCTATCTATAATATTGATGAAGTTGACGCTGAAAATTGGGATCAGAACGGTAGATTCAAAATTTGACTTTTTCAATTTTCTGATTTTGTAACCGAAAAGTTTCATTCTTCGTATCATCAATATCAGTCAGTTCTGACTTTACGAGTCTTGCCGTTTTTTTTTTCAATAAACATTGAAAAAAAATCAGCAAATGATGGTGTCCTACTTGTATATAAAATAGGAAGAGTGGAAAATTACTGTTTATAACTTTTATTAAAGTAGATAATTTCCTATGATGGAATTTACTTATAATGAAAATAATTTTTATTTAAATCTGAAATGAAAAAAAAAAAAACGAAAAACAACTCCAAGCGATCAGCAAAATCTCTCTTGCAATCACGGAGCTGATTATAAATCTGCGAAGATGAACATTCTGCTTCATCTATAACTTATTTTCTCCAAGTTTCAGCAGTCCGGAGCAATTTTGAGTAATCCGCTGAAATCGCTTTTTTATATTCCCTCAATTTGGCCTGGGAATTGGAGTTTTCATATTTTTTTTCAAAAATCACTTCTTACTGTTTGATCCAGTGACCGAGTTGCCAAGGTAAAACTACGATCTTGGCAGAATGCTCTACCAATTGTTTATAGGGTAACCTCGATGTTCTGGCAACGAACAAAACAGTCATACACTTAATCGATCACAGCTTTTCTTATCAATAATTTTCGTACAAATTGCAAAACCTTGACATGAAACTGGGATGATTTGACTTTGAATGGTCTTGATAAAATTTGGAAGTGGGTAATCAATTGAAAAGCTGTCAGACTGCCAAATTTTATGAAAATGAGGGAAAAAATTATCTCAGTTTTTGTTAGGTAGGTACCTATTTATGTACTTCACGTCAGAGGTGCAGTTGCATTGAAACTGTGTGTTGGACTATTTAATAATTTTCGGGGATCAAATCCCTCCATACCCTACCAATAAAGGCTCCAGACTCTTTGAAAAATGTGAGATGAAGTCCTTTTTACTGCGAAAGGGTTGAACTACTGCCAAAAAAACTTGAAAAATTATTTGAGCTTTGTCATTTTATTATACAAGGTAAGCATATACTTATATCAAAAAAAAAGAAGACAAAACAAAACAAATTACCTACTTATTTGGAAACCTGCAGTTGTAGGAAATACTCGTTGTATTTTTTCTGTTTTGCTTGTTGAACTTGTGTGGTGAAAATTCGTTAGGGTTGCAACATAATATACTGGTAGGTATTGTACATTTCTCTGTTGCTTTTTATGCGAAATGCAGTTATTTCCAAGGGATGTGGCTGGTTCTAGGCTCAGGCGAATCTTTTTTGAGATAGCAGCTTCGATGCGATCGACAATATCTTCAGAAACGATTGAAACGTCAACGAGATTATCGAGAATTTTGGCAATATTTTGGCCTGTAATTTAAGCGAGAAAAGTAAGGAGATGCGGATAATAAATCCAAGTAGTACCAGCTGGGTCCAATCTGCCTTTTGCCTTGAAGCAACACGAATTTTTGGGTTGCTCGAACTCTTATGTATTCATGTGCCTTTAAGCTCGCGTAAACTTCTATCCTAGTTCGCGCGTTCGTGGCCATTCGAAATTTTGGCGAAAATAGCCTGGGAAGATTGGTACGGCTGCTTTTGATCTCAAATTTTGTCCTTTGTACAATGTCGGTTTCAAAAATTCGCTACTGACTCAATTTGAGTGCAATTTCAAGACTTACCAAAAAGTTTGGAATTAATAATCCTGAATATGGGATACAAATATGGACCATTGCATTGGGTCCCTACAAAAAGAGAGTAAAATTTTAACTTGAGCAGACCTTCTTCAGTGTTCAAATAAATTACCACAATCCGTGTAGGTAACTTTTTGTAAGGTATCTACATTCCCTTTGTTAGGTACACATGGAGCTGAAAAAAATTGAAAATTACAACTTTTACACTCTCCACCTTGACCTTGATAGAAAGTTCATTTAAGTATATAAAAAGTCATCATCATCATCATATATGGTGACTTCGAAAAAAAAATCTGCCAGGAAACCTATTGGATGAGAGACGAGTACAAAATCGAGAGAATAGTCCTATAGTATCACCAGATAAGAAAAGGAAAAAAGCAACTCACTATACGGACGTGACCTTCCTTCAGCTATGGTGTTCTTCACATGCTATGCTAGTATTTTGGTTTTACACGCAGCGCAGGTGATCTTCAGGATCCCCTTCCCCTTGAAAAAATCAGTTCATTTAAAAAATTTTCGTTTCTGGTTAGAACTCTTCCGAGTACCTAACTCCTTTCTTTTCGAGAAAGTTCTCTCTCTTGGTTCCTTGACTTCGACTTTTTTTTTGTTGGAAAATTGGAGGAAAGACTCGATATAAAGTTGTGGGTCTGACTTGAACCATCACTTTCTGCCAAGGTTTCAAATTTCAAAAATATTTATCTTTTAAAAATCAAACAAAAGTTTTTTCAAAATTTTTTTTTTTTGTGATGATTGATCGTATTACATTCACTGAAGAGACGAGAAGACTATTTTTGAAATTTTTCAACTTTTTTAGGTTATTGTACGCGGCTTTTGAATACGTTCCAAATTGTTTAAATTTTGAGTGTCGTGCACAACTGCTGGAAAGTTGAAAAAAAATTGAAAACTGCATTTTCTCATTTTAATTGGATATGATGTGATCTCAATTACCTATCATATAGATATTTGGTTTTTCCTAAAAAGTTTTTTTTTCGACTCTGGATAGATAATATTGTACATAGGTACTTGTACCTAAATTATGAAATTTGAAACTTCTTTAGAAAAGTGATGTTGTACTTAATCAGGGATCCAAAATTTTTCTCGCTGGCTTTTGAAGTCATCCTCTCAACTTTTGTATCGAATTCTCCTCGGATTTTCGAAAAAAAGGTCAAAGACAGTCAATCCCAACTTCCATTCTCAGAGATTATGATCCCGCATATATCCCAAGAAAATCAGAATAATACCTTTCTTGCAGTCACCAATTCAATCACCCTTAATATACCCGTCTTCATTTTTAATTGAAGCCAAAACTTCAATAGATTCACAATATCGATGGTGTTTCTTAAAAAGAGTAAAATTGAAATTTGAGCAAAGGACCAGCAATCTGCTTATGACTATTGAAATTGGAAAGGTAGAAAGGATCAACACCTGTTTAGGATGAATTAGCTTTGGATCAAACTGCAAATTAGCAAATTTATAATGGCCAAACTACTAGTAAATAGAAATTTTCAGCCATTACCTATCATTAAATAAAAAATAAAACACTTTTTCATGAGAAGTAATACATAGGTAACATTATTTTTCTTAATCATCATTGAAGAAATTAAATTGTTATCTTCTCTTTAATCCAACATTTTTTCTATTTTCTTTGGTTTTTTCGAATGACTTTTTTTCTCAGCAGGCTTTTTTTTCAACGGTCTTCTTTTTCTCAACAACTTTCATATTTTCTGAACAGTCTTCTTTTTCTCAGCAGCCTTCTTCGCTCCTGAACAGTCCTCTTTTTTTCAACAATCTTCTGTTCAGTAGCTCGTTTTTTTGAAACATTTTTTTCTGGTTTTTCTTCAACATTGTCATCTTTAGTTGAGCTTGGATTTTCCTCTTCATCAGGATTCAATGAGTCTCTAAAGTTGAATTCGGAAAAAAAAATATGCCAAGAGGTTTATTGGATGAGAGAGTACAAAACTGAGAGAATAGTATCACCGGATAAGAAAAGGAAAAACGAAACTCACTATACGGACGTGTCCTAGCTTCCTTTGGTCTTCATCTGTATTGCCGAAGATGACGGCTAAATTTTGTAAACACGAGGGAAAAAATTGTCTCAGTTTTCGTTCATACTTCACGTCAGATGTGCAGCTGTATCGAAACTGTGTAGATGACTATTTAATAATTTTTGGGATTAAATCCCTCCACACCATACCAATAAAGGCTCTATAGACTCTCTGAAAAGTGTATGAAGTCCTTTTTACTGCGAAAGGGTTAAACCATTGTCAAAAAGACTAGAAAAATGATTTGAGCTCTGTCATTTTATTACCTATGTACCTATACATTGAAAAAAAAAAACAAATTACTTACTTCTAAACCTTTTGTGGTGTGCTATTTAGTTGATGGATATTTTTCAGGAGCATCCTCTCTCTCGGTGCTACTGAGGGTGGGTTGACTTTGACTTTTTTTTGGAAACTGGGATGGAAGATTCGATAAAAAGTTGTGGGTAGACCTCAAAAGACTGCAGGAAAACTTTTTGGATCCGTGACTTGAACCATTACTTTTCTACCGAGGTTTTAAAACTTTGAAATTTACGCTAAAGATAAAAAAAATAAAAATGTTTGAAAATTGTTTTCTGTGTCAAGTGATTATAAGTTAGGTATATCCACTTGGAATGAGAAGATCATTTTTGAATTTTTTTCATTTTTCCGAGGGTAGATTTTGGACCTATTTATAAGTTGTGTAAAGTGGCTTATAATATTGAAAAAAATTTCAAGAACCTTTTTTTTCACCTCCAAGTGGATATAGGTAGGTACATAATATATTTTATTGACATACAATTTTTTATTTTTATTTTTATTGTAAATAAATTTTAAAATTTGAGACCCCAGTTGTTGAATAAAGTGATGGTTCAAGTTGGGAACCTAACATTTTTTCTACAGTCTTTTGAGGTACCCTCACAACTTTTCATCGAATCTACCTTCAATTTAAAAAAAAAATCGAAATCGACCTACTCTAGTGCCTCTAATAAGGTTAATTGGTCCTCTTATGTATAGAGAATCTGGGAAATTATGAGAAAATCAATAGAATTTAGGAAGTAAAATATGTACATAAAAAATTTCCCATCTCTGGTTTCCAAATTCTGTTTAATGATCCCGTATTCATAAATCTTCTTTGGTTCTCGAGTAATGTTAATCCTTTACATGTACAGAGGGGATCACAGCTGAAAAAAAATTAAAATACCTAATAAATTTACTTACTAGGGTACTTTTACTCGTAGGTATACTTAAGTCAGAGTTTGTTTTGGTCCATGGGTAATTGTTTTGTATGACCGGGCCAGCCATCTTTTAAAGTGGGGAGGGGTTTGTTAATTAAAATAATCAGAAACTTAATTAGACGTCCTCGGTTTGGTTTTGAATTTTCAATAAAAACTTTAGACTCTCTGAAGAGTGCGAGATGAAGTCCTTTTTACCGCGAAAGGGTTGAACTATTACCAAAAAGACTTGAAAAATGATTTGAGCTCTGTCATTTTATGACCTATGTACATAGATAGGTATAAATTTAAAAAAAAATTACTTACTTCTAACCTTTTTGTGGTGTGCTATTCATTATCATGATTCTTTTTATACCTACGCCAAAACAATATTCGATTGTCAAGAAATTTTGAGAGCTGAATCAAAAATTGAATAATATTTTCATTAAGCGTTCTCAAAAACCTTATTTATAAACCACACCTTACACAATTTTTCAATTTTCAAAAAATTGAGAGGGGAGCAACGGGGGACATTGAATGGGTTAAATCTAAAACTTAACCTTGATGGAAAGTTCACCTTATCAAAAGGTGACCGAAAAAAAGTCTGCCAGGAGGCTTATTGGATGAGAGAGTATAAAACTGAGAGGATCGTATCACCAGATAAGAAAAGGAAAAAAGCAACTCACTCCTTCGGTCTTCCAGCAGCGTATTATTTATTGGACGAACTCTTTTCTTCTCAGGAACTTCCTTCCTCTTGTTGCTCCCTAGAGTGGGTTGACTATGACTTTTTTATTTGGAAAATTGGAAGGAAAATTCAAAATTCGATAAAAAGTTACGGACGGACCGCAAAAGATCGCAGGATAACTTTTGGACTCCCTGACTTGAACCATAACTTTTCTGACAAGGTTTCAAATTTTAAAAATCATTGATTATTTATCTATTAAAAAATCAAACAAAAGTTTGTTTACAATTTTGGTACCTATTAATGGGAAGACATGGACCTAAAACTGGGCTAAATTTGACTTCGAATGACCGTAATGGAATTTGGAAATAGATAAGTAATCGATTTAGAAGCAGTCAAAGACGGTCAAATTTTGTAAAAATGAGGGAAAAATTGTCGCAGTTTTCGTTTTTACTTCACGTCAGAGGTGCAGCTGTATTTGAAAAGATTTCAGATTCTGAGAAATGTGAGATGAAGTCCTCTTTACTGCGAAAGGGTTGAACAATTGCCAAAAAGACTTGAAAAAATTATTTGAGCTCTGTGACTTTATTATGTATATTAAAAAAAATTACTTACCTTGAAACATTGGGTCATACTCGTATTTATAATTTGGATAGTCTGCGTTCTTGAGTTTTGTCATTTCATTGCATAAAAAAAACGAATTACTTACTTCGAAACCTGCAATTAAACTAAATGTTAGAGTTCGTGTGATCATTCTTAGGTATTATATTCACTGAGGAGTGAGAAACCATCTTGGAAATTTTTTCACTTTTTTATCATTGTACACATGCTTTTGAATACGCTCAAAAGTCATAAAAAAATTTAAACGGTTTTTGTAATTCTAAGTGGAAATATTGTGATCGTTGATCAACTTATCACAATAATTTTTTTTAAGATATTTTTTTTTGACTTGATATTAGTTAAATTATAAAATAGGTATTTGAAAGCCCAATAGAAAAGTGATGTTCAAATCAGTAATCCAAAATTTTTAACTGCAGTCTTTCGAAGTCCCGCTCCCAATTTTTTTTATCGAATTCCTCTCAGATTTTCGAAAAAATTTCAAAGACTGTCCATCCCAATGCCCACCCTAAAATACCTCAATACATTTCTCACAATCCGGCCATTCCACGTCAATTCAACCTCGAAGTGGTAAGGGAGGTCGGCGATCTTTTTGAAATTTTTCCTGTGTAAAGACCGCAAATGCTTCCTTATTGGAGAAGAAGGGGACAGAGGACCAGGAATTCCCAACTGGCAGCTCCCGTTGACTAGAAAGTTCTTCAGTTGAGTGGAATAAAACGGTGAAATAAGTGATAAAAATTCAATCTAGGTTGAAAAATTCTAACTTTTTCCACTTTTAAAAATTCTCACTTTTTCTTTTTCGAATTCTCCCAAGCTTTTAATGATATGTATTTTTTTTCGAAATTTCAATTTTCAAAAAGAAAGAATTATCGGGCTTGGTCGATGCGAGAGCTAAAACTTTCGAAAATTTGTACATATTTTGAAGAGTGAAAAAACAATGTTTTTTAAGCAGGAAGTTTTTTTGAGAGAGTTTTGAGATTTCTCGTCTGAATAACTTTTTTTCAACAATTTCTGGGGCAAAAGCTTCCAAAAATTTGTGTTTCGAGAAAAAAATGTTTTTTTTTTTTACAAGAGAAGTTTATTGGTTTATATACCTACTTTTTATGGATATTCAGAAAGTTCAATTTTGAAAAAAAAAACCATAAAGACCCAAACAAAGCGAGAGCTGAAGTTTTCGAAAATTTTATTTATCGAGAAACGAATTACCTTTTACTTTTTGTTTTACAAGGTACTTCTTCTTTTGACATTTTCAAGTAAAACAGCTGATATAAGTATTCTTAATCATCAATTCAATCACGTTCATAATTGAAGCCAAAGTTTAAACAGACTCACATGAATCGACATTTTTTTTATTTTCTGTGTTTTTTTCTAATGACTTTTTTTTCCTCAGCGTGTTTTTTTTTCAAGAGTCTTATTTTTCTCAACTGCTTTATAGGAACTTTTCTGAACAGTCTTCTTTTTTTGTCACAGTCTTATTTTTCTCGACAGCCTTCTCTTCTTCTGAACAGTGATTATTTTTTTCAATAATTGTCTGTTCAGTATAGCTCGTTTTTTTTATCATTTTTTTCTGGTTTTTCTTCCACATTGTTATCTTTGGTTGAGCTCGAATTTTCTTCTTCATCAGGTTCATTCAATGAGTCTCTAAAAGTGACTCTGAAAAAAAATCTGCCAAGAGGTTTATTCAACGAGAGAGTACAAAACTGAGAGGATAATGAGTATCACCAGATAAGAAAAGGAAAAACGCAACTCACTATACAGACGTGTCCTTCCTTTGGTCTTCATCTGGGTTTTCATGCTGTGTGCGGTGGTTATCAGGATCCCCTTCCTTGAAAAAAATCAGTCCATCTAACAATTTTCCATTTCTGGTTGAAACTCTTCCGACTAACTCTTTTATTCTCAGGAACTTCCTTCTTTTTGTTGCTCCTTAGGGTGGGTTTACTTCGACTTTTCCCCCCAAAACATTAGAAGAAATATTCGATAAAAAGTTGTGGTTGGGCCTCAAAAGAGTACAGAAAAAATTTGCATCATCATCACTTTTCTGCCAAGGTTTCAAATTTTAAAATTTATACTCAAGCATTAAAAATCAAACTAAAGTTTGTTCGAAAAATTTTTTTTGTGATATTCACTGAAGAGATACCTATGAATAATTACTATTTTTGAATTTTTTTTCACTTTTATAGCCTACTTTGTTGTACGCAGCTTTTGCATGAATACGTCCGAAATTGTAGATATAAATTTTATACGTCTGCTAAACTCCTGAAAAGTTGAAAACGGGTTTTCTTATTTCCAAGTGGATACCTTTGTGATCATTGATCAATTATCATGAACATTTGATTTTTCCTAAAAAGTTTTTTTTTCGACTTGGATAATATGCTCGTAAATTATGAAATTTGAAACTCCAATAGAAAAGTGATGTTCAAATCAGGGATCCAAAATTTTCTCAACTTGCGAAAGGGTTGATGAACTTGATATAGTTAAGAGTGGGAATTACCTAGATGGTGGGAATAGTGTTATTTTATTCCTACTGGATCGGGACAATAATTATTCCCTAAGTGGGGAATAATTACCACTTACCTGGATAGCTATGGAGATGATATTGGTAGATAATTCATCCTAACTAATCACGTATGTACCTATACTCTAATAATAATAAAACACATTTGTGGTGACTACTAAAATGTTTTTATTAAATATTAGTTACATTTGAGAAGGTACGTAGAGGGCAATTACAAAACTACACAGTTGAACATAATGAAATGGTCAGGCGCGTTACCTGGCACTTACGACCTGGATAAATATAATAATTCCAACATTTACGTATTAAGTGAGTACCTAATACGTAACTGATCAGAATGTCACAAATAATTGAGATGTAGTTACAATTATTACGAGTTAATTTGGGTAGGTCTCATAAATATAATATTCCTACTTCGACTAACTCAATTAATTAATACCTACTAAACTATAATTAATTGAGGGAACCATCAGGCCCAAATAAGTATTTCTCAATACTTACCAAAGACACTGTACACATTACCTATCCAATCGATGTACTTACTCACTAAATCCTGGTACTTAATAGGTACGTACTACACGAGGTTTGATATATTGCGAGAAATGCCTTTGATGCCCGGGTTGATCAAACATGCATCCAAAAGAACCATATTGATTAAGTACAATTAATCAATATGTTCAAGGAAACACTAATTACCATGTTAGGAGTGGGTTAAACACGATAAATGGTACATTGTCATAAGGACAATGCACTGTCACATTTTCTGGTGCCGAAGCGAGAATACATATTTGGGTAATTCTCAAAAAAAGTTTAAAAATCATGTAACCGGTGGTTAACTTGAATACTATTGACAATTGAAATTTTTTTTCGGTGGTATTGTGTAGATACCAACTCGGGCATCACGTGCATGTAGTTTAACAGCCCCCAACCCCCCCTCCACTATGGGTCAAGTCCCCCCAAACCCTGAAAATTCCAACGTCGTGGCCTGTAACCACTTAAATTTTTCAACTTCATCTTCAAAAATGAAGTATACCATCTTTTTTCTGAAAAAAAAAAATGGTACATATTATTATATGATATGAGAGTAAATGACAGAACTGATATAAATTTTTGGAATGATACTTTATACCCTGAAACCGAGGTCATAAAGTGATGTAACCAGTTTTGTGTCCAGCGCCGTGGCCATTTTTTGTTAATTTTTTTCTGGCACTCCTATTCGATTTTTTTTGCGGTGAAATAGCTACACTGTATCGTTTTAGTGATAGTAGTGCTGCGCCCATTTCAAATCCATCAAGCAAATGCAGTGAACCAGTCTGCAAATTATAATCTGTGAAAATTGTACTGATTTCCTTTTTTCGGATCCAACGCCGTGGCTTATCATTCTCACGTTTAAAAGAGACATTTTTTTAAAAAAAAAATAAGAAAATATTCAAATAGTAAGTACTTGATGACCACAACTTTGAAAATTGAAAAATTATTGATTCTATTACCTGTAAAAAAAATTTTAGTTATTTTTTTCTTACGTCGTGGATAGTACAGTTTGGTATTACGTCGTGGCTATCATGATTTTTTTGTCCACGGCGAAGGAAAGTACCTACCTTATCATGCTTGAATACTCCCATTAAAATGTACCTGGTACCTACTTGATGAACTTTTTGTGAGCTAAAGCTACTAATAACTGCTCCAGTTATACCTATACCTACCCAAAAGTAGTTAACAGCCTTTTTTTTCAACATGTGACACCAATTTTTTTAAAGCCCCTCCCCCCGCCCCTACTGAAGATGACTTGGGCCTGAAGTCATTTTTGGGGTCCTGGGTATGCCTAGAATCAAGTCCCTTTTGAAAAAAATTCAAAAAAAGGTTTTCATTTTCGAAAAATTTTAGTACTGAAATTTAAACTTTTTTTGAGAATTACCCATTTACAACATTGACTTAGCTCCAGAGAGCTCGAGATTCCGGTGCTAAGTGAAGAGCCTTGCTCGTGATCTTGCAACAGTTGCCGGATCCACGAGCAGAGAATTCCCCACGTTCCCCATACTTCCAGTATAGATATAATTTTAGAGAGAGCAAGTAATGAAGTCTCTCTCTATAAATAGATCGAGTAATATTGTGCAAAAAGGGAGTTATACTAATAATTGCTAAGGTGGTTACGGTCATCCTGCTACTCACAAACTGTCACCAAAAAGACTTGAAAAATTATTCGAGTTCTGCCATTTTATCGTATTAAAAAAAAATTACTTACTTGTATTTTGAAACCTGCAATTAAACAAAATTGCAGATGGGTGATCATACTTATTACATCTACGAGAACCTACCGAGAAGTAAAAACACGTTTTGGACATAAATTGTATAAATTTTGTATGTCGTACAAAACTCATCCTGAAAAGTCAAAAAAAAAAAAAACTTAAAACGGTTTTTGTACTTCTGAGCTGATTTATAATGTGATCCTTAATCAATTATCACAATCATTTTTTTTTTTTTTTTTTTTTTACTTTTAATGTAGGTGTACTTAGTTGAATTATAAAATAGAAATTTGAAAGCCCAATAGAAAAGTGATGTTCAAACCAGGGATCCAAAATTTTTACTGCAGTCTTTCGAAGTCCCCCTCCCAATTTCTTATCAAAGTCTCCTGAGATTTTCGAAAAATAGCTTAAAGACAGTCCATTCCAACGTCCACCCTCAAAGATTATGATCCCATATACCCCAAAAAATTGGAATAATACACTGCTTACAATCAGCAATATCCAATCACCCTTAATCTACCCATCTTCACGTCTTATAATAATTGAAGCCAAGCTTCAATAAACTCACATAGGCATACTCATCCGTAAAAAAAAAAAAAAAAAAAAAAACGAACGAACGAACGAACGAGTAAAGGCGAAAAACACACTTATATCGCCGACAAAAGCTATACACATCGTACTATACATACAGGGTGTCCAGAAATATCGAGCACCCCTAAAAAAATTTTCTACTAAAATACTATGGTTGGTCACAGTGAATGATAATTATGATAGCACATGATTGGTTGTTGGACTGGAGAGATAACATTCCACCAATCATATGCTTCTATTTCACGTTGCCAACCTATATTTTTAATGAAAAACTTTCTTTGGGGTGCTCGATATTTCTGGGCACCCTGTACAAGTAAGGTAGGTAAAATGCGAAACTCGATATCCGTTCGACACAATGATGAACGGCAGTAAATCAATGCCCTATTGCCGTTTTAGCTCTACGTAGACTTAAACAATAAGACGAAAATTTTCACCACTTTGCAACATTGTGTGTGCTTTCGTTTCATACATACGCGAACGTTCGTTTCGGGTCGGACACTGGTGAAAAAAAAAATATACGATAAAGGGATTGTGCACGCGAACTCGCAATAAAATTACAATGTAGGGCAATTGTGGTTCAATGTACATATCTTTCTTCAGTTTCTACTTAACTCTCTGTTTTAGACATTTTGACCATTATTCTTCGCTACGCGCCTTATTGTTTCGAAGGTTTCGAATTTCGATTTTTTTTTTTTTTTTTCATCATTCTTTCTCATCTCCTCTTCATTTAGTCGTCCATTGTTATTTTTTTTTGCTCGAGGAAAGAAAAAAAAAAGAAAGGAAAAGGGGTTTTAGGTGCTTTGAGAATCGTCCAACTTCAAACGTAGATAGGTTTTTATTTTATTTTACTTTTTTTTTGTTGCGTACAATCGTCAAAATTAAGACCGAAACTGTCGATGAAAGGGATCTTTATAGTCTTCAATGACCCTTTGTGTGGTGTGAGATTTTCGCGTCGTTGTGTAGCGTGTTCGAGTAAGAGTTTTGCTTCAGTTTATAACCTCGTTTCGTCATCGTCGTCTCGTGGCTGGATTATACGTTAGAAGATATACGATATAGGCAATATTTTAGCCATTAATTTGACATATTTTCGGTATACAATGTTACGGTAAACTAGCTCTATACAGTTTACTATAAGCGACGCTAATACGCTTACACAGCACGTAGCTGAAGCTCTATTTCGTTATTAAGATTAATCAACTGCTGACAAAGTAATTAGCTCGGTCATATAGGTCTTCTGTACCTATTTTGCAAACAAAGTAGGTTTGATGCATTTTGGAAAAATGTCTTTTGAAAGCCTGCCTATGTGTACTCGTATGTAGGTTAGGTACATATAGGTAGAGTAAGCATTGCAATGAGATTAAGTATGCACTCAGGTAAACGTGTGAAGGTGATTGAAACTTGAGAAATGCATTCTTTTTAACTTACTCTTGATTAATTTTCGGGAGGTTGTTAGTTTTAGACGTCATGATGAATTATTTGAGTTTTATGTATATTTCAAAAATTCACCGTTGATTTAGAGATCAAATCGTAAACGTGATTTTTCTTCTCAGAGATCAACTTTAGAGCTTGAAATTTTGATTAAGTAAGTACCTATAGCTAAGGTTTTTGTGTAATTCTCTTTTGATCTAGCAAATATCTGATAACTTTAGAAGCTCCTTTGGAATAAGAAAGGAAATTACATAGATTATACTTTCAATATTTTGTCTGTTGGTCAAATATTTTGCAACATCTACTCTGGGTATCAAAAATTATATTTCAGTAATGAAACCAAATTTTGACGTCGACAGGGGTATTTTGAGACACTGAATTCATTTTTGACGTTATTTTGGTTCGAACCCGAAATGAGGCCCCAGGAGGGGGGAGGTTCAAAGAGGTAAATTTTTGAAAAAGTCGACTGGGGTATCGATTTGTATGTTTTTTGGGTTCCAGAGTTCATTTTTGACGTAATTTTGGTTCGAAAACCGAGTGGGGTCTCAAGAGGGGGTGCAAAGGGGCAAATTTTTGAAAAAGTCGAGTAACGGGTATCGATATGTGCGTTTTTTGGGCTTCAGAATTCATTTCTGATTTTCATTTAATACATGACGACTTCATTTTTTCGATTTTTGATAGGTACCCTAAAAAATGAATCTGCCCACTGTGTGGTCGAAAATGTATGTTGAATACCTACTGCCAAATAACAAGTAAGTGCTCTGACACTTTGACATTCCATCTCAACATGTAGATGTAAATTTTGATGCTCAAAATTTACATCTACAACTATGTCGACCAATTTTTCAGAATTAAAATTTCTGTTTTAGTGTTCAAAAGTTCAGTATACATTTAAAAATATGATCTTATTTAAAGAGAGAAACAAATTTTTAATAACATTGATAAAATTATTCACGTTTCCATAATTTGGAGTAGTTGATGTTATGTCGATGTGAAAGTCGATCATCCACAAATACATCAACACCAACATCGACCAAATTTTCAAAGATTTCTCAAATTTGAAAAATTACGTTGATATTGTGGATGTACTTATTTGTTGATGTCGAATTTCACATCAACATTAACATTGACATGTAGTACTCTTAGATAAGATATTGCACCTTTCAATATAAATGGTTTAATGTTCAACTGCTGAATTGTATGGACTTTCTGTCTGTACTTCTCGGAGATGGCCTCCGCATCAATGCTGCTTTATCCAGCACAAGCAATGGCCACTTAAGAGTGTAAGAGAAAGAAAAAATCATTTTAGGGAAAAAAATTTCAATTTTGAAACTAAAATTTTTCATGTTGGGTAGCTGGAGGTTGATTGATGTACATTTTGACCCTGTGTCAAGCCAATATTGTATACATAAATGCCGATCAACATTGGTCGACAATTACATCAACAATTGGCTCGACACAGAGTCGAAATTCACATCGACATGTGGCATTCAAAAGTGACGGTTGTGGATGGGAAGACATTCACATCAAAATTAGCGTGGTCATTGTTGTACTGGTAGTTTTTAGTAGGTTGGATTTCTTTCATTTTTCATGAAAAAATAGGAAATTCTCCATTATGATGTATTATTCAAGTTTTATGTATATTTCAAAAATTCATCCTTGATTCAGAAATCAAATTTAGAGCTTGAAATTTTTATTAAGTAGGTACCTATCTATACTTTAAGGTTTTTGTGTAATGCTCTTTTGATGTAGCAAATGCCTGGTACCTTTAGTAGCTCCCTTGCGGAAGAAAGGAAATTACATACTTGGATTATTTTCAATATCTTTTCTGTTGGTCAAAAATTTTGCGACATCTGCTCTGATTTCTGTGTGCGAGGGAACAACAATTGTATCTTGTAAAGTGAATGTAATTGGTTTCTGCATTCAAGAAAGTGAGCTGGCTACTCTCCGTATACTGTAATTGTCTTCGAGAAAAAAATCCATAAAAAAAATCAGAGTAGTCCAAAAACATTTGCCACTTTTTGAAGTGTTTAAATCGTATTTTTTATGGCCCAGAGTGGGACAGATTCATTTCTTAGGGTACCTATCAAAAATTATATTTCCAGTGATGAAAGCAAATTTTGACGTCAACTTTTGGCCACAGAAATATTTTGAAGCACTGAATTCATTCTTGACGTTATTTTGGTTCGAACCTCAAATGGGGCCCCAGGAGGGAGTGCAAAGGGGCAAATTTTTGAAAAAGTCGTGTAGGGTATCGATATGTGCGTTTTTTGGGCTCCATGAATTCATTTCTGATTTTCATTTAATTTTGACGACTTCATTTTTTCGATTTTTTGATACCCTAATAAAAAATTAATCTGCCCACTGCATGGTCGAAAATTGTATGATGAATAAGGTACACTGCTAAATAACACGTAAGTGCTCTAGTTTCACCTAAGCTTATCAGTTTCTCGAAATATTTTGCTGTTTTTCAGTAATGAAATTTTTTTCCAAAAAAAATGTGTTTTGGAATCAAACCTCGAATTCAAATTCGATCAACAGATCGTGAAAAACACAGCGAAGCTGTTGTTAAAGAAGCAATTCATCGAGTTCTCAAAGTTGAAACAGGCAGTCTCAATCTTCGGTCAAGTAAATTTCGTTCCACTTTTGGCCCTACTAAAAAAATTATGGAAATTGAGTTTTTGGACCAAATTTGAAAAATGAGGAGGCATTTTGTAGACAAAAGATAGAGCTATACAACAAATGTAGGTATTTTGATCGTGATGATTAGAAATTTAATTTTTGTATCAGAAATGAACTAAATAAAAGTAGGCATTTACAGACTTCGAGGATAAATCTCTTGGATAAATGCACGTTCGTCACAATGGTGTTCCTGATGTAGACAAGATCTGCCTAAAAAGCCATCGCAATTTACTCGTACATACTCGTATATCCGAAGTTTACAAAGTGCTGTCTAAATATTTGAGAATAGGATGAAATTTTTCTGTTTGAAGTTGGAATTAAAAAGATGATATAGGTACATACTCATATTATATACAGATTATAAGCGAGAGATTCTGCAGGTATCAACTATTGCAGGAAAATTTTCTTCCATTGGGATCATAAAATTAAGGAAGCCACCACGTTCATTTATAAATTTGAAGAAAAAAAACAAAGTGAGTTTTTTTTAGAGAAACTTGAAAACACTGCTGGTGCATTAATTTTTGATTTGCCTTCTTATAGGGGGTTGAAAAATCTACCTACCTACGTGAAAGGTCGTGTTAAATTTTTTCTGAAGTGGAAAATTAAAGAAGCTATGTTGGTCTTGGAATTTGAGAATAAATGGCCAAAATCTCTTACATACCTTATGAGAGAAAATTTTAAATTCTGTAGGTACCTTGACTCCTTCAATTTCCAATTGAGGGGTGATATTTATCTGAGAACCTTTCTTGTTGTAGGTAAATAAGAAATCTACTCGAAAGGTTATTACACATGTTTAGTTATGAGGAAAGTGATAATGATTAAAACTAGAGAACTACCCAATTTGTAACTTACTCGGAATTTTTCGTCTCTGCAAGTATTTAAATTGCTCTTTTATCACGTTATAAAACAGGACTGTTGAATTAGGTACCGTACTTTATTCGCTGGTTAAATACACTAAAATACCTACTTTTTTACCGTATTTTTTCAATTTTGATTTGAAGAATTATTTACAGTTTAACTTCGAAGTTCTTAACTTCTGACATGCCTCTGAAATAAAATTTTATCTGTTAGCTGTAATTAGAGATGAAGGGGAATTTTCCCTGGAAAGTGTCTGGATAGGTACCTAAGTACCTACCTACATCAATTTCTATGAAAATTTATGAAAGAAAGTTGTTGTAAATGGCGAGAAAATTATAAAGAAAAAAGCGTTCAATTTTTGCAAAATATTAATAAAATTGTTTGAAATGAAGGAAATTTTCAAAAGTTTGCAAATAATTAGAAATGTATTACATAGTTGTACCGAAAATTATGCGATATGAATTACCTAGCTTCACAGCCCTGCTGGGGACTCGACACTCTCAAGTGATCCTGTGTCGAAAATTTGAGCTTACATTTTCAGAAATAAAACAAGTTCAATATATTCTAGGATATCATGAGAACTGTATTTTCATATTACCTACTGATGACAAAACGTCACAAACCAAATCTAAAACCCCCATACTGTACGCATGTAATAATCTTGTGTAATAATAAACAACATCAGAAAAAAAAAGATTACCTTACCGAAGCAGTTTCAGCTTTAATGATTTGTTACAGGATACCTGTCTTTATTTAATTGCGGTTGCTGAGCAAATCTATTTTTACATCTTTTTAACGAAGATCGTGCATCAAAACTTCAAATTTTCCATAAAAATCGCTGCACAAGTTTGATTTTCTCCATCGCGATTATCTTCTTTTACAATTTCCTCGAATTTTGTACAAAGTTTCAGAGTTTTCGTTACAATTTCAATAGAATTTAATTGGAACTAAGCGGAGAGATTAAATTGTTGGTTAAAGAAGCATATTTGTTGTCATACGAAAAATGGAAAAGATGAGTTCAAAATTTTTTACCGAATATTCCAGTAACTTCTTATACCTTTGGTATACCTACCTGCTCAACAGTAAATCATTGGAAACATCCAACTACTTACACATGCAACGCTCGATTTAAAATTATAAATTTCAGAATTTCATACTAGTGAACAAAACATAGAAGAGAAAAAATAGCTGGCCAGAACCCCACAAAAAACATTTATTACAGGTTAAATAATACTAACTTACATTCAAAGTAAGTAGATGAAATTTTCTTCGGAGTCTGATCTTCATCTAGTTTTAGATTCTCATACTTGTTGGTACTTAATGTTTTAAAATTGAAGTTAATAGACCAGAATATTGTGAATTCCACTGAATGATTTCTCGTGAAATATACCTACTTATAACTCTTTGGAGGTTCTTTAAGTTCCCATGTTGAGGAATAAAATTACTTTGAAAATTGACCGATCACAAAAAAGTTGAACTTTTGAAGAAAAACCAATGTAACCATAATAATATGGCGAGAGCGAATGCAAAAACTATCTTGCAATCAGCGAATTGCTGATGGCTTGTTGATGGCCTAACTACTGGTTATCATTCGTCTACTTTATTAAACTAATTCTTAATTTATAGATTTTCACAGGAATTTCATTTGTATGTACCTATGTACTTATCTGTGAAGGATTCTTTGTTCACTTTTGTTTTTCTTGACGACAATTGGTCTTCACCAGACTGGTGCCTACATTCAGGATGTAAATGGAAAAGTAGAGTAGGTATTAATTTTATACCCTATCCTGAAAAAAGACTAGGTACTTACTTATTTATAGGTAATTCTAAACATAGACAAAATGAATTATTTGGTTTTGATTTACCCATTGTTCATTTCTTTGCTATCTGTAAGAAATACTTGAGAAGAAAAAATGTTCAATTGCTCAGTAAAACCCTAAAAGGGATCTTGTCCTGGGTTGTCTTAGAATTTCAAATACCATCTCTCGATACTGAAGCATTTTTCCAAAACAGATTAAAAAGACGCTGGAGTGAAAAAAACACAGCCTGGATCCAAAATTTTGCAGAATGTTATCCAATTTGCCGAATGAAAATTTGGCTTGGGAAGTTTTTTATACCGCTCCTGCCCTCTCCCCTAATCATGTCCCTGGGTACGACAGTGCTTGGGTCATCCTGTATCAATTCAGTTTTGCCCAAAATCGACTCACACATGTTTCGATAGAATCATTCACTTGCCTTAACTTCGTCTTTGGTTCCGAAGCTTGTTCGGGCTTCTGTTTCTCACTTTGGATTTCGTGTCTGGAGTTAGGTCACTGATATAAATCAGAGTGCGTAACAATCGACAACATAATTGGGCAAATTGGCGAGAATTTTCGCTTATTTCCAATTTTGTAAGTATTAAAGTGATTGAATGCCTCGGACTGCGCTACAGTGGTTGAAAGTTCGCAAATCCTTCATTTGTGGATAAATTCGTGTTTTGAAAATATTTTCTTCGCATATATTTCAAAACATCGAGAAAAACATAATTTTCGAAACTCTAGAAATATTTTGAAATACACATTGTTTCCAATTTTTTAATCATGTTTGCCAATATTAAGAAATCGAGAAAAAAGTCAACATGAACATCAATTTTTTGAAATTACTTACGTCAGAAAAATTGGAAACACTGTATTCCAAAATATTACCCTATTTTTCAGAAATGATCAGCTGCTTTCGATAATTTTAGACATGATGAATGCGAATTACGAAATCCCTATTAATCATGTACCACCACCAAACCTAATATAGGTAGGTGAGATTCTGCAAAAATTATAAGCACATATTTCCTTCCCGAAGCCATAAAATTAAAATGGCCACGTTGATTCATAATTTTGAACTAAAAGATGCATTTTTTTTCAGTGGAATTTGAAAACACCATACTTAATATTACTTTAGTTTTAAATTCAGAGAAATTATGTAGGTACCGAACCTTTATTGTAAGGGTTTATAAAGACTTACTTGAAAAGTGGTGTCCAATTTTCGCCTGAACCATAAATTGAATGAAACTATGTCGATTGTTGATCTGAAAATTTGAAGAAATAATAATTAATTACTTACTATCCTAAATACTTACTTCAGTTTTGGTAAACAAATGCTATAATCGAGAATACGCCATTTTTCCACATGTTTTTGCAGGTTGTATATCTGAATAAGCAAACCACTAATCTGAAATACATAACAGTGGCTATTTTCGGGTAGATTTGTTGGGATTCGATGAGCACCTTTGAGTGACAAACTGTCTGTTTCACTTCACGAATTCTTGTCGCCGGGAATCAAGTCTTTTTGCCATAGTCTTATCAGTGGCAATTAAATGAGGATTTTTCGTGTTCCTATGAAAATGACTCCATCTCAGTGTCTATGATTCCGATTCCAAAAGGAACAAATCTCTGTTGACGTTGACCAATTATTCTTAAAGGAGGTTTGTAAATTCTTCAATAAATTCGTGAATACGACTAGATAAAGGTAGGAAGGGAAAAAATTATATGTTGAAATAAGTACATCGAAGACAAGTGAAAATCGTCAGAATTTCACAAAAACTGTTCACATTCATAATGAACGTCATAAAATTAAATAATAAATTGAAAAGTAAATAGGATAAGTTATATGGTAACTTTTTACACCAGATTCAAAAATTCTTACCTTTGTAATCCATTTTTGAATCGTAAAACATACTTAATTTACAAATAAGAACAATAAAATATTCGCAAGAATAAAAATTGCTTACTTGACGTATTTATACCTCTGGATCCGAAAAATTACTAACCAAAACTGTCGTGAATTTTGTCTAATTCTCATCAAATTCACGCGAAAAATGGAAATTTACTATGTTCGGTTGAAAACGCCACAACTGCTTCAGTTTTCAATTCAGAGAAATTATTTTGTTATATCCTCATATGCCTAACCTGCCTGTGTGTACTATTATGTATTACTCCCTATGGTAACACTGCATTGTCCTACTCGGAGCTGCACCCTAGACGCAGCTACGAGCGTGTGGAACAGCGTAGTTCTGTTTCTTTCGGCCGGAGAGATGGACTTCCGTGTTAAAGAAGTGCTCGGATGCACTGATATATTAATTCTCAGACCAACATGTGTTGTAATCTGTGAATCTTGGTTAATTTCGGATAATCTTGGTTAATTTGGTGTTAATTTCGGTTTAATCGTCCATCGGGACACACTTCGTGATAAAATATACCATTTGTGTAACATGTGTGTGTATTTTATCCACATTCTGTGGTTTATTCTTATAACGCCATCCTGCTGAGCTAGCCAGGTAAGTTATTCTCCTCGGAGTATTTCTTAGTTCTCCCCTTTGAAGTAGTGATTCATTATATTACGGTAACAGGCATAAAGTAAGAATATTCTCACATTGGCGCCCAATAATCTTCGAAAAAGACAGATTGGTGACTTACACTCGTCATCTGCCTTTAAATTTCCATTCCCAGTTGAAATTTCACACCATTGTGTGTGAAATTGCACTGGCGTATGTGTGCAGTCTAATTTTTTGACTCCCGGGTCCCATTGACGCGCATGCGTGAGAACTTGTGTTTTTTCACCTGTGAGTGTTCCATGTGTGTCTGCCACTCGTTCAACACTTGTTATTTCCGGTTTCCTCAAAAATTGAAAAATATAAATAAATTTTCGAATTGATGTATTTTCATTTATTTTGTTTTAAACAAAGGAGTCCAAACAAAGTAAAAAATGACTAAATTAATTAAACATCACAAATCAGCAAGTTTTTCTACATAGATTCTCAAAAAAAAAAAACACATACTTATATTAATACTACGTAAACGAGTCGAAACAAAGTAAAAAATGACTAAATGAGTTGAACATCACAAATCAGCACGTTAGTGTAGTTACACAGATTTTCAAAAAAAAACATTCTTATACTAGCAAACAAATGAATAAATGTATATTAGTACTACGTAGGTATAAAAATAAACAATAAGTAACAAGAGTAGATCAAGTAGAAGGAATGTAAGTATGATCGCTAGAATTAAAATTTATGAGGTCACACTTCGATTCCAGCACTAACTTTTTCAATTCAGCTTTCTCCGTAGTGCTTGGTTTACTGGGATGGTGCCCGGATGCACGTTTTTTTTTTGTGGAGTAAAACCGCTTTTGATGATCAATTTTTTTGTTCATAGGGGATTTGGTCATTTTCTTTTTCTGTAGACCTTTCACTTTCAACTGAAGCATTTTGTTGATCTGCTTTAAAGACGAAATTGCTTTGTTATCATCTTCATCAAAAGGAATCTCACTGCAACGCTGCACATTTTGAATTATTTCTCTCGCAAGATCTTGGATGGTATCCCTTTTCTTGAGAGAATCATTCTTGATTTCAGTTGGAGATTGTGACTGGAGAATTTCGAGAATATTGTGCACTTCTGCAGCTTCATAAACTGGTGCTAACGGACCACATTCATCTAAAAATTGAACCTTAAGAGCATATGCATGCAGATGTTTACAAATATTGTACCCGAACACATAATCATCACATGTACATTCGAATAAATGGACACAAATATTATTACAATCCTCGCAGCGCAGTCTGCAGCTGCATTCGTCGGAAATTTTTGTAATTTCATAAATCGATGACTGGTTACTCTTACTCTGCGACTTAACTTGTCCTACACCACTTACACCAAAGCTGATAATTGAAACATCTTCAGCAGGGATTGTCTTGCCAGTTACATGCCGATCGCGCACTTTTTTGTGGGTATGCGAGTCAGTCTCCATAACTAAGTGACTCAATCGTTCAAAAGCTTTGTTACGGTTCATTTTTAGGAGCGTGTTGATAAGTTTATCGACCCTTTTGTTTTTCAAACCATTGAGATACACATTCTTCAGCAAATTGTGCATGGCTTCGATCTTCATATTCGTATTCATGCCAATGTATTTGCGGAATGCAAACGCCCATGTTTCATATCGTTCGCTGTACTCACGCTCAAAATATTTTCCAAACGCCGCAGTATTCGGATCATTTTTCAACTTCTCTACTGCGGATATAACAATATTTGGAAAAGATGCTGCGTCTTTTTCATCCATCAACGTCCGAACTACTTTATAAATCTCGTCTTTGAGTTCTTTTGATCCGTTCACAAGCTTCAAATTTTTACGCCAGTTCTTATCTACGTGCCAATGGCATAATAGAGTATGTGTCGGTTTTCCCATCACCTGTTGATAATAAACATACGTGTATGTTGAATAAAGCCATATAATTATGAAAAAAAATGCTAGAAGTGTGCCATTATTGCCGTTACCTGTGTCCATGCATTTATGTAAGCTGGGAAGTCGTCTGACATGAACGTATTTGTTTGAATTACACCACATTCTTCCTTGATTACTTCGAAAAATTTTTTTATAAATACTGTATTTTCTTTATTTGAGATCGCGTGTGCCACTGGTACACCCATATCGACATCGTTGACTACCAGAACTGTATTCAAATAATATTCGTAGTTGTTTGTAGCATGAGTACTGTCTACGCATATCTTATTACAGCCGAATTGCTTCATAAGCTAAAACAAATATAATATAATTTAATTTCTGTAATTAGCGTTGTTTTACAAAAATTACTCATACCATCCATGTACTCACAGCAATTTGCATTTTATCCATCATTACTAAAAGCACGTCATCTTTCTCAAAGGGCTCTTGCTGCACACCTTGTTCTTTATAAAACTTGAAAGGAGTATCTTTTCCTAAATTCGTACGGTACTCTTCAATTATCAACTCAACGCTCACCGGATCATAGTATGATTTCCGTTCTTGGTAAGAAATTTTTTTTTCCTGCATAATATTGTGCAGTTCATGCTTTGTTATTAGCTGGGTCCTTGTAACCTGATTATCTTCTAATGTGTCACGAATATCATCCAACACACGATCCAACGGTACGCCAACTTTGAGTTTTTCTGAATTGAATAACAGAAAAATGAATTACGTAGTACTTAAGATTACGTACTATTTGGCGATTTTTAATGCAAATACATACCAGCAATATTCTCTTTATCTGTAGAAGATAGAGGGAGATGCTTCATTTCCACAGAGTGGTTACAGTGAATTGGGTTGTACTGTACAGTAATTTTCCCATCATCCAGGTTTTCTTCGTACAATATATGTGCTGAGCAATAGTTATCTGGTAATAATAACAATACAATGAGAATGTTGATTGTTGTGCTGTAATACAAACATGAAAAAAAAATTCAAACTCACTTATTTTACAGGATCCTTTCCGTTTCACATGTCTTTTCCGCAAGGACTCATCTTTGAGTCGTATGTATCCGCCTCTGTGGCATCTGTATCGGATTTTTTTACTGCGTTGTTTAGTTGTCCAAGCACTCGTATCTTGTGAATATTTTGACAACGTTCTTTGTTCTTCGTCGTCCTTCCATAAAAAAAATTCTGCACATAAGTAAAAGATTTAAAAATACGTATGGAAAAGCAATACCTTGACAGATGAGAAATACTGAATTACTCACCGGCAATATTTTCGAATCTCAGGATTCTATAATTATTAGAATTGCTATTCTTCTTGGGGTTAGGCTTATTCTTTGAAATTTTTTTTTTGCTCTTTGAAACAGAGCATACCCCATTGGCAACATGCCGAGCTACATGTTTTTTAGTGGTAAAGTTAACACCACATTTATCACATATAAATTCACCTTCGATTTTATTTTTTTTAATTGGTGATGATATAAAAACACAACTACTGTTACGTTTAATATGCCGCACAAGGTTATTTTTTCTTGTAAAACTTGTTTTGCACTTGGAACAAATAAAGCCACCCATAATGGCATAAATTAAACATATTTCACTTTCCTAAATTGAAATAAATGAAACTCATACAGATTTCAAATATTATTAATTATGAAAAAGGCGCACTGATAATACTGATAATATAATACGCTCGAAAAAAAAACACAAGTTCTCACGCATGCGCGTCAATGGGACCCGGGAGTCAAAAAATTAGACTGCACACATACGCCAGTGAAATTGCAACAAAGAGCGGAAATTTCCCACTGAAAAAACCATTTGTGTTTGTCCCCTCGTAAGGACAATAAAATTAGGTATAATTTATTTTTAATCAGTGTGAGAGTTGATATTATTATATATTAACCTTACTCAGATATTCACATCATCATATGTAATATCATAATAGATATTTTATACCATCGTGTGTAAATATTTCAAACTCAAATAAAGTTGATTCTAACTGAAAAATGAGTATCTTTTTCTTTTCATCTTCGATCTATTTTAGGTAGGTTTGCATAGTCAAAACCTACTTAAAAACGTGAAAACGTGGTCCCTCTATACCTCTGCTACCCCTGCCACCACCCAACGCAGGATAGCGCCAATTTTGGTTGCAAAAACAGCGTGAAGGTCATAGAGAATGTGAAAACGTGCTCGTCAGTTTAAGTAGGTTTGCATAGTCAAAACCTACTTAAAGCCGCAAAAACGTGGTGCAATCTATACCTCCGCTACCCCTGCCACCTCCCAGCATAGGATCGCGCCAATTTTGGTACCAAAAACAGCGTGAAGGTTATAGAAAGAGCGCGAAGTCGCGAGCCAATCACGTTGCAGTAGCTACTTTACACCATATTGTGCTGTTGTATCTGCCGCACCCCACCCTAACAACAACGGACGTTTCGTAGCTAGCTAACCACGTTGCAAGCCGCTGTATCACACCACAACGGCCTGTTAGAGCTACCTCACCCTCCCTACACCAACGGACGCGACCGCATCAAGCCAGTTGTGCTGTTGATGCAGCCGCGCCCTTTTTATTTCATCACTTTGCGCCTTAACTCAGTAGTTGTTTTTTGCCGTGTATCTCGTGTGCCCCGTGTGCTGAATTTATTCCAGGTAATCACTACGTGTGTTTTCGCTATTAGTGCTTTTCAATTTATTTCAAATTGTGCATATTTATTTTTTGCTTAGCTCATTTTTGCTTTTAAATACTGTGCATATTTCCGCATTTTATTTTTTGTGTCTTTTTGTGAATTTTGCCTCGTGTCAATTTTTCCCAAAATGCCTATTCAGACCCAAAGTAGTACTGGTTCAAAAACCAGATTCTACCACTGTCTCTGTGTATTAGGTAGACACAAAAAGTCTTGCCCAAACTATGTAAATAATTCGCAGGATCGTGATTCTAATTCCATTTGTGAACAGAATACTAGTGATCCTGTCACCCAACAGGCTGAGATTGCTAATAATTTAAGCCCATTTTCTTACATCTCATTTTTCAAAAGTAGGGATAATTCTCCAGTTACTCCACTCGATTCTGAGGTGGATGGAGAGGATTCAGAGGAGGTCGATTCTGACGACTCTGAATCCACTAATTTAGCTAAAACCACCCTCCCTCCCCCTATTAAGCCCATTAAAGACCCAACTTCCGAATCAAATGCACAACCAGACCAACAACTGCAACAGAAGAATTCTGTCATCGTCGGTACTGACGATTCAGAATTCCCAGAATTGCCAGAAGACGTTGATACTAACGATCCACTTCTGGGATTATTCAAGGACACGTGGTCATCGCAGGTGCAGATGATTAAGAAAGTTAGGGCAGGCCAGGCTGTACATGATAAGTACATTCACGAATTAGAGAAGGATAAGGAGGTGGTTGCTAAGGTATTGACTGCTAATACCAAAGCAATTAAAAAAACCCACGACCAGTTCAAGAAATTTGAACAAAAATGCAGTTCCTGGGCTGACAATCTTGTCAAAACAGCCGAGGAACATGCCACCCTAGCCACTAATACAGCCTCAAAAGCCCGCGAACTTGCTGCGAATACTGCACGCAAATTTCGCAAAGATAGGGAAGATAGGGATACCAGAATGGATCAACAAGTGGCAGACTGCCAGGTGATGGCTTCGGAGCTTGCAAAAGTGAAAAAAGCCCAATTTGGTGGCTCTCACAATTGCAGCAACGCTATTAATGCGCCGAAGTCCAAAACCATGCCATTTGATTCAGCCTCCCTGAAAAGTGCAGGTATTTTTTATGATGAGTCTAGGAAATTTTTCCCCCACGAATTCGTTTCGCAATTTGAAAAATACTTCGAGAACTTGAATGTTGTGGAAGCTCACAAAATATTCTTGTTCATCGGGGCAGTGAAAGCGAAAAATGCCGACACCTGGAGAAGCAAAGTAGAGAATGTGATTTCTTACAATATGCTTATCCAGAAATTTTTTGATTTTTATTGGGACAAAGCCCATCAGAATGCTGCACTTAGGGAATGCGAATTAAGATTCCGATCCCCCTCAGGTCCTAAAGAAATGGCTGACCAAATGATTCGTTGGGCTAAAACCCTCATGAAACAAAAATATGCCATTGAAGAATGCATAGTCGATCTTCTGGTGAGCAAAGCCCCTTTAGAGTATAGAATTTACCTTAAGGAAGATGGCCAATCTGTGGAAAAACTCATCAGTAAATTGGAATTTTTTTCCAACGATGATGTTGACCCAGAAAACGAGGTACCTATTGTGTTCTCAGGTCCAGCTTACTCCAAGACTAGCTACCAACAATTTGGAACCCCAGTTTATAATAACAATGGTTCCAAGGAAGTTGAACTCCCTGATATGGCTGCCCTTCAACGTCAGTTTAGGAAAATGTTAGGTGGAAACATCAACGAACATGATGTTTTAATCACCCTTACCCCTAAAAAGAAGTTTGGTCAGTCAGAAACCAAGAATTCTAACTCTGATGCTCAGGAATCTGTGAATACTGCAAAACCTGAGCAATCCAGAGAAAAATTCCATGTGAAAATCCCATCTCACCCCCCTCCTACCTCGAATCCCATTGCTCTAATTTTTAATAAACATGGGCTGGAGCCAATTCATGCTTCCGATAGTGAAAGCAGTTCATCAGAGGAATCCGAGGATGAAGAAACCCCTCCAAAATAAACCCTGTCCTACATCCTAAAGTGATGACGATCCTGTCACACCCCCAGCTGAAAATCAACTTGAAATTCAGGTTGAAATTCACCCAGAGCCAGTTTGGGACCAAGAACCAAGTACCTCAACAGGGGTGAGTGTTGTTACTAACACCCCCACTGTACAATCTCCCACAACTTCCGTTGCTCAAACTCACGATACTGTGAATAACAGCATCCCCACTCCATCGATGTCAGCTGGGGCAAATGTCAATTTTGACACCCCTACAGACTCCATAGAACAACAAATGGAAACCACAGTCACCACTGCCTTGTAAATAGTTGAGAATGCACTGTCATTTTTAGCTATAATAAGCTTCCCCATGTTGTTCAATAAATACCTATTTTATAATAAATGGTCATTTTCAACAGATGAGTAATCTATTGACTTATAATAATCAATAGATTCCATTTTTAGCAATTTCCCATCCTTCAAACGAATGATTTGGTCTCGAATATGATTTTGACTCCAAAATTGTTCAAAAATTCACAATTTTGAGAAAATTTGAGCCAAAATTGCATTGTCATTTTTCAGATATCTCAAAAGTGTGAATTTTTACCTCGAAAATATTATTTCAATTTTGAACAATATTTTTCCCCCCAAATTTGAACAATTCAATGTGAAATGTAATTTTGCATTCGAAACCGCCCAAAAACTTTGCAATTTTGGGAAAATTTGAGCCAAGAATGCATGGTCATTTTTCAAATACCCTAAAAACGCAAATTTCGAGTCCAAAAAATACTAATTCAATGTTGAATGGTAGTTTTTCCCATGAAAACGAGTAATTTGGTCTCAAATATGATTTTGAGTCCAAAATTGTTCAGAAATTTGCAATTTTTGGGAAATTTGAATCAAAAATGCATGGTCATTTTTCAAATAACCTGAAAATGCAAGTTTCCAAATCAAAAATACTTATTCAATGTTGAAAAGTATTTTTTCCCATGATTAGTAATTTTTGGGAAATCTGAGCCAAAAATGCATTGTCATTTTTCAGATCTCTCGAAAAGGCCAATTTCAACTCTAAAAATATTTATTCAATCTTGAATAATGTTTTCCCCCATCAACGAATAATGCGGCACCAAATATGATTTTGTGTCCAAAATTGTTCAAAAATTCACGATTTTCAGAAAATTTGAGTCAAAAATGCATTTGTCATTTTTCAAAAATTCTGAAAATTCCAAATTCTACCCCAAAAACAAGTTATTTAATGTTAAATAATTGTTTCCCTCGTCAAAATGAAGAATTTTTTTGCGTCAAAAGCACATCTTAATAAAACCCCAAGTTGAGAAACCCTGGCACTACACAGTTGTAATTTTACAACTACGTAGTTCTTTGTGTTCCAGCAATCGGCTCATCAGCACAGGCCGCATTATGCATTTTGCCGCCATCCTGGCACCGAGACATCTGTCTCGACAGTTTGTTAGAAGGTGCGGGGTAGGGTGAATGTGATAAGCACACGAGCCAACAAGCGATTCTGCTATGAGCTCTCCGATCATTTCTTTTGTGTTCCTGCTTGTATCAAATCCAATATTGGAGAAATTTATTCCTTTTTATTTGAAATTGATTTACCCACACTGTTATTATACATGTGTTTCTTCTTACTTTTGATGCTATTTGTAAGAAGGCATAATCATTTTTTTCCATTTGTGAAAAATGTTGATTATGATGATTTCTTTTGAAGTTTTCCAGTTTTTGGAAATTTTAAGCTCTTTTTTCAAGTGACATGATTTTTTTTTTTTTTTTAAACAATAAAATGTGTCGTACGCGTATGTATAATCGTTTTCGTTTTTCAATTTCTAATGTAAGCTGACAGTTCCTGATACTTGGAGTTCCTGATACTTGGTGAGTACAATCGTTATTTTATGCTTTTAAAATTTAAAATCAAAGTGTTAACGTAAACGTGTCAACGAGGCTCCCAACGCCAACTTGACAGACATATTATTTATCCCTGGTATTGCTTTTTTCACGCATTTCCGGTAATATTTTATTATTTTCGCAAGAATTCTGTCCAACTGACCCCCCCCCCATCACCTTTTCTGTTAGATTTTAGAAACAACTGAAATCCTCGATCATCTCTGTGAGGGGTGCAAGCTCTCTGTCACACACCTCAGCCCTACCAAGGTATCTGAAGCCAAGAGTGCGGAAGATCTTTCATCCAATTCTATCTCACACCCCAGTTCAATCACTGAGCAGTAATGATCCTATTATTTGCAACACAGTGGTTGAAATTTACGAGTACCCAAATTGAGAATAGAAATTCCACCAGAAAGTGCTCAATCTTGAGCAATTTTTGAACCAAAGGTTTTTCTAAATACTCAAATAACTAGGATTTAAAATTTACTTGGAAAATTTTCAAAAAGCTAAGTCTTAGAAAATTACTTCAGGTAAATTTTTCCCAAATCAGTGAAAATTTTGAAACGAAAATTTTCCACATTGAAATTCTAAACCAGGTGACAATGTTGTCAAATGGAGTAGAAGTAGTTTTCACGATCTCAAACTATTAATTTTAATAGGTTGGGAGAAATCATTTCAAAATTTTGCATTTTGAAAAAATGAATTCGATACTGAATGATTTTTTCTTCCTTTTTTCCTTTTTTTTTTTTTTTTGGTTTTTTTGGAAAATTTACCCAAGTAACCAGTATAGCAGGTGTCCTAAACCATGAACAGCAGAGTGCTCAAAATTGATAACTGAAATGTTTCAGTGTCATTTAATCCGACACAAAGTAGGGTGGAGTTTCCTAGGAGAGTTTACACTCAAAAAGGCTCATTAACTTGCGATTATGCAATTTTTGACAAATTTTTGACTTATAATCTTTGCTCAAAAATTCCACTTAGCTAAGAAACACCCTCAGCAGGGGCAAGGACTTCCCCCTCCCCCCTGCCATTGATTCCAATAGAACTGAAATAGTCCATCTTGAAAAATAATTCCATTGTGAAATTTTTCGAGAAATTTTTTCAAGGAAGTTTGTGTCCACTCCAAGCAGGTAAGAATAGAATTTCAATACTGATTTTCAAAATTCAAACCAAGATAGGCCAAAATTCCTACCATCCTGAATTTTCACTATATGACATTTTCCCAAAACTTTCAAAAATAGATTCGATACTGAATTTATTGATTTTTTTTTTTTGGAGAGACTACCTTACGAAAACAAACAGTATAACATATGCCCCGATATGTGGTACTCAAAGGGGACTAAAATGGCACATAGTTGCATTTTGGTTCCAAGTGAGGTAATTTCTCTGAAGAAAATAACCCTGTCCCAAACCATTCCCAAAAGAATTGATTCCATAGTGAATTTAATTCAACTCCCTACGTCATATCCAAAAATTGAAATTCGAAATTTTTCAAATTCAATGTCCCCATTGTTTTCACAGAGACAGGGTAAAACACGCATCAGTCAGTTGTTGAGTGGGAAAATTGAAATTTTTCAATACCCAATCCAACAAGACAAATCAACAGACTGGTTGAATTTTGAAAAGATATGTATTTATTGTATCTCGAAAAATTCACCAAACTGCTGATTCTCATTTCAACAAGATGGAAAATGTACACACGATGAATAATATCACGTAGACATTTTTATCCAAATTGAAACGTGTTGAAATCTGAAAATAAACAATAACACTCCTGAGAAGTGAAAGCAGTGGCACTAAAACCACCAACACCACATTGCTCTCTCGTTTTGAAATTTACGAGTTATTATACTCAAATAATTTCCAAAACAAGCAACTTTTCACCTTACAGAAATCCCCCACAAAATTCTTTTCTCAAAAAATTGATTCGATAATGAATTCTATTAATTTTTGAGAGAGAATTTAGCCTACCAAAGGTGGATGTAACGTATGCTCCAAAATACCTTACTTTCAGCCAAAATAGGTACAACACAATACCTATTCCCAAATTTCAAAACCAAGATAGGGTAGATTTTCTCAGCTGAAAAAATCAGACAGTAGTTTTCCAAAATTCCAAACAATTTCATTTGAAAATAAATTCCATGGTGAATTTTTTCTTTCGAATTGATTGGAGAGAATATAACCATCAACAGGGGCAAAAACATCCACCCCCTCTCCCCCTCAAGCTATTGATCCTAATAACTTGGAGAAAAATGTTAGTAAAATTCCCAAAAAATGAATTCAAAACTGAATTTTTTTTTTTTTTGAAGAATCACTCTACAAATACACCTGATACAACGTATGCCCCACATATGTGGTATCCAGGTGTCAAACTTGCACAATTAGTTGCTTTTTGGCCCAGAGTAGAGTGAATTTCCAATACTTCAACCATGTGAAGAGATCAAATTCTCAAAACATGACGAGTTGGAAATTAAAAATACCCTTCCCTAAAACATCTTCAAAAATCCATTCTATGATGAATGCATTTTTCCCATTTTTTTTTTTTTTTATTTTTACCATAAATTTACCCAACCAACTATAGATGTGACGTATGTCCCAACACACATTCAATTCAGAGAATTGAAGATTGAAATTTTTCAACTTCAGTTTAATTACCTTCCTATGAAAGGGTAAATTTTCATCAAATTGCTGATTCGTGATTCAACAAGATGAGAAAATCTACATGATGTCTACTATCACGTAGATATGTATCTTCCACCATACCTCTTTCATCGAATATTTACGAGTTATGATACTCAAGAATATCCTAAGAACACAACGTCACAACCTACAGTTGTCCAAATTTGAAATTTTGATGCTAAAATTCAAATTATAAGTCAATTGTTGAGAAGTATTTTCGATTCTGAAAATCAATTTCTACAAGTACCAAACGCTATAAATGAGAATGCTTTATAATAAGCTCTCTTTCTCACACAACTTTTCAATATTAAAAGTCAAAAAAACCCAATGATTTGTTTCCCACATAATTATGCTATTTTTCTTTGTAAATTTTTCAACATTTTCTTTGTATTTTATTAATTTTTTTATTTTTATTTTTTTTGAGATTGATGCCAAATGTATTTATTATTTATTGATGTAACTTTCCACTGTTATTTATTTCTGTGCATTGTATAACATAGATCTCTAGCTGTAAATTTTGTCTTTTTTTTTTTTTTGAATTTTTTCTTGTGTTATTGTACGATACCTGCATAGTCAGGATGTTCTCTTTGTTATCTAGTTGATTATCACATTTAACCTTTAAATTGTCAATACAATGGAATATCAAATCAACTGCTGGGTTTTAACAATCTAAAAGCTACACAAACGAACGAATCAATGAAAATTGGAATTGAGTACTTGTTAGATTTAAGTTGCGTTATCTTTTTAAGTTGTACCTTGTCTGTTCAAAATATCCATTGTGATAATTCTGAACCCAAATGACCATTTGTGTTATTTCTATTCCCTACTTATGATAGCAGTTGCCATTTGTGCAAGCTTTTCCCCAACAATTAGCACTTTTAGCCTAGGCTCTCCAAAACTTTCCCTTTTTAACATTGTTTGTTTGTTCATATCATTGTATATGAACAAACAGCTTATACCCTTCCGCGAACCATTGTGTTCAACGAAGGAAGGAACTCACCTTCCACACCCCTCCCTTGTTTTCGATCCATTTGTGATCAAAACGTGGTGTTACCTGCCGGAGTTTCTTCAACTCTCTTTTGATCCTGTCTTCGTGTCGTTTAGTATGCGTTCATGTCGATGTATTGTTATTGGTTGGTGCGTTGGTGATTTGGTGCCTTAGGGTGCCAGTTACCGGTGGCCAATTGTGGCAATACGGCATCATGGATAGCGCTTAACCTCACACTTCTAAATTTAACACACTTTTGTCTCTCTCGTAATTTTCTCATCGTAGAAAATACGGGGGGCAGAAGTATATACCCATGATATTACTCATAGTCAGGTTCTAGCTCATATGTGGTATATAATGTATCCGTAATTGTCTCCGATGAAGAAGCTCATCATCAAAGCTAATCTCGGAGGGGCATATGTTATATCCTCATATGCCTAACCTGCCTGTGTGTACTATTATGTATTACTCCCTATGGTAACACTGCATTGTCCTACTCGGAGCTGCACCCTAGACGCAGCTACGAGCGTGTGGAACAGCGTAGTTCTGTTTCTTTCGGCCGGAGAGATGGACTTCCGTGTTAAAGAAGTGCTCGGATGCACTGATATATTAATTCTCAGACCAACATGTGTTGTAATCTGTGAATCTTGGTTAATTTCGGATAATCTTGGTTAATTTGGTGTTAATTTCGGTTTAATCGTCCATCGGGACACACTTCGTGATAAAATATACCATTTGTGTAACATGTGTGTGTATTTTATCCACATTCTGTGGTTTATTCTTATAACGCCATCCTGCTGAGCTAGCCAGGTAAGTTATTCTCCTCGGAGTATTTCTTAGTTCTCCCCTTTGAAGTAGTGATTCATTATATTACGGTAACAGGCATAAAGTAAGAATATTCTCACAATTTACCGAACCTTTATTGTGTAAGGGTTTAAAAAGGTCTAGATGAAAAGTGGTGTTCAATTTTCGCCTGAACCAAAAATTGAATGAAACTGTGTGGTCTTCTAGTAGCAAGTTAAGTATGGATTGTGGGTTTTTGAATGTTGTTATTTATTGCAATATTCACCAATTGATATTAAATTCCAACTTTTTTTTTGAATTATAGGTAGGTACCTATTCTAATATCCTAAATACCTCAGTTTACATAAAACATTTAAAAACTGCAAAAACGCTATTTTTCCATATGTTTTTGCAGGTTGTTTCTGAATGAGTAAACCCCTAATCTGAAATAACCGTGGCTATTTTGGGGTAGATTTGTTAGGTCACCTGATGGGATTGAATGAGAACTCTTGAGTGACTGACTGCCTGTTTCTCGAGTCAATCTGAAAATTCGAAGAAATTCCTAACCAATTGCTAAATTAGTAACTTGCCTTAGTATAACAAATTGGAATCATAAGAATTTTACAAAAAGATTTAGAATTAAGTGATGCATCGTCGAATTGCTGAATTCAAATTTGTTCATTATCGACTTGAATGATCAAAAATTCATCAACATGCCGATTTAAATTCGATTCATTAATATCAACAGGAAGTATTGATTTCTGAGATTGAGCGCAGCTGCGATTTTTCTTGATCCACTAGTAATATATTCAGCTTTCAAAGAATCAACGATGTTGGTTGAACGCTTATCTTTACTCCAGTTCTAATTCAGCTTTGAGCTTTCAATGAATCAATAACGATGTTGTTTGAACTCTGATCTTTCTTCCAGTTCTAAATCTATTGAAGAAGGAGTAGGTAGTTCAAAACGACGTTTTTTAAACGGAACAGTAGGTCATTGATTTCCTCATTTATTTATGCGATTTTCGAGTGATTTAAAAAACTCAGAACCCTACGAGTGTCATTAGTTTTCAGATCGAGATGCTGCAGTTCGTTGTGACGAGCTATTTTGTTTGGTTTTTGGTTGAAAAAAATCAATGAAAGAGGCATAGTAGAAGAGTTGGAAAAAAATTTAATTACCTACTACCTTTCGAATATGAGCCAATATTCATTAACTAATGCATTCACCATCACTTTATCACTTGTCACTTCATTTGGGTATTTTACACATTATATACTTACATGTTGTGAAGTACTAATTATTCCGTATTAGATGGATCGCGAAAAAAAAAGTCGGAGGATTTTGATCAAATTTAGTGAGTAAAAAAAAATTATAGTTTAGAGGTATCCCAGAGAGGAGAGAAATGAATTTTTAAAGAATATGCACGATAATATAAACGGAAAAGTATTAGTAATTTTATGCCCTCTCTCAAAAGCACATTTATTTCCTTCCCGGAGCCATAAAATTGAAGTGGCCACGTTGATTCATGAATTTGATTTGAAAAATGCCTTTATTTTCAGTGAAATTTGAAGACAACTGCTTCTGTTTTCAATTCAGAGGCATTATGTATCAAACCTTTATTATGTGAGGGTTTAAACAGACCTACTTACATGAAAAGTGGTGTTCAATTTTCGCCTGACACAAAAATTAAATGAAACTGTGTCGATTGTCGATCTGAAAATTTGAAGAAATAACAATTACTTACTGTATCTTCTATGTATCTGTCTGAATTTATTTGATTTCGATGTGGGGCTTTGGGATGTTGAAGTAGACATGTCAAGCTATCGTTTAAGCCATCGCCGACATTTTGGCTCCGAGAAATTCAAAAAATAAACTAGGGGGTCGATAATTGGTACCTTCACCCTTAGTGAGTAGTAAAATGGCGAACGTGTTGTTCTATTGAATAAGTTTTCTATATTATGTATTAATAATTCTTTCAAAGTTGAACAGAATCTTTCAATAATATTATTCGCTCGAAATTTGCATTAAAATAGAGTGTAATTAAAACCTATTTAAACTTCCAAGTCATTCACAAATATTCCCAACTGATTTTAACATCGTACTGTATCAAGAATGTCGAGTAGAATTGAACTGATTTTACCCTTTATTTTTTTTTGAACATGGAGGAAAATGGACCAAAAAAATGTCAAGTTGTGCTATTTCAACATTTTGAAGACAGAAAATTGTATTTTTGTGATATACTTTATGGCCAAGCATGTTTATGCGGTACTTTACGGTTACGTATGAGTGGTAACACTGCGTCTAGCTCCCACTAGCAACGCCGATGGGCGTGGCTACGTGGCAGTAGCCAAGCCGAAGCGCGAGGTTACGAGAGAATAGAACATCAGTAGTTGAACTGTCTCGTTCCTACTAGGTTGCCTTCCTCAGTAGCCTAGTGGAACTTGGTTGTTGTGCTATTCCATGTGTGTTGGGCTGTCTCGCCTTTACATGGTCGCCATCTGAGGTGACTTTGTATGTGGTGTGGTTCGCAGTTATGTTCGTTGCCTGTCTCGGCAGTGTAACTAGCATAGGGCAATGTGCTTTCGTGGTCTTTGTCTGATGGTTTTCCATCACCGTGGCCTGTCTCGGCACACTCGTGTACCCTTCAGGGTGCAATGTTAGGGAAATAGTCTTATAGGGAGTGCCGCGTTCATGCTCTGCGTGATCGCCGCCGCGTGAATCGTCTATAGACCCAGGTCTTTAGGGAGTGCCGCATACGTGAAGCGAAAGGTGAATGTTCGTTGTTGGCCGATTCGGGTGTTCATCCACTGGCTGTTTTGCGTATCGTCGCCGGGTTAAAGATACTACATCGTTCGAGAGCTGTGTGTTCTATTGGGGAGTGCCGTGAATTTAGTGAAATACCTTGTTCGCCTCACAAGAGAAGTCTGTTAGGGAGATGCGATAGATTACTGCATCAAGTCTGATTAGTTAGGGAAAGCTGTATTCAGCACTAGGGCACATCTTCGGATGTGTAAACGACTCATGTGGGAGTGGTCCTGCGTAGGCTAGCCCCGTGACGACTTTGTGAGGTGGTTTCGTACCCTCCAGGTAATGGATAGGGCTATTATGACTTAAGTGGCATAATAGTACGCCTATCACCCCAGCGGTGAAGCTCTAGTTTCCGCGAGCCTGATGACGTAAGTAGTAGGAGACACACCCAGTAGTAGGAATGCGGGGGAGGTGAGCATCTGAAGCATCGGTGTGGTAGTTAGCAGTTGATTCCTCAACCGCAGGCATCGATTGGTAGCTATTATGTAATAGTATATTAGAGGATAATATCCCACAACCCTGGCTCGGGCAATTACCTATCACCTATAGTGATATTTCCTAGATCTATTCCTATAAGTGATACATCCAATCATGTTACCCATAACAGTAATATGACAATTATATCTATTACATTTTGTGGCGAACTCCAGAATTTTTCAATTGAGAATGCGAAAAAAACCACCTCAATTTTTTGATTTGTTGATCTGCGTAAAAAGTTATATTTGGGGTAATTTTTTCAGAATTTTTAAGCTTGGATGTCTCTGAGAAATATCGTTTTTCAACTTTTTAAATAATTTTTGTGTGGCTGAAAAAGATGACAACACTGATTTCTCCAAAAGTCTTTTCTATAATTCTGTGTTAGGAAACTAAATAAAATTAAGCATTTACAGACTTTTGAAAAGTGTGCCGAGTTTTATGTTTAGGTAATAAGTACAAAAATATTGAATAACAGCCTTCCCATTTTCAAAAATAGTGGGGAAAGATGATCAAAAATTGTTCAAATAAAATTCTAATGTTTTTTTCCTATTTCATATAGGTGCATCAGAAATAATGCTTGTTTTGGAAAAGAATAATTTGTTAAGGATTTTTTTCAATTTAAAGAAATTTTTTGGACCATTTTTAGTGTCTTTTTCACTGTTTGGAAGAGTTTATTTTTGTTACTTTTTGAAAAATTCATTGTTCTTGTGCATTAAGTAATCGATCGGGTTGTTTTTTTTAAATTTTATTTTAATATGCTCTCCGATAGGCAATTTTTCTAAGGTATTGGAACTCGTCCTATTCCTCAAGAGCCAAAATTTTTTCTGAGTGACTTCCAATTCAAAATGAGAATCTCTCCACAATTTGGTGAAATCCTTCGACATTATGGTTCTCCCGATTCACCCTAAGCTGTGCAAAGGGATGGTATTTTTTGTGTTTTTGTTTTGAAATTCTGAGTGATGAGTGCTTAAATTTTCGCCATTGTCTTGAGAGACCGTGGCTTCTTTCATGGCTTGACAATGAGCTTATTAATAGGTATAGGTATACTCGATGACAATATTTGGTTCGTATACTTCAATTTTTTCATATCGAGACTCGTGTTACCTCCTAACCTCCTTTATACATATTGACAGTTGGATTAGGTATGCTTCATCCTATGGGAAAACGTAATCAGACTAGGAATGTTTAAATATTGAAAATTCCTTTAAAATTTCAGTTCGATGAAATTGAGCGCGTAATATTCTGAGTTACCTACTCAATTTTGAAACGAAAATTTATTAAATTTATGCTCTCACTTTGATGGGGTGTTCTTTCTATGGAGATTAATAAATTGAATAATCAACTCGTGGAGAAAAGTCTCATAAATGGGACGATTTTAAATCAAATCCTTTTGGAAAAAATTACTTACTTGCCTTAGGTAGTAGTCCATCTGTCTGAGACGGTGTCCCACTTCAGCCAGGTACAGCACTGCTGTTTCTACTAATAAATTTACCTCGACTAGTTCTGTAAACGTATAGGAGATGACCAGCAAGTAGTGCTTCGCAGTAGATTGTTTCGAATTTAATATACGTATAAAGGCATTAGATACTTAGTTGGTAAAAATTCCTGTTCTTAATGTTTTTTTTTTTAGCCGGATTTGAAAAATCTGGCTCAAATTGACATTATCTACTTTGATGTTGAGTAGGAAGGATAATTTTCCAAATGATTTTAAATCATCTAATAAACTTTGTATTTTTTTCATGTTCCAGGTGAGTAAGAATTTTTCTCCTTGAATTAAGCAAATGCCCAAAAGTACGCGGCTGGGTAAGTTATTTTTCAGCTTGAAGTGTAATTTAGCCCACCTTGTTGTTGCTTTTTCGAGGCAAAGTACCATAAAATTCTACTCGCGTGTAGAATTTTTCAGATCATATTTTGGGGCCCTTTATACTCCTTTGCTTTCCCTCTCAATTTACCATGATCTGGGTTCCAAGAACCCATCCTCACCATCTCCATGTAGAATGTAAATAATTACCTATTTTAATTTTTTTTAGTCAATAAATTTATACTTAGTATTGGGCAAATTTTCACTTTTTGAAAAAAATTTTGGTGCTCTTAAATTCTCATCGACTGGGTTTTACGATTTAGATGTGATAACATCGTCAAACCAAAATATCCCACAATCATTGAAATGCTGATTTTTCGACATTTTCAAGCTATTTAACACCTCGCTCTCCCCCGTTGTCCTGCTCCTCATTTCGCCTCAAGATCAATTACTGGAGTAGGTTTATATATTTACGTCGAATCAGCGTAGGGAAAAATCCGGGTCAAAATGTATTTCAAATCAAAAATTCGAAATCCCCAGCAAAAATTAATTCAAAATTTAAAATCCCCAATCCTTTCAGAGAGCAGATTTCAAATCCAAAATCCAAAATATTTTCAAAATGAGGGTTTTAAATTCAAAATCCAAAATTTAGGTGAAGATCACAGGTCCTTATCCGAAATTTGGCCGAATTTTATCCCATTTGCCGAATGAAAATTTGGCTGGGGAAGTTTTATACCCTCCCACCCTCTCCTGTGGCGACGCCTCTGGGTGTACGAGAGTGGCTGGGTCTTCCTGTATCAATTCAGTTTTGCCCAAAATCGACTGAAACGTTTTGATAAGAATCATTCACTTACCTTAACTGATATAATTTGGCAAATTGGTAAGGCGCTGGCAAATTTGTGAAGACTTGCATCTATAAAATTTTGTATTAAAGTAATTTTATGCTTCGGACTGAACTTCATTGTTCCAGAATTATACCAAGAAGCTCGATTTTAGCCCACCAAAATTACCACAGCTCTAAATCCGTCCACCGGCCGATTTCATCCAATTAATGTCCGAACATATCTGGAACAAATTTTTTCATGATTTTTCTTCACAGACAAAATTAATGACACCAAAATTACCTACTTGATCGTATACAACAGTGCAAAGTCAAAACTCAAAAAATATTCCCAAAAAAACGAAATTCAACGAATCAACATGAAATTTGGCAGATCTTCAATCGTCTGCCTCGGATATGTTTAAGTCCAGGAAAATGTAAAATACGAGTAGGTAAGTTGATAAAATTGGAAATTTCAATGAGTGAAACGGGTTAAGTAGTGAATTTTTATGAATTAAGTACCTAACTAAAAGTGGGGTTTTCAAATTCCTTTATCAATTCTATTTTGATGGTGTGCCCTAATTTAAAGGCATTAAAAAGCATATACCTAAACAGTGGGTGGTCGAAATTAGGACAGTGCATAAAAACAAAATTTGGAGAAATCTACTAAACTTGAGTTTGGCTAATCTAAAAATTAATTATGTAATCCGTATAATATTGATTGTTGATAGTCTAATCAATTGTAATTGGGGGGGGGGGTCGCATAAAAATCCATTGCACCCCTCTCCCTCCCGTCGATCCTCCGATGCAACCGTAAGGAATATTTTTAGCCCTTGTCCCTAAAAAAAAGTGGCCTTACTTACAAAATGGCGGCTGGTGAGCCGAAATCGGAGACTTTCTGGTGAATTTTTGAACGTGACTTTACTTACAAAATGGTGACTGATGAGCCGAAATTGCAGATTTTTTGGTGATTTTTTGAAAATCAAATTTACAATAGGTCCAAAATGTGAGAAAAAATCGAAATTTCATCAAATTAACCGAGAAAGACCCTATTTTCGACCTGCTAAATCGATTGGAAACGGTTTCAACCCCTTTTCGAGCAGTTCTGTAGCCTCCAGCAGATTTTTGAAACCTGTAATTCCCTCAAAATTTCATCAAATGGAGGTGGACAGCCAAAATTCATTCTGCAAACTAATTTCAATACGTTACAAAGTCGACTGCAGGCGGATTTCAAGTCGTTTTGGAGCCTCCAGCGACTTTTTGAAAATTACTGGAGCCTCCAGTAGATTTTTGAAACTTGAAATTTTCACAAAATTTCATCAACTGGAGATGAAATGCCGAAATTTACTCTGCTATTCAATTTTAACACCCTCTGAAGACGATTTCAGGCGAGTTCAAATCATTTTGGAGCCCCCGACTTTTTTTGAATTCCTGGACTCTCGATCAGATTTTTGCAACTTGAAATTTTCACAACGTTTTATCAAATGGAGTTAGCAACCCGAAGTATGTATGTATACTCACCTATCTCATAGAGGATGAGTCCTCAAAGAGTATGCATTTTAAAAAATCATGGTTTTGCTCTAGTTCAAACCTTTTTGGGCGAGAATAGCCCAGTTATTCCAAAAGATAGCACTTGAGATTCTGCGTCGATCTATAGGTCATTAAACCCAAGACTACTTTCAGGCTTCTACACACAGTGGTTAAAAGTTTGCAGATCCTGTATTTTTGGACGAATTCGTGTTTTGAAAATATTTTCATGGCCAATATTTTGCATTAATCAGATTATATGTCGAAACATCAAGAGAAAAATAATTTCTGAAACTCTAGAAATATTTTAAAATACAACGTTTACAATTTTAAAATCATGTTTGCCAATTTTAAAAAATCGAAAAAAACCTCACATGAATATCAATTTTTTGAAATATTTACCAAATGTCAAAAAAATTGGAACCCAACTGTTTTTCACAGATGATTTTTTTCGATGTTTAGACATGATTGATACGATATATTTGAGAAGAAAATATTATCAAAATGAATTTTTAATCATTCGACAGTAGAACTCTAAAGGGATCTTGTCTTAGGTTGTTTTAGAATCTTAAAATATACCAACTTGTGGAACTGAGCCATTTTTCTTAAGACAGATTGAACGATTTTTTCGAAAATTGGTCTCTCTTTGAGGACTCGTAATTCCCATACAGAGGCACCTCAGGAGCCAATCTTTCATCACACGAGCCCTTTTTCGAAATTTTGCCCTATTTTGTCCAATTTGCCGAATGAAAATTTGGCCAGGGAAATTTTATACCCCTTCCAAACCTCTCCCCTCCACCCTAGTGACGCTTCTGGGTACGAGAGTGGCTGGGTTTCCTGTATCAATTTAATTTCACCCAAAATCGACTCAATCGTTTTGATACAATCATTCACTTGCTGTTATTTCTTGTTTTGTATGGTTACGGTTCAAATTCAGCAGTTTCCGCGTGCTCTCTGCTTTGATGACTGGAGTTGGGACCCTGATATGAATCAGTGCGCGTGGCCATTGACGATATAATTGGGCAAATTGATTTTCCATAGTTTAATCCCGCCCAAATCATCGCAATAATTAGGTATCTCTCGGAAAATGAAATTATTTTAGTTTTTCGGAATTGGTATGGTATAGGTACCTTAATTAGGTATGTAGATTTCGAATTCTGAGATAAAAATTCTTGTAATATATTTCCAACTTAATCATTAATTTATTCATCATCAAGCTCAAATATCATAAATACTCCTACCAAGTTACACATCAGCTTGAAAATTAGTCTCGAAAATTCATCTCCCCAATGAACATCTCGTACACGAAAAAGATTTATGACGCAACGAAATCTTTCTCAGAGCCTCAACCCATCCACCACATATTTATCTACCTGCTCCTGTCACCTATACCTACAGATATCGTACTTCTACACCCACAACAGTAATATTTTTCGCATACGCGAGAAATCATCAAATCCGCATACGAGCCTTGTTTACCTAACACGTTACGAGTATATTCGTGAAAATTTTCTTACTTAATCGAAAAACAGTACACTCGGGTGTAAAAGTTCACGCTACGAAACGACACGATGCCTCATATGTATAGGTAGTGCTTATCTGTTGTTCCGTTCATTACGCACTTTTGCAGCTATATACAGCCCCAGTCCTGCTGCGTCGTACGGAAATTTATTTGCCAGCTGGAATTACTTATGAAAAAGTTTAAAATATGTGAGAATAGTATCAGCAAACTAGTATGTATTTGCTAGCTAATAAAACTTTCGCCACAATGTTTCCTTAACGGCTTACCATAATATAAGGTACACCTACCTGCTGTCCCTATACCTTTACCTACCTACTCATCCCTTTTTCTCTCTCTCTCGCTCTTTCGCGAGTCTCCTCAGCACCTATTCGCTTCGTCGGCTGGCTATATAACTGCATCCGAAAGCTTTATTGACGGGCAATTCTTTACCCATGAGCCGTTCAACTAATACTATATAGCCTCTATTGTTCTCGTCTCGTATAACTACATATATAGTTTGCCGCATTTTACCTCACATCTTCTCGCCAATCATTCCTCTCTTTTCAGCGTTTTCTGTACCGAAGCCACCGCACGTAACCACCTACGATACAAATACGCCGAGCTAGGTACCTATTGTTCTCTTTTTCAGCGGAATTACCTACCTGTCTGTGTAGAAGGCGATAATTTTCTTTCGCATTCTATTTTCACGCTTTTGGCTGCTGTGTTCTGTATCTTTGCCCAAGGTTTTTATAGGTTCCGAATGGATGGTGTTTTTTTTTCAATTAATGGTGATATTAATCGACGATGAAGGGTGATTAAAATAGCGGAAATGGTGCTGAGAAAAAGAGTAATAGTTTTGTTGATGTTGGAAATTTCGAAATGAAGTGCGATACGTGTAAAATTTTTGTGCGAGGAGTCGAACTGTGAAAAATTGGTTTGTGAAAGGTGAAAAAATGAAATTTAAGTCATTGCTCATTTTGGGAATTAACTAATTGAGGATACCTCTCAATTCTTTTCCAACTGTTATGTTGATTTCCGGAGTTTTTATTAATGTTGACAGAAACAAGAGACCATGATGGAAATTTACTTACTTGAAATTTTCTGAACTTGAATTTGAACTAGTTCAAAAACGATCGCAACTGGATTATCGTTTGAAGAGATCAACATAAATGCTGGGTTTTTCGATTGTCAACGAATTTCATTTTAGAATTTTAGAAAATTCGATTGAAATACAGAACAAGCATTTTTCAGCACAAAAAACTTTTTAAATTTAATTTATTAAATTTTTTAATTTTTAGTAATTTCTCAATTCTTTTGCATTGAAAATAAAAAAGTACATTTTAATTTCTCCTTCGAATTCCGAAATGAAATTTCCACCAATTTTCAAAATCTCTGCTCTTTTTCTCCTTGAATTGAACCTAAAAAAAAAAAGTAAACTAGCAGTAAAAATTCACGCAAACATGTTACATAATTACAAACCATAAGATTATCCATAAGTTTTGTTCTTAACTTCTTAATGAATGAATTCCGCTAGTCTAGCTGTACTAAGTATATCAACTCAAAGTACTTATGTATCTAGAAGGCGAGGAAAAAGGATTACTTACTTACTACCTAATTTTTGAAATTCAGAATGTATAGTGGCCAGCAATTTTCATTTGGATTTCGGTGTTTGCTTTTAAATACAATTTTTTCACTGTTTTTCTTTTTGGGATTGGAATTGTAAAATATAATTTGATTAAAATCAAATACTGTGACGTTGCTCATTTCACCCTATATTAGGTATAACAATTTTGTTGCAATATAAAAATTTTGCCTTGTGAACGTGTCGAAGCCATTGAAAATTGAAATGTTGTGTTTCGGAAGATTAAATTTTCTATTTACTAGTCTTATAAAGAAATTGAGGAAAACAATCAAAAAGAAAATTCACAGCAGATACAATTTCACAGCAAATTTCTATGAACTTGACTCTTTATACTTTTGTCTGCATCTGTAAAGGCTTTGGAAATCAACCTAATCCTTTGATGAAAATTGAAGAAAATTCTTTTTCGAAATGAGTGATCAATCGTATTAATTTTCAAATATCACAATTTGATCGTTCAGCTCAACTTCTCTGTCATAAAAAGTTTCGAAATTTATCGGTTGAATTTGGTGAAAAACATGAAATTTAAGTCATCGATAATTTTGGAAATTAGGGATAAGTACTGCTCAATTCTCTCGAAATTTTTATAAATGTTGAAAGAAACAAAAGGCCAAGATGGAAATTTACTTACTTGTAGTGGTTAGGGATGAGGTCTATGTGTTGGACGGTACTATGTAGTTACATAGTATTATTCGATTTAAATTTGGACTGAGCCTGAAACAATTAAACTCGATTATAGTTTGAATAGATTACCATAAATTTCGAGAATGTCAGTTCAAAAGTGAGTTTTTGACCAAATAAAAAATTTCAGGAAAAGTGAAAAAATCAAATTTTCAAAGAAGATATACGACGAGTAGTTTTTTCCGATTGGCTCTTCCAAAGCTGTTTTAAATTTGTAGAGAAATTTGAAAACTCTTTATATAGAAACTCTAAAAAAAGTGAAATTCTGAATCTTAGTTTTTTCACTGTGTTCAAAATTGACAAAATTGGTCGAAAATTCACTTCTGATCTGAAAAATAATTCTGAAATCGTATGGCAACCTCCTGAAACGATTGAAAGGGTGGCCAATCAAGTAACATCGATCAAAGTTATGGGTGCTAAAGTTTATGTTTGCTTGGATACCAACAGCAAAAATTCTCGTAAACATATTACTTAGGTACTTACAAACCATACGATCATCGAAAAGATTTGTTCTCAATGAATTAATTCCGCTAGTCTTCGACCTAATCCTTTGGAGAAAATTGAGGAAACTCCTTTTTCAAAATGAGTGATCAATCGTATTAATTTTCTATTCAAATAAGTATCACAATCTGTTCGTTCAGCTTGATTCCTCCTCTCATAAAAAGTCTCGAAATTTATCGAATTTGGCGAATAAAAATGTTTAAGCCATCGCTCATTTTGGAAATCAGAGATACCCCTCAGGCCTCAATTCACTCCTAACTATATTGATTTCTGGAGTTTTTATGAACGTTGAAAGAAACAAAAGGCCAAGATGGAAATTTACTTACTTGTAGTGGTTAGGGAGGTCTAAGTGATCGACTATAAACGCGATAATCACCACGGAATTCGAAACTGAATTTTCGACCAAATTAAAAAATTTCAGGGAAAGTGAAAAAATCAAATTTTCAAAGATGATAGTACGACGAGTGTTTTTTTCGATTGACTATTCCAAAACTGTTTGAAATTTTCGGAGAATTTGCGAGTACTCGTTGGAAACTCCAAAAAATTTGTCCATTTTTTGAACTCGAAATGAGCGAGGAAAAAGTTGTGAAATTTTGCATTTTTGATGAAGTTTTCTGACTAATTTGAGATCACTGCACTCGAAAATTGCGTTCATTTTTGCGACCGGACTCGTATTCTGTGAAATAGTCGCAATTTCTCGCTGAAGCAGCGTCCCATGACTCGAATGGACACCCGATTCGTATTTGGCGACCTTGAATTAGTCAAAAACGACATTTTACTCGATTTTTTTGGAAATCAAAAAAATCCAAAAAAATGCAAAGGGGTTTCTTGGGTGAAACGAGTTTTTTTCGCCAATCGAGCTGAAATTTTGGCTGTTTTTTTTTTGGGGACGTCGAATTCATTTCTTGTATCAGGTTCGTAAACACACCAGACCATATCTTGTCGAAAGAAAATCGTTCTTTATGTACCTTCTTTGAAAATCTTATTTTTTTTTCACTTCACCTAGAATTGTAAAAATTGGTCGATGATTCACTTCTGATCTGACAATTCTGAAATCTTGTGGCAGCCTCCTGAAACGATTGAAAGAATGCCCAATAAGCATCGACCATTTTATACAGATGCTTAAGATTATGATGTTTGGACTTTCTAAAGTGATTTGAGTTCCTGAAGAAGATTGGAAAATCGCTGGAGGCTCCAGAATGGCCCAAAACAAGTAGATATGGATATGTAGGGCGGTTGAATTAGAAGAATTATTCGCATTGGTTTGCTTCGATCGAAAAATGTTATGTTTCGTGAGGAAGTTTGAAAGTCGTCCTTAGCTCATTCAACATCTGTCAGAAGTTCAAACGATGAATTTCGAGAATTTTCACTAGAGAAGTTGGACTGAGCAGTCAAATTGTGATCTTTGAAAAAAAATATTTATTCAAGTGATCGCTCATTTTGAAAATCGAAGATTTTCCTCAATTTTCTTCAAAATGTTATGCTGATTTCCAAAGCAAAATTTACAAGTGCAGACGAAAACAGTCAAGTTGATGAAATTTGCTGTAAAATTTTATCAACTGAATGTTTTTTAAATTATTCGTCTCGATAAAATACCTACCAGCACCACCAAAAATTCACGCAAACATACGAATTACAAACCGTAAGATTATCCAAAAGATTTGTTCTTGATGAACTAATTCCTCTGATCTACATATATACCAACTTAAAGTATCCAGAAGACAAGACAAAAAATTTACCTACTAAGGTATTTTTAAAATTCAGAAAAAAAAATACCTCTCAGACCGCAATTCACTCCTGACTATATATTGATTTCTGAAGTTTTTATATTCATGTTGAAGGAAACGAAAGGACAAGATGGAAATTTACTTACTTTGGAATTGTGATATTTGAAAAAAAAATTATTTCTGGTGGCAATGACGGCTCACTCTGAATTTCTCCAAAAGATTATGTTGATTTCCAAAGCAAAATTTACAAATGCAGACGGAAACAATCAGTCAAGTTGATAGAAACTTGCTGTGAAATTTTATCAACTGGAATTTCGATTGTTTCGAGTTGAATGATCGCGTAGTGTAGACACACCATACGATATGTTGTCGAAAAAAATCATTTCATATGTAGGTACCTATCTTCTTTGAAAATCTTATTTTTTTCACTTTGTATTTATAGAGTTTACAAAATTGGTCAAAAATTCACTTCTGAACTGACAATTCTGAAAATCTTGCGGTAACCTCCTGAATAAACGATTGAAAGGATGCTCATCGATCAAAGTTATAGGTGCAAAAGTGTATGAGTGGACTTTCTAGAGCGTTTTGGAATCGTTGGAGGCTCCAGAATGGCCCAAAACAAGTACGAATGTGGATGTAAGTGAGTTGAATTAGAAAACTGCTTCACATTGGTTTGCTTCGCTCAAAAAATTTTATATGTACTTTGTGAAAAAGTTAGAAAATTGTCCTAAACTCGATTCAACGTCTGAGAGAAGTTTAACCAATAAGTTTCGAGAATTTTCATTAGAGAAGTTAGACAGAACGATCGAATGGTGATATTTGAAAAAAAATAATAATAATTTGAGTGATCGCTCATTTTGAAAATTGAGGATCCAAAACACTGATGCTGATTTCCAAAGAAAAATTTACAAATGCAGACAAAAACAGACAAGTTGAAGAAATTTGCTGTAAAATTTTGTAAACTGAACATTTTTTAGATTGTTTATCTCGATTTTTTTCAATGATACCCGCAAAGGAAAAATTTATTGCTTCAAATCAAAACGCGAAATTACATTCTCTTTATTTTAACACCAAGTACACATTTTTACATCTCAGCAAAATTAGAATAAAATAGGACAGGTGAAATAATGATGGGATTTTCGATCTTGACCGAATTTCATGTGAAATTTCATGAAACTCGATTGAGGTGTGAAAACTGATGCTGTTTTAATGCAGAACAAGAATCTTTTACCAGAAAAAAATGTTCATTTTAGAAGACTTCTGTTGTTGTATATAATTACAAATTTCTTTATGGAATTAGATTTTTTTTTCTTTTTTTCCCAGTAGTTTCTCAATTCTTAGGGTACCTACATTGAAATTACAAACGTGCATTTTGATTTCTCCTTTAAATTCCAAAATGAAATTTCTACCAATTATCGAAATCTCTGTTCTTTTTCTCCTTAAATTGAATCAAAAAAAGAATGATACATTTGGCAATAAAATTACGCAAACATAATATTAATTACAAACTGTAAGATTATCTAAAATAATCGTTCTTAATGAACTATAATTCCGCTATAGTCTGACTGTGTTACCTACTAAAAGTATCTAGAAGGCAAGCCATAAAAAGATTACCTACTATTTTTAAAATTCAAAAACATTTTTTTACCACCGGATTTCTTTTTGGAATCGAAATTCTAAATTAAAATTTGATATAAAAATCGAAAACTGTGACGTTATTGCTTATTTCACCCATTTTATTACAATTTTGTTCCGATGTAAAAATTTTGACTTGTGAATCTGTCGAAGTCACTGAAAATTATCATTTTTTAAAAAAATGTATTACTTTGTATTGGAACATTAAACTTCTCATTTTCGAGTCTTATGCATAAAGAATTTGAGAAAAACAGTCGAAAAAATTTACTGCTGATACAATTTTACTGCAAATTTTTATGAATAATTGCTTTTTGTTTCCTTCTGCATCTGTATTGAGGCTTTAGAAATCAACATAATCATTTGGAGAAAATTGAGGAAAATTCTTTATGGAATCAGTGATCAATCGCATTAATTTTCTACTCAAATATTAGGTACATATCACAATTCTGATCGTTCAACTCAACTTCTCTCTCATAAACATTCTCGAAATTTATCGGTTGAATTTGCTGAAAAAAATGAATCCAAGTCATCGCTCATTTTGAAAAGTAAGAGGATCAGGTACCCTCAGTTCTCTCCTAATTATATTGAGTTTTTATAAATGTTGAAACAAAAGGCTAATAGATAGAAAGTTACTTACTTGTAGAGTGGTTGGGGAGGTCTAAATCGTTAGTAGTAAACGTGCGTGCTGTTTCTGGACTTGAATTTTTCTGAATTTTAAATTTGGACTGGACCTGAAACAATTAAACTCGAATACTGTTCATATTAAAAAACTTCAGGAAAAGTTAAAAAATCAAATTTTCAAAGATCAATACGACGAGTGGTTTTTTCAATTTGCCCTTTCAAGTTTCAAAGCTGTTTGAAATTTTTAAATTGATATTGTTTCGAGTTTACTGATCGTGTAGTGTAGACATACCACACGGTTCGATATTTATTTTATTTGAAAATCATATTTTTTTCACTGTCTAGAGTTGACAACAGATTTTTTTTAAAATTCACTTCTGAACAGAACTGACAATTCTGAAAATCTTACTGTAACCTCCTGAATAAACGGTTGAAAGGATGCTCAATAAACATCGATCAAAGTTATAGGTGCAAAAGTGTATGTATGGAAGCTTTCTAGAGCGTTTTGGAATCCCTGGAAGCTCCAGAATGGCCCAAAACAAGTACGAATGCGGATGTAAGGGAGTTGAATACATCGAAAACAAAAACGTACATTTTAATTTCTCCTTTAAATTCCAAAATGAAATTTTAACCAATTCTCAAAATCTCTGTTCTTTTTTTCTCTTTAAATTGAATATATAAAAAAAAAAGATACTTCCAGCAATAAAATCTAGCAAAAATATTAATTACAAACCGTAAGATTATCCAAAATGATTGTTTTTAATGAACTATAATTCTGCTATAGTCTGACTATACTTATACCAAGTATCTAGAAGGCAAGGCAAAAAGATTACCTACTGTTTTTAAAATTCAAAAAAAAATTTCAATTCATCAACTGTCATCTCGGTTTTTTTTGGAATCGAAATTCTAAAATAAAATTTGATTAAAGTCGAAAGCTGTGACGTTATTGCTTATTTTACCCATTTTATTACAATTTTGTTGCGAATAAAAAATAAATTATACCTTGTCGATTATCGAAGCCATTGAAAAATGAAAATTGAATTTTTTGTTTCGGAACATCAAATTTTTCATTTGCGAGTCGCATACCTAGATGAAGAAATTGATAAAAACATTCGAAAAAAATTCACAGTCGATACAATATTTTACAGAAAATTTCTATGAACTTGACTTTTTGTTTCCATCTGCATCTGTATACCTGAAAGCTTATTTGGAATTCAACATAGGGTAAGTAATTCTTTGGAGAATATTGAGGAAAATCTTTATTCAAAATGAATGATCAATCATATTAATTTTTTATTCAAATACCACAATCTGATCTTTATTCAGCTTAATTTTTCTCGTAAAAATTCTCGAAATTTATCGGTCGATCTTCTCTCATGGCATTGAAAAGGTTGAAACATATTTTTAGAATTTTCTAGATTTTGAAATATTCGCCAGGAGACCAAAAATGAAATTCTAGCGTTTTAGAACATGTTTATTTTCGATCTACTTATATGCAGTTGGTAACTAGTTAAATTTTGTTCAATTCGCTTTGTGCAAGAGACGATGATGGCTTCGATGCAGCCTTCGAGTCGGGGTTTTTTCGGTGTTACGATAAGATAACACGTTTGGCATACGATTCTTATCTCTATTCTCTGCCTATATGAGCAAAAATGTATTGTGAAGACGACAGAATTCTACGTAATTCGTGTTCAGTTTCGACTTGATTCTCGTTCCTCGTTCTAGTATGATCGTCGAAGTACTTTAGTATGGTTGATGACGCGACGTGTACGGTTTTTAATCCAAATTAGCTAATTTCGAATCGTAATTTTTCTAATTTTTTCGCGTTAAATGTTGAAATATTAATTTGGGAATTCGAATTTGTTGCTACGGTTCGTGATCGAGGTGAATTTGTTTCGTATTCGTGTCGCTATTAGGTATTTATTCGCGAAACCGTAGGTAATGTTCTGGAAAGCAAATACCTACCTACGAACAATGTCGTGCAAGTTGCAAGTTGAAATTTTTTCTACGTGAATTTTTAATGTGTCGATCGCGGAATTTATGTCGATCGTTTATTAGGTATTCGTATTCGTTTCGTATGAAAATAATGTTCGAGTAATTCGGTTCGTCTTTTTTTTTTTTTTGGAACGAGATCCTCATAGATGAGGTGAGAATCTTCATCGAAGACGAGAGACATCTTCGTCGTTCTGTATTCTGCTGGGAAATTATTTCGGTGAGTTAGGTTTTACCTACTTATATTTTCTATTCATTTTACAAACGTGAATAATATAATATTATATCTTTCGCATGTGACCTTTGCGATGGTTGACCAACGATAATGATTTTTAATAACTTACTTTTAGTTCATTTTTCCATTTGGAAGTATCTTCTAGCTGCTGGACCTTTTTGAAAGTGTTTATTTACTATTTTTTTCCTTTCTTTGGGTGGATTTCCTTTATTGGCGATTGTGTTCATGATTTTTGAATGATGTTTTATTTTTGAGCGGATTTTAATTAGAAAATAATTCTTTCGTAGTACCTAATTGAATGTGTGGGATGTGGTAATCATGCAAGGGGGTTACATTAGATTTGTGTATTATTTTGTTCGATAAGTATTGAAAGAAGTTCCGATTTATCGATGGATGATACGAGATGGTAGAGAGACCAAAGATATGATTTTTAATAACTTACTTTGAGTACATTTTTCCATTGGAAGTAGGTGCTTGATGGCTTTGATGAACTTTCTATGTATTTACAAGTTTTCTCTTTCGTTTGGGTAGATTTTTAGAAAATACGTAATTCTTTTGTAGTAGGTACCAAATTGAATCTGTGGAATGTGGAAATCATGCAAGAGGGTGGAAAAAAGCGGAAAAGCTGATTAAAGAATTAATTGATTGTAAGGAAACCAATCCAATAATAACTTGGGAATGGGAAATAAGTATGTGAAACATGAGCAGTTAATGGTGGTATTTAGACACAAGTTGGGTCATTTCCCAGTCAATTTGACCAAGTAGAGGTAGGGTGGGGGGGTCGGAAATTTGTTTGAAATTTTTCCTGTGGAAATACCTTCCGAAAGGATGACTAATGGCGCAAATCTCAGCCCTCTAGCCCTTTTTAAAGGCTTCTAGGGGGTGTCAAAGTTTTCAGTGAACTTAATAATATGTATCATCCATTTTAGCAGTGGATTACTCGATAACCGCGATACCTACCAAAATGAGACTTTTTCCAATAGTTTGAGGTTTTGAAAGTTTTTTTTGGTGATATCATAAAAATCAGTGTTGCCACTTTTTTTCGTACGAAAAATTAGCTCGAAAAGTTTCAAAACGTAGTTTTCACATCGTTTCGACTCTCAAAAATTCTGGAAAAAATATAATATGGACAACTTTTCATGCTGAACAACGTATTAAAAAATTGGGATGGTGTTATTTCGTAAAGTCGAATTAAAAAATTTCAAAGTTGACGAAAAAAGGGGATTTTTTGAGTTAAAACACCTAAAAAAGTTTTGATTGGTGAAGTTGATCTATTTGACCCTTATTTTTACGCATTCGTCGAAAAAGTTGAAACCCCCCTTTTACTCGATGAAATGAACTCATCACGGAAAAAATCAAAATTCTGAATGAATTGAAAAAATAAACTAATTTTAATTTTTTTGCTACGAGTGTAACTTTTATCAACTTTTTCATGAAAATACGTCAGAAAGTGGTCTAAATAAGACAACCGAATAAATTTCAACTTTTTTTGATACTTAGAAATGAAAATTGAATTTTTTCGAATCTTGATTTTTTTGGGACGAGTTCATTTCATCAAGTAAAAGGGGGTTTTCAACTTTTCCAAAGGATACTTACGTAAAAATAGGGCTCAGATAATTCGAGTTCACCAATCAAAATTTTTTTTCATGTTTTAAATAAAAAAATCGTATTTTTTCGCTAAATTTAAATTTTTTTAAATCGACTTTACGAAATAATACCATCCCAATTTTTTAATATGTTGTTCAGCATGAGAAACTGTCCATAATATTATTTTTTCAGAATTTTTGAGAGTCGGTACGATGTGAAAATTACGTTTTGAAACTTTTCGAGCTAATTTTTTGTACGAAAAGAACTGGCAACACTGATTTTTATGAAATCACTTTGACACCCCTTAGCAACCTTTAAAAAAGGGCTAGAGGGCTGCGATTTGCGCCAATTGGTCATCCCTTCAGAAGGTATTTCTACAGGAAAAATTGTGAAAAAAATCGTCGACCCTCCCCCCCCCCCCCCCGTTACCTCTTCTTGGTCGAAATAAGTAGGCTAGGTACTACCTCTACCTATAATAATCTACAGCTTGTTCAGGAAATCTTCTGCTAAAATTCACCTGTAATTAAAATTACTCGAGAAGACGGACAAAAAACGTGATTATGACTGGTGGCGTATCTTGTGAATTGAAGGAGCCACGTGCTTCGCAAATTTCGAAGTTTAGATACCTACTTACCAATTTTGTAAAGAGCATCAAAATAAAGAAACGTTTGAATCATTCAAATGATGCCCATAATAACTCACAGTACTCGAGAGCACGGACAAAAAATATTTTCATGACTAATTATTGCACATTTTCAAAATTGAAGGGGCAAACTCGATTGAAAATTTCCAAATTTGTTGTGCCTGAGATTTTGAATACCTATTCTGAATTTTCAAATTGTGTCTTCCCCTTCTTCAATTTTGGAGGTGGGTAATTTGTCATGATTACTTATTTTATTCGTCCACTCGAATATACCTACATGAGTTAATGAGATCACTTCAATGATCCAAACATTTTCTCATTTTCTTGGAGAAGTTTTCAAAATTAGTAGATTTTTAAAATTTCGATAAAATATAGGTATGTATTGACGATTCACAGTATCAGCGAGATGTTTGAAAATTTTCAGATAACTTGGACTAGGTATTCTAAAACTGAGAAGTATTCCGAACAAACACATCAAAATAATTTACCTACTTACAGTTAGAAAGGTGGAGAAAAATATTCTAGCTTCTTCTTTATTCCAAGTCGAATGGCCATATTTTTTCCTTACCGCCGCGCCGCGCCGTCCTTCGATTAAAATTACTTATCTGGTTGAAAAAATTCGTTCGTTTTTTTAATAAGTACCTAACTACCTACATGCCTAGTTGGCTGAACAAAAAAGTGGACGGTGTGAATTGATCCATTTTAGCACTCCCTGGAACCACATGGACTATGAATTGGCCATTTTGCTTTCGTTCAATTCAATTTTCCGATCTCTTATTGCCCAGCTAGCAATTATGTAAGTAGGTAAATACGTAGCCAGCCTAGCCACCTGTTAGCGGCTCAAAGCTGTCTGATAATTTTTGTCATTGATGATGGCACATGAGTCATCTTTAAAGAGTGGAGTACAATATGATCGATCAGCTTATCTCGATCGCATAAAAATTCTCGAAATTTATCAGTTGATCTTCTTTTAGGCTCTGAAAGGGTTAAAAATTCATGTTGGAATTTGAAGGAGAAAATGTGAGCTGTGAGCATTTTATTTCAATAAAATCGAATTCCGAAAATGAATTATTAGGTAGGTATATTAGTAGATACAGAGTTTTTTCGGAAATTGGAATCTCCAAAATGTTTCTGGGAAACAAAAGCAGTCGTCCTTTCCAATTTCTTGTCATGAGTTTGAACCAGATTTAATCTTGTGAATCGTCGGTTGCGTTCCTTCTTCAGTGCACTTCGTGTATAAATTCTTCTCCAATTTTTTGTGATGATACCTACGTATGGTATTCGTTGTGACCCTGTATCGATAGCGTTCTACGATTCATCTTGAATTTTTTATAGCGAACTGTCCGTGATTTTGTCCGCATAGTTGGTCTTGGAATCAGTGAACGATGTGCAACCAATCAGAAATAAGCAAAAACCCTCTTGCGATCAGTTGACGTGAATAAAAAATACGATCTATTCTTGATGTATTGAGTGATATCAAATGGTTTTTTAGTGTTATGCATTGATGTAGTTTCTCTGAAACAAATTACTTACCTATATCTATTGAATTATTCGAACGTATAATTTTTTAAATTTTCAATGTCACGAGTATGAAATTCTTAAGCTATTTAGTGCCCTTTTTTTCAACCAATTGCTCATACCTACATAAGTATCTTCAAAGGTTAAAATGAAGTAACAGTACAAACAATTTTTTCTCGTGACATTGAAAATTTTAAAAGTTATACATTCGAATAATTTAGTTAATAATTTGTTTCAGAAATAACACCAAGATAGTTATAACCTTGAGTAAATTATTCAAAAAATCGACCACTTGAACGAATTTTTATTTTCGTGGTCGATGGTTGATGAAGGAAAAAAAATCTTCAAATTTCAAAGCTCGTTTTAGGTATTTAATTATCTAGCTCTATAGCTGAATTTGGTATTTCTCAAAAATGAGTAAAGTAAAACAATGCGTATTTATGTGTTTTTCATTTTTTGAAACAGTTCAATAAGCAAAAAGATAAAGTAAGCTGGTGAAGCACCAGCTGGTGTCCAGACTTTGGTGTAATTGTGATAAATGATCTTTCAAGTTGCAAAACAGTTTGTATTATTATCAGTAACTGCAACGTATCAAAAATTTGAAGAGCAAAAACCAGGCCCGTAGCCAGCATAAGGGCAGCCAGGGCGGCGCCCTGGCTGGCAAAACGCTTTGCCCTAGCTGGACGAATTCCCAAATTTCTCCTCTTTCAAACAAATTTTGAAATCATTTTTCTATTTTTTGAAATTTTGAATTCAAAATAATTGCATACCTTATTCAAGGTGTCTAACAGGTCCTATTTTTTCTCAAAAGTTCTTTTAGTCCTACTAACGTCATATTTGTCAACAATTTTGTCCAAAAGTCCTACTTTCAAATTTTCAATTTTTCAACTTTTGGAATTTGTCGACTTTTTTAGATTTTGAATTACACATTTTGAGAGCTTTTGTACTCGCTTGGCTCGTGCTATTTGCGTCTTCTTTTCTCGCATAGGAAATGTAGGTATTGATCAAAAGTTAGCAAATGACACGAAGAATACAGCAAGTGTGTTGAAAATGCAAAAAAATTAATAATTAAAAAAAATAACTCCCACTTTTGCATTTACCCAAATTGCAATTTTCTCCACAATTTGTGGACCAAATTGTTCCAAAATTTTACCATTGATGGAGAACCCCCTGAAGTATAAGTGGTACAAATTTCAGCTTCGTCCGTGCTACAGTCTTTTCACAGCGCTCTCTCAAAATGTCACTAATCAAATTTTGCTTTGCAATTACCCTACTCTCTGCCTCAACTCATTACACAAAAAACGTTGTTTTATACCTCTCGAAATACTGATTTTCGAGAGCTTTTGCCCTCGCTTCGCTCGGGCACATTTGCTTTTCTTTTTCCATTTTGAATTTTTCTAAAAGAAATCATCATTTGAATACCATCGTTTTTATGCCTCTCAAAATGCTGATTTCCAAGAGCTATGACTGCTTGAATTATTAACCAAATATAAAATTTGCGACCCCCCCATAAGTCATAAATTTTAGTAAATTTTCATGCCCTGGTTACAATTCCATCTGCCGTGACTGGAAAAAATCCTGGCTACGGGCCTGGCAAAAACCCTCTTGTAATCAGTGATTTGCCGTTGTAAATTCTCAAACGTTGTCTCTTGAAACACTCAGCCTAGCATTTTCTGATGTACAGTGTTGCCAATGTCATACTGAGAAATCTCGCCAGATTGATCTTAAGAAACCACTAAAAACTGCTAAATCTCTATACAGCAAAATCGCTAGACTTCTCGCTATAGATTTTCATCATTTTTTTAAAACCGTAAATTATGTATTTCTCACCAAAAACTGGTAGGTATATTGAGCAAGATTTAGTGAAATGTACTGAAAACTGCATAAAACGTGGTTGAAACGTATTGATATTGAATTAAAACAGTTGAATTATAGTATCAATCATTCAAAAATACAAAACTGATGAAGATTCAAGACAGTTTGTTAAAATTTTAAAATTGTACAAAAATAACTAAAAAGCAACGAAATCATTCAAAAATTACCAAAGAATTGATGAAAAATCATGAAATTGAGTAAGTAGATGGGCTTTACAGAAATTAAATTTCATTTATTTTTTTTTCAAAAATTCAATTTAAAAAAGTTAGATATTATGACTGGTTACATAGCTAGTGAATTAAAGGAGCCACGCCACGTGCTTCGGAAATTTCGAAGTTTAGGTTCTAATTTTGAAAACAGCATCAAAAATGAGGAAACGTTCGAATCATTCAAATGATGTCCATTATTAACCCATAGTATACTCGAGTGCACGAACAAAAAATACTTTTATGGCAAATTGCCCAACTTTGAAGTTGAAGGGGCGAACTCGATTCAAAATTTTCAATTTTTTTTGTGCCTCATGATTTTGAAAATTCAGAATTTTCAAATTGTGTCCTCCCCTTCTTCAATTTTGAAGGTGGACAATTTGTCATGATTACCTACTTTTTTTATTCGTCCACTCGAATACCTACATGAGTTAGTGAGGTCACTTCAATGATCCAAACATTTTCTCATTTTTTGGAAAGGTTTTCAAAATTAGTCGATTTTTAAAATTTTGATCAAATATACTAACTTGTATATTTTCACGATTCACAGTATCAGCGAGATGTTTGAAAATTTTCAGATAACTTGGACTTATCTAAAATTGAAAAGTATTCCGAACAAACACATCAAAATAATTTACCTACTAACAGTTAGAAAGGTGGAGAAAAACATGTTTTACTCCATTAGGGATGTTGAAAGGCCAATACATATATTTTTACCTAACCGCCGTCCTTCGATAAAGTTACCTGGTTGAAAAAGTGAACGGCGTGAATCGATCCATCTTAGCCAGGAACCACATGAACCATGAATTGGCCATCATTAGTCGGAGTTGGAACTGGTTCATCATTTATGAGAATTGTGAGAATATATCCATGCTTACGAAGAGCAAAATCAACTCTAACCGATTTTCTTTGATTTAGTTTTATTTTCCTATCTCTTATTTTCCAGCTACCTATAAGCAATAGGTACGTCAATAGCCATCTGCAAGCGGCTCAAAGCTGTCTGATAATTTTTGTCATTGATGCTGACACAAATGAGTTATCTATACCAAGAGTGAAGTACAATCTGATCGATCAGCTTATCTCGCTCTCATAAAAATTCTCGAAATTTATCAGTTCATTGAATAATCCTTATAGGTAATGGGTCCATTTTCTGGAAAATCTGAAAAATTCCATTCTTAGCGCTTGGATTAATTGAATCGTTCGCCAATCAATGAAATGAATCGCACATCAATTACAAAATGATTCGTTTTCTGATATCTCATCATAATATTGTAAGAATGAGCAAATTATTTTGTCGATTTGCTGATTATACCTTAAGTCGATTAGAGACCCAGCTTTCAAATCGTGATTGAATCATTCAGGAATAAAATTACAATGATTTATTTGATAACTTTTGTGGACTCGTTGCGTTTCTGAGAATTGAATTGTTCGTGAAAAATCAATTATAAATTTGAACAACGAGCAAAAAAGAAAAACTCCCTTTCAATCAGCGAATAGCTATATTCGATCGCTCTAAATAATAAATTCATACCTTACTACATATTCATTCAGACTTCATTTTAGAAGCTTCATCATATGTGATTCAATCGTTCGCGAATGATGAACGTGATTCACTTTCTCATCATTTTCATTGCAATAATTTTTTTTTCAAAATACTCCACTTACGTATTCAAATTTTCTGACTGTTGGTACGACCGCTTAGAATCGTTCTCAGATTATTCCATTTTAAATGAATCAGTCGTTCTTGAACGACCACTAATATTTAGGTAATAATTTTTTGCTCCAAGTCATACGACTTCTGGGAACCTAACCTTGAACGTAAATAAATTGGGTTATATAATTCAATATGAAATGTTCCTTGAGAGCAAACATTTGGAGTCGTTCGCGAACGATTCTTTCATTTGATTCGTTTGTCAAGTGACAACTGTGGTTTTTTTTTTAGGGAATTATGCAAATAAAAATGGTTCATTCACCTATTTTTTGTAAAGATTCTCTAATTTTAATAGTTGGTGCTTTGGGAACTCGATTACGCTAGGCAACGTTTTTTTGACTTTTTTGTGTTTGGGTTGAAAATGGGCTTAATCGATAGTTTAGACCCCAAAATCAAAAACAGAGTGAGTTTTTTAAATTTGAGTTGTTTTTGTGGTCAAGAGATACTGTCAAAGTTGCGAAAATAGCCATTTTTGCAAATTTGATCATCTCTCCTGACCACAAATACGACTCAAATTAAAAAACCCCACTCTGTTTTTTGTTTTAGGGTCTAAAGTATCGATTAAGCCCATTATCAACCGGAATATAAATGTGATGTTGCCTTCGGGTATACAAACAAAAAATATTTTCATGACAAATTGCCCGTGTTTAAAATGAATGGGCAAACTCGATTGAAAAATTTTCAAAGTTGTGCCTCAGATTTTGAAAATTCTGAATTTTCAAATTGTGTCTTCCCCATAAATTTTTAAGACGGACAATTTGTCACGATATTTTTTTTTTGTTTGTCCTCCCAAATACTACGAGTTAGTGAGGTCACTTCCATGATCCAAACATTTTCTCATTTTTTGGAGAAGTTTCCAAAATTAGTCGATTTTTAAACTTTCAATGAAATATAGGTATAATTTATTCACGATTCTCAGTATCAGCGAATTTTCAGATAACTTGGACAAATTTTAAAATTGAAAACTTACCTATTCGAACAAACGAGAATTCACATTTTCTTTAACGGGTAAAAATGCACTTTTTCAGATTATTTTCGCCATTTTCTTTTATTTTTTGAAGTCGATAAAGGCCAATACATTTTTTCCTAATCGCCGTCCGTCGATTAAAATTTTCTGCTTGAAAAAATTCGTTCGTTTTCTTATCAAGTAGGTAGCTGAACAAAAAATTGAACGGCGTGAATCGATCCATCTTAGTGCTCCAGGGAACCACATGGACCATGAATTGGCCATCACCATCAATAGTTGGAGTTACCTAGAACTGGTTCATCATTGAGGATTGATTTTGCTTTGCTTACGAAGATAACTAAATTTCAAAACATAGGTATTTGTAAATATTTCGATCGATAGGAAATCGAATATCTAGAAATCGATGAGCCATCTCTATGCAGAAATAATGCGACGCGAGACTTCACCAGTTGAATGTTTGTCACACCGCGATCAACTTGATTATTAATGATTCCTAGTCAAAGTGAAGAGAAACTTCATTTTAGGACAAAGTTTCCAGTTGTAAAAAACAAAAAACAAATCCACGAGGGACAATTATTCGAAATCGCAAGCGGCTCAAAGCTGTCTGATAATTTTTGTCTTTGATGATGACAAATGAGTCATCTATACAAAGAGTGAAGCACAATCTGATCGATCAGCTTATATCACTCTCATAAAAATTCTCGAAATTTAATTATCCGTTGATCTTATCTCAGGCATTGAAAGGGTTAATAATTCATGTTGGAATTTGAAGGAGGAAATGTGATCTGTGAGCATTTCATTCCAATGTAGAAAAAATGTTGAAAAATTATTTACTTTTAAAATCGAATTCCAAATAGGTATGAATTATTACACAGGTTTTTTTGGAAAATTGGAATCTCCGAAACGTTGCTGGGAAACAAAAGCAGTCTTCCTAATTTCTTGTCATGAATTTGAACCAGATTTAATCTTGTGAATCGTCGGTTGCGTTCCTTCTTCTCAGTGCACTTCGTGTATAAATTCTTCAATTTTATTTTTTTTATGATATAGCTTATGGTATTCGTTGCGACCCTGCATCGATAGCGTTCTACTGTTCATCTTGAATTTTTTTATAGCGAACTGTCCATGATTTTGTCCACAAGGTTGGTCTTGGAATCAGCGAACGATGTGTAACCAATCAGAAATAAGCAAAAGCCCTCTTGCGATCAGTTGACATGAATAAGAAATACGATCTAATCCTGATGTTGTTACGTGATATAAAGTGGTTTTTCAGTTATGCATTGATGTAGTTTCTAAAACAAATTATTTATTGAATTATTTGAATTTTGAACGTATGATTTTTAAAATTTTCAATTTCACGAGTAGGTACGAAATTTTTATGCTATTTAGTGCCTTTTTTTCAACCAATTGCTCACATATCTTCAAAAGGTTAAAATGAAGTAACAGTATAAACAATTTTTTCTCGTGACATTGAAAATTTTAAAAATTATACATTCTAATAATTAGGTACTTGATAATTTGTTTCAGAATAACACCAAGATGATTATAACCTTGAGTATTAAATTATTCAAAAAATCGACCACTTGAAACGAATTTTTATTTTCGTGGTTGATGGTTCATGAAGGGAAAAAATCTTCAAATTTCAAAGCTCGTTTTAGGTATTAAATTATCTAGCTCTAGCTGAATGTGGTATTTCTCAAAAATGAGTGTTTTTCCATTTTTTGACAATTAGCAAAAAGATCAAGCAAGCTGGTGAAGCACCAGCTGGTATCCAGACTTTGGTGTAATTGTGACAAATGATCTTTCAAGTTGCAAAACAGTCGTATTATTATCAGTAGGATAGATAAAACAGCGCTTGTCGTTAAGAAGTAATGGGTACGGTTCGGCTGGAATTCTCTTAGCGCGAACTTTCCACGATTTTGTTTGCATAGTCTTGGAATCAGCGAACGATCTGCAACATATCAAAAATAAGCAAAAACCCTCTTGCAATCAGTGATTTATCGTTGTAAAATTGTAAATTCTCAGCATCCATTATTAAGGTTTATTGATATGTAATGATTAATTGGATAATCTCGATTTGAAATGTTCCTCGAGAGCGAACATTTGGGGTCGTTCGCGAACGATTCTTCTAACTATTTGATTCGTTTGTTGAGTGACAACACTGACAACTCGAGTGAATAGTTGTTTGCGATGGCTTTTTTCGCGAATAATGCAAATAAATGGTTTATCGTGTAGTTTATAAGTAATAAGTACATAGTTCGTGAACGATTCGCGACGTAATAGGTCTGACTATTTCAACCTCAGCTCATACCTATACTCATCGATTTTGACCTAATCAGGTTCTCACTAAATATTAATAAAAATCAACTTCACAACTGATTTGCTTCCATTCAGTTTTATTTTCCAATCTCTTATTGCTCATGCTCAGCTAGTAATAGGTACGTCAATAGCCACCTGCAATCGGCTCAAAGCTGTCTGATAATTTTTAAATTCATGTTGGAATTTAATGGAGAAAATGTGAGCTGTGAGCATTTCATTCCAATGTAGAAAAAAAGTTGAAAAATTATCAATATTTAAAATCGAGTTCCCAAAAATGAAATTATTATAGGTACAGAGTTTTTTCGAAAATTGGAATCTCCAAAACGTTGCTGGGAAACAAAAGCAGTCGTCCTTCCCAATTTCTTGTCATAAATTTGAACCAAATTTAATCGTATGAATCCTTGGTTGCGTTTCTTCTTCAGTGCACTTTGTGTAAAAATTCTTCTCCAATTTTCTACGGTTCGGCTTTAATTTTTTTCATAGCAAACTGCCCATGATTTTGTGTGCATAGTTTGTCTTTAAATCAGCAAACGATGTGCAACCAATCAGAAATAAACAGAAGTCCTCTTGCGATCAGTCGACCCTAATGATTGACTTTGACCTAATTGATCAGGTCCTAACTTCGTTATTCAATCTGGTTAGATTTCAACGAATCCAATCCATTCAAACCATCCATGAAATCAGGTCTAATAAGGAATTTCTGAATTTGGTCTGATCTGATCCAATGATGCTACCAACTATTTTAAATCTGATCGAATTGTAACATAAATTGAGATTCAATCAATACTACGATCTGATCAGTTCATATCAATAGTTTGTCAAATCCACAGCTGATGAAACCAGTCTGATATAATCAAACGGTTCTGATCTAATGCAATCAGGTTCTCATCATGGATCGGATCACATAAGAGCGGATTTAATTCGATGCGATCAGGCTCCCACTATGCTTATTAAATCATGATCAGATTTTAACGCATCTATAATCCGGTCAAAACTCTCATGTGATCAAATCTGCATGATTGAAGTTGGTGAAATTTAGACGTACCTATACCCAGGAAATTGCTGGATGTGGTCTGACCTGATCAAACTAAATTATAGTAGGTAAGTGGATAAATCTTGTTATCCAATCGAAACTTTGATTTGATAAAATTAAATTCTGTCCAGGGGGTGTTCTGATCTAGTATCATCTAATCAGATCAACTCATTTTTCACCTAATTGTCTCGATGATGTAATGAGCCAATTATTTTGTCGGCTTTCTGATCTAGCTTGAGTCGATTACAGACACAGTTTTTAAATCGTGCAATCAAGATTCGGTCAGTTTTATTGAATCATTCAGGATCAAATTACAATGATTCATTATTTTTGATGAAATTTCCGGACTCGTTGCGTTTCTGAGATTCGAATTGTTCGTGAAAAATAATTATAACATTTAAATGTGAACATTAAGCAAAAAAGAAAAACTCTCTTTCAATCAGCGAATAGCTACATATATTCGATCGCTCACAAATGGGTAGTATATTGTAAAGTTCATCATGTGTGATTCACTTTCTCATCATTTTCATTGAATTAATTTTTTTTTTTTAAATTCAAAATACTCGACTTACGCGTATTCAAATTTCCAGACTGTTACGACCGCTTAGAATCGTTCTCAGATGATTCCATTTTAAATGAATCAGTAGTTCTTGAACGACCGCACTAATATTTAGGTACCTTAACAAATGAGTAATTTTTAGCTCCAATTCACACGACTTGTTGGAAACCTTGAACACAAATAAATTGGATACTTCGATTTGAAATATTCCTTGAGACTTGAGATCGAACATTTGGAGTCGTTCGCGAACGATTCTTCTGATTGATTCGTTTGATGAGTGAGGAGTGACAACTCGAGCAAATAGTTCTTTGCAGTGGCTTTTTTTTTTTTTTTAGCGAATTATGCAAATAAATTGGTTTATCGTGTAGCTTATAATAAGTCGTTCGTGAACAATTCGCGACGTAATTCGATGTACTCGTTCATAAATGCCTCATTGATGTGTAAAACGTTTTCGATATGAAATAAATCTTCTAAAATAATTTTATGAAATAGGTACGTTCACCTTTTTGTAACGATTCATTTACCTATTGTATTGTTCGTGAACGACTCTCTAATTTTAATCGTTGGTCCTTTGGGAACTTGATTACACTAGGCAACTTTTTTTGACTTTTTTTTATGCTTGGGTTGAAAATGGGCTTAAATCGATAGTTTAGACCCTGAAACCAAAAACACAGTGAGTTTTTAAAATTTGAGTTGGTTTTGTAGTCAAGAGAGACTGTCAAAATTGCGATAATAGCCGTTTTTGCAACTTTGATCATCTCTCCTGACCACAAAAACAACTCGAATTGAAAAATCCCACTCTGTTTTTTGTTTTAGGGTCTAAAGTAGTCTATCGATTAGGCCCATTTTCAATCCGAACACAAATTTGCCGTTGCCTAATGTAACCCATACCTAATGCTCGAGTGCACGAACAAAAAGTATATTTTCATGACAAATAGCCCATTTTCAAAATTGAAGGGGCAAACTGGATTGAAAACTTCCAAATTTTTTGTGCCTCAGATGTTGGAAATTCTGACTTCAAATTGTGTTTGCCACTTCAAGTTTGAAGATGGGAAATTTATCACGATAACTTTTCTGTTTGTCCACTCAGATAATACGAGTTAGTGAGGTCACTTCAATGATTCAAACATTTTCTCAATTTTTGGAGAAGTTTTCAAAATTAGTGGATTTTTGAAATTTCCATAAAATATACCTATATATTCACGATTTACAGTGTCAGCGAGATATTTGAACATTTTCAGATGGACAATTTTTAAATTAATAACTTACTTACTCGAACATTTCCGATATTTTCTAATATATTTTTTCGGAGTCGGTAATAAAATTCGTTCGATTTCTTATTAAAGTAGCTGAACAAAAAAATGGACGGCGTGAATCGATCCATTTCATCACTCCATGGAACCACATGGACCATAAATTGGCCATCAATAGTCGGAGTTAGAACTATAGTTCATCATTGAGTATTGTGGGAATTCATTTAGTTTTATTTTATAATCTCTTGCCCGAGCTAGCAATTACATCAATAGTCATCTGCAAGCGGCTCAGAGCTGTCTGATAATTTTTGTCATTGATGATGACACATGAGTCATCTACAAAGAGGGTGAAGTACAATCTCATCGGACAGCTTATCTCGCTCTCTTAAAAATTCTCGAAATTTATCAGTTGATTTTCTCTCAGACACTGAAAGAGTTGAAAATTCATGGAATTTGAAGGAGGAAATATGTGATCTGTGCTAGCACTTTATTCCAATGCAGAGAAAAAAGTTGAAAATTTTAAACTTTAGGAATCGAATATCCAAAAATGAATTATTATACATACAGAGTTTTTTCGAAAATTGGAATCTCCAAAGTTGCTGGAAAACAAAAACAGTCGTCCTTCCCAATTTCTTGTCATAAATTTGAAGTTTTGAATCTTTGGTTGCGTTTCTTCTTCAGTGCACTTCGTGTAAAAATTCTTCTCCAATTTTTTTTTTTTTTTTGATGATGTAGCCCATGGTATTCGTTGTGACGTATCGATAGCGTTCTACGGTTTGACTTGAATTATTGTTTTCATAGCGAACTGTCCATGATTTTGCCCGCATAGTTTGTCTTTGAATCAGCGAACGATGTGCAACCAATCAGAAATAAGCAGAAACCCTCTTGCGATCAGTCGAAGCATGAGTATATTTTTTGATTCTGCGTGTGCTTGCTTTCGGATTTTGTTTCTGAAACGAATTATCGAATTATTAGAATGTAGGTATGATTTTTAAAATTTTTAATCTCACGAGTAGGTATGAAATTTTTTATGCTATTATGTAGGTTTGAAGGTAGGTACCTTTTCTTCAACATAGGTACCTAATAATGCTCATCATTCTTCAAATGTTACTAAAATGAAGTAACAGTATAAAAATTTGTCTATCGTAACATTAAATATTTTAAAAATTATACCTACGTACATTTGACCAATTCAATAATTTGTTTCAGAAATAACTGCAAGATATAACCTCAAGTAGGTACTTAAGAATAATGATTAAAAAAATTGACTAGGTACTTTAACGAATCTTCATTTTCGTGGTTAATGAAGGAAAAAATCAATGATCTTGCAAGCTGCAAAACAGTCGTAATAATACTATCAGTAGGTATAAATATATAGGTATATATATAACCTTGAGTAAATTATTCAAACAATCGACCACTTGAACGAATTTTTATTTTCGTAGTTGATGGTTGATGAAGGGTAAAAAATCTTCAAATTTCAAAGCTCGTTTTGGGTATTAACCCTTTCGGCTACGAGACAAACTGACGGATAAAATTCGAAGTGCTTTAAACTAAGTAAGGCCGGTTGCTGCCTAAAACTCAAAATTTGCTGGAAATCACACATTCAGAAAGTATTCATGTCACAAATGGCAATAAACCTTAAATTGTCTATTATTCCATTTATGACACCGAATAGCATTATAAATCAAAATGAAGCTTTCTGAGGCATTTGATATTTCAAGATGAAATTATTGGTAGCAAGCATTTTTGAAAATAGAAAAAAAGATGAACTAAAATAAAATAAGTTTGAGTTAAAAAAGGAAATTATTGAAGAAAAACAAGGCATGCGACTTCAGATAGTTATTCAAACTGCAGATGTTTGAAGGTGTTTGCTTGTGGGAGGATTAAAATTGATGGAAAAATCTTTGTGTTATAGAGAGCATTTTTCAAAATTTTGAAAACCCATGTCACAATTCAACGCAAATTTTCAATGAAATTCTGAAAAATATGTATCATTTTCATCTTCTGACACATACATCTCTCTTGAGATGATTTGCTTGGGTGAGTAAGTTGCCTCAGAAGATGACTGAGTAAACTTTTACAAGCATTTGAATTTTATGATGGATACTGTGTCATAAACACTGCGCTCAATAAATTCATTATCTGTAAGATGACTTCTAAAAAGTGATTCCAGTAATTCCACAACATGACGTACGTATTTTATTTTTATTATCTCCTTATGACAAACAGATTGAGGACTGTATTATGACACAGTATCTATCAAAAAATTCAAATGCTCGCAAAAGTTCACCTATATAGTCATCTTCTGAGGTAACTTACTCACCCAAGCAAATCACCTCAAAAGAGATGTATGTGTCAGAAAATGAAAATTATGTCATACTTTTCAGGTTGAATTGTGACACGAGTTTTCAAAATTTCAAAAAATGCTCTCTATAACACAAAGATTTTTCCATCAATTTTAATCCTCCCACAAGCAATCACCTTCAAACATTTGCAGTTTGAATAACCATCTGAAGTCGCATGCCTTGTTTTTCTTCAAAAATTTCTTTTTTTACACAAACTTATTTCATTTTAGCTCATCTTTTTTTCTATTTTCAAAAATGCTTGTTATCAATATTTTCATCTTGAAATATCAGATGCCTCAGAAAGCTTGATTTTGATTTATAATGCTATTCGGTGTCATAAATCGAAAAATAGTCAATTCAAGGTTTATTGCCATTTGTGACATGTATACTTTCTGAATCTGCGATTTCCAGCAAATTTTGAGTTCTAGGCAGCAACCGACCTCACTCAGTTTAAAGCACTTCAAATTTTATCCGTCAGTTTGTCTCATAGCCGAAAGGGTTAAATTATCTATAGCTCTAGCTGAATTAGGTCTGGTATGTATTTCTCAAAAATGAGTACCTAAAGTAAAACAATAGGCATTATCTCGTGAGGGGTTCATTCGAAATAGAGGACTCATCAATAGCATTCAACGGTAACGAGGAACGACGCATTCGAATCACTGAATAATAATTTTAAAAAAAAAACAGATATTAATCAACTATACAAACTACCAGAACGTACAGAAATACAATTGATTTATTTTAAAAAGTATACTTACTTACTCATGGTCGTTAGCCACGAAGATCTCTTCGATCTGATCTTCTACACCGATACAGAATTCGAAATGCACGAGTAACAGAAGTTACGAACTTTTGTCAGTGCAGAACCCATATTTAGAATGATAATAAAGACAACCGAAACGTGAAAAATAATTCCAAAACGTAGGTATTACAAATAAAAAGCAAATTGCTGAACGCTGAAGTATTAAGGACAAAACGAAATTCACAAAATATGGCGACGAATAGTTGAATATGAAACACAATTGAGTTCAATAAGCAAAAAGATTAAAGTAAGCTGTTGAAGCACCAGCTGTTGTCCTGACTTTGGTGTAATTGTGATAAAATGATCTTTCAAGTTGCAAAACAGTCGTATTATTATCAGTAGGATAGCTAAAATAAGGCTCGACGTTAAGAAGTAATGAGTACAGTTCGGCTAGAATTTTTTTAGAGCGAACTTTCCACGATTTTGTTCGCATAGTCTTGGAATCAGCGAACAATCTGCAACATAGGTATCAAAAATAAGTAAAAACGCTCTTGTAATCAGTGATTTGGCATTGTAAATTTTCAGCATAAATGGGTTTTTTTGGGGTAATGCTTACTTATTGGATAATTTGATTTGAAATGTTCCTTTGGGAGCGAACATTTGAAGTCGTTCGCGAACGATTCTTCCATTTGATTCGTTTGTTGAGTAACAACCTGAGTAAATAGTTGTTAACGGTGGCCTTTTATAGCGAATTATGCAGATAAATGGTTTATTGTGTAGCTTAAGTATAATAAATCGTTCGTGAACGATTCGCGATGTAATTGCTCGTGAACGATTCTTTAATTTTATTCTTTGGTCCTTTGGGAACTTGATTATCTTTGCATGTTTGCAATTACTTTTCAAGCAGCCTATATGAATACTTACATGGTGTTTATTGCGTGGCTGAATTCGGCCATTTTGAATCTTTTTCAAATATTTGGGTACAATGACTCATTTCTCATCACATATCCAAGTACCTACCTGAGATTTAAATTGTTAGTGAAAAGTGGCCACAAAACGGCACAATTGACTATTCTATGCCACTATAACTGAAGCAAACAGACCCTCTTGCAATCAGAGAAGTTTTTTATAAAATATTGCTTTCTAAAGATATCTGTTTCTGCGAAATCAATTTACAAATTAGGTATAGGCAGGTATATTACAGTCAAATTAATGTGTTTAGGAAAGAAAATGATAGAATTAACTGATTTTAGGGCCTAGCATACATCAAAATGCAATTTCTGGTTTCCAAAGCCTATAACGTGAACAAGAATGAGATCCGATATACTCATACAAACTTTCAAATCGCCATGCAAACTCAAAATTGACCAAAAAGATGTCATATTACCCACCAGCGATAAAGTTACGACTTCGCAAATAGGTACTTTGTGTTTTGGCGTACTTCCCAATATTGAATGTCGGTTCAATTTTCTGGATGTTTTTTGATTACAAGACTGGGTTGACTTGGAATTTAGCTTAAAATTCAGTTGCATGTAACCAAAATACTTACGTAAGATATTTTTTAATAGTACTTATAACGAGGATTTTCATCAAAGAAATAATAATAACTTGGATAAGATATAACGACATGACAACAAATAACTATAGTGTCAATTAAACTGATTATAATTTTGAGACTTTCAGCCCTTAGGCTAAAAAAAAAAATATTGAAGGTTTTCACTGTTGTATAGGTAACTGATTGCAGCAAAAAGTTCTTGGCTATATTTGTAATTGCAATAGCATAGAAAAAGAAAAAAAAAATTCTGATTGCTTACTTATGCAAGTTGTTCTTGACAGATTTGATTGCTGTGTAAAGAATTTGGTTTGCCGTAAACTTGAAATTATATAAACTTAGATCAAATTTTGAAAGTAATACAATGATTGGTCATCATTGCTTTAAAAAAATGAAACAGAATAACAAAATATTCTTAACGAATTCGAAAACAAAAAGTACGATTGTCGAGCAGATTTTTTGATCGCCTATAAATCTTTCTGTTACATAATAAAACGGGATTAGTTATTGAATTATTCGAATGCATAAATTTAAAAAATTTTAATATCAAAAGAATAAAATTTGTTTATTGCTTGGTACTTTTATTTAACATAACAATGCTCACAATATTATGTATTATTAAATTTGAAGCTTGTGAGCATTGTTAGCCAATGTTTAAAATAACTGAAGCAACAGTATAAAAATATTATTCTCTAGACTTGAAAATTTTTTAAAAATTATACATTCGAATAATTCAATATAATTTGTTTCAGAAATAAAACAGCAAGTTATAAATTATAATAAAAAAATATACTTACTTACCTATACTTAACGTGTTCTGAACTTCTAATAATAAATATTCTAGGGGGTAAACTCGTAACTTTTTTCTTGATTAACCAGCAAACTCATAACGTTTTGACAAACTCGTAACCTTTTTAGGACGTGACTTTTCGATGAGGTGCCATATGAATCTACAAGGTGTGGGGAGTCTACTGGCAAAGTTTCAGCAGGGACGTGAGATTGCTGTTTATACACTTTCTCATTTGACTCAATTTTCAAATGAGTGTATAGCCTAATTATTATCTACGAGGACATGAGAAAAAGGTGCTTATTGCCAAGAATCATTTTATTCATTTTTTACGTTCTGTTTGGTGATTCTGGTGGTTGAAGGTCTCCTCTTTCACATGGCGTGGTCAAAAATCGTCTAAAATGAATTTTTGACTGCTCAATTTCAATTTAAAGTTGATTATACAGGTCCGAATTTTCGTGTTTTTCAACATTAACATTGATTTTATGAGGAAAGTATGCATCCTATGAAAAAAATGCAATGAAGGAAATTGTAGAGCATAAAATTTCCTTTCTGCTTAGAGCTGGTTATTTTTTTGTAGGACGCTTTGTTCAAAAAGTATTTGCGAAAAACATGGATGCATAGGTCTTGAAAAAAAAAGCTTTCCTGAAAAATTGATGTTTCGGCAATGAGCAACTTTTCCACAGGGCCCCCAAAAATCAAGTTAACGAATATAACATAACGCGGCCTAACATCGAGTACGTACTATCAGGCCTATGTGGTGACGCGTCGAGCGTATGCACATTAACGAAGTTACAGATGGGACGTGAGTTTGTATTTTATACAAAACGTTATGAGTTTACCTGTATGCGGCTATATAAATAGTTTATGTACATATATCGGTTTCATCGTTTTTGTCGAATTAGTGTTATGATTTTTTTTTTAGATATCTGAGAGTAAGTGTATCACTGCTACGTTAGTTGCAAATTTTTCATAGCTCTTTGTCGTGAAGAATGTGTTATGTGTACAGAAATTTTTTTCCACTTTTTTGGTGTATAGCTCATGGCATTGATTGTGACCTTGTATCTACACCGTTCTACAGTTTGCCTTGCATTTTTTTTGTGGCAAAATGCTCATGATTTTGTTCGCATAGCCTTTGAATCAGCGATCGATGTGCAACTAATCAGAAGTGAGCATAAACCCTCTTGCGATCAGTCGACGTGGTCACGCACCTTACCCGATTCGCGAAAAACGGTGAACAAATGGCAAAAAAATACTGGTGAAATGGCAAAGCTCCAGCCAATGAGCGACGAGCATTTGAAGTTTGCCATCGTGTCAAATGGTTGTCAGTGTCTGCAATGGCAGTAATCTGCCACTTGCTGGCAATTGCCACAAGGCAATATTTTTGCCAATTACAGGCAATTGCCATGAAGAAATATTTTTGCCAATTACAGGCAATTGCCATGAAGAAATATTTTTACCAATCACAGGAAATTGCAAAAAGGTTTTGTCTCTGAGCCTGACTTGATCAGTAAGTAATAGGATATAAAATGAACGATATTTTGTGTACATATGTAATTACATAGTTCAAAAAAACAAAAAAAAACACGTGGGTAACAAATAATATTACGTACCAATTGTACCAAGGTATCTAATAATAAAGGAAAAACTTGCTTAAAATAAACAATTTAATTTTACGTAAATCGATAGATAACTCGAATTCTTCACTTCAATAATTTAAGGCGTTTATTGCTCTCCTTGGTACATTTTCATAAATTCTGGAAATGAAAATATAATGGCATCTTCCCTTTCCCAATTCTGGTCCTTTATAATATTAGTTGAATATTCATCTGGAGTGATCGCAGAAGTTTCTGAAACATATGAATGTCACATGAGTAGGTACCTCTAGAAATTCAGTACAATATGTACTTCTTATTGATCAATTCGGGCGACCCGTTGAATCGTCTAGTTTATAATAAGTCGTTCGTGGACGATTCGCAACGTAATTCGATTCAGTCGTTCATAAATGCCTCATTAAAGCGAAAAACATTCTCAAAATGAAATAAAATGTTCTAAAATAGTTTTGTGTAGTACGTTCACCCTTTTGGAACGATTCATTTAACCATTGTTCGTGAACGATTCTCTAATTTTAATCGGTGGTCCTTTAGGAAATTGATTAACTACACTAGGCAACTTTTTTTGAATGTTTGGGTTGAAAATGGGCTTAATCGATAGTTTAGACCTTAAAACAAGAAACAGAGTGAGTTTTTTAAATTTGAGTTGTTTTTGTGGTCAGGAGAGACTGTCAAAGTTGCGAAAATGACCGGGTTTCCCCTACTTGAAGTGTTCGTCGCGACATCCGTATTGTTTTGCGAAAAAAACCAAGGCCATATTCGGATTCTGCGCACTTTTTCAAGTAAACTACTTTCCCCGATTTTTAATTTTCGAAGTTCCAAGCGCATAAGACTAATTTTTCTAAATACGAAAAATTCAATTCGAACTCCGGGCGAACACAGTTTCGCGCCACGGTTGCCTGGTGGAGTAACGCCAGCGTCGGACGCTCTGATTTTTAAAATATTATACAAATAGAAATCTTCCGTATGCGCTTGAAACTTCGAAAATCAAAAATCGGGGAAAGTATAGTTTACTTAAAAAAGTGCGTAGAATCCGAAAATGACGTTGGTTTTTTTCACAAAACGATACCGATGTCGCTATGAGCTTTTGAAGTAGGGCAACAACGACCATTTTTTGCAACTTTGATCATCTCTCCTGACCACAAATACAACTCAAATGGTCGTCATCGACAATACGTATTTATCCAATCAGTGATTAGTATTTCAGCTATATAATCCAATCAGTGACTAGATATTTGAAATGCTAAGCAATATGCAAAAAAAAAAATCAATTTAAGAAGTCATTAGCGGGTCGGTGATTGGAAGACAGTTTTAAATTTCAGTTTGAACAAGGGTCGGGAAGATTCGTTCTTTTTATTGGGCAATTTCCCACAAACACATTTCTCCAAGTCCCACAATTTTTGGTATGCTTATTGTTCTTACTCGGCCAAATTCTCAGGGTATAGGCAGCCGCTGAAAATATTAAGTAGGTATTATTCAAAAAAGAAAGGTTTCAGTACTTTGTAAATCGATTTAAAAACCGCAAAAACTCTCTTGTAATCAGCAATTAGCTGATGGCTTGTTTGTTTGTCCATTCAAATAGATAATACGAGCTAGTGAGGTCACTTCAATGATCCAAACATTTTTCGATCTGATCCTGTATCGGTATTTGGTATCGATAGCATTCTACGGTTCGACTTAAATTTTTTTATAGCGAACTATCCATGATTTTGTCCGCATAGTTAGTCTTGGTATCAACAAAGACGATGTGAAACCAATGAGAATAAATAAGCAAAAACCCTTTTGCGATCAGTTGACGCAAATAAAAAATAGGTACGTTTCCAGTAACTGCAGAGGCGGACTGGCCATAAGAGCTACCGAGGAAATCCCGGTAGGCCCCGGTAAGAAAGTGGGCCCTTTTGGTGAAAAAGGGGCCCCTTTAGTCATAAATTTTTTATAAAATTCAAAAGTATGCAACTTTTTTTGGTAATAGTTGAGAGTTTGGGGGCCATGTGCCGAAAAGACAACGGAAAATGGGCCCTTCATAAACAAATATGCCTCAATTTCTATCATTTCCCGGTAGGCCAGTCCCCCCCTGAGTAACTGCAAGGTTATGACTGAGATGTGATCTTTCAATTATGCATTGCTGTTATTTTTGAAACAAATTACCTATTGAATTATTCGAATGTATGATTTTTATAATTTTTAATCTCACGAGTATGAAATTTTTATGCTATTAAGTACTTTTTTTTGCAACATACCTAACAATTGCTTACATATCTTCAATCATGTTAAAATGAAGTAATAGTACCTACTTATAAACAATTTTTTCTCGTGGCATTAAAAAATTTAAAAAATGTTTCAGAAATAACACAAAGATAATTATAACCCTGACTAAATTACCTACATACCTGAACGAATCTTAATTTTCGTGGTTGATGAAGGAAATTTTTTTTTCAAGAACTTTCCTCGATTTCATTCGCATAGCCCCTTGGAATCAGCGAACAATAAGCAACGTATCAGAAATAAGCAAAAATCCTCTTGTGATCAGTGATTAGCCGTTGTAAATTCTCAGTCCTAACGGTAAGGCTCTGTAGTAATATGTAGGTATCTGTCTGGTTTTATTGGACACCGTTCCAAAAAGAAATTTATTACAGAGTACATATATACCTATACAGAATTTAATAACCCAATTGTACGATAAAAATAATTACTGAACATGAAACAGCCATGAGCCAACGGAAAGAAAATCTCCATTTTCTTTTTTCTACTTCCTTACATTCTTGTGGTGACCGAACGATTTGTGGACCTTTTCGAAAAATGTTAGAAAGGGTGTTGTTTTTAGTGATTTTGTTTCAATCTTACAACTCTGTGTGAATTGTTATTGGTATGTTACAATGTTTACCTTTCGATGAGTTTGTTTTTGAGGTTAATTCTCCAAAAAAAATGAAATAAATAAAAATAAGAAACAATCAAAGTGAAGAGAAGCTTCATGAGATACGAGTTTCCAAGTTGTAAAACAAAAAACAAATCTACCAAGGAAAATTATATTTTAAGGGACTTTGTCTGAGTCTGCCTAAGTCAACCTCAGCTCATATGTACCTATACCTACTCATCGATTTTGACCCCAAGAGAACTGACATAATATGTTTCCACAGTAGTGTCAGTCCTGTTGGGATCTAATCAGGTTCTCACTATTTAATCTGGTCACATTTCAACGAATCCAATCCGATCAACCTTTCATGAGATCAGGTTTGATAAGAAATTTCTGGATTTGGTCTGATCTGATCCAAGGATGTTCCCACTAATTTAAATCTGATACCTAGATCTGATTTGGTCTAATCAAACGGTTCTGATCTGATCCAATCAGGTTTTCTCAATTGAATCTGATCAGATACGAGCGGATCTAATTCGATCAAAACTTCAATCTGATCAGATTGGTCAAATTCAAGGATTGTCTGAATCAGATCAGATCTGATCAAATCGGTCTGGTTTGATGCGATCAGGCTGCCACTATTAAATCATGATCAGATTTCAACGCATCTAATCAGGTCAAAACTTTCATGTGATCAGATCTGATTTAAGTTGGTGAAATTGAGGTGTATCCAGGAAATAGTTGGATATGGTCTGATCTGATCAAACTAGATCAGAGTAGGTATAAGTGAGTAGATGAATCTCGTTATCCAATGGAAACTTTGATCTGATAAAATCAAAAAATAAACAGTTTGCCTACTGAGCCAGCAGTGCTTTTTTTGATTTCGCTGGCCTTCCTCTCTTCCGCTTTTGTCCCAAGGGGATGGACTTTGCTCTAGCTGGAACTTCGATAAGTTTTAGGTGAATGTGCATACCTGATAAGCATTGATTTCATTTACCTCTATTGCTCGCAAACGATTCTCTCAGAACCATGTGGTTTTGTCAACATTCTCATGGGTTTCTGCAACATACAAGTAACATTTTGTTTATTAAAACATTGAATTCCAAGGGAATTAGCTAGTAGAGGTCATGTATTCTCACCAGGTTTTCATTTCTCTGAATGTTAGTCCATGCTTTGCCTTACAATGTTGATTCAGTGTGTCATTGGTTGAACATATTTTGCGGTAGCACAAACCTGGTGACTTGTGATGATTTTTAATATGCGTGGCTATGACCCTCTTCAATGGGTTCCTCGTGGCGTAGTACTGACACTGATACTGAAAGTAGTAGGTATATATACTTATTACTAACCTACCATCAAACAAATCCATTTGAATTTTGACAGAGTTCTTGCCACAACACGGCAGAGCCTTTCCTAATTGGCGCCCAACGTGGAAGTGCAAAATTAACAGCCTCGGCGCAATTTAAACCGTTATTAAACCCCGCATGGAGACCCCCAGGAAAAGTAACAATAAATTTATTCTATGTTCTAAATTATCTGAGAATTGAAAGAAATTAAAAAATACAAAAAAAGTTGCTTACTTTGTTCACTGGAATGCCAAATTCTTTCAAGGCGGCAGGTGAGATTACTCAGTGCTTCCTTCGCATGAATTGGTCACAACACCATCACTTTGTGTACATTTTTTTGGCAACTGCCCCAAATCTTTCCAAGTACTTTGGTGAAATGGCATACCTACATAGAAAAACATGAAACATTACCTGGTGTCTCAAATGTAAATGTTAAAAAATCAAAGCACTAAAAAACTCACCAAGTCTTTGGTTCGCCCAAATGTCAGTAGTTGATTGAGTAGAGGTTGTAATCCTCTGTAAAGTCGCTGGAGGCTCCGAAATGACTTTAACACACCTGAAGTCGTCTTCAGAGGGTGTTAAACTATTGAGTGCTGAGTAAATTTCCGCTTAATAATAAATAATTAAGAAAAATTAAATAATTTATTTAAATTATATTTTAATAAAAACAAATTTAAAATTTTTAATTTATAAAATTAATTGAAAAAAAATTGAAAATTGTTATTTTTAAAAAAAAAAAGTTGATTTAATTTTCTAGTTAAATAAGAAAAAAAATAATTTTTAATCAAAAAAAATTCAAAATTTGTGCCATCCAAATGTGCTTCTGTATGTTCCAAAGTACAAGTATGAGCTATTGATACCAGATAAGTATGTCTTTTTTTGACATCTATCATTTTGTCCAAAAGTGTATTGAGCCTCTCACCCAGATTGAATCACTGTCAAACAGAAAACGAATGGTTGTGTTAAACTTACAAAAACATATACAAAAATTAGAAAATCATGCAAATGAGTAGGTCTACTAATTAACAATTTTTGTCGAACAATGTATCTCTAACATCAGCGCCATATATCCGTTCAGTTTTGTCTATTGTGCTCCTGCCTTGGGAACTTGATTGGGTATCTTTGCAACTACTTTTCAAGCAGCCTGTATGAATAGATAGGTAGTGTTTATTTCGTGGCTGAATTCGGTCATTTTGATTGAATCTTCTTCAAGCATTTGGGTGCAATATGACTCATTTCTCATCATATATCCAAGTATCCACCTGAGATTTAAATTGTTAAAGTGAAAAACGGACTCAAAATGGCGCAATTGACTATGACTTGACGTTATAAACTAAAGCAAACAGACCCTCTTGCAATCAGCGAAGTTTTTCTAAAATATCAATTTGGTTGGTGTCGCATAAGTTCTACATTATATCGACGCAGATTTCTACGAATACCTAATCAATTTACAAATTAGGTATATTACAGTCAAATTGACGTGATTAGGTAAGAAAATGATAGAATTAACTAATTTCAGGGCCTATAGCATACATCAAATTACAATTTCTGGTTTGCGAAGCCTATAACGCGAACGCGAATGCGATCAGATAACCATAACAAATTTTTTAATTGTCATGCAAACTCAAAGTTGACTAAAAAGATGTCATACCAGCGATATAGTTACGACTTCGCAAATACTTAAAAGCTTTGGGGTATTTCCCAATTTTGAATCAGTTCAATTTTCTGGATGTTTTTCGGTTACGGGACTGGGTTGACTTGAAATTTAAGTCGCACACAGAGGTTTTCACCCTCGTATAACTGACTGCAGCAGAAAGTTCCTGGCTATTTGTAATTACAATAGCATAGAAAAAGAGAGGGAAAATCCTGATTGCTTACTTATGCAGGTTATGCTTGACAGATCTGATTGCAAGTCATGATTTTTGGTTTGCCTTACAACTTGAACTTATTTATAAAATAGATCAAATTTTGAAAATTATACAATGATTGGTCATCATTGCTTTAACAATGGCAGGTGATCATTCTCATTTTTTCTCCAGATCTACAATGTAAATTTTGAAACAATTTAAAATTTGGAGATCTGATTTGATTTTCGGAAAGAAGAAATTCCTCCAATTTGGCTTGGTTTTGCCAGTTTGTTGACCTTCTTGCAGGTAGGTATAAGGTCTGACATTCATTTATTCCATTTTTCCATAATACCTTGGAAAACTTCCAAAAAGTCGCCGTATCAAGAAATGTCTTTCCGTTGGTCATTTAAATTTCGAATGCATTACAAATTGCAAGTTGATATGAACTTTGTCTTTTTGATAAGATGATTAAAAAAAAAAAAAAAAAAAAATACTTACTCAAACGACAAAATGATCTGATCAAATTTATACTGAGTCTTCCAAATATATTTCGGGGATTTAGTGCCCTTCTTTGTATTTTTGGTGCACACGAAAAGATCATTAATTCTTCTGATTTGTTTCATCTTGTGTCTAATTTTTCACTGCGATCATTTATTTGTTTGCTTTTGGAAAATTATTCTGAAAATTCGATGAGTCATCGATGAAAAATTGTATCTAAGTACACAATAAGTAAACGTACGCTACTGAAATTATTCCTGGACTTTTCAAAGTCTCATACAAAAATAAAATGAAAATAAAGAAAATTTATTTTTTTTCAATACAACATTAAAAAACACTAAATGAAAATCTAAAAACTTCTAATGTCGCTACAAAAGCAGACGAAACGAGAAAACAGTGAAATATTTTAAATTTCAAAGCTTTTGGGTGGTGAGCCCATAAAAAGAGAAAAAAATGGTAATTCCAATTACGAAGGGTGTACTTACTCGTACATATCGCACAGCACATAACATTATTTACTTACTTTAATTGTTATTGATTTCTTTTTTTTTAGTTTTTTTTTCATTTGGCAAATTTGTATCACCGTCGGTCATACTTATCAGCAGGATGTTGTTTTTAGTGATTTTCTTTATTTTGAACTGGCTTGAATTTCTCAGAAATTTCTCGGTCAAAATTTAATACCTGGGTGGTAAATGAAATCCGAAACTTGGCTCTTTGAAATAAGCTCACAGCCAACTCCCTATCTTCAATAGAATGCTTTAACGATTTCGAAAACGAAAAGTAAGATTGTTGAACAGATTTTTTGATCGTCTATAAATCTTGCCGTTACATTCTAAAACGAATTAGTTACCTATTGAATTATTCAAATGTATAAATTTGAAAATTTTTAATACGTATCAAAAGAATAAAATTTGTTTATTGTTTGGTAGGTACTTTTTTTAAACATAGGTAACAATGCTCACAATATTAAATTTGAAGATTGTGAGCATTGTTAGCCTTTGTTAAAATAAGTAAAACAACAGTATAACAATTTTATTCACTTGACTTCAAAAATTTTAAAAATTATACATTTGAATAGTTCAATTAAGTATTTGATTCAGAAATGAAACAGCAAGGTATGAATTATAATAAAAAAATACAACTTACCTACTTAACGTTTTCCATTATCAGTTCATTTATTTAATACATTGTGGTCGGTCTGTTTTGTCTTTTTTGTCGAATTAGTGTTATGAATATTTTCAAATATCAGAGAGTAAGTATATCACTGCTAATTTTGTCGCAAATTTGCGATATCTTCATCTGTTCGTCCGACTGAGATTGTCATTAACTATGGTAGCCTATTTTTAATTTATGTGGTTGATGAAGAAGAAAAGTCTTCAAATTTCAAAGGTCGTTTCAGATGAATTATCTAGCTGAATTGTTTGGTTCTCAAAAATTAAGTAAAACAATGTGCATATTGCCACGTACTCGTATACATATTTGTTTTTCATTTTTTAAAACAGTTCCAGAAAATATAATCAAAAAATCGACCAAGTTGAACGAATCTTCATTTTTGTGGTTGATGGAGGAAAAAATATCTTCAAATTTCAAAGATCGTTTTAGGTACCTATTGAATTATCTATAGCTCTAGCTGAATTACGAGATATCTCAAAAAATAGTAAAGTAAAACCGTGTATTTATTTATTCGATTTTAATTTTTTTAAACAGTTCCATGCAAAAAGATTAACGCTGATGAAGCACCATGCTGGTGTCGTAGACTCTGGTGTAATTGTGATAAACGATCTTGCCCGTATCAGTAGCATCCCAAATCGATCACAGGTACAGGTTCAGCTAGAATTTTTTTTATAGCGAACTGTTCATGATTTTGTGCACGCAACAGTCTTGTAATCAGAGAACAATCTGTAACATATCAGAAATAAGCAAAAGCCCTCTTGTAATCAGCCATCAAAGATTATCCCACGAAAATTGCATTATTTATGGTACGGGTTGTATGGAGAGTTTTGCAACTGGAACAATATTTGTCACTAAAGAAACATAGTACAAGATGGCGATAAAAGAACCAACAAAATCGAGATATTTACTACAGCTTAAATTCAGCATCGTGACGGGAATTTCACTATTTTGAATCTTGATGTGAACAAAAAAAATTTGAAAAAATACGAAAAAATAGGCAATAACTTTGACAAATGTCTGATTGATGAAAATCAGAATTTTTTAGATTAATTCGATAAGATAATGTATTTCTAATGTCGCTATAAAAGCAGACGAAACGAGAAAACCAGTGAAATATTTTAAATTTTAAAGTTTTCGTACGGTGAGCCCATAAAAATAGAGGGGGAAAAATGGTAATTGGAAATTACAAAGGGTGTACTTACATATCCCATCCGGCGTTTTTTACAACATGTGTCACAGGTTGACAATTTCTCTACGATGTTGATCGATTGTGACGTTATATTCTGGACTACAGCCTGCTGGAAGAGTTGAATTTATATTTTGTGTGCCTACATGTCTGGTTGGAATTCTATCCGCTTCTAGGTTTAAGCCTTTGGGCCGACGTCGATGGAATTGGTTCTTTCTGTGTTGATTCAGCTGGCTTTGGATGCTTGACATGTTCAAATAGTTCCCATTCTGGCTTCGTATGCATTCTCGAGAAGGTACTCCGCCAGATCCTTATTGATCTCTCGTTCCGAATCGGACACCTTAAGATCGCGAACTCGGGACAAAGAAAATAAAACGGAATCGGAACGAAAAAAAATTTCGAAGTAGTTAGCGTAATTTTTCACGAGATAATTCTTACTGTAATAAGCTGGTGATCTGTGCACTGATCACCAGATGGTCTTTTCCCAGCGCTATATTCTTCTGGTTGGAACTGTTTCAAAAAATGAAAAAAACGTATAAATATCCATCGTTGTACATACTTATGTACATGCAGACTGACTCCAGCCAGTCCTGCGTCGGTTATTAGGCCTACACGTTCTTCTCCGAGGATAAAATTGTATTCTTTTCGAAGCTTGTTTCTGAAGTGTCTGTAAAATGTAGAACACAATATAACCAGCGAAAGCTATACTTCATTTATTGTAGCGAAAATCGTGATGTCTACCTACATATTTTAGTTTTAAAACGAGCTTCTATTCAAACTACGTTAATCGTAAAAAACAGAACAAAATAACAAAATCTCGTCAACGAATTTGAAATTGAAAAGTACAACCGTTAATTACCATAGATATTTTGATTGTCTATATCTTGCTATGTTATTTCTGAAACAAGTTATTGAATTATTCGAATGTACGAATGAAAAATTTTCAATATAAAAATAATAAAATTTGTTTTCATTTAGGTACCTACCTATACTACCTATACCTACAGTCTAAAGTTTCTTTGAAATGTAGAACACATCACTAGCAAAAGGTTTGTAGTGGGAAGCATTTATTTACCTATGGTTTGTAATGTACCTACTTTATTTGCTGAGGAAGGAATCTTCGTTCATGCCGCCTTAGTTTTAAAACGACTTTCTCTTATTCAAACTATAGGTATGTTAATCGTAAACAAATGAAATAGAATAACAAAATCTCGTTAAGGAATTCGGAAACGAAAAGTACAATTGCTACGCAGATTTTTTGATCACCTATAAATCTTACTGTTACATTCTAAAACGAATTATCTTATTGAATTATTCGAATGCATAAAGTTGAAAATTTATTTAATATCAAAACGATGGCCTATATTCAAATTAATCTGTGAAATCGTCTTAAAAACAACCTTCAGCGATTTCAAAATATTGCAGTTAACACTTATATCTTTATCATGAATCTGTACCTCAGCTGGTATTAGATGAAGGTAGGCCAGCCTCAGTCCTTCGTAAATAACCTGAAGAAGGAAATGAATGAGCCAGAATGTTCACGAATCATTCTTATATTTTTAGCATAAATAAATCCATACCAGAGTAGCATACCATAATAACTTACATTCTATACTTACTACTTAGTTGTAAAAAAAGAATTACAAAAGAAAACGAAAATGCTTCTTCCACGAATTTCAAAATAAAAAATACGATCTATAAGTAGATTTTTTGATTGGGTATGTCTTGCTGTTATTTCTAAAACAAATTACTGAATTATTCGAATGTATGATTTTTGAAATTTTTAATGTCAAGAGAATGAAATTTTTATGATATTAAGAGTAGATATATTTTTTTCAACATAACAATGCTCGATCACAATCTTCAATTATGTTGAAATGGAGCAACAGTATAGAAATTTTAATCTCTTGACATTAAAAATAGCAAAAATTATACATTAGAATGGTTCAATAATTTGTTTCATAAATAACAGCAAGATAATTATAGCCTTGCCCTAAGTAAATTATGCATATAGGTAATCAAAAAATCGAGTACTCGAACGAATCTTTATTTTTGTGGTTGATGGAGGAAAAAAATCTTCAAATTTCAAAGCTCGTTTTAAAGAGCACCTAATAATTTAAAACCGCGTATTTATACGTTTTTCTCATTTTTTGAAACAGTTCCAGTAAAAAGATTAACACTGGTGAAATACCAGCTGGTGTCTTGGACTGTGGTGCAATTGTGATAAATGATCTTGCAAGTTACAAAATAGGTATTACAGTAGCTAAAGAAGTCACGGGTACAGGTTCAGCTAGACATTTTTTTAGAGCGATTTGCCCATGATTTTGGTCACACAATAGTCTTGGAATCAGCGAACAATGTGCAACATATCAGAAATAAGCAAAAACCCTCTCGTAATCAGTGATTATTGCACGAAAAATGCAATTAACGATTGTTTGGATGATAGCTATCACAAGTGAAACATGACATATTTTGTCACCAAAAAAACATCGTAACCTGCAAGTCTACAAGATGATGGTAAAAGAACCAACAAAATCGAGATATTTACAACAGCTTAAATTCAGCATCCTGACGGGAAGTTCACTGTTTTGAATCTTTATATCAACAGAATAAAATATGAAAAAATACAAGAAAAAATGGGTAATAACTTTGACAAAAATGTCTGATGATGAAAATCAGAATTTTTTGGATTCATTCGATAAGATTAAATTGGTGGGCATTTGACTAAAAAAAAATTCAAAGGAAAACTGCAAGTAAGTTGCGGAATCGAGAAAAAAATTGCTGTAGCTAAAGTTTTAAATACCATTGTATCAATACGACTTTTTAAAGAAAAGAATAAACAAATTTTGATTTGAGAATCGTATCTCCTTTTTCAACTATTTTACGCCTTTTGGCCTAAACATGGACTTTTCCATATCACAGTATGAAAATAAAATAAAGTACCTATACAGAAGTAAGTAAGTAGGTATACTATGATGATAGTAAAAAAAATATATTTTCATTTTAACAATAAAAAACACCAAGTAGGTAAATGAAAATGTAGGTACGTATTTCTAATGTCGCTATAAAAGCAGACAAAACGAGAAAACGAGTGAAATATTTTAAATTTCAAAGTTTTTAGGTGGTGAACCCATAAAAATAGAGGGGAAAAAATGGTAATTCGAATTACGAAGGGTGTGCTTACATATCCCATCCGGCGTTTGTTGCTACTGAAGTTACAGCTATGACAGTTACGGTTCGTTTTGAATTTTTTTTACAGCGAAATGTCCATGATTTTGTTCACATAGTCTTGAAATTAACGAACGATGTCCAAACGTTAAATTAGAAATAAGCAAAAACCTTCTTGCGATCAGACGACGCGGTTACGGAAAATGTCTATGCTTTAATGACATTATTTCTTCATGTTCCAAAATTGACCAAGTGAAACGAATCTTTATTTTTGTGGTTGATGAAGGAAACAATTCTTCAAATTTCAAAGTTTGTTTCAGGTATACCTACTAAATTATCTACCTCTAGCTGAATTATTTTTCAGATAAGAGTAAATTAAAACAACGCGTATTTATTCGTTTTTAATTTTTTGAAACAGTTCTAGAAAAAAGATTAACACTGGAGACTTTGGGTGTAATTGTGATAAATGATCTTGCAAGTTGCAAAACAGTCGTATTGTATCATGTAGCTAAAGAGGCCACAGGCAAGGTTAAGCTAGAATTTTTTTATAGCGACTGTGCATGATTTTGTTCCATTCTTGGAATCAGCGAACAATGTGCATCATCAAAAATAAGCAAAAACCCTGTTGCAATCAGTGATTACATCTTCATGGTTTGGTTCTTTGGTTCATTGGTTGCTCTGTACCTGAATTTTTGACAAGGTCAACTAGATCACTTTCCTTTTCTCTGACCAAAGTAAGAGAGTAGAAAAATGACTTCTTTCATCAAAAATAATGTCGTTTTACTCTTGAAGAATTGTGAATTTCCAAAAGCTTCAGCTCTGCTTCACTCAGGGTTTTATGGTATTGTATACTCTCCAAGAGTCAAAAATTTTGAAGCCATGAAAACAAATTGTATATATGTACCTCTCGTACATCGCCAGGAATGTTATTGTTTTGCCTCTCATACATATTATTAATTTTTCACAGCTTTTGCTCGGGCAGATTTCAATTCTGCTACATGAAATTTTCAAACATTTCCTAGAATGGAAAATGAACTCAAGAAATTTCAAAACCATAATCCAATCAACGAAGAATTTCAAATACTTCAATTTTTTATTCAACATTTTTGTTTCCAATTTGAGTTTTTAAAAAACGAATCGAACAACACAGTATGATTGTATCAATACGACTTCTATTGAAGACAATGAGAAGAAAAAAATTTTGATTAGAGAAACATACTTATCTGTTCTTCGACAATTTTATGCCTTTTGGCCTAAACATGAACTTTATCAAGTCTCAGTACAGAAAATAAAATGAAATATAAGATAATATGTAGTAAAAAAAAATTCATTTCAACAATAAAAAACACTAACTCTGAGAGTGAATAAATGAAAATGTACCTAGATAGTATTAGGTACTTCTAATGTCGCTACAAAAGCAAACTAAACGAGAAAAAGAGTGAAATATTTTAAATTTCAAAGTTTTTGGCCGGTGAGTCCATAAAAAAAAGAGAAAAATAATGGTAATTCGAATTACGAAGGGTATACTTACTATCGCATCCCTGTACCAATGAGCCAGATTGCTGATGGTGTAACATCTTGGGTAATTGATTGCCCTCTCTTGGGTCGAAATATGTACTTGCGGATCTCTTGTCGCAGGTTTCTTTGGGGCATCGGCGTTTGTTGCAACTGCAGTTGCAGTTTGACAATTTCTCTACTTAAATTTGTCGATCGATTGTGACGTTATTCTGGACTGCAGCCTGCTGGAAGAGTTGAATTTCTCCATGGCGTGCTTCCACTTGCTGTTGCAAATCGTTGTCGTCGCCTGGTTGGAATTCTACCCGCTTCTGGGTTTAAGCCTTTAGGTCAACATCAATGGAATTGGTTCTTTCTGTGTTGATTCGGCTGGCTTTGGATGCTTGACAGGTTCAAATAGTTTCAATTCTGGGTTCGTATGCATTCTCCAGGAGGTACTCTCCAAGGATATAAAATTGTATTCGTTAAAAGCTTTTTTCTGAAGTTTCTGCGAAAAGTAAAACACATAACCAGCGAAAGGTACATATGTAGTGGGAAGCATTTATGTATTTACCTAAAGTATATGTACCAATTTCATTCTTTGGAGACTATCTCGATGTCTATTTTAGTTTTAAAACGAGCTCCTATTCAAATGATACATTAATCGTGAAAAAATAGAACAAAATAACAAAATCTCGTCAACGAATTCGAAAATAAAAAAGTGCCACCGTTAATTCGATTTTTTGATTGCCTATATCTTGCTATGTTATTTCTGAAACAAGTTATTGAATTATTTGAATGTACGAATGAAAAATTTTCAATATAAAAATAAAATAAAATTTGTTTTCTGTTTGGTACCTACAGTACCTACTTTTTTTAAACATAACAATGCTCACAATCTTAAATTTGAAGATTGTTAGCATTGTTAGCCAATGATAAAATAAAGCAACAGTAGGTATAAAAATTTTATTCTCTTGACTTTAAAAATTTTAAAAATTGTAGGTACTACATTCGAATAATTGGATAATGTGTTTCTAAAATAAAACAGCAAGATATAAATTATAATAAAAAAATATACTTACCTACTTGATGTTTTTTGATATCGGTTCATTAACATCTAATGTTCCATCGCTTTTGTAATTACATATATTTGTCCAATGATCTTGCAAGTTGCAAACCAGTCGTGTTGTATCAGTAGCTACATATAAAATAGCTCTTTGTGGTAAAGAATATGTTATGCGTACAGAAATTCTTCTCCATTTTTGTTGATGATATAGCTCACAGTATTCATTGTAACCCTATATCGACAACGTTCTTAGGTTTGTTTTGAATTTTTTTTGTAGCGCAATGTCCATGATTTTATTCACATAGTTAGTCTTGGAATCAGCGAAAGATGGCCAACCATTTAGTCAGAAATAAGCAAAACTCCTCTTGCAATCAGTTGCTCATACCTACACTACAGCTCCCTAAATTAATTGCACAACTGAATTGTCTAAATTCAGAAGAAACAAAAACATGAAAAAAATTTCATTCAGTTTTATTTCAATGTGATTTAATGAAATTAATAAAAAAAGAAAATAATTCATTCAAATTACAAAGGGTGTACTTACATATCGCATCCATGTACCAATGAGCCAGATATTTAACGACTGGAATGCTACGGGCTTCTGGGCTTAAGCCTCAAGGCCGGCGTTGATGGAATTGGTTCTTTCTGTGTTGATTGGGCTGGCTTTGGATGCTCGACAGGATCAAATAGTTGGGATTCTGGGTTCGTATGCTTCTCCAGAAGGTACTCTTCCAGATCCTTGCCAATCTCTCGTTCCGAATCGGACACCTCAATAAGATCACGAAGCAGATATTTTCCAATCATGTCGGACGACATTGTAACACAAGACGAAGAAAATGAAACGGATTTGGAACGAAAAAAATTTCGAAGTAGTTTTAACGTAGATAATTTTTCACGACACAATTCTTACAGTAATACCTACTGATCACCAGCTGATTTTTCACCTGTGTTATTCTTCTTGCTGGAGAGTGGGAAGCATTTATTTACCTTTGGTTTATGTACCATTGTACCTATTACATTTACCGATGATCTACGTTGTTGATGCTTCAGTTGTAAAACGATCTTTTCATAGGTATTCAAACTATACTTTAATCGTAAAAAAAAAATAAAAAAAATAATGAAATTTCATCAACGAATTCGAAAACGAAAAGTATGATTGTTGAGCAGATTTTTTGATTGCCTGTAAATTTTGCTGTTACATTCTTCGAATGTATGAATTTAAAAATTTTTAATATCAAAAGAATATATTCTGTTTACTGAGTGTTTGGTACTTTTTTTAAAACATAATAATGCTCGAAATATTAAATTTAAAGATTGTGACAGTTGTTAGCAAAATGTTAAACTGAAGCAACAGTATACAAATTTTATTCTCTTGACTTCAAAAATTTTGAAAATTATGCATTCGAATAATTCAATAGCATAATTTGTTTCAGAAATAAAACAGCAAGATATAAATTATAATAAAAAAATACACTTACCTACTTAAAGTTCATTTACATTCAAGTGGCCATGTGGTACATATAAATTTGTTTCGTCGTTTTCGACAAATTAGTGTTATGAATTATTTTAGATATCAGAGAGTAAGTAGGTAAGTATATCGCAAATTTTTTATTACTCTGTCGTGAAGAATAGGTACATGTTATGTGTACAGAAATTCTTCTCCATTTTTTTGACGATATAGCTCATGTTATTCATTGTGACCCTGTATCGACAGCGTTTTACAATTTATCTTGAATTTTTTTTGTGGCTAAATGTCCATGATTTTGTTCGCATAGTCTTGGAATCAGCGATCGATGTGCAACTAATTAGTAGTGAGCAAAAACCCTCTCGCGATCAGTCGACGTGGTCACGTACCTATACATTGAATGGGTTACTGTCATCACTATTGCGTTGTAATCTGTCGACAACAATCTTCGAGAGAACGTCCCGTTATCCAAATTGCAAAAAACGTATATGAAAAATCATTAATGCATATCTTACGTGCGAATCCAACAAAGTACCTAGGTACATGTAACTATGGTAACAAAAATACATCTTCAAAAAGCTTCTGCATAATCATTATAATTACTTCAAAGGACATCAACTGGGCTGGTGCTTCGCCAGCGTTATTCTTGTTGTGGGGAACTGTTTCAAAAAATTAAAAACAAATACCTAAGTGAATAAATTATTATGCATGTACCTACATAGACTGACTCCTGCCTCTCGTAGAATGAACGAATAGTTAATTAGTAAAAATCACTTGTCAAAGTGGGCGGTTTTCCTCAAAACCATCTACCTAATTTAGTAAGTAGTGCACCTAAAATCGTATTTCTGAATGTTCTTTTAAACGTGTAGTAGAGCAAACACACTGCAAATTATTTGCAGTGCGATAAGCATTCTGTTTATACTCAATTTTACGACGATCCTTGCTGTTCATACTTCAGTTTTAGATGGATCGTCTACAAAGTATTCAAACTACTCTGTGAAATCGCCTTAAAAAACAACGTTCAGCGATTTCAAAACTGCAGCCAACACTTTTTTTTCATAATGAATCTGCATTAGATGAAGGTAGGCCAGTCCCAGTCTTTCGTAACCTGAAAAAATGTTTACAGATCATTCTTATCTTTGCTTCGATAAATCCAGAAGCATACCATAATAACTTACATTCTATCATTATAAAAAAGAATGACCTTCAACTTTCAAAATGAAAAATACGATCTATGAGTAGATTTTTTGATTACACATTGCTGTTATTTCTGAAACAAATTAATTATTGAATTATTCCGAGTGTACAATTTTTAAACATTTTAATGTTAAGAGAATTAAATTTTTATGCTGTTACCTAAGTAGATACCTTTTTTTTAAAACATAACAATGCTCACAATCTTCAATTACATATGTTAAAAATAAGTAACTAGGTAACGGTACAGAAATTTTAATCTCTTGACATTAAAAGCAAAACTTATACATTCGAATAATTCAATAATTTGTTTCAGAAATAACAGCAAGATAAATTATAACACCCTTGAGTCAATTTTAATCAAAAAATCGACCGTTCGAACGAATATTTATTTTCGTGGTTAATGAAGGAAAAAATCTTCAAATTTCAAAGCTCGTTTTAGGTTTTAGGTACCTATTGAATTGATGCTCTAGCTGAATTATATCTCAGACAAGAGTAAAGTAAAACCGCGTATTTATTCGTTTTTCATTTTTTAGAAACAGTTCCAGCAAAAAGATTAACGCTGGTGAAGCACCAGCTGGTGTCTTAGACTCTGGAATAATTGGGATTAATGATCTTTCAAGTTGCAAAATAGTCGTATTATATCATTAGATAAAGAAGTCACGGGTACAGGTTCAGCCAGAATTTTTTTTGTAGCGAACTATTCATGATTTTGTTCACACGATAGTCTTGGAATCAGCGATTAATGTGCAACATATCAGAAATAAGCAAAAACCCTCTTGCAATCAGTGATTATTCCATGCACGAAAAATGCAATTACTTTGCGTTTTTTGAGTTTTGCTAGTGAAACAATACATATACGTTGTCACTAAAGAAACATCGTAATCTGCAAGTCTACAAGATGATGATAAAAGAACCAACAAAATCGAGATATTTCCGACAGCTTAAATTCAGCATCCTGACGGGAAGTTCACTGTTTTAAATTTTGATCTCAACAGAAAAAAATTGAAAAAATACGAAAAAATGCAAGAAAAATAATAGGTGATAACTTTGACAAATGCCTGATTGATGATAATCAGAATTTTTAGATTATTCGGTAAGACTAAATTTGTGGGCATTTGACTTGAAAAAATTCAAGGGAAAACTGCATGTACCTAAGTCGCCGAATCGAGAAAATAATTGTAACTAAAGTCTTAAATATCATTGTATCAATACGACTTTTTAAAGAAAAGAAGAAACAAATTTTGATTAGAGAAACGTATCTCTTTTTCAACTATTTTATGCCTTTTAGCCTAAACATGGACTTTTCAGAGTCTCAGTACAAAAATAAAATGAAATATCTACCTTACATAATTATACGTACTATGATGATAGTAAAAAAAATCATTTTAACGTAGGTAAATAAAAATGTAGGCAGATACTTCTAATGTCGTCTAAAAGCAGACGAAAGGAGAAAAACCAGTGAAATGTTTTTTTCAAAGTTTTCGGGTGATGAGCCCATAAAAGTAAAGGTGGAAAAATGGTAATTTCAATTACAAAGGGTGTACTTACATACCCCATCCAGCGTTTGTTGCAACTATGTATGCTGACAAGTTCCGGGCTACTTTGTCGATCCATTGTGATGTTATTTTGGACTGCAGCCTGCTGGAAGAGTTGAATTTCTCCTTGGCATGCTTCCACTTGCTGTTGCAAATCGGTTTCGTGGTCTGGTTGGAATTCTACCAGGTTCTGGGTTTAAGCCTTAAGGTCGACGTAGATGGAATTGGTTCTTTCTGTGTTGATTCAGCTGGCTTTGGATGCTGGACAGGTTCAAATAGTTGGGATTCTGGGTTCGTATGCTTCTCCAAAAGGTACTCCTCCAGATCCTTATCAATCTCTCGTTCCGAATCGGGCACCTCAAGATCGCAAAGCGAGATAATTGTAATAAGTTGGTGATCTGTGCAATGATCACCAGCTGGTCTTTCCCTAGCGTTATTCTTCTTGCTGCAGGAATTGTTTCAAAAAATGAAAAAAAGTATAAATATGCATTGTTGTACATATACATACTTATGTGCACACTGACTCCAGCCAGTCCTGCGTGGGTTATTACACGCTCCTCTACAATAGGTGATGCTAGTACATATAATTGTATTTTTTTTCGAAGCTTGTTTCTGAAGTGCCTGCGAAATGTAGAACACATAACAGGCGAAAGGTTAGTAGTGGGAAGCATTTATTTACCTATGGTATATGTACATATAGTCAATTCATAGGGATGATCGTGATTTAAGCTGGTGTCTAGACTCTGGAGTAATTATGATTGCATATCTATGATCTTACAAGTTGCAAAACAGTCGTATTGTATCAGTGGTAGCTAAAATATTAAAATAGGTATCTCTTTGTTGTGATATCAGGACAAAAAGATTATGTATCTTGTATGATACAGAATTTCTTCTTTATTTTTTTGATGATATAGCACATTGTATTCATTGTGACCCTGTATCAATAGCGTTCTACAGTTCGCCTTGAATTTTTTTGTAGCAAAATGTCCATGATTTTGTTCGCATAGTCTTGGAATCAGCAAACGATATGCAACCAATCAGAAATAAGCAAACACCCTCTTGCAATCAGTCGACGTGGTCACTACACCATTGGTATGGAAAGCTTGTAAAATCTCCTTGCTAATGGATTGATAAAAATCTTCAAATGAACGTTCCATTATCCTAACGGCTTTTTTGCAGAATTGAATTCTCCAAATTCAGAAGAAACAAACAAATTGAAAAAATTTCATTCAATTTTATTTTAATACAATTTAATGAAATGAATAAAAAATGAAAATAATTTTGGCAATGATTGTTCTTCACTATCATCTTATTATGAAATCAATATACCTGATCTCTATTTTTAATTCCCTTTTCTTTTTCAACTACATTTCACACCTTTTGGCCTAAACATGGACTTTTCCAAGTCTCAGTACAAAAATAAGGTACATACTCGTAATAGTAGAAAAATTTTTTATTTTAACAATAAAAAACACTAAGTAAATGAAAATGTAGGTACTCCTAATGTCGCTATAAAAGCAGTTGAAACGAGAAAACGAGTGAAATATTCTAAATTTAAAAGTTTTTGGATGGTGAGCCCATGAGCCATATAAAAAGAGATTTTAAAAATGGTATGTAATTTGAATTACGAAGGGTGTACTTACATATTGCATCCATGTACCAAAGAGCCAGATATTCAGCCTGCTGTCAGATGCTACCGAGTCCTGGGTTTAAGCCATAAGGTCAACGTCGATGGAATAGACATTTTTCAATCTTATCGGACAACATTCTAACAGTGACGAAGGAAATGACATGGAATGGGGACGAAAAAATTTTCGAAGCAGTTGACATAATTTTTCATCAGATAATTCTCACAGTAATGAGCTGGCACTAATCACCAGCTGGTCTTTCACCAATGGTATTCTTCTTGCTGGAACTGTTTCAAAAAATGATGAAAAACAAATAAGTAAAGGTCAACGTCGATGGAATAGACAGTTTTCAATCTTATCCGACGATATTCTAACAGTGACGAAGAAAATGAAACAGAATCAGGACAAACAAATTTTCGAAGTAGTTGACGTAATTTTTCACCAGACAATTCTTACAGTAATGAGCTGGCACTAATCACCAGCTGGTCTTTCACCAATGGTATTCTTCTTGCTGGAACTGTTTCAAAAAATGATGAAAAACAAATAAGTAAATGCATTGTTGTGCATAGATTGACTCCTGTCAGTCCTGCATCGATTATTACACACACCTCTCCAAGGATGAAGTCGTGTTTCTGAAGTGTCTACGAAACATAGAATAGAACACATAACCAGCGAAAGGTTTTCAGTGGGAAGCATTCATTTACCTATGGTTTATGGGCCTATGTGCTACATTTTTATTGACAGGGTGATCCACAATATCGTTCTGCATGTTTTAGTTTTAAAACGATCTTTTCGTAAGTATTCAAACTACTTTATCAGTAAAAAAAAAAAAGTAGAACAAAATAATGAAATTTCATCAACAAATTCTAAAACAAAAAGTACGATTGTTAAGCAGATTTTTTAATTGCCAATAATTCTTGCCACCTTCATGAAAGGGCCATTATCCTCTTCCTGTACCGAAACCTTTCCTTCCTTCACATGGGCTCTCGTTAGAATTTTGGATTTTTTGAGGTGCAGAGCCTGTCTGTGAATTGCCATGTTATTCGAGGTTAGGTGTTCGTTCATGAAAATAGGAGCTGGTGGCATATTATCCAAGTCTTTACTATTTATTCTCAGTTTATGCGAATTCAGAACAATCTCTGCTATTTTGTCTCGATTGTTCAAGCAAGCAATGATAGCTGGTACCTATCTTATCTGCTTTGCATGGTAGATGATGAGACGTTGATATATCATACTCATATAGCTTAACATTCAACTTTTCAGCCACTAACGTGACCACTGGGTGAATAAATTCATCTTCCTTCTGGGGAATCCCATTAATTATGATATTTTCTATGCTACTGTATTTGCTGAGATCGTTTACCTGGACATTTAAATCTTCATAATTTTTTTTCAGCTAATTTGTTTCAGAAATGAAACAGCAAGATATACAAATTATAATAAAAAAATATACTTACCTACTTTAAGTTTTTTGATATCAGTTCATTTACATCTGGAGGGTCATGTGGTATAATTTGTTTCGTCGTTTTTGTCAAATTAGTGTTATGAACTTTTTTAGTTATCAGAGAGTAAGTGGGTATATCACTGCTAAGTTAGTCCCAAATTTTTAATAGCTCTAAGCTGCCTGCCATTTATCAATTGTGAGGTTGAGTAAAAACTCTTTTCGCTTCTTCTTAAAGGCCTTCAGAGTGGTGGCTAGAAGTAGCACGTACTGTCTTCCTGCTGAGTTGACTTTCCTTTGGTGAAGCCATATTGGTCCAAGGAAAAATTTGGCATCACCTCAGTCTTGATGCGTTTGACTATGCATCTCTCCAATGGCTTTCCTAAGTTATCTAGTAGACATATTGGAATGCCTACCTACTTTTTTTTTATTTATTTCATTTTTTTTTTCAAAGTTGGAATAGCAAACTGTATAAGGTTTTGTTTGCATAGTCTTGGAATCAGCAAACGAGGTGTAACCAATTAGAAATACAATACCTAAGCAAAAACCGTCTTGCAATCAGTTATATACTTACATTAATACCTATAAGTTAGGATAGAGTACGCTACTGTTCGTTAGATGCTAGTAGTTGTAATATCACATCAGATATTCATATTCGAATAAAGCTTATTATTAGTCTCGTTGATTGGATACGTAACAATATACCTATACCGGTGATATTACACAAGACGTTTAGAAAGCCTATCTGCAAAAAACATTAGCAAAAAAATCATTATTAGCGCATGTCTCAAGTACGTACAAATCCAACAAAGTACATGCTAACAAAAAACACCATTACTCCTATGTAGCTCTGGCTGAATTATTTCTCAGAAAAGAGTAAATTAAAGCAACCTGCATTTATTCATTTTTCATTTTTTTTTTAAACAGTTCCAGCAAAAAGGTAAACACTGGTGAAATACCATGATTGTATTCTCTAGACTTTAAAAATTTTTAAAATTATACATTTGAATTATTCAATACCTTGATTTATTTCAGAAATAAAACAGCAGGATATAAATTACAATAAAAAAATATATCTATCTACTTAACGTTTTCCGATATCAGTTCATTATCTAAATCATGCGGAATAAGTATTTATTTTGTCGTTTTTGTCGAATATTAGTCGCAAATTTTTCATAGCTCTTTGTCATGAAGAAGAATAATATGTTAATGTGTATAGAAACTCTTCTCCACTTTTTTGATGATATAGCTCATGATATTCATTGTGACCCTGTATTGACAGCGTTGTACAGTTTACGTTAAATTTTTTTTGGCAAAATGTACATGATTTTGTTCGCATAGTCTTGGAATCAGCGATCGAATGTGCAACTAATCAGAAGTGAGCAAAAACCCTCTTGCGATCAGTCGACGTTGAATGGAGTACAGCCATGAGCATGCTGACAACCATCTTTGAGAGAACGTTTCATTATTCAAATTGAAAAAAAAACGTTGGTAGATAAATCATTAATGCATGTCTTACGTGCAAATCCAACAAAGTACCTATGTACCTAGGTACAATATACATATATAGTAACAAAAATACACCATTACACCCGCAGTGGGTACCTACTTGAAAATTATAGCAAGAAAGGGGCTTCTGCGTCTTCACCGGCTGCCATAACAGTGTACATGAATTCCTCGACTCTTTTTTCGTCTATTTCTATTAAAACAGTTAGGTACCTACATTTTTGCGAATGCATGAAACGTTTTATTAATAGGTAAAGTACAAAATAAAAAAATTAAAAATAAACAGAAAGTATGTATCTTTGCAACATGTAAGAAATTATAGCAGGCAGTCAGCTGTAAAAACGATTCTGTACTGTCTGTAAATCACGAAGTAAGAACCTACATTTGGCTAAGTTGGTTCATGTAGTAAGAATATGTGAGTCATCATTGTTGATCACATGGTGTTTCATTTTGATCAGAACGTTTAGGAGCTTTCTTACATATTTTCTTCACTACAAAAAGCTTCTGCATAATCATTATAATTACTTCAAAGGACATCAACTGGGCTGGTGCTTCGCCAGTGTTATTCTTGTTGTGGGGAACTGTTTCAAAGAATTAAAAACGAATACCTATGCAATTGTAGGTAGGTACCTACCTACATAGACTGACTCCTGCCTCTTGGTTAATTATTGAAAACCACTTGTCAAAGTGGTGGGTTTTCCTAAAAACCACTACCTAATTTAGCAAGTACTGCACCTAAAATCTTATCTCTGAATGTTCTTTGAAACGAACAAATACACTGCAACGGATTTGTAGTGAGAAGCATTCAGTTTATACTTAATTTTTCGTCTATAAGACAGTATAAGTATTCAAACTACTCTGTGATATCGCCTTAAAAAACAACGTTCAGCGATTTCAAAACTGCAGCCAACACTTTTCTTCATAATGAATCTGTATTAGAAGAAGGTAGGCCAGCTCCAGTCCTTCATAACCTGAAAAAATGTTTAAACTCTGACATATCAGAAATAAGCAAAAGCCCTCTTGCAATCAGTATGATTATTCCACAAAAAATGCGATTAGGTATAAAAATGCGGTTATTGGTCATTGTGATATTCGCAAGATTCGCAGCTGAAACAATAGATATAAAAGAGCTGTGAGCATTTCATCTCAATGTGAAATAAATTGAGAAATTATAAACTTTCAAAATCATAATAATTATTCCAAAAATGAATTATTACGCTCACCCGCAGTTTTTTTTCAATGTTGGAATAGCAGACTGTGTAAGATTTTGTTCGCATAATCTTAGAATCAGCAAACGATGTGCAACCAATCAAAAATACCTAAGCAAAAACCGTCTTGCAATCAGTCGTACGTACCTACACTGGTGATATTATCATACAGGACATTTAAGATTTTGAAATCCTATCTGCAAAAAACATTTGCAAAAAAATCATTATTAATGCACGTCTTACGCACAAATCCAACAAAGTAGATATATATGCTAACAAAAAACCTCCATTACTCCTATGTAGCTCTGGCTGAATTATTTCTCAGAAAAGAGTAAAGTAAAACAACGCGCATTTATTCGTTTTTCATTTTTTGAAACAGTTCCAACAAAAAGATTAACGCTGGTGAAGCACCAGCTTGTGTCTTAGACTCTGGTGTAATTGTGATAAATGATCTTGCAAGTTGAAAAATAATTAAGTATTGTATCAGTAGTAGCTAAATAAGTCACAGGTACAGGTTCAGCTAGAATTTTTTATAGCGAACTGACCATGACATTTTGTTCTCTTCTCTCAATAGTGTTGGAATCAGCGCACAATGACGTGCAACATAACTGAAATAAGCAAAAACCCTCTTCAAATCAGTGATTATTCCATGGATTGGGACAATCTGGGTCGCTGTGAACCTGGATTTCTTACAAGTGCCTCGTCAAATTGATTTTTGGGAGTGAAACGTTGATTTTTGCCTCCCCCCCCCCAAAAAAAATCAATCTTGTCTCTTACAGCGCAAAAATAGCTATTTGCGTGTTATTTTTTGAAAAAAATTAGCCCTCGCTTCGCTCGGTCTACTAGATTACTTTCCTTTTCTCTGGCCAAAGTAAGAGAGTAGAAAAATGATTTCTTTCATCAAAAATAATGTTGTTTTACTCTTGGAAGAATTGTGAATTTCCAAACGCTTCAGGACTCGCTTCACTTGGGGTTTTATGTTATTGTACATATATACTCGTACTCTCCCAGGGATAAACAAATTTTGAAGCCATGAAAACAAATTTTTTTACCCACATCATCAGAAATGGTATTGTTTTTCCTCTCATATTATCAATTTTTCATAGCTTTCGCCCTCGCTTCGCTCGGGCAGATTTGAATTTCGCTTCATATATACAATTTAATAGTCTGGTATTCGTTGTAATAGCAAACTGTCCATGATTTTGTTCGCATAGTCTTGGAATCAGCAAACGATGTGCAACCAATCAGAAATAAGCAAAAACCCTCTTGCAATCAGTCGCAGGTATACCTCTAACAATAATTGTAAGTCTTATAATCGCATTTCAAAATCCCTATACACAACAAAACTAATATTATAACGAACATGTGATGAAATACAAAGAAAGACTAAAACAGACCTACAACTATACTATTCATAATATTCAAAATACTCAAAGAAAAGCGAATGATATTTATGCCACTGTGTAAATGAGAAATTATAAACTTTCAAAATCATTATCATTATTCCAAAAATGAATCTTCTCCAATTTTTTCATGATATAACCTGGTATTCGTTGTGACTCTGTATCAATATAGCGTTCTAAGGTTCACCTTGAATTTTTTTCGTATATTCTTGGAATCAGAGAACGATATGCTACCAATCAGAAATCAGCAAAACTCCTCTTGCAATCAAAAAATGCACTAAACGATGCATACTCCTTCTTCTAGCCACCTCACGTTGTCAGTCCACTTTGGTATCCTGATCGGCCTTTTTAAGGAACAGGTAGGAGAATATGAGCGATAATCCATCAATTTCAGGATGCTCCTTCAATGTGTGGTCAATGGCTGTATGATTGGCTCCGAAATTTGTTATCAAACTTCTTAATGAGCCAGTAGGACCGTTTTTGGAAAGTGGCTTCACATTATCAAGCGACTTTAAATATTTAGTAATACTCTTCACTGGCTCTCCATAAGTTATATTTAACAGGTCACAAACTTCTGTATATGAACGTTTGTCTATAGGAAACGCCTTTACGAGTATCTTCGCCTCGCCAGTAAGCTTTGAACGAATAAGAAGCCTGTGCTTATCCAGTGTGGAAATGTCATTTTTATTATGCACTGTACGTAGATAAATACATAGGAGACAAAATTATTCAAGTCGAATTTAGGGAATTTCAGATGCAAATAACTGGAGCCTGAAGTGGCTTTTTCCCCCATCTGACTTGTTTGAACTTCCTTCAGGCTTGAGTAACCTCAATAAACGGAACTGGAATCTCTGATACAAGGATAAAAACACCGAACGATTATCATTAGCTTCATCTTAAGCTGTGGTATTATCAGGAACTATAGGTACGAGTGTAGCTTCTGATGTATGTGAGTATATTTCACCTTGATGGCCTTGATCGATTCTAACTGTGTTTTAATAACAGCTTCGGCCTCATTATCACCAAAGGTGTCCACTACCTCGCCCTCCAATAATAAATCCTCATATCAGTAATCCAACTCACTTAGGCATCTTGTAATTTTTTTCGATAACTTATCTGAAGGAGTTGAGCAAACACTTTCCTCAGTAGCTTCACTTGGAGAATGGACCTTTGAATATGATTTACCTGGTGATTGATCCCTTGGCAATGGAAAGGAAGGAGATTTCGATTCATCACGAGGAGATTTCAGTAAATCTTCCTCATCCAAACTAGTTTTGTTTAAATCACCACTATTTAAATCGCTATTCATTTTAAACTTTCACTGAAGGACTGTATTTCATAAGTTAATCACACTACAAACCTGAATGAACAATGATCAGCAGGGGGTCCGAAATAAAACACCTGCTTGATCCCACTTGCTCTAGAATAACGAACAAGCTCTGGCTGAATAATTATTTCTCAGAAAAGAGTAAAGTAAAACAACGCGTATTTATTCGTTTTTCATTTTTTGAAACAGTTCCAGCAAATAGATTAACACTGGTGAAGCACTGGCTGCTGTCTCAGACTGTGGTGTAATTGTGATGAATGATCTTGCAAGTTGCAAGATAAGTTAGTCGTATTGTATCAGTAGTAGCTAAATAAGTCACGGGTATAGGTTCAGCTAGAATTTTTTTATAGCGAACTGACCATGACATATGTTCTCTCAATAGTCTTGGAATCAGCGAACAATCTGCAACATATCAGAAATAAGCAAAAGCTCTCTTGCAATCAGTGAGATTATCCCACGAAAAATGCAATGCCATGATCGTAGGTGGATTATTCTGTGTAGGTTGCTGTGAACCTGAATTTTTGACAAGTGCCTCGTCAAATTGATTTTTGGGTGTGAAACGTTAATTTTTGCTCCCCCCCCCCCCAAAAAAAAACAATAAATCTTGTATCTTACAGCGCAAAAGTAGCTAGTTACATGTTATTTTTTTGAAAATTCGGTAACTTCCCTTTCATCTTACCAAAGTGAGAGGGTAGAAAAATGACTTCTTCCATCAAAAATAATGTTGTTTCAATCTTGAAGAATCGTGAATATCCAAAACCTTCCAGTACCTACTCACAAGTGTCAGGTATGATATGTCTCATTTTATTCGGCACTGTCTCGAATGGAAATTTATTACGGAGAATCATACAGAATTTAATGACCCAATTATACATTAAAAATAATTACTTACTGAACATTACACAGCCAATGTATCTCCATCATTTTTCGTTTTCTACTTCTGTTGATTTATGTACCTTTTCGAAAATATCAGAAAGTGGGTTGTTTTTAGTGATTTTGTTTCTATCTTAAACTGTGTGTGAATTTTTATTGGTAGGTATGTTACAATTTTTACCTTGTGAATTTGTTTTTGAGGTCAATTCTCTAAAATAGAAAAACCAAAATTTAAAAAAAAGAAACAGGTTCCTTCGTGGTTTTTGCTTCAGTTTCTGCATTTCCAGATGTTTTTTCAACGATTCAATCTCGTTCTTTAAAGTTTTTTGAAAATAAATAAAACCGAGAATACTAAATCGTGACTGAATAATTTAGGCAAAATGACAAAATCTAGATTTCATGGTCGAGTGCGAGGTTTTCAAAGTTAACTCCAAAAATCTATCGATTGCGTGAACATAAATTTTCTAGTGGTGGAATTACACGTTGATGTTGAATGATTTTGGGCGGTGAGCCTATAAAAAGGAAGAAAAAATTGGTTATTCGAATTACGAAGGGTGTACCTACTTACTCGTACATATCACACACAAAACATTGTAAGATCAATCAATGTGGCTTTTTTTAGTTTTGATCTTGCAAGTTGCAAAACAGTCGTATCGTATCAGTAGCTAAAAATAGCTCTTTGTCGTGAAGAATAATATGGCATGTGTACAAAAATTCTGCTCCATTTTTCTGATGATACCTATAGCTCATGGTATTCATTGTGACCTTGTATCGACAGCGTTCTACGGTTCGTTTCAAATTTTTTTATAGCGAAATGTCCATGATTTTGTTCGCATTGTCTTAGAATCAGCGAACAATGTCCAAATGTTTAATCAGAAATGAGCAAAACCCCTCTTGCAATCAGTCTACGTGATCACGTACCTAATACTTATTTATCGCCGTAGTTGGTTTTGCATTGACAAGGATCTTCGAAAACACGTTCTATTATCCAAATTGAAAAAAACATATACCTACAATACCTACATATGTTCGAAAAATCAATAATGCATGTCTAACTTGCAAATCCAACCAAAGAATACCCGCAGTAGGCGTTCGGAATTCATAATAAGAAAAGGGCATCTGCATCTTCGCCACCAGCAAGTTGCAAAACAGTGGTATTATATCAGGAGCTTAAAGAAGTGATGGGTGCAGGTGCCTTTTGGCCTAAACATGAACTTTTTCAGGTCTCAGTACAGAAAATAAAATAAAATATGTATATGATAATATCAAATTAGTATGTAGTAAAACAAAAATTTATTTTAACAATAAAAAACACTAACTCTGAGTGTGAGTAAATGAAAATGTAGATAGAGATAGGTACTTCTAATGTTGCTACAAAAGCAGACAAAATGAGAAAACGAGTGAAATATTTTAAATTTCAAAGTTTTTGCCTGGTGAGCTCATAAAGAAGGAGGAAAAAAATGGTAATACGAATTACGAAGAGTATACTTACCATCACATCCCGGTACCAATGAGCCAGCTGTTAAGCTGGTAGGGAAATCGACTGCGGTCTCTTGGGTCGAATCAAAATACATAAATACCCTATGTACTTGCGGATCTCTTTGTCCCATGTTTCTTATGTGTATATCTGGCACAGGTGGCGTTTGTTGCAACTGAAGTTGCAGGTTGACAATTTCTCTACTTTGTCGATCGATTGTGACGTTATTCTGGACTACAGCCTGCTGGAAGAGTTGAATTTCTCTTTGGTGTGCTTCCACTTGCTGTTGCAAATAGTTTTCGTGGTCTGGTTGTTATTCTACCCGCTTCTGGGTTTAAGCCTTGAGGTCGATGTCGATGGAATTGGTTCTTTCTGTGTTGATTCGGCTGCCATTGGATGCTTGACAGGTTAAAATAGTTGGGATTCTGAGTTTGTATGTATTCTCCGGAGGGTACTCCTCCAGACCCTTATCAATCTATTGTTCCGAATTGGACACCTTAAGATAGCGAAGCAGATATTATTTTTCAATCACGTCGGACTACATTCTAACACGAGACGAAGAAAATAAAACGGAATCAGAACGATAAAGTTTTCGAAGTAGTTAACGTAATTTTTCATGAGATAATTCTTACTGCAATAAGCTGGTGATCTGTGCACTGATCACCAGCTGATCTTCCACCAGCGTTATTCTTCTGGCTGGAACTGTTTCAAAAGATGAAAAAACGTATAAATATGCATCGTATTTATTAAATGCTGACTGACTCGAGCTAGTCCCTGCCTTGGTTATTACATGCTCCTCTCCAAGGCTAAAATTGTATTTTTTTCGAAGCTTGTTTCTGAAGTGCCTGGGAAACGTTGAACTCATAACCAGGCGAAAGGTTAGTAGTGGGAAGCATTTATTTACCTATGGTATATGTACCTACTTCATTCTTCGACGTTCGACGACGATCATGGTCTTCATTTTATTTTTAAAACGAGCTTCTATTCAAACTATACGTTAATCGTAAAAAAAGAACAAAATAACAAAATTTCGTCAACAAATTCAAAAATGAGAAAGTACGACCGTTTAGATTTTTTGATTGCCTATATCTTGCTATGTTATTTCTGAAACAAGTTATTGAATTATTCGAATGTACGAATGAAAAATTTTCAATATAAAAAGAATAAAATTTGTTTTCTGTTTGGTAATTTTTTTAAACATTGCAATGCTCACAATCGTAAATTTGAAGATTGTTAGCATTGTTTGCCAATGATAAAATAAAGCAACAGTATGTACCTACATATAAACATTTTATTCTCTTGACTCTAAAAATTTTCATAATTGTCTTGGAAAAAGGCGAACGATATGCAACGAATCAGAAATAAGCAAACACCCTTTTGCGATCAGTTAACGTGGTCACTACAGGACTACACCGCGCCGTTAGTATGGGCAGAACGTATATCTGGGTGCTAATCGATTGATAACAATCTTCGAATGAACGTTCCATTATCCAAACTGCAAGAAAAACATGTACAAAAAATCATTAGGTGTTGCATGTCTTACGTGCAAATCCAATAAAGTACGTGGTAACAAAAAACACCCTCGCAGTAGGTGCTCAAAATTCATAGCAAAAAAGTTGTCAATTGATTCCTTGACTCTTTTCTTCGTCTACTTCTATTGAAACCGTTACATTTTTGCGAATGCATGATACGTTTTGATAGGTACAATAAATACGAAATAAAAAATACAAAACTAAACTGAGAGTATTTTTTCAGATGTAAAAACGAACAAAAAACACAACAAATACTTCTGTGTACTCTCTGTAAATCATAAATCAAGAACCTACATGACATTATAACACAATAACCTCCAAAATAATATTATAATTTCTCTACTGTGCTTTAATTTTTGACAGCATTCGCTATTCACAGTATTTACTCATTGTAGAACTTGGCTAAGTTGGTCAATGTAGTAAGAATATGGGAGTCGTCATTGTTGATAACATGGTCTTTCATTTTGATCAGAACATTTAGGTGCTTTCTTACATATTTTCTTTGCTACAAAAAGCTTCTGCATAATCATTATAATTACTTCAAAGGACATCAACTGGGCTGGTGCTTCGCCAGTGTCATTCTTGTTGTGGGGAACTGTTTCAAAAAATTAAAAACGGAATACCTAAGTAAATAATTATGCATTATTGTTGGTAGGTAGTAGGTACCTACAAAGACTGACTGCCTGCCTCTCGTAGAATGAACGAATAGTTAATTAGTAAAAACCACTTGTCAAAGTGGTGGGTTTTTCTAAAAACCACTACCTAATTTAGCAAGTAGTGCACCTAAAATTATACTTCTGAATGTTCTTTGAAACGTATAGTAGAACAAATACTCTTGCTAATGATTTGTAGTGAGAAGCATTCAGTTTATACTTAACTTTACGACGATCCCTGCTGTTCATACTTTAGTTTTAAATCGATCGTCTATGAGTATATTAAAACTACTCTGTGAAATCGCCTTAAAAAGCAACATCCTGTGATTTCAAAACTGCAGCCAACATTTTTCTTCATAATGAATCTGTATTAGATGAAGGTAGGTCAGCTCCAGTCCTTTATAACCTGAATAAATGTCTACACTCTTGACATATCAGAAATAAACAAAAGCCCTCTTGCAATCAGTATGATTATTCCAACAAAAATTTGATTGTAGAAATATGCTTATCGGTTGTTCTGACATTTGCAAGGTTCGCAGCTGAAACAATAGATAAAGTATAAATGAGCTGTGATCATTTCATTTCAGTGTGAAATAAATAGAGAAATTGTAAACTTTCAAAATCATAATAATTGTTCCAAAAATGAATTATTATGCCTATCTACTGTTTTTTTTTTTTGTTTTTTTTTTCAACGTTGGAATAGCGAACTGTGATAATTATAAGATTTTGTTCACATAATCTTGGAATCAGCGAACGATGTGCAACCAACCAATCAGAAAAACCTAAGCAAAAACCGTCTTGCAATCAGTCGTACGTACTTACACTGGTAGTATTATTGGGCAGGACACTGGACGTTTATGTTTTGAAATCCTATCTGTAAAAAACATTTGCAAAAAAATCAGTATTAATGCATGTCTTACGTACAAATCCAACAAAGTATACGAGTATGCTAACAAAAAACACCATTATACTCGTATGCAGCTCTGGCTGAACTATTTCTCAGACAAGATTAAAGTAAATAAACAACGCGTATTTATTCGTTTTTCATTTTTTGAAACAGTTCCAGGTTCCAGAAAGAAGGTTAACGCTGGTGAAGCACTGGCTGCTGTCTTAGACTGTGCTGTAATTGTGATAAATGATCTTGCAAGTTGCAAAATACGTTAGTCGTATTGTATATCAGCAGTATGTAGCTAAATAAGTCACGGGTACAGGTTCAGCCAGAATTTTTTTATAGCGAACTGAATATGACATTTCTTCACGCAATAGTCTTGGAATCAGCAAACAATGTGCAACATATCAGAAATAAGCAAAAACCCTCTTACAATCAGTGCGATTATCCCACGAAAAATGCAATTCCTGTGGTTGGGTTATTCTATGTATACTGTATAGGTTGCTGTGAACCTGAATTTTTGACAAGTGCCTTGTCAAATTGATTTTCGTGTGTGAAACGTCAATTTTTGCCTCCCCCTCCACCAAAAAAAATCAATCTTGTCTCTTACAGCGCAAAAATAGCTAGTTACATGTTATTTATTTTTTTTTTAAATTTGGTCACTTTCCTTTTATCTTACCAATGTGAGAGGGTAGAAAAATGACTTCTTCCATCAAAAATAATGTTGTTTCAAACTTGAAGAATTGTGAATATCAAAACCTTCCAGTACTCACAAAAGTGTTATGATATGTCTCATTTTATTCAGCACTGTCTCGAAAGGAAATTTATTACAGAGTACCATACAGCATTTAATGACCCAATTATACATTAAAAATGATTACTTACTGAACATATCAGAAAGGGTGTTGTTTTTAGTGATTTTGTGTCTATCTTAAACTGTATGTGAATTTTTATTGGTAGGTATATGTTACAATTTTCACCTTGTGAGTTTGTTTTTGAGGCCAATTCTCCAAAATGAAAAAGAAAAAAAAAAAAGAAACAGGTCTCTTCGTGTTTTTTGCCTCAGTTTCTACATTTACCAGATGTTTTTTCAACGTTTCAATCTGGTTCTTCGAAGTTTTGATGTGGTCGTTGGCTTTCTGGTTCACCTATTTGCACAAATTTCAGCAATCGACCACATTTGTGTCATTTTGACCGTCTCATGTAAATTGAAAATAAATAAAATCGAGAATACTGAATTGTGACTGAATAATTCAGGAAAAATGACAAAATTCATTTTGTTGATACCGACTTTGTCGATTTCATCGGCCTGTTTTGAGGTCGACGGCATCTAGGTTATGAATTTTTTCAAATAACAGAGAGTAAGTACATAGATACATTACTACTACGTTTGTCGCAAATTTTTCGATATTTTCATGTGTTTGTCTGACTGTTCATCTGACTGATCGTCCTCAACTAACGGTATTTTTATTTTGGTGGTTAATAAAGAAGAAAAATCTTCAAACTTCAAAACTCGTTTCAGGTAAATTATCTAGCTGAAGTACATTGTTTTTCAAAAATAAGTAAAACAATCGTTTTTCATTTTTTAAAACAGTTCCAGCAAAAAGATTAACGCATGGTGAAGCATCAGCTGGAGCTGGTGTCTAGATTCTAGATTAATTATAATTATCTAATGATCTTGGAAGTGGCAAAACAGTCGTATCGTACTTATATCAGTAGCTGAAATAGCTCTTTGTCGTGAAGAATGTTATGTGTATAGAAATTCTTCTCCATATTTTTGATGATATAGCTCATGGACCTCAAGGTATTCATTGTGACCCTGTATCGACAGCGTTCTACAGTTCGTTTCTAATTTTTTTAATAGCAAAATGTCCACGATTTTGTTCGCATAGTCTTGAAATCAGCGAACGATATCCAACCGTTTAGTCAGAAATAAGCAAAACCCCTCTAGCAATCAGTCGCACATACCTACACTAAGGCTCCATAATACGCTCAAATTCTACAAATAGGAATGAAAAGCTAGCTGAAAGTTTGAAGCTGAAAGCCGAGCAGATTTTTGTACTAAGCCAAAAGCTAGCCAAAAGTTTCGTTTTTTTTTGTCTTTTTCAACGTTTTTTTTTTCAGAATTGAATTTTCTAAGTTCAGAAGAAACAAAAAAAGAAAAAAAAAATCATTCGATTTTATTTTAATTCGATTTAATGAAATGAAATAAAAAATAATAATTCCAACAATGAATATTCTCCACTACCTATCACTTATTATGAAATCAATGTACCTGATCTATTTTTAATTCCCTTTTCTTTTTCAACTACATATTTTATGCCTTTTGGCCTGAATATGGACTTTTCCAAGTTTCAGTACGAAAATAAAATAAAATACATACATGCTGATAGTAAAAAAAAAATTATTTCAACAATAAAAAACACCAAGTAAATGAACATGTAGGTATGTACTTCTAATGTCGCTGTAGAAGCAGACAAAACGAGAAAACGAGTGAAATATTTTAAATTTCAAAGTTTTTGGGTGATGAGCCCCATGAGCCCATGAAAAAAGATAAAAAAATAATGGTAATTCGAATTACGAAGGATGTACTTACCCAAAACGAATTACCTAGGTATTGAAGTAATGTAATTGAATGCATAATTTTTACAATTTTTAATGTCAAGTGAATTAAAATTTTCATGCTATCAAGGGTGGATACCTTTTTTTCAACATAACAATGCTCATAATAATGTTCAATTATGTTGAAATGAAGTAACAGTATAAAAATTGTAATCTCTTGACATTAAAAATTGCAAAAATTATACGTGGGTACATTCGAATAATTCAATAGGTAATTGTTTCAGAAATAACAGCAAGATATACGTACTAACCTTGAGTATTAAATTATAATCAAAAAATCGACCAAGTTAAACGAATCTTTATTTTCGTGATGGATGAAGGAAAAAAATCTTCAAATTTCAAAGCATTGTTTTAGGTATTAGATAAATTATCTAGCTCTGTAGCTGAATTATTTCTCAGAAACGAGTAAAGTAAAACAAAATGCATTTTTATTCGTTTTTTCATTTTTTGAAACAGTTCCACCAAAAAGATAGATGCTGGTGAAGCACTAGCAGGTGTTTAGATGCTAACATATCAGAAATAAGCAAAAACCCTCTTGCAATAGGGATGATTAATTCTCGATTGTTGTAACATTCACAAGATTCGCAATTCGAACAATAGGTATAAATGAGCTGTAAGCATTTCATTTCAATGTGAAAAAATTGAGAAATTATCATCTTTCAAAATCATACCTAATAGGTAGGTAGAGGTACTTAAGTGATTATTCCAAAAATGAATTTTTATACCTACCTACAGTTGTTTTTTTTTTTCAAAAGTTGGAATCTCCAAAAAGTTGCTGAGAAACAAAAGCAGTCGTCTTTCTCATTTCTTGTCATACCTTAAGTTTGAACCAGATTTACTCGTGTAAATCCTAGGTTGCGTTATTTCTTCAGTGCACTTTTTGTAGGTATAAATTCTTCTCCAATTTTTTTTTTTTTTTTTTTTTTGATGATATACCTTAGCTTATGGTATTCGTTGGGTTCCTGTATCGATAGCGTTCTACGGTTCGTCTTTAATTTTTTTTATAGCGAACTGTCCATGATTTTGTCCGCTTACCTATTTAAATATACAGGGTGCTCAGAAATATCGAGTACCCCTAAAAAAGTTTTCTACTAAAATACTTTGGTTGGTCACAGTGAATGATAATAATTATAGCACATGATTGGTTGTGGGACTGGAGAGATAACATTCCACCAATCATATGCATCTATTTCACGTTGCCAACTTATATTTTTAATGAAAAACTGTCTTAGGGATAGGTACTCGATATTTCTGGCCACCCTGTACTTATCTCTTTTTCAACTATTTTATGCATTTTTGGCCTAAACATGGATTTTTCCAAGTCTCAGTACGAAAATAAAATAAAATATCTACCTATGTACATACATAATTATAATATATATATATGTACTATGATGATGGTGAAAAAAAATTCATTTTAAGGATAAATAACACTAAGTTAGGTAAATGAAAATATAGGTAGATACTTCTAATGTCGCTATAAAAGCAGACGAAACGAGAAAACCAGTGAAATATTTTTTTTCAAAGTTTTCGGGCGGTGAGCCCATAAAAATAAAGGGGGAAAAAATGGTAACTCGAAGTACGAAGGGTGTACTTACATATCCCATCCAGCGTTTGTTGCAACTAGATGTCATTGTTTACTTCGACAATTTCCCTACTTTGTAGATCCATTGTGTCGTTATTATGGACTGCCGCCTGCTGGAAGAGTTGAATTTCTATTTGGCGTGCCTCCATTTGCTGTTGCAAATCGTTTTCGTGGTCTGGTTGGAATTCAAACCGCTTCTAGGTTTAAGCCTTCAGGTCGACGTCGATGGAATTGGTTTTTTCTGTGTTGATTCGGCTGGCTTTGGATGCTTGATAGGCTCAAATAGTTGGGATTCTGGGTTCGCATGCTTCTTCAGATGGTACTCCTTCAGATCCTTATTGATCTCTCGTTCGGAATCGGACACCTCAAATTTTTCAATCTCGTGGGACGATATTCTAACACGAGACGAAGAAAATAAAACTGAATCGAAACGAAAAAATTTTCGAAGTAGTTAGCGTAATTTTTCACGAGATAAGTAATTCTTAATGTAATACTTATGCTGGTGATCTGTGCACTGATCACAAGCTGGGCTTTCACCAGCGTTATTCTTCTTGCTGGAACTGTTTCAAAAAAATGAAAAAAGTATAAATATTCATCGTTGTACATACTTACCTCAGACTGACTCCAGCCAGTCCTGCGTCGCTTATTACACGCTCCTCTCCAAGGATAAAATTGTTTTGTTAAAAGCTTTTTTCTGAAGTTTCTGCGAAATGTAAAACACATAACCAGCGAAAGGTTTATAGTGGGAAGCATTTATTTACCTATGGTTTATGTACCTATACTTCATTCTTCGATGAGGATGTTGTCTGGTGCTGTCCGTATTTTAGTTTTAAAACCATCTTCTATTCAAATTACTGTTATTAATCATAAAAAAATAGAACAAAATAACAAAATTTCGTCAACGAATTTGAAAACAAAAAGTACTTATGATTATTTAGCAGATTTCTTGCTTATGTACCTATATTATCTTGCTGTCATTTCAGAATCAAATTATTGAATTATTCGAATGTAATGATTAATAAAATTTTCAATGTCAAGAGAATAAAATTTTTTCATACTGTTAATAATAATTCTCACGATCTAAAATTTGAAAATTGTGAGCATTGTTATGCTAAAATAAAGCAACACTTGACTTCAAAAATTTTTAAAATCATACATCCGAATAATTCAATGATTTTTTTTTCAGAAATCAAACAACAAGATAAAAATTATGAATTGGTAGATGTCCAGTTCATTTAGATTCAGATCATCGAGAATAGGTACTTGTATTGCCGTTTTTGTCGAATTAAATGTTATGATTATGAATTTTTTTAGATACCTACCTATCAGAGAGTAAGTACATACATATCAGTGCTACGTTAGTCGTCAATTTTTCGATATCTTTCATCTGTTCTTCCGACTGATTTATCCTCAACTATGGTATTTTTTATTTTTGTGGCTGATGAAGAAAAAAAATCCTTCAAATTTCAAAGCTCGTTTAGGTACTTGAATTATCTATCTGAATTATTCGGTTCTCAAAAATAAGTAAAATAAGCGTACCTACTTATTTGTTTTTCATTTTTTGAAACAGCTCCAGCAAAAAGATTAACACTGGTGAAACACCAGCTGGTGTCTAGACTCTGGAATAATTGGAATTAATGATTTCAGAAATAAAACAGCAAGATATAATTATAATGAAGAAATATACTTACTTACTTACTTATACTCAACGTTTTCCGATATCAGTCATTGGCAGACCAAAATAACGTACCTATATCACTGCTACGTTAGTGGCAAAGTTTTCGGAGTAATTATGATTATCTATAAATGATCTTGCAAGTTGCAAAACAGTCGTATTGTATCAGTAGCTAAAATAGCTGTTTGTCGTGAAGAATGTTATGTAAGATACAGAAATTCTTCTCCATTTTTTTATTCATTGTGACCCTGAAGGGAATCAACATTGTTCTTTAAATTTTTTATAGCGAACTGTCCATGCTTTTGCTCGCACGGTCCTGAAATCAGCGATCCATGAAGTGAGCAAAAACCATATTGCGATCAATCGATGTGGTCACATTACACTGCACCGTTCAAACGTAATAAAATAGGTACTTACCTATAATTGGTTTTGATACGGTTGACAACGATCTACGAGAGAACGTTCTATGTATTATAAACTTATGGGTTATTCTTCTCTCAGGAATTAAAAAATTGAAACATCTTTTACAAAATTTTGTATTTTTTTGAAAAATTCGTCAAAAATCCAAAATGTTGGAATTTGAAGAAGATAATGAGCTGTGAGCATTTCATTTCAATGTTGAAAAAAAGTTGAGCAATTATAAACGTTCAAAAAAATAATATTCCAGAAATGAATATTACCTATTATACATACCTACGTGGTTTTTTTTGGAATCTCCCAAAAAGTTGCTGAGAAACAAAAGCAGTTGTTCTTCCCAATTTCTTATCATGAGTTTGATTCAGATTTAATCGTGTAAATCCTATAGGTAGTTTACACTTCATTTTACGACGATCGCTGTTGTTCATATACTTTAGTTTTAAAACGGTCGCCTATATTCAGACAAATCTGGGAAATCGCCTTGAAAACCACCTCTTCATCATGAATCTGTTCCTCTGGTATGAGGTATTAGATGAAGGTAGGCCAGCCTCAGTCCTTGGATCGTAGATAAACTGAAAAAAGGAAGTGTATGAGCCAGAATGTCTATATGAATCATTCTTATCTTTGCTTCAATAAATCCGTATCAGAGAAGCATAACATAATAACTTACACAATTAATTGCAAAAAAGAATAACAATATGTATAGGATGACGATTTTTTGATTTGGTGTACCTTACGTTTTGCTGTCATTTCAAAAACAAATTTTTAATGTATTTGAATGAATGATTTATAAAATTTTTAATGTCGAGGGAATAACATTTTTATGCTATTGGTAGGGATAGGTACCTTTTTTTAAAAACATACCTAACAATACTCACAATCTTCAATTATGTTAAAATAAAGTAACAGTATAAAAATTTCAATCTCTCGACATTAAAATTGCAAAAATTATACATTCAAATAATTCAATACTCTGTTTCAGAAATTATAGCAAGATATATATGTACATATATGGTACTCCTTGAGTAAATTATAATCAAAAAACGACCATGTTGAATGAATCTTTATTTTCGTGGTCAGATGAAGGAAAAAAATCTTCTAATTTCAAAGGTCGTTTTAGGTAAATAATTATCCAGCTGTAGGCAGGTATAGCTGAATTATTTCTGAAAATCAGGGTAAAGTAAAACAATGCGTAGGTATAATTGGTTTTTCATTTTTTGAAACAGTTCCAACACTCCAACTTATCAGAAATAAGCAAATACCCTCTTGCAATCAGTGATTATTCCACAAAAAATACAATTATACGATGATTGATTTGGACATTCGCAATCGCAACTGAAACAGTAGATATACTTCTTGAATGAGCTGTGAGTATTTCATTTTGATGTGAAAAAAATTGAGAAATTATAAACTTACAAAATCAGAATAACTATTCCAAAGATGAATTTTTATACCTACAGTGGTTTTTTTTCGAAAGTTGGAATCTTCAAAAAGTTGCTGAGAAACAAAAGCAGTTGTCTTTTCCATTTCTTTGTCATGAGTTTGAACCAGACTTATTTGTGTAAATCCTATAGTTTGTTTTCTTTCTTCAGTGCACTTCGTGTATAAATTCTTCTCCAATTTTTTTTTTTGGATGATATAGCCTATGGTATTCGTTATGACCCTGTATCCATAGAGTTCTAGGGTTCGTCTTTAATTTTTTTATAGCGAACTGTCCATGATTTTGTTCGCAATTCGCATAGTCTTGGAATCAGCAAACGATGTGCAACCAATCATTCAGAAATGAGCAAAAACCATCTTCCAATCAGTCGCAGGTACCTCCACTAGTGATATTTTCGGATTGAGTAAATTTCAGTCCACTTCGTGTATAAATTCTTCTCCAATTTTTTTCATCATATAGCCTGGTATTCGTTGTGAGGTTCGTCTTTAATTTTTTTAATAGCGAACTGTCCATGATTTTGTCCGCATAGTCTTGGAATCAGCAAACGATGTGCAACCAATCAGAAATAAGCAAAAACCCTCTTGCAATCAATCGCAGGTATATATACCTGCGACTGATTGCAAGAGGACGAAATACAAAGAAAGACAAAGACAGACTTACGACTATACTATTCATAATATTCAAAATACTCAAAGAAAAGCGAATGATATTTATGCCACTGCGTGTATATATATGACAAGCGAAGCAAAAGCATTTCAAAATTTAATTAAAAGAAATAATGGAGAGGTAGTTTGTAATTTTCAACAGTTTCAATAATTAAACCTATGGAGATAACTGAGGAAAATCTTTTCTCATAAAAATTCTCAAAATTCATAGGTTGTTCTTCTCTCAGGCATTGAAGAGTTGAAACATCTTTTTTGGCTTTTGTAGATTTTGAAAAATTTGTCAAATACCCAAACAATGGAATTCGAGAGTTTTAGATCATTTTTTTTCGATCTAATTCGGTTTTGTTCAATTTACACTTTACATGATGCAGATATTATGAATTCCAAGAGTTCTGTTGTTTGTAAAACATTGAAATTTTTGCAAATTTCTGACAGTAGGTATAGATATAAGATTACCTACTTAATGTCTTTGAATTTCTGGAAAAATGTATTAAATAAAAAAAATGTAAATTTGTGTACCACAGAAATTTTGAAATTTTATGTTGGAATTTGAAGAAGAAAATGAGCCGTGAGCATTTCATTTCAATGTTGAAAAAAAGCTGAGAAATTATAAACTTTCAAAAACATAATACTTCAGAAATGAATTATTTTACTTACTTACTTACTTACAGGTTTTTTTGGAATCTACAAGAAAAAAGTTGCTGAGATAAAAAAGCAGGCGTTCTGGAAAGCTTCTTGTCGTAAAGTTTGAATCAGATTTAATCGTGTAAATCCTATAGGTGTGTTTACACTTTATTTTACGACGATCGCTGCTGTTTATACTTTAGTTTTAAAACGATCGCCTAAGTATATTCAAACTAATCTGAGAAATCGGATTTGGGGACAATTTACCTTGCGCAATTTACCCCTTATTATACTCGTACCCCCTGTTTTTTTTTTTTTTTTTTTTTCAAAAGTGAATCTGTACCTCGAGTATTGGATGAAGGCAGGCCAGCGTCAGTCCTTCGTGAATAACCTGATAAAAGGAAGTGAATGTAATAGAATATCTACGAATCATTCTTATTTTTATTTCGGTAAATCCGTATCAGAGAAGCATAGGTAGGTACATTATAACTTACATTCTATTAATCGTGAAAAAATAACAGTGCAGTTCGGTAATTCTGAAACAAATTACCTATTGAATTATTCGAATGTATGATTTTTAAAATTTGTAATGTCAAGAGTACCTACTCGAATTATTCAATAATTTGTATTAACAGCAAGATATAAATTATATAAGATTAATAAAAAAAATCTATTATACAAATGATTTATATTCGTGGTTGATAAAGAAAAAAAAAAATCTTCAAAATTCAAAGCTTGTTTTGGGTCAATTATCTACCTAAAGCTGAATTATTCGGGTACGGTTCAGCTTAAAATTTGTTTTCGTAGCGAACTGCCCACGATTTTGTTCGCATAGCTTATCTATGAAATCAGCGAAAAATATATGCAATCATATCAGAAATAAGCAAAAACCTTCTTGCGATCAAGCGATAAAAATCTTATACCGCAAATGCGGCATGAATGGGCATCGAAATTGTTGCTGGAAAATGACCAGATGAAAAATTTCCAGAGTTTCAGCTACTCAATTGCTATGTTATGATCACTGATCGTCTGCATTTTTTGGTACAATATTAAGTCCTGATAAATTCACTTTTTTTTGCAGCGAACTGTCCATGATTTTGCTCTCGCGATAGTCTTAGAATCAACGAACAATAATCAGCAACATATCAGAAATAAGCAAAAAGCCTCTTGCAATCAGTGATTATTCCATGAAAAAAAAAATGTAATTCTCGGACAGTGTGACTTGTCAAGTTTATTTTTGTGGAGGATGCGTATTCCATGAAAAAAAAAATGTAATTCTCTGACAGTGTGACTTGTCAAGTTTATTTTTGTGGAGGATGCGGAATCCCCCCCATGGAAAAATGTTTCCCTCTCCCTCCCCCTCCCCCACAAAAAATCAATCTTGTCTCTTGCAGCGTAAAAATAGCTAGTTACTTGTTATTTTTTGAAAATAATTTGCCCCGAGCGCTTTTCTCAGACCAAAGTAAAAGGGTTGAAAAATGACTATTCTTTCATCAAAAGTAATGTTGTTTTACTCTTGAAGAATTGTGAATTTCCAAAAGCTTCAGCCCTCGCTTCACTCGGGGTTTTATGTTATTGTGTATACATCTCCCAGGGACAAAAAATTTTGAAGTCATGAGAACAAATTTTTATCCTCACATCACCAGGAATGGTATTGTTTTTGCTTCTCATACATATTATCAATTTTTCTCAGCTTTCGCTTTCACTCGGGCAGATTTCAATTCTGCTAGGTACATATAAAATTTTCAAACATTTCCTGGAGTGGAATTCAACATGTTTGTTTCCAATTTTCGTTTTTAAAATTTTTAAAGAAAAGAAGAAGAATTTCAAAGTTTTTAGGCGGTGAGCCCATAAAAAGGGAGGAAAAAATGATAATTTGAATTACGAAGGGTGTGCTTACATATGACATCCCATGTTCTAAAAAGTGTTTTGAATGATTATTGGGTTGGGCATATCGGTATCTAAAATATATGTGTTTAAGTTTAGGTACATATCTTAAATTTGAAGATTGTAAGCATGTTAGCCTTTGTTAAAATAAAGCAACAGCATAAAAATTTTATTCTCTTGGCTTTAAAAATGTTGAAAATTATAGGACATTCGAATAATTCAATAATTAGTTTTAGAAATAAAACAGCAAAATATAAATTATAATAAAAGAATATACTTATATGTAGTTACCTACTTGTTTTCTGATATCAGTTCATTCAGATCTAGTCTAGTGGAATACCTACTTGTTTCATCATTTTTTGTGAAATTAGATAAACATATACGAGTATAGGTATGTTATGAATGTTTTTAGATATTAGAAAGTGTGTACTTACCTATATCACTGCTACGTTAGTGGCAAAGTTCGTCTATCTTTTCCTCTTCTGTTCATCTGACTGAGATTGTCCTCAACTATTGTATTTTTTATTTTTATGGTTGACGAAGAAAAAAAAATCTTCAAATTTCAAAGTTTTTGGGCGGTGAGCCTATAAAAAGGAAGAAGAAAATGGTTATTCGAATTACGAAGGGTGTACTTACATATCGCATCCCTGTACCAGTGATCCTTACCGTATTTTTCTTTTTCCTAGATAATTTAGGTATAATTAACTACTACGAGTTCACTGTTCACCAGCGTTATTCTTCTTGCTGGAACTGTTTCAAAAAATGAAAAAAAAAAACGAATAAATATGCATTTTTGTGCGTAGATTGACTTGATCCTGGCAATCCTGCGTCGATTATTAGGCTACACACTCTTCTTCAAGGATAAAGTCGTATTTTTTTCAAAGCGTGTTTCTGAAGTTTGTTTGAAATGTAGAACACATAACTGGCAAAAGGTGTGTAGTGGGAAGCATTTATTTAATTAGTACCTATGGTTTATATGTACCTACTTCATTTGTTATATAGTGGTGGTCATTTCATTTCAGTGTAGAAAAAAAAAATTGAGAACTTATAAACTTTCGAAATCGAATTCCAAAAATGAATTATTTTGAAGGTTCTTTTTTTTCAAAAATTGGAGTCTGCAAAAAGTTGCTGGGAAACAAAAGCAATCGTCCTTCCCAATTTCTTGTCGCAAGTTTAAACCAGATTCAATTGTGTAAATCTTCGGTTGTGTTTCTTCTTCTGTGCATTATACGTGTATAAATTGTTTTCCAATTTTTTTTTTTGTTTGGATGATTTATCCTAAATGGTATTGGTTGTGACCCTGTATCAATAGCGTTCTACGGTCCATCTTTAATTTTTTTATAGGTAACTAACCATGATTTTGTTTGCATAGTCTTGGAATCAGTGAACGATGTGCACCCTATCAGAAATAAGCAAAACCCCTCTTGCAATCAGTCGCAGGTACCTACACGGGTGATATTTGAATTTAGAATGTAAATCGAATTTATGTTCCTTTTTCGGTGCACTTTGTGTATAAATTCTTCTCCAATTTTTCTCATGATATAGCCTGTGGTGTTCATTGTGACCCTGTATTGACAGCGTTCTACGGTTCGTCTTTAATTTTTTTTATAGGGAACTGTCCATGATTTTGTTTGCATAGTCTTGGAATCAGCAAACGATGTGCACCCAATCAGAAATAAGCAAAAACCCTCTTCCAATCAGTCGCACGTACCTATATACACCGGTGATATCTAACTGGGACTTGATAAGTACATATATTGTCATCACTATTAATGCACATCTTACGTGCAAATCCCACAAAGTATTTATGTATTATCCTAACAAAAAAAGCCCCCAGTAGGTAGGTCTAGGTACTGGATAAGCATAGCAAAAAAGGGGCTTATCAGATTCTGCATCTTCGCCAGCTGCCTGTAATGGTCCCCATTGATTCCTCAGAGATTTCTTCGTCTGCTTCTGTAGAAACCGTTATAAATTTCCTGAAAGCATGGTACCAGGTACCTGTTTTAATACTTTAATACAAAATGAATAGGAAGTATCTTATTCATACTTAAGGTTTAAAACGATCGCTTATGATCGTTTTAAAAACTACCTTCAGCGATTTCAAAACTGTAGCCAATACTTTTCTTCATCGTTAATCTGTACATACACGAAGTATAGGTATTAGATGATGGTATGTCAGCCTCACTCCTTCGTGGGTAACCTGAAAAAAGGGAGTGAATGAACCAGAATGTCTACGAATCATTCTTATCTTTGCTTCGATAAATCCATATCAGGGAAGCATACGTAATAACTTACATTCTATCATCATAAAAATAAAAAGAATGCCAATGAACGCTTACATTTGATGACGTCTTGCTGTTATTTCTAAAACAAATTATTGAATTATTGAATATATGTTTTGGGCGGACGTATTATTATCATCAATCTCTGCAAAAAACATTTGCAAGAAAATCAAAATTAATGCATGTGTCTTACGTACAAATCCAACAAAGTATATGCTAACAAAAAACACCCCCAGTAGGTACCTAGTCGATAATCATTGTGAGAAAAGGGCATTTTGCGTCTTCGCCAGTTTCCGTAATGATGTCCATTTTATTTTCGTGGTTGATGAAGAAAAAATAAGTCTTCAAATCTCGTTTTAGGTTTATCTACCTAGCTGACTTCAGCTAGAAATTTTTTTTTTGTAGCCAACTGCCCACGATTTTGTTCGCATAGCTAGTCTTAAAATCAGCGAAAAATATGCAACATATCAGAAATAAGCAAAAATCCTCTTGCGAATCAAGCGATAAAACTCTTTATACCGCAAATTGGGCAAAATTGTTGCTGTGATAAATGACCAGATGAAAAATTCCTAGAGTTTCAGCTGTCCAATTGTTATGTTATGATGATTTGCAGCTTCCAAATTGCATTTTTCGATATTCTTTGGCATTTTTTGGGAGAATATTGGGTCCTGATAAATTCACGTTTCTCATTGGTGTTGAAAATGGCACTCGAAACATGATGTTATACCTGAAAAATGAAGAATAAGTTTGAACGCGAAGGATGAGCTGAAATGGGAGTAGAAATGAAAAAGAGAGGAGGGGACCAATAATTCGGAACACTGAAAATTCCTGGATTGAAATCGAATCTTTTCTGATTTTTACATCCATCCTATCGAGAATTTTGATTCCCAAAAATTAAAATGAGCTCAAAAGTGGAATGTATAATTATGATTTGAAATTTCAAGAATTTGAGTTTTTTAGAGCCATAACTTTATTTCGAACTCATAATCATTTTATGTGACGTGTCAAAGTCAAGAGAAACTTCATAAAAAATTAAGTTTCGTAGTTATAAAAATATTCAAATTAGCTCGATCTTTCTTCGGGTGCGCCATTCGCCTTCAGCAGTGATTCTGGTTTATACATTTTATGAGAGATTTATATCAGAAATTAGCAAAAACCCTCTTGCGATCAGTGATTATCCGCTGTAATTCTCAGTACATTGAAATTCGTAATAAATACCCTGTCCTGCTCGTTTTAGTGAGCACCATTCCGATAGGAAGAATTTTTCTAAAAAAAAACCAAGTACCTGAGAAAAATTATCATTTTTTTCTGAGAATCTCTCCTGTATCTTTTTTTTTTGTTGGATTCAGACGCAGAATTTTTTTTCAGAATCTTTCGCATTTGAGTTGCTTGATAAATTTTCTTCGCCAGTTGCTAAATTTTCATCATTTACCAGTCCACATAAAAAAACAAAAAGTGAGCGAAAATTCTTTCACATGAAAAAAAAATACGAGGTGAGAAATGATCCCCTTTTTTTTTCAATCGATGCAGATTTTTTATTCGTTTCTTGGTATTAAATTCAAGCGCAGAATTTTTTCGAGAACCATTTGCAGCTGACTTTGGTACTTATAGCTAAATTTTTTTAATTTACTGTTTCACCTGAAGAAAAAAAAAACAAACAAGAATTCTCACGTAAAAAAAATACCAGATGAAAAATTACCTACTTATACTTAAGCTTATCATAATTTTTCTTACAATCGTCGCAGTTTGATCTTCTTCGAAGACCATTTGCAGTTGAGTTTTTGAACTTGAACCGGAACAAACTAATTTTGAAAGTATGTGCTCGAGTGAGTTATAATAGGGTCACAAGTACGGTGAATTCGAGGGCTGAATTTCATTTCAACCCTATTTATGGCATATTTTTTAACTACGATTGATCTACTTTGGAGGTCGAGAATAGGATCTAAACCAAGTTTCAACTCTTAACGTCAATTTTATCAAATTTTAATTTTTTTCGCAGGAAATTAGCCTAATTTAAAATTTTGAAAATTAACTAAAACTCGAGAAATAAATTTCAGCGTCTGAAATTTTATACATCTTCGTGAGGAGTTCAAAAAAGTGAACGACTTCATTGTGAGCTTGATGGGGCACTAACTGTAAGTATTGGTTTCCAAAAACCAAGTGAATATTCGAACTTAGCAGGGAACCTCTTGGACACTATTTTGCTATTTTCTTCACCGAGGCATATCGAACTTGAATGGGTTATTTTTCACTTCTGTATCAAATGCCTAACAAATTTTATTACATACACTTCGCTTCAGAATAAACTTTTGCGCCCCTCTTCTGACAGTTTCTGACTTTTTCAGCTCTTTTCACTTTCAGTAGTTCTTTTTGCTTATTTTTTGCTTCAGGTTTTTCTTCTCTATCTTTTTGACGAGCTGCTTTCTGATCTGCTAAAGCTTCCTTTTCCAACAACTCCGCCTCTTTCAGATCCCTCCATTGACTGACAGGACAAAAATTACAGATGGTTGCTTTGGGAAGGTCGATTTCAATATTTTGTGTTCGGATTAATATAGGTTAAACTTCAGCATTTTATTACTTGTTTATATTTTTTTATGAAATGATTGCAAACTAGTGCGAGCATCCTACTCAATTTTACGACGATCCCTGCATGTTCATACTTTAGTTTTAAAACCATCGCCTGTATTGAAACTACTCTGTGAAATCGCCTCAAAAACTAACTTTCAGCGATTTCAAAACTGCAGCCAACACTTTTTTTCATCATGAATCTGTACCTTGAGTATTAGATGAAGACAGGCCAGCCTTAGTCTTTTGTAAATAGCCTGAAAAAAAGAAAATCTCAATAGTAAACATTGTTGTTCATTTTAACAATAAAGAACACTAAGTAGGTAAATGAAAATTTAGGTACTTCTAATGTCGCTATAAAGCAGACAAAATGAGAAAACGAGTGAAATATTTTAAATTTCAAAGTTTCTGGGTGGTAAGCAAATGAAAAGAGAGAGAAAAAAATGGTAGGTAACTCGAATTACGAAGGGTGTACTTACATATCGCATCCCATGTACCAATAAGTTTCGAATGTTGCGTTTATGTTTGTATCTTAAATTTGAAGATTGTGAGAGCATTGTTAGCTTTTGTTAAAATAAAGCAGCAGAATAAAAATTGCATTCTCTTGGCATTAAAAATGTTGAAAATTATAGGACATTCGAATAATTCAATACTTAAGTTTCAGAAATAAAACAGCAAGATAAAAATTATCCCTTATAAAAAAATATACCTTAAGTAGGTATACTTATCTACTTGTTTTCCGATATCAGTTCATTTAGATCTAGATCTAGTGGAATACCTACTTGTTTCGTCATTTTTTGTGAAATTAGGTGAACATACTGTATGTTATGAATGTTATTAGATATTAGAAAGTATGTACTTACCTATGTCACTGCTACGTTATAGTGATAAGTTCTTCGCCTCTTCGTCCCACTGAGATTGTCCTCAACTATCGTATTTTTTATTTTTCTGGTTGATGAAGAAAAAAAATCTTCAAATTTCAAAGTTTTTGGGCAACGAGCCTATAAAAAGGAAGAAAAAAATGGTTATTCGAATTACGAAGGGTGTACTTTTTGATCTTTTTGCTATGTACCTACGTCCTACTTCATTTGTTAGCGGTGGCCATTTCATTTCAGTGTAGAAAAAAAACTGAGAAATTATAAACTTTCAAAATCAAATTCCAAAAATTAATTATTTTGCAGGTTTTTTTTTCTTCAAAAATTGGAGTCTCCAAAAAATTGCTGAGAAACGACATTTTTCTTAAGTTTATTCCTATCTACGTTAGATTCAGACGCAGAATTTCTTCGAGGACCATTTGCAATTGAGATTTTGAACTTGAACCGGAACAAACTAATTTTGAAAGTACAGCGCTCAAGTCTGTTATAATATGGTCACAAGTATGGTGAATTCGAGTTTATAAGGACTGAATTTCATTTTAACCCTATTTATGGCATTTTTTTGAAAACTGGAAAACCTGAAGATCTGCTAAATGCTCCTGAATAGATCAAAACCACCACTGATCTACTCTGGGGGTCGAGAGTAGGATCTAAACCAAGTTTCAACCATTGACGTCAATTTGATAAAATTTTAATTTTTTTAGCAGGAAATTGGCCTGATTTTAAATTTTCAAAATTCGCTAAAAATCGAGAAATGATTTTCAGCAAAGGAAATTTGTGTTGGTGGTGTACTTTAGGATCCTCTTTTAATTTTCCGTTGTTCAATTTTGACATTTTTGTGCCATTAGCTGGGTCACGTCAATTCAACCAAGAAGTGGTAAGGAGGGGAGGGGGTCGGTGATTTTTTTGAAATTTTTCTTGTGGAATAACTTTTTAAGGAGATGACCAATGACGCAGCCCTCTAGCCCTTTTACAAAGGCTGAAGGGAAATTTCCCATGAACAGTTTCTGGGCATCGATTTCTATGGAAATTTATGAAGCAAAATTGTTGAAAACTACGAGAAAATCGTAAAAAAAAAGCGTTTAGTTTTCGAAAAATAAGGCACATATTGATAACAATTAACATTGTTTAAAATGAAGGAAATTTTCAAAGGTTTGTAAATGATTAGAAATGTATTGGTTGTAAGTTGATAACTGATATATTTTTCTTACTGATATTATTTCAAAATAAGTACGACTACCTCATTTTTCTAATGAATATAAATTTTCACTAAATTTATGGAAAGTTTCCATAAGTTTCCACTTGAATGCATTTTGGTAAATAAGTAATAAACACGCTCAAAAAAAAAGATCACCTTACCAAGGCAGTTTCAGCTTTAATGATTCTATCAAGCGTTCTTTTTTTTGAAGCAGATCGTTGGTACCTACATCAAAACTTTTAATTTTCGAAAAAGATCGCTGCACAAGTTTGATTTTTTTCGTTGAGGGTCATTCCACTGCAATTCGACGAAGAAGGGGATAAGGGAGGTCGACGATATTTTGAAAATTTTCCGGTGAAAAGATCTTCCGAAGGGATGGCAAATGGTGCAAATCACAGCCCTCTAGCCCTTTTTTGAAGGCCGCTAAGGGGTATCAAAGTTTTCAGTGAACTTGAAATATCATCCATTTCAGCAATGGATTACTCGATAACCGAGATGGCAATACCTATCAAAATGGAACTTTTCCCTTTAGTTAGGGGTTTGAAAGGCTTTTTGGCGATATCATAAAAATCAGTGTTGCCACTTTTTTTCGTACGGAAAATTAGCTCGAAAAGTTTCGAAACGTAGTTTTCATATCGAAAATTCTGAAAAAAATATTATTGACAATTTTTTATGCTGAACAATATATTAAAAAATTGGGATGGCATTATTTCGTGAAATAGATTTTAAAAAATTGAAAGTTCGCAAAAAATGCGATTTTTTGATTTAAAACATGAAAAAAGGGTTTGATTGGTGAAGTTGACCCTTTGACCCCTATTTTTACGAATCCGTTGAAAAAGTTGAAAAAACCCTTCCACTCGATGAAATGAACTCATCACTAAAAAAATCAAAATTCGAAAAAATTCAATTTTCAATTCCAAATATTGAAAAAAGTTTAAATTTATTCAGTTGTTATATTTTGACCTTTTTCTGACGTATTTCATGAGAAAGTTGATGAAAATCACACTCGTGGCAAAAAAAAAATAAAATTCGTTTATTTTTTGAATTTTAATTTTTTTGTGATGAGTTTATTTCATCGAGTGAGAAGGGGTTTTTCCAACTTTTTCAACAGATAAGTAAAAATAGGGGTCAAATTGGTCAACCTCACCTATCAAAACTTTTTTTCATATTTTAAATCAAAAAAATCACATTTTTTCGCAAACTTTCAATTTTTTTAAATCGACTTTGCAACATGGTGCCATCCTAATTTTTTAATATGTTGTTCAGCATGAAAAGTTGTTCATAATATATATATTTTTTTGAATTTTTGAGAATTGGAACGATATGAAAACTACGTTTTGAAAGGAAGTGAATGAGCCTGAATGTCTAGGTATACGAAACATTCTTATATTGGCTTCAATAAATCCGTATCAGAGAAGTGTAACATAATAACTTACCCTATTAATTTGTAAAAAAGAATAACAATAAAATACGAAATACGATTATCTTTATGTGGATTTTTTGATTATGTCTTGCTGTTATTTCCAAAACAAATTATTGAATCATTCGAATGTATCATTTTTTAAATTGGTAATGTCAAGAGAATGAAATTTTTATGCTATTAAGGGTAGATACCTTTTTTCAACATAACAATGCTCACAAAAATTTCGATCTTTTGACATTAAAAATTGCAAAAATTAGACATTCGAACAATTCAATAATCGGTTTCAGAAATAACAGCAAGATTAAATAACCTCAAGTAAATTATAACAAAACATCGATAAAGTTAAACAAATCTTTATTTTCTTGGTTGATGAAGGAAAAAACTCTTCAAATTTCAAAACTAGTTTTAGGTGTTGAATTATCTAGCTCTAGCTGAATGATTTCTCAAAAACGAGTAAAGTAAAACAATGTGTATTTATTCGTTTTTCATTTTTTGAAACAGTTCCAACAAAAAGATTAACACTGGTGAAGCACCAGCTGGTGTCTATACTCTGACATATCAGAAATGTGCGAAAATCCTCTTGCAATCAGTATGATTATTCCACGAAAAATGCAATTCAGGGTAATCGTAATATTCTTAAATATCAGCAACTTGAACAATAGGTATAGATATAAATAAGCTGTGAGCATTTCATTTCGATGTGAAAAAATTGAGAAGTTATAAACTTTCAAAATCATAATAATTATTACAAAAATGAATTATTATAACCTACAGTTTTGTTTTCAAAAGTTGGAATCTCTAAAAAAGTGCTGAGAAACAACAGCTGTCGTCCCTTCCCATTTCTTGTCATAAGTATGAACCAGATTTACTCGTGTAAATCCTAGGTTACATTCTTTCTTATGTAGCCCATGGGCCATGGGATTCGTTGTGACCCTAACGGAGCAAATTCCAACCAGCAGAAAGTACCTACTGAGCACCCCCTACCACAAATTTGGGCCGCACTTTAAGAAAAAATCTGGGGCATGTGATATATCGAATTGTATGTTTTTGGTGACGCTGAACACAAATATGACGTCAGATTTTTAATTGGACCCCATCCACGGCTTCCAGCACCTCCCCAAAAGGGGTAAAAGTTCAAAAATGTGTTTTGTTCGTGTGACACATGAAATAGTATGTTTTTGATATCGCTGAATAACTACGAATATAGCCTTAGTTTTTCGAATTGACCATGCCTAGATTTAGATAGCACCTAAAAGAGAGACACTATCTTCGGATAGCAATCAGGGCTCAACTAATTGACAATTTCTAACTATTAGCAGGTAGGGAGTCACATAGCCATACCAATGAGCTAAGTGACCAAATTCGCATGATATAGGGGTTGAAGTCGAATTACTTTACCCCACGCTCAGATCTCTACTCAGTCTTCTGACGAGTCAGCGCCATCTTGGAATGTCAAAAAAAATACTTGTTTCTGATTGGTTGATTGTAGTCAGACTGCAAATCTGACTGTCAAAACGGCAATTTCTGACTGCAGAAATGAGTAGGTAGTCAGATATCACCTGAGATGTGCCAATCGGGAACCAAACAGAAAATAGCAAAAACCCTCTTGCAATCAGTCGCAGGTACCTACACCGATGATATTTGAATATGATCATCGTTTGTAAATCCAAAGTTGTGTTCCTTCTTCAGTGCACTTCCTGTATAAATTCTTCTCCAATTTTTTTCATGATATAGCCAGTGGTGTTTATTGTGACTCTATATTGATATAGCGTTCTAATGTTCGCCTTGAATTTTTTTTTTTAGCGAGCTGTCCATGACTTTGTCCGCATATTCTTGAAATCAGCGAACAACGTACAATCAATCAGAAATGAGCAAAAACCCTCTTGCAATCAGTCGTAGGTACCTACACCGGTGATATACTATGGGAGGATCTTTTCTTCATCCGTTATAACAACGGCAAAAAACAGTATTGATTTTAAAAATTTGGTTGAACAAAAATCATAATAATTTTTAAAAAGTCCAGAATCACCAGTTTGCAACATTGAATACTCCCAGTTTGTAACCAATAGTACCACTTTGCAACATACGAGTATGTTGTACCCAGTTTGAAACCATACATTTCTAACAATAACTAGAATGAAATAGCCTACCTAATTGAGTATTAAAAACGAGAAAAATTTTATTATTTGTACTTATTATTAATCCGAAATTGACCTTGTTTTTTTCTTCGCAAAACAATACAGATGTCGATATGAATTTTTGAAGTGGGGCAGTATGCCATTTGCCGGACTATCAAGTTTAAAAAATTTTGGCTTGAAACCGATAAAAATGAAACTTTTAAGTAAAAACTCAACTTTTAAGTAAAAACTTACCTTCGGCCTCAGTTGAGAAACTTGAATTATTGTCTCTGAAAGTCGAGTATCCTACATCTTAATACATACATTAGTATGTTGTTTTTTCTTTAAATTATAATTTTTCAACTCTTTGAAAATTTCATTTGATGCCTTCTCGAAATATTCAATTTTCGATATGGGATCTTTTAATGGAGGGGGAGCACCCCCACCTCCTCTAAAATCGAGCAAAACTTTTTAAAAAAAAATCTGGGACATGTGATATATCGAATTGTATGTTTTTGGCGACGCAGAACACGAATATGACGTCAGATTATTGACTGGATCCCATCCGCGGCCCCTCAGCACCACCCCAAATGGAATAATATTCGTGTGACACATGAAATAGTGTGTTTTCGATACCACTGAACACGAATATAGCCTTTGTTTTTCAAATTGACCTCACACATGGCTCCCAGAACCTCTCCAAATGGGTTAAAGTCCAACAAATAGGTAATAATTTTCATATAAATGGGGTCCAATTAAAAATCTGATGTCATATTCGTGTTCAGCGTCATCAAAAACATACAATTCGATATATGTATCACATGCCCCAGATTTTCTGTGAAAGTTTTACCCAAATTTGGAGGAGGGGGAAGAACCCATCTCGAAAATAGAATATTACGAAAATACATTAAAAGGCACATCTATGGGAATTTTTTCAGAATTTTAAAAAGTACTCGTAGATCCCACTTACAGCGCCATTTTGAATATTAAACTTTTAATTTGAAAGTTCAACTTTCAACTTTTGAAAATTTCAAAATAAGTACATAAAAAGTTCAAAATTCAATACCCTTTCGAACTGTGAAATCAGTTTTGATAAAAGTTAGTCCGGCATATGACAATAGGAGTAATTGCACCCCCCGCCGATCCTCCGGGACAACTTTTTTCTTGAAGGGGACATCCTAAGGAACATTTTAAAGCAAAGTTGCCAAAAAAAAGTTGGCCTTACTTACAAAATGGCGGCCATTTTGATTGACAGGTCAGCCGAAATCGCAGATTTTGCGTTTTAACATAGGACTTGCACGAACTTTTTCAAACTTTACAAAGGTAGATCGAAAGATCATGCAAAAATTCATCACCTGTCAAAATTTCAAGTGCTAAAGTGCGTTTTTCGATTTTTGGTGAATTTTTGAAAATCGAATTTAGGCCAAAAATGAGAGAAAAAATCAAAATCTTACCAAATTGACCAAAAAGCTGAAATTTGGGATATACCCTATTATCGACATTCCAAATCGATTGGAAACGGTTTCAACCCGTTTTGAGCAGTTCTGGAGCCTCCAGCAGATTTTTTTGAAACTCGAAATTCCCACAAAATTCCATCAAATTGGAGTTGTAAAGCTAAAATTTATTCTAAAAACTAATTTCAATACGCTACGAACTGCAGGAGAATTTCAAGTCGTTTTGGAGCCTCCAGCGACTTTTTGAAAATTCCTGAAACCTCCAGCAGACTTTTGAAACTTGAAATTTTCACAAAATTTCATCAAATGGAGATGGAAAGCTGAAATTTACTCTACACTCCAATTTTAACACCCTCTGAAGACGACTTCAAGTGGGTTCAAGTCATTTTAGGGCCTCCAGCGACTTTTTTGAAAATTACTGGAGCCTCCAGTAGATTTTTGAAACTTTAAATTTTTCCAACATTAATTTATCTACCAAATGGAGTTGGCAAGCTGAAATTTACTTCGCAGACTACATGGTGGTTTCAAATGGTTTTGAAGCTTCCAGCTACTTTTAGGGAATTTCAATTTTCCAAAAAAAGTCATACAACCTTTCAAAAAGTTGCTGGAGGCTCCAAAACGACTTGAAATCCACCAACAGTCAACTTCGTAGCGTATTGAAATTAGTTTGCAGAATGAATTTCGACTCTCCATCTTGGTTTGATAAAATTTTGGGGAAATTTCAAGTTTCAAAAATCTACTGGAGGCTCCAGTAATTTTCAAAAAAGTCGTTGGAGGCTCTAAAATGACTTGAACCCACCTGAAGTCGTCTTCAGAGGGTGTTAAAATTGGAGTGTAGAGTAAATGTCAGCTTTCCATCTCCATTTTGATGAAATTTTAAGTTTCAAAAATCTGCTGGAGGTTTCAGGAATTTTCAAAAAGTCGCTGGAGGCTCCAAAACGACTTGAAATTTACCTGCAGTACTTCGTAGCGTATTGAAATTAGTTTTTAGAATAAATCTTAGCTTTACAAATCCAATTTGATGGAATTTTGTGGGAATTTCGAGTTTCAAAAATCTGCTGGAGGCTCCAGAACTGCTCAAAACGGTTTGAAACAGTTTCCAATCGATTTGGCATGTCGAAAATAGGGTATATCCCAAATTTCAGCTTTTTTGGTCAATTTGGTAAGATTTTGATTTTTTCCCTCATTTTTGGCCTAAATTCGATTTTCAAAAATTCACCAAAAATCGAAAAACGCACTTTAGCACTTGAAATTTTGATAGGTGATAAATTTTTGCATGATCTTTCGATCTACCTTTGTAAAGTTTGAAAAAGTTCGTGCAAGTCCTATGTTAAAACGCAAAATCTGCGATTTCGGCTGACCTGTCAATCAAAATGGCCGCCATTTTGTAAGTAAGGCCAACTTTTTTTTTGGCAACTTTGCTTTAAAATGTTCCTTAGGATGTCCCCTTCAAGAAAAAAGTTGTCCCGGAGGATCGGCGGCGGGGGGGGGGTGCAATTACTCCTATTGTCATATGCCGGACTAAGTGTCATAGCTTTGGAAGGTATGAGCTGCTGAAGTTTGAGACAATATAAAAATAATTGAAGCCCTCCCACCCGCCTACTGAGAGGCCTGGGACTATTGCTCAAAATGCATTTTTATTTATTCAAATTTATTTGAATTTTTCTCGAAATTTTGATAATTTTTTAATTTGCATGATGTTTTTTTTTCAAATGATGATCCAATTCTATGCTATAAATTCTTCAAAAATTTTAACCCATTTGGTTCGTATCACATTTTTGGGCTTTCAGATTTTTAGGGGTGGTGGGGGGGGGGGTTGGTTCAAAGTTTAGTAGTCATCTTTTTAATTTTCCAAAGCGTTCAGAAATTCCAATATTTTTTTCGAAAAAAGGGAAATTGTAAACAAGATTTTTAACATTTTGTTTTTCAGATTTTAAATTTTACAGTAAAATTAAACCTCACAGAAAAAGAGAAAAAACATCCGTTGAATCGATCTGACACAACTACCTAGTTCTAGATTCTCTTCAGCATTTTAATGTAGTTTTAATACTGCATTGAAATGAATTAGACAAGTACCTCTACCTTGTACATACCTAGAGCGATATTGTACCCATTAAGGCACTTGCAAAAAACAAAAAACAAGAAAGAATCGGTTATAAAAATTTATTCGATATTCGAGTTCTACATCGCAATAAATCGAAAATCTCATCGCTAGATTATACAGGGTGGTGCTACGACCATTCCTAGGGCCGAAGGTATTTGCCCAGAAATCTAAAGCCATCGCAGTACGATTCCTAAACATTTTTCTGGCTCGTCACGTGCTCACCAACAGGGGATATTCATACCTCCATCGTGATTATGGCGACGGTATTTCTTCATGAGGACGGCGTTCTGAGGCGCGTAATCGTTAACATCCAAATGAATCTTCTGGCTCTTGGAGTAGCACGGTTCCCAGTATCTTTGGATACAATCACGATACTGTTTCTTGCCTCCTTTGATGACGACGTGGTCTTCTTCACAAGGTCTTAGACAGTCGTATTTACGATAATAGCCGCCGCACTTGGGCAATATATCGTGATCGATGTTACACGGAGGGGCTGGTTTTACATCCCTGGGTACGGTTTTCTCTCGACATAGTATCTTTCTGCCCAATTCTCCGACGGTTGCTTGGTACAAGCTGAGGGGTGTTTTACACCACAATCTTCTCGATCCCAAGAAATCGAACTTTTTCGCGACGATTCCGGAGCCGCAGTCGTCTCTGCAGTATTCTCCAAATTGCCAACATGGCTTCTTCGTACAACTCCTCCTTTTGCCTACTTTGCGATCGTAGCATTTGGAAGCGATCTCGACGGCGCTGAGGGTTTTCGACGATCTCGACATTGATGTTGATTTCGATACGCAGGATTTATCTTCATCGTTTGCGGCGGCGACCAAGCTCGTGCGTTTGCTTTTCTTAGTGCTGCTGCCGGCTTTTCGCCGTTTAGGTAAGCTTACAACGGTGGTTTGAGATAGTTTCGAGATAACGTCGGATGGCGCATTTTCGGCGCCCCCTTTGTGGTATTTTACGAAGCAGTGTTTTTCCAAGTCTTTCTGGCCGCATTCTTTATGGTATTTTTGCTCGTTGGCGTTGACGTTGTAGTGAACGTTGTCGATTTTCTCGTGCTCTTTGGCGCAGTCGTCTTTTTCGAAATCCACTTTCGCGGGCATTTTGGCGAATTTTAATCGGTTTCTGGTTTCGTATTATCTCGAGAACGTCTATCGGAAGAATGAGCGGTGAGGTTGGATGCGTTTGGAAGTTGGTTTTGTGTGAATTGCTAGGCATCTTGATTTTTACCCAGTGTAGATGATTTTTTTTCTTCGAAGTGTGGTTGGTCTGGTAAAAATGCGTGTTTGAGGTACCTACTCAGCCCAGATATCGAGCTATTTCATCGCGTACTTTGGCCATAAATTTGAATTATTGGTATGTTTGTGTGAGATCAAACCAATTTTGTCGAATAAAATGACTAGCATTCAAGATAAAATACAAATGAAAGATGAAATTACAATTTTGCCAATTGATGTAGCCTAATGCTCATTGCTCACATTAAGTTAGGTTCGTTAATCAATTATTATTTATGAAAGAAAATGCAAAAACTATCTTGCAATCAGTGATGGCTTGTTTAGTTTGGAGGTAATATTGGATGTTTGTTCCTAATTCTGGTTTTGAGAGGATGGATAATGATTCGTCTGATGACTGGAGTAGCTGTTCTCAAATATAATTATCTCATAACCCTCGAATAAATTGAGCTCGGAGAAAAATATCCGAAATCAAAACTTTACACTCACAAGGTGAGGTAAATTTGCAATCATGTAATTCACTGTGTAACGAAACGAGATATTCGCTGATGGACTAGTTTTTGTTTTGATATTTTTATAAAAACTGGTGCTGAGCTACTAGAACATTACGAGCTGGTGCTAGATAGCCATCAAGTAACTCGATTAATTCCATATACTCGAGTGATTCGACAGCTTTCGGAGATGTGAGAGAAGCTATCATGGTGAAATACTTCCCTCTGATCGAATCGAGTAGTAGCTTCGCGAAATCGCTATCATCTTCTTTGATTTTCAAACCCTTTCTGGTTGCATAATTTTCGAAGCGCTGTTTGTAGTGGGTGAATGATTCGGATTTTTCGTTGAAATTCTCAAAACTGGTAATGAATACACCTGATGGTAATGTACCTCCAGTTGCACTGGTTTTTGGTTGATTTGCGAGGACTTTTTGCAGCATTTGATAACAAACATTTTGAACTGTTCAGGTAACACTTTGATATTCGAATTAATTACACGACAATTATGTTTGATTACACATTTTGAATGTTTGATTTGAAAATTCGAACTTGAACTTGAATAAAAACGATCATTCGAACAAAACATTGATTACTTTTTGAAAAATTACATTTTCAATCCTCATCGCCACTGTGGGAACTCGAACGCGCTTGTATAACACATATGTTTATTCATGATTATGTACAATGATAGAATAATATACTCGAGTATAAATGGTAACTATGTTGCTACGTACATAGAGATAACAATCGAATAGGAGGGGGTATTGACGGATACTACATGGATGCAATTTCACGTCTGGCTGCTAGTGCGGCAATTCCACTCAACTCATACAAATTATTCAATGGTGTTGGGTGTAAGCACCCTATCACCAATCTACATGCTTCGTTTATGGGTATATCAACTTTGCTTGAATGTGCTGAATGACTCCAAACAAGGCAGGCATACTCCCCCATTGAATAGCACAGTGCCAGCGCAGATGTTCTCATAACTTGGGGCTTAGCTCCCCAACTGCTGCCAGCTAGTTTGTGAATTATATTTGTTCATTTCAGTTGCCTCATAGTGCCTTTTGTAGGTCAAAGATGAGAATCTGCCCCTTCATGAATTTACCAGAGTATTGGCTGCTGGAATCTGCTGCTCCTGGATTGTTGTTTGCTTAGGGCTTTTCCTACATGTACCTAACTATTTTTTATCGAGGTGACAAATTTGTTGATTTTTATCGAGTCGATAAACTCCATTTTTTTCGACTATCAACCATCGATAATTATCAATTATCGACCACGATTTATCAACCATCTATAATTTTTGAGGCGCTCTTTTCGCATTTCAACATGATATTTTTCGTTGAATTTATTTTTCAAATTTTAAATAGTCGATTGGGGGGGGGGTACAATTTTTTGGAGACTTAAACTCTGGGTTGCAATAATTCGCGACGACAATGTATGTATTTTTAATTTGGTTATTTTTCACGTAAAAAATCCGAGTAAAATATTTTTAGGCTTACCTATTTTACGACGACGATGATTTCGATTTCGGTGTTAGTTTTTTCATTTTTTCAATGTTTTTAGTGTTATGTATTTTTAAAAACGCGTTGTTTATTTGCTATTTTTTCTCTTACCTTTAATATGGCATTTGAGACATCCAGTTTTCATCTTGGTCCAATTTTTGGATGACGTACGTTACAAAATCAGTATCTGTGGGACGTCCATGGGGATCGCGTCTCGTTGGCAATAGAAAACTCGTCCTTGTCGATAGGATAGAGGTAAGGGTGAAAAACCTCATTTGAGGTGCTAAAATCCACATTTGGAGGGAAAATTACTTGGGACTGGTGGGGACTCCATGGATTCGTGTTCAGGGTACAAAAATAGGGCAGTATGCCAAAATTCAGATTTCACCCCCGCATTTTCCTATATTCAACGCAAATTTTCTTGAAATTGACTGAAGGTACATCCCCCTTAGGGGGACGAAGTTGATTCATAGCTCATCTAATATGAAATTTAATTTAGAACAACTTTTATGGACCCCCATTTTTGGGCTAGGGCCACAATTTTGGGAAGTCATTTGGGGGGCTAAAATCCACAATTGGGGGGGAAAGCTCAGTAGGGACAGGTGGGGACACAAGGATTCGTGTTTAGGGTATTAAAATAGGCCAGTATATCAAAATTCAGCTTGCCCTCTATCGTTTTCCTATGACCCCCTTTTTTCGGCTAATTTTCTTAAGCTTATCTGGCCAGTGCATGATTTCCCTGGTCTAAATCCAGCCTGCTGTCTGATCAGCCCCTCGTCTATACAATTAGCCATGTGATTCAAAATTATACTCTTTCAAAAATCTTGTATAGGTGACACAGCAGGGAGCTATAGGCTTGTAACTCTTTGGGTCATTTGCATCTTTGCCAGGTTTCTGTAATGCAATAGATAACATGTGCCTGTGGCCATAGTCTTGGCATTCTTGAAGTTTCTATGTATTACAGGTATTAAACGCTTTTTAGATCCAGTTCATTGCCTTGGGTCCGAAGTGTTTAATCTGTTCAGTATATAATGTTATCCACACCGGCGGCAGCTTTCCTATTTTTGGACAATTTGATTGCAGACTTCACGTTCACTTCTTTGTTAGTACCTACTTAATTGGTGTAAAAAAATGTTTGAAAAAAAATTTGTTTACCTATTTCTTTCAATCCATACTTTTAGAATTTGAATGATGAGTTTTTAAAAATTTCAATTTTGAAAGTGAAAAGCGTAAACAGACCCAAATGAAGCGAGGGTAGGGCTTGTACTCTATTTTCTCACTAAAAAAGTAATTTTATCTCTAAAGAAGCTTGAAAAAGTAATCAAAAGTAATTGAAAAGTAGCCAAAAAAGTGGCAAAATGCAGCGAGCAGAACATTTTAATACTTACTTACTTACTTACAGAAAAAAAATCAGGTCTCCTTAAAATGACAGTGAGCATTCACATAAGTTGCCATATTTCCCAAAACTTAGTTGTTATCAGTACCATCCTATTTTAACTATTTTTTTAATCGTGTTATTCCCAAATCCACCAAAATAAATCGAAGCAAAATTTTTAAACTATAATTTAATTCAAATTCGAGTCGAGATCGAGAATAGAGCAACAGAAACGGAGAAAAACATAACGTTCGAGTACTTAAAACTACCAGTAGGTACATTATGAATTGAAGGGTACCTGTTTAATTTTGAAAATTTGAACTATTTTGAAACTTTTTGATGAAAAATTGAGACTTTTTGACAATTTTTTTGGCAGCAAAGTAAGGATTTTGGCAATTCTGACAAAAGGGGCAATTTTTAGAAAAATGAAACTAGACTGACAAGTTTTAACAAAAGGAATGATTTCCTGACATTTTTTGGCAAAAAAGTGAGGCATTTGGACAATTTTTTTTTAGAAAGAGTAAAAATTTGAAATTGTTTGCAAAAACGACTATTTTCAGAAATTTTATTAAAAAGCGAAGACTTTTTTTTTATAATTTTTGGCAAACAGCAGGATTTTGATAATTTCAGAAAAAAGAGGAACTTTGTTAGAGTTATTGGCAAAAAGAGATACTTTGGCAATTTTTGGCAAGTACCTCCCTATAAGCCGAGATTTTAGATAATTTTGAAGAAAGAAAATTTTAAAGAAAAAAATTTGATAATTTTTGTAAAAATCAGCAGTTTTTAAGAATAATAAATTGAGTACACCTTTTCGCAACTCTTTTCTCGAAAAGTGAGATTTTTCACTTTTCAAATTTATAGCAATTTCCCGTAGAAAATTGAGACTATTCAACTGCAAAAAACTGAGAATTTTTACAATTTTCAGCAAAAAGCAAGACTTAGTATATTTTCGTAGAGAAGCACGAACTTTGGAAATTTGTGGCCAAAAAACAAGAGGGACATTTTTGGGTCATTGAAATTTTTTTAGGCCAAAAAGGGGGATTTTTAGGTAATTTTCAGGAAAGGGAGTGGATACTTCTTGAACTATTTTGCGAAAAAAGGCAATCATTTTTTGCAACAAACGAGCACAATTTGGAAATTTTGACAAAAGTTAAGATTTTTAGCTTCACTTACCTACTGATATTAGCAGAGCAAACGCTCATTCCGGAACGAATGAGTTTTTTTCATGTGAAGAGTGCGTCTGTTGACTCAACATTTCTTAAAATTCGAATGATATATTTTTAAAAAATTTGGGTTCGAAAAAAAACATAGTAGCCCAAACAGAGCGAGAGCAAAATCTTTAAAAAATTCATATTTTGAGAGATCAAGGGGTCAACTGTCTTGAAAGTCATGAAAAAGTCATGAATTTTGCTCGAAACACACTTGAAAATGTTTTAAACCGCATAAAATTAAAAATTTAAAAATTAAAAATTTGTTTAAAGAATCAGAAAAATGGAAATAATCAAGTAATTTTTGATCCTGTAAAAAAATGGCAGCCTTGTTCGATTTTTTTTTCGCAGTTTCGAGTCATTTAATTGTTTTTGAGTGGGGAGAGCGGGGTGGGAGGAAGGCGCGTGTTTTCATGCAGTAAAAATGTGAAAAATAGGTCATGAGTCACGATTTTTTGCCTGGGAGTTTTGTTACACACTCTGGAGATTCAAAATGATGTTTTTTTATGATAAGTCTACACCTATTTCTTGACTCCACAATTTTAGAATTTGAATATGAGGTGATTAAAGTTTTCAATTATGAAATGAAAGAAAAGCATACAAGCCCGAACGAAGCGAGGTCTAAAGATTGCTAAAATTCATCTTTAAAGAGAGTGAAAATTGTAAAACTCTTGAGTAAATAACTTCATTTGACCAATCAAGTCATAATTTGTTTTTTTAAATTAGCAATTTTCCTCACTATTCAAGAGTTGGAATTGATACTGAACCGAATTTAAATTTTACCCGAGGAAATCCTCGAAATATTCAAGCAGTTTCTCGTATTTTGCCATCAACGCACGAAATATCGCATTGTATTCGACTATTTATACAAAAGATAACGAAATAAAGAATAAAATACCCCAAAAGCTTCACCATAAAACAAAATAATAAATCAAACCGAAAAAAGATGAACGGTTAAAAGTTGAAAATTCCAGCAAGTACGTACTACCCCGGGGAAAAAAGTTCAAACTTGGCCATACATGATCATGTATGACGACTTCATACATGATCATACTAAAAAATTGTCCCCCACATGCTCATGTATGGATCATTTGTATGAAATTGCATGTTTTATATCATACATTTTATTCTATAATCTAGAATAGTGTCTATAATCTGGAAAAATGTCTAAAATTCATTTATCCACATTTGTCTTGCATTCTTAGCACATCTTATGTACTTATACCATTCAGCAAATCATCCCATAGATTTTATACTGACAATATTTTTATTATAAAAATTCATACATTCTCGAATTTAAAGTATGATCATACATGTTCATGTTAAAAAAAATCCCCGCATTTACACATGATCATGGTTACACTAAATCATACTTGATCATACATGATCATATATGACATGTATGATCATGTGGGGGACAATTTTGTAACATGAGCATGTATGGAAACTTCGGTTTATGTATGATCATGTATGCTCGAGTTCATCCACCATACATGATCATGTATGGCCAAGTTTGAACTTTTTTCCCCGGGACGTTGGTAGGTCTAGGTACCTATTTTTTTGTCAAAAACAAAGACACAAGTAGATTTTTTAAAAACATTTTCAACGATAAAAAAAAAACGTGAAAAAAGTTTTCGTTGAGATTTCAAAGGGTGGAAAAAAAGAACTCGCGATAAAGTAAACAAAACGCAATAATCGAGGTTTTTACGCCATTTTAAAATACGACTGAAATGTCAGATTGATTTCAGATAAGAGACTTTTTTTTCGGCGAATGGTGTAATCAGGCATAACAAAATGATATTGTATAGTGTGGAATAATTTGCGTAGTTATTTGTATCGTATTTCAATACGTTGTGTTGGTTTTTTCCCTTATTTTATTATCAGTTTTTTTTTTGGTGACGGAATATCGATGCCTAAAAATAGATACATTAACTCGTACTTATGTACAAATAGGTATTGCAAAGTGCTTTTTCATTTAGCAATTGAGGAAAAGAAACGTCAGTAAAGTTCCTTTTTTGTAACTGATACGAAGAGATAACCAGGTATTGAGAAGAGAAAAAAAAACGACCGAAATTGATTTAGACGTTAAATTTACCAATATAAATGGCCTGTAAATTTTTCGGCTAGGTACTTTGTTGAAATTATTCTATTCGACGTTCACATCAAAGCGAATAATGAAAATTTATACATCGAGTATAAGCTTTATATCGTCAAGATCAAAGGAATTCATAACACGAGCCCGTTTTTACGAAGCACATTCGATTACAGGATTTTGCGTTAAATTTAAAATTGCTCGTGAATTATGAATTTTCAAAAGTTTTGGTGTAGTCGCCAAAGAAAATTGAAAACTTTTCGAGGTCAGAATGTTGAGAGCGATTTAATTGCTTTTTTCGTGATGTAGGACGAATTTTGAAAAAATGAATGAATAAAATGGGCTTACCTACCTAGTTTTTTTAGGGTGTTTTGTTGGACAACTGGGCCGATGGTTGGTGTATTTTTTGGACGGTGAGCGAGAAGATCGACGAAATGGTGACGAAAAACTTCGCTATACCTACTCCCGGCCCCTTTCCTGAAGAAATTGTTCGGTATTTCTGTATCTATGAGCTCTATCGAGTAATTTCTCAAGCAGAAGTTCTAAATTGAAGCTTTGGAAATATTTTTAGTCTTTGGAAAATTTTAATCTGAGACTTCCTTTTCCTCTAATTTGAAAAAATATTTACGCAAATGTATACTTGAGATGATTGATAATGGTACGAGAACATTTAATCTTAGTTTGTCGAATGTCAAGAGTTCCATGTAATGGAGTTTCTTATGAATTGTTCAAAAACCAGGAATTCCTAAAATCTTCTGAAAGCTTGACAAATAGTTTTAGATTGACTTACATCTGCCCATAGAACTCGAAAATAGAAAAGCAGTCATTTCTACTTTCTAGTTCTGTCATTTATGTCAAATTTTAATGAATTTCGTCGATTTTCAAATTGAAAAAATTGAAAAAATTATAAGTATATGTATTTTTTTTCAATTTAACAAATTAAAAAAAATTGAAAATTAAAAAATTGAAAACAATTACCTACTAAAAATTTTAATACTCGTATGAATTACGTCTTATTAACATATCATGTAAGGTCGTGGAAAATCTTTCTTTCTTGAATGTTTCATAGACTCTGTTTTTTAATCCTCGTATTGTTGCTTTTACTGCTCGATTTCATTTTTGTAATCAATCTCCTCGGACGTCTTCTTCGCATCTGTAAAGCAAAATTTTTGAAGTTTTTGAAGAAGGTTTTAACCATTTTTTTTGTGATTCTCGTTCAATTTTGTTAAATCTTACAGAAATTCATAACTTTGATACACCTTTACCTTAATCTTGGAAAAATAAGTCTTACTTAATTTGGCGATATTCGACGTGAAAAAGATCTTATAAGCTATAAATTTGGTTTATAAAACTTTTTTTTCAAATTACTTACCTGCTTGAGGTAAAAATTAAACGAAATTGGGAAAAAAAGTATCCAACAACTTTCAGCCTTTGGCGGTTCTGTAGGTTCCCATGCTGGGGAAATGAATTGCTTTGTAGGGTGTAACAAGATACTATAATGTCCAATTGACCAAATCACAAAAAAGTTGAGCATTCAATGAAAAATCATTTTGGAAAATGAAAATTTTGAAAAACTTAGATTCTCAAACAAATGAATATAAATTGGAGACTTTTTTTTCGAAAATAAGTAATTCAACAACGTGAGTAAAAAATATTAGTCAAAAGCACTTTTTGAAAATATTTTTGAAAAATTAATAAGGAGAAAAAGTTGTAATAACGATAGTAAAAAAGGTCAGCTGGCATCCCAATGTTGAGCAAACATACATAGGTAAGAACTTGGCACAGAAATATGTTTGACCAAAAAATGAAAAAAAAAATCAGAAATTCAAGCTAAGTAGGTATTAAAAGAGCCTGATTTATCAAGTAGTCATGAAGTCTTGTCGTATCAACATCTGATTAAGTGATAAAATAATTTTTTTCCAAAATAAAAAAAGTTTTATGCTATACATGACCTGCTTTAAAGCAGAAATATTTTCATTGCTAGTTACCATCTCTAAGAAGCTCGTTCACCAAGTCTTGTGTCATATTTAGATCCAATTTCCGACAATATGTTTTTATGACTTGATGAAAAATACCTACTCCTTAGTGGTCTAGATTTTTTTTTTCATTTTATGGTCGAAGGAATTTTTTTGCCAAGTTTTTATTTTTGCTAAACTTGAAAATTGCCAGATGACCTTTTTTACTATCGTTGTTACGATTGTTTTTCTTACTAATTTTTTAACAGTGTTTTCAAAAAGTGCTTTTGACCTATGTTTTTACTCATGTTGTTGGATTATTTTTTGAAAAAAATCCAATTTATATTAATTAGTTTTTTTGGAAATGAAGAATTTGAGCTTTTTCAAATCTTTCATTTCCCAAAATGATTTTTCATTGTAAGCTAAACTTTTTTGTGTTTTGACCCCATGTAAAGATTCTCGAACCGTCGAAGAATATTTCAAAAAATGTATACTTTTGAGTCGATTGATGTTGCCACGAGAACATTTCGGTAATCTTAGATCGTCGAGTGTTACCTCAAGTCAAGTTCCATACTTATGATAGAGTTTTTTATGGATTTTTCAGAAACCAGAAATTCTAAAATAAGTTTTCTAAAAGCTTGACAAAATAGTCTCGAGTAAATTCACTAGGTATCTATTTAAGAAGTCGAAAATAGGACACTAGTCTGCATAATTTCAAACTTCCTGATCCTGTCATACTCAATGTTTTTTAATAATTTTCATTGATTTTCGAGTTTTAAAAAATTGAAAAAATGACTTTATCAATCTATTTTTCCAGTTCAACAAATTGAAAAAATTGTTAATTGAAAAATTGAAAACAATTACTCACTCGAAATTTGAATACTTTATAAAATATATGTATTAAGAGTTCTTTGGTATTTTTGCAAAATATGTAAATATAAAATTAGCGTTCGAAGCGTTTAAATTTCTATATGCGTGGATAAATATTTAAAAGTGCGAATCAAAAAGACGCATTTATCTTTCATTTGTTGAAAATCGGTTTGAAAATTCAACAAATTGAGAAGAAGTTAGGAAATTAAATTAGAAAAAATATGAATTTACATAAGAAATCAATTTTTTTTTTCAAAATCAACAAATTGAAAAAAAATATATTCTAGGTACATTATTATTTTTGTGTAGAAGACCTGACCTAAGTATCGTTCAGTCCCGTCTTCTACATAGCTCTTATGAAAATGAAATTTGATCGAAAAAGTGATAATCACAACACTTTCTTATCGAGTACCTACCTACCGATTTTTGTACTTACCTTACTTACTAAATATACTTTTATAAAAATATAATTAATATCGACTGCAACATCTTTTATTTCTGACCAATTGGGCTGCTTCATATTTTAGTTTTTCAAGTGACTCTTTCTTTACTGCTCCTTTTTCTTTGGCTACGTTGTTATAGCTAAACGCTTTCAGATAATCTTTCGCCACAGTCTTCTTGTATTTATATCAAGTCACAAATGAACTTCTCTTGTGTCATTTTTTGATTTGCTTCGCAAACTCATAGCACAAAACATCTCACAGGTTGTAGTAATCCCAGTGTTTTGGAAAACTCTACGATAAAAAAAATGACACCAGACACGACTTCAAATATCATTCAAGAAACACTTATTGTAGCAGGTTTGAGAACACAGGTTTAAACATTTTTTTAAAAAATCAAAAGACAAATAATTGAAAAAAAAATACTTACTTACTTCGGTGATAACGAAAAGAATGCATCCAAGTTCACGTATATTATTGTATTTTTGTTTTTCTCTTGTGTACATCAGGTAGTGAAAGTAGTGAAAAGGTAGTGATTTTGAAAGTCGGTATAGTGAAAGTACTGAAAATGTAGTGATTTTCAGCAATTTTGCTTAAAAGGTACTTGGTACTTGGTGAAAAATTAAAAAAGTGGAAAATCTGATTTTCCACATGAAAAATATAAAATAAATGTACCTAGCGATGGTTTTTGTAATCTTTGAATTGATTTCTAATTGATGAAAACTATACTCTAATGTAATTGAAAAATTGATCATTGGGACTGGGGAGGGGTAAAAATATTTTGAAAGTTGTGCATCAATTTTTTTTTTGAAAGGTGAAAAAGTAGTGATTTTCGGTCAACAAATGCCTGTAGAGTAAGTACCTAGACTTATCATATCACATCATATCATAAATTTTTTTCATAGTCGAGAAATTCAGCCAAATCACCTTTGAAAATTTGTTTCCAAGTTACTTACCATGTAGGTAAATCAAATTGAAAAAAATTCAACTAAACTGAAAAAAAAATGTACTTGGCTATTCTAATAGATAATGAAGATCGATGATCAGATACTGGCACTATAACCAAACAAGAAGAAGAAAAATGATGTCTTAGTCTTAGTCTTACCGAATGACCAGATGGCAGAAAAATTTAACAGTCATTCGAATATTCTTTCACGAGGATTAAACGATTGAATTTCCAATTCCACGAATCTGATGTAGTCCAGTCAAATTAGCTGATCGACGAAATGGCGACGAAAAACTTCGCTATACTCCCCTATTCTGGAGCAATTGTTCGGTATTTCTTTATCTATGAGCTCTATTGAGTAATTTCTTAAGCAGAAATTCTACATTGAAGCTTTGGGAATATTTTTAATCTTTAGAAAATTTTAATCTGAGCCTTCCTTCTTCCTCTAATTTGAAAAAATACTTACGAAAAAGAACCCCTCAGATTCAGTATATTCAAAAAATGTATACCTCCTTGAGGTGATTGACAATGGCACGAGAACATTTTAATTTTAGTTCGTCGAAAGTGTTAAATTCTACACGAGTATGTATAATGGATTTTTAAATGAGTTTTTTCAAAAACCAGGAATTCTTAAAATCTTTCAACAGATTGACAAGTAGTCTTAAATTGACTTTTATCTACCCATGTAGTAGTCGAAAATAGAAAAGCAGCCCAATTTTAACTTTCTAGTTCTGTCATTTAGATACCTATGTCAAATTTTAATGAATTTCATTGATTTTCAAGTTTCCAAAATAGGTATATTTTTTTCAATTAACAAATTGAAAAAATTGAAAAAAATTGAGAATTGAAAAATTGAAAACATTACTTACGTACTCAAAATTTTAATACTTGACAAAGTATATTAATACACACGTGAAATCTTCTGCCAAATAAGTAGGTACTGTGGCAGTTTTGAGAACACAGATTTAAAAATTTAAAAAAAAATCAAAAGACAAATTGAAAAAAAAATACTTACTTTCTAAGTATGTGATATGTACCTACCTATCTCTATTGAAGCTTTTTCTGTGTGTTTCTATTGTGTATTGTATAGGTAGTGAAAGTCGTAAAAAGGTAGTGATTTTGAAAGTCGGTAGTGAAAGTACTGAAAAAGTAGTGATTTTCAGCTATTTTGCTTGAAAGGTGCTTAGTGAAAAATGAACCACATGAAAAATATGAAATAAATGTAGCGATGGTTTTGTAATCTTTAAATTGATTTCAAGTTACCCCCAATGTAAAATTTAAGAAGTCCAATCCAAAAAATGAAAAATCGATCAGTTAGAGGAGTAAAAATACGGTATTTTGGAAAGTACATAGATATTAATTTTCATATTTCAGAGGTGAAAAAGTGGTGATTTTCGTCAGCAAATTCCTGTACCCAGACATAGGATTTATCATATCATTTTCATATCACCCATTTTTCTCACTTTTAAAAAATTCAACTTGAAAGTTTTCTTTAAAAAATTCAACTAATTAAAAGTTGAAAAAAAATAGGAAAATTGAGATGTGCTTTATTGAAAATCACCTTTAAAACTTCTATTTTCAAATTACTTACTGTAGGTAGTGAATTGAATTGAAAAAAATTTAACGAAATTGAAAAAAAAAAAATGTATTTGGCAATTTTAATGGATAGATCGATGATCAATTGATCAGATACTGACTCATGGTTAGAAGAGAAACACACGAATCTACAACCAAACAAAAAGAAGAAAATTAATGTCCTTACCGAATGACCGGAAAAATTGAAAATCAGATTCATGCATACGAATTGAAAACAATTTTTTTTTGGATTCGGAGTGAGATGGACTCTCTGAAAACAAAAAATTAACTCGAGAGTTATGGGTTTTTTGCGGTGGGGGAAGGAAGGGGAGAAGTGGATTCAGTTGTATCAGTCATAAATTTGATTAGATCAAACTTTTAGTCAATAGGATACTATAGAAGAAAATTTGATTGGATTTTATCAGAGCTAAATGCATCTGATCTCAGACGTTTTTAATTAGATCTGATATGATTAGATCAGTTGAGATCCGGACATCCTCCTAAACTGATTCGATTTGATCAGATGAAATTTTTCAGCCAAATTAGATCTGTGTTTAGACCTGGTAAAATACAATAGGAGAAAATCTGATTGGGTCTGATCGGATCTGAATACATCTGATCAGACTTTTTTGATTAAATGTAATCAGATCACAGCTGATGAGATCCGAACATCTTCCTAAAACAATTCGATCTGATCAGATTAAATGTTTTAGTCAAATCACATCTGTTCAGACGGGGTTAAATTCAATCAGGAGAAAATTTGAGTGGATCTGATCAGATCTGTATACAACTTTTCTGATTGAATGTATAATCAGATCAGATCAAATGAGATTCGAACATTCTCCTAAACCAATTCGATCTGATCAGATGAAATGTTTTAGTCAAATTAGATCTGTTCAGACCTGGTCAAATCCAATAGGAGAAAGTCTGATTGGATCTGATCGGATCTGTATGCAACCTTTTTGATTGAATGTAAGTAATCAGTTTAGATCAGATGAGATCCGGACATCCTCCTAAACTAATTCGATCTGATCAGATGAAATTTTTCAGTCATATTAGATCTGTTCAGACCTGCTAAAATCCAATAGGATAAAATCTGATTGGATCTGATCAGATCTGAATATATGTAATCAGACTTTTTTTTATTGAATGTAATCAAGTCAGATCAGATATGATGATACAACCTCCTGATTCAATTTTACCTGATCAGATTAATCTTTTCTCATAGGCGGACCCCATGAAGAGATAGAGCATCGTTTAAGTAAGTTAGAGCACCCAGTCTGGACGTTATCGTTCGAGCACTTGCCTCCGAAGGTCACTGACCTGTCTGTCTAGCTTCCCAAGGTCGTCTAACCGTCGTCTGTCTGTCTGTCTGTCTGTCTGCATATCTGGTTTCCCAAACCTCTGATCAAATCTGAATACATCAGATCAGACTTTTTTGATTAGATTTGATCTGATTAGACCTGATCTAATTAAATCAGATAATCTAATTCAATATTACTCTCCTTGGGAGGTTTTTTACACACCTAGTTCTTGAAATAAGGCAAAGAGGAAGGCTGGGTTTTGATGTTTTTTTTTTTTGTTTTTTTTTTTTTAAATAAGAGTTGAAAATTCTTGCAAGGTTTCAACGACTTTTCTTACTTCCAATCCTGGTCGTTTGAGAACTTCTTCAGAAGAGATGATTTACAACATAGAGTAGGTACGTGTTTCGTTTGATGGTTATGAATCTGTCATTTACAGACTTATTATTTTATTGAGTCAGAAAAAAAAAACACTGAACAAGATTATAAATAACTTACTTGATGAGGGTGGAATAAGATTTTGTAAGATTGAATACGATTTTGTAATACCTCCTCGTTTTTTTAGGGTGTTTTGTTGGACTAAAGCTACGGTGACGGCGGTTCGTGTATTTTTTGTTCGGTGAGCGAGAAGATCGACGAAATTGTGACGAAAAACTTCGCTTTACTCCCCTATTCTGGAGCAATTGTTCGGTATTTCTTTATCTAATGAGCTCTATTGAGTAATTTCTTAAGCAAAAGTTCTACATTGAAGCTTTGGGAATATTTTTAGTGTTTGGAAAATTTTAATCTGAGCCTTCTATCTCCTCTACTTTCAAAGAATACTTACGCAAATAACCATCAGATTCAGTGTATTCAAAAAATGTATACCTCCTTGAGTTGATTGATAATGGCACGAGAACATTTTAATCTTAGTTCGACGAGTGTTAGTTCTATAATACCTATGTATATACCTAATGGAATTTTTCATGAGTTTTTCAAAAACCAGAAATTCCTAAAATCTTTCAACAGATTGAGAAGTAGTCTTAAACTGACTTTTATCTACTTACCCATAGAAGTCGAAAACAGAAAAGCAGCCCAATTTTAACTTTCTAATTCTGTCATTTAGGTACCTATGCCAAATTTTAATGAATTTCATTGATTTTCAAGTCTCCAAAATAGGTATATTTTTTTCAATTAACAAATTGAAAAAAATTGAAAAAAATTGAAAAAAATTGAGAATTGAAAAATTGAAAACATTACTTACCTACTCAAAATATGTACTTGACAAAATATGTATTCATGCACACGGTGGAATCTTCTGCAAAATAAGTGTATAAAGTTTTATACCTATGGGTGGGTATGGGTAAGTATTTAAAAAGTGCGAATCAAAAATACGCATTTTTCTTTTATTTGTTGAAAATCGGTTTGAAAATTCAACGAATTGAAAAGAAATTAGAAAATTTATTAGAAAAAAATGTGAATTCAATCAATTATTTTTTTGAATCAACAAATTGAAAAAAAATATTCTGTATTATTTTAGTGAAGAATATAAGTAAGTATCATCCAATCTTATCTTTTGGATATTATAACAATCTAACTTGAGAAAAGTGTTGATCATAACATTTTCTTATCATGTAGGTACCGATTTTTGTACTTATCTACCTACTATAGGTACTTTTAGTAATCCCAGTGTTTTGAAAAACTCTAGGATAAAAAAAAAGACACTAAACACGACTTGAAATATCATTCAAGAAACACTTACCGTCGCAGGTTTAAGAACACACACCTATTGTTTAAAATTTTTTTAGAAAAATCGAAAAACAAATTGAAAAAAAATACTTACTTTAATGATAACGAAAAGAATGTACTTAACTAACTTTTCGAATTTTTTTGGATGCGGCATGATGGACTCTCTGAAAACGGAAAATAAACTTGAGAGTAATGATGGTTTTTTTATGGGGGGAGGGGGTTATTCTGAAAAGCGGACCCAATTGCATCAGTCACATCTGATAAGATCACACTTTTAGTCAAATTAGATAAATCCAGATATGGTTAGATCCTATAGAAGAAAATCTGATTAGACTTGATCAGATCAGACTTTTTTGATTAGATCTGATCAAATTAGATCAGATGAGATCCGGACATCCTCCTGAACCGATTCGATCTGATCAGATGAAATTTTTTAGTCAAATTAGATCTGTTCAGAGCTGGCCAAGTTCAATACGAGAAATTCTAATTGGGTCTGATCAGATCTGTATACCTACATCTGATCAGACTTTTTTGATTAAATGCAATCAGATCACAGCAGATGAGATCCGAACATTTTCCGAGAATAATTAGATCTGATCAGATGAAATGTTTTAGTAAAATTAGATCTGTTCAGACTTGGTGAAGTTCCATAGGAGAAAATTTGATTGGATCTGATCAGATCTGTATGCAAACTTTTTGATTAAATGTAAGTAATCAGATCAGATCACATGAGATCCGGGCATCCTCTCAAACCAATTTAATCAGATCAGATGAAATTTTTTAGCCTTATTGGATCTGTTCAGCTCTAGTCAAATCCAATAGGAGAACATCTGATTGGATTTGATCACATCAGAATACCTCTGATCAGGCCTTTTTGATTGAATATTATCAGATCAGATCAGGTGAGATCGGGACATCCTCCTATACCAATTCGATCTGATCAAATGAAATTTTTCAGTCGTATTAGATCTATTCACACCTGGTCAAATACAATAGGAGAAAATCTGATTGGATCTGATCAGATCTGAATACATCTGATCAGACTTCTTTGATTGAATGTAATCAGATCAGATCAGATCAGATAAATGATGATACTATTTCCTGATTGAATTTTACCTGATCAGATTAAACTTTTCTCACATTAGATTTGTAGATCATTTAATAGAATCTGATCATATCTGAATACATCTGATCCGACTTTTTTGATTGGATTTGATCTGATTAGACATGATCTGATCAAATCAGATCAGATCTGGACATCTTTCTGAACCAATTTGATCTGATCAGATCTAATCAGATCACAGTATTGATCGAATCAGATCTCTTCAGACCTGATTTAATGCAACATTACTCTCCTTGGAAGGCTTTTTACGCAGGCACCTAAAAAAAATGACACCAAACACGACTTGAAATATCATTCAAGAAACTCTTATTGTGGCAGGTTTGAGAACACAGATTTAAAAAATTTTGAAAAAATCAGAAGACAAATTGAAAAAAAAAAACACTTACTTACTTCCGTGATAACGAAAATTATGTAATATCTCAGCTGTTTGAGTTTCTATTTTGTGCAGGCAGTGAAAGTAGTGAAAAGGTGGTGATTTTGAAAGTCTGAGTAAAAGTACTTAAAAAGTACCTAGTGATTTTCAGCAATTTTGTTTAAAAGGTGGTGCAAAATGAAATGAAGTGGAAAATCTGATTTCCCGCATGAAAAATATTAAAAAAATAAATGTAGCGATGGTTTTGTAATCATTGAATTGATTTCAAATTGATGAAAACGTATACTCCAATGTAAAAAATTATTACAAAGTCCAAGCCCAAAAAGAATTGAAAAATTGATCATGAGGAGGGGTAAAAATATTTTGGAAGGTATGCATTAATTTTTTTGAAAGGTGAAAAAGTAGTGATTTTCGGTGAACGAATTTCTGTACCTAGGCCTACTTAGACATACGATTTATCACATTTTCATTTCAACCATTTTTTTCACTTTTAAAAAATTCAACTTGAAAGTTTTCTTTAAAAAATTCAACAAATTAAAAGTTGAAAAAAATTGGAAAATCAAGATGTGCTTTATTGAAAATCACGTTTAAAACTTTTTTTCAAATTAGTTAAGTTACTGTAGTAAATTGAATTGAGAAAAATTCAACGAAATTGAAAAAAAAATGTATTCGGCAATTTTAATAGATAATGCAGATCAATGATCAGATACTGGCACTATTGTTAGAAAAGAAACACACGAATCTTCAACCAAACAAAATGAAGAAAAATAATGTCTTACCGAATGACCGGATGACAGAAAAATTAAAAAATCACTAGCATGAAATGATTTGATTTCCAATCTCCACGAATCTGATGAGACGTTTGTATGTAAAGTTAGAGGGAAAAGGAGGAGTCAAATCAACATTTCTATACTTAATACTTACCTTCATTTTTTTTTGGATTCGGAGTATGATGCAATCTCTGAAAACGGAAAATAAACTCGAGAGTTGTGACGACATTTTATTTGGGAGGAGGGGGGGGGGGGGTATTCTGAAAAGCGAATCTAATTGTATCAGTCATATTTGATCAGATCGATCTTTTAGTCAGATTAGATAGAAAATCTGATTGGACTTGATCAGATCTGAATACATCTGATCAGACCTTTTTGATTAGATCTGTTCAGATTAGATCAGATGAGATCCGGACATCCTCCTAAACCGATTCGATCTGATCAGATGAAATTTTTTAGCCAAATTAGATCTGTTCAAAGTTGGTCAAGTCCAATAGGAGGAAATCTAATTGGGTCTGATCAGATCTGCATACACTTTATTGATTAGGTCTGATCAGATTAGATCAGATGAGGTGAGATCCGAACGTTTTCCTAAACCAATTTGATCTGATCAGATGATGATGAAATGTTTCAATCAAATTAGATCTGCTCAGACTTTGGTCAAATTCAATCGGAGAAAATTTGAGTGGATCTGATCAGATCTGTATACAACCTTTTTGATGGAATGTAATCAGATCAGATCGGATGAGTTCCGAACATCCTCCTAAACCAATTCGATCTGATCAGATGAAATGTTTTAGTCAAATTAGATCTGTTCAGACCTGGTGAAATTCAATAGGAGAAAATTTGAGTGGATCTGATCAGATCTGTATGCAACCTTTTTGATTAAATGTGAGTAATCAGATCAGATCCATACATCCTCCCAAACCAGTTTGATCTGATCAGATGAAATTTCTTAGTCTTATTGGGTCAAATCAAAAAGGAGACAATCTGATTGGATTTGATCAGATCTGAATACTTCTGATCTACCTTTTTGACTAAATGTTATCAGATCAGATCAGATGAGATCCGGACATCTTCCTGAAACAATTAGATCTGATCAGATGAAATTTTTCAGTCAAGTCATATTAGATCTGTTCAGAGATGGTCAAATACAATAGGAGCCAATCTGATTGGATCTGATCAGTTCTGAGTAGGTACATCTGATCAGACTTCTTTGATTGAATGTAATCAGATCAGATGAGATAAATGATGATACTATTTCCTGATTGAATTTTACCTGATCAGATTAAACTTTTCTCACATTAGATTTGTAGATCATTTAATAGAATCTGATCAAATCTGAATACATTTGATCAGACTTTTTTTTATTAGATTTGATTAGATTAGATCTGATTAGATCGAATCAGATCGATCTCTTCATGACTTTATCCAATTCAACATTACTCCCCTTGAAAGGATTTTTACACACCTATTTTTGAAATAAGCAAGAGGGAAAGGCTTGTGATTGATGTTATCTCAATACGAGTTGAAAATGCTTGCAAGGTTTCAATGCACAGTTTCTGTTTGAAAAATATGCGTAGATTTCAAGATGAAAGTGACTTTTCTTACTTAAAATCCTGGTTTTTTGAGAACTTCTTCAGAAAAGATGCTTTAGTTACAACATAGAGTAGGTACGTGTTTCGTTTGATGAATATGAAATCTGTAATTTACAGGCTTATTATTTTATTGTTTAAAAAAAAAACACGTTACAAGATTAAAAAATAACTTACTTGATGAGGATGGAATAAGATTTTGTAATTACGAAATCTTCACTCTCTTTGATCACATTTCTCTCGAAATAATGATACAAACAAAAAAAATCGATGCCTACACTAAATTATCACATCGACGTGAAATAAATAGGTATATAACCTATTAAGGTCAAAAATTATCATACTTTTCGTTATGAAATTTTCAGCAACGAACGTTACGACAGCTATGACAGAATTTCCTATAATACATATAAAGCCTTTGGTGAATTTTGACAGCAGCACGCAATATCTTATATAACTTCATGATACGAATAGGCTACAGCAGCGTGACTATAGGTAAAAATTAATGATAACTCGGCCGGGTATAGCTATTTTTCTGTCAATTTTTTTTTGTTTCGTCGAATGCCCTATTTATGTATTTTTAATCGAACTTCTCGCTACGTGTGGTGTGTTGGTGAATTTTTCCCAAGTTGAAATAAACGTCGCGTCGTCGTCGTGCTTTCGATAGGTACACGAAAGCTATATATAGGGCGAAGGGCGAACTAATACATCAATCGACGATTTTTTTTTATTTCGTTCATTAAAAAGATCCTAGGGTTTGAGTTTTTAGGGGAGGAAATTGGACGCAATCAAATTAATCCAGCGAGTTACAAAGACGAGAGTGGCAATCGAATGATTTTCGTCGTCTGTGCCCATTAACTTTAAATGTAGGTACATGATTCGTTAGATAGGTACTAAAATACGAGATACACGTTCATCGATTGACATTCGTGTAATCGAGCACGTTTGCATTCTCATCTTTCAACTCACCAAATTGTGCTTTTTAGAGAGTTAAAACGTGGTTAAAAACCTCGCAGTTTTATTCCAGATACGCTCATTTTGAGCACATGGTTTATTTCCGGTGTAAATACTCGTACAATCCACTGACAGCATTTATAAAGTTGTGGTGCTGTTCCAGCTCGCTGCCATCCATCTGTCGCTAAAAGCTTTGCGAAAATACTGCCAAAAAATTAATTTATCGAAGCTTTCAAATTTGAAATTAATCCTCGTATCGCTCGTTTCCGTCCGTCGGCAGTTGTGTTTACCACCTACAGCCAGGCTGTGCGGTATCCTTAGTTGATCATATTTCTTTAGATATGGCCGGCATTTAAAACCGATTAAAAACTTTAATCCGACGGTGTTAAATTAGAGGAAAAATTCGTTAAAAGCTGATCCATTTTTTTTTCAGAGTGTGTGACGTGTCAATGTGATGGGTTATATTGGGTATGGTCTACTTATACTTACTTGCGAAAAGTTAGTCCTTGATTAAGAATAAAATTGATGTTCGCAATCGTCTAAAACGTTTTTAAATCGAAAAATATTAGTATGGGTATCTAAATTAAAGCGGAAAAAAATATTGAAGGCTTTCGACTAAATTCTGTGGAGATCTTCATATTATTGAGTTGAAATTCACTCAAAAAAAAATTAGGTTCTGGAGATGCCCCTGGACAAGAAGTGAGGGTCGTCAAAGAGTAGGAATTTTCACAAAAAAAAAAACGTGATTTTTTCGCTCTAGCCTCTAACCAACCTATTTTGGGGCAATTGCCCCAGTTTCAAAAGATAGTATTTTGGAATTCTCGTCGATATGGGCCAATTCCGTCTAAATTCAAAAACTAGGGTCCTACTCAAAGGTTGAAAATTAGCGAATCGTTTGTTTAGAGGTAAACTCGTGTTTTGAAAATTTTTTCTCATCTCTAATATTTCGTATTTATTGTGTTAACATATCAAAATGTAGGTATATAATTTCTAAAACTGGGGATATATTTTAGAATAAGTGGTTCCAATTTTTTAGTCATTATTGCCAATTTTCAAAATTCTAAAATTACCTTACCAAAAAATCATTATAATTTTAATTTTTTGAAATTGGAAATGAAGACCAATAAATTGGCACAGCATTGTCTTAAAATATTTCCACAGTTTTAGAAATTATATTTAATGATGTTTTGACATTTTGATAATGCAATTTTTTCAGAACACAGATTTACTCAAAGAGATAAGCAATTTGCAAATTATCAGCCTCACAGTAGGACCCCAAAAGAATGACGTAGGTCGACGCAAAATCTCAAATACCATCTCTTAAAAATATACCATTTTTTCCAAAACAAGTTGGGTATGGGCTAGAGTGAAAAAAAACACGAATTTTCGAAAGTTCCTCTTTTTTTAGGAATCATATCTCTCTTTCTAGGGGCAACTCCGAAACAAAAAAATTGTCTGAGGGACTTTCAACTCAAATGAAGGTCTTATTTGAATTTTATTAAAAACCTCCAAATATTTTTTTTCAGGTTATAGTTGAAATTTTAATTAGAAATTTTATTGATTACCCATCTTACGTATACTCAGTTCTACCTTATGTATTTTCATGTTTTTCAAAACCAACAAACAGTACGGTCTCAGAAGGAATTTGAGGAAAATATTGCCACATATTTTTTTATGTGACCCCAAAATACACACTTGATAAATGTTTAAGTAAATGAAAACAAGCTATGATTTTTTCTTCGATTGAAATTTGAGTTTTACAGGTTGCATTTTGAGTCTTTTCCTTGAATATTCTGACGCCCTCCAAGTCTCAGAAATCAGAACCAACAGCTGCCTTCTGCAATTTTATACTCAATATGCGGAAGAAATTTGGGGGAAAAATGTGGCAATTTTTCGCAAAATCGTGAAAGTTACACATCCGAAAACATTTTTAAATAATAACTTACTCGTTTCTTGATGCATCGTTTGTGGATATAGGGATAAGTGTAGATTTTCGTAGCACGGTGATGAGTATGGGTCTGCAAAATTCTTGTCTTCTCGTGAAAAATGACTTTTTCTGAAGGGCCAGATTCTTTTTTCAGATTTATACTTGTGTAAAATTCGTTGTGAAAATTCTGAATTACTTACTCATTCTTTCCCAGTTTTGAAGCTTCCATGGGAATAATTCAGGAAATCGTAGTGATTGTTGCCCCTCTACCCTGAGTACATGGTCTTCCAAAATTGAACAAAAATTAAATGAAGGAGACGTCGTTGAAAATGATTCAGTCTTCAGAATACCTCTCAATAGAGGAGCCCTCCTCAGCACCGGTCCTCTTCTCAAAATACGGCTATGGGCTCTAGAACGGCTTGAAAATACCTCTCCAATGGACTCATATCAGCACGTTACAATATTATTACGGTATAGAGTAAATTCTATGGCTTTTTAATTTCAATGAACGAATTTTTATGGAAATTTCAATTTTGAAAAATCTTCTGTTGGCTTCAGGACTGCTGAAAATGGTTCGAACCCGTTTTCAACCTACATTTTTGTTTTTTTTTTTAAATTTTATGGTCAGAAGGATTTGTTTCACCAAGTTTTTATTTTTGCTCAACTTGAAAAATTCCACGATGACTTTTTTTTACTAAGTATCGTTATTACGATTTTTTTTTCTTATAATTTTTTAAAAATGTTTTCAAAAGGTGCTTTTGACCTATGTTTTTACTCAACTTGTTGAATTATTTTTCGAAAAAAAAAATCCAACTTATATTCATTTGTTTTGCAGGATATGAAGAATTTGAGCTTTTTTAAAACTTTCATTTCACAAAATGATTTTTCATTGTAAGCTAAACTTTTTTGTGCTTTAGCCCTATATGTAAGGATTCTCGGACCGTCGAAGAATATTTCAAAAAATGTATACTTGAGTCGATTGATGATGTAACGAGAACATTTAGGTAATTTTAGATGGTCGAGTATTAGGTACCTTAGGTTCTATAGAAATTCGCCAAGTCTTCTAAAAGTTTGACAAAATTGTTTTAAATTGACTTTTATCTATTCAAGAAGTCGATAACAGGACACCAGTCTTAATTTCAATTTTCTAGTCCTGTCATATATGTCAAACAGTAAGTCATTTTCACGGATTTTTCAAGTTTTCAAAAATTTTTAAATGATGATGTATTTTTTTCAGTTTATCAAATTGAAAAAATTGAGAATTGCAAAATTGAAAACAATTACCTACTCAAAATTTTAATACTTAACAAAATGTAATGTAAATTCCGTGATGTACAGATTTGTATTGACGAGATTTTTGTGTCATTTTTTCCAAAACCAGTTCAGGGTATGGGCTAAAGCAAAAAAAAACACGAATTTTCGAAAATGCCTCCTTTTTTAGGTGTCATGGCTCTCCTCTAGGGGCAACTCGATCCGGAACTAAAAAAATTTCTGATGGACATTCAACTCAAATTATAAGGTCTTATTTGAATCTGATTAAAATTCTTCCAATATTTTTACCTGTGCAATCTATTTTTTCCCTCGATTTAAATGAGTCTTTTCTTTAATAATATGATGCCATCCAAGTACATATCAGAAATCAGAACTAACAGCTGCCTCCTGAAATCTCACTCAATATGCGGAAGAAATTTGAGGAAAAAATGCTGCAATTTTTCGCGAAATTGTGTATAAGCTACGCATTCAAAAACATTTTGTTTTAAATAAAAACTTACTCGTCTCTTGATGTACCATTTGTAGATTTAAAGCAAGTACATGTTCACTCATATCGGTATTGCGGCTGCAATAGAACCCCTTGCAATGTTTGGGCCACCAGTGAAATTTGGGGCCCCACAATTTATCATCTCAGAACGTATTGCAAACGTTTTCTAAGGATTTGTTTTTTTTCTCGTTAGAAGTAAAAAAAATAGGACCCTACTGAAAAAAATGTTGGGCTCTCGTAAAATTTCTGCAATAACACTTTTTTTAATCTCTGGGCGCGACTGTATTACTGGATTAACTTTCGTTCAGGCGATGGGAATGGACCTGAAAAAATCTTGTCTCCCCAATTAAAAAAAAAGACTTACCTATTTCACGAAAGCCAGCTTTTTTTTCAGATTTATTCTTGTGTAAAATTCTTTGTGAAAATTCTGAATTACTTACTCATTCTTTCCCAGTTTTGAAGCTGGTAATTGAAGCAATTGTTGTCTCCTTTTCTGTGTACACGTTTTTCCAAAATTGGACAAAAATCGAAATGAAGGAGACGTCGTTGAAAATGATTCCGGCTCCAGAATACCTCTCAATAAAAGACCCCTCCTCAGCACCGGTCCTCTTCTCAAAATACGGCGAGGGGCTCTAGAACGGCTTGAGAAATTCTCCAATGTACTCAACATGTTACAATATTACGGTATAGAGTAAATTCTATAGCTTTTTCCAACTTCAATGAACGAATTTTTGTGGAAATTCTCATTTTAAAAATTTTTTTGTGGGCTTCAGAACTGCTAAAAATGGTTCGAAACGGTTTTCAATCGATGGGAGGGGGTCGAAATTAGGCTGAATCAGTGTTTACTAAGTACATTTCAGCTACTGAGGTCCATTTGATGGAATTTTGATTTGTTTCACATTGCTCCCTTGAAATCATGAAAAATGATGGTACAGACTGGCCTAAAAAGGCCAAAAACCGGGATACATTACTTAATAATTTAAGTACTTTTTCGATGTTGGAGAGGGATAAAATGTGACTCTGCTGAATTTTTGGTCTTCCTGTGAGTCAACTGGTGTGAGGAACAAATAGAGAATCAGAAAGCGGCAAGAAAAACAAGTTTATCTCACTTGAAATAAAGTAGGAATGACCTACAAACTGGAATTCACCAGGTATCATTTTTTTTTTTTTTTTTTTAATGAAGATTTTACTGAAAATGATTTTTTCTCCCTTACAATTTTGGGTACCTGAGTTTTTTAGGCATGTTTTGATCTATCTTCGGTTAGAGTGATTGGCTTGCGAATGATACTTATAGAGGAGTCATCATCTTTTAAAAAATGAATGCTTCGTCCCTTCAAGTTTTGAAAAATTTGTTTTGAACCCTTCCAAGAACGGAACTCTTGAGTAAAAACTTACCTAGAAGCTTATCCTCGACGCCGGGCGTTTTTCGTCTGATTTTTTTTTCATTTAAAAAATGTTTTCATAATAAGAGAATCAACACTTGGATCCAAACCACTTCATCATACAATAACATCAAATATTTATCCATTTTCGGCAATAATAACCCAACTCAAACTATCTCAAACTATACCTCCTTACTTAAATAATTAATTTCAAAACCAAGAATCTCATGATGATACTCGTATATTGATACGTGTACCTACTTCATTTCATTTTCCATTAATAATGAATGGTTATTATTTATCTCTCAACCACAACTAACCATTTCGACGTCTTGAACCCAACAGCTGCTTCCTCGTGTTTCATTCAATATTCTGAAGAAGTAAGTTGGCAAAAATAGTTCATTTTTTTGCGAAATTGTGAAAATACGTCTTGGAGAACATTTAAAAAAAAACTTGCTTTGTTTCTTTTTTTTATCATGAGAATTATATTTTCGTTGAGTCTTTCGGTAGTTTGAGATTTTTCTGAGTAAACTTCTTTTGTACGAGTACTAAAAGTCAATTAAAAAAAAAAAGAAGCAAACGTGACTTGAAAATTGGCATTTCAATGCTAAAGAGTCAATAGGCCCCCTGATGTTCACAAGACATTTGGGAATTAAATACATCTACATCGTGATGGATCGCGAATTAGCGGGATAAAAAAATGTTGGCGGATTCTCGCCAGATTGAGTGGAGACTGCAATTTTGAGTCGAAAGTCACTCTGAACATTTTTATCTCTGTCGGTGACACTGGAAAGGAAATAGGATCTTCGAAAGTACATAGGTAAGCATTTTTGAAAAAATCGTGTTTTTTTTCGTTTTAGCATTTACCCAACCTGATTTGGAAGAAATGGAAGTCCCCTTTTAAAGTTCAACTGAGCGGTTGAAAATTTAAAAATCGCTTATTTTTGGGTAGGTAAATTATGGTTTTGGAAATATTGTCATCCTCAATATTTCGTATTAATTGTGTTAGAACATCAAATTATATTATAATTTCAGAAACTTTTTTTTTTTTTTTTGTATTTCCAAAAACTGGGGAAATATTTTGTAACACGGGAGTTCCGATTTTTCCGTCATTGTGAAATTTTGGTTTTTGAATTTGAAAATGATGACTAAAAAATTAGCACAGCTGTATTCCAAAATATTTCCACGGTTTCAAAACTGATATCTTATGAGAAGCGAAAAAAACTTCGAAGTTTCCGAGAATGCCTCTTTTTCTAGGAGCCCTATCTCATTATACTCGAAACAAATTTGTAGATTAAGTAGGAATTTAGTTGAAATAAGTAGGTATGAAATTCAAACGAACATATGTATATAAATGAATCGAAATCAAAACCAAATTAGAGAATAGGGGGGGTTTAGGTAAGATCCAAGTTTCGCACCGCGGCTCGGAACATCGACGAATAGAACTCTGAATAAATTTCACGAATCAATGAATCAATTAACCTGTAAAAAGATAATTTTCAGCAATAGGCTGGTAAGTCTCTAACTACCTATCTAAATAATTCTAATCCCTATACCTACAACCGTAGACGTCTAAAAGTCTCCTACCTAACCAAAATAAAGCTCCTTATTAGCATCCTTAAAGTTCAAGATGAATAATTGGAAAGAAATATACAAAACTTACGTGTCTGAGACAATGAACATATTTAGTGGGTACTGACCTATCTAAATGGTTCAGAGTCAATCAAACACGAGACAATTTGCTCGGAGGATAATGTAGGTACTGCCCTCACAAAGACTAAGACAAAGAAACCTACGACTACAACATGATGCAACATTAAGAATACGTAATTTTACGAAATAGAAAGAATAGCGAATAGGTAAAAAATTGCCACTGCTATATATATGTGTAAAAGCAAAGCAAAGCATCGAAAAAACCTCGGTTTTGAGACTTCTTTGTATTCAAAAGTCTCAAGAGGAGGGATAAATTGAGTATACGCCATCAAAGGCAACTTCTACGAGACCTCGAGGCTTTTGTCTATTTGAATCTCACTCGCTGAAGATGTGTTTTATTTGCGTCGCGTAATTTTCTATTTTAACTATTTCTCAAGCTAGAATTTCACCAATTTTATTCAATTTTAATTATTGCAAACCTAGTCATTTTTATCTCGATTTTAAACTTTTTAATCTTTATTAAAATTCGTTTATTCGCGAGTGTGTTGAAAATTTATAATCGACTCATCGATAATTTTCAACTCTGTGTAAAATCACAGAGCCGAATCCTTTCGTTCATCATACGACGATTCAATTCGTTCGATGACGCGTGACGTCACGAGCCTAAACCTACTTCTCTTTGGATTAGGTAGGTTCAAGTTTTACGTTTAATTCATCCTCGGTTTTGAGACTTCTTTGTATTCAAAAGTCTCAAGAGGAGGGATAAATTGAGTATACGCCATCAAAGGCAACTTCTACGAGACCTCGAGGCTTTTGTCTATTTGAATCTCACTCGCTGAAGATGTGTTTTATTTGCGTCGCGTAATTTTCTATTTTAACTATTTCTCAAGCTAGAATTTCACCAATTTTATTCAATTTTAATTATTGCAAACCTAGTCATTTTTATCTCGATTTTAAACTTTTTAATCTTTATTAAAATTCGTTTATTCGCGAGTGTGTTGAAAATTTATAATCGACTCATCGATAATTTTCAACTCTGTGTAAAATCACAGAGCCAAATCCTTTCGTTCATCATACGACGATTCAATTCGTTCGATGACGCGTGACGTCACGAGCCTAAACCTACTTCTCTTTGGATTAGGTAGGTTCAAGTTTTACGTTTAATTCATCCTCGGTTTTGAGACTTCTTTGTATTCAAAAGTCTCAAGAGGAGGGATAAATTGAGTATACGCCATCAAAGGCAACTTCTACGAGACCTCGAGGCTTTTGTCTATTTGAATCTCACTCGCTGAAGATGTGTTTTATTTGCGTCGCGTAATTTTCTATTTTAACTATTTCTCAAGCTAGAATTTTACCAATTTTACTTCATCTTTTACTATTGCGAATCTCGTCATTTTTATCCCGTTTTAATGTTTCAAAACTGATATCTTATTATGAGAAGCGAAAAAAACTTCGAAGTTTCCGAGAATGCCTCTTTTTCTAGGAGCCCTATCTCTCTTCCAGAGGCACCGTTGGGCCAAAAAATTATTCAGAGTGACTTTAAACCCAAAATGTAAAGGTTTCCTCTGAATTTGGGAAACCTTTTTTTAAACATTACAAGGATCTTCATCTGATTCTTTGGATTCTGAATCGATGAAATTCGAATCTTATAGACTAACTTTGAGTTTTTTTCTAATGTTCTGATGTCATCCGAGTTTTAGAAGTCGGAATCTATTTTATTCAATATGCGGGAGAAATTTGAAAAAAATGTGGCAATTTTTCGCAAAGTCGTGAAAGCTATTCGTACTCATTCGAGAATATTTTTAAATGAAAACTTACCACAATCCCTAGAGGGCCTTCCCCAATAAGATGGGTTAAACGGCCTTTGATTCATAATGGATCGAAAGTATAGTCCAAAAAGTCACCCTTGATGTAAAAACTCTCCATAAGAATTTTTGACCTCCCACTCCCTCCCCTTTTGGAGAAACTGCCCCTTAAACATCAAAAATTCAAAGATTTGTTTCTCGGAGGGGAGGTTGATGGAAAATTTTGAAATTTTCACAGATTGTGTACATCATGTAGGGGTACACACAGTAATTTTTTGAAAATTTTCCCCCACCATTTTCTTAGTTTTTCAGGGGGTTGAAAACTTTGAAGGGGGCAGAAAAACATTTTGAGGGGGATACATGGCTGAATTTTTTTTCAAAACTTGCTGATACCCTAAGGTATAATATAAATAATTTTCTCAAGGTCCCAAAGAGGGGTGGAACATGGTCAAAAAAAATAAAGTTTGAAAAAAAACATGTATCTCTCGTACTACCGCGCGTTTTGTCAACATTATTCCACGGTGCCACCGTAAGAAAACATCACCTATCGCGCGCTCTCAAACTCGTTTTTTTTTAGAACCCTACTGAAATACCACATTGCATTCAAAACTTTTTTTGATGAATATTCTCTAGGGTGGTAATAGGTGAACAACACAGGTATACCTACAAGAATTTTCAACCCCCTCCCTTCATATTTACCCCTCAAAATGGCGTTTTTCAACTTATTTTATGCTATTTACTGGCAATGAAAATTGCGAAGCTAAGTATCATAGGATTATATTTTTTTCAAAATTTTCGTTTTGGTGCGTCGTGGGAAAAATTGAAAAAATGTGTCATAGAGGGGGTAAAATGATAATGTGGGAGAATTAAATATCAATGAATGGGGTGTCGTTTCCGCATGATTAGATACTGCTGAGACCGAATAAGACGTCAGATTTTCTGCTACACTGATCTAACCCCTGCAGAGCCTTCAGCCCCTTCCCTCAATTTTTACTACATATTTTTGAAATAAAGTTACTTCGATGATATTGTTGTCGTTTGCAAGTAATCTAAACGCAAATACAGACGTCAGATTTTAGCCCCCTTCGGAGAGGCTGAGTGTGACTAAAACGAAATCAGACGTCTGTATTTGCGTTTAGGTTTCTTGGAAACGACGTCAATGAATATTATGAAAGTAGCACCATTTCAGAAATAGTCGAAATTGAGGAGGGTGCTGAGGCCGGGTAAGTGTGAAACAAAATCAGATACAATATTTGCGCTCCGGAGGTTCGAACCATATGAAAACGACGCCTTCAAATCGCTCATTTTTTGGGCCAATTCGTGTTTTGATGATGTTTTCTTATCAAGTATTATTTCGCATTAATTGAGTTAAATCTAGTTTCTGAAACTGGTGAAGTACTTGGGAACGCAGTGGTGCCCATTTTTTTGGGATTATTGCCAATTTAAAAAATTTGAGAAAATAGATGAACTGTTTTTTTTTTTTTTTTTTTTTTTTTGAAGAGTCTGTCCAAGCCTGGTCTTGGCTCTATGATCTGAGGTTATCCATGTGTTAAAGACAATACAACAGCTGCTTCCTTCAATTTCATTCAATATTCGCGGAAGCAATTTGCAAAATTGCTGCAATTTTCGTGAAATAACGAAAGTTAAACATTAGAGTACATTTTTGAATAAAAACTTACCTGTTTCTTGATGCATCATTTATAATATCATGCCATGAAGAGTCGGCCGTTACTACTAATCATAAGCTGTTAATGACAGCATGGCTATATTGACCCCTTGAACTCACCAGCTGCTTCATCGCGTTTCATTCAATATTTTGAAGAAGGAAATTAGCAAAAATAGTTCAATTTCTTGCGAAATCGTGAAAATACGTTTTTGAGAACATTTCAAAAATGAAAACTTGCTTACTTGTTTCTCTTTTTTCAACATGAGAATTATTTCGTGTGTATTTAACTTCCGGCTGGGCTACTCATCCGTGCAAAAATTTAGATTGATAAGCTCTAAAGTGATCACTTTAATAAGCTCCTATAATTTTGCTTAGGTTGTTACTTGTTAGGTAGTGTTTATTGATGATTTTTTGACCGTTTCAAGATCAGTTCTAAAAAAGTTAAAGCTCTCCCTTAGAGGTAACTCACGAGTAAAAAAAATTGCCAAGGGACTTTCAACTCAAATTAAGGTTTTATTTTGAATCTTCTTGAAAACCTCCAATGTTTTTTTTCGCGATGTATGGAAAATTTTAATTCGAAATTACCTCATATATCTTCATGTTTTTCAAAACTAAAAAAACAGTATGGTTTCGTAAGGAATTTGAGGAAAATATTGATCTTTTTTTATATACCTAACCCTAAAATACACATTCAATGAACTGTTTGAATGAAAACTAGCTGAAAAATATTTTTTTTTCCTTTTTTTCTCAATTGAAAATTGAGTTTTAAATGCTGTCCTTGAATCTCTTGCTTACGTTCTGATGCCATCCAAGTCTCAAAAATCTGAACCAACAGCTGCCTCCTGCAATTTTATTCAATATGCGGAAGAAATTTGAAGAAACGTACATATTCGAAAACATTTTAAAATAAAAACTTACCTACTTACTCTTTTCTTGATGTACTTAGACTTACCGTTCATAATTGGTAGGTACACCGTTGGAATAATTCTATGTTTGTTTTTGTGTAAAATTCTTTGTAAAAATTTTGAATTAAGTACGTAATTTTTCCCAGTTTCGAAGATTCTATGTGAATGAGTGAAGTAATTGAGGCAATTGTTGCTCCCTTCCTCTGTGTACACAGTCTTCCAAATTTGAACAAAAATCAAATCAAGGAGACGTCGCCTCGTTGAAAATGATTCAGGCTCCAGAATACCTCTGAATAAAGGACTCCCCCTCAGCACCGGTCCTCTTCTAAAAATACAGCTAGTGGCTCCAGACCTTTCCAATGGACTCAGCATGTTACAATATGGCACTGCACGAATTGCGTCCCGAAAGTACGAAAAGGCACGAATTGCGTCCCAAGAAATATTTTGCTACGCACGAATTGCGTCCCAAAGCAACCCTTTCGAGATCATTAGAATTAGACACGAATTGCGCCCCAAGATTAGGGTGTTAAATAGGTTGGATGGTCGTTTTAAAAGAAATAGGACGAATGCGCACAAATTAACGTAGGTACGTATACGAATATGCGTTGTCCTAACTTCGTTGGGACCTTTTTGCTTTTCTTTTTTGGAGCTGAAATTTCTAAAAAAAAATCATTCAAATTATGAAAATTTTGATCCGAAAAATCAATCTCCTCCCATGAAAAATCATTGTTCTTTTACGTATAAAAGTACAAATTTTCAAAAGCTTTTGCCCTTGCTACGCTGGGCTAATTTGTTTATTTGTTTTCATTTTTATAAAACAAAAAATTTCTGCTTGAGGCTTCTAAAAATTGAAAAATGAGCATGAAAATTTTTTATAAGTCATAATAGGCTATGAATATAACCTAATGGCTAATACTCATGATATGTGTTGAGTACTTATATAAATTGGCAAAATTGTCTTCTCACATTTTATTTCACATTAAAAAACTCAAATGTTTTAATCGACAAAATCGGTATTTTTTTTGTCATATTAGTCGGCCGGCAAATTTATGGTCGAACACCCCCCCTCTCCCCCCCCCAAAGAAAATGCCTAGTTTCGTCCCTGGAAAAAATGTTTGTAAATTTTGACATTGGTGGGTTTTTAAACAAACCCCCCACGCTCAATTTTTTCAGCATTTTTTTGTTTTTATTTAAAACCCTGGGACCCTAGTGTTGTGTTTTCAATTCTTTTAGAGTTCAGGTATAGAGTAAATTTTATAGCTTTCCAACTTCAATGAACGAATTTTTAAAAATCTAGCTGCTGTTGGCTTCAGAACTGTTGAAAATGGTTCGAAACCGTTTTCTATCGATTCAGGAGGTCGAAATTAGGGTAAATCGGTGTACGTACACTAATTACATTTAAGCTACTGAGGCTGATTTGATGACATTTTGATTTTTTTCACATTGTAACCTCGAAATTATGAAAAATAATGATGCAGATTGGCCTACAGACCAAAAACCGGGATACATTACTTAATAATTTACTTTTTTGATCTTGGAGAGGGATAAAATTTCTTTCAACCGGTATCATTTTTTTAAAAAATGAAGATTTTCCTGAAAATGATTTTTCACCGTTACAATTTTGGCTAACTGAGTTTATTAGACATGTTCGATCTAACTTCAGTTCGAGTGGTTGGTTTGTAAATGAAACTTAGGAGTCATCATCTTTCAAAAAATGAATGTTTCGTCCCTTAACGTTTGGAAAAATTTGGTTTGAACCCTCCCAAGAACGGAACTTTCAAGTAAAAACTTACCTTAGAAACGTACCTTCGACGTCGGTCGTTCACACCACTACAATTGAAGTTATGGCATCGGCTCAGATTGTTTTTTTTTCATTTAAATAATTTTCATAAGAAGAGAACCTATACTTACTTGGATCCAGACCACTTCATCATGTTCTTCGCACACATGGCTCACAATAACTACGAAAATTTATCTATTTTAATCAATAATAACCCAACTCAATCTATCTCAAGTCATACCTACCTACTTACATAATGAATTTCAATATCAAGAATCTCATGATGGTATGTGTACTACATTTCATTTTCCATTAATAATGAATGGTTCTTATTTATCTCTTAATGACAACTAACCATTTTGACGTCTTGAATTCAACAGCTGCTTCCTCGTGTATCATTTAATATTCTGAAGAAGTACCTACGTAAGTTAGCAAAAATAGTTCATTTCTTGCGAAATTGTGAAAATACGTCTTGGAGAACATTTCAGAAATGAAAACTTATTTACTCGTTTCTCTTTTTTTAACATGAGAATTTATCATCATTCATTTGATTTATTGCGTTCCCGTTTGGTAGTTTGGGATTTTTCTGACAGTGAGTAATCTTCCACTCATACGTAAACTCTTGAAAATTGACTTTTCAATCCTGAAAAGAGTCAATGGTCCACATGATGTTCCCAAGACATTTGGGAATTAGATACATCAACATCAGCGAGATGGGTCGCGAATTAGCGAGAAAAAAATGTTGGTGGATTCTCGCCAGATTGAGTGGAGACTGCAATTTTTAGTGGAAAGTTACTCGGCAAATTTTTAGCTCTGGGGGTGACACTAGAAAGGAGATAGGATCTTTGAAAAGTGAGCGTTTTTGAAAAAAATCGTGTTTTTTTTCGCTTTAACATTTACCCAACCTGATTTGGAGAAAAAAGGAAGTCCCCTTTCAAGCGTTCTACTGAGCGGTTGAAAATTTAAAAATCGTTTATTTTCAAGCAAATTCGTTTTTTGAAAGTACAATTTTCGTATTATAACATGGGGGGTTCAAATTTTCCAGTCATTGCGAAATATTGGCTTCTCAATTTGGAAATGATGACTTAGCACAGCTGTATTCCAAAATATTTCCACAGTTTCAAAATTATTGATATCTTATTAAGAACGAAAAAAACATATCACGAAGTTTACGAGAATGCCTCGTCTTTCCTGGGAGCCCTATCTCTACTCCAGAGGTACCTGTGGGCCAAAAATTCATCTGAGTGACTTTTAACTCAATGGAAAGGTTTCCCCCGAATTTGGGAAAATTTGTTCCCAACATTACACGGATCTTCGTCGTATTCTTTAGATTCTGAATCGATGAAATTCGAATCTGAGTTTTTTCCTAATGTTCTCAGATGTCATCCAAGTTTTGGAAGTCGTAGAATCAATTTTATTCAATTCGCGGAAGAAATTTGAAAAAAAAATGTTGCAATTTTTCGCAAAGTCGTGAAAGCTACTCGTACACATTCGAGTAAATTTTTAAATAAGAACTTACCACCATCCCTAAATTTAGCCGAACATATCATGGTATCTCTGATTGATTGAGCCGATTGAAGCAAATGTTGGACTCCCGTGTACTGGAACAGAGCTTAGAGAAGTTGATAATCATTTCTGGACCAGAATACCTCCAAATGAAGGACCGCGCTCCTCAACTCTCCGGTTTTCTAATAATGATGCAAGTTCTTTTGTAGTGCAGACCGAGCCCACAGATGAAAAAAAAAAAACAACGGAATGAAATAAAAAATTTTGTCAACGATTTTTAATTATGTAGATACCTGTTATTTTAAATACTTAATCTGTTTTCAAGAATGAAACCGCCTCTGCTCTTTTGAACAATATTGGCTTTCTTGTTCAAAACCTCCGAGGTTTGAAAAAAAAATCAAAAAAATTAAAATGGTACAATAAAATTTTCTTTTAAGTTTTTTTTTATAATGAGAGAATGAGAGAGAGCGCGAGGAATATTTTTTCCTGAAAAGGGGTGTTACTTGGAGAAACTCTTGTACAGAAATGTTTAATGTTTGCATAATTCTCGTCTATATCATCTACTAATTTTTTTTCATTCTGTTTTTTTTGCGGTTTCAATTTTGAGAAGCTCCGCACAGAGGGGCCAATATAGCTTGAAAGCCTGGAGCGAACAAGTTCTTGATAATTCAGAAGCGTCTGATTGCAAAAATTGAAAATGTTTTCTTGATGAAATTATATTCAACAATGCACAAGATGGGAACACAAAGAAAAAAATGCAACTAAAACTATACCCAATAATTCTGGAAGTTGATGTTCAACTTCGTTTCTGCAGCGACTTGGATCATGACCACCAAAATCCAAGACCATACAAATCGCTCATTTTTTGGACCAATTCGTGTTTTGATGATGTTTTCTTATCAAGTATTATTTCGCATTAATTAAGTTGAAACTATCGAAAAATATAATTTCTGATACTGGTGAAATATTTTGGAACGCAGTGTTGCCAATTTTTTTTGTGATTATTGCCAATTTAAAAAATTCGAAAAAATAGATGAAAAAATAAGCTTGGCGAATTTTTTCGGTTTTTTGAAATTAGCGATAATGAACAAAAAATTGGCACCACTGCGTTCCTAAATATTCCACCGGATTTAGAAATGATATCTTATGATGGTTTGGCATTGTTAGGTGTTATTATGTGATGCAAAATTTGGAACAAAAACATTTTCAAAACACTAATTAGACCTAAAATTGACGATTTGCGAATATTCAATCGCTCAGTGGAACCCTAAAAGTGGTTTTGAATTTTGATGACAATAGCTTAGGTTGACAGTGTTGACATTCAATCTCATATGCTGATAATTACCTATATCTTTTGGAACCGAGTGCATTTTTCCAAACAGGTCGGGTAGGAGGGGCTAAAACGATGTTTTTTTCTTCAAATGCTCCGTCTTTGAGTTCTCAAATCTCCCCTCCAAGTGGCACCTCCGGAGCCAAAAATTTGTCTGAGTGACTTTTAACTCAATACGAAGATATTACGTATATCTACATTCTACGTATTATTATTTATTTTAATTTAAAATATTGATTATTATATGTAAAACTAAGAATCTTAAAGTCTAATGAACAATAGATAGGTACCAAAACCTTTGAACTTTTAAAGTAATAACCTACCTAACTTTGACACGTTTTTACCGTTGGTTCGTGCAGGGTCGGAATTATGAGTTTCTTGAAGAGTCTCGGATTTTAACTCAGAGTCGAACTCATTTTCAAACCATGTCTGAAAGAGTCAGCTGTTTTACAAAAAAAAAAATCGGAAGAGTTCAAAAAGCTCTTTTGAGAGCTCTTCTCAATTCCACTGATTTTTGAATTTCGAACTGAGCAATACTATAGAAAAAGATCGCACTTCAGCATTTTTAACCACCTGGTTGAAATAATATCCATCGAATTTGCTGAAAAATGAAAAAGTAAATCCCAAAGAACTATAGTACTTTTACTCACACCAGTTGAGGTGAAACAAGAGTCTCAAACACTTGGATCGAAAAATGGTTGGAATGAATTACAAATCTCATTTGAAATAAAAAGAGTCAAACAGAGTTGCAAACTCTTTTTGACGAGTTCATGATTATTTTGAAGGGAAAAAGAATTCAAAGAGAGGAACTTTTTTTGTAGATGAGTTTCACTATTCGGATGAAAGAGTCATTTGAAAAGAGTTCAACTTTTGAATCTTTTTGAAAAGAGTTGAGTCTAGAAAGATATAGTCAACTGTTTTTTTTTTTTTTAAGAGTCTGTCCAAGCCGGGTCTTGACTCTAAGATCTGAGGTTATCCATGTCTTAGAGACAATATAACAGCTGCGCGCTGCTGCTTCATCGCGTTTCATTCAATATTTTGCAGAAGGAAATTAGCAAAAATACCTAGTTCAATTTTTTGCGAAATCGTGAAAATACGTCTTTGAGAACATTTCAAAAATTAAAACTTGCTTACTCGTTTCTCTTTTTTCAACATGAGAATATTATTACGTGGATATACTACTTTCGATTGAGCTACTCATCTTGTGGTAATTCAGAAACGTATTGTACATGTATTTTACGACTATGTACGTATACCTACCTACCACTTCGAGATGATCATAAATCATCTACTAATGTCTCCAGTTTTAGACCTTGATTTTAGCTCTCGCGGCTATATGGTTTTACTGCCATCGGCAGTCTTGTAACAGACAAGTTAATAAACACATTCGACTATGCGTTCGTGTATTTTTCTATATTCGTTGGTTCGGCTATGAGTTTTCGCGCCGACTACAACACATCTGTGCAAAAATTTAGATTGATAAGCTCATATGTATTACTTTGCTTAGGTTGTTAGGTAGTGTTAATTGATGATCTTTTGACCGTTTCAAGATCATTTCTGAAAAAGTTGAATCTCTCCTTTAGAGACAACTCAGGAATAAAAAAAAATTCTAAGGGACTTTCAACTCAAATTAAGGTTTTATTTGAATTTTCTTAAAAACCTCCAATATTTTTTTCACGATGTAGGGAAAATTTTAATTCGAAATTACCTCATATACATATTTTCATGTTTTTCAAAACTAAAAAAAAACAGTACGGTCTCAGAAGGAATTTGAGGAAAATATTGATCTTTTTTTATATACCTAACCCTAAAATACACATTCAATGAACTGTTTAAATGAAAACTAGCTGTGAAATCTTTTTTTTTCTTTTATTTTTGGATTGAAAATTCAGTTTTAAATGTTGTCCTTGAATCTCTTCCTTATGTTCTGATGCCGCCATCCAGGTCTCAAAAATCAGAACCAACAACTGCCTCCTGCAATTCTATTCAATACGCGGAAGAAATTTGAAGAAACATACATAGGTATTTGAAAACATTTTAAAATAAAAACTTACTTACTCTTTTCTTGTGTAGGTATGTACTTTCCGTTCATTGACAATACTCCGTTCGAATTGTACGTTTGTTTTTGTGTAAAATTCTTTGTAAAAATTTTGAATTACGTAATTTTTCCCCACTTTCGAAGCTTCTCTGTGAATGAGTGAGGTAATTGAAGCAATTGTTGCCCCCCTCCCCTGAGTACACGGTTCTCCAAAATTGAACAAAAATCAAATCAAGGAGACGTCGTTGAAAATGATTCCGGCTCCAGAATACCTCTCAATAAAGGACTCCTCCACAGCACCGGCCCTCTTCTCAAAATACGGCTAGGGGCTCCAGAACGGCTTGAAAATGCCTAATCGATTCAGCATGTTATAATATTAGAGTATAGAGTAAATTCTATAGATTTCCAACTTCAATGAACGAATTTATGTGGAAATTTCAATTTTTAAAAATCTGCTCTGTTGGATTCAGAACTGCTGAAAATGATTCGAAACGGTTTTCAATCGATTCAGGGGGTCGAAATTAGGGTGCATCAGTGTATACCTACTAAGTACATTTCAGCTACATGAGGTCGATTTGATGAAATTATATAATTTTTTTTCACATTGTACCCTTGAAATCATGAAAAATGATGGTACAGACTGGCCTCCCGTGTAGAAAAAACCAGGTATATACCACAAGTTTACTACAAAGTAGGTGGTATATCACTGGTTTACTCTTGATATACTATTAAATTGTGGTATACCACTAGTAAATGTGAATAGTAAAATTTACTACTGGTATACAATTTTCTGAAAGTGTAGATGCAAAAGTTTACTCCTGGTTTACCACATAGTAAATTTAACAACATGGTACACCAATGGTAAATTAAGGATGTAAAATTTACCACTGGTTTACTATCTTTTGATAATGTTTTACTATCTAAAAAATAAAACCATGTGGTAATACCACTGGTAAATATGACGAAATAAATTTTACTACTGGTTATACTGTGCAAATCAATGTTTGCTTTTCTAAAGGATAAAGTTATTCATGTCCAAACTTTGTAGGTTATTTACAATTTTTTGAGCTTTTTTCATCAACTCTTTAATTTTTCAAGCACGATTAACGTTTTAGATATCAGTTTTGAATGATTTATGGTACCTATATTATTGGAAAAAATAATGAAAAGCACTCAAAAACAAAATCTGATGTCATATTCGTGTTCATGCGTCACCAAAAACATAATATTTGATGTGTCGCACAAAAAAACCCCTTATTTTAAACTTTTACCCCGTTTGGCCGGAGATGCTGGGGGCCGTGGTTGGGGCCCAATCAAAAATCTAACGTCATATTCGTGTTTAGCGTTACCGAAAACATACAATTCGATGTATCACATGCCCTAGATTTTCTTTTGAAAGTTTTGCCCAAAATTGGGGGTGGGGGTGCTCCCCTTCCATCAAGAGATCCCATCTTGAAACTTGAATATTTCGAAAAAGCTCCAAAAGGTGTATCTATGGTCATTTTTACAGAATTTTAAATGGTATAGCTTCCACTTACAGCGCCATTTTGAAATTTGAACTTTCAATTTGAAAGTTCAACTTTCTAATTTTGAAAATTTCAAAATGCTCAATAAAAAGTTGAAAATTCAATACCCTTTTGAACTGTGAAATCAGTTTTTTGATCAAAGTATCATAGTTTGTGAAGTGGAGTAACTCAATGCAATGTGAAATAATGGAAGCCCCCCCCCCCAACCGGCCTCTGAGGGGGCTGGAACCTAACTGACTACGGATTGCTTCTTACTGGGTAAGTAGATATTGTAAAAAAAATTTGAGCGAAATCGAAAGACATGACTTTCAAAATCGCACTTTTTTAGTCGAATTGGCATGGAATGACCCAGTAAACAAAGTGTACAATCTAGTATCATCTTTAAAATATCACCCCACAAAATATTTTTATAAAAAATACAATAAAAAAATGAAAATAAAAATATTACATTTTCAAAATTTGACTAAGTCCAAATTTTCTAAACATATAAACCCATTAAAACGCCACTATCATCACCGATCGCAGTAGCCTAGTTGTCAGCGCAGTACAGAATTGAGCGGAGATATGGAGGTCCCAGGTTCGAACCCCACCCAGGTCACAAATTTTTTTATTTTAAAAATTTTTTTTGGTGACATTTTGACATCAACTCTTGCTATTCTGTACATGGAATGTGCATTTCAAGCCTTATAAAACAATACAAAGGGCTAGACTTGCATTTCCAACCCAGTTGTAATTTTCATGGTATACCAGTGGTTTACGTGTTTCAATTGATGACTTGTATACAACATAGTATTCAACGTAGTATATCCACCCAGTTAACTATGTGGTATACATCTGGTTTTTTTTACGCGGGCTAAAAGCCAAAAACCGGGATACATCACTTAATAATTTGCTTTTTCAATCTTGGAAGGAATAAAATTTGGGTTATAGTGAAAATTTGTAAAACGGTTAATCTGTAACTTACGTGCTGAATTTATGGCCTTCGTATAAAAGTCAATTAGTGATGGAGGCGTATGAGGAATAAATTCGCGAGAAAATCCAAGTTTTTCTAACTTGAAATGGAATGGGGATGACTTAGAAATTGGAATTATGAAATTAGGCGGAAATACCTCTCAAAGTATAATTTTTTTTGTAAATGAAGATTTTACTGGAATTGATTTTAAGTACAATTTTGGCTACCTGAGTTTATTAGACATTGTTTAGATCTAACTTTAGTTTGAGTGGTTGGTTTGTAAATGATACTTAGGAGTCATCATCTTTCAAAAAATGAATGTTTCGTCCCTTTAAGTTTGGAAAAACTTGGTTTGAACCCACCCAAGAACGGAATTTTCAAGTAAAAACTTAGCTTAGAAACGTACCTTCGACGTCGGTCGTTCACTGTAATAGTTAAAGTTGTGACATAGGTTCAGATTGTTTTTCATTTAAATAATTTTCATAAGAAGAGAATGTATATTTACTTGCATCCAAACCACTTCATCATGTTCTTCACACACATGGCTCACAATAACAACGAAAATTTATCTATTTTAATCAATAATGACCCAACCCAAACAATCTCAAGTCATACCTACCTACTTACATAATAAATTTCAATATCAAGAATCTCATGACGATATTATGTGTACTTCATTTCATTTTCCATTAATAATGAATGGTTATTATTTATCTCTTAATGACAACTAACAATTTCGACGTCTTGAACACCCAACAGCTGCTTTCTCGTGTTTCATTCAATATTCTGAAGAAGTAAGTTAGCAAAAATAGTTCCTTTTTTTTGCGAAATTGTGAAAATACATCTTGGAGAACATTTCAGAAATGAAAACTTACTTACTCGTTTCCCTTTTTTTAACATGAGAATTTATCACTCATTAATTTGATTTGCGTCCCCGTTTGGTAGTTTGGGATTTTTCTGACAGTGAGTAATCTTCACCTCACAAGTAAAACTTCTAGGTACTATAAAAGTCAATTTAAAAAAAAGGAAACAAACGTGACTTGAAAATTGACTTATTTTCAATTCTGAAAAGAGTCAATGGTCCTCGTGATGTTCCCAAGACATTTGGGAATTAGATACATCTACATCAGCGAGATGGGTCGCGAATTAGCGAGAAAAAAATGTTGGTGGATTTTCGCCAGATTGAGTGAAGACTGCAATTTTGAGTGGAAAGTCACTCGGCAAATTTTTAGCTCTGGGATTGACACTGGAAAGGAGATGGGATGTTCAAGTGATTGGTTTGTGAATGATACTTAGGAGTCATCATCTTTCAAAAAATGAATGTTTCGTTCCCTCAAGTTCGGAAAAACTTGGTTTGAACCCTCCTAAGAACGGAACTTCTAAGTAAAAACTTACCTTGAAAATGTTTTTTTTTTTTGAAATTCATCAAAGAAAAAAAATTCAACTCAAGCTTTACCAATTCTGGAAGTTGATGTTCAACTTCATTTCCGCAGCAACTTGTACCAGAACCACCAAAATCCAAGACCATACACATCGCTCATTTTTTGGACCGATTCGTGTTTTGATGATATTTTCTTATCAAGTATTATTTCGCATTAATTAGGTGAAAACTATGGAAAAATATAATTTCTGAAACTGGTGAAATATTTGGGAACGCAGTGGTGCCAATTTTATTGTGATTATTTCCAATTTAAAAAATTTGAGAAAATAGATGAAAAAAGCTTGGAAAATGTTATGACCAAAAATTGGCACCACTGCGTTCCTAAATATTCCACCAGTTTTAGAAATGATATCTTATGATGGTTCTGCATTGTTAGGTATTATTATGTGATGCAAAATTTGGAAAGAAAACATTTTCAAAACACTAGCTAGACTCGATACCAAGAATCTCATGATGATGTGTTCTTGCCTAAATTGTCAAAAAAATCTCGTTTATGTCATAATTATGTATAAAGAAGTTCCTTTTTTGTCAAAATTATAAAAAACGCCCAACTTTTGTAAAAATTGCCAAAAAAAACTTCTGCTTTTTGCCAAAATGTCCAACACGTTCTCTTGGGTAAAATTTGACACTGAACATTTTTTGTTCTAAGTATACATTTTTTGCATATTTGGCATAATTTTGCAAAAAAACGCGGAAAACGTGTATTTTTCAGGGTTTTTTGCAAATATGAACCTTTTGCAGACAAAATTTCAATTTTATGGATTGGTAGGAAGAATGTACTTGTAAAAAGACACATTTTAGCGAAAACAGTTTTTTGGATAAACCATACAGCCCGGAGCTGTGGCGGTTCAAAGTTTTCTTTTGTCAATTTTACCCCCACCACTATGATAAAAATTTTTGAAAAAAATCATATTGAAAGGCCCAGGCTTCCCTTACATATTCCGCGTGGTACCAGAATTTTCTATTCACTACTCGCGGATACAGAATTTTTCTCCCAAAAAACGCGTTTTTTGGCCGTACTGTTCAAGGGGGCGGAAATTCCGCTCGAAAATTTTCATTGGAGGTGCCCAACAATAATCCATCATAATTTTCCAAATCTGGGAACAGGGCCATTTCGCCTATCTTACCGTGGAATACCCTTTACCATCAATGCACATTTTGCAATTAGGTAGGTAAGCTAGGTATGTATGTAGTAATAGTCCGGCATAATTATGACAATAGGAGTAATTGCACCCCCCCCCCCGCCGATCCTCCGGGACAATATTTTTCTTAAAGGGGACATCCTAAGGAACATTTTAATGCAAAGTTGCCAAAAAAAAAGTTGGCCTTACTTACAAAATGGCGGCCATTTTGATTGACAGGTCAGCCGAAATCGCAGATTTTGCGTTATAACATAGGACTTGCACAAACTTTTTCAATCTTTACAAAGGTAGATCGAAAGATCATGCAAAAATTTATCACCTGTCCAAATTTCAAGTGCTAAAGTGCGTTTTTCGATTTTTGGTGAATTTTTGAAAATCGAATTAGGCCAAAAATGAGGGAAAAAATCAAAATTTTACCAAATTGACCAAGAAAGCTGAAATTTGGGATATACCCTATTTTCGACACGCCAAATCGATTGGAAACGGTTTCAACCCGTTTTGAGCAGTTCTGGAGCCTCCAGCAGATTTTTGAAACTCGAAATTCCCACAAAATTCCATCAAATTGGAGTTGTAAAGCTAAAATTCATTCTAAAAACTAGTTTCAATACGCTACGAAGTACTGCAGGCGAATTTCAAGTTGTTTTGGAGCCTCCAGCGACTTTTTGAAAATTCCTGAAGCCTCCAGCAGATTTTTGAAACTTTAAATTTTCACAAAATTTCATCAAATAGAGATGGAAAGCTGACATTTACTCTACACTCCAATTTTAACACCCTCTGAAAACGACTTCTGGTGGATTTCAAGTCATTTTAGAGCCTTCAACAACTTTTTTGAAAATTACAGGAGCCTCCAGTAGATTTTTGAAACTTGAAATTTCCCCAAAATGTTATCAAACCAAGATTGAGAGTCGAAATTCGTTCTGCACACTAATTTCAAAACGCTACGAAGTTGACTGCTGGTGAATTTCAAGTCTTTTTGGAGCCTCCAGCAACTTTTTGAAAGGTTGTATGACGTTTTTTTGGAAAATTGAAATTTCCTAAAAGTTGCTGGAAGCTTCGAAACCATTTGAAACCACCATGTAGTCTGCGAAGTAAATTTCAGCTTGCCAACTCCATTTGATAAATTAATGTTGGGGAAATTTCAAGTTTCAAAAATCTACTGGAGGCTCCAGTAATTTTCAAAAAAGTCGCTGGAGGCCCTAAAATGACTTGAACCCACCTGAAGTCGTCTTCAGAGGGTGTTAAAATTGGAGTGTGGAGTAAATTTCAGCTTTCCATCTCCATTTGATGAAATTTTGTGAAAATTTAAAAGATTCAAAAATCTGATGGAGGTTTCAGGAATTTTCTAAATGTCGCTGGAGCCTCCAAAACGACTTGAAATTCACCTGCAGTACTTCGTAGCGTATTGAAACTAGTTTTTAGAATGAACTTTAGCTTTACAACTCCAATTTGATGGAATTTTGTGGGAATTTCGAGTTTCAAAAATCTGCTGGAGGCTCCAGAACTGCTCAAAACGGGTTGAAACCGTTTCCAATCGATTTGGCGTGTCGAAAATAGGGTATATCCCAAATTTCAGCTTTCTTGGTCAATTTGGTAAAATTTTGATTTTTTCCCTCATTTTTGGCCTAATTCGATTTTTCAAAAATTCACCAAAAATCGAAAAACGCACTTTAGCACTTGAAATTTGGACAGGTGATAAATTTTTGCATGATCTTTCGATCTACCTTTGTAAAGTTTGAAAAAGTTTGTGCAAGTCCTATGTTATAACGCAAAATCTGCGATTTCGGCTGACCTGTCAATCAAAATGGCCGCCATTTTGTAAGTAAGGCCAACTTTTTTTTTGGCAACTTTGCATTAAAATGTTCCTTAGGATGTCCCCTTTAAGAAAAATGTTGTCCCGGAGGATCGGCGGGGGGTGGGTGCAATTACTCCTATTGTCATATGCCGGACTATAAGTTTTAAGTTAGTACTCGTATATGCAGTACCGTACGTCTAGATTTGAAGACGCACTGAAATGATTTTATTCGGTGCATTTTTAATGTAGACCCTGTAGTGCTATCGATGTGGAGAAGGAGATAGTGTAACACGCGTAGTCGCATACATACGAGTATTTTAAAAATGAGACATCAAAAACTTCTCTCCATTATTATTTGTACCTCCAAAAGATAAGAAATTTTTACATCGAGCGAATGCGAATCTACGTAGGTACTTAGTTGTGGGATTTTTCCTGCAGCATTGTTAATCGCTTATCGCTTCGAACTTCGAAGCGATTAGCAAAGACAGTTAGTTTGCCGGATTTTTCGTGCTTAGTTCGTTTCTATCTGCATTATTCGCTTGTTGCTGTACGTTTTTGAAGAATAAAATTCAGAATTTTGAATTAGTTGATCGTGAATTTGTCAAATTGTGCGTCTGGTCGCGTCGTGTTATTGTGTTGTTTTTTTACAAATCGATGTTCCTGATCATAATTTTATGCCTGAAAGACGAGTTTGCCGGTATTTATCCATTGGTTTGATGTGTGGTTCTCATCTGGTTGTTCAGATGCTGCTTGTTGAATATGGTGAGTTTAATTGAATTTTTCTTTTCAATTTTAGCGACTTTTTTGTTCGATTGTTCATTCGCGTTTCGATTTTTCAACGATAATGGTTACTATTCTCCCATCGAATGGTGATTTTTTTCAATCTTGATATCTCGCTATGAAAAATGGTTGAGAAGTTTTCGAATAATATGTACTTGCTGAGTATGAATTTAGTTGATGAAATGTTCGATTGAATGGAATGAGGAATTGGGATTCTTCATGCTTCATGCATGGATTACATATCCTAGCTGGATTTGTTCGACGTACAAATACATCGATTCGATATTTCGATGATTTTTTTTTTAAAGGAATCTTTTTTATATATTATGAGTTTGAGTTGTTTCTTCAATGGATATCTCTGTTACGTAAGGTGCTGCCATCACGAACGTCGAACTTCACATTTTTTACGTAAAATAATATGTAAAACTATGAGGGAAAAAAATGAAAATACACCCAGCGGTGTTTCTCCAATAGGAAGGAAAACATCGACGAAAAACCGATGCCAAGATATCGTGTGAGTAAAAATGTCTTTTTTTCGTCTTGTTTTTTTCCACCCATAGGTACATTCTTCGTGTCTTTCAGCTCATCCTCTTCCTCAATTTCGAAGCTGGAAGGTGAATGAGAATAGAAATGTTCAGCTACGTGCGGTGTAACTTTACACACAAGATGACAGGAATACGACAACGATGCATGTATGACGGACGTAGCTATTTATTCGTAAACTCTCAGGGACTACATGAGTACGAGAATAGAGTACGTATTCTTATAAAAAAGTGATTCTGTTCGCGTACCACTAAATCATGTCTCACGGATTTTACACCTCGTTGTTGTCGTCATCGTATTCATCTCGCATACTTGGATTTTCCCAGTCATATGGACTATCGTGTACTGGAACAGACCTAGAGAAGTTGAAAATCATTTCTGCGCCAGAATTCCTCCTGATGCAAGTTCTTTTGTAGTGTACGCCGAGCCCACAAATGAAAAAAACAACAACAATAGAATGAAATGAAAAATGTTGTCAACGATTTTTAATTATGTAGATACCTGTTCTTTTGAATAATCTGTTTTCAAGAATGAAACCGCCTCTGCTCTTTTGAACAATAATATTGGTTTTCTTGTTCGAAACCTCCGAAGTTTGAAAAAAAAATCAAAAAATTAAAATGGTACAAGTCTTTTCATATTTTTTTTTAGAGAGAGTGTGAGAAAGAGAGCAAGGAATATTTTTTCCTGAAAAGGGGGGTTATTTAGAGAAATTCTAGTTCGTCTATCAACTGATTTTTTTTTATTCTATGTTTTTTTTTGCGGTTTCAATTTTGAGAAGTTCCGCACAGAGGGGCCAATATAGCTTGAAAGCCTGGAGCGAGCGAGTTCTTGATAATTCAGAAGCGTCTGATTGCAAAAGTTGAAAATGTTTTCTTTATGAAATTCAACAATGCACAATATGCGAACACAAAGAAAAAAAATTCAACTAAAGCTTTACCAATTCTGGAAGTTGATGTTTAACTTCGTTTCTGCAGCGACTTCCATACAAATCGCTCATTTTTTTGGGCCAATTCGTGTTTTGATGATGTTTTCTTATCAAGTATTATTTCGCAGCATTAATTGAGTTAAATCTAGTTTCTGAAACTGGTGAAGTACTTGGGAACGCAGTGGTGCCCATTTTTTTGGGATTATTGCCAATTTAAAAAATTCGAGAAAATAGATGAACTGTTTTTTTTTTTTTTTTTTTTTTTTTTGAAGAGTCTGTCCAAGCCTGGTCTTGGCTCCATGATCTGAGGTTATCCATGTATAAGAGACAATACAACAGCTGCTTCCTTCAATTTCATTCAATATTCGCGGAAGCAATTTGCAAAATTGCTGCAATTTTCGTGAAATAACGAAAGTTAAACATTAGAGTACATTTTTGAATAAAAACTTACCTGTTTCTTGACGCATCATTTATAATATCATGCCATGATGAGTCGGCCGTTACTACTAATCATAAGCTGTTAATGACAACATGGCTATATTGACCCCTTGAACCCACCAGCTACTTCATCGCGTTTCATTCAATATATTGAAGGAGGAAATTAGCAAAAATAGTTCAATTTTTTGCGAAATCGTGAAAATACGTTTTTGAGAACATTTCAAAAATAAAAACTTGCTTACTTGTTTCTCTTTTTTCAACATGAGAATTACTTGGTGTGTAAACAACTTCCGGCTGGGCTACTCATCTGCGCAAAAATTTAGATTGATAAGCTCCTATAACTTTGCTTAGGTTGTTAGGTAGTGTTTATTGATGATCTTTTGACCGTTTCAAGATCAGTTCTAAAAAAGTTGAATCTCTCCTTTAGAGACAACTCAGGAATAAAAAAAATGTCCAGGGACTTTCAACTCAAATTAAGGTTTTATTTGAATTTTCTTAAAAACCTCCAATATATTTTTTTCACGATGTAGAGAAAATTTTAATTCGAAATTACCTCATATGTTTTCATATTTTTCAAAACTAGAAAAACAGAACGGTCTCAGAAGGAATTTGAGGAAAATAATGATTTTTTTTATGTACCTAACTCTGAAATACACATTCAATAAACTGTTTAAATGAAAAGTAGCTGTGAAATCTTTTTTTTTCGATTGAAATTTGAAATTTGAAATTTACAAGTTGTCCTCGAGTCTTTTCCTTATGTTCTTATGTCCTTATGCCATCCAGGTCTCAAAAATCAGAACTAACAGCTGCCTCCTGCAATTTTGTTCAATATGCGGAAGAAATTCGAAGAAACATAGGTATTCGAAAACATTTTAAAATAAAAACTTACCTACTCGTTTCTTGATGTAATTACCTACTTACAGTTCGTGGGTTGATGGCGTTGATGGACCGCTGGAATTCGATTTTTGTTTTTGTGTAAAATTCTTTGTATAAATTTTGAATGACGTCATTCTTTTCCACTTCCGAAGCTTCCATGTGAATGAGTGAGGTAATTGTAGCCCCTTTGCCTGTGTACACAGTTTTCCAAAATTGAATAAAAAATCAAAATGAAGGAGATGCCGTTGAAAATGATTCCGGCTCCAGAATACCTCTGAATAAAGCACTCCTCCTCAGTACCGGCCCTCTTCTCAAAATACGGCTAGAAGCTCCAGAATTGCTCGAAAATAAGTATCTATTTCTAATCGATTCAGAATGTTACAATATTAGGGTATAGGTAGAGTAAATTCTATAGCTTTCGAACTTCAATTAACTTTTTTTGTGAAATTCCAATTTTAAAAAGTCTGGTGTTGGCTTCAGATCTGCTGAAAATGGTTCGAAACCGTATTCAATCGATTCTGGGGGTCGAAATTAGGATAATTCAGTGTATTACACTAAGTACATTTCAGCTACTGAGGTTCGATTTGATAAAATTATAATTTTTTTCACATTTTACCCTCGAAATTATGAAAAATGATGCTACAGACTGGTCTAAAGCCCAAAAACCGAGATACATTACTTAATAATTTACTTTTTCGATCTTGGAAGCCATAAAATCTAGTTATAAATTCGATCAGCTATTTGGTATTTGGAAAACGTTTATCTGTAACTTACGTGCCGAATTTGGCCTTCCTATGAAAGTCAGTTAGTGTGAGGGGGGAGGGTATGAGGAATCAGAAAGTGGGAAGAAAATCAAGTTTTCTCACTTGAAATGAAATAGGGATGACCTAGAAATTGGAATTCTGAAATTAGGCTGACGTACCTCTCCAAGATATCATTTCTTTTTTAAATAAAGATTTTACTGAAAATGATTTTTCACTCTTAACAATTTTGGATAACTGAGTTTATTACACATGTTTCGATCTAACTTTAGTTCTAGTGGTTGGTTTATGAATGATACTCAGGAGTCATCATCTTTCAAAAAATGAACGTTTCGTTCCTTCAAGTTTGGAAAAATTTGGTTTGAACCCTTCCAAGAACGGAACTTTTAAGTAAAAACTTACCTTAGAAACTTCTGCTTGGATACAAATTCAGATATCGGCTCAGAATTTTTTTCCTTTGAAATAATTTTCATAAGAAGAGAACCTATACTTATAGATCCAAACCACTTCATCATATTCTTCGCACGCATGGCTCACAATAACAACAAATGTTTATCCATTTTCATCAATAATAACCCAATAACTCTAACTATCTCAAGTTATACCTACCTACTCGTAAATAATGAATTTCAATACCAAGAATCTCATGATGATGTGTACTTCATTTCATTTTCCATTAATAATGAGTGGTTCTTTGTATGTATATGTATCTCTTAATCACAACTAACCATATCGACGTCTCGAATACGTCTTTGAGAACATTTCAAAGAAGAAAACTTGCTTACTTGTTTCTCTTATTTCAACATGAGAATTCTAGTCCCACTCGTTGACTTTTCAATACTGAAAAGAGTCAATTGGTCCTCATGATGCTCCCAAGACATTTGAGAATTATTAGTAGGTAAATGTTGGCGGATTCCTGCCAGATTCAGTAGAGACTGAAATTTTTGAGTAGAAAATCACTCTGCAAATTTATAGCTGGGGGGGGGGGGTGGACACTGGAAAGGATATAGAATCTTCGAAAAGTAAGCACTTTTGAAAAAAATCGCGTTTTTTCGCTTCAGCCTTTACTCAACCTGACTGGGGAAAAAATGGAAGTCCCCCTTTAAGGTTCTACTGTCGAGCGGTTGAAAATTTAAAAATCGCTTATTTTTTTTAGCAAATTCGTGTTTTGAAAATTGCCATCCTTAATACTTATTTTCGTATTATAACATGGAGGTTCCAATTTTCCAGTCATTGCGAAATATTGACTTCTGAATTTGGAAATGATGACTAAAAAATTAGCACAGCTACATTCCAAAATATTTCCACAGTTTCAAAATTATTGATATCTTATGAAAAGCGAAAAAAACAAAACACGAAGTTTACGAGAATGCCTCGCCATTCCTGGGAGCCCTATCTCTACTCCAGAGGTACCTCTGGGCCAAAAATTGATCTGAGTGACTTTTATAACTCAATGGAAAGGTTTCCTCCTGAATTTGGGAAAATTTGTTCCCAACATTACACGAATCTTCATCGTATTCTTTAGATTCTGAATCGATTAAATTCGAATCTTATTCACTAATTTTGAGTTTTTTCCTGATGGTCATCCAAGTTTTGGAAGTCATAGAATCAATTTTATTCAATATGCGGAAGAAATTTGAAAAAATGTGACAATTTTTCGTAAAAGCGTGAAAGCTACTCGTATATACTTATTCGAGAATATTTTTAAATAACAACTCACCACCTACCCTAAATTCAGCCGGCCATACTGGACCATGCAAAAATGAACGTTTTTTTTTCACTTTTGGACCCATTTTTTTGAAAAATTTTCGTCGAGCAGTAATTCTACCGTCATTCTTATAAAATCTTCACACATCACGAAAAGGTTTTAGAAAATGGCCTCTGATTTCAATTTTTCATGCCTAAAAATCTGGTCTTACTCCTACTTCAGAAAATTAAATCTCTCACAAATTAATCAAGAAAAAAATCAAAAACGAAAAAAAAACATCTCCAATTCTTCAATCACCTTGAAATGTAATTTAAGCAAAGATGCAGATTAGCGGGGTAGGGTTTTTATTCCATGTTTTTTTTTGGCGGTTTCAGTTTTGAGAAGCTCTGCACAAAGGGGTCAACATAGCTTGAAATTCTGCAGCGAGCGAGTTCTTGATAATTCAGAAGCGTCTGATTGTAAAAATTGAAAATGTTTTCTTTAAAAAATTCAACAATGCACAAGATGGGAACACAAAGAAAAAAAATTCAACTAAAGCTTTACCCATTCTGGAATTTGATGTTCAACTTCGTCTCGCCAGTTACTTGGACCATGACGACCAAATCCAAGACCATACAGATTGCTCATTTTTTGGACCAATTCGTGTTTTGATGATGTTTTCTTATCAAGTATTATTTCGCATTAATTAAGTTGAAACTATCGATAAATATAATTTCTGAAACTGGTGAAATATTTGGGAACGCAGTTGTGCCAATTTTTTTGTGATTATTGTCAATTTGAAAAATTCGAGAAAATAAATGAAAAAAGCTTGGCGAATTTTTTCGGTTGTTTGTGGCGATAATGAACAAAAAATTGGCACCACTGCGTTCCTAAATATTCCACCAGTTTTAAAAATGATATGATGGTTATGTATTGTTAGGTATTATTATGTGATGCAAAGTTTGGAAGGAAAACATGTTCAAAACTCTAATTAGACCTAAAATTGACAATTTGCGAGTATTCAATCGCTCAGTAGAACCCAAAAAGTTGTTTTAGATTTTGATGAAAGTAGCGCTTAGGTCGACACTCCAGGCAATTGAATCAATTGTCGCCCCTCTACCCTGAGTACATCGTCTTCCAAAATTGAACAAAAATCAACACGAAGGAGACGTCTTTGAAAATGATTTCGGCTCCAGAATACCTCCCAATAAAGGACCCCTTCTCAGCACTGGTCCTCTTCTCAAAATACGTCTAGGGGGTCTGGAACGACTTGAGAATACCTTTCCAATGGACTCAGCATGTTACAAGAGTACAGTATAGAGCAAATTCTATAGCTTTCCAACTTCAATGAACGAATTTTTGTGGAAATTCCAAGTTTAAAAAATCTACTGTTGGCTTCAGCACTGCTGAAAATGGTTCGAAGCCGTTATCAATCGGTTCAGGCGAAACTAGGGTGCATCAGTGTAAACTACATTTTCAGCAACTGAGGTTCGATTTGATGAAATCTCAATTTTTTTCACATGGTACACTTGAAATTATGAAAAAATATGATACAGACTGGTCTAAAGGCCAAAAACCGAGATACATTAGTTAATAATTTACTTTTTTAGATTTTAAAGAGAGATAACTTAGAATATATCAATCGTGAAAGTGTAGGTAAATTTCGGATAAGGTTAATCTGTAACGTACATGATGAGTTTGGTCTTCCTAGGTCAATTGATGTGGGGTATGGGAAACCATAAAGTTGCGAGAGATCAAGTTTTTCTCACTTGAAATGAAATAGAGATGACCTAGAAATTGGAATTCTGAAATTAGGCAGAAATACCTCACCAGGTATCATTTTTTTTTTTAATAATGAAGATTTTACTGGAAATGATTTTTTACCCTTACAATTTTGGCTAACAGAGTTTATTAAGCATGTTTCAATCTAACTTTAGTTCGAGTGGTTGGTTTGTGAATGATACTTAGGAGTCATCATCTTCCAAAAAATGAATGTTTCGTCCCTTTAGGTTTGGAAAAACTTGGTTTGAACCCTCCCAAGAACGGAACTTTCAAGTAAAAACTTACCTTAGAAACGTACCTTCAAGGGTGGTCGTTTACAATTTTGACATCGGCTCAGATTTTTTTTTTCATTTGAATAATTTTTATAAAAAGAGAATCTATACTTGGATCCAATCCACTTCATCATATTCTTCACACACATGGCTCACAATAACAACGAATATTTAGCTATTTTAATCAATAATAAAATAACCCAACCCAAACTATATCTCAAGTCATACCTACCTACTTAAATAATGAAATTCAATATCAAAAATCTTATGATTATAAATGTGTGATTGTGTACTTCATTTCATTTTCCATTATTAATGAATATGTCTTATATCTCTTAATGACAACTAACCATATCGACGTCTTGAACCCAACAGCTGCTTCCTCGTGTTTCATTCAATATTTTGAAGAAGTAAGTTAGCAAAAATAGTTCATTTTTTTGCGAAATCGTGAAAATATGTCTTTGAGAACATTTCAAAAATGAAAACTTGCTTACTTGTTTCTCTTTTTTTAACATGAGAATTAATATTATATGTACATATCGTTTTATCAGTGTGCTTTTTTTGAGTAATCTTCCACTCATAAGAGTAAAAGCTTCTTTTGTACTAAAAGTCAATTTTAAAAAATGAAGCAAACGTGACTTGAAAATTGACTTTTCAATGCTGAAAAAAGTCAATGGTCCTCATGATGTTCCCATAGATACTCGTATTTGGGAATTAGATACCTACATCTTACATCGTGATGGGTCAAAAAATTTGCGGGGAAAAATTGTTGGCGGATTCACGCCAGATTCAGTGAAGGCTGCAATTTTGAGTCGTAAGTCACTCTGCACATTTTTATAGCTCTGTGGTTGACACTGGAAAGGAGATGGGATCTTCGAAAAGTAAGCGTTTTTGAGAAAAATCGTGTTTTTTGTTTTTTTCGCTTTAGCCTTTACTTAACCTGATTTGAAGAAAAATGGAAGTCCCCTTTTAAGGTTCTACTGAGCGGTTGTAAATATTAAAAAATCGCTTATTTTTGGGTAAATTCACGTCAGTTACGTCAATTTTGGTTTTGAAAATATTGTCATCTTCAATATTTCGTATTAATTGTTGTGTTAGTAAGTCACTTATGTATTTATACTTTGTGACATTAGAACAATATTATATTTAAAAAAAAAAATTACCTAATTGAACCTAATTTTGGATTTTTTTTTGAATTACCAAAAATGGAGAGTGGAGAAATATTCTCAGAAGGAATTCGAGCAGATTAAAAACGTATATCTAGCATTTTAATTAACAATTGATTACCTATATTATGTTTAATATTTTTCAATTACCAAACTCGGTGAACTTTTAAAGTAATAACCTACCTAGCTTTGGAATATCTCTTTTTGATTCGTAAGATTGATTGCATTATTCTATTTGGCCCCCGAACCGCAAAAGGCGGTGGGGATTTTATTCAAAAATGTATTCACAGCTTACATAAGGATGTGAGAACTGGTTTAAAAAGAGTTAAACTTTTGAAACTTTTTGAAGAGAGTGGAGTCTGGAAAGATATTAGTACACTGTTTTTTTTTTTTTTTTTTTGAAGAGTCTGCCCAATCCTGGTCTTGCCTCTATGATCTGAGGTTATCTATCCGCGTGTTATGTTAGACACAATACAGATACAATACAATAGCTGTTTATTTATATTGGTAAAAGGACATTTGCGCACACTTTCCCTTTCGTTTGAAAAGGTATAGGACACTTGCGCACATCCTGTCAAACGTGGGACATTTGCGCACATTTAATGAATTTTCGTCAGTGGTTCCCAAATGAAGAAATATTTTATTTAAGCGAGCATTAAAATAGAAAAATGAGTTCATATTCGTACTTAGCGACCTCGAAAACATACCATTCGATATATCACTCGACTTTTCAAAATGTTGGCTCCCTTTTTGGGACACAGAGGAACATTGAAAGGTTGGACCCAAAAAATAAGTTCATTCATAGGTATTCGTTCTCACTTTCTCAGCAACCTTGAAAACATACCATTTCATAGTATCACACAATTTTTCACAATTTTTCAAAATTTTGGTCCCCTTTTTGGGACACAGAGTGGTTTTGAGGCGTTAGAACCAGAAAATGAGTTCATATTCTTATTCAATGACCTCGAAAACATACTTTTCGATATATATCGCACGCCTAAATTCGTTTATCAAATATATGATTCAGTTGTGTGTTACTTGAAAAATCAAGAACACCCCTCCCCCCCACCAATCGCGGGGGAGATTTGAAAAATGATGATCAATCGATGGTGGTTTGATTCTAAGTTGGGTAGTTATTTTCGTCAACATTTTGGAAACCCCTGACTTAAAATGAACATTGTGCGCAAATGTCCTGTTTTCCGAAAAGATCCATTAATCATTTATCGTCCAATTGTTATAAGACTGTGCGCAAATGTCCTACAATTTTCTCGTTCAAACAATAGGTGTGCGCAAATGTCCTATAGCCTTTATATTTCATTCAATATTCTCGCGAGAAAAATTTGCAAAATTGCTGCAATTTTCAAGGAAATGATGAAAGCTGAACATTCGAGAACATTTTTAAATAAAAACTTACCTAGATACCTGTTTCTTGATGCATCATTTATCATTCGTCTCCCAATTGGTCCAGTGTTAAGCTACTCATCTGTGCCGAAATTTAGTTTGATAAGCTCCTATAACTTTGCTTAGGTAGTTAGCTACGTACTTATTGATGATCTTTCGACCGTTTCAAGATCACTTCTAAAAAAGGCACACACTTACCCAAAAGTGACAAAATAGCCTACTCGTACATACCACTTTTTTTCAAAAATTACCCTATGTTGAGGGCATTTTGATTCAGCTCCATCTGTGGCCCAGGAGATTGGGATTTTTCTGAGTGATCTTCCACTGATGAGTAAACTTCTTTTTTCCTAAAAGTCAATGAAAAAAAAGGCTGCAGACGTGACTTAAAAATTGACCATTTCAATGCTGAAAAGAGTCGATAGCACTCATGATGTTCCATGACATTTCAATCTGTATTAAATTTTCTAACGGATAACCTAACATTGATATTTTTCCTTTAACCCCCTACCCTCCTTCCCTCATCAATCCTATCGTCAATTGGGGAAAAAAATAAAATTACTTGCTTAGGTACTGAGTGGTGAAACATTTTCATAGCATAATATAATAGTTTGTTCATCAATGGTTTCTTTTTTTGTTACAGGTGAGTACGAATTTTACGCTGTAAAAGTACCTATAATAAAATCAACACTCGTGCATGAGAATGAGTAAGTCATTTTATGATCTACCTATACCTTTGAACAAATTTCCGGTCAAACGATTGTATCATACTGCGTGCTAATGTACAGTACCATCCTTCAAGCATACGTAAATAGTTATTCAATAACAATAATATCTTCATTGAAATTTGTTGATAAAGTTCGATTTTTAAATTTTGAGAACGTTCAGCTCCTTGACATGATTTCCAATCAGATTTTTGCTTGAATTTTGAACTGTAATGGAATGGAATACTTACTGTAGGTACTTATAAAAAAAATACTTACTTTTTCAACATGATGATCGCAAATTCAACAGTACGTGGAATTTTTGTGATTTGGAAGTTTAATTTCTACAAGTTTGATTTCCAGGAACTTTTATTCTCAAAATATTTCACTCGAAAAATTGCAAAAAACTTATAAAAATTGCAAGTTTTCGTCAATATACTGAAGAGATTGATATGAGGAAATATGCCTTCATCACGTAAGGGATGATTAATAAAAGCATCGCCGTAGTGATGAGTATAAGAAACATCGCCGTAGCGAGGATTAAAATAACAACTCCCAAAGACTGCGCAAGTCTGGTAATGTGAGAACTTCTTCTAATACATTTTGATGACAATTCAATGTCATCAATAGCCGCGCATCGAACGATGCACCTACGACTATAAATTGAGCAACACAGCCACGAGCCGAACTAGTTGCAGTTGTTGTATTTTCGGGCAAGTTGCATTCCCAATTAAGCTGCATCTCCTACTCGGTGGTCGCAAGACTACCGAGTAGTTACATCTAACATGATTTGAATTTAATTAGATCTCGTATTCGGCGAACGCGCGAGCCGGTTCTTGGTCTCAAAGTGTATTTATGTAAGTTAGAAGCGGATGAGTTCCCTCTATAAGGACACTCGTCTCCTATTTTTTCCGATCTCGCCCACTTCTATAGTGGTTAATATTATTTCGCTTCGTGATTAAAATTATCGATCGTAATTCTTCACGTTCTCTATCGGGTATGTTTCCCATCCTGCCGGCCATCGGAACATACTTCTCGTCTGGAAAAGCACCCTCAGTAAAAACAACCAACCCCTGCCGACCATGTCTAGTATTAGGGACATACCGAAGAGGCAGGAAATATGGACAGTATGTGAACCTGGTGAGAAAGTCACCTGCATTAATAACACATTTTCTAGGAAATGTGTACAGTTTCAATGGGTAAGCAATTACCACCCTCATTATCTATTAACGAATATTAATTATTACATAATATGCCAACTCGAGTCTAAGGTAGTAAAATCATTTTATACTCGATTAACCGATAGAATATGTATCTTTAATCATGTTTCCGAGCAACAATAAATCATATTATCTTGTATGTATGCTTTTGATTGGTGATTGGAAATTATTTCTGTGAAAAGTGAGTAGTATGACTGAGACCTCTCCGATATATTGAGCTAACCTGGCGAGGCAAATATTCACTACCTTAGGGAATATTTCTAAACTTCAGTATGTAGGTAGAAATTCTGATAAAATCTATCTATCTCAATCATGTTTAATCTCACTATATCATATTGGAGCCTAACTTCCGCGTAATTCTCATGAAAATTGTAAAATTTTCAATCCGACTTACTAAAAAACCCACCCTTGAAAATTCAAATTTTTTAAAATCTTCAAACTTTTCGATTTTTATCAAATTTTGTCAAACTCGAATTCCAAATGGTTCTCCTAAAGAACACAATTCGAGTGAAAAAACCATAATTCCAAAATATTCAATGTCAAAAATTCTAGACTCTTTGACAGAATTTTTTTCTTAAAAAAAAAAAAAACATGATTTTCCAAGGTATGTTGCATGTCAAAATTGACTAATCACTTAGTCTGGCGCCTGACGTGGATGAACCTCTCTAGAAAAAATCATACATGCCACGTATCTTCGAAAACTCATAAAGTAAAAATTTAAATTTACCAAAAAATTAATTTTTGAACTTTCTTGAATCCAAAAAGCTCGAAAAAACGAGCATAATTCAAGCTAAAAATTACGTTTCGAATTAATCGAAATTATAACCTTCTAAAATTTTTGATTTTTTTTTGATTTTTTTTTCATTTTGATTTTTTTTTAAATTCCTATACCCCACTAAAAATTGCGCTTTTTGCCTCGAAGTCTCGTAGATAGATAGCTCATATTTCAGTAAGAAAAGTCTCAGTGAGTACAGCTTACTAACACTATACTAGAATAATGTAGTATATTTATAATGTACATAAAATGAATTTTTTCAAACACTCTTTCGTGTATAAATTGCGAATAGGGGCAGGAAAAAATTCTAAAATACTATTCGATTCATAATTCTTAGAAATACAAGTCCGAGTCAAAATAATTTAATTTTGTTAAAAAAATTAAACTTACGTAAAATTTTGGCTTCGTAAAAAATTAATCTCTGACTTACATGGTGGGTAGGGGATCGCAGCTATATTGTGCCAATCGAGAAAAAACTCCTCATGAGCAAGGTGTAAAACCTGACTAGCCTCAAGGGAGATAATTATCTCGAAAATCACGGTAGAATTGTGGTACCCTGGTTACTGTGTATTTTCAGAGCAAAATAAAATTTTGATAATACAAAAATTGCTAGTCTCTCACTTACGTGGTGAGTAGGGGATCGCAGCTATACTGTGCCAATTGAGAAAAAACTCCTTAATGAGCAAGGCAAAAGCCTGACTAGCCTCAAAGGAGATAATTATCTCAAGAATCACAGTAGAATTGTGCTACCTTATTCATCATGTACTTTTGGAAAATTCCAAAATATAAAATTCTGAAATATTTGACTCATGATCTGTACTCTCATGACCTTTCGTGAAAATCATTTTACTCACAGAGAATCATGGGACTCCCCGTGAGCGATTGGTAAGCTTGTCTCCTAAAGTGAGTAATTTATCATCATGAAAGTCCATGCTTAATACAGATCAGAGTTGGATAATTTAATCAATTTTCTTGTGGTATAGTTTGCAATAATATGGACTCTCATGAAAATCATTTAACTCACAGAGAATCATGGGACTCCCCGTGAGCGATTGGTAAGCTTGTCTCCTAAAGTGAGTTCTTTATCATCATGAGAATCTTTCGTTTTTCCTTCATTGGAAAAACTAGAAAATTGCCCACAAATACCGAATACATGAAATGCTTAAATTTTCACTAAATAATGTAAAAATTTGAAAAACGTCTATAAATTAGAACAAAAATAGAACAAATTTTTTCAAACACTCTCAAATGCAAAAATTTAGAATAGGAACTAGGAAAAAATTCTAATAATACCATTTTTGACTCGCGATTCTTAACAGTACAAGTCCGAATCGAAATAGTTTAAATACTTTTAAAATCAGTTCAATTGCTTCTTAACCTAGCTAACCTCTTTGTGGTGTATTTTCGGACATTTCTGTGAAAATTACGAAGATGAAAATCTGAAAATACAACACAAACAAGGCAGAAATTCTTCCGAGGTTAATTTTGTTCCAAATGGAACAGATTACCCATCTGATGAATTCGGACCTAAAATCAGGGCAAAATTGCCGTTTTTTGTCAAGTTCGAAGATGAAAATCGGACAATTTGACAGGAAAATGCAAAACTACCCTCAAAATGCAAAGCATAAAACTTTGATCTTTTTATGCTCATAATTAAAGTGTTCAAAATTCCGAAAACGAGTGTAGTTAGGTTGAGAAAAAATTCACTCAAACTCATTCCTCCCCTATGGAGCACAATGACAACTTGAGTGAGGCCACCCAGTTTCAAAATCATGAAAATGTCTCATTTTGATGAAAATTTTTTGGCCATTCTAATCTAGTTATTTTCTATGTACCTAGTAATATTTTAACAATTTGGTGCATGGGTAAAATAAGCAGTTCAGCTCATTTTATTCAAGTAGGTACCTAGGAACGAATTTATTTCTTGTTTTTACAGACGAAAATCTGTAGAAAGATGGAATAAATTCAGCCTGTAAATAGTTCATTGAATTTTCTCTTTGTAAAAATCTTTCTCAAGTTACCAGTGAGAAAATGATCAAATACCTATCAGGAATTGGGCCATTTGATCAAATTCCACACTGGTTACATTTCTCTATAAAAATGCATCTCTCTAACCACCCCATTTTGCATCTGTGTAAGTTCAAAATCTCAAAAATCTAGTCCAAAAAAGATCGTTGCAAGACTTGAAATCTCCGATGAAAATTTCTTAAAACCATAAGATAAAAAATACCAAGTTTTCAGTTAGAAAAGAGCGCGATCTGTTTCCATATAAAAATCACCCCCATAGAGAATCTTCTTTGTATCCAGCTCATATAGCTGCACACACGTGCCATAGTCAAACAGGATGCCTATAAAAACATCCGAGCCGAAAGATTCCCACGAAATCATAGCGCCAGTAGATATGTAAATTAATTAACATACAAACAACTTGAGTATTTTGGTTAAATGCGTTGACATTTATTGCTTAGCAATAAAAACGTCACTTTCTGGTTACTTTATTACACCTATCTGCCGCATATACAAAATCGTCTCGGATACCTGAGAACGCCCAATTAGTAAAATAGAACTGCTTCCGTTTAATCACATTATTACACCTATTTGCTGCAGTGTAATAAAAATGTCACCATTTAATTTCTATCTCGTGACAAAGTAATTGGGTACAAGGCACATAGATGCTCAGCAACAAATACGTAAAAGACTACTGTATTAAGCATAGGTACATAAGGGCTTAGACTTTTATTTCGTCGCATGTAAAAACTAACAATAATAATAGCTCCCAATTAATTGATTAAACATGTTAATGTTTTTTGCTTTTCTGTGGTGGCCACATAGGAAACTGGAGAATATTAACACGCAATATTTCAATACTTAGCTTGACATTTTGACAGTTTTTTACAATTTATTACCAATCAATAGTTTCCTAACACTTTTATTGCTTAATCTTCTCATACTTTCGAGTATGGGAAAACAAAAATGTAAATAGTCACAATAGTTAAACGCTCCGATTAATTATATATAATTCCTTAATTCAAGTCATCAATATGTCAGCTTTTGACAATTTTTGACAATTTATTTACCATTCAATAGTTTTTTGACGTTTTTATTACTTAATTTCCTTATACTTTCGAGTGTGGGAAAATGAAAATGTAAACATTCACAGTAGCTAAAAACTCCGATTAATTTTCTACAATTATTTAATTCAAGTCATTAATCTGTCAGTTTTATTTGTTTTATGCCTACTAAAAATTAACAATACTAATAGCTATGCACCTCTTAAAGGTAGCATATTAATGTTTTCTGTTTTTCTGTACTGATCACATAGGAAATTAGGGAACATCAATACCAATTATTCAACTATTTTACTTGACATTTTGGCAGTTTTTGACAATTTATTGCCTTCCAATAATTTTCTGACATTTTTATTGTTTAATTTTCTTGTACTTTTAAGTATAAGAAAACGAAAACATACGTATCCACAATAGTTAAAAGCTCCGATTAATTATCTATAATTCTTTAATTCAAGTCATTAATATGTCAGCTTTTGACAGTTTTTGACAATTTATTACCATTCAATAGTTTTCTGACGTAATTTTCTCATACTCTCGAGTGTGGGAAAACAAAAATGTAAATAATCACAGTAGCTAAATACTCCGATTAATTTTCTCAAAACTCATAAATTCAAGTCATTAATCTGTCAGCCTTATTGTTCTATGCTTATGCACATGCTAACAACCCTTAAAATACTCCAAGTAATTTCCCAAAGTCATTAATTCTGTCAGTTTTATTTCGTTATTTACAAATAAGAACCAAATAAAAACGCTTATACTAACAATAGACAAATAGTTCAATTCATTGTTGTGCATTTAATTGACATTTTTCCCATACTTTTTGACAGATTTATCTATCCTGCAGTAAAGCAAACCCACATATTCACAATACTTTTATACCAATAAATTGCAGGTACCAGGCACTAATTGATAGGATTTCCGGCGAAAAATGTCACATTTTGGCAGTTTTATTGATTGAAAATAGAAAGGATCCAATGTAAAACAATGTGCCATATGAGCAAAAGCCATAAATTTGAACTTAAAATAGACTTTTATAACCCAGAAGCGGAGAAATCTAGCGTGAGAAAGCACCTAGAGCTCAATTCTCATCAAAATTCGTGGGAAAATTATTACAATGGAGTTCCCACCAAATCTCTACAATTTCCACCTCTCTTTTTGCCGAATTGAGTAGCTAAGCTCACTATATAAGCTCTTACCATCTGAGCATTTTCATTAGTTTCGATAGTACTTTTGCGCGCATCAGACCTCCGCATCAGACCTCCGTCTTGCACTTCGAGATTCTATGAACACTCCTCCAGCTTTGAATACACGCAGTAGGGTGAGTAAAAAATCTTCTAAATTTTTCGAATTTCGTAAACGTAATCGGAAATCGGGTTTAAATAGTATCAGTGAAATGGAACAAGAAAATAGCCACGGTTCTGTTCACTCCTTCTTTAGTGATCATTCTCAGGCAAACAAAGAGCCTGTATATGAGGATATGGACCAGCAAACGCCAAGTGACGAAGGGATAGGTACTCAACAGTACTCTCGCCCCTTTGAACCAGAGCTTTTTAAGGATACCACTAACGAAAACGTATACGCAATTTTTCTAAAAACTTGGGACTGGAATGAAGAAATTCAGTCTGAAGTAAAAAAGAATTTTGAAAAACAAAAAGATAAAATTGAAAATGCAACAAAGGTAGCATGCGAGGCAAAGGGAATTGGAATTTATGTCAACTCTAAGCTTTCTGATCTTGCGACCCAAGCTCATAATAACTTGAAAGAAGCCGGAGCATGGGTCGATGAGTTGAAAGAAAAACTAAGATCTACTCGCATTGCTCTGATTGAGACAAATTCTATGACAAAAGAGAACACTTCGGAACTGCAGAAAATTTCTGAGACAATTAACAAAATTTGTCAAGAAACTAAAAAACGTGACGAGGGTTGTGCTCATTTTGTCGAAGAAATCAATAACATCAAAGAAAAACTCCGACGTACTTCATTGGGTGGTGGTTCAAAATTCAAATCTCTCGCGATTGATGCTGGATCCATAAAAAATGCAGGAATTATATTCACAGACGATCAACTGCATTTTCCGCATGAATTTTTGGATGAATTTGATGCGTATTTTTCAGAAACAAATGCAGCTGAAAGGCACAAGATTTTGGCATTTAAGGGAGTGATTGATACGAAAACTCGCAAATCATTTCTCGAGACTGTACGAAACGTACAAAATTACCGCGAATTAAAAAATAAATTTCTGGACTTTTACTGGGATCGCAGAGCTCAGAATGAAGCAATGAAAGCTTGCAGATATGACTTTGCGTATGCGGAGGACCTTAAAGATATGGCGAATAAAATGGCCAGATGGGCCAAATCACTCCGAAACCATCGTCATATAAGTGAGGACGAAATCATTGATATCCTCATAGGCAAAACCCCAGAAAGTCACCAACCCAGCCTAAGAGAAGAAGGACAGACAATGGACCAATTCTTAGAAAAATTGGCCAATTTATCAAAAATGCAACATGATCCAGAGAATGAAGTACCAATCATGTTTCGACGAAATTATAAACGTAAATTCAATGACCCTCCTGTACCCGCGCCTGCTAACAATCCGCGATACACGAACAAGGGCACACCATCAAATGAGCAATTACTGGCAATTTATAATCTAATCTCGCAGAAGGCGATTCCGAAAAATTTCAATGAAAACACCACGAACAATTACCAGCCTGCTCAAAATGAAAAATCACCTACGCGTTATCCCCCAAGTTCGTCGAATCTTCCTGCAACAACTTATCCCCCAAGGGATAAGCCAGAACAGAAAACTATACTTCAAAACCCGAATCAAGTGAAAAACCCGAATATGACTATGTCAAATCCAACATCCAAGCCATTTGGTATCGATAAAAATGGCAATTTGACAATAAACAGATTTAAACCGAAAATGCAATCTAACGCACCTGCAGCTGCCGTACAAGCAGTAGAATTTGATCAAGATTTGGATGAATATGTTGTAGACCAACCACCCCCAGACGATTTAACTGATCAGGTGGCAACATGCAACATGTTAAATACAATCTTTGCAGATGCGCCAGAAGAGTTAGATTTGCAAACAATTACGGCTGCCTTGCAATTAATGACGACCACGCCCTCTGACGAAGAGGAAAATTCTGCATCGGGAAACGAAAGCCACTAGGTAGCCAAGGGGCAACTCCTAGTGCCTTTAGAGCCCCCCCAGAATCAACTATAGAAAAATATACTTTCGTCGGCGATGGTTTAAGCCATTACATAAGGCGCGGCAAGACAACGTTATCAGACGATTTACCTGAATATTTACGTGACCAATTAGCACTTGAAGAATTACACCTTAGGCTGAAGAGAGCTAAGTTCCCTAAAAATTCACACTTTATAGTTTCTGCAGGACAATTGGAATTTAATTTTTCGCGTAAACCTTACCATGTCATTGAAACACAACTACACAGTATCATCGACTCACTACTCGACAAGGGTGCACAAAGCATAATTCTATTATTCCCTCTGATGAAACCACGTGTACCAGGAGAATTCGAAATAAAACTAGCACGTTATATTGACTTTAAGAACATATACGTACGTGTAGCCAACAATCCTAAAGTAAAATTCTTACGTACACCAGCTATGAGCTTTTTGGAAACAGAAATCATTCATAGCCAGGGCAAACAATACACCAGACCCAAAGTTGGTGCACGCAAAGAATTGTTGCCAATAGATCAGAAATTCCACTATGTCCCTTCACTAAAACGATATTTTCCTTCAATCACAGAGTACCATGATATCCGCAAAATACTTATTTCCGAAATAGCACGAATCGAATCATTCAAAGAAAGAATGGCGGCACTTCCTACTTATGCAGAAGTAGAATACCTGGGAAGTGACACCACCGAAACTACAACCACAATAGAAGCCCCAATCGGTCAAGTTTCAACGCTTAAAAATCCAAATTTACGCAATAGACTCAAACCAGAAAGAAAAATTAAAAACGCAATCCATAATCTCTTCAACGATCCTGCAATCCTATCAGATTCCCCTACAATTATGAGTTTGGGCGAGTTATTAGTCACAAAAATCAATGAACAACGATTTCATAAAATAGTCAACCAAAACTCAAAGAAAAAACAGAATATCAAGTTCATTGATGCGATAGACAACACTTCACTCAATAACGACGAGCCTGACCCAGCCACTTCTTCGCAACTGGTGACTCAAAAAACTAATGACCCGGCGTGTGTCGTACCAGTCATCATTGGTGCGAGAAAAGTTGCGTTACAGCTCGATACAGGGGCACTTCCTAATGTACTTTCTCGTTTAATGATCAAAACATTCCTGGAAGAGGCTCCAAATTGGATGAAGTTTATCAAACTCAAAAAACAAGTCCAACTTAGATTAGCTAACAATTCACTCATTCCATCTGCCAATTATATTGTTGAACTCAAAATGATACTTGGAAATGAAACGATAAAAGTGCCATTCTACATCATTGATGCACCTGGTCAGACATTTATTATGGGTAGAATTACAATGGACTATTTGAAAATGAAGTTGAATGTCCCTAAACGACTCATAAAATGTAGACCAGAATTTTGTGAAAAATTCACAATACCGTTCATGCACACTGATGAATTCCAAAGTGCATTGACGGTATTCTCGTTGGTGGCTAATGAACAAGAATATGAAACATTTTCCGAGGATATGTCAGATACCTACTATACCATCACTGAACAAGAAATTTTTGAAGAGCGTAGATTGGCTCAACGTACTTTTAAAGAGAATTTACGAGCTGATCTAAACATGGCTGTTGAAAATGGATCAATCACATTACAACAAGCGATCCGCGGGTTCGACAGACTACAGCATTTTGCCGATATTTTTGACCTCAACCCTGGTAGATACACTGGTGAACAGGTGAAATTCACGTTTCAAGAAGGAAATGAACACCTGAAACCATGGAGAGGAGAAAAATTTCGACCCAGTAAAAAATTATTGCCTGCCTTACGCAAAGCAATAAATAAAATGCTCGCTCTTGGCATAATTCAATATTCACACTCATGCTATATAAACACCTTAGCACCTGTAGTTAAGAAAAATGGAGATATTCGTTTATGTCTCGACGCCGATGAACTCAATAAATTCCTAGTCAATGTCTTAACTGAGCCAAATACGATCGCAAGTATGCTCTATGACAATGCTGGCGACAAGTTCTTCTGCACCCTTGATTTCACCGCAGGCTTTTGGCAGTTAATACTTGACCCAAAATCACGACAATTTACCGCATTCATAGTCGAAGGGCAAGTATACGAATTCATCAGCCTACCATATGGTTTGAAGATTTCATCAGGTGAATTTGTACTCATGATTAACCAAGTCATACCCAACGAAGACGGAATTACAAAATACGTCGACGACATAAAAATATCAGGAACAACTTTTGAGGAAACTATCAAAAGACTCGAAAAAGTTTTTCGATTAATTAGAGAGCACGGTTTGAAGCTAAATCCAACAAAGACTCAATTTTTCAGAAATTGCGCTGATCATCTTGGTTTTGTAATTTCCGATAAAGGAATTGGAAAACAAAGTGAAAAAATTAGAAAATTAGAGGAATTTGAAAAGAAACACACTAAACGAGGAAAATTCTCTCTATCCAAAAAGAACGATATCTTGGCTTTAGTTGGCAACACGGGCCTCTATAGGGACTTCATTCCTGAATATTCACAAATTGTAAATCCCATCTACCATCTTACGAAAGGTGACGTACCTGTTGAGTGGACAGAAAAACAACAAAGAGCCTTTGAGACCCTGAAAGCTGAATTCAAGAAGGATTTTAAACTACAACAAGCTCCAAAGGAAGGTAATCTGTTCTTAGACACTCAACTCTCTGATGACTCAATGAACGGAGTTCTATTTTATATGGTTGAGAATGACAAACGAATCATCATGTTCATCTCGATAGCATTTAAAGAGCATCAGAAAAACTTCACCTTGTTTGACCGAGAAATTATGTGTTTGGTAAAATGTGTTCAGAAACTCCAAATGTGGTTACATGGACGACGAGTCCATGTGAGATCGAACCTTTTACCAATTATCAATCGATTTAGAGAAATTGCTCAAACCCACCGAAAGGCGGCTCACTGGGTAACTGTGTTAAATTGCTACGACATTATCTATGATATGAACTTTTCTAACAAGACCCTTTACAAAATAAAGGCACCTGAGCTAGAAGTCCACAATGTTGAAATTCCAGATGACTCAGATCCAACAGAGCTGGAACCATTCGAACCTCAAACTGAGCCATCGGAACCTTATTCACAAGAATTTGAGACAGGAATTGCACCCTTGGAAGTCAAATTTCTTGCTGAAAACATTCCTGAACTTCATAAACGTCTCAGAAACATTTCATCATACCAACAGACAGATACAACGTGCAAAAAACTCATCGAAATTCTTGAGGAAAGTATCCCGGCAAACAATAAAAAGCAAAGAGATGCTCAGAAAAACAAACTTTCGAAATTTGAAATTTTCAAAAACGCCAAAGGGGAGAAAATTCTCATGAAAAAACTAGAAAATGGTTCAAAAGTACCATGCCTGCCTAATGAGCTTTTCTACGATACTGTTGACTACCTACATTGCGTATATGGCCATGTAGGATCTACCAAACTCGACGTAATATTTCGTAGAATATTTTATCACAACAATTCACTGGCGTATATTCGCGAAATAGGCAACGTATGCATTGTCTGTAAGGTCAATAAGAACTACGCAAACCATAAGACTATTGAATACGCTCAAATAGAAGCTTATGCCCTTGGAGATGTTCTATCTGTGGATTTGCTTGGACCCCTTCCTGCAATGAAAGATGAACCAAAATACCTCTTGGTCGCAAAAGATGTCTTTACAAACCGGACATGGTTAAGAACATTATATAACATCAAGAAAAAGTCAGTCTGTCAGCAAATGGCTACAATAATATTTGACATTGAAAGTCATAAAGTGAATATCAAGAAAATAATAACAGACAATGGCTCACAATTTATCTCTAGTTCTTGGTACAATTTACTCGAAGAACATCACATTCAAGCTGCTCACACCAGCGCATACAACCCACAATCTTCATCTGTGGAAAGGACGATGCGCTGGATTGGAGACAAATTACGAGTAAAAATCAATAAAAACCACAATCCATTACGTTCACATTGTGGATGGCAAGAATTAATCTCTGAAATTGAGGATGAATTGAACAATACACCAACATCATTTGGATTCAAACCCAATGAAGCCTGGGGCATCGCAGATGTTATTGGATTACAAATACCCCAGACAAGTGTAAAGTTCAACTTCAAGAAAGAACTCATCAAGATTCATGAAAAAATGATAAAACGCGAAATTCCATCTGTTTCGACTGAAAAATGTCTTGAGGAAACATTAAACCCCGACATAGACCTAATATTTGACACAGACGGTTACGTCCGTGTCACAGCGGACGGAGCCTGCTCAAAAAATGGTGACGCGAATGCAATTGCTGGAATAGGTATTTGTTTTGCGCCAGACTCAATTTTAAATATTTCTGAACGTATAACGAGCACACAATACCCAATTTCGAACAACCTTGCGGAATTAATTGCAATTCGTACAGCATTGCAAGTACTTAAAGAAAATGAGATCACAAAAGTAAAATTATTGAGTGACTCGAACTACGCTATAAAAGCGCTCAACAATACCTGCTCATTATGGCAAACCAATAATTGGAAAAATTCGCGTAATAAACCAGTCCATCATGAACACCTATTTAAAGAAATTCTCGAACTTCGTAAGGAGTTTGAAAAAGTCGAATTTATTCATGTTTTTGCAAGAAAACATGAATTTACAAACATCATCGCTGACTCGTTGGCTAAAAAGGCTGTCTATACTATTGAACAAGACACTCTAAAAATCCAAGAAATGACCCACCGTCAACTGGTTGAGACTTTTATTCGAGAGAAAAGAAGGTTGAAGAAAATTGAAGAAGAATATGCCTTCAATAAAAGTCACCCAGATCCTACATTCTTCAAAAAGGGAGACTGGGTCTTAATGGCCAATCATAAACAATCATCTTTTGCCAAACAGACTTCTGGCAAACTATATGAAAAGAAAACTGGACCCTACATCGTTGTCCAAAGAAATGGCCATAACTGCTATCTTTTGGAACCAACCGATGAGGATGAAATCAACAGAGTAGCAAATATTCGCCAATTGACTCTTTTTATTACAAAAGAGAACTTAGAAAAATTGAGAAGCGAAGTTTGCTTCAAATCTAGCATTGATTCGCGCTCGTTAGAGCAAAGAATCAAAGAATTTCTCACTGATTATCAAAACGAATCTGAAATCGACAGTGAAGATGATGAATTATACCTTGATTCAGATCACGAGGATGACACCGAAATTGTAATCAGTAGGAAAGATTTTCGAAAAGCATCTCAAGTGGTCCTACAAGAAGTAGCAAAATCAGCTCGTGAAAAACGTGCTGAGGCACGAAATAAACGACCTGAAAAGGCGCAAGCTACAACACACGCGTCTCAAAATTCAACCCTTTCTCAATCCCAACCTTCCACTTCAGGGGCACAGGACGGACCCCCTATTACGATAAAAAGAACGAGAGGCCGTCCACGTAAGAATAGGGCAACTGAATTTTCATCCCAAGAAACTATTTCAACCTTGGACGATAGCCAAGACAGTCAAGATAGCCAAGATTCTGACGATGAAATATTTTTGGATGCTCCTATGGCACCCCAAAATTCACCCGATAATGACCTTTCCAATGTTCAAAACCCATTGGATACTCCACCTGACTCTGCTATTCCAGAATCGCAACCTAGCGAAACTCTAAACGCTCCTAGGGCAGGGGCAAGTGCTCAAAGGCCTACATCTCTGCCAACTAGGACACGATCTGAGCGAGTTCTCGCTAAATTACGAACTAAACCCGCTACTCACTGGAAAAAACAGCTCGAGACAAAATTCCTAAATTATGTATCTGATAGCGATCAAGAGCCTATCGCTCGGTTCTTCGAAATGGTTCCTGATGAAAAATCAGATGATGAAGGAAACCCATCATGGAAAACTTAATGCCTTGCAAAAATTCAATACTCTATTGTTGCGAATTGGAAAATGTGCGAAAATTACCCTATCATATGTCCTGACACATTTTCTGATTGCAACAATAACCACATATTACTTCTATCACAACAGACATGCGACAAGCAAAGCATTAAGAATCAGAAAGTGTAGATATTTTCAAACCCCATAACCCCTTCTGTCACTCTACAGTGGTATGTATACTCGTATAGCTACAAAACTACGATCTAAATCGCTTGGAAGTACACTGAAAATACCTCATCATATGTCCTTGTGCATTTCCAAGCAATAATGCTCCGAGTAGTATAAACTCAAAAATACGCAACCCAAACTGTTTGGGAGTATACAGAAATTACCCTATGTCCTTGCGTACTCCCAAGTAATCAGTATACAAAATTATCTTATCACATGTCCTCTTATATTCCCCAACAAATACATATCCCTTTTAATGTAACGCTTAGAATCACATTTGATTAATAATTCATTTTTTCTTGTCTTCAGTGCATTTTATACACGTAAGCATTCTAAAATACAGACGAAGAACGATATGTCCAACTCGTAATTCGCACCCTTGGTAAAAATAGACACATAACAGGTAGACGAAACCGGAACCCCACTGTGCCATGTACGAATACAAACATCAACAACAAGTCTTCACATCCTAAGTTCGTTACTCCAGCGACACAGTAAGCAAGTGTGTCATTGACCCTGCTACATCTCGTCAACACAGAGCGTAGACACCCGCATATACCAGCTGGAGAAGAATGCGTAAACAAACCCGAATAAATACGTACACACATTGGTCCGATATTCGCCACCAGATGATTTGGGAAAGGAATACGCTTAACAAGTAACTTGCACACGATTCACGAGTATTCCCCATAGTCATTTTTTTTTCCCTACTCATGCAGTTATTTCCGTTTCATAAAAAGACAAATTCGAATACTCGTAAGTATACCGAGATCTAGGTCTTGGCATAATACCTATAATTTTTCCCAAATTTATACACACATAGTACCATCAATCTGTATACTACGCCATCGTTCAGTACACTGAAAGATGCATTTTCACACACCATTCAAAAATCATCCTTTATCCAATTAAAAATCCTATACTCGTAATCGTAGGCATAATATATGTTTAATTAACACATTACTATGCGCATTTACAGTTCAACAACAGCAACAGCCCATACGTAAGAATACATATAACGTGTTTAATTTTTCTGTTATAGACAATAGTCAAACGACGAGATTTAAATATTATGCTACTGTAGGATGCAAAGCCACAAACCCCCCTAAGAAACCCGAAATAATCATCGATACATTGTGGATAATTAAATGGTTCCCAGCGCAACACAGAGGACTCAGTAAATGATGCGAGTTATGTGACAGTTATGGGCAACTAGAAACACTGCTGCTTACTACCTCATTAAGATACTACGTAAGGTACAAAATTCGAGCAAGGCCAGCAGCAATAGAAACAAAATAATTGCCGGCAATGCAAGTAATAAGCCTGCATTACTCCGACGATTCATAGCAATCTCTATGAATTCGCTACTCTGAAAAACTGAACTGTATGCAAATTTTCTCGACTCGTCTGGCGATTCATTTTAGTATAGTCAGCATTTTTTGAAAATTTCATTCATAAGTCCAGACGAAGTGCTACCACTTCTAGAGAGACCATTCGGTAACCAGTCTAAGGCCATAAACACGTCAACGTACGAGGACATAACTGTCATTCAAATCACTTATTTTTTTTTTTCTCTCTATCGCCTATTTGAGCATTTTATTTTTGATAATTACCTCGCCTTCTTATCGATTCTCACGCACAAGTGCTCATTACGGTCACATACACCTAAAATTTATGGACCCAGAGGTGGGAATAATTTTTTCAATCTAATCTGTATCAACTAAACAGTTGGTAAAATCAAAATAAAAGCGCTACCTTTTTCGAATCGAACCTTATTATATGTAGTGCTGGGCTCCACGCAACATCTCTCAACTTAGCTGTGGTAAGTTTTCGACTTTGCTTTACCTATTCGTTTCCGAGTTTTGCTTTTCCAATACAACTTGATCTGGTTGACTTATATTTGAGTAAGTCAATTGGATCTTTTTTGCATCGATTTCGCGATTGATCATTTGTGTCTTTGTACCAAACTGCTGTGTTTGATTATTTTTCCAAATCCGTCTCAAAAATCTCGTTATTCAATTACAGACGTCGACAAAAGTCCCATTAGATCACTCTTCGATCGATTTTTCCCGATTTTTTGTTGGTCATCTTTCATTTCAATAGAATTTCCCTATTAATCGCAATTTTTTAGTGAAAAATGTCGATAACCATCTTCCAGATTTTCGAATGATTTCAATTTAATTCGTCTAGAATATTCCCCAAAATTTAGTCAATTTTTTGGAGATAACTTCCCTAACTTTTTTCGATTTTATCATCATTTCAATTTCCCCTCACGATTATGTCGTACTGCGAGATAATCTGTGACCAATGCAAGCTATCCTTGGCCTTGCCAGGACCATTTGCAAGAGCCATTCATGACGATATCTACATAACGGCGTGTCGTCACCTTTTTCATTTTGGGTGCCTATACCGATTGTATATACACTCCACCATGAGAACAGAACAAGGTGCACCATGTGTCCCATGTCCCCATCCGTCATGTAACCAATTGATCCTAGGATCCGATTCGTTCTTTGTTGACCAATCTCTACGAATATTCGAAGTGCTCAATATCGAGTCTAGAGTCCAGTCTCTAGTGAATCAACTAGCATTACAACGAGATTACGTTACACGTATTGAGATGGTATTGGTCAATGACAATATTACCCTAACAAGTCAGGTGGAAGATTATCGAAAGGAATACGCCAAATTGACGACGCAGTATAATAGGCTCCTAGATCATCAGATAGGAAACCTATTCGCAAATCTACGTCCGAGAATGAATTCATCTACCGAGTCCCAACCTTCCTCCTCTCAAATGGAACCCGTCTTGCCACAACCTTCGATTTCCAACTCAGGATCTCCTTCACCCTCGTGGCGACGAGTCCAACAATCATCACGATCCGCCTTTGCGAAACCACAAAATCTTTCTTGTGGCTCTGCACCAGTTCAAAGACCGGAGCCTGTAGAGACCCCGATCCCAACGATTATCAATCCTCAAAATCAAAATATCCAAAATAACCCAGTGACCCAGCCCATAATATCGCAACTCGATTGCATAAATATGAACGAGCCGATTCCATCAACCTCGTCTGACAGCTCTAGGGCTCCAGACTCCGAAGTTGGCAATATTTCAGACCACGTAGCTGCTACGAGGTTAAGATCAAAAATTCCCCCGCCAAAACCGAAAAAGGGCACATCTGCGGACAAAAACCTTTTTCGTAAAAATTATAAAGCACGGTTCGGCTCCGATTCAGCCGAGTTAAAACCCTTTTATCCCATTAATTCCTACCCGCACGGCTTTACTGCCGCGGGATATGAAATTTTGGAAGATACATACAACGTCGCATTTTTCGCATACAATATCTTAATCATGGGGGATGGACACGCCAACGGTATTGCAAAATACCTAGGTGTGTCTAAACCCTATGAAAACCTGATTGATAATAAAATGTACCGTAGAGACATGCTGGCGTCCGGACTGCTCTCATACCTCGGGACGTTTAAAGAACTTCCAAAGAGAATAATGATTTCAATTGGAAATTTTGATGTGGAACGAAACACGTCATATGAACACTTCTTTTATGCATTCCAAGCAATCTGTCTGTTGTTGAAAAAATTACAAGTTCAACAACTCATAATCCTCCCCCTCATACCACATGAGGATATCAACCAAACGACTTTCTCAGAAATCAACCGAGCCCTAAATTTTGATTGGGAACGGACCCTCGGAGGAAGGGTTTTCCACACCTCAGATATATTCGAAGAACTCCACAGAAACAGGGCTGGAATGGACCAAAAAGGTCCCTTCTACCCATCTAACTTATATGCCAATATAATCCCGACAATGCGAGACAAATTCATCCCTGAGGTATTACGAAAGCAAACAATAATCCTAAATCCTAGGCCCCCTACACCTGACGTAGATATTTCGTCAGAATACACTCCTCAATTACTACCACTTGATTTAAAAATCCCTAGGATTTGCTTGACCCCTGTAAGGATAGCTCCCCGTTCAACCACTAATCCTTCCACACCCTCAACCTCTTCTCACCCAAATACGACAAAGGCAGTAGCAGTACAAAGCACACAAACTTCCTCCGACGAAAACAGTAATCTCGGAAAGATGGGTAAACTGCGTCGCCTAGAACGTCGAAAAAATGACGATAACGACAGCTCAGTTCGACATGTACGCCGACGCACCGATCGAATCGTGCGTATGGTAGAAGCAGCCATAGAACAGGCAGAACGAGTCAGCTTGCCGTCGATTAATTTGTCACGCGAGCGCGCGACACTGCTTTATTCTGATTCTAGATACTCCAATAACGATCAACGGGTACCATCGCAAGATGAAGAGATAAGTGACACGGAAGCCGATGAATAAAAACGACTACCTTAGCCGAAACCAGTAGAGCTCTGGATCACTGGAAGTGCCTAATAAAAGTGAAATTGAATCTTCCCTGTACATAATTAATCATTTATTTTTTTTAATCTAACCCTAGAGTTAAGTATAAAAATAAAGCATGACTAACTTTTCAGACCCCCATCTATACACAAGATACAATAAGTAAGTATTTTTCGAAAAACACACTAATAGTTTGTTTCCCCACAGAATTATTATGACTCAACAAAAACGCAGTCCTGAGTAATGATCCATATTAAATGACGATGTCGAGAGATTTCATAACTCGAAAAGCTGAGATTCGTTGATAATAATACTGTTGGCGACTAAACGACCACATCTTCCCATCACAAAATATCCGTAATTCTTCAACAATTAATTTTTTACAAATCCACATTATTCAATAGTTCAGATTTTGTATTCTACACTCATATATGTTATATGCATCTCTATTCAATTTTTGCATCAATAGTTCTACTCTTATGCACGTATTGTTTTTTCATGCTATGTATAGATATTACTCACTTAAAATTAAACAAAATTCTAGAATTAAGCAAAATTTTTTTTTTTGATACTATTACGCAATCTTTTCAGACCATTTTTTACATTCAGTCTCCTTTTTCAATAATACTAGAACCATATTTTTCTGAACTTATTTTTATGCAATACATTATGCTCTTAAAATTAGATAAAAATTTTAGAATTACGCAAAATTTTAGAATTAAGCTAAATTCTTTGAAACTGTATGCATTCTCTAGAGAATAGGAAGGTAAGACTACAACACATTCGCAAACTTTTGAACTTTTTCAATTTTTCTTCCATTTTGATGGGGGTATGAATTCAAAAATGGGGAAACAAAAACTTAAAAGCTGCGATATGACCACTATAAAAAATAAAAGAAGCTGGCTTTTCGTAATTATCATATTCGCAAGAACGTTTATTAAATTTATACGCCACATTAACATAATGCTACTTGATGACCAAGAACCACTCTCGTTGGCAGAGTACATACTTCGCGTATCTATTCCATCTAAATTGATAAGGAAAATCTTCGCATCGAACCCATTAGGAAACATTTGGCTACAAAAAACAGAAGGGCCGTTTTAAAACTCAAAAATTTTAGAATTTTCTTACTATTCTCACAAAAAACATTACCATTTTCGATCCTGTTGATTGACACTGCGGTCTCTGATCATCAAGCAATTGGTGTCTTTGATTGCGGGGAAAAAAGTCAATGGCATTTTTATTCAAAATTCCCACCCTCCGACCCATCTTGTGAAAACCTGTCACCTCAAAATAGTCTGCAGATCAACGCAGCAAAGTACGGAGGGGCAGGGGTGGCGCATCCTCCCTTGTTTGGAAGGGAGGGGAGAGCGGGGTACGGCATATTTTTCCTCTTATTTTTTGTGATCCGTGCTTCCCCCCGTGACCTGCTGTAAAGGGGTCAACCCCCGGAAGGGCATATGATATGAGGAAATATGCCTTCATCACGTAAGGGATGATTAATAAAAGCATCGCCGTAGTGATGAGTATAAGAAACATCGCCGTAGCGAGGATTAAAATAACAACTCCCAAAGACTGCGCAAGTCTGGTAATGTGAGAACTTCTTCTAATACATTTTGATGACAATTCAATGTCATCAATAGCCGCGCATCGAACGATGCACCTACGACTATAAATTGAGCAACACAGCCACGAGCCGAACTAGTTGCAGTTGTTGTATTTTCGGGCAAGTTGCATTCCCAATTAAGCTGCATCTCCTACTCGGTGGTCGCAAGACTACCGAGTAGTTACATCTAACATGATTTGAATTTAATTAGATCTCGTATTCGGCGAACGCGCGAGCCGGTTCTTGGTCTCAAAGTGTATTTATGTAAGTTAGAAGCGGATGAGTTCCCTCTATAAGGACACTCGTCTCCTATTTTTTCCGATCTCGCCCACTTCTATAGTGGTTAATATTATTTCGCTTCGTGATTAAAATTATCGATCGTAATTCTTCACGTTCTCTATCGGGTATGTTTCCCATCCTGCCGGCCATCGGAACATACTTCTCGTCTGGAAAAGCACCCTCAGTAAAAACAACCAACCCCTGCCGACCATGTCTAGTATTAGGGACATACCGAAGAGGCAGGAAATATGGACAGTATGTGAACCTGGTGAGAAAGTCACCTGCATTAATAACACATTTTCTAGGAAATGTGTACAGTTTCAATGGGTAAGCAATTACCACCCTCATTATCTATTAACGAATATTAATTATTACATAATATGCCAACTCGAGTCTAAGGTAGTAAAATCATTTTATACTCGATTAACCGATAGAATATGTATCTTTAATCATGTTTCCGAGCAACAATAAATCATATTATCTTGTATGTATGCTTTTGATTGGTGATTGGAAATTATTTCTGTGAAAAGTGAGTAGTATGACTGAGACCTCTCCGATATATTGAGCTAACCTGGCGAGGCAAATATTCACTACCTTAGGGAATATTTCTAAACTTCAGTACGTAGGTAGAAATTCTGATAAAATCTATCTATCTCAATCATGTTTAATCTCACTATATCAAGATGATCAATAAATAAACAAATTAATGAAATATTTACTTGTAATTTTCTGAATTAAGCTACGAGTAAAAAAAAAACCGTACTTACGAGTATTTGAGTTTCAAAAGTGCTTACCATTTTATATTTCGCTACATGCTAGCTCGATCGTCATCAATGAACTCGTCTGATTTCGCTTGACAATTGACATGCGGACAACGTTTTAATTATTGTTCTGGTTTCTCATCAAATTTCTGAGATCAATCAAAAATTTCAAGCATGAAACTTATTCATAGGATCTTTTAGATATCAATACATAATATGATAGAAGCATATGAGAATGTCAAAGCATCTACCTCCTTCCATTCGGTGCTCTTCAATCTTGATGGTACATTGGTACAGTTGTATTCATCGTGTAGCCAAACTACCAACTGTAAGCATTAATGTGCTTTGCTACTTCTTTAAGGAACTCTTTCGCCCATCGGCATTGGACTTTGTTGCAGTTTGTTCGTGCTTTACCCTTTGAAAACAATTACCTACTTACATTGAACTTACTTACCAATTAGATTTTCTAGCCGCCCATTCAGATTAAGGCCACGCAAGCCAGCTCTGAAGTAGGAAAGTCTACTGATCGTTTAAAAATTTTTTTTATAAAATTGACCCAGAAAGCTGTGATTTGACATAGGTAATACATACCATATTTCAGATCGTGCAAATCAATGGAAACGCTTTCGAACTATTTTGAGCAGTTTTGAATTCTGTATCAGATTTTTTTAAATTGAAATTTCACTTAATGAAGTTATGAAAAGTTGATATTCACTTTGTAACCCTATTTTTACATGATAAGTCGAATGAAGGTGGTTTAGAGACTGGCGTATGTGTGCAGTCTAATTTTTTGACTCCCGGGTCCCATTGACGCGCATGCGTGAGAACTTGTGTTTTTTTTTCGAGCGTATTATATTATCAGTATTATCAGTGCGCCTTTTTCATAATTAATAATATTTGAAATCTGTATGAGTTTCATTTATTTCAATTTAGGAAAGTGAAATATGTTTAATTTATGCCATTATGGGTGGCTTTATTTGTTCCAAGTGCAAAACAAGTTTTACAAGAAAAAATAACCTTGTGCGGCATATTAAACGTAACAGTAGTTGTGTTTTTATATCATCACCAATTAAAAAAAATAAAATCGAAGGTGAATTTATATGTGATAAATGTGGTGTTAACTTTACCACTAAAAAACATGTAGCTCGGCATGTTGCCAATGGGGTATGCTCTGTTTCAAAGAGCAAAAAAAAAATTTCAAAGAATAAGCCTAACCCCAAGAAGAATAGCAATTCTAATAATTATAGAATCCTGAGATTCGAAAATATTGCCGGTGAGTAATTCAGTATTTCTCATCTGTCAAGGTATTGCTTTTCCATACGTATTTTTAAATCTTTTACTTATGTGCAGAATTTTTTTTATGGAAGGACAACGAAGAACAAAGAACGTTGTCAAAATATTCACAAGATACGAGTGCTTGGACAACTAAACAACGCAGTAAAAAAATTCGATACAGATGCCACAGAGGCGGATACATACGACTCAAAGATGAGTCCTTGCGGAAAAGACATGTGAAACGGAAAGGATCCTGTAAAATAAGTGAGTTTGAATTTTTTTTTCATGTTTGTATTACAGCACAACAATCAACATTCTCATTGTATTGTTATTATTACCAGATAACTATTGCTCAGCACATATATTGTACGAAGAAAACCTGGATGATGGGAAAATTACTGTACAGTACAACCCAATTCACTGTAACCACTCTGTGGAAATGAAGCATCTCCCTCTATCTTCTACAGATAAAGAGAATATTGCTGGTATGTATTTGCATTAAAAATCGCCAAATAGTACGTAATCTTAAGTACTACGTAATTCATTTTTCTGTTATTCAATTCAGAAAAACTCAAAGTTGGCGTACCGTTGGATCGTGTGTTGGATGATATTCGTGACACATTAGAAGATAATCAGGTTACAAGGACCCAGCTAATAACAAAGCATGAACTGCACAATATTATGCAGGAAAAAAAAATTTCTTACCAAGAACGGAAATCATACTATGATCCGGTGAGCGTTGAGTTGATAATTGAAGAGTACCGTACGAATTTAGGAAAAGATACTCCTTTCAAGTTTTATAAAGAACAAGGTGTGCAGCAAGAGCCCTTTGAGAAAGATGACGTGCTTTTAGTAATGATGGATAAAATGCAAATTGCTGTGAGTACATGGATGGTATGAGTAATTTTTGTAAAACAACGCTAATTACAGAAATTAAATTATATTATATTTGTTTTAGCTTATGAAGCAATTCGGCTGTAATAAGATATGCGTAGACAGTACTCATGCTACAAACAACTACGAATATTATTTGAATACAGTTCTGGTAGTCAACGATGTCGATATGGGTGTACCAGTGGCACACGCGATCTCAAATAAAGAAAATACAGTATTTATAAAAAAATTTTTCGAAGTAATCAAGGAAGAATGTGGTGTAATTCAAACAAATACGTTACGTTCATGTCAGACGACTTCCCAGCTTACATAAATGCATGGACACAGGTAACGGCAATAATGGCACACTTCTAGCATTTTTTTTCATAATTATATGGCTTTATTCAACATACACGTATGTTTATTATCAACAGGTGATGGGAAAACCGACACATACTCTATTATGCCATTGGCACGTAGATAAGAACTGGCGTAAAAATTTGAAGCTTGTGAACGGATCAAAAGAACTCAAAGACGAGATTTATAAAGTAGTTCGGACGTTGATGGATGAAAAAGACGCAGCATCTTTTCCAAATATTGTTATATCCGCAGTAGAGAAGTTGAAAAATGATCCGAATACTGCGGCGTTTGGAAAATATTTTGAGCGTGAGTACAGCGAACGATATGAAACATGGGCGTTTGCATTCCGCAAATACATTGGCATGAATACGAATATGAAGATCGAAGCCATGCACAATTTGCTGAAGAATGTGTATCTCAATGGTTTGAAAAACAAAAGGGTCGATAAACTTATCAACACGCTCCTAAAAATGAACCGTAACAAAGCTTTTGAACGATTGAGTCACTTAGTTATGGAGACTGACTCGCATACCCACAAAAAAGTGCGCGATCGGCATGTAACTGGCAAGACAATCCCTGCTGAAGATGTTTCAATTATCAGCTTTGGTGTAAGTGGTGTAGGACAAGTTAAGTCGCAGAGTAAGAGTAACCAGTCATCGATTTATGAAATTACAAAAATTTCCGACGAATGCAGCTGCAGACTGCGCTGCGAGGATTGTAATAATATTTGTGTCCATTTATTCGAATGTACATGTGATGATTATGTGTTCGGGTACAATATTTGTAAACATCTGCATGCATATGCTCTTAAGGTTCAATTTTTAGATGAATGTGGTCCGTTAGCGCCAGTTTATGAAGCTGCAGAAGTGCACAATATTCTCGAAATTCTCCAGTCACAATCTCCAACTGAAATCAAGAATGATTCTCTCAAGAAAAGGGATACCATCCAAGATCTTGCGAGAGAAATAATTCAAAATGTGCAGTGTTGCAGTGAGATTCCTTTTGATGAAGATGATAACAAAGCAATTTCGTCTTTAAAGCAGATCAACAAAATGCTTCAGTTGAAAGTGAAAGGTCTACAGAAAAAGAAAATGACCAAATCCCCTATGAACAAAAAAATTGATCATCAAAAGCGGTTTTACTCCACAAAAAAAAAACGTGCATCCGGGCACCATCCCAGTAAACCAAGCACTACGGAGAAAGCTGAATTGAAAAAGTTAGTGCTGGAATCGAAGTGTGACCTCATAAATTTTAATTCTAGCGATCATACTTACATTCCTTCTACTTGATCTACTCTTGTTACTTATTGTTTATTTTTATACCTACGTAGTACTAATATACATTTATTCATTTGTTTGCTAGTATAAGAATGTTTTTTTTTGAAAATCTGTGTAACTACACTAACGTGCTGATTTGTGATGTTCAACTCATTTAGTCATTTTTTACTTTGTTTCGACTCGTTTACGTAGTATTAATATAAGTATGTGTGTTTTTTTTTTTTTTTTTTTGAAAATCTACGTAGAATAACATGCTGATTTGTGATGTTCAACTCATTTAGTCATTTTTTACTTTGTTTCGACTCGTTTACGTAGTATTAATGTAAGACTTGTGTTTTTTTTTTTTTGAGAATCTATGTAGAAAAACTTGCTGATTTGTGATGTTTAATTAATTTAGTCATTTTTTACTTTGTTTGGACTCCTTTGTTTAAAACAAAATAAATGAAAATACATCAATTCGAAAATTTATTTATATTTTTCAATTTTTGAGGAAACCGGAAATAACAAGTGTTGAACGAGTGGCAGACACACATGGAACACTCACAGGTGAAAAAACACAAGTTCTCACGCATGCGCGTCAATGGGACCCGGGAGTCAAAAAATTAGACTGCACACATACGCCAGTGTTTAGAGTCGTTTTGGACTCTCCAGTCATATTGTGGAAATTATATAGATTTTCAGAACCCTGAATATCGTCCAAATTAACTTATTGAACACTTAAAGAACACGATTGGTGATTTCAAGTGACCTTTTTGATCGATTGCACTTGAAGAACACGATTGGTGATTTCTAGTGACCTTTTTGATCGATTCAACGTCGTTATTCAAAAATTGGTTTCTGTCAGTTCAAAGCAGTATATTTCTCCGGTGATTTTTTTGATTGAAAATTTGGAAAAATATACAGTAGCAGAAACCTATTTTGGAAAAATAACGTATACTCGGTCAAATATGGAAATCAGTAATTCCCAAAATATGGTTCGAGGCTCCAGAACAGCTCGAAACCGTCCCCAATATACTCAGAATGTTACAATTAGAATATAAAGTGAATTCCACCTTTCCGACTTCAACGAGCTAATTATTGAGAAAATTGATATTTTCAATACTGCAGGCTTCAGGATTGCTCAAAACGACTCGAAACCGTTTTCAATTGATTCAGGAGGTGGAAAAATAGAATTTATGCTAAATTTCAAGAAATGAGGGTGAATTTCGTGAAATTTTGAATTTTTTCACATTTTTGAGCGGAATTTATTTTGGTGTTTTTAAAATAAACCGAAAATGGAAAAACGATTGAAATTTTAGCATGTGCAGATATGGTAGAAAAATTAGCTCGAAAATAGACCTTTTGAGCTCGTTGGAGAAGGGTCAGATAGGATGGGAAAGTCAAAATCTGCGCAAAAGCTCCAAAAAGTACATCTGTTGCGCCAGCCATCCTTTTGTTGGTGCTAAAATTGAACCCTCGAAATAATGTGAAATGATTTTTTGCTGCATAACATGCAGAATACGTGATCTGGAACTCTATAAAAAACGATAGGTATCTACCTACTCGTATTGATAGTTGAAAAAATACAAAACTTCAAAGAAACAGCATATCAATGTACTCCCATGTTAAGACAATAGGCATGGGTTGGGCTTTCGCCCAAGAAAACACTCAAAAAATGAACTCACAAAACATGAGAATTTACCTATTAGAGAAAGATTTCTGGGCGTCTACAGACAGACCTGACGCTTCTCTGTTCAAGGTCGGATTTTTATGAGCTTAAAAAATCATTTTAATGCGCATAAAATATGCATTTATTTTGATTAGAATCATGACAAAATAACATGCCCTTATCCTTCAAAATAATATGCACTTTTATGCATCAAAGGCGAAGTTTAAAAAATCGTTTTTTCAATAATTTTTTCTCGACTTGTTCCATAAGTACCTACTTACTACCAAAAAAGGATTTTTTGGCCAAAATTTCCAAAATATGACTGTTTTTACTCACACCAGTTGAGATGAAACAACAGTTTCAAACTCTTAGATCGAAAAAGAGTTGGAATGAGTTATTAAATTCCATTGGAAATAAAAAGAGTAAATCAGAGTTCCAAACTCGACTTTTTGATGAGTTCAGACTCTGTTGAAGGTAAGAGTTGGAACTCTTTTTGTAGATGAGTTGAACTCTTCGTATGAAAGAGTTTTGAACAGAGTTCACCTTTTGACTCTTTTTGAAAAGAGGTTGAGTCTGGAAAGATGGCTAACAGTTTTTTTTTTTTTTTTTTTTTTGAAGAGTCTGCCCAACCGTGCTCTTGCCCCGATGATCTTAGGTTATCCATCTGTTAGACACAACACAATAGCTGGTGCTTCCTTCAATTTCATTCAATATACTTATTCGCGGAAGCAATTTGCAAAATTGCTGCAATTTTCGTGAAATAACGAAAGTTGAACATTCGAGAACCTTTTTGAATGAAAACTAACCTGTTTCTTGATGCATCATTTATAATATGATAATTCGTTTCAATGTCAAGTTTTATTCAATATTATTTTGTACAAGTAAATAAGCAAAAATAGTTCAATTTTTTGCGAAATCGTTATTCGTACGTCTTCGAGAACATTTCAAAAATGAAACTTGCTTACTTGTTTCTCTTTTTTCAACAATAGAATTAATATCATTAGATATTGATATAGTTTATTGGTGATCTTTCGACTGTTTCAAGATCACTTCTAAAAAAGGCACACTTACCCAAAAGTGACAAAGTACTCGCTGCATACACTTTTTTTTTTTAAATTATCCTATATTGAGGGCATTTGATTCAGCTCCATCTTTGGCTCAAGAGCTTGGGATTTTTCTGAGTAGTCTCCCACTCATGAGTGAACTTCTTTATTTGTTCTAAAAGTCAATTAGAAAAGGAAGCAAACGTGACCTAAAAATTGACCATTTCAATGCTGGAAAGAGTCGATAGCACTCATGATGTTCCATGAAATTTTAATCTGTATTAAATATTTTCTTACGGATGACCTAACATTGATATTTTTCCTTTAACCCCCTACCCTCCTCACCTCATCAATTCTATCGTCAATTGTGAGAAAAAATAAAATTACTTGCTTTGGTACTAGGTATTATTGACTAGTGAATCATATTACTCAATGGTTTCCTTTTTTCTTACATGTGAGTACGAATTTTACGCTGTAAAAGTACTTACCTATAATAAAATCAACACTCGAGCATGAGGATAAGTAAGTCATTTTATGATCTTTATACTTTTAAACAAATTTCCGGTCAAACGACAAAGTTTCAGTTGCATTTATTGCATCATACTGCGGGTAATGTGCAGTATCATCCTTCAAGCATACATAAATAGTTATTCAATGACAATTCTTCATTTAAATTTGTTGATAAAGCTCAATTTTTAAATTTTGAGAACGTATCAGCTCCTTGACATGATTTTTTTCCAATCGGATTTTTGTTTGAATTTTGAACTGTAATGGAATACTTACTGTACTTATATAAAAAAAAAAAAATACTTATATCTTTCACCGATGATCGCATATTCAACAGTTCATGGAATTTTTGTGGTTTGGAAGTTTAATTTCTACAAGTTTGATTTCCAGGAACTTTTCTCAAAATATTTCACTCGAAAAATTGCAAAAAATTTATAAAAATTGCAAGTTTTCGTCAACATACTGTTGGTTAATAAACGAAATATTTGATTCTCTGAACTAAACTACAAGTAAAAATAAAACCTTTTTTGAGTTTGAAAATTTGCTTAACATTTTATTTTTGACTACAGTTAGCTCACCAATGCAACGTACAGTTCATCTAAATTCGCTTGACATGCGGCCAACGTTTTAATTACCTACGTAGGCCTAATATGGGAAAATTTTTGGCTGTGAACTGATGAGATCATTGTGTTCGATTTTCAACTCTTCTAGTTTCTCATCGAATTTCTGAGATCAATCAAAAATTTCAATCATAAACTGCACCTTTTAGGTATCAATAATATGTAGAAGCATATGAGAAGTACCTACCTCCTTCCAATCTGTGTTCGATTTTCAACTCTTCTAGTTTCTCATCGAATTTCTGAGATCAATCAAAAATTTCAATCATCAACTGCACCTTTTAGGTATCAATAATATGTATAGAAGCATATGAGAAGTACCTGCCTCCTTCCAATCGGTGCTCTTTAATCTCAATGGGACAATTGAGTTAATACTTAGAATAACCAAACTATATCAACAGTGTATAAATGCATTTTACCTAATGTGCTTTGCTATTTCTTTTATGAACTATTCCGCCCATCGGTATTGGACTTTGATTCGGATTGTCCATGCTTTACCGTTGAAAACAATTACTTACTTTTTTATTCATTTATCCAACTCGGATAGGTATCGAAAACCATCTCTGGAGTGGAAAACTTTACTCGTCGTTTAGAAAATTAAAAATTTTGTTAAATTGACCCAGAAAGCTGTAATTTTATATAATACCGTATTTCAGATCGCACAAATCAATAGAAACGCTTTCAAAAACTATTTTGAGCAGTTTTGGAGTCTCCGTTAGATTTTTTAAAATTGAAATTTTCACAAAATTTTGCTCGATGAAGCTGGAAAGTTGAAGTTCACGTTGTAACCATATTTCTATTCATGATGAGTCGAATGAAGGTGGCTTAGAGTCGTTCTGGAACCTCCTGCCATATTCTGGAAATTTGATAGATTTTCAGAACCCTAATAAATATCGTCCAAATTGACTTGAAAGCTCATACATTGATCGGTCAAATAGGTCAATATTTAGAACTATAGCGTTTATTGGAATGTTCCGAAAACTGCCCAAAACAGTTCGAAATCGTTTTCAATCGATTCAGGTGGTTGAAAAATAGGATTTATACTAACACTCAGGTACCGAAGGTAAGCTTTGTAAAATTTTGAATTTTTTCACATTTTTTAGCCGAATTTTGATTTTAATAAATTCGCCAAAAGTGGGAAAATTATTAAAATTTTATCATGTGCAGATATGGTGGAAAAATTAGCTCGAAAATAGACCTTTTGATCTCGTTGGAGAAGGGTCAGATAGGATTGGAAGGTCAAAACCTGCGAAAAGTACATCTGTAGCCGTAGCGTGTTCCTATTGTTGGTGCTAAATTTGAACCCTCCAAATATTGTGAAAAATGCGCGAATTTTCATTCCGCTTCCGCGCAAATGCTTGGGCATAAAAAAATGTCTTTTTGTTGCGTAACAGCAAAATACGTGATCAGGAACTCAATACAAAACGATGGGTAGGTATATTGAAAGTTCAAAGAAACAACATAGGTACTCCCATGTTAAGGCAATAGGCATGGGTTGGGCTCTCACCCAAGAAAACATTCAAAAAATTAACTCACAAAACATGCGAATTTACCTACCAGAGAGAGATTTCTGGGCGTCTGTATAGGTCCCGTCACTGTTCATTTTATGAGCATACAATATGCATTGGCAAAATATGCCCTTATCCTTCAAAATACATATGCACTTTTATGCAACACCAATGTCAAAATTTCCAACAAAAAAAAATACACTTCTTGGTAAATTGTAGTAATTACAAAGCAAAATTTTATAAGTGGTACTGTGAGACGACTATTGCACGGATGAAGCTGAAATTTATACCACTTGAATTTTTTCAGAGGCTTCTCTGTCAATGGTGAAATTTTGACACAATTATGTCCCCAAATTTTTGAGAAAATTGCATTTTTAAATTTGAAAACCGATTTTTGCATTTACCTACCCCATGTTGGGGTAAATGCAAAAATGGTGTTATTATTTTTTTTTTGCATTTTCAACACTCTCACTGTATTCTATGTGTCATTTATCAACTTTTGATGTATGTATTTGTGGTCTTAATTCGGTTGAAAATTCGATAACTTAACCACTTCCCAAAAACATTTTAAGAAGAGTGAAAAAATTTTGAAAAATTATTTTTTTTTTCAAACTTGCTAGAATGGACAAAAAATTAACTACTGTCCATTTCTGATGTAGTAAGTATTTTATGTAAAAAAAAAACGCTGAATGAAAATAGGTACTTACATTTTACATTAAAAAAAAAAACACATTTATTCTATGTAATATTAACTGGGGCTTTCGTGGCCTTCCTGTAATCTCCCCGTTTGGCTTTTTGATTTTTAAACGTTTTTTTTTGGTTGACTCATTAGAACATGCGTCAAGTCACAAATTGTTTAGGTACGTAGAATACTGAGTAGGTATACTTACATCGAGATAATTGATGAGTCGAATGAGGACGGTGTTTACATTATCATCTGTTTTTCTTCCTGGGAGTAAATATTTCCACATTCGGACTCTCTGTGGTTCTAATTCAACAGCAGACATTCCGCGATTTGCTATGACTATCACGTTTCTTTCTTGAATGGATGACGAATTGATTGACGTCGGTATTTCTACTGTAAAGAAAAATACAAGTTCATATTCTACTCCTTTTTAGGTAATACATTTTTATGTTTAAATTAGCCCTATACTTACCGGGACGAATACTAGGCGAGTTCCTAGTTTCTTCAAGAATTTCTTATTCGGGACTCTCGTTTATTCTGACGGATACGTGGGATGCCTGCAGTTGCGGTAACTCCAGGTCCGTCCTGCTATCAGATGTTTTTCTCGATGCTAGATAATCTAATTTGATCTTCACAGCTTTTTCAAATGGACAACCTGGTCTAAACTGGATCCTTTCGTCAGCAAGATCCAATCGGCGAAAAAAACATTCGGATTCGCGCACGCGCCCTTTTTGTATTTCTGATAATGTCTCTATTAAATATTCATAATGAATTTCAACTCCTTACAATTTTGGGGCTATACCTCAGTTTTCGATTTTACTTCAATTCGAGTAGTTTATTGTGTGAGAACAATTGCCAGGTGTCATCTTTTGATGGATGTATCATCCCTTCAAGTTTGAAAAAATTTGGTTCAAAATTGCTAAAAACGAAACTTTTAAGTAAACACTTACCTTTGACCTCAATTGAGGAACTATGTACCTCAGTTGCGTTATATTGATATCTCCAGTTTTTTTTGTATGTTTTTTTTTTATTACAATTTTTTTCACTCTTAGAAAATTTTGAGAATAAAATATTTTCAGTTATTTATTTGCCTTTGTCTCACTTTGGCAATATTAAACTGCTTTTTCATTTAAATAATACTGGCCAACAGCTCTAGCATTAGTGTTTGGGTTGAAAATGGGCTTACTCGATAGTTCAGACTCTGAAACAAAAAACAGAGGGGGTTTTTACAACTTGCATGGTTTTTGCAATCAGAGGAAATGGCCAAAGTTGCAAAATAATGACCGTTTTTGCCCTACTTCGAGAATTCAACTAAAAATTCGTCAACATTGTGTAATCAGTGGAGCCACATGAATGAAATTAAAGCTGTTCAAATTGAATATTTCGTATTTCAGTCATATGGGCTTGAAACTTCGAAAATCAAAAATCGGGAAAATTAATTTACTTGAAGAAGTTCGTAGAATCCGAAAATGACCTTGGTTTTTTTTCTCAAAACAATTCGGATGTCGCTATGAATTTTTGAAGTAGGGTAAAAATGGTCATTTTTTCAACATTAACCACCTCTCCTGACCACAAAAAAAAACAAATTTGAAAAACTCACTCTGTTTTTTGTTTTAGGGTCTCTTAACTATCGATCAAGTACATTTCCAACCCAAATACAATGAAAATTTTTAAAATGGTTGCCTTGTGTAATCGAAAAATGCACTTCAGCACTTGAAATTTTGACTATGGTGATAAATTTTTGTATGTCCACTGTCCAGTAATTCAGTTCAAACAACTTTGTCTGCGATTTCGGCTCACCTGTCAGTCAAAATATATAACTGTCATTTTGTTAGTGAGACCAACTTTTTTTTTGGGGGGGGGGGAATTTGCTTTAAAATGTATCTTAGGACGTCCCCTTTCAAGAAAAAAAATTGTCCTGGAGGATAGAGAGGTGGTGTAATTACTCCATATTTGTTTAAATGCCATTTGCTGGACTATCAAGTTTTAAAAAATTTGGTGTAAAACCGATGAACTAAAACTTTTAAGTAAAAACTTACCTTCGGCCTCAGTTGAGAAACTTGAATCCGGAAAATCTCTTTTTGTGTATCCTTTATTTTTTTCATCTTGATATGATTTTTTTTTTAAATTATAATTCAACAGGTCATGGAATTTTTATGGTTTGCAAGTTTAATTTCTATAAGTTTGATTTCCAGGAACTTTTCTCAGAATATTTCACTCGAAAAATTGCAAGAAAATTATAAAAATTGCAAGTTTTCGTCAATATATTGAAGAGATGGTCAGTAAACAAATAAACGAAATATTTACTTGTACCTAATCCTCTGAATTAAGCTACGATTAAGAAAAAAAAAACTTACTTATTTCAGTTTCAAAAGTGCTTATCAGTTTACATTTCGCTGCTGCTAGCTCATCAATGTACCCTTCTGATTTCGCTTGGCATGCGGCCAACGTTTTCATTATGGGAATATTTTTTGACTCTGAACTGATGCATGAGATCGTTGTGTTAGATTTTCAACTGTTCTAGTTTCTCATCAAATTTCTGAAATTAATAAAAAATTTCAAGCATAAACTTATTCAGAGGACCTTTTAGATACTTATGGATAATAGGTATGTAGAAGCATATGGGAATGTCAAAGCACCTATACCTCCTTCCAATCGGTGCTCTTTAATCTTGATGGTAAAGTTGTATTGATAGTGTAGACGAACTACCAACAGTATGCATTAATGTGCTTTGCTCCTTCTCTTCAGAACTCTTTTGCCCATCGGCATTGGACTTTGATACAGATTATTCATGCTTTACCGTTGAAAACAATTACCTACTTACATTCAACTTACTTATCAATTCTATTCGTAATGTGCGTTAATGGATTGTTCTGAAATTCCCAAACTATGGCTTGAGACTTCAGAACTACATTTGAAACTGTCTCCGATGGACTCAGAATGTCACAATTAGGGTGTAAACGGAATTTCAGTTTTCCGGCTTGAACGAGCAAATTTTTATGAAAATGTATGTTTTCAAAAATTTACTGGAGGTCTTAGAACTGCTCAAAACGGTTTGAAACTCTTTTGAATCGATTCAGGAGATTGAAAAATAGGATTTATGCTAAAGTTCCGGTACCGAAGGTAAATTTCGTAAAATTTTGAATTTTTTCAAATTTTTTGAGTCGAATTTGGTTTTTTAAAAATTCACCAAAAATGAAAAAATGATTGAAATTTTTGGCATGTGCAGATATAGAACAGTTAGCTCGAAAATGGACCTTTTGATCTGGTTGGAGAATGGTCAGATATAGTGTGGGAAAGTCAATGCCTGCGAAAAGTACATCTCTAGCGCCTTCCTATTGTTGGTGCTGAATTTGAACCCTCAAAATAATGTGAAAGGGTTAGTGTTGGCAAAATGTGAGAATTTTCATTCCGCTTACGCGCAAATGCTCGGGATGGAAAAATGCCTCTTGTTGCATAACAGCAGGATACCATATTAAAGTACTCCCATGCTAAGGCATCGGATTGTGCTTTCGTCCAAGAGAAACCTCAAAAAATTAACTTACAACTATGAGAATTTACCAGAGATTAAAAAACAAATCAATCCTCCTGTTGAGAAACGCAAACGAACGCATGTGTGTAGGTGTACGATGAAAATTATGGATGGAAGGTCTCTGTCAATGCAAAAACTGTTTTTCCACGATTGCTCCAGTATGAATTCTAAAATGATCAGTTTTGTAATTTTTGTGAACAATTAAGGAACTTGATTTCAAAAAATCACCAATGTCAAAATTTACCCCCCCCCCCCAAAAAAAAACAAAAGATTACTTACTTATACAAGGTAAAGTGGGGTAATTGTAAAGCAAAATTAATTAATTTGTGTGACACTTTGGCTGAAATTTATACCACTCAAACTTCAGAGGCTTCTAGCTGTGTCAATGGTAAAATTTTGGTACAATTTCATCCACAAATTTTTGGGAAAATTGCAATTTTGAGATTTGAAACCCCATGCTGGGGTAAATGCAAAAATGGGGGTGATTTGTTTGCATTTTCAGCACACTCGTTGTATTCTACTTGTCATTTGTTAACTTTTGATGTATTCGTGGTCTTGATTCGGTTGAAAATTCGATAACTTGTCCACTTCCCAAGGAATATTTTTAGGGGGGTAAAAAAATCTTGAAAAGTTATTATTTTTTAAATTTATTGCTAAAATAGACAAAAAATTAACAATTGACCATTGCTTATGTATTTTATGTGAAAAAACACTGAATGAAAATAGGTACTTACATTTTACGTTTTTTTCGACTTTTTAAAGTTTCGGGATTTTACTTCGGGCATTCAATGTTTTTTCGAGGAAGTCCCGAGCTGCTTGACACGTTTTTTGTATTTTAAATATACTATCGGATTTTTGTAGCAGTGTCGAATCCTCCTCTGCTAAAATTAATACAAATAAAATAAAATTTAAATTTATTTTTAAAAAAGAAAATAATAAAAAATTAATTATATTTACTTATATAAATTAATGAAGAATTAGCAATTATTAATTGCATTTAGATTAATATCACTCCACTTGATCGAATTTCACTAATTTCCGAGCATTCTGGAGTCTTCAGTTGGATTTTCAATCACTTCTGAATTTTGAATTTCCTTAATAAAACACAGAAATCAATTTGAGCCCTTTGCTTCAACTATGGGCATTTTTTATCAAGCAGTAATTCAATCATGGTCATGCATCAATTTTTCAATTTTTTGATGATCAAATTCACATAACTACTCGTATATGACGTCACGCAGGAGTCGTCTTGGACGACTGAGACGAAGGTAGTTTAGTTCCATAATATTTTAGGATGCAGATTTGCAGAAGAAAAAAAAATCTCGGTATTACTAACCTGATAGACCGCTGGAGGGTCCTGCCTCGCCGAGTAATTCTTCTCCAAGAACGCATAGTTCTCTGTAGAAATCTTGCATACAATTCTGCAACTAAACGAAACCAAAAAACATGAAAAAATGGGGCTATTTGCGGTAGGCCAGACTTTATATATTATTACTAGGGGGCTACGCCCCCTGGCCGCTTCGCGGCCCAACCCCCATACTCGTTCCGAGGGCTTCGCCCTCGGAACTCGCTCTTGGGGGCTGCGCCCCCAAACCCCCCCTTCGCTCACTCTCAGAAGAGGTTTGCTCCCAAGTACTTTTCCTTAAAAACTACATATATCTGCACTTCATTCATTTTCATACCACTTTCAATGACTTTCAGCACTTTGAACAATTTTTTTCAATCTCCAATACTTTTAATGAATTTTCAAGCAACCATTTTTTTTTCGACTTTTTAAATTTTAGCAGAATTTCTCTAATTTTTGGCGATTTTTTTTTCATTTTGAATTTCGCTGTTGAGTTTTATTCTTAGGGACTCAATAAATCACTGAGCATTCAAAAGGAACATATTATTTATTCTAATATGTACATAAATTACTATAAAACATTAAAAAGAAACATTTTTCTTCTTTTTCTTCTAATAAATTATTAAAACATCAAAAAAGAATACTTTTGGTCCAATAAATTACTAAATGGGTCTTTCCTGACCTTTCAGTAACTAACTAATCCTTCCGATTGGGTTTTTTCTTTTTAAGATTATTTTTGGTTGACTCACTAGAACATGTGTCAAGTCACAGAAAACATAAAATTTCAAAGGACTAAAACACCACAGTAGGTATGTAATTATTTTTTATTAAAATTTGGCTAAAATGAATTTCAACTCTTTACAGTTTCAGGGCTACCTGATAGTTTTAGATTTTGCTTCGATTTAAGTAGTTTGTTTGAGAACAATTGCCACCATCGAGTCATCTTTTTATGGATGTATCATCCCTTCAAGTTTTGAAAAATTTGGTTTAAAATCGATAAAATCGAAACTTTTAAGTAAAAACTTACCTCCGGCCTCAGTTGAGAAACTCTCAATTTGTAACTCGGTTTTTGGATCTAAATAAGCCTATGATTTTTTTTTTTATTATAATAAATTTCTTAATCCTTGGAAAATTTTGAGAATAAAATATTTTCAATTAGTTATTTGCCTTTGTCTCCTTTTGGCAATATTAAATTGATTTTTCATTTAAATAACACTGGCCAACAGCTCTAGCAAGTGTTTGGGTTGAAAATGGGCTTAATCGATACTTCAGACCCTGAAACAAAAAACAAAGTGGGTTTTTTCAATTTGCATTGTTTTTGCAGTCGAGGGAAATGGCCAAAGTTGCGAAAAAAATGACCGTTTTTGCCCTACTTCAAGAATTCAACTAATTATTCGTAAACATTGTGTAATCAGTGAAGCCACATGAATGAAATTAAAACTGTTCAAATTGAATTATTTCGTACCTATTTCAAACATTAAGAAGAAAAATTAGTCATATGGGCTTAGAACTTCGAAAATCAAAAATCCGTAAAATTAGTTTACTCAAAGAAGTTCGTTAGAATACGAAAATGACCTTGGTTTTTTCTCAAAGCAATTAGGATGTTGCTATGAATTTTTGAAGTAGGGCAAAAACGGCCATTTTCGCAACTTTGACTACTTCTCCTGGCCAAAAAAAACGACTCAAATTTTGAAAACTCACTCTGTTTTTTGTTTTAGGGTCTCTAAACTATTGATCAAGTGCATTTCCAACCCAAATACAAAGAAAAATTTCAAAATTGTTGCCTATAGTGTAATCGAAAAAATGCATTGCAGCACTTGAAATTTTGGTCATGGTGATAAATTTTTGTATGTCCAGTAATTCTATTCAAAAAATTCTGTCTGCGATTTCAGCTCACTTGTCAATCAAAATAGCTGCAATTTCGTTAGTGAGGCCAACTTTTTTTGGGGGGGAGGAGGGGAAATTTGATTTAAAATGTATCTTAGGACGTCCCCCTTTAAGAAAAAATGTTGTCCTGGAAGATCGAGAGGTGGTGTAATTACTCCATGTACCTATGCCATTTGCCGGACTATCAAGTTTTAAAAAATTTGGTGTAAAACCGATGAACTAAAACTTTCAAGTAAAAACTTACCTTCGGCCTCAATTCAGAAACTTGAAATTGGTAGTATTCTTTTGGTGTATCCTTTTATGGTATTTTTTTTCATCTTGGTATGATTTTTTTTTCAATTATAATTCAACAGTTCATGGAATTTTTATGGTTTGCAAGTTTAATTTCTACAAGTTTGATTTCCAGAAACTTTTCTCAGAATATTTCACTCGAAAAATTGCAAAAAAATTATAAAAATCGCGAGTTTTCGTCAATATATGTATTGAAGAGATGGTCAGTAAACAAATAAACGAAATATTTACTTGTATGTACCTAATCCTCTGAATTAAGCTACGAGTAAAAAAAAAAAACTTACTTAATTATTTCAGTTTCAAAAGTGCTTACCATTTTATATTTCGTTGCTGCTAGCTCATCAATGTACTCGTCCAATTTCGCTTGACATGTGGCCAATGTTTTAAATATTATGGGAATATTTTGTGGCTCTGAACTGATGAGATCGTTGTGTTCGATTTTCAAGTTGTTCTAGTTTCTCATCAAATTTCTGAGATCAATCAAAACTTTCTAGTAAAAACTTACCTTTGGCCTCAGTTCAGAAACTTGAAATTGGTACAAACGCGTTTGCTGATTTTTTTCATCTTGGTATGTTTTTTTTTGTGTGTTTTTTTTTTTCAATTATAATTTTTCAACTCTTCGAAAATTTTGAGAAAAAAAATATTCTCAATTAGTTATTTACCTTTGTGTCTCTTTCTGGCAATATTCAAATTGTTTTTTCATTTAAATAATTTAGGTACCTACCTAAACCTATACCCAAACCACACACCATATTCTTCGTACACATGGCTCGCAATAACAACAAATATTTACCCATTTTCATCGATAATAACCCAACCATATTCAATGAAGAATGAAAAAAAAAGGGCGTAAAATTTTACGAACGCTTATTTCCGCATATCGTAAGCTCGTGCAATAATAGCGAATCCGTTCACCTACCTATATGCTATGCTTATAATAGAACAGAACGGCTGTTACCTATACGAAAATTGTTTCAATGTTTAAAAGCTTCGGTTCACTAACGAAATTACATCTCGCTGGAAACCGTTTCGCCATTTAGAGAGAAAAAAAAACACACTTTCGAGTTAAAAATGTTTACTGTATACTGAATATACTCACGTAACGTTTAGCAAAAACCCACCTTCGTGAACGCAAAACAACTACAATAATACATGATGCTGCCATCACTGATAGGTACATTTATACCTAGTAATGGTCTGTGGGGGTGATGATGATGATGATGTCAGTCTTTCTTCATAAAACCTCATCCCCATTGCAACGAAAGTTTTAATGAACCGACCACACACACACAGTTTGTTCAAATATTACGAGAATTAAAACTAACTTACTATAATAGTTTGTATTACTTTTTCCACTCAGACTGTATAAGAGTACGTAGAGTCGTAGAGTATTGTGACAGTGTTGACCTAGTTTTTTTCACTTATATTTTGATTTGAGAGGGCTTTATAAACGAAGAAAAAAAAAATAATGTTTATTTTTTTTTTAAAGCGAAAAATCTAACCAGACGTCTTCTTTATCCTGACGAATTCCCCGGAAAAAAGAGAGAAAAATCTCTCGAGTTCGATATTACGAGTACTTGGTTGGGTGCGCCTTCGTAGACATATTTCGCATACCAGAGAGATTAAATTGTTCTATGGTATGTGGATTATGCAGTGCATAGTGTGCCTCGAAATACTCGAATACTGCCTGCGAACTTGGCGAGGTTTTTTTTCCCTTTTATAAGTAAAGCCACATTGTGTCCAAGAAAGAATGATATACGTATGTACTTGTAATTTTTCCGAGAGTAGAATTATGAATTAAAGTCAATGGACTGCACAGCTCGACTGAATAAGCCCTCTCGATGGGTACTTACTTTTTATAGGTTTCATTTAGCCAAATAATCGGCTTAAAAAATTATGACCCAATGGATTCGTATTTATTGTATTAAGTATGGTTATCTACCTACTTACATTGTGCTTTATTTGAACGTTGTAAGAATATTTTTTTATGTTAATTAGTGTTGTAAAATTAGCTTCTGTCTATATAACAAATTTATGCGAATTCGTGTCGTGTGTCGTCGTTTGTACAGCAATTCATCGTGTTAGATATTCGGAGTGCTATCGATGCATTTTTAATAAGCTGAACATGGTGTATGTTGTTACATTATCCGCATATCGTATAACCTCCCCCTTCTGATAGGTTTCCCATTAAATACAGCACCATGAAGCTTTTTATTTTACCAATGTCGACGACATTACCTCGCAGAAATAATAAATGATTACTTACTCGTCGAACGAATCGAAGCTCGTTGTTATGCGAGAAATTTTGCGGTATAATTAAGTTACCTAAGTACGTATTGATTGAACCAATTATGTGGTTTGGAAAAATACTGCTCATGATCAGGTATCTGAACCTGTCACAAAGATGCAGTAATTAATTATAAAGGAGCAGATGGTGTAAGTTTATATGTTTTTCACGACTCGTGAGTAATATAGTGTGCTGTGCTTTTATTTTATAGAAAAAAATGATTGACGTTTTGGCTTGTTGAATGCAAGTTGAATTACTTTGGAAGGTGTGTAAAATGGAATGAAAACATGACTCTTGCAGCATAATTTTCAAGTCTTGATTCATTTTCTGTGTAACTAAGTTAGTATTTTTGTTCACATGAAAAATATTCATGACTGAGAAAATCGTCGTGGTTCAAGTTTTTTACAAACCGAACGAGTAAAATAATTCATTTTGAAGCATAATTTGGGCAGTTGAAAGAAAAAAATTGTCGGTTGCGATTTTCTACGCTTCGACTGGATTAAAAATAACTACTTACATTTTCGATGTTTCCCAACGACAAAATATGTCTTGATAGAAAAATTTTTTGAATGGCGTTTAGAAACTGTAGAATTTTTTTTTTAGTTAAGTACTGGAGTGGAACCTATTTTTCATTAATGGGTTCAAAGTGTTGAAATTGAAAAAAAAAAAAAAAACAAAACAGAAAATAGGTACCTACCTATACTGGAAGCTGAAATCTGAGGAAATGGTGCCAAAATTAGGTTTTCGATTTTTAGCACATTTATAGTAAAAACCCAAGATATAGTTACGATTTTCTGAAATTCCAGCTTTCTCTATTTCAAATATGTGAGGGCGCATACGGAAAGGGACAATTCGACCAAAAAAAAAAAAAAAAAAAAAGTTCTCTGAAATTGTTGTAGGAACTCTGTAAAGGGTTCCTACAACAATTTCAGAGAACTTTTTTTTTTTTTTTTTTTTGGTCATAAGGACCCTTTCCGTATGCGCCCTCACATATTGTACTTTTGCAGTGAAAATGATAACCTTAAAAATTGGATCTGGGTCACGTTTTAGTTGTTTGAAATTTTCTGTGCCCTACGTTCCTCCTTCTCACATCGAGAAAGAAGGTAAATTGCCATTATTGGACCGACAAACCATTTTGAGATAGGTAAGGTAGAATCTGGTCAAGTTTTTCAGTTATTGAAATTTTTCGTCATAATGCTAAAAATTTATTTAAGCCTTAATTCGTTCGCAAGGGGGTAGAGAGGCGATGCCCCCTCACTCTTGGCTACGTCACTGGGTGGTATCAGAAATCTTTTGCAACAAAATTTTCTACTTCAAAACTGAGTTGTTTTAGGTTTTCAAAAGCTGGCTAAGTTTCGGAGCTACAGGTGATTCAAAAATTGGGTGGAAAATTCAAGAAGTTCGCATTTTCATGATACGATACTTATCGCACTATGAACTTTTCATGATGGGATTCGCAAAATCAAGGAAAGTGCAAAAGCCCAAAATTTTAGTAAAAATGTTAGAAAGTGTAAAATATCGTGTGATGTTGGCATCTTTTCATACGTTTTCGAGAGCGGTGAATACAAACAAGCCCGGATTTTTTGATTTGGCCCATGCCTACGCCTCCTCCTCCCGAGCATTGGGTCCCAAAAGTTCCTGAAAATTGAAGGAATTTATATTATAAAATATGGTGTGTCTACTTGGGTCTTCAGGAGCGCTGAGAATACGAATATCTGCTCGATTCTTAGATTCGCGACGCTTGTAAAGGCCTCATTGGCTCTCCCAAATGCCATGAAAATTGACGAAATCGTGTCATGCTTAGTGAAGCTGATAGGAGGTAATGGAGAATAAGGCAGTGTTCGAAAAAATAAATCAAGATTCTAGTTCAACGTTCCCAACAACCTAATAATCCATATTTCACACATTTTTTTCGTTTTTCAAGAACTTTGAGGGCTAATGAAAGGCGTAAGGAAACAAAGGAGAGTCTTAAAAAAAAAAATTAGTTAACCTATTATTCATAAGCCTCATTTAAAATGGTAATTTAAAAACATTAAATAAAGTAATTGAAAAGTTCATCTGTCGTTTTTAAATGAAACTGTTTATAATCAGTACCAAATTGAAATTTTTGTGATTTTTCATTAAAAAATTGAAATATTTCAACTTTTTAATTACTTTTGCTAGTTTTTCAATCACCATTATCGAGCAGCCTACACTCAGCGCTCTGGAAAACGTATGGAATAATGATCGCGTAATATTTGACATTTTTAAAAACATTTTGACCAAAATTTTTGAGGCTCCGTACTTCCTATGGGTTTGAAAATCCCACCAGGAAAAGGTCACCGATGTCATTACACGATTTCTGGAATTTTTCCTCCCGAATTTCAATATTTTAAAATTTTTGAAGTCTTTGGCAAATGAGTAAATCTACACTTTGACTGATTAAAAATTACCGCTTACACATTGGTTATTTCCCAATCACATATTTTGTTCGGCGATGTGTGTGTGTATACTTTTTATTATTTTAAAATAACGAGATTAACAATTTTCGCTTGAAAATTTCCCTCTAGGTAGTTTGAGATTGATGTATAATTTCTCATTTTCGGCAGAAAAAAATTATTTTCAGAAGACCTCAACAAGATAATATAGGAAAAGTTTCAGATTTTTAGTTCAATGTTCAACCTCCAAGGTGACTCAAACTTCGGAAATAGAAAATGACATTTTTCAAATCTTGAAAATTTTTTTGTACCATGTGATGTAGGCATCAAAGAATCACCTTTTTCAACATTTATTTCTCCCACTTCCTTCGTCACCAAAAATTATAGTGCAAGTGTCAGCATCTTCATAGTGAAAGAGACTAATTAAGATAACAAACCTGCAAATTCCGAGTGAAATGAAAGTTTGCTTTTTGGAAGCTGAAAAATAGAATACTACATACTTACTCGTACAGTGAGAAATTGTCTAAAGTAACAGAAGACGTCCTAGCTGATGATGCAGCCATAAAATGAAAAGAGCTGCGTCGTTGATTCAAAAATTCGATGTAGCAACCAACTTTCTGGGGAATTAGGAAACGTTCTACCTGATTCCTCTCATTTTCAATCAATGTAGAAATGTAGGTGAAATGTGTGTTGATGTTCAAATTTCACCTGAATTGAAAGCAAGAAAGAATTATTTCTATCTAAAATTCGTTGAAACGATCAACTTATTGTTTTTATGTATTTTGTGTTAATCAAATGGAGAAACTTTGAAAACATGAAAAAAATACTTGACATAATTCGGGTATGTACCTACCTATTATCAATTTATCTAATTGATTTTTTTTTTCGAACTGGGTATCCAATTCAAATTATTGAAAAATGTTCACCTTTTTCCCAAAAAATTATGACAAAAAAGAGAAAAATGTATTTATAAAGGGAAAGAATACGCGAATTATGATCAGTGAATTTCATTACTTACTACACATCACATATTGCATGATTGTACAAGTAATTTCTCGGTTAATATGATTAAAATTTCACTTATCAAAAATCTGCTGCAGTTTCCAGAACTGCGCGTTAAACGGTTCGATACTATAGAATTTCTACCTTTAGGTCAATTTAGTGACATTTTGATTTTTATCCATTTTTTTTTGTCACTAATTTGATTTTTTTAAATTCAGCAAATAAGTAGATTTTAATGCGCGAAAAATTGAAATTCAAAGGTAATTTTCTGTAAACCGTTCGTAATGTGCGATTATTATAAGAAAATGAAGGTTAAATTACTGCTTGAGCAAAACGAGAGCAAAATTTTTTTTTGAAAAAATGGGTCCAAAAAACGAAAAACTGTTATTTTTGCATGTTTAGCCCCCCCTCTCCACTTTTTTGTCTACGTCACTGGATACTTTCGGAAATCTTTCGCGACAAAATTTCATGCTTCAAAACTGAGTTTTTTTTTAATCACCCTGAGTTTTCAAAAGCTGGCTAAATTTTTGAGCTGTATAGGTAATTCGAAAATGGGGGGGGGGGTGGGAATTCAAGAAGCTCGCATTTTCTTAATACTTACCGCATTATGAACTTTTCACATGATGAGATTCGTAAAACCAAGGGAAGTGCAAAACACCGAAGTTTTAGTAAAATTCCCGAATTTTTTTGGTTTGACTCCTCATACGCCTCCTCCTCCTCCTCTTGAGCACTGGCTCCCAGAAGTTTCAGAAAATTGAAGGAATTAGGTATATATAGAATATGTTGCACTTACTTAGGTGGTCTTCAAGAGTGCTGAATACGAATATCTGCTTGATTTTTTGATTCGACGCTTGTAAAGCCCTCATTTTGCTCTCTCAAATGGAATGAAAGTTGACAAAATACTGATTAAGAATAACCGCTTACATATTGGGTATTTCCTGATGACATATATTTATTTGGTAGAAATCAGTTTAAAAAATTTGCATACTTTTTGTTAATTTAAAATGAAGAGATTAACAATTTCCGCTTGAAAATTTCCCCCTAGATAGTTTAAGATTGATGAAAAAATTTTTTTAATATGATGGAAAAAGATGATTTCTAAAAGACCTCAACAAGATGTAGGAAATATTTCAGATTTTTAGTTCAATGTTTAACCTCCAAGGTGACTCAAACTTGAAAAATATAAAATGAAAATTTTCAAATCTTTCAAATTTTTTTGTGCCATGTGATGTAAATATCAAAAAATCACCTAAAACAAATGAAACTGAATTGAGAAAAAAATGTTGAAAATGTAAAATTTTTAAAGTTTAAAGTCTCGTCTGGTCAAATTACCATTCACAAGTGGTCTTCAGTGATTTTTCCTCAAACTTGGTTGAGAGTAAGCAGCACATCACCTCTTATGTCCATCGAAGCATTAGGTGAAAAAAATATAAGTATATATTACCTGCTTTCCAAGGCTTCAAAAATGTAACCAAAAAGCTAAACTTCTGAAAAAATTTGTGAAATTTCTTGATACCATTTTATTGTTGTAGCTGATGAATTCAGATGCGGCGATGTAGAATCAGCTTTTATTTTTCCCATTTCCTTCGTCGCGTCGCCAAAAATTATAGTGCAAGTGTCAGCATCTTCATGGTAGTCAAGGAGACTAATTAAGAGTAACAAACCTCCAAGTTCCGAGCAAAATGAAATCTTGTTTTTTGGAAGCTGAAAAATAGAATAGGTACTACATACTTACTCGTAGTGAGAAATTTTACAAAGTATTAGAGGGATTCAGCATTCAGCTAGTGGGGCAACCATAAAATAGAAAGATAGGTATGCGTCGTTGATTCAAAAATTCGATAGAGCAACCAACTTTCTGGAAAATTAGGAAACGTCCCAACTCCTCTCATTTTTAATCAATGTAGAAATTGTCGGTTGCGATTTTCTAGTATGCTTGACTGATTAAAAATAACTACTTACATTTTCGATGTTCATCCCCAACGACAAATTACTTAAAAATCAAAGAAATTTTTCAAAAACTGGCTAAATTTTGGAGGTATAGGTAATTCAGAAGTAAGGGGGGGAGGGAATCCAAGAAGCTCGCATTTTCTTGATACTTACCGCATTATGAACTTTTCACATGATGAGATTCATAAAACCAAGGGAAGTGCAAAACACCGAAGTTTTAGTAAAATTCCCGAATTTTTTTGATTTGACTCCTCCTACGCCTTCTCCTCTTGAGCACTGGCTCCCAGAAGTTTCTGAAAATTGAAGGAATTAGGTAAGTATATGAAATATGTTGTACTTACATAGGTGGTCTTCAAGAGCGCTGAATACGAATATCTGCTTGATTCTTTGATTCGACGCTTGTAAAGCCCTCATTTGCTCTCTCAAATGGAATGAAAGTTGAGGTAATACTGATTAAGAACTAGACTTGCTTAGCTGCAAAGTGTGCGTAGCTAGCTGCCTTTTCTACAGCTATAACCGTTATTACATCTAGGTAGTGCATAAGTGAATCAACCATGTCACAGTAATGAGAATTTTTGAAACTCTCACTGCTTCAAAATAATAATTGTTTTTCAGTGTTTTCATATTTTCCAAATTACAATAGGTATTTCAGAATAATTTATAAGCTTGTATTGCTTCTAAATTAAGAAATTTCTAGTTGTTTTTCATAGTTTGCATTGTTTTAAAATTTACAAAATTTCAAATCAATTTCCCGAATTCCCTATCGCTACAATTTCATAAAGTTTTCAATAAATTTTCAGAATTTTGCATTGCTGCTGAGTTAGGAAATTTGCAATCAATTTTTAGAATTCATATTGCCTCTAAATAGTCAAATTTTGAATAATTTTTCAGAATTCTTATTGTCTTTAAATTAAAAAATTTCAAATTCAATTTTCAAGTTCATATTGTCCACAAATTGTAAAACGTTTACTCAATTTTTGGAATTTACATTGCCTCCAATTTTTCAGAATTCTCATCGTGTTCATAAATATTACAATACTTATTTCATATAATTTTCAAGTTCACATTATCTGCAACTTACAGAACTTTTAATCAATTTTTGGAATTCTCAGCGTCTCTAAATACAAATTTTCATATTATTTTTTTTAGAATTTCCATTGTCTTCAAATTTATAAATTTTCAAACCAACTTTCAGAACTTGCTTTTTATTCTAAATTAAGAATTAAATCTTATAAAATATGTTAAGAATTTGAATTGCCTCTAAATTACACGAAAAAAATATGGGTAATTTTTACAAAAAAATGTAACTAAATACTGGTATTTAGCACAATTAAGTACCAGATCCCATTCAATAATTTTTACTGTAATCGTATAGTAAAAATTATCATTTTAATAAATTTTGCTATAGGTACCAATAGTAAAAATCATTTTGTTTTAATAATTTTTACTAAATCATGATAATAAAAATTACATGTTTCAATTGTACAAAAATTAGTTTAATTACTCATTTTGAAGTAATTTTTAAATTATAAGTAAAAAGTTAAAAGTTATTCATGTCAAGGTAATTCTTACTATACTTATGGCTATAGGTAGACAAAAAATTAATGAAATGAATTTTTAGTTAGCAACCGAGCACTGTCTCTCAAAAGTTTTTAAAAATTGAAGAAATTATTAATACATGGTTTATATGTAATATGTATCTCTTAGGTTATCAGGAACACCATGAATACGAGTATCTGCTTGATTTTTTGATTCGGCGCTTATAAAGCCTTCATTCCTCCTAAATGCCTGAAAATTGATGAAACCATATCATGTAGGTACAGATTAGGTATATGGATTTCAGCGACGCTGATGGGAGCCAATGGAGGAGGGAGTGTTGAAGTAGTCGAACAGAAAAACTAAATCAATGTTGTATTTAGCGTTCCCAACAACCTAAGGAGTTTTGCAACTTGAGATTTCAAAAAAAGCTCAATATTTTGTATTTTAGAGTCTTCGGCAAACGAGTAAATCAACATATCTTCTCTCTAAATTTGAAACAGTCAATTTCACTGCTTAGCAGTCACGACATTTTGCCTTTTTAAAGCAGTAGTTTTTTTTTACTGCAAAACAGTGAAAAATTACTGAATTGGTCAGTAAAAAATCATTTTGACTGACCAATCCAGTAATTTTTCACTGTTTTGCAGTAAAAAAAACTACTGCTTTAAAAAGGCAAAATGTCGTGACTGCTGAGCTGTGAAATTTGACTGCTTTAAATTTAGAGAGTTCACTTTGACTGATGAAGAATAACCGCTTACACATTTGATATTTTCCAATGACATGTTACTTGGTCGAACGATAAATAATAATTCACAATTATGTGCAGACGTTTTCGGATCATCGCTGTAATGAAAGGATAATTATTAGGTAATTAGGCAAATTTGGACGCCAAAAAAATCGAAAAAATGTCTGGTTTGCAATTTTTTTCATTTTTTCCGCCTTCCAACACCCCCTCCCCCCAAACTTGCTCTGTGCTGTGTGCAGTCACTAAAAACGAATTGATTTTTTTCATGTGTACTCACCATGATTGGTTCAGTGCCTTCAGCAGATCTCAGCCATCTATCTGTAATAATGCAGGGCAATTGAGGTTGAAACAGATTTTCATGGTTTCAGCGAAACGATTTATTCCTTCCAATTCTGTAAGCAATGCTGCTAATTCTTTAGCAACATAGTCGTGTTCGTTTCCTCTCCATGTATCAGTGTCGCATTCCGCTGTGCAAATTTTGGTCGCCATCGTGCTAGAACAAAGAAAGTACCAGTTATGTATCAAAAATCACCTAAAAATTTAAGATTGAGAAAAAAGCTTCAAACAAAATTCTGTAGAGTGTGAAAAATAACACAATTCTGTTCAATCATATTTTGAAACCGGTTCGTTAGTTTGCATTTAGCAACCAGTTTTCAACAGTCGCCTAAATATTGAAGAAAAAAAAACTTGGAACAAAAGTTGTAGAGTGTGAAAAATAACAGAATTCTGTATAATTATCTTATTGTCTCAAAAGAAATGGAATTACTTACTTCCATTTTTTTACGCGGTTTTGACCAAAATTTATGCGCGGCTGGATACTTTCAGTGTGTTTGAAAATCCTATCAGGAAAAGTTCACAGTTGTCATTACTGTACCTAACTGTATGCTTTTTGGAATTTTTTTTCTAAATTTAAATTTCAGTTCCGAAACATGAAGAGGTTCTAAAACATGAGATTTCAAAAACAACCAATATTTTGAATTTTTGAAATCTTTGGTTAACAAGTAATCTCCACTTAGACTGATTTTGAATAACCACTTACATACACATTGGATGTTTCCCAAGGGCATATCTACATGTCCACAAATTCCTTCATTTATAGCTGTCCTGGAGCCTTTTGCATGGTTTTCAATTTTTCTGGAATTTTCGAATTGTTATCCTGTGAGCGCGGAAATTGGCTTATGGCTTTTGAAATTTTAAAATATTATAATATAGAATTTTGAAAGTTTCAGCTTTGGTAGGTGGAGAGGTTACCTAAGCAATAATCTAAAATTTAAAATTTTTCTTACCTACCTATGTTTCATTTGACCGTTATATTTTTTCCTCGGACTTCTTTTGGTATAGTTCTACTTATTTGGAACTCTATCTCTAAATGACAGAGGAGTTTATTTGTCCACCTAAAAATCATGTTTTGGTTCTTTCTCGAATGTTACTAAGATGATCGTGAGGCAGCTACGTATCAGCTTGAAAATCCCTAACAAACGATATCTACCTGAGATTATTCATGTCCAATGTCCGTCCATTCAGCCAAAAAATGACCAAGATTTTTAAAACCATGAAAGAAAATTACTTACCATTTTTTTCAGTGAAAGTGGTGGTTTTTTCGATTTCGCTGAGTTTTGCGGCTACCTAAGTACTTAGATACCTAGTTAATGAATTTTGATGCAACTTTTCCGAGATGAGATTAAATTTTTCTAAATGGATTTAATTTGACTACTGTAAGCGTAAGCGATTCACAATATGATTTTTATTATGTCCTTTTATTGCTAGCGAAATTGAATAAAATAATCTGAAATATTTTGGGTAATATTTGAATGCTCAGCTTTTCTGAGCTCTTTTTATTGACTTCTACAAATTTTGGTCTTTGAACTTCGTACTTCTAAGGAGAAGACTTCCCTTATTCTCTTCATCCTTTGTTGTGGGTTCAATGCGGTTCTGAAATTGCTTCAAGTGAGAAGTGTACCGATAAATGATATCTTGTGGTGAGAAGAGAGTCTATAAAAAGTTTCTAGATGGGGTGGTATTGAGTTGATAGGTTTGAAAATGGCGCAGCATCAGTTTTCTGAGTGTCGAAATACTGGGTGAACCCCTCCCCCTCTCATGTGATATAAACCAATGATTCCCATGTGTAAATGAGTAGATCTACATACTTACAATTTTTGTTTGAAAATTTCATTTCTGCGGTTCTCGTAGCTGCTTCAGTATTACATTTCAAGTCGCTTCATAGTAATTGCAAGTGTCAGCATCTTCTTATTGAAGGAGACTTAAGAAGAGTAACAAACTTCCAAATTCCGAGCGAAATGAAAGTTTGCTTTTTGGAAGCTGAAAAATAGAATACTACATACTTACACGTAGTGAGAAACTTTCTAAAGTAACAATATAGGAATGATTCGTGCATAAAATAAAAAGGCCTGCGTCGTTGATTCAAAAATTCGATAGCTCAACCAACTTTCCGGAGAATTAGGAAACGTCCTAATTCCTCTCATTTTTAATCAATGTAGAAATATAGGTGAAAATGTGTGTTGATGTTTAATTTTCACCTGAATTGAAAGCATGAAACATAAAAGCACGAGAGCCAGAAATAAATTAATTTTCAATGGAAGGACAATTTCATTGCTATCGATTACGAATAATTGCGCTATTTGGCCATAACGCCAATATAATAGGTGCTTCCCCAGTACAGGTTTTTTTTTTCATTGAAAAAAAAGCGGTAGCCTTGTTGATGTCCTGCTAGGTGCAGAAAAAGAGCTTCTTTGATGGCTTTGAACAAGATCCTCAATTAATTTTATTGTATCAAAAGAAATGGAAATACTTCCGCTTTTCTATCTTTTATGGAGTTTTATGGGTTTGAATTTGATAGGTACCTGTAGATACCATTTCAAAAATGTATTTCTTTTTTTTTTTAAATTAAAAAAGATTAACTATAGAAAATCCTCCAAAAAATTAAGTTACAAAATAAAATTAAACACAAAATATAAATATATACCTACTACAAACGTATTACATTTTTAATAATATCTACATTAGCATCTATGTTTTTAGAGAGATAATAATCCCTTATCATCTGATTGAATTCTTGCTGCATGTTCAGCTGGTAGCCTAGTTGATATCCTGCTAGATATTATATTTTAAAATATTACAATATAGAATTTTTAAAGTTTCAGCTCTTGTAGATAGAGACGTTAAACAACAATCTAAAATTTAAAATTTTTCTTACCTACCTATGAACGTCTATTTGGCTGTTATCTTCCAAGGTTCGCGTTTTGGAAGTCTTGGAAGCATCTGCGGAGTTCATATTTTGGTGTTAATAATATCGGCCATAACTGTGGTACTTAATTCTACTCATTTGGAATTCCATCTCGAAATGACAGAGAAATTGATTTGTGCATCTAAGAATCATGATTTGGTTCTTTCTCGAATGTTACTAAGATGATCGTGAGGCAGGTCAGCTTGAAAATCCCTTACAAACGCTTATACTCACCAGCTGGGATTATTCATATCCAATGTCCATTTTATTGACTTCTACAAATTTTGATCTTTGAACTTTGTACTTCTAAGGAAAATACTTTCCCTATTCTCTTCCTTTGTTGTGGGTTCAGACAAGTTCTGAAATTGCTTCGAGTGAGAAGAACTGGCGATAAATGGTATCTGGTGGTGAGGAGAGAGTCTTTGAGAAGTTTCTAGATGTCATGGTTTCTAGAAATATTGAGTCGATAGTTTTTAAAAATGACGCAGAACCTGTTTTCTCAGTGTCGAAATACTGGGTTAACTTTCCCCCTCCCCATCCACATGATATGATATAAACCATATAATTATCAGATCTACACACTTACAATTTTTGTTTGAAAATTTCATTTCTGCGGTCCTTGTATCTGCTTCAGTATTAGCTATCGTAATTTTTACTTGAAAATCTCTTCCTAGGTAATCATTAGGTATATTTTGAGATTGATGGAATTTCCTATTTTCGACCAAAGAAAATCTCCAGTTTTTTTGAAATTTTATACGGTGGAAGAAAATAATTACCAAAACATATCAACGGGTTGTAGAAGAAATTTCAGATTTTTAGGTCAATGTTTAACCTTCAAGGTGACTGAAACTTGAAAAATAGAAAACAATATTTTTGTAATTTTTCAAACGGGTTTTTCTATTTTTTTTTGTCCCATGTGATGTAGACATCAAAGAATCACCTGAGACAAAAAAAAATGAAAAAAATTTTTTTTGAAAATTGATTTAAAAAATGTTGAAATTATGAAATTTTTAAAGTTTGCGATTTCTCGTCTGGTTCAATCAACACTCACAAGTGATCCGTGATTTCTCCTCAAACTTGGTATAGAGTAGAACATCATCTGTGATGTCCATCGAAGCATTAAAAAAAAAACGTGTACCTATTACATACTTGCTTTCCAATGCTTCAAAAATGCTATTAAAGAGCTTGTGTTCAGAAAAACATTGTGAAATTTCTGGTTGCTATTTTACTGTATGGAGCTGATGAATTCAGATGCGGCGATGTAGAATCAATCTTTCATTTCTACCACTCCCTTTGTCACCAAAAATTATAGTGCAAGTGTCAGCATCTTCATGGTAGTCAAGGAGACTAATTAAGAGTAACAAACCTCGAAATTCCGAGTGAAATGAAAGTTTGTTTTTTGGAAGCTGAAAAATAGAATACTACATACTTACTCGTAATGAGAAATTTTCCAAAGTAATCGAGATCTTTTAGAATCTAGCTGGTGGGAGTGGTGGGGCCAACATAAAATGGAAACAGCTGCGTCGTTGATTCAAAAATTCGATAGAGCAACCAACTTTCTGGGGAATTGGGAAACGTCCTAACTCCTCTCATTTTTAATTAATGTAGATAAGTAGGTGAAATGTGTGCTGGGTGTTCAATTTTCACCTGAATTGAAAGCATGAAAGAATTATTTCGAATTTTCGTTTCAAAAACCGTAAAAACGATCAGCTTATTGTTTATATGTACTCGTATTTTGTGTTACCTAATCAAATGGAGAAACTTGAAAAAACATGAAAAAATATGTAGTTGACGACATATTATTTCGGGTAGGTATGTATTATTGTCAATTTATTAAATTGATTTTTTTCCCGAACTGAGTATTCAATTCAAATTATTGAAAAATGTTCACCTTTTTCTCAAAAAATTATGACAAAAAAGAGAAAAATGTACTCATTTATAAAAAGAAAGAAGACGCGAATTATGATCAGTGAATTTCATTGCTTACTACACATCACATATAAAACAGTGACACTAACCTGTTTAACTCTTGGAAGTTTGCTGGAAAAAACGCCTGATTTATACAGCGCAGCGCCTTCCAGGAGACCCAACAAAACGTCTGGGTGCCAATGTCACTCGATTTCATTGGAGTTCTGAGTGTAGAATAAAGGCCAGCTTTCCTACTTCATTTGGTTAAATATGGTGATTATTTCACTTATCAAAAATCTGCTGCTGTTTCCAGAACTGCGTTAAGTTAAAATGTTCAATACTACAGAATTTCAACCGTTTAGGTCAATTTAGTGACATTTTGATTTTTATCCATTTTTGTCATTTGATTTATTAAAATTCAGCAAATATTGAATTTGAATTTTATAGCTCCGAAACATGAATAGTTTTTGCAACTTGAGCTTTCAAAAAAAGCTCAATATTTTGAATTTTCAAAGTCTTTCGCAAACGATTAAATCTGTACTTGACTGATCAAAAATAACCACTTACACATTCCGGTGTACGTACTTCTGCACGAAATTGAATATGGCACGCTCTCGATCATCTTCTGGTGACCTGGTGTTTTAAACGTTTGTAAATCAAATCTCATTTTACTCTGGGCTGCTATTTTAATAATTTTTTCATGTCCATTACTTTTAGCTTTAAAAATATCCACATTAGCATGCAGTTTAGAAAGATGATCATTGATCATCTCATTGCATTTTTGCTTCATTTTTAGATGGCAGCCTAGTTTATGCCCTGCTAGATGCTGAAAAAGTGCTTCTTTGATCATAGTTGGCAAAGTTCACCCCGTTCACCCGTTCATGAACGCGAAAGTTCGCGAACGCGTTCAATTCCAGTGAACGTGAGCGTGAACGCGTTCAATTTTAGGTGAACGATATGATGAACGTACTGATTTCAACATGCGTTTTCGACTCATTTTCATCACTTTTTGTTTGAAAATAGACATTTTTTACGAACGTGAATGTGAACGTGAAGGGCGCCTGATGAACGTGAGCGCGAACGCGTTCACAGTTTCCGCGAACTTTGCCAACTATGTCTTTGATGGCTTTGAACAAGATTCTCAATTTTGTTGTATCAAAAGAAATGAAAATACTTCCGCTTATCCGTCTTTTATGGAGTTTTTTTTTTATTTTTTATTTTTATTTTATTTTATGGGTGCCATATACAGCTACTAAGGCTAGGGACACCACATCATTACATTTGGCACAGTTACATAACAAATTATAAGTTAGGTATAGATTATTACATGAACTGTGGAGTTTGATGGGTTTAAATTTCATACAATTTCAATTTTTTTTTTTTTTTTAAATTAAAAAAGATTAAGTGTAGAAAATTTATCAAAAAATTAACATAATAAAATTTAACACAAAATAGGTAGATAAATATGTACCATACACCTATTACATGTTTAAAAAGATCTACATTATAGCATTTAATTTAGAAAGAGGATGTCTGATCATCTTATTGAATTCTTGTTTTATATTTAGCATGGTAGCCTAGTTGATATCCTGCTAGATATTAAATTTTAAAATATTATAATATAAAATGTTTAAAGTTTCAGCTCTTGTAGGTAGAGACGTTAAGCAACAATCTAACATTAAAAACTTTTCTTACCTGCCTATGCACGTCTATTTGGCTGTTGTGTTCTAATGACCGTGTTTCGGAAGTTGTGGAAGCATCTGCGGAGTTCATTTGGTGTTAATAACGGCCAAACTGCGGTAATTCTACTCATTTGGAATTCCATCTCGAAATGACAGAGAAATTGATTTGTGCATCTAAGAATCATGATTTGGTTCTTCTCGAATGTTACTAAGATGATCGTGAGGCAGGTCAGCTTGAAAATCCCTTACAAACGCTTATACTCACCAGCTGGGATTATTCATATCCAATGTCCATTTTATTGACTTCTACAAATTTTGGTCTTTGAACTTTGTGCTTCTAAGGAAAATAGTTTTCCTATTCTCTTCCTTTGTTGTGGGTTCAGACAAGTTCTGAAATTGCTTCGAGTGAGAAGTACTGATAAATGATATCTGGTGGTGAGAAGAGAGTCGTTGAGAAGTTTCTAGATGGGGTGGTTTCTAGAAATATTGAGTCGATAGTTTTTAAAAATGACGCAGCGCCTGTTTTCTCAGTGTCGAAATACTGGGTTAACTTCCCCCCTCCCCACCCACATGATATGATATAAACTATAAAATTATCAGATCTACACACTTACAATTTTTGTTTGAAAATTTCATTTCTGCAGTTCTTGTATCTGCTTCAGTATTATATTTCAAAGTCACATAATGTAGTAATTTTTGCTTGAAAATCTTTCCCTAGATAATCATTAGGTCTGTATATTTTGAGATTGATGGAATTTTCTATTTTCGACTGAAGAAAATTTCCAGTTTTTTTGAACTTTTTTTATGGCGGAAGCAAATAATTGCCAAAACACATCAACGGGATGTAGAAAAAATTTCAGATTTTTAGGTCAATGTTTACCTTTAAGGTGACTCAAACTTGAAAAATGGAAAACAATATTTTTGTAATCTTTCAAACAGGTTTCTCTATTTTTTTTGTCCCATGTGATGTAGACATCAACAAATCACCTGAAACAAAAAAAAAATGAAAAAAAAATTTGAAAATTGATTTAAAAAATGTTGAAATTATGGAATTTTCAAAGTTTGCGATTTCTCGTTTGGTTTAATCAACACTCACAAGTGATCTGTGATTTCTCTTCAAACTGTTTAGAGTAGCACAATTAGCACATCACCTGTGATGTCCATCGAAGCATTTTAAAAAACGCGTATATTACCTACTTGCTTTCCAATGCTTCAAAAATGCAATTAAAGAACTTATGTTCAGAAAAACATTGTGAATGTTTCTTGTTACTATTTTACTGTAGCTGATGAATTCCGTTGCGGGGATGTACAATCAACATTTATTTCTCCCACTCTCTTCGTCACCAAAAATTATAGTGCAAGTGTCAGCATCTTCATAGTGAAGCAGACTAATTAATAGTAACAAACCTCAAAATTCCGAGCGAAATGAAAGTTTGCTTTTTGGAAGCTGAAAAATAGAATACTACATACTTAATCGTAATGAGAAATTTTCCAAAGTACGTAAATGAGAGAATCAGTTCATCTTAGCTGGGGGGGGGGGGGGCAACCATAAAATAGAAAGAGCTGCGTCGTTGATTCAATAATTCGATGGAGCAACCAACTATCTAGAAAATTAGGAAACGTCGGAATTCCTCTCATTTTTAATCAATGTAAAAATGTTGGTGAAATGTGTGTTGATGTTCAATTTTCACCTGAATTGAAAGCGTGAAAGAATTATTTCGAATTTTCGATCCAAAAACCGTAAAAACGATCAACTCATTGTTTTTATGTATTTTGTGTTAATCAAATGAAGAAACTTTGAAAACATGAAAAAAATAGTTGACATATTTCGGGTATGTGTTATCAAATTTATTAAATCGGTTTTTTCCTGAACTGGGTATTCAATTCAAATTAAGTACCTATTTAAAAATGTGCGCCTTTTTCTCAAAAAGTTAACTCAAAAAACAGAAAAATATATGTGTACCTATGTAAAAAAAATAAAGAAAACACGAATTATGATCAGTGAATTTCATTGCTTACTATACACATCACATATTGCATGTAGGCTATTGTTGAATGAGAAGATTATTTCCATAAATCAATTAGGCCAGGATAGATTTAATTGACTTGACGAGGAAGTAGAGTGTCCACTTTTCTTTAAGACGATTTCCAAAAACTAAGTATTTTTAATAACAAGGATTTATGATGGTGATGTGGAAGGTACCTATAAGTACGCCTCCTCCTTTCCGAGCACTGTCTTTCAACAGTTTTTGAAAATTGAAAATATTATTAATACATGGTTTATAATATTGATGGGAGCTAATGTAGGAGGGAGTGTTGAAATAGTTGAATAGAAAAAACAAATCTATGTTGTATTCAGCGTTCCCAACAACCTAAGGGGGTTTGCAACTTCAACTTTCAAAAAAAATATCAATATTTTGAAAGAGTCTTCGGCAAATGAGTAAATCTATACGTAGGTATCTTCACTTTGACTGATGAAGAATAACCGCTTACACATTGGATATTCTCCAATGACATATAGGTAGTTGAATTTGAATAATTATTCATAACTAGATGATTTTGCTTCCAAGTATCTGGCATGGCATACGTAAGAAGTTGAATAAGGCATGTCCTCCTTGATCATCTTCTGGTGTTTCGATTTTGAACATTTTTAAATCAAATCTCTCATTAGTCTCATTTTACTCTGGGCTGCTATTTTAGTAAATTTTTCATGCAAATTACTTAGTTTGACATTTTTGAACAAGATATACTTCATTTTATTGTCTCAAAAGAAAGAAGTGTAAATACTTCCGTTTCCCCCGTCTTTTATGCAGCTTGATGGGTTTAAAATTTAAATTTGATACAATTTCAAAAATTAAATGCAGCTTGTTTTTCTGATTTCAGAAAACTGCACTGTTGTTCGTTTTTAATAAAAATATTATAAAAAGTTATCTTAAAAATTAACACAATGAAATTAAACACGTAGGTAAGTAAATACTATACACCTACGATTAAACGTTGGAAAGATGATCCTTGATAATTTCATTGAATTTTTGCTTCATATTTAGCTGGTAGCCTAGCTTGATGTCCTGCTAGGTGCAGAAAAAGTGCTTCTTTGATGGCTTTGAACAAGATCCTAAATTTTATTGTCTCAAAAGAAATGGAATTACTTACTTCCATTTTTGTACGTGGTTTTGACCAAAATTTGCATGTCTAGTCATAGGTACTGTGTGTGTTTGAAAATCCAATCAGTAAAAGTTCACAGTTGTCATTACTGTAACTGTATGCTTTCTGGATTTTTTTTTTCTAAATTTAAATTTCAGTTCCGAAACATGAAGAGGTTCTACAACTTGAGATCTCAAAAACAACCAATATTTTAAATTTTTGAAATCTTTAGCAAATTAAGTAAATCTCCACTTGGGTTGAATTTGAATAACCACTTACACATTGGATATTTCCCAAGGGCATATCTACAATTCCACAAATTCCTCCATTTACAGCGATTGTAATAGCGCAAAATAAGCAATTTTTCTAGTTCGAGTTGATATGTTATGGCGTAGTTAGTTGGGTCATGATATAAGCTATTGTAGAGAGGCGACTTGAAAGTTTGTCAGTTTGTGCTGTCCACCTTAGGTTATTAGAAACTATAGTGCCAAGGAATGTGGTATTTTCACAAGTTTGGACGGGGCCAAGACAATTGATATCTGAAGTGATGAAAGTTGAGGATTGGATGTTACTTGCAGAAAATGGCATAATCGTAGTTTTGTTTAGATTCAATTCCATGATATTTACTATGAACCAAGTTTGCATTTTTAGGAGGGGTTTTTTCAGCTTCCTCAACTGCCAGGGTCCAACTGATGCAATAATCTAAATTTTAAAATTTTTCTTACCTACTTGATACCATAATTTTTCCTCGGACTTCACTTGGTAATTCTAATTATTTGGAATTCCATCTCGAAAAGACAGAAAAATTGATTTGTTCATCTAAGAATCATGATTTGGTTCTTTCTCGAATGTTACTATAAGATGATCGTGAGACGCTTGAAAATCCCTAACAAACGATATCTATATGGGATTATTCATGTCCAATGTCTATTCAGCCAAAAAATGACCCAAGATTTTTAAAACCATGAAAGAAAATTACTTACCTACCTTTTTTTCGCATTTTGGGTTCTAAAAGGCTGGAAACTATTTTTTCTCGAACATATTATTACCCCAACGCTGTATCATTACTTATCTTCTAAATCTTGCAGTGCTACCAGAATTCTAAACTTCTGAAAATAATTTGTGAAATTTCTCGATGCCATTATTATTGTGGCTGATAAATTCAGATGCTATGATATAAAATCAGTTTTTATTTTCCAGTCCACTCCCTTGGCGAATACGAATATCTGCTTGATTCTTTGATTCTATGCTTGTAATGTTTTCATAGGCTCTTTCAATGGCCTGTAAATTGACGAAACCGTGTCATATGTAGAATATTTTTGAATTTCAGCAAAGCTGATGGGAGCTAATAGAGGAGGGAGTGTTGGAGTAGTCGAATAGAAAAAAATAAATCAATATTTCTATTCAACGTTCCCAACAGCCTAATAATCCATACCTAAGTATTTTCATTTTTCAAAAAATTGAGGGCAGGGGTTTTGCAACTTGAGCTTTCAAAAAAAGCTCAATATTTTGCATTTTTGAAGGTTTTTGCAAACGAGTAAATCTACACTTCGACTGATGAAGAATAACCGCTTACGCATTGGATATTGACACATTACCTCAGTACTTCGAGCCTGCAAGTGGTATTCAAAAAAAGTTGCACACTTGAAAGTTTTGTTTGAAAATTTCATTTCTGTTTCTTGTTGCTACTTCTATAGTAGCCTATACTTACATTGCCATGCCATTGCCGTTGTCTTTTCTTTTTTTGTTATTTTAAATAACGAGATTGGTCATTTTCACTCGAAAATTTCTCCCTAGATACCTAATCATTATAGTTTGAAATTGATGGCATATTTTATTTTCAACAGAAAAAAATTTTCATTTTTTTTTTGGATTTCAGAGTACCTACAAGTTTTGTTTGAAAATTTCATTCCTGTTTCTAGTAGTTGCTTTAATGCACGAGTACCATATCCTTGCAGATATTGTCATGATGTTTGCGTTGTCTTTTCTTTTTTGTTATTTTAAATATACAGAGATTGACAATTTCTGCTCGAAAATTTCTCCCCAGTGTAATCACTATAATTTGAAATTGATAAAAAATTTTATTTTCAACATTTTTTGAGATTTCATAAGGTGCAAAAAAAATGATTGCCAAAAGATCTCAACAGATGCAAGAAAAATTTCAAATTTTCAGTTCAATGTTCAACCTCCAAGGTGACTAACTTGAAACATGGAAAAAGAAGTTTTTCAAATCTCTCAATTTTTTTCGTCCCATGTGATGTAAACATCAAAGAATCGCCTAAAACAAAAAAATGACAAAAAAAAACATTTTTGAAAATTTATAAAAAATGTTGAAATTATAAAATTGTCAAAGTTTGAACTCTCGTCTGGTTAATCAACACTCACAAGTGATCTTCTGTGACTTTTCCTCAACCTTGGTTTAGAGTAGTACATCACCTCTGATGTCCATCAAACTATTAAAAAAAAATATACATCATTACTACTTATCTTTCAAATCTTCAGAAATGCAACCAGAAAGCTATAAACTTCTGAAAACACTTTGTGAAATTTCTCGATGTCATTATTATTGTGGCTGATGAATTCAGATGCGGTAATGTAAAATCAATTTTTACTTTCCAGCCCACTCCTTTAGTCACAAAAAATTATAATACAAGTGCCAGCACCTTTAAAATAAAGGAGACTAATTACATGTAGGTACCTATTTGTACATAAATGTAGAAACCCTCTACCTAATTCCGAGCATAAATGAAAGTTTGCTCTTTGGAAGCTGAAAATAGAATACTACATACTTATTAACTGTAGTGATAAATTTTCCATTATTTGTGTGGTGGATATTTTTGTAATATGGGCAGTCATTAATACCTAATTAATAAAACTAAACACAAAATAGTACTTGAAGTCTAACTATACACACATGAAAACTTTAAAAAGGTGATAAAAAATTCTCTAAAAAATTAACGCAATAAAATTAAACACAAAATATACATAGGTATCTAAATACTAGATATACTTACATTCTATAGGTACATCTACATTTTACATTTTTTAAAATAAGTATCTATTATCCACGTTAGCATCTAGTTTAGAAAGATGATCCCTTATCATCTTATTGAATTCTTGCTTCATATTTAGCTGTCCTAACCTAGTTGATGTCCTGCTAGATGCAGAAAAAGTACTTCTTCGATAGCTTTGAACAAGATCCTCGATTTTATTGTAAGGTGCACCGGGGCAAGTCAGAATGATTTTTCGCAATTTCAACTTTGACCAGCTATTACTCCCCTTCTAATGAACCAATATGGATCAAATTTATTATGTAGGTTCCCATAAGGGTTCTTAACCTATGGTAAAAATTTGAGCGCGATTGACACAGTAGCTTTCGCTCAGTGGAATAAAATATAAACTGTCCTGACTTACCGCAATTGGGGGAAGTCAGAACAGGCTAAACTTTGCAGAGGTGTAGATCACAAACCAAGCGTCCTAGAAAAATTGCATAAAAGCAAAATTGTAGAGAATTTAATTCTCTTTGAGATCACTCTCATCAGATTTTCACTAGGACGCACGGTTCGTCCGCTATTTGCGAAAAACTAAGAAATAAAAAGTCTGTATTTTAGACCAAATTCAAAATAAGTTCAAAACAACTACAAAATACAATTGAACCAAAGACATCTAAAATGAAACTGAATCGCGAAAATTTTTATGCCGTGATGAAGTAGGGGTAGTACCCTCAAGTCACCTTTAGTGGCACTTCGCCAGATATAAACCTCTAGGCGCTAGAGCAAGTTTTCTAACTTACCCCTTATTCCAACTTCCCCCGGTGCACCTTATCAAAAGAAATGGAAATACTTCCGCATTCTCCGTCTTTTATGGAGTTTGATGGGTTTGAATTTGATACTTGGATACAATTTCAAAATTGTGTTTCTTTTTTTTTAAATTACTCGTAAAAAAGAGTATAGAAAATCCTTTAAAAAATTAACACAATAAAATTAAACACAAAATATAAATACTTATAATATAATATACTGTACAGTATACACCTATATTACATTTTTAAAAATTACCTACGTTAGCATCTACAGGGTGCCCAGAAATATCGAGTACCCCTAAAAAAAATGTCTACTAAATACTTTGGTTGGTCACAGTGAATGATAATAACGATAGCACATGATTGGTTGTAGGACTGGAGAGATAACATTCCACCAATCATATGCATCTATTTCACGTTGCCAACCTATATTTTTGATGAAAAACTTTTTTAGGGGTACTCGATATTTCTGGGCACCCTGTATGTATGTAGTTTGGGAAGATGATCCCTTATCATCTTATTGAATTCTTGTTTCCTATGTATTTAGCAGGTAGCCTAGTTGAAATCTTGCTGGATATTAAATTTTAATATATTATAATATAGAATTTTGAAAGTTTCAGCTCGTAGAGGTTATAAGCAATAATCTGAAATATAAAATTTTTCTTACCTATTTATGTATGTCTATTTGGTCATAAGCATCGGCGGAGTTCATTTTCTGTCAATAACGCTAAACTGTGGTAATTCTACTTATTTGGAAATTCCATCTCGAAATGACAGAGAAACTGATTTGTGCATCTAAAAATCATGTTCTGGTTCTTTCTCGAACGTAACTATGAGATCATCGTGAGACAGGTCAGCTTAAAAATCCCATGCAAACACTTAATACCTAGCTGGGATTATTTATGTCTATTCGGTCCAAAAATGGCCTAGATTTTTTAAGACCATGAAAGAAAATTACTTACAGGTTTTTTTTTAGTGAGAGTATTGTTACGTTCTTCCTTTTGAGGTTTAATGCAGGATTTTTGAGGCCTCCTAAATACGTACTCGCCTAATTAATGAATTTCGATGCAATTTTTCAAGATCCAAGCTATTCACAATATGATTTTTATTATGTCCTTTTATTGTCAGCAAAAGCGAATAAAGTGACTTGTAATATTTTGAGAAATATTTGAACGCTCAGTTTACCTGAACTCTTTCCATTGACTCTTGAAAATTTTGAGCATTGATCTTTGCAGTTTGTACATTCAGGTAGAAGACTTCTCCCTTTCTCTTCCTTTGTTGCGGGTTCAATGAAGTTCTGAAATAGCATCGAGTGGGAAGCACCGATATATTATAATTATGTACCTGATGCTGATAACCGAGTCTATAAAAAGTTTCTAGCGGGTTAAAAATAATGAGTCGATAGGTTTTAAAAATGACGCAGCACCAGTTTTCCCAGTGTTTAAATAAGGAGTCAACCCCCTCCCCTCGCTCGTGGTGTGAACCAATAAGGATTCCTCATTGTGTAAAATTATTAGATCTACAGTACACTTACAAGTTTTGTTTGAAAATTTCATTTCTGAGGTTCTCGTAGTTGCTTTAATACTTAGTTAAAGTGGTATAGGTACCTACATATTACAATTTTTGCTTAAAAATCTTCGCCTAGATAATCATTATACCTGTAAGATTGGTGCAATTTTTTATTTTCGACCAAAGAAAATTTTCAGTTTCCTTTTTTAATATTTCCTACGGTGGAAAAAAATTGTTGCCAAAACACATCAACGGAATGAAGAAAAAATTTCAAGTTTTCATGTTAATGTTTAACCTTCAAGGTGACTCTCAGACATGAAAAATGGACAGCAACATTTTTCAAATCTTTCGTAAGGGTTTCTCTATTTTTTTCGGCCAATGTGATATAGACATCAGAAAATCACCTGAAACAATAAACAAATGAAAAAAAAAAATTTGAAAAATGATTTTAAAAAATGAAAAATGTTGCAGTTATGAAATTTTTAAAGTTTTCGATCTCTCGTCTGGTTCAATTAACACTCACAAGTGATCTGTGATTTTTCCTCAAACTTGGTTTCAAGTAGCACATCACCTCAGATGTGCATCGAAGCATTAAAAAAATATATATTACTTACTTTACAATGCTAAACCTTTGAAAAATTGATGGGTTTGAATTTGATACTTATTTGTAGATACCATTTCGAAAATGTATTTCTTTTTTTTCAATTAAAAAGATTAACTATGGAAAATTCTCCAAAAAATTAAGTAACAAAATAAAATTGAACACAAAATATAAATATATACACATACTTACTACACACCTATTACATTTTTAATAATATCTACATTAGCATCTATGTTTAAAGAGGTGATCCCTATCATCTAATTATTGAATCTGCATGTTCAGCTGGTAGCCTAGGTGATATCCTGCTGGATATTAAATTTTAAAATATTATAATATAGAATTTTGAAAGTTTCAGCTCTTGTAGGTAGAGACATTAAACAACAATCTAAAATTTAAAATTTTTCTTACCCACCTATGCAAGTCTATTTGGCTGTTATATTCTAATGCCCGGTTTTGTAAGTTGTGGAAGCATCTGCGGAGTTCATTTGGTGTTAATAACGGTCAAACTGCGGTAATTCTACTCATTTGGAATTCCATCTTGAAATGACAGAGAAATTGATTTGTGCATCTAAGAATCATGATTTGGTTCTTTCTCGAATGTTACTAACATGATCGTGAGGTAGGTCAGCTTGAAAATCCCTCACAAACGCTTATAATCACCAGCTCGGATTATTCATATCCAATGTCCATTTTATTGACTTCTACAAATTTTGGTCTTTGAACTTTGTACTTCTAAGGAAAATACTTTCCCTATTCTCTTCCTTCGTTGCAGGTTCAATGAAGTTCTGAAATAACATCGAGTGAGAAGCACCGATATATGTATTATACCTGGTGGTGAGAGTCTTTGAGAAGTTTCTAAATGTGATAGTTTCTAGAAATATTGAGTCGATAGTTTTTAAAAATGACGCAGCACCTCTTAGTGTCGAAATACATGCGTTAACCCCCCCTTCCTCCCCACCCACGTGATATAAACCAATTATTCCCCGTGTGTAAAATTATTAGATCTACACACTTACAATTTTTGTTTGAAAATTTCTTTTCTGCGGTTCTCGTAGCTGCTTCTGTATTACATCTGCAGATGCTGTGCCGCTTCATGTAGTAATTTTTGCTTGAAAATCTTTCCCTAGAGAATCACTAGGTATATTTTGAGATCGATGGAATTTTGTATTTTCGACCGAAGAAAATTTCCAGTTTTTTTGAAATTTATATATGGTCGATGAAAATAATCGCCAAAACACATCAACGGGTTGTAGAAGAAATTTCAGATTTTTAGGAATGTTTAACCTTCAGGGCGACTCAAACTTGAAAAATGGAAAATAATATTTTTCCAATCTTTTAAACGGGTTTTTCTATTTTTTTTTGTCCCATGTGATGTAGACATCAAAGAATCACCTGAAACAAAAAAAATGAAAAAAAAACATTTTTGAAAACTAATTTAAAAAATGTTGAAATTAAATTTTTAAAGTTTGCGATCTCTCGTCTGGTTCGATCAACACTCACAAGTGATCTGTGATTTCTCCTCAAGCTTGGTTTAGAGTAGCACATCATCTGTGATGCCCATCGAAGCATTAAAGAAATGCATGTATTACCTACTTGCTTTCCAATGCTTCAAAAATGCAATTAAAGTTTGCTTTTTGGAAGCTGAAAAATAGAATACTACATACTCACTCGTAGTGAGAAATTTTCCATAGTAACGATTATCGACGCATTCTGACTGGTGGAGGAATCCCTTATAATAGAAAGAGCTGCGTCGTTGATTCAATAATTCGATAGAGCAACCAACTTTCTGGGGAATTAGGAAACGTCCTAATTCCTCTCATTTTTTAATCAATGTAGAAATGTAGGTGAAATGTGTGTTGATGTTCAATTTTCACCTGAATTGAAAGCATGAAAGAGTTATTTCGAATTTTCGATCCAAACCCCGTAAAATCGATCAACTTATTATTTTTATGTATGTAGGCTATTTTGTGTTAAATCAAATGGAGAAACATTAAAAACATGAAAAAAATAGTTGACGACAACATTTCGGGTACCTATGTATGTATTATCAATTTATTAAATTGATTTTTTTCCCGAACTGGATATTCAATTCAAATTAGGTATTGAAAAATGTTCGCCTTTTTCTCAGAAAATTATGACAAAAAAGAGAAAAATGTAGGTATATTTATGTAAAAAAGAAGAAGACGCGAATTACGATCAGTGAATTTCATTGCTTACTACACGTCACATATTGCATGTACAAGTGAATCCCAATCCAACTCGATGGAGGTCTGATCGTTGAATAAATTTCAGCTTTCCTAATTCATTTTGTTGAATATGTTGAAAATTTCACTTATCAAAAATGTGCTGCAGTTTCGAGAAATGTGTTAAACGGTTCGATACTACCGAATTTCAACCGTCTAGGTCAATTTAGTGACATTTTGATTTTTCTCCATTTTTTGTCACAAATTTGATTTATTAAAATAAATACCTACTTATCGAGAACCGCACTTCAGGCCCAGAACTTACGGCTGATGATGTATATTTCTGTAGTTGTGCAGTTTGAAAATTTCTCAACCATTTGGGATATCTCCATTAATCGAATGATCGCGACGATCGTTCCGTTTGTAACGACGACGGAGATGTAATAATATGTTGTTGAGTGAGAAGATTTTTATGAATCAATTAGGCCAGTTTTGATTTAAGCAACTGACTTCACGAGGAAGTAGGGTGTCCACTTTTCTTTAAGACGATTTTTAAAAACTTGAGTATTTGTAATAACAAGGATTTGTGATGGTGATGTGGACATGGTTCATTACATGTTATCAGGAACACTGAATACAAATATCTGCTGGATTGTTTGATCTGACGCTTGTAGTAAAGATTTCATTGGCTCTCCCAAATGGCTGAAAATTGATGAAATCATATCATGCTCAGAGTATATGAATTTCAGCGAAGCTGATGGCAGCTGATGGAGAGGGAGTGTTGGAGTGGTCGAATCGAAAAAATAAATCAGTATTGTATTCAGCGTTCACAACAAACTAATAATCCATATAAATGTCCCACAATTTTTTCAATTTTTAAGAAATTTGAGGGCTAATGGAGTGAGTAAGGGGAGTCTATTGAGAAAAGTTGGTCAATAATCATACTCAGCGTTCTTGAAAGCGTATGGAATAAGGTTTCTCGTAATATTTGACATTTTTTTTTCACATTTTGATCAAAATTTTCGAGGCTCCATATTTCCCATGGGTTTGAAAATCCCATCAGGAAAAGTTCACCGTTGTCATTACTGTAAAAATGTATGCTTTCTGGAATTTTTTTCCTGAATTTAAATTTTAGCTCCGAAACATGAAGGGGTTTTGCAATTGAGCTTTCAAAAAAAACACAATATTTTGAATTTTTGAAGGCTTTGGCAAACGAGTAATTCTACACTTCGACTGATGAAGAGTAACCGCTTACGCATTGGATATTTCTCAATGACATATATTAATTCTATGTGACTTCAGTGATGCGAGCCTGCAGGTGGTATTCAAAAGAAGTTGCACACTTGAAAGTTTTGTTTGACAATTTCATTTCTGTTTCTTGTAGCTACTTCTATAGTAGCCTATACATAAACTATTATGCCATGCCGTTATCTGCCGTCGTTGTCTTTTCTTTTTTTGTTATTTTAAATAAAGAGATTGGTCATTTTCACTCAAAAATTTCTCCCTAGATAATCATTAGAGTTTAAAATTGATGGAATATTTTATTTTCAACAGAAAAAAATTTTCATTTTTTTTTTTGTTGAAATTTCATACTTAGTAGGTACAAGTTTTGTTTGAAAATTTCGATAATAATGTTCATTTTCAACATTTTTTGAGATATCATATGATGTAAAAAAAAATATTGCAAAAAGACCTCAAAAGGATACAGGAAAAATTTCAAATTTTTCAATTCAATGTTCAACCTTCAAGGTGACTCAAACTTTAAACATGGAAAATGAAGTTTTTCAAATCTTTCATTTTTTTTTGTCCCCCATGCGATGTAGACTTCAAAGAATCACTTAAAACAAAAAAAAAATAAAGAAAAAAAAATGTTGAAAATCTATAAAAAATGTTGAAATTATAAAATTGTCAGAGTTTGAACTCTCGTCTGGTTAATCAAAACACTTACAAGTGATCTTCTGTGACATTTCCTCAGCCTTGGTTTAGAGTACTCCAAAACTTCAAAAATTCAACCAGAAAGCTAAACTTCTGAAAATAATTTGCGAAATTTCGCGATGCCTTTATTTCAGGTGCGGTGATGAAAAATCAATTTTTACTTTCCAACCCACTCTTTTAGTCATAAAAAATTATAATGCAAGTTCCAGCACCTTTAAAATAAAGGAGACTAATTTTATTAAATGTACAGTATGCAAGTATGTAGCATTAACCCTCTAATTCCGAGCAAAATGAGAGTTTGCTCTTCGGAAGCTGAAAATAGAATACTACATACCTATTAGTGTGAGCAAATTTCCATAAATTGGGCGTGGATTTCTGTGATGTGGGCAGCCATCAATACCTAATTAATAAAACTAAACACAAAATTGAAAAAATAAAAAAGGTAAGTAATAAAAAATTCTCTAAAAAATTAACACAATAAAATTAATTACAAAATACATATAAATAGGTACTATACACCTATTACATTTATAAAAATATCCACGTTAGCATCTAGTTTAGAAAGATGATCCCTGATCATCTCATTGAATTTTTGCTTCATACTTATAGCTGGTAGCCTAGTTGATGTCCTGCTAGATGCAGAAAAATTTCTTCTTTGATGGCTTCGAACAAGATCCTCAATTTTAATGTCTCAAAAGAAATGGAATTACTTACTTCCATTTTTTAACGTGATTTTAACCTAAATTAGTAGGTAACGTTTTTGTGTACTTATTTGAAAATCCCATCAGGAAAAGTTCACCGTTGTCATTACTGTAATGTATGCTTTCTGGAATAATTGTTTTCCTGAATTTGAATTTCAGTTCCAAAACATGAAGAGGTTCTACAACTTGAGACTTCAAAAACAACCAATACTTTGAATTTTTGGAATCTTTGGCAAACAAGTAAATCTCCACTTAAGTTAATTAAGAATAACCACTTACACATTGGATTTTTCCCAAGGACATTTATATTACCTACAAATTCCTCCATTTCCAGCTATCCTGTAGCTTTTGGCACGGTTTTCGATTCTTCTAGAATTTTCGAATAGTTTTCGAATGTTTCAGCTCTTGTAGGTAGAGAGGTTACGCAATAATCTGAAATTTAAAATTTTTCTTACCTACCTATTTTGAGCAATAAGTAAATATTTGAACGCTCAGCTTTCCCGAACTCTTTTCATTGTCTCTTGAAAATTTTGGGCTTTGAACTTTGTACGTACAGGGAGAAGACTTACCCCTATTTTCTGCCTTCGTTGCGGGTTCAATGAAATTCTGAATTAACATCAAGTGAGACGAAGCACCGATATATTATACCTGGTGGTGAGAGTAAAGTCCATAAAAAGTTTCTAGATGGGGTGGTTTCTAGAAATATTGATTCGATCGGTTTTAAAAATAATGCAGCACCTGTTTTTTCAGTGTCAAAACACTGCATTCACCCCCCCCCTCCTACTACTTGATATAAACCAATTATTCCCCAAGTGTAAAATTATTAGATCTACACAGTACACACTTACTTACAATTTTTGTTTGAAAATTTCATTTCTGCGGTTCTCGTAGCTGCTTCAGTATTACATTTCCTGGTGTCGCATTATGTAGTAATTTTTGCTTGAAAATCTTTCCCTGGGCTAGAGAATCATTAGGTGGGTATATTTTGAGATCGATGGAATTTTCTATTTTCGACCGAAGAAAATTTCCAGTTTTTTTTTGAAATTTTATATGGTGGAAGAAAATAATTGTCAAAACACATCAACGGGATGTAGAAAAAATTTCAGATTTTTAGGTCAATGTTTAACCTTCAAGGTGACTCAAACATGAAAAATGGAAAACAATATTTTTCCAATCTTTCAAACGGGTTTTTCTAATTTTTTTTTGTCCCATGTGATGTAGACATCAAAAAATCACCTGAAACAAAAAAAATGAAAAAACAAAATTTTTGAAAATTGATTTAAAAAATGTTGAAATTATGAAATTTTTAAAGTTTGCGATCTTTCGTCTGGTCCAATCAACACTCACAAGTGATCTGTGATTTCTCCTCAAACTTGGTTTAGAGTAGCACATCACCATTGTGATGTCCATCGAAGCATTTAAAAAAATGCCTATATATACCTACTTGCTTTCCAATGCTTCAAAAATTCAATTAAAGTTTGCTTTTTGGAAGCTGAAAAATAGAATACTACAATGTACTTACTCGTAGTGGGGAATTTTCCAATGTAGTCGACCATCGACACATTCTAGCTGGTGGGGGCAACCATAAAATAGAAAGAGCTGCGTCGTTGATTCAAAAATTCGATAGAGCAACCATACTTTCTGGGGAATTCGAAAACGTCCTAATTCCTCTCATTTTTAATCAATGTATAAATGTAGGTGAAATATGTGTGTTGATGTTCAATTTTCACCTGAATTTGAAAGCATGAAAGAATTTATTTCGATCCAAAATCCGTAAAAACCATCAACTTATTGGTTTTATGTATTTTGTGTTAATCAAATGGAGTTACTTGAAAACATGAAAAAAATAGTTGACAACTGTATTTCGGGTATGTAAATTATTATCAATTTAGTAAATTGATTTTTTCCCCAAACTGGGTATTCAATTCAAATTAGGTATTGAAAAATGTTCGCCTTTTTCTTCAAAAAATTATGACAAAAAAAAGAAAAATGTGTTTATGAAAAGAAAGAAAACGCGAATTATTATGATCAGTGAATTTCATTGCTTACTACTTACACATCACATTTATTGCATGTACAGGCTCGTCTTCATTACAGTTTTTTTTATTGAAAGACTGGTTGATTGTTTTTAACCAAAATTTTTGAGGCTCCGTGTTTCCCATAGATTTATAAATCCCATCACAGGAAAAGTAAAAGTTTGCCGTTTAAATTGCTGTACAAATGTGTGATTTCTGGAATTTTTTTCCTGAATTTAAATTTTAGCTCCGAAACATGATGGGGTCTTGGAACTTGAGCTGTTGCAACTTGAGCTTTCAAAAAAAAGCACAATATTTTGAATTTTTGAAGGCTTTGGAAAACAAGTACCTACCTGAATCTACACTTTGGCTGATTAAGAATAACCACTTACACATTGGATATGGCGCTTTACCCTCGTAATTGCTTTTCTTGGTAGTATTTCTTTCACTTTTAGAAATTTATCGACAATTTTAATTTTGTCAGATAACTCGGAAGGGGCGTTGCATGTCTATTTGGCCGCAATTCCTCCATAACTATAATTCGTTAGTGTTTTGGAAGTTTTGGAAGCATCTGTGAAGTTTATTCGGTGTCAATAGCGCCAAACTGCGGTAATTCTACTTACATATGTATTTGGGATTCCATCTCGAAGTGACAGAGAAATTGATTCGTGCATCTAAAAATCATTTTAAAAAATTACATTCTTACCTATATCATTATTGTAGCTGATGAATTCAGATGCGATGATGTAAAATCATTTCCAGTCCACTCCCTTGGCGAATACGAATATCTGCTTAATTCTTTGATTCTATGCTTGTAAAGTTTTCATAGGCTCTTTCAATCACCTGAAAATTGACGAAATCATGCCATGTGCAGAATATTTGAATTTCAGCAAAGCTGATGGGAGCTAATAGAGGAGGGAATGTTGGAGTAGTCGAATCGAAAAAATAAATCAATATTTGTATTCAACGTTCCCAACAGCCTAATAATCCATACCTAAGTATTTTCATTTTTCAAGAAAATTGAGGGCTGATAGATGACGTAGGGGAGTCAAAAAAAAAAAAAAAATGATACCTAATATTCGTACTCAGCGCTCTTGAAAACGTGTACGAGTAGAATAATGTGTCACGTAATATTTGACATTTTTTTTACATTTTGACCAAAATTTTTGAGGCTTAGTACTTCCCATGGGTTTGAAAATCCTATCAGGAAAAATTCACAGTTGTCGTTACCGTAAAAATGTATGATTTCTGGATTTTTTTTCCTGAATTGAAATTTTAGATCCGAAACATGATGGGATTTTGCAACTTGAGCTTTCAAAAAAAGCTCAATATTTTGAATTTTTGAAGGCGTTGGCAAACGAGTAATTCTACACTCTGACTAATTAAGAATAACTGCTTACATACGTAGAAATATTTTTGGGTCTATCGGATTCGATCGAATCCGGATATATGCGTTGCTATTGATTACGAATAATTGCGCTAATTGGCGCTAAGGTGAAATAATACTTCCCCAGTACGGTTTTTTTTTCATAAAAAAAAAGATGGTAGCTTAGTTGATGTCCTGCCAGGTGCAGAAAAAGTGCTTCTTGGTGGCTTTGAACAAGATCCTCAATTTTATCGTCTCAAAAAGAATGGAAATACTTCCGCTTCTCCGTTGTTTATGGAGTTTGGTGGGTTTGAATTTTTTTTTTAATTGTAAAAAGATTATAGAAAATCCTCTAAAGCATTAACATAATAAAATTAAACACAAAATATAAATATATAGAGACTATACAATATCTATATTACTATTTTAAAAAATCATATTTAGCTGGTAGCCTAGTTGATATCCTGTTGGATATTAAATTTTAAAATATTGCAATATAGAATTTTGAAAGTTTCAGCTCTTGTAGGTAGAGAGGTTAAGCAATAATCTAAAATTCAAAATTTTTCTTACCTTTCTATGTTCTTCTATTCGGCCCTAATTCGTTCGTGTTTTGGACGTTTTGGAAGCATCTGCGGAGGTCATTAGGTGTCAATAACGTCAAACTGTTTCCATCAAGTGATTCTGACTAGATATTTGATTCAAATTACTTACTTATTTAAAAATGTTGACCTTTTTTTCAAAAAAATTATTACAAAAAAAGGAAAAATGTATTTATATAGAAAAAAGAAGACGCGAATTACGATTAGTGAATTTCATTGCTTACTACATATCACATAATATTGCATGTACAAGTACCTTGTCCTCTGTCTTCGTTAAAATGATGTAGCGAGTTCATTCGGTGTCAATATCGCCAAACTGTGGTGATTCTACTTATTTGGAATTTCATCTCGAAATGACAAAAGAAATGGATTTTTGCATTTGCATAAAAATCGTGTTCTGGTTCTTTCTCGAATGTTACTGAGATGATCGTGAGGCAGGTCAGCTTGAAAATCCCCTACAAACTCTTATACCACCTCGGATTATTTATGTCCAAATTCAGCCACGAAGTAGCCAAGATTTTAAGACCGTGAAAGAAAATCGCTTACCTACCGCTTTTCTAGTGAAAGTCTTGTTTTGTTATCTATCATTGACCCCAGTAATTGACTCCTGAAAATTGTGGACTTTGAATTTTGTACATCCCGGGAGAAGGCTTCCCTCTATTCGCTTCTGTTGTTGCGGGTTCAATGAAGCTCGGAAATTGCATCGAGTTAGAAGCACCGATATTTTATACCTGGTGGTGAAAATAGAGTCTGTGGGGTGCTGGGGTGGTTTCTAGAAATATTGAGTCCATGGGTTTTAAAAATGACGCAGCATCAGTTTCTCAGTGTCGAAATACTGGGTGAACCTCTCTCCCCTCCTAAGTGATATAAACCAATTATTCCCACGTGTAAAACAAGTTTTGTTTGAAAATTTCATTTCTGCGGGTCTCGTAGTTGCTTCAATTTACGTTTAAGAGTAGCTTCATAGTTTTCACTTGAAAATCATCCAGTAGATAATCATTACATGTATATTTTGAGTTTGATGGAATTTTCTATTTTCGACCGAAGAAAATTAACAGTTCCTTTTTTAAACATTTCCTATGGCGGAGAAAAAATTATAAATGGATTTCTAAGCAAAATAAAAAAATAACATTTTTGAAAATTGATTTTAAAAATTTTGAAATTATGAAGTTTTCAAAGTTTGCGATCTCTCGTCTGGTTTGATCAACACTCACCACAAGTGATCTGTGATTTTTCCTCGAACTTGGTTTAGAGTGGCACATCGCCTCTGATGTCCATCGAAGTATTAAAAAAATAAATATTACTTACTTTTATTCCAATGCTTCAAAAATGCAATTGAAGTGAAGTGGCAGTTCGATGAAACATTTGTGAAATTTCTCGATTCCATTTTATTGTAGCTGATGAATTCTCAGCTAAGCAGTGATGTAAACTCAATTTTTACATATTTCCCTTACTTGCTACGTCACTAAAAATTTTAATTCAAGTGCCAGCACCTTTAAAATGATGGGGACTAATTGCGAGTAACAACCTGGAAACAAATATATTAGTTGACATATTTCAGGTATGTAGGTATTATCAATTTATTAAGTTGATTTATTTTTCCCACCTACTCAATTCGAATTACCGTATTATTGAAAAATGTTCACCTTTTTCTCAAAAAATTATGACAAAAATAGAAAAATGTAGGCTATTCATAAAAAGAAAGAAAACGCGAATTACGATTAGTGAATTACATTGCTTACTACTCATCAGTCATCACATATTGCATAATTATTAAAGTAGTCATATATATATATAACTGGGATTCTGATGGTATTTCGGTTTCCACTTTCATCTGTAGATACATTTTTCAGATTTTCGATTACGAAATCGCCGGGTTTAACTATTAGGTTAGACCCGGTGATAGGTATTAATTTTGGAAAATTACGTGTATTCGCTCAAATAGGTCACCATAACGAGCATTGGACTTTTTTTTGGCACTTTGGAAAATTGACAAATAGAAAACAAAATTAAACATTTAATACTTAGCTGCCAAAAATTTAGAGTGAAAAATAGACAATAAAATAAAAACACTTAATAACAGCTAAGAACTACAAAAATAACAACAAGGAATGAAAACTCCACTATAGGTAGGTACTTCAAGGTACTTACTAAAAAAACATCTCAGCGATATTCAAACTAAATAATAGAATATACGTTGAAAATCTAATAACCCACATCAAAGGAGAGTTGGCAAATTTTTTGGATTTTTCAACATCACGTAACGCGACCAGATTTGTACTGGAGTAGTCTCTCTGCGATTGGTGAAAGTTTTTGAAAATTGAAGAAATTAATAATACATCGTTCAGATACAGAATTTTGAAAGCTTCAGCTCTTGTAGAATCTAAAATTTAAAATGTTTCTTACCTACCTTTGTACATCTATTTGACCGCAATTTTTCCACAACTTTCATTCATGTTTTGGAAGTCTTCGAAGCATCTACGCAGTTGATTTTGAGGTCAATAACGCCAAACTGTGATAATTTTACTTATTCGAATTTCATCTCGAAATAACAGAGAAATTGATTTGTGCATCTTGTTACTAAGATGATCGAGAAGCAGGTCAGCTTGAAAATCCCTTACGAACGGTTATTATACCAACCAGGGATTATTTATGTCCATTCTGCTAAAAAATGGCCAAAATTTTTAAGCTATAAAAGAAAATTACTTACCGTTTTTTAAAATTAAAGTCTTGTTACTACTTTCTGTGATTAATTATACTGGATTTTTTGAGGCCACCTAAGTAGGTACTCACCTAATTGATGAATTTTGATGAAATTTTTCTAGGTGAGATTAAATTTGCTGAAATGGATTTAACTTCTCTAAGCGATTCACAATGTGACCTTTTATTATGTCCTTTTATTGTTAGCGAAACTGAATAAAATAACCTGTACCTAATATTTCGAGCAATATTTGAACGCTCAACTTTCCTGAACTCTTTTCACTGACTCTTGACAATTTTGGGCTTTGAATTTTGTACATCCTGGAAGAAGACTTCCCGCTATTCTCTTCCTTTGTTGCGGGTTCAATGAAGGTCAGAAATAGCATCGTGGGTCCATAAGGTAGGTTTTAGAAATTACGCAGCACCAGTTTTCCCAGTGTTGAACTAATGAGTAAACTCCCTCCCCTCACTCGTAATGTGAACCAATGATTCCTCGTGTGTAAAAGTATTAGATCTACACACATTTACAAGTTTTGTTTGAAAATTTCATTTCTGCAGTTCTCGTAGTTGCTTCAATACATAATATATGCATTAAATTTACGTACGTTAAAGTTGCTTCACAATTTTTGCTTGAAAATTTTCCCCTAGATGATCGTTACGTATAATTATGTTGAGATTGATGGCATTTTCTAATTCTATTTTGGACCGAAGAAAATTTTCAGTTTTTTTTCATAAAATTTCGTACCTACAGTGGAAAAAATATTATTACCAAAGCACATCAACTAGATGTAGAAAAAATTTCAGATATTGAGGTCAATGTTTAACCTTCAAAGTGAACTCAAATTTGAAAAATTGAAAACAAAATTTTTCAAATCTTTCAAAAGGGTTTCTCTATTTTTTTTTATCCCATGTGATGAAGACATCAAAGAATCCGCTGAATCAAAAAAAAGAAAATAAAAAAAATATTGCGATCTCTCGTCTGGTTCAATCAACACTCAAAAGTGATCTGTGAGTTCTCCTCAACCTTGGTTTAGGGTAGCACATCACCTCTGAAGCCCATCGAAGCATTAAAAAAATATATATTACTTACTTTCCAATGCTTCAAAAATATAACCAAAACATTCGTTACATGTAAAGTTGATTTTTATGTACCCAGCTTCGTTCGTCACCAAAAATTTAATGCAAGTTCTAGCATTAAAATGCGAGTAACAACCTTCCAATTCCAAGCGAAATGAAGTTTTGCTCTTTCGAAGCTGAAAATAGAATACTGCATAGGTACTTACTTACTCGTAGAGAGAAATTTTTCATCAAGTGATTCTGGCTAGGTACTTGATTCAAATTATTGAAAAATGTTCAACTTTTTCTCAAAAAATTATAACAAAAAAGGGAAAAATGTATTTATATAAAAAGAAAGAAGACGCGAATTACGATTAGTGAATTTCATTGCTGATTGCTTAGTACACATCACATAATATTGCATGCACATGTACCTTGACTTCTGTCTTCGTAAAAATGATGTAGCTGTGTGCCTGAGCAATTCCACTATCTATCAATAATGCACATTCTCATAAGATCGGCCAATATTTGGTTTTATTTTGAGGAACTTGGCCTCTAAAAAGTAAGCCGACAGTGCGAATAAATTGCTATTGTTTCAAAATCATTGTAAAATATCAAAGCTTGTTGTTCGGGTGAAGGTTCTAGAATTATATTCCGGTGATTAGTTTGCTTTTTGGTTTCTATTGAGGAGCATTTAGGTATTGTCACAACCTAGGAACTATTCGGATATAAGAATTTGGTTGGGAGGATGGGATTATATCATTGTGATTGATGAGACAATGGCCTTGCTAAATTGCGCCTGGTATTGGATTTGCGTCCTCAAAGTGTGTCCTGTACGCAACCAGTGTGGCTTCATCTGCAGAGGCAACGACAATTTGACGAAGATCAGAAATGAATGGGAATACTTCTACATCTCCTTCTTAAATCGAGTTTGATGGGTTTAAATTTTATACGATTTCAAAAATGTATTTTTTTTTTTTGAATTGGAAAAGATGATATAAAATTTTCTAAAAAATTAACAAATAATACTATACTAGTACACCTACAATTACATTTTTTAAAATATCCACGTTAGCATCTAGTTCAGAAAGATGATCCATGATCATCTTATTGAATTTTTGCTTCAAATTTTGGTGGTAGGGTAGCCTATAGTTGATATTCTGCTTGGTGCAGAAAAAGTGCTTCTCTTTGATGGCTTTGAACAAGATCCTCAATTTTATTGTCTCAAAAGAAATGTAATTACTTACTTTCATTTTTTTACGCGGTTTTGACCAAAATTTCTTATAGTTATCGTGTATATTTGATAATCCTGTCAGAAAAAGTTCACAGCTGTCATTACTGTAACTGTATGCCTTCTGGAATTTTTTTCCTAAATTTAAATTTCAGTTCCGAAACATGAAGAGGTTCTACAACTTGAGATTTCAAAAAAAAAAGCTCAATATTTTGAATTATTGAAATCTTTGGCAAACAAGTAAATCTCCACTTAGGTTAATTAAGAATTACCACTTACACATTGGATATTTCCCAAGGACATTTATATTACCTACAAATTCCTCCATTTCTATAGGTATCCTGGAGCCTTCACCATGGTTTTCGATTTTTCTGGAATTTTCAAATTGTTATCCTGTAGGCTGTAAGCGCGGAAATTGACTTATGGCTTTTAAAATTTTAAAATATTATAATATAGAATTTTGAAAGTTTCAGCTGTGGTAGTAGAGAGGTTACCTAAGCAATAAATTAAAATTAAAAATTTTGCTTACCTAATACCTACCTATATACCTATGTACAATTGTACATCTATTCTATAATTTTCCCTTGGAGTTCATTTGGTGTCAATAGCGCCAAACTGTGGCAATTCTACTTATTTGGAATTCCATCTTGAAATGACAACAGAAATGATTTTTGCATTTCCATAAAAATCATGTTCTGGTTCTTTCTCGAATTACTGAGACGATCGTGAGGCAGGTCAGCTTGAAAATCCCTTACAAACCTTATACTTACCTCAGATTATTTTATGTTCATTCAGCCACAAAGTGGTCAACATTTTAAGACCGTGAAAGAAAATTGCTTACCTATCATTTTTTTAGTGAAAGTCTTGTTATGTATACACTTTCACTAACTTTTTGAGCCTACCTAAGTATCTACATATTTACCTAATCAATGAATTTTTATGCAATTTTTCAAGATGATGAGATTAAATTTTTTTAGATGGATATAACTACTTTGAGCTATTCACAATGTGATCTTTATGATGTCCTTTTATTGTTAGCGAAAGTGAATAAAATAACCTGTAGTATTTTGAGCAGTATTTGAACGCTCAGTTTGCCTAAAGTCATTCCATTGACTCTTGAAAATTTTGGGCTTTGAATCTTGTACATCCCGGGAGAAGGCTTCCCTTTATTCTCTTCTGTTGTTGCAGGTTCAATGAAGCTCGGAAATTGCAACGAATTAGAAGCACTGATATTTTATATCTGGTGCTGAGAATAGAGTCTGTGGGGTGGTTTCTAGAAATATTGAGTCGATAGGTTTTAAAAATGACGCAGAATCAGTTTTCTCAGTTTCGAAATACTGGGTGTGAATCCAAGTTTTGTTTGAAAACTTCATTTCTGCAGTTCTCGTAGTTGCTTTCAATATATCGATGTTCAAGTCACTTAACAATTTTTGCTTGAAAATCGTCCCCTAGATAATAATTAGGTACATATGCAACAGTGCTCGTTTTTAATAAAATTTAAAAAGATGATAAAAAATAATATTGAATTTTTGCTTCATATTTAGGTGGTAGCCTATCTAGTGTTGATATCCTGCTAGGTCAGAAAAAGAACTTCTTTGGTGGATTTGAACAAAATCCTCGTATGTACATTGTACTTCCATTTTTTTTACACGGGTTTGACCAAAATTTTTGAGGCTCCGTAGTTCCAGTGGATTTGAAAATCCTATCGGGAAAAGTTCACAGTTGGCATTTCTGTGACTGTATGCTTTCTGGAATTTTTTCCTAAATTCAAATTTCTGTTCCGAATTATGAGGGATTCTGCAACTTGAGCTTAAAAAGTTCAATATTTCGAATTTTACATGTCTTTGGCAAACGAGTAAATCTACACTTTGACTGATGATGAATAACCACTTACACATAAATGCACGAAAATACCCACTTGATCGAAAAGTATATCTATTTCGGAAACTACGAGAACCAGAAATAAAATTTTCAAACAGAAGTAAATTGATGGAAAATACTCTAGGTAAAAAATCGACACAATAAGATTAAACACAAAATATAAATACTATACACACCTATTACATTTTTAAGAATATCAACGTTAGGTACCTAGTTTAGAAAGATGATCCCTTATCATCTTATTGAATTCTTGCTTCATATTCAGCTGGTAGCCTAGTTTACCTACCTACATACGTCTATTTGGTCGCAATTCCTCCGGAAGTTTGGAAGCATCTACGGAGTTCATAATTATGGTGTCAATAACGCCAAACTGCAGTAATTATACTTACCTACTTGCAATTCCATCTCGAAATGACGAGAAAAATTGATTTTTGCATTTACATAAAAATCATGTTCAGGTTCTTTCTCGAATGTTTCTGAGATGATCGTGAGGCAGGTCAGCTTGAAAATCCCTTGCAAACGCTTATACCTACCTGGGATTATTCAAGTCCATTCAGTTAAAAAAATGGCCAAGGTTTTTAAGAACATGAAAGAAAATTACTTACAGTTTTTTTTTAGTGAAAGTAAAATTGTTGAAAATTACGAAAAGTTGTTCAAATTTTATCGAAAACGGAACGAAACAGTGAAAAAAAATCGCACGAAATACATATCATAAAATGGTAGAAAATTGCCCTAAATTCGTTTGAAAATTATCAAACATTGATGGTGTTTCTCAGGAAGGAGCGTCTATAAAAAGTTTCTAGATGCGGTGGTTTTTGGAAGTAATGAATCGATAGGTCTTAAAAATGACTCAGCAGCGCCTGTTTTCTCAGTGAGTGAACCCCTCCCCTCCCCACTCATGTTTTAAACCAGCAATGATTCCTCATCATGTTTAAAATTATAAGATCTACATACTTACTTACTTACTTACTTATACTTACAAACTTTTGTTTGAAAATTTCATTTCTGTTCCTCGTACGAGTAGTTACTACATTAGCAAAAACTGCAACTTACTTTTGGTTGACGTTTTTTCCTTTCTTTTTTTGGTACCTACCTATTTTGAATAACGAGATTTACAATTTTTGCTCAAAAATCTTCCCTCAAATAATCAGCATACGTAGCTATAACTATATTTTGAAATTGATGAAATTTTCTATTTTCGACCAAAGAAAATTTTTAGGTTTTTTTTTTTGAAATTTCATACGTAGGTATAGATGGTGGGAAAAAATTATTGCCAGAACACATCAACGGGATGAAGAAAAAATTTCCAATTTCTAGGTCAATGTTTAACCTTCAAGGTGACTCAAACTTGAAAATGGACAGCAACATTCTTCTAATGTTTCAAACAGGTTTCTCTTTTTTTTGTCCCATGTGATGTGGACATGAAAGAATCTCCCGAAACAAAAAAAGAAAAAAAACATTTTTTAAAATTGATTTAAAAAATGTTGAAATTATTAAATTTTTAAAGTTTGCGTTCTCTCATCTGGTTCAATCAACACTATCAAGTGATCTGTGATTTCTCCTCAAACTTGGTTTAGCGTAGCACATCACCTCTAATGTGTATCGAAAGCATTAAAAAAATATAAATTACTTACTTTACAATGCTAAACCTGGGAAAAACAGTTTTTAACTTTCTAAATGTAGTTCTTGGGATTTTCTGTAGCTGATGAATTCACAAGCGGTGAAGTAAAATCAATTTTTACATATTTCCCTCACTTGCTTCATCACTAAAAATTTTAATGCAAGTGCCAGGACCTTTAAAATGAAGGAGACTAATTATACGAGTAACAACCTTACTTCGTGGGTGGTTGATTGTTGACTTGTCTGGAGATTATATTGTCAACTTTTTAGCAAGAAGATTTTCAAAAATTAAGTAATAACAACGATTTGTGATGGTGATGTGGAAAGGACGTACGCTTCGTCATTTCCGAGCACTGACTCCCAAAAGTTTTTAAAAATTCAAGAAATTATCAACACATGGTTTATTACATATGAGGGAGTGTTGACGTAGTCGAATTGAAAAAAATAAATCAATATTTGCATTCAACGTTCCCAACAGCCTATAATAATCCATACCTAAGTATTTTCATTTTTCAAGAACTAATAAAAATTTTTTAAAAATTTTTTTAAAAAATTTGAAAATAGTCGTACTCTGCGCTATTGAAATCCTATGAAATAATGTGTCTTATAATATTTGACATTTTTTAAACATTTTGACCAAAATTTTGGAGACTTACCGTACTTTTCATGGGTTTGAAAATCCCATCAGGAAACATTCACAGTTTGTCTTTACCGTAAAAATGTATGATTTTGGAATTTGTTTCCTGAATTGAAATCTTAGCTCCGAAACATGAAGGGGTTTTGCAACTTGAGCTTTCAAAAAAAGCTCAATATTTTGAATTTTTGAAGGCTTTGGCAAACGAGTAATTCTACACTTTGACTGATTAAGAATAACTGCTTACATAAATGTACACACGCCAAAATATGTACTTCCCCAGTACGTTTTTTTCTTTTTTCATAAAAAAAAAGGTGATAGCCTTGTTGATGTCCTGCTAAGTGCAGAAAAAGTGCTTCTTTTGATGGCTTTGAACAAGATCCTCAATTTTATTGGATCAAAAGAAATGGAAACACTTCTGCTTCCCCGTGTTTTATCGAGTTTGATGGGTTTGAATTTTGATAAATACCATTTCAAAAAAGTATCTTTTTTTAAATTAAAAAAGATTAACTATAGAAAATCCTCTAAAAAATTAACAAAATAAAATTACACACAAAATATAAATATATAATATTCTATACACCTATTATACATTTTTAAGAATATCTACATTAGCATCTACATATGTTCAGAAAGATGATCTCTTATCATCTTATTCAATTCTTGCTGCATGTTCAGCTGGTAGCCTAGTTGATATCCTGCTGGATATTAAATTTTAAAATATTGCAATATAGAATTTTGAAATTTACTTATATCCATTTAGCCACAAAGCGGCCAAGATTTTAAGACCATGAAAGAAAATCGCTTACCTACAGCTTTTTTTCAGTAAAACTCTACGTGGTGATGAGAACAGAGTCTATAAAAAAGTTTACAGATGGGGTGGTTTCTACAGAAAAGCAGTCCCAGTCGATAGGTTTTAAAAACCACGCAGCTGCAGCACCAGTTTTCTCAGTGTCTAAATAATGAGTTAACCCTCCTCCCCTACCTCGTGATGTAAACCAGTGATTCCCCATGTGTAAAATTTTTACATCCGCACACAAGTTTTGTTTGAAAATTTCATTTCTGTGGTTCTCGTAGTTGCTTCAGTATTACGCTACCGGGAATGCCATTTTGTTTATTTTTGAAAATTTCAGATTGATGCAATTTTCTATTTTGGATGTGAGAAAATTTTCTATTTCTTTTTTCAAAGTTTCATACGGTGGGAAAAAAATTATTGCCAAAACACATCAACGGGATGAAGAAATAATTTCAGATTTTTATGTAATTGTTTAACCTTCATCAAGGTGACTCAGACATAAAAAGTGGAAAACAACAGTTTTCAAATCTTTTAAACGGGGTTTCCCAAATTTTTTTTTGCCCATGTAGACATCAAAGAGTCACCCGGAACAAAAAAAAAATATATATATATTTTTGAAAATTGATTTTTATAATGTTGAAGTTATGAGATTTTTAACGTTTGCGATCTCTCGTCTGGTTCAATCAACACTCACAAGTGATCTGTGATTTCTCCTCAAACTTGGTTTGGAGTAGCACATCACCTCTGATGTGTATCGCTATCGAAATATTGAAAATATATATAATACTTACTTTCAAATGATTCAAAAATGCAATTAAAGAGCTGGTGTTCAGAAAAACTTTGTGAAATTTTTTCGATACAATTTTACTGTAGCTGATGAGTTCAGCTAAGCAGTGATGTAAAATAAATTTCTATTTCTCCTGCTTCTTTCGTCTCCAAAAATTTAATGCAAGTGCCAGCAGCACCTTTAAAATGAAGGAGACTAATTGCGAGTTACAACCTTCCGATTCCAAGCGAAATGAAAGTTGGCTTTACTCATACAGAGAAATTTTCCATCAAGTGATTTCGCCTAAGTACTTGATTCAAATTATTGGAAAATGTTCACCTTTCTTTCAAAATATTTGGTACGACAAAAAAAAAGAAAAGAAAAATGTATTTATAAAAGAAAGAAGACGCGAATTACGATCAGTGAATTTCATTGCTTACTACACATCACATATTGCTAGTACAATTGTACTGTTTTCACGATTTTTGGCGACATAATTTAGTACGAGTAGGTAGCTGTATGCGTGAGCAATTCCCCTACCAATAATATACATTCTCATAGGATCGGCCAAAATTTGGTTTTATTTTAAGGAACTTGGCGTCTAAAAAATGAGTTGACAGTGCGATTAAATTGCTATTGTTTCAAAATCATTGTAAAATATCAAAGCTTGTTGTTCGGGTGAAGTGTTTTCACGAATTATATTCCATTTCAGCTTTCCAACAGCTCATGATTTGGTTGAATATGGTAAAAATTTCAGTTACTTATCAAAAATCTGCTGCAGTTTCCAGAACTGCGTTAAACGGTTCGATACCACAGAATTTCAACCATCGTGGTCAGTTTTGTAATATTTTGATATTTCTCCATTTTTTTCACGAATTTGATTTTTGTAAATTCAGAAAATATCGAATACCGCACTTCAGCCTTTGAACGTACGGCTGGTGATGTACTGTATATGTATTTCTGCAGCTGTGTAGTTGAAATTTTCTCCAGCCATTTGGGATACCTCCATTGATAGCTATACTTATCGAAAAATAAACGATTTAACTTACTTCGTGAGTGGTTGATTGTTGACTTATCTGATGGTACAAATTGGATTTGTGATGGTGATGTGGAAAGGACCTACGCTTCCTTCTTTTCCAAGCACCAGCTCCTGAAAGTTTTTAAAAATTGAAGAATTTATCAAAACATGGTTTATTAGGTTTTTCGGTAACGCTGAATTATCACTGCTTGAGTCTTCGATTCGATGCTTCTTAAAGTTTTCATAGGTTCTTTAAATCACCTGATAATTGATGAAATCAGGTTACGTGTAGATTATTTGGATTTCAGCGAAGCTGATTGATGGAAGCTAATGGAAGAGGGAGTGTTGAAGTGGTCGAATCGAAAAAATAAATCAATATTTTGAATTCAACGTTCTCAACAATCTAATCTAATAATCCATATGTCACACAATTTTTTCATTTTTCAAGAACTTTGAGGGCTGATGCCTGATGGAAGGCATAAGCGGGAGTCTAATAAAAAAATAGTCAATATTCATACTCAATGCTCTTGAAAACGGATGGAATAATGTGTCGCGTGATATTTGACATTTTTTTTTTTTTTTTTACATTTTGACCATAAATTTTTGAGGCTTTGTACTTCTCATGGGTTTGAAAAATCAATTAGGAAAAGTTCTTCGTTGTAATTGCTGTAAAAATGTACCGCAATTTTGTGGATTTTTTTTCCTGAATTTAAATTTTAGCTCCGAAATATGAAATGGTTTTGCAACTTGAGCATTCAAAAAAAGCTCAATTTTTAAAGTCTTTGTCAAACAAGTAAATTTACACGTTGACTGATTAAGAATAACCACTTACGCATAAGTGCACAATATACGTAAAATTCTAGGCCTAGTTCGATAGGTATACCTGCATTGTAAGTCGATTATTTTCGGTGCCTTCAGCACGGTACTCGATTTTTTTTTAGAATTTTCGAATAGTTATCCAGTTGGCGCAGAAATTGAGTGATACCTTATTAAATTTGAAAATTATGTAGAATTTTGAAAGTTTCAGCTCTCGTACGTATAAAGAGATTAGGCATAATATTCTAAAATTTAAAATTTTTCTTACCTATCTATGTATGTGATTGAGAAAAAGGTACATTAATCGAAAATACTTGGAAATTGTCTACGTATTGTACCTAACTATACTTACCTACATCATGTATTTGACCGTTACCTGTTTTTCCTCTGAGTTCATTTGGTGTCCATAGCGTCAAACTGTGGTAGTTCTACTTACTTGGAGTTCATCTCGAAATGACAGAGAAATTGATTTGTGCATCTAAAAAATCATGTTCTGGTTCTTTCTCGAATGTTACGTACTAACTCTAAGATGATCGATGAAATCATGTCATGTGTAGATTATGGAAGCTAATGGTAGAAGGAGTGTTGAAGTAGTCAAATCGAAAAAATAAATCAATATTTGTATTCAACGTTCCCAACAACCTAATAATACATTTACATACCTACTTAAGCCACAATTTTTTTCATTTTTCAAGACATTTGAAGGCTAATGGAACTTTGAAGATGTAAGGAGAGTCTATTAAGAAAAATTAGTCAATATTTATACTCAGCTAATGTGTCGCGTAATATTTGACATTTTTTTTTTTTACATTTTGACCAACATTTTTGAGGTTCTGTACTTCCCATGGGTTTGAAAATCCCATCACAGGAAAATATCACTGTTTTAATTGTGGAGATAGATTTTGCTCATCTCAATGTGTTGCACATCTCGATGCACATTACTCGTCACAGATGCTAGCTATACCTACTTGAGGTCTAGCAGTATCTAGCTTCTATGAGCTTCGTAGGTACCTGGCGACTTACCGCCTCGTTACCTATTTTTCGGACACTGATTGTTTAATTACGTATTACACAACACAGACATTTACCTTATGAAATAAGAAAAGTGTTCAGTTATACTTTGCATCGTTTATTATTCAATAAACCAATTACATCGTAATAACTTACTCAAGCTAATTATACTGAGCCTGTACAGTCTTACATAAATGAGAGATAGCATTCTAAATGCCTTTAAGGAGTGTAAAGCACATCACCACGGGGAAGGGAACAATAAACGGATGTGGGAAGGTCCATCTACGTTACTCTTTCAAAAGAGATTTTAAATAAGGATGAACTTGTAGTTTTACATAATAACCAAGCACCTGAGTGCATTTGACAATCTCAATCAGCGTAACTGGAACTCAATCTATTTTGAAATAGATCACTTGATCATTGCTTCACCAGTTCATAAGAGAATTTCAAAATACGACTGGACTTACACAACTAGTTTGGATAACTAGATTTACGCAAATATGAGAATAGGTACTAGCCTATCTCATCTCTGGAACGCTGATGTACCAATGTTATCTCATTGGGAGTCGCCAAATGACTGGTTTCTCTAGCGTTTCTCTTTCAACATGAAATTTTAAGAGAATTAATCCACTAGAGGTCGTATTACAGAACTATTTAGTAAGTATGTTGACTATTGGCAGAACGAATTTCTATCGCTTACACAACTGAAAATACAGCACAATCTGTCTCTACATAATTACTGTAAAAATGTATGATTTGTGGAATTTTTTTCCTGAATTTAAATTTTATCTCCGAAACATGAAGGGGTTTTGCAACTTGAGCCATCAAAAAAGCTCAATATTTTGAATTTTTTGAAGGCTTTGGCAAAAGAGTAAATCTACACTTTGACTGATTAAGAATAACTGCTTACATCCATCTAAGCGGCACGGTCGTGCCGCCCCCCCGCCCTCCGGTTCCGAGATTTCCATGGAAATCCGCGGAAAAGGCCGAGAATGTCCGATATACGGCCGACCGTGCACTGCTTATTATTCTGTAATCATTTGGAAATTTATTTTAAAAATTATGTATCTCGTAAATGGTACATTTTTAATACAAAATGAAATAGTACCTAGGCTTATTTTTACGAGCTCTATCTAGGTACACCAAAACTAATACTGTATGTTGAATAGTTTTTAAGATACGAAAATACATTTTGCATTTACCCTAAATTTATTGCAAAAATTTTTGTCAGCCATTTTATGGCAAAACTACTGAACGGATTTTGATGAAATTTTGAATACTGCTATGAATCGTCTTAATCAAGACATTGTCGTCGAGAAAATTTTAAAATTCTCAATTTTCACTCTTTTTTCTCGTTTTTGACCCCCTAAAAATGTTTAAAATTTCCCGAAAATAACAAAAGGCACTAGTCCTATGTTCAAGGTACCTATATTTAAAATTTCAGCTCTCTACAACTTATAGTTTTCCCTGTAGCCTTGTCTAAAGAGTATATTTTGTATGAAATCAGTGTTGATTTATTTGCAATCAAAATATCTCTATATTATTTATTGAAGTTTCCCTCTTGCTAGGCATTTAATTAAAAGTAGAAAGTGAATTATTTGTAATTTTATTATCTCAAGTTTGGCAGACATGATTTTGTTGGGAGATTGTTTTTCATCGGAATTCGTATTTGTTTTTGTTTTTGATATGTACACGCATTTGTTCTTATTTATTTGAAAAATGCTATCAGATTAATGAAATATGGAACAGTATTTCAATTCGTGAATCCGATTATAATCGATTATAGTACATTATAATGATAATCTGTCCGAGTAAATGACCGGTACATCGTCGATTAATCGGCCGTATAAATAAAATTCATAGCTTAATCTAGAAACAGGGATATAATCGATCGCAGTCGATGCTACATCGATTATTTTTCTCAAAATAATCGGATTTTAATTGCCAAAATAACCACCCGATTAAAAATTACAGTGAATCAGCCAAAAAACATGACGTAATGCGTGGCGTTCGGTACCATTGACCAATCAAAAAGGCTGAAATAAAAGATCAGATTAATCGACGATCTCCCGGTCATTTATTCGGACCGATTATTATCTACTATAATCGATTATAATCGGTAATCGTTTCATCTCTGTCTAGATGTCTAGAAACATTTTTCGAATTTGGCAAAAGCAAACCCGAACGCGTTAAAAATGTTGAGACATTAAGGGGATATTCTCAATACACCAAATTTTCTCATAGCATAACCAAAATGCCTTAATTTTACATTGGTCTTATGGGATGGAATGGGACAAACTTCAATGTTATAATTTAGAGCCGCGGATGCATGGAATGGGCTCAAATTTGAAATACATGTTTTTCAAGACATTTTGAACAATCCTGTGCATGCATTTGTCAATACGTTGAATAGTTTTTCAATAAATACAGTTTCAAGAAATGTTGGATTTTTCTCAAAAAGTCCAACATTCCATTAAATTGTATTTTTTCAAAAACTACTCAACGTATCGACAAATGCATGCACAGGATTGTTCTAGTGGTCTTGAAAAACATGTAGGTATTTCAAATTTGAGCCCATTCCATGCACAAATGGCTCTGAATTATGTGTTTGAAGTTTGGCAGGAAGACAGATATACTACCATGTATTGAGAATATCCCCTTAAAACGTTTGAAGAACAATGAACCGGCTCGCTATAAAAGTTTAAAACAGATGACCAAAATCGTTCAATTTACTATGAACGAATCATCTCCTCTGTGGCTCGTTGTCAAAGTGGAGTTATTTTATGCATCTTATTCACATAGGAATATGAATATGTGAGAATTGGGTTATCAAATGCATTAAAAAAAATCATCTGATATCCGCAAAAAAATCTTTGGGAAAGAATTCTAACCCCCCGCCCTCCCTCCAAGGAAAGTTATTACAATTATGAAAATAGAGGTTGGAATTGAAAAATTATTTTAAATAAAATTAATAATGAAAGTATCAAAATTTATTGATATAAATAGAGTAAAACCCCGCCATTTAATACATTACTCAACAATTTGAGTACAAATGTACATTTTGAAAATGTGGTTTGGTTAAAAAACAATTGTAAAAATGATCCAATAACTGTCAATGGAGATAAGAAATAAAAAATTATTGAAAAAAATAATAATAATTAAAGTAACAAAATTTAATGATATAGATAGAGTAAATCCCCGCCATTCAAAACATTACTCGACGATTTGAGTATGAACCAAGATTTTGAAAATGAAGTTTGACAAAAATGAAATAGGTATTTTATATAATTTAACTGAGAAATGTTTATGATTGAAAATGGTAATGCTTCAAGAAATTTGCAGTAATATTCTCTTGTCAAAAAAAAAGGGCGGACAAAACCACAAATTTCTTAAATTATAATTCATAATGAAAGGGAAATGATACATTATGATGAATAAAAAAAATTTAGAAAAAGGTTTTGTCCGCCCTTTTTTTTTGACAAGAGAATATTACTGCAAATTTCTTGAAGCATTACCATTTTCAATCATAAACATTTCTCAGTTAAATTATATAAAATACCTATTTCATTTTTGTCAAACTTCATTTTCAAAATCTTGGTTCATACTCAAATCGTCGAGTAATGTTTTGAATGGCGGGGATTTACTCTATCTATATCATTAAATTTTGTTACTTTAATTATTATTATTTTTTTCAATAATTTTTTATTTCTTATCTCCATTGACAGTTATTGGATCATTTTTACAATTGTTTTTTAACCAAACCACATTTTCAAAATGTACATTTGTACTCAAATTGTTGAGTAATGTATTAAATGGCGGGGTTTTACTCTATTTATATCAATAAATTTTGATACTTTCATTATTAATTTTATTTAAAATAATTTTTCAATTCCAACCTCTATTTTCATAATTGTAATAACTTTCCTTGGAGGGAGGGCGGGGGGTTAGAATTCTTTCCCAAAGATTTTTTTGCGGATAGAAATATTTTTGGTCCTAGGATACAACGGCGTCATGATGCATGCATTTCTGACGATTACGAATAATTTCGCTAATTGGCGCTAACACGCCAAAGTAATATACTTCCCCAGTGCGGTTTTTTTTTCACAAAAAAAGCTATTAGCCTAGTTGATGTCCTGTAAGGTGCAGAGAAAGTGCTTCTTTGATGGCTTTGAACAAGATCCTCAATTTTATTGGATCAAAACAAATGGAAATACTTCCACTTCTCCGTCTTTTATGAAATTTGATGGGGTTGAATTTGATAGATAGGTACCAATTCAAAAAGATTATAGAAAGTCCTCTAAAAAATTAACAAAATAAAATTAAACACAAAATATAAATATGTAAGGTGCACCGGGGGAAGTTGGAATTCGGGGTAAGTTAGAAAACTTGCTCTAGCGCCTAGAGGTTTATATCTGGCGAAGTGCCACTAAAGGTGACTTGAGGGTACTACCCCTACTTCATCACGGCATAAAAATTTTCACGATTCAGTTTCATTTTAGATGTCTTTGGTTCAATTGTATTTTGTTGTTGTTTTGAACTTGTTTTGAATTTGTTCTAAAATACAGACTTTCTATTTCTTAGTTTTTCGCATATAGCGGACGAACCGTGCGTCCTAGTGAAAATCTGATGAGAGTGATCTCAAAGAGAATTAAATTCTCTACAATTTTGTTTGTGTGCAATTTTTCTAGGACGCTCCGTTTGTGATCTACACCTCTGCAAAGTTTAGCCCCTTCTGACTTCCCCCAATTGGGGGAAGTCAGAACAGTTTACATTTTATTCCACTGACCGAAAGCTACTGCGCCAATCGCGCTCAAATTTTCACCATAGGTTAAGAACCCTTATGGGAACCTACATAATAAATTTGATCCATATTGGTTCATTAGAAGGGGAGTAACAGCTGGTCAAAGTTGAAATTGCGAAAAATCGTTCTGACTTGCCCCGGTGCACCTTACCTATATAGGTACTACACACCAACAACTATTACATTTTTAAGAATATCTACATTAGCATCTAGCTTAGAAAGATGATCTCTGATCATGTCATTGAATCTTTGCTTCATATTTAGGTGGTAGCCTAGTTGATATCCTGCTGGATATTAAATTTTCAAATATTGCAACATGGAATTTTGAAAGTTTCAGCTGTTGTAGCTTGAGAGGTTAAGCAATAATCTAAAATTAAAAATTTTTCTTACCTACCTGTGTACGTATATTTGGCCGCAATTTTGGAAATTTTGGAAGCATCTACGCAGTTCATTTGGAGTCAATAACACCAAACTGTGGTAATTCTACTTATTTGGAACTCCATCTCGAAATGACAGGTAAATCGATTTGTGCATTTACATACATAAAAATCATGTCCTGGTTCTTTCTTGAATGTTGCTAAGATGACCGTGAGGCAGGTCAGTTTGGAAATCCCTTATAAACGGTTTTGTCAACCATGGGATTATTTTATGCGCATTCAGCTAAAAAATGACCAAGATTTTTAATACACCAAGAAAGAAAATTACTTACCATTTTTTTTAGTGAAAGTCTTGTTACTACTGCCTGTGATTACTGGATTCTTTGAGGTTACCTAAGTATAGGTACTCACCTAATTAATGAATTTTGATGCAATTTTTCAAGGTGAGATCTAAGCGATTCACAATGTGATCTTTATTATGTCCTATTCATTGCTAGCGAAAGCGAATAAAACAAGTTGTAATATTTTGAGCAATATTTGAACGCTCAGCTTTCCTGAATTCTTTTCATTGACTCTTGAAAATTTTGAGCTTTGAACTTTGTACATCCAGGTAGAAGACTTCCCCCTTCTCCTCCTTTGTTTTGGGTTCAATGAAAATCTGAAATAGCATCGAGTGAGAAGCACCGATCCGATATGTTATTATGCCTGGTGATGAGAACAGAGTCTATAAAAAGTTTGTACTTGGGGTTAAAAATAATGAGTCGATAGGTTTTAAAAATGAACGCTGCGCCTGTTTTCTCAGCATCAAAGTACTGAGTGACCCCTCCCCCCTCCTCTCACACATGGTACAAACCAATGATTCCCATGTGTAAAAGTATTAGGTCTACACACTTACAAGTTTTGTTTGAAAATTTCATTTCTGCGGTTCTCATAGTTGCTTCAATATACATAGGTATAAGTAAAAGTCGCGTAAAAGTCGCTTGCCTTTTTTTTTTGAAAATCTTCCCCTAGATTATCGTTATGATTATTTTGAGATTGGTGGAATTTTCTATTTTTGACCAAAGAAAATTTTCAGTTTCTTTTTTTAAAATTCCATACGGTGGAAGAAAATAATTGCCAAAACACATCAACAGGATGTAGAAAAAATTTCAGATTTTTAGTTCAATGTTTAACCTTCAAGGTGACTCAAACTTGAAAAATGGACAGCAACATTTTCAAATCTTTCAAACGGGTTCTCTATTTTTTCCCCTATGTGATGTAGACATCAAAGAATCATCTGAAACAAAAAAAAAATGAAAAGAAAAGTTTTTGAAAATTGATTTTTAAAATGTTGAAATTATGAAATTTTCAATCTTTGCGATCTCTTGTCTGCAGGTTCAATCAACACTCACAAGTGATCTGTGATTTCTCCTCAAACTTGGTTTAGAGTAGCACATCACCATTTGTGATGTCCATGGAAGCATTAAAAATATATTATATTACTTACTTTCCAATGCTTCAAGAATGTAACCAAGAAGCTGGTCTTCTGGGTTAACATTTTCGAAATTTCTCGATGCCCATTTACTGTATCTGATGAATTCAGCTAAGCAGAGATGTAAAATTAATTTCTATTTCTCCTGCTTCCTTCGTCATCAAAAATTTAATGCAAGTGCCAGCACCTTGAAAATGATGGAGACTAATTGCGAGTTACGAGTACAACCTTCCGAATCCGAGCGAAACGAAAGTTTGTTTTTTGGAAGCTGAAAATAGAATCTTACTAGGTACATAGTTACTTAAACTTATATGTACTCGTTGTGAGAAATTTTCCATCAATTGATTCCGATCAGGTACTCGATTCAAATTATTGAAAAATGTTCACCTTTTTCTCGAAAAATTAAATATGACAAAAAAAAGAAAAATATTTAATAAAGAAAGAAGACGCGAATTACGATCAGTGAATTTCATTGTTTACTACATATCACATATTGCATGTACTTACAAGTGGGAGCGACGTCATTCATCGGTGTGCGGGAGCAATTCCACTATCAATAATGCACATTCTCATGGGATCTGCCAAAATTTGGATTTATTATGAGGAACTTGGCGTCTAAAAAATTAGCCGATAGTGCGATTAATCGCTAATAGTTTCAAAATCATTGTAAAATATCAAAAGCTTGTTGTTCGGGTGAAGTGTTTTGTCGAATTACATTCCGCGGTGATCAGTTCGCTCTTTGGTTTCTGTTGACGAGCATTATTGGTTGTGAAGATGGGTACCTACTAATTTTGGAAAAATGGCATGTATTCGTTCAAGTATTAGGTCACATTGACGTGCACTGGACATTTTTTTGGCACTTTGGAAAATTGATTTGGAATTTTGAAAATATGGCTCTAGGTTCTAGAATGACTTGAAACCATCTCCTCGACGCAGCATAAATTGAAATTTTGAGTGTAGAATAAATTTCAGTGTTTTCCGACTTCAATTATTTGGTTGAATATGGTGAAAGTTTCACTTATCAAAAATCTGCTGCAGTTTCCAGAACTGCGTTAAACGGTTCGATACTGCTTACAGAATTTCTACCGTCTGGGCCAATGTGATGACATTTTTAATTTTTTCCATTTTTTGTCGCTTTAAATTTTCAAAATTCAGCAAATATCGAAAACCGCACTTCATCCCATGAACTTACGGCTTGGTGATGTCTCCAGCTGTGCAGCGTTTGACATTTTTCCGGCCATTTGGGATATCTCCAATTCTCCATTCAAAGCTGTATCGAAAAATAAAAGATTAAACTTACTTCTCGTTGGTGGTTCGCTGAGAATATATCAGGTTTTTGGCTTTTTCAAACAAGTATGAGGCGACCAATAAGCCCTCATTGGCTCTCCCAGATGCCTGAAAACTGATGAAATCATGGGCATGTGTAGAATATTTGAATTTCAGTGATGCTGAGGGGAGCTAATGGAAGAGGGAGTGTTAGAGTAGTCGAAAAAATTAGTCAATATTCATATACTCAACGTTCTTGAAAACGTATGGAATAATGTTTCGCGCAATATTTGACTTTTTTTTTTACATTTTGATCAAAATTTTCGAGGTTCCGTAATTCCCATGGGTTTGAAAATCCCATCAGGAAAAGTTCACCGATGTCATTACTATAAAAATGTATGCTTTTTGGAATTTTTTTTATGAATTTACATTTCATCTCCGAAACGTGAAGGAGTTTTGCATTTTGAGCTTTCAAAAAAGCTCAATATTTTGAATTTTTGAAGGCTCTGGCAAACAAGTAAATCTACACTTTGACTGATTAAGAATAACCACTTACACATAAATGCACGAAATACCTACTTAATTGAGATCACAGTATAAATTAATGGAAAATTCTCTAAAAAAATCGACTCAATAAAATTAAACACAAAATATAAATAAGGTCGTTAAGGGAGAGATGCCGCACTTTCAATATCTCAGCTGGTAATTCACCAAAAAAATTTAAAAAAATCAAAAAATATTCCTTACTACCTACTTATTATCCTATCAAGTTTTGGCAGTGTCGCCATTAATAGTTTTCGAAAATTTGCAATTTTTGTAAAAAAAAACTTGAAAAAAAAATTTAATTTTTTTCATGTTTTTTGAAAAATTAATTTTTCGGCTCAGAAGCAACATATCGAAATGAAACCTAGATGTATGGAAAGGGTAAGGTTTGTAGATTAATTTTAGGGCATTGTTGAAAATTTTGAGTAAATTTTTCTTTGAAAAAAAAATTTTTTTTCAACAACACTGGAAAGAGGAGAGATGCCGCAGTTGACATTGAGGAGAGATGCCGCACCAATTACATTCGTATTTCATATGCTAAAATTACTCAATTTGGGTACATAGTGTTGTGTCAGGATCCTAGAAACAGCTGATATTTGTACTTGCGAATTTTGTATCAAGAAAACAGCAGCTCAAAAAAAGTAGAATTTTGTAATTTGAAAATAGCGGCTCAAAGAGAATAAATACTTCCTTATTTAGTTTAGAATGTTTCAATTTTCAATTTTTTACTTTATTCTTAGGCTCAGCATCTTTCAGTCATGTGTTTTAGTGCTTTATTTCAGGTGCGGCATCTCACCTCAGATGGGAGAGATGCCGCAGGTGCGGCATCTCTCCCCCATAATGTTCTTATGTGTTTTACCTGCGGCATCTCTCCTCAGTTTTTTTTTTTGAGGAGAGATGCCGCATTTTTTTGAAAATGGAAATACTCAAAAAATATGGCCCCAAAAAAAATTTCCTCATAATCTACCAAAGTACTCATGGATACCTTTTGATTGATCTAATCACCATTTCCTGAAGTTGATTAGAAAAAAAATTAATCGAGATCAAAAAACAGTGCGGCATCTCTCCCATAACCACCTTACCTATACTATGTATTACATTTTTAAAAATATCCACGTTAGCATCTAGTTTAGAAAGATGATCCCTGATCATCTCATTGAATTTTCACTTCAGATTAAGGTGGTAACCTAGTTGATGTCCTGCTAGTTGCAGAAGATGTGCTTCTTTGATGGCTTTGAGCAAGATCCTTGATTTTATTGTCTCAAAAGAAATGGAAATACTTTCGCTTATCTGACTTTTATTGAGTTTGATGGATTTAAATTTTATATTATGTACAATTTCAAAAATGTATATTATTTTAAATTAAAAAATATTATAGAAAATTCTCTAAAAAATTAACACAATAAAACTAAACAATAAATGTAAACGTACTATACACCTATGAGTATTACATTTTTAAAAATATTTATGTTCTAGTTTGCAAAGACGATCCATTATCATCGTACATATTGAATTCTTCCTTCATATTTAGCTGGTTGCCTATAGTTGATATCCTGTTGGATATTAAATTTTAAAATATTATAATAATATAGAATTTTGAAAGTTTCAGCTCTTGTAGGTAGATAGGTTAAGCAATAATCTAAAATTTAAATTTTTTTCTTGCCATATGTTCCTTTATTTGGTCGTAATATTCTTCAAACTGTCTTTATTGAAATTCCGTCTCGAAATGACAGAGTAATTGATTTGTGCAGTTACATACAAATCATGTTCTGGTTCTTCCTTAAATTTTGCTAAGATGATCGTGAGGCAGGTCAGCTTGAAAATCCCTTACAAACGGTTATACCTACCTGGGATTATTCATGTCCATTCAGCAAAAAAATGGCCAAGATTTTTAAGAATATGAAAGAAAATTACTTACCGTTTTTTTTTCAGTGAAAGTCTTGTTTTATTTTCGCTCAACTATATGTACATTGTACAAAATTACCTAATTATTAAATTTAGATGCAGTTTTTCAAGATGAGATTAAATATAAATTCAACTAGGTACATAAGTACCTACTCTAAGCTATTCACAATGTGATCTTTATGATGTCCTTTTATTGTTGGCGAAAGCGACTAAAATAGGTAACCTGTAATATTTTGAGCAATATTTGGATGCTCAGCTTCACTGAGCTCTTTTCATTGGCTATTGAAAATTTTTTGTCTGTGAACTTTGTACGTCCACGGAAAAGACTTCCCTCTATTCTCTTCCTTTGTTGCGGGTTCAATGAAATTTCTGATATTGCATCGAGTGAGAAGCATCGATATTTTATACCTGGTGGTGAGAATAGAGTCGATCTATGGGGTGGTTATTCTAGAAAATATTGAGTCGATAGTTTTTAAAAATGACGTAGCACCAGTTTTCTCAGTGTCGAAATACTGCGTGAACCCTCCCCCGTCCCTCCCCCGTGATATAAACCAATGATTCCCCCCATGTGTAAAATTATTAGATCTACACAACAATTTTTGTTTGAAAATTTCATTTCTGCGGTTCTGGTAGCTGCTTCAATATTACATTCAAGTGACGGTCACAATATTTGCTTGAAAATCTTCTCCCAGATAATCATTATAGGTATATTTTGAGAATGATAGAATTTTCTATTTTCGATCAAAGAAAATTTTCAGTTGTTTAAAAAAAATTTCATACAGTGGAGAAAAATTATTGCCAAAACACATCAACAGGATGTAGAAAAAATTTCAAATTTTTAGATCAATGTTTAATCTTCAAGGTGACTCAAACTTGAAAAATGGACAGCAATATTTTTCAAATCTTTCAGAAGACGGGGTTCTCTACTTTTTTAGTCCCATGTGATGTAGACATCAAAGAATCACCCGAAACAAAAAAAAATGAAAAAAAAACATTTTTGAAAATTGATTTTAAAAATGTTTAAATTATGAAATTTTCAAAGTTTGCGATCTCTTGTCTGGTTCAATCAACACTCACGAGTGATCTGTGATTTCTCCTCGAACTTGGTTTAAGAGTAGCACATCACCTCTGATGTCCATCGAAGCATTAAAAAAATATATATTACTTACTTTCCAATGCTTCAAAAATGTAATTTGAAGAGCTGGACTTCGGAAAAACGACGCGAATTACGATTAGTGAATTTTATTGCTTACTGCACACCACATATTGCATGTACCTACAAGTGTTCGTATTTTACTTCATCGAAAGATGTTACAATTATGTAGCTGTGTGCGTGAGCAATTCCACTAGCTACATGCACAATGCATATTCTCATAGGATCGGCCAAAATTTATTGGTTTTAGTTAAAGGAAATTGGCGTCTAAAAAATAAGCTGACAGTGCGATTAAGGTAAATAAGAAACCTTCTAGCGAGAAATTGTTAGATTAATAAAAAATAGCTCTTGCTTGTCAGTTTTTACTATTTATTAGTGCAAAGCTTTTCAAACATCAAGTTCGATTTTTTAAAATTCAGCGAATATCGAAAACCGCACTTCAGCCTCTGAACTTCGGCTGGTGATGATGTATGTATTTCTGCAGTGCAGTTTGAAATTTTTCCAGCCATTTGGGATATTTCCATTGATAGCTGCGCCGAAAAATAAACGATTAAACTAATTACTTCGTGGGTTGTTCCCATAGGTTTTCAAGTCCATCTCTATCGGTATGGCGCGCGACCAGTTTGTAGTAGAGTACTCGTAGTTTCTGTGCCTACGATTGGTTCGTTTTCAACTTTGGTCAAGTGAGAAGATTTTCAAAAATAAATTTTGGAATTATTGTATGTATAATAGCTCCTAAACATGAAGGGGTTTTGCAACTTTAGCTTTCAAAAAAAGCTCAATATTTTGAATTTTTGAAGGCTTTGACGAACAAGTAAATTCAAACTTTGACTGATTAAGAATAACCACTTACACATACTTAAATGCACGAGAATAGATATAAATTATTAAAGAATAGTGATGCTAATTACCATCCGCGCTAATTGTAAATTTTTTACATAGGTAGATATGGATCGAGTTTTATTTTGAATAACGAGATTTGCAATTTTCGCTCCAAAATTTCTAATGGCTTATAAAATTTGAAAATTATAATTATGTAGAATTTTGAAAGTTTCAGCTCCCATAAAGAGAGAAATTTTAGGCAATAATCTGAAATTAAAAATATTTCTTACCTACGTCTATTTTTGGCCGTAGTTTTTTATGAACAGTCTTCCCTTTTAAGTAGGTAGGTATACCTACTTTTTATAAATCTCAAATTTATCATTTTATTTTTATTTATTCATTTTTTTGCAAAAAAGATTTTATTTTGAAGTGCTTGTCTCTCGAAAAAAGCATGATCTGAAAACCTCATCTATATCTGAAGCATTAACTTCCAAAATCAAGTTAGCTACCTATTTGTTGCAAGTTTTTTGAAAATCCAAAAGCTGCTAATTACAGTTCACTGAAATTCGCGTCTTTCCGTTTTAAATCTACATAGCTATAGGTACTTTTTTAAGTCAAAATGGCGATACCTAATCAATTATGAACGTACTCGTATGTATATCAACTGCTCCAAATTACATTCCTCCATTTCTAGCTATTCTGAAGCATTCGGCGTGATTTTCGATTTTTCTATAATTTTGGAATGTTCAAGTGGGCGTTGAAACTGAGTTATGGCTTATTAAATTTGAAATATATACCTAATTACGCAGAATTTTGAAAATTTCTGCTCTTATAGGTGGAGAGATAGGCAATAGTCTAAAATTTAAGATTTTTCTTACCGGCATCTATTTAGCATAGTATGTAATTTTCATATAGGCTTTATCCCGTTCTTTTGTCAGTTTTGGAAGCATCTGGAGTTCATTTGGTGTCAATACGCGCCAAATTGCTAAAAATCGAGTTCTGGCTTCATTCTTGAATGTTGCTAAGATGATCGTGAGGTAGGTAAGCTTGAATAAATCCCTTACAAACGCTTTTATAGGATTATTTATGTTCATTCAGTCAAAAAATGGCCAAGATTTTTAAGACCATGAAAGAAAATTACTTGGCGTTTTTTTTTTCAGTGAAAGTCTTGTTTTGTTTTCTATGAAAAGAATTGTGTAAGCTGTGGGCTGTCTGATTTCTTACCTCCAAAATTAACGAATTTCGATGCAATTTTTCAAGATGAGATTAAATTTTTTAAATGGATTTATTATCCAATTGAGACATTGCATCCCCAATAAGATCGATTTATTATTGTGAAAATACTTGAGTGTAAGATAAACATTCGTTTGCATGATCCTTGGTTATGGGATTATGAACCAGTCACACTCTTCTGTCATTGCAGCGCGATCTGGATATGACTATGATGAGTCTGCAGTCTACGAGTGTTCTACAGATAATTTTGTACTTCTGAGAAGAAGACCTCCCCTATTTTCTTCCTTTGTTGTGGGCTCAATGAAGCTCTGAAATTGCTTCGAGTGAGAAAGCACCGATAAATGATATCTGGTGGTGAAAACAGAGTCTGTAAAAAGATAATAGATGGGGTGGTTTCTGGAAGTAATGAGTTAATGGGGTTTTATAAAACGACGCAGCACTAGTATGCACAAGTTTTGTTTGAAAATTTCATTTCTTCTATCTACTCATACGTTATACCTAGTTGCTTCACTCATAGGTTATACATTAGGTTTGTACTCACCTAATTAATGAATTTCGATGCAATCTACTCTAAGCGATGCATCAATGTGATATTTATTATGCCCTTTCATTGTTAGCGAAATTGAATAAAATAATCTGAAATATTTTGAATAATATTTGAATGCTCAGCTTTCCTGGACTCTTTTTATTGACTTCTACAAACTTTGGGCTTCACACTTTGTATTTCTATAAGGAGATGACTTCTCCTATTCTCTTCCTTTGTTGTGAGTTGAATGAAGTTCTGAAATTGCTTCGATGTGAGTAGCATCGATAAATGATATCTGGTGGCGAGAAGACAGTCTGTAAGAAAGTTTCTAGATGGGGTGGTTTATGGAAACAATGAGTCGAAGGTGTTTTAAAATGACGCAGCACTAGTACTTATAGGTACTTACTTACTTACATATGTTTTGTTTGAAAATTTCATTTCTGCTTCTCATGATATATCAATACGTTCTTGTGTGGTTGGAATTTTTATTATTTTTTTGGTACTTTAACAATTTTTGCTCGGAAATTAGGTGATTCGTTTGCTCTTTGGTTTATACTGAGGAGCATGTATTGTCATATCCTACGAACTATATTTTCAACTCTCCTAATGAATTGGAAGCGGGTTCAAAAGTTTTGAATACTTACCTACCCTTCAGCATATTTTTGAAATTTGGAGTTTCGGTCTCCACTTTCATCTGTATAGATACATTTGTCCGATTTTCGATTACGAAATCGCTGGAGGAGCGTATAAGGTTTGAGCAAGTAATGGGTAGGTACTGATCTCGGAAAAATGGCGTGTATTCGTTCAAATAGGTCTCTATAACGTGCACTGGACCTTTTTTTTTTTGGTACTTTTGAGAATTGATTTGGAATTTTGAAAATATTGCTCGAGGTTCTAGAATGGCTTGAAACTACCTCCTCGATGCAGCATATGGAAGTTATTACGAGTGTAAGTATAATAAATTTCAACTTTCCGACTTCAAATTATTTGGTTGAATATGGTAAAAATTTCAGTTACTTATCAAAAATCTGCTGCAGTTTCCAGAACTGCGTTAAATGGTTCCTTACTACGTGATTTCTTCCGTCTTGGTCAATTTTGTAATATTTTGATATTTCTCCATTTTTTTTGTCACAAATTTGATTTTTTTAAACTCAGCAAAATATCGAATACCGCACTTCAGCCTTTGAAAGTAGGGCTGGTGAAGTGGTGATGTATGTATTTGTGCAGCTGTGCAGTTGGAATTTTCTCCAGCCATTTAAGATATCTTCGTTGATAGCTATACCGAAAAATAAACGATTCAACTTACTTCGTGGGTGGTTGATTGTCGACTTTGTCTGGATGATATATTGTCCATTTTTTAGTAAGAAGATTTTCAAAAATTATTAAGTAATAACAAGGATTTGTGATGGTGATGTTGAAAAGACGTACGCTTCGTCCTTTCCGAGAACTGGCTCTCAAAAGTTTTTAAAATTGAAGAAATTATTAATACTCGTACATGGGTTATTATAGGTTATCAGGAACACTGAATACAAATATCTGGTTGATTGTTTTTAACCAAAATTTTTGAGGCTTCGTGTTTCCCATGGGTTTAAAAATCTCATCACAGGAAAAGTCAAGTTCACCGTTTCAATTGCTGTAGAAATGTGTGATTTCTGGAATTTTTTTCCTGAATTAAAATTTTAGCTCCGAAACATGATGGGGTCTTGGAACTTCTTGAGCTGTCAAAAAAGCTCAATATTTTGAATTTTTCAAGTCTTTGGCGAACGAATAAATCTACACTTTGACTGATGAAGAATAACCACTTACGCATAAATGCACGAAATACCTATTCTATTTTGAACAATATTATGCTTAATAGAATATTCTTTAAAAAATCGACAATAATATTAAACACAAAATACATATAAATACTATTCACAAATTCACATTTATTACATGTTTAAAAATTTCCACGTTAGTATCTAGTTTATATAGAAAGATGATCCCTGATTATCTCATTGAATTTTTGCTTCGGATTTAGATGGTACCTAGTTGATATCCTGCTAGGTGCAGAAAAAGTGCTTCTTTGATGATTTTGAACAAGATCCTCAGTTTTATCGTCTCAAAAGAAATGGAAATGCTTCTGCTTCTCCGTCCTCCGTCGGTAATCCAGGTTGATGGGTTTAAATATGATACAATTTCAAAAACATGGTTTGTTTTTTTGATTCGGTATTCTGCACTAAAAATACCAGGTTACTGATGCTATATTATAGCCATCTTCTATGTAATTCTTTGACAGAGATGGTGTAACTATTTCTGATTGCTTCACGATTAGGTGTAAGTTTTGATATTCATTCAGTAGGTGCGGACAATCAAAGTACCTACTTATTTCAACTCTTTCTGTTCGATATGAAATTTGGAATGTTATTGCAATGCGCTGACGGCATTGGTAAGACTTTTCTGTATTTGAATCAGTTTACAATCTTGGAAAAGCAGCCATTTTTAATTCGACAAGTAGAAAACAAAATTAAACACTTGATAACAGCTAAGAACTACAAAAATATAGGTATAACAAGGAATGAAAACTCCACTGGGTACTTCAAAGTACCTATTAAAAAACACCACAGCGATATTTCAATCAATCAATATTTATTAAAACGATATTTCAAATTACAAAATACAAAATATCCCCCCCCCAATGCGTCATTGCGCGAGAGAGGGGGCCTCCATGGTAACAATGTTCGACAGTAAATAATGAAATAAAATTTTACAAATTGGAGGAGGGAAAAGAAACAGAAAAGAAATACAAACAAAACAAAAGTACCTGGATAAGTAAATAATTAAATAAATAAATGAATTTAAAACAAAGCTAAAAATAAAAAATAATTACATCAGATAATTTAGAAAATTGTGAAGGAACACATTGGTGAAAACTGAAGTGAATGGATATACCGAGGAATAATAGGACCCTACGTAATATATTAAGAAAACAAAAATAGACAAAAATAAAAATAGAAATAGAAATAGACATGTGATGTAGTACTACCCAGTGGTCTATAAGGTGTTTTCGCTCTCCAGGAGCCATCGGACCAGTGCCAGCCGAGAGCCCAAACCTCTACTCATCACTGCATTAAACAGCTTAGGCACACACCACGGGGCCTGAGCACCTGATCTTTCTCTTCGGTACTTAGGTAGGGGAGCAACGGTGTTATCAATTTTCCTCCCCCTATGATTCACATAAACTCTAAATTTGGACCTATTCCTTTGTATAGTTAATTGCCTGGACTTGAATAGGCAGAATTTTTAGTTTCTGAAAATCATTTTTTGTACTTTCCCCCCTCTTTTTACCTACAATGCTCCTAACTGTCCATTTTTGTAGAATATGAATAGGTTCTAATTGACAGTCCGCTGCTCCCCCCCCCCCAGATGAACAAGCCATACTGGAGCACACATTGATAAAGAGCATAATAAATTTTTACCATGTGTTGAGTGCCGAAATGTTGTGCCAGGAAACGAATCAAATAGTTTAGTTTTCTAAGTTTAGTTTGTAAGTATAAGCTCTGTTCTTTCCAAATCAATTTGGAATCAATCATTATTCCGAGGTACCGAGTTGACTCAACTTTGGACAGGGGAGTGCAGCCACACGGAGCCCCACAATCCGGGCTTTCATGCAAGTAGCACCTAAACCCCAGGTCAGGGGAAACCCTATAGCCAAAACTTAACAATTTTGATTTGGACGAATTTGGTTTTAATTTATGTTGCCAGAACCAGCCTCCCAATATTTTCAAATCTCCATTAATAAACCTAATAAGATCTTCTTTTCAAACTAAGTAATAAGAATATACGTTGAAAATCTAATAGCCCTTATCAAAGGAGTGTTGGCAATTTTTTTTTTGTTTTGATTTTTCAGCACCAAGTGACGCGACTAGATTTGTACTGGAGTAGTCTCTCTGCGATTGGTGAAAGTTTTTGGAAATTGAAGAAATTATTTTAATACATGGTTTATTAATGTCTGCTTGATTCTTTGATTCTGTGCTTGTAAAGATTTCATAGGCTCTTTCAATGGCCTGAAAATTGACGAAATCATGTCATGAGCAGAATATTTGAATTTCAGCAAAGCTGATGGGAGCTACCTAATAGAGGAAGGAGTGTTGGAGTATAGTCGAATCGAAAAAAAATTAATCAATATTTTGTATTTAATGTTCCCAACAGCCTAATAATCCAAAGTAGTTTCATTTTTAAAGAAAATTTAGGGCTGGTGGAAGGCGTAAGAGAGTCTAATGATAAAAAAAAAAAAAAAAAAAAAAAAAAAATGGAAAATATTCACAATCAGTACTTCCCATGGGTTTGAAAATCCCATCAGGAAAAAATCACAGTTGTCGTTACCATAAAAATGTATGATTTCTGGCATGTTTTTCTGAGTTTAAATTTTAGGTCCGAAACACAAAGGGGTTTTGCAACTTGAGCTTTCAGAAAAAGCTCAATATTTTGAATTTTTGAAGGCTTTGGCAAACAAGTAATTCTACACTTTAACTGATTAAGAATAACTGCTTACATACATAAAAATATTTTTGGTCCTAGGATTCCATCGCGTCTCGATATATGCATGCTACGTAATTGGCGCCAACGCCAAAATATGTACTTCCCTATTACGGTTTTTTTTTCATAAAAAAAATGGTGGTAGCTTAGTTGATGTCCTGCTGGGGTGCTAGGTGCAGAAAAAGTGCTTTATTGATGGCTTTGAACAAGATCCTCAATTTTATTGGATCAAAAGAAATGGAAATACTTCCGCTTTTCCGTCTCAACTAGGTACATGGAGTTTGATGGGTTTGAATGATAGATACAATTTCAAAAATGTGTTTTCTTTTTTTTTTAATTGAAAAAGGGTAATTCTCAAAAAAAAGTTTAAATTTCAGTACTTACCAAAATTTTTCAAAAATGAAAACTTTTTTTTGAATTTTTTTCAAATGGGACTTGATTTTAGGCATACCCAGGACCCCTAAAATGACTTCAGGCTCAAGTCATCTTCAATAGGGGCGGGGGTAGGGGCTTTAAAAAAATCGGCGTCACATGTTGAAAAAAAAGGCTGTTTACTACTTTTGGGTAGGTATAGGTTTAACTGTGGAGCAGTTAATTGGTAGCTTTAGCTCACAAAAAGGTCATCAAGTATAGGTACCTGGTACATTTTAAGTGGGGGTATTCAAACTGATAAGGTAGGTACTTTCCTTCACCATGGACAAAAAAATCACAATAGTCACGACGAAATACCAAACTGTACTATCCACGACGTAAGAAAAAAAAAACTAAAATTTGTTTTACTGGTAATAGAATCAATAATTTTTCAATTTTCAAAGTTGTGGTCATCAAATACGTACCATTTGAATATTTTCTTTTTTTTTCAAGAAAAAAAATGTCTCTTCTAACGTGAGAATGATAAGCCACGGCGATGGATCTGAAAAATGGTAATCAGTACAATTTTCACAGATTATAATTTGCAGACTGGTTAACTGCATTTGCTTGATGGATTTGAAATGGGCGCAGCACTACTATCACTATAAAACGATACAGTGTACCCATCTCACCTTTAAAAAAATCGAATAGGAGAGCCAGAAAAAAATTAACAAAAATTGGCCACGGCGATGGACAAAAAACTCATTACATCACTTTATGACCTCGGTTTAAGGGGTATAAGTATCATTCCAAAAATTTATATCAGTTCTGTCATTTACTCTCATATCATATAATAATATGCACCATTTTTTTTTTTTCAGAAAAAGTGATAGTGTAATTCATTTTTGAAGATGAAGTTGAAAATTTTAAGTCATTACAGGCCATGACGATGGAGTTTTCAGGGTTTGGGGGGACTTTACCCATAGTGGAGGGGGGTTGGGGGACGTTAAACTATATGCACGTGACCCCTGAGTTGGTATCTACACAATACCACTGAAAAAATGTCAATTGTCAATAGTATTCAAGTAAACCACCCATTATGAAAATTTTTAAACTTTTTTTGAGAATTACTCAAAGATTATAGAAAATCCTCTAAAAAATTAACAAAATAAAATTGAATATAAATATATGTACATAATTATACTATGCACCATTGCACCTATATCATTTTTAAGAATATCTACATTAGCGTCTAGTTTAGATAGATGATCCCTGATCATCTCATTGAATCTTTGCTTTATACTTATTTACATAGATGGTAGCCTAGTTGATATCCTGCTGGATATTAAATTACAAAATATTGCAATATACATAGAATTTTGAAAGTTTCAGCTCTTGTAGGTACGAGAGAGGTCAAGTAATAATCTGAAATTTAAAATTTTTCTTACCTACGTACGTCTATTTGGCTGTATTTTTCTTCTGAAAATGACGGCACTTTATTCATGTTTTGGAAGTTTTGGAAGCATCTGCGACCTGCGTAGATCTTTTGGTGTGAACAACGCCAAACTGTGGTAATTCTACTTATTTGGAACTCCATCTCGAAATGACAGAGAAATTAATCTGTGCATCTAAAAATTAATCATGTTCTAGTTCTTTCTCAAATGTTACCTACTATAAGATTATCGTGAGGTAGGTCAGCTTGAAAATCCCTTACAAATGGTTATACCATCCAGGGATTATTTATGTCCATTCAGCTAAAAATTGGCCAAGATTTTTAAAACCATGAAAGAAAATTACTTATCTACCGGTTTTTTTAGTGAAAGTATAGTTATATACGTACTTTTAAATGAATTTAACTACTCTAAGCTTTTCACAATGTGATCTTTACAAGCGATGTCCTTTTATTGTTAGCGAAAGCGAATAAAATAACCTGTAATATTTTGAGCAATACTCGTATTTGATCGTTCAGTTTACCTGAACTCTTTCCATTGACTCTTGAAAATTTTGAGCTTTGAACTTTGTACATCTAGGTAGAAGACTTCCCCCCTTCTCTTTCTTTGTTGCGGGTTCAATGAAGTTCTGAAATAGCATCGAATGAGAAGCACCGAGATATGTACCATGATGATGAGAACGGAGTCTATAAAAAGTTTCTTGATGGGGTTAAAAATAATGAGTCGATAGGTTTTAAAAATGACGCAGCACCAGTTTTCCCATGTTGGAATAAGGAGTCAACCCCCCTCCCTTCGATCGTGATGTAAACCAATGATTCCTCAGGTGTACCTAATATTAAATATAGGTACACACATTTACAAGTTTTGTTTGAAAATTTCATTTCTGCGGTTCTCGTAGTTGCTTCAATATACAATTGGGCTTCTTAAATCTGTTCTCCTAGATGATCATTATAATTATTTTGAGATTGATGGAATTTTCTATTTTCGACCAAAGAAAATTTTCAGTTTCTTTTTTAAAATTTCATACTTACCTACGGTGGAGAAAAAATTATTGCCAAAACACATCAACCGGATGTAGAAAAAATTTCAGATTTTTAGGTCAATGTTTAACTTTCAAGGTGGCTTAAACTTGAAAAATCTAAAACAACATTTTTCAAATCTTTCAAAGGGGGTTCTCTATTTTTTTTTTGACCCATGTGGAATCACATGTAACAAATATGATGAAAAATTTTTTTTTTTGAAAATTGATTTCAAAAATGTTGAAATTATGACATTTTTAAAGTTTTCGATCTCTCGTCTGGTTCAATTGACACTCACAAGTGATCCGTGATTTCTCATCATCAAACTTGGTAGTTGGTTTAAATTTTCTGTAGTTTCCAGAACTGCGTTAAACGGTTCGATACTACAGAATTTCAACCGTCAAGGTCAATTTTGTGATATTTTCATATTTTTCTCCATTTTTTGTCACAAATTTGAATTTTGAATATTCAGCAAATACATTATATCAAAAACTGCACTTTAGCCCCCGAACTCTTACGGCTGGTGATGTTTGTATTTCTGCAGCTGTGCAGTTTGAAATTTTTTCAGCCATTTGGGATATCTCCATTGATAGCTATACTGAAAAATAAACAATTAAACTTACTTCGTGGGTTGTTCGCTGAGAATAAATCGGCTGTTTCAACCGATGACGCGACCAGTTTGTAGTAGAGTTGTTTCTGTACCTACGATTGGTTCGTTTTCAACTTTGGTCATGTGAGAAGATTTTCAAAAATAAATCTTGGAATTATTTTAGGTCCGAAACATGAAGGGGTTTGCAACTTGAGCTTTCAAAAAAAGCTCAATATTTTGAATTTTTGAAGGCTTGGCAAACAAGTAAATCTACACATTGGCTGATGAAGAATAACCACTTACACATGAATACATATTGCACAAAATACCTACTTCTAGAATCTATAGGTATCAATCAATTACGAAAACCAGGAATAAAATTTTCAAACAGAAGTGAATTAAAGAATAGAGGTGCAAATTTTAATTTTACGTAGGTGTTGATCGTGTTTTATTTTGAATAACAAGATTTACAATTTTCGCTCCAAAATTTTCCTCTTGATAATCATAGTTTAAGATTTATGAAATTTTTAATTTTCGATCGAAGAAAATTTTCAGTTTTTTTTCTCGTTGAAATTTCTTACCTCATTGTGGGAAAGAATTATTGCCTAAAGACCGCACACAGGATGTAGAAAAAAATTTCAGATTTTTTGGTCAATGTTTTATCTTAAAGGTGACTCAAACTTGAAAAATGGAAAATAAAACTAATCAACATCTAAAAGTGATCTGTGATTTTTCCTCAAGCTTGATTTTCAGTAGCACATCACTTCGGATGTCCATTGAAGCACTGAAAAAAATATTTAGCCCCAGGTACATACTTACTTACTTTCCAAAGCTTCAAGAATGCAACCAAAAAGCAAAAACTTTTAAAAAAATATTTGCAAAATTTAACGACGCTATTTTATTGTACGTATGTAAGTAACTGATTAATATAGATACGGTGATGTAAAGTCAATTTTCATTTCACCCCTTCATTATGAAAAATTTTAATACAAGTTCCAGCACCTTTAAAATGAAGGAGACTATAATTACGAGTAAAACCCTCCAATTCCGAGCGAAATGAAAGTTCGCTCTTTGGATAGGTACCTAATGATTTATAAAATTAGAAAATTATACGAGTATGTAGATGTAGAATTGTGAAAGTTTCAGTTCTCATAAAGAGAGAGATTTTAGGCAATAATCTAAAATTAAAAATTTTTCTCACCTTGCGTCTATTTTTGGCCGTAGTTTTTTATGAACAATAAATCCGTTTTGAGTAGGTATACTTTTTATTAATCTCTTTATCATTATTTTTATTCCTATTTTTCGAAAAGAGCATGATCTGAAAACCATATCTATATCTGAAGCATTAACTTCCAAAATCAAGTTACTTACCTATTTGTTGCAAGTTTTTTAAAAATCCAAAAGCTGCTACTTACAGTTTACTGAAATTCGCGTCTTTCCGTTTTAAATCTACATAGGAATAGGTACTTTTTCAGTCAAAATGGTGATACCTTATTAATTATGAAGTACCTACTCGTATGACGTATCAACTGCTCAAAACTATAAATTCCTCCATTTCTAGTTAATCTGAAGGATTCGGCGGCGTGATTTTAGATTTTTCTGTAAGTTCGGAATGTTCAAGTGGGCGTTGAAACTGAGTTATGGCGTATTAAATTTGAAAAATTTACCTATATGACGCAGAATTTTGAAAATTTCTGCTCTTATAGGTGGAGAGATAGACAATAACCTAAAATTTAAGATTTTTCTTACCAGCGTCTATTTAGCATAGTAGATGCTATCCGGTTCTGTTGTAAGTTTTGGAAGCATCTGGAGTTCATTTGGTATCAATAGCGCCAAATTGCTAAAAATCGAGTTCTGGCTTCATTCTTGAATGTTGCTAAGATGATCGTGAGGCAGGTCAGCTTGAATAAATCCCTTACAAACGCTTTTATAGGATTATTTATGCTCATTCAGCCAAAAAATGGGCAAGATTTTCAAGACCATGAAAGAAAATTACTTGACTTTTTTTTTTTTTAGTGAAAATCTTGTTTTATTTTCTGTGAAAAGAGTTGTGTAAGATTATTGGAATCTGTGGGCTGTCTAATTTCTTACCTCCCTAGGTAATTAACGAATTTCGATGCAATTTTTCAAGATGAGATTAAGTTTTTTATGTAAATGGATTTATTATCCAATTGAGACATTACATTCCCAATAAGATCGATTTATTATTTTGAAAATACTTGAGTGTAAGATATACATTTGTTTACTTACCTGGTAGAGAAATTGAGGGAAAATTCACTCGGTGGGTTCGTAGCCAAAAGTAATCCCTGAGTCACAAATTAATGATCCTTGGTTATGATTTTATGAACCAGTCTCACTCTTCTGTCACTTATGCAATCTTCGAGTGTTTTACTGATACTTAATGATTCGACAAATGATATCTGGTGGTAAAAACAGAGTCTGGTGTATGTCACAAACACTTGTTTTAAACAGTGTCTGTCACAAAACACTGGTTTGAAGCGGTGTCTGTCACAAACACCAGTTTTAAGCAGTGTCTGCCACAAACACTGGTTTTAAACAGTGTCTGTCAGAGACACTGATTTCAAGCAGTGTGTGTCACAAACACTGGTTTTAAACAGTGTTTGTCACAAACACCGGTTTTAAGCAGTGTGCGTCACAAACACTGGTTTTAAACAGTGTTTCTCACAAACACGGGTTTTAAGCAGTGTGCGTCACAAACACTGGTTTTAAGCAGTGTCTGTCACAAATACTCGTTTCAAGCATTGTCTATCACAAACACAGCTTTTAAGCAGTGTGTGTCACAAACACTGGTTTTAAGCATTGTCTGTCACAAACACGGGTTTTAAGCAGTGTGCGTCACAAACACTGGTCTTAAGCATTGTCTGTCACAAACACAGGTTTTAAGCAGTGTGTGTGTGTCATAAACACTGGTTTGAAGCAGTGTCTGTCACAAACACTGGCTTTAAACAGTGTCTGTCACAAACACGGATTTCAAGCAGTGTGCATCACAAACACTGGTTTTAAACAGTGTGTGTCACAAACACTGGTCTTAAGCATTGTCTGTCACAAACACTGGTTTTAAACAGTGTCTGTCACAAACACAGGTTTTAAGCAGTGTGTGTCATAAACACTGGATTGAAGCAGTGTCTGTCACAAACACCAGTTTTAAGCAGTGTCTGTCACAAACGCTGGTTTTAAGCAGTGTCTGTCACAAACACTGGTTTTAAACAGCGTCTGTCACAGACACGGATTTCAAGCAGTGTGTGTCACAAACACTGGTTTTAAACAGTGTCTGTCACAAACACAGGTTTTAAGCAGTGTGTGTCACAAAAACTGGTTTTAAACAGTGTGTGTCACAAACACTGGTCTTAAGCATTGTCTGTCACAGGCACTGGTTTTTAGAAGTGTTTGTCACAAACACTGGTTTTAAACAGCGTGTGTCATAAACACTGGTTTTATGCATTGTCTGTCACAAACACTGGTTTTAAACAGTGTCTGTCACAAACACAGGTTTTAAGCAGTGTGTGTCACAAACACAGGTTTTAAGCAGTGTGTGTCATAAACACTGGATTGAAGCAGTGTCTGTCACAAACACCAGTTTTAAGCAGTGTCTGTCACAAACACTGGTTTTAAGCAGTGTCTGTCACAAACACTGGTTTTAAACAGTGTCTGTCACAGACACGGATTTCAAGCAGTGTGTGTCACAAACACTGGTTTTAAACAGTGTCTGTCACAAACACAGGTTTTAAGCAGTGTGCGTCACAAACACTGGTTTTAAGCAGTGTCTGTCACAAATACTGGTTTCAAGCATTGTCTATCACAAACACAGCTTTTAAGCAGTGTGTGTCACAAACACTGGTTTTAAGCATTGTCTGTCACAAACACGGGTTTTAAGCAGTGTGCGTCACAAACACTGGTCTTAAGCATTGTCTGTCACAAACACAGGTTTTAAGCAGTGTGTGTGTGTCATAAACACTGGTTTGAAGCAGTGTCTGTCACAAACACTGGCTTTAAACAGTGTCTGTCACAAACACGGATTTCAAGCAGTGTGCATCACAAACACTGGTTTTAAACAGTGTGTGTCACAAACACTGGTCTTAAGCATTGTCTGTCACAAACACTGGTTTTAAACAGTGTCTGTCACAAACACAGGTTTTAAGCAGTGTGTGTCATAAACACTGGATTGAAGCAGTGTCTGTCACAAACACCAGTTTTAAGCAGTGCCTGTCACAAACGCTGGTTTTAAGCAGTGTCTGTCACAAACACTGGTTTTAAACAGCGTCTGTCACAGACACGGATTTCAAGCAGTGTGTGTCACAAACACTGGTTTTAAACAGTGTCTGTCACAAACACAGGTTTTAAGCAGTGTGTGTCACAAAAACTGGTTTTAAACAGTGTGTGTCACAAACACTGGTCTTAAGCATTGTCTGTCACAGACACTGGTTTTTAGAAGTGTTTGTCACAAACACTGGTTTTAAACAGCGTGTGTCATAAACACTGGTTTTATGCATTGTCTGTCACAAACACTGGTTTTAAACAGTGTCTGTCACAAACACAGGTTTTAAGCAGTGTGTGTCACAAACACAGGTTTTAAGCAGTGTGTGTCATAAACACTGGATTGAAGCAGTGTCTGTCACAAACACCAGTTTTAAGCAGTGTCTGTCACAAACACTGGTTTTAAGCAGTGTCTGTCACAAACACTGGTTTTAAACAGTGTCTGTCACAGACACGGATTTCAAGCAGTGTGTGTCACAAACACTGGTTTTAAACAGTGTCTGTCACAAACACAGGTTTTAAGCAGTGTGCGTCACAAAAACTGGTTTTAAGCAGTGTGTGTCACAAACATTGGTCTTAAGCATTGTCTGTCACAGACACTGGTTTTAAGAAGTGTTTTTCACAAACACTGGTTTTAAACCGTGTGTGTCATAAACACTGGTTTTAAGCAGTGTCTGGCACAAATACTGGTTTTAAGCATTGTCTGTAACAAACACAGGTTTTAAGCAGTATCTGTCACAAACGCTGGTTTTAAACAGTGTCTGTCACAAACACTTGTTTTAAGCAATACCTGTCACAAACACTGGCCAGAACTGCGTTATAAACGGTTCGATACTACAGAATTTCAATCGTCTAGGTCAATTTGGTGACATTTTCATATTATTTTTCTCCATTTTTTGTCACAAATTTGATTTTTTTAAATTCAGAAAATATCTAAAACCGCACTTTAGACCCGGAACCTGTGGCTGGTGATGTATGTATTTCTGCAGCTGTGCAGTTTGAAATTTTTCCAGCCATTTGGGATACATCCAATTATAGCTGTGCCGAAAAATAAACGATTAAACTTACTTCGTGGGTTGTTCCCTGAGAATAGCTTTTTAGGTCCGTGTGACTCGACCAGTTTATAGTAGAGTAGTTTCTGTACCTACGACTGTTTCGTTTTCAACTTTGGTTAAGTGAGAAGATTTTCAAAAATATATTTTAGAATTATTTTAGCTCCGAAACATGAAGGGGTTTGCAACTTTAGCTTTCAAAAAAAATTAGGTCATTATTTTGAATTTTTGATGGCTTTGGTAAGCAAGTAAATCTACAATTCGACTGATTGAGAATAACCACTTACACATAAATGCACGAATTTTGTTGAATATGAATAAATTGGGTCAATAAATTTAATTTTACGTAGGTAAATTTTACGTAGGTAGGTATAGATCGAGTTTTATTTTGAATAACGAGATTCACAATTTTCGCTGCAAAATTTTCCTTTCGATAACCATAGTTAAAGATTTATGTAATTTTCAATTTTCGATCGAAGGAAATTTTCAGGTTTTTTTAAATGAAATTTCTTACCTTATTGTGGAAAAAATTATTGCGTAAAGACCTCAACAGGATGTAGAAAAAATTTCAGATTTTTTGGTCAATGTTTTACTTTTAAGGTGACTCAAACTTGAAAAATAAAAACTAAAATTTTTCAAATCTTTGTGATTTTTTTCTCTGTTTAGGTACTGCTTTTTTTTCGCCATGTGATGTATGTAGACAATTAGACGTCAATGAATCATCTGAAAAAAAGAACCTTGGAAATTTTGAAACTTTGAACTGTCATCTGGTTCAATCAACACTCACAAGTGATCTGTGATTTCTCCTGAAACTTGGTTTTGAGTAGCACATCACGTCTGATGTCCATTGAAGCATTAAACAAATATTTAGCCTTACTTACTTTTAAAGCTTCAGAAATGCAGCCAAAACTGTTTAAAAAAATTAGCCAAATTAAATGACGCAATTTTATGGTATGTAGATGATGAATACAGATGCGATGATGTAAAGTCAATTTCCATTTCAGCCCTTTCCCTTCATCATGAAAAATTTTAATGCAAGTGCCAGCACCTCTAAAATAAAGGAGACTATAATTACGAGTAACAACCCTCCGATTCCGAGTGAAATGAAAGTTTGCTCTTTGGAAGCTGAAAATGGAATACTACATACTTACTCATAGTCAAAAATTTTCCATTAATGAGTAGTCATAGAATAGAAAGAGCTGCATCGTTGATTCAAAAATTCGATACAGCAATGAACTTCAATACTCAGGGCATTTGAAAACGTGTGAAATAATGTGTAACAGGATATTTGACATTTTTTTTTAACGTTTTGACCAATATTTTTGAGGCTCCGTACTTCATATGGGTTTGAAAAAATCCAGAAAGTTCACAGGATTGTCATTACTGTAAAAATGTTCACTTTCTGGTTTTTTTCTTAAATTTAAATTTTAGTTCCGAAACATGGCAAGTGTTTGCATCTTGAGCTTTCAAAAAAGCTTCTTTTTTTTGAATTTTTGAAGTCTTTGGCAAAAAGTAAATCTCCATTTTGATTAAGAATAACCACTTACACATTTGCTTTCTCAATGACATATATATGTGTCTTGTTCAGTCTCGGTGAGTGACGTCCAAAAACTGTATAACATGTTTTTTTGCGCACTTGACTTTGAACCAAGTTTTGTAAATTCTTCAAAATTTATTAGGATTTCGCAAAAAAAAAAATGCAATTAGCACCGAATTCACCATCAGGGATGTTTGTAAAGAGGTCCCATGAACAAAATTATCAATTCAAGTACCACATATGAATTTTATCATTCTTCGATTTGAAAAATTGGAACCTGAGGTGCTCGTCTTTTAAAAAAGAGCATGATCTTAAAACCTCAACTACATATATCTAAAGTCTCAACTTCCAAAATCAAGTTTCCAATTTTTAGCGAATTTTTGAAAATTTAATGCCTGTTACTGTTTACTGAAATGCATGTCTTTGCGTTTTAAAATGAACTTCTTCGGTGAAAATAGTGATACCTAAACAATTCTGAATGATACGAGTATCGGCTACTCCGAACCAAATTCCTCCATTTCTAGCTGTTCTAGAGCCTTCGACGCGGTTTTCGATTTTTATAGAATTTTAGGATTCTTCTTGTGGGCGTAGAAAATTACTACTTAATGGCTTGTAAAATTTGAAAATTATAATATGTTTTGTAGAATTTTGAAAGTTTCAAGTTCTCATAAAGAGAGAGCGGTTTTAGGCAATAATCAAAAATTAGAAATTTTTCTTACCTACGTCAATTTGGCCGTAGTTTTTTCCGTCTGTAAGTAGATGCTGATAGTTCCTGTTTGTTTCGGGTGTATTGGAAGCATCGTGGAATTCATTTGGTCTCAATAGCGCCAAACTGTGGGCAATTCTGCTTGACACAATGACAATTCTTATTTATAAAATTCAGTTTGGAATTCCATCTCGAAATGACAGGGAAATCGATAAAAATCGAGTTCTGGTTTCATTCTCGAATGTTGTTGCTACGATGATCGTGAGGCTGATCAGCTTGAGAGTCCCCTACAATAAACGCTTATAGAATTAATAATGTCTATTCAGCCTAAAAATGGCCAAGATTTTAAGGTCGTGAAAGAAAATTACTTACTTAACGTTTTTTTTTATTTTTATTGAAAGTCATGTTCCTTGTTTTCTCCTTCCAATAAACTTAGTTTTCGAGGCTATCTAAGTACAACTCCCCTAATTACAAATGGATTTATTACTCAATTGAGACATTGAGTCCTCAAGATCGATTTATTATTTTGAGAATAAGTATAAGATTTACGTTCGTTTACTAGAAAAATTTGAAGGAAAATTCACTAGGTGGGTACTTTATAGCCAAGTAATCCCTGAGTCACAATTAATAATCCGTGGTTATGGAATAATGAACCCGTCAGACTCTTCTGTCATTGCAGCGCGATCTGGACATGATTATGATGAGTGTGAAGTTTTGGAGTGTTCTACAGATAATTAATGATTCTTCTTGAAGCAGTTATGATTAGGTACACTAGTTCAATAAGGTAATACTGAACTACTCTAAGCGATGCACAATGTGATATTCATTATGCCCTTTATTGTTGGCAAAAGCGAATAAAATAATCTGCAATATTTTGAATATCTAATCTTTGAATGCTCAGCTTTCTTTTGATTGAATTCTATAAATTTTGGGCTTTGAACTTTATACTTCTAAGGAGAAGACTACCCCTATTCTCTTCCTCTGATGTGGGTTCAATGAAGTTCTGAAATTGCGTCGAATGAGAAGCATCGATAAAAGAGTCTATAAGAAGTTTCTAGATGTGGTGGTTTCGGAAAATAATGAGTCGAGACAGGGATTAAAAATGACACAGCACCAATACTTACAAGTTTTGTTTGAAAATTTCATTTCTGCTTCTCATATGTAGTTGTTTCAATACCGGATTTGTGCAGCTTTGTTTTTTTGGTATTTTAACAATTTTTGCTCGAAAATTCTCCTCTAGATAGTATAGGTAATCATTAAGTATAGTTTGAGATTGATGGAATTTTCTATTTTCGACCTAAGAATTTTTTTTTTTTTTTTTAAACTTCATACGGTGGAAAAATATTATTGCCAAAAATACATCAACGGGATGTGGAAAAAATTTCAGATTTTTAGTTCAATGTTTAACCTTCAAGGTGGCTCAAACTTGAAAAATCTAAAACAACATTTTTCAAATATTTCAGACGGCTTTCTCTTATTTTTTTTGTCCCTTGTGATGTAAACATCAAAGAATCACATGCAACAAAAAAATGAAAAAAAAATCATTTTTGAAAATTTGATTTTGAAAAATGTGGAAATTATGAAATTTTTTAAGTTTGCGATCTCTTGTCTGGTTCAATCAACACTCACAAGTGATCTGTGATTTCTTCTCAAATATGGTTCAGAGTAGCACATCACCTCTGATGTCCATCGAAGCATTAAATATTCTCAAAAAATTATGACCAAAAAAGAGAAAAATGTATTTACATATAAAAAGAAAAAAAACGCGAATTACGATCAGTAAATTTCATTGCTTACCACACAACACATAATCTGCATGTCAGTACAAGTAAGAGGTCATCTTCTTTCTAGGTAGCTGTGTGCGTGAGCAATTGCACTATCAATTGTTTTGAGGAACTTAGCGTCTAAAAAATAAGCCGACGATGTAATTAAATTGCTATTGTTTCAGAATCATTTTTGTTGAATATCAAAGCTTGTTGTTCGGGTGAAGTGTTTTCTCGAATTATATTCCGGTGATTAGTTAGCTCTTTGGTTTCAATTGAGGAGCATTTTTCATAACCTACGAACTCCATTTTCAACCATGAATCAACTGGAAGCGGGTTCAAAAGTTTTAAATAATTATTTACCCTTCAGCAGATTTTTGAAATGTGGAGTTTCAGTCCCCACTTTCATCTGTATAGATACATTTTTTAAATTTTCGATTACAAAATCACTGGAGTAGCGTAAGGTTCGAACCGGTGATGGGTACTAATCTCTTTGGCATTTTGGAAAATTGATTTGGAATTTTAAAAATATGGCTCCCGGTTCTAGAATGGCTTGAAACCCCTCCTCGACACAGCATATTGAAGTTACGAGTGTAGAATAAATTTCAGTTTTCCGACTTCATTATTTGGTTGAACATGGTGAAAATTTCAGTTATCAAGAATCTGCTGTAGTTTCCAGAACTGCGTTAAACGGTTCGATACTGCTCACTTACAGAATTTTAATCGTCTAGGCCAATTTGATAATATTTTTAATTTTTTGTCACTTCAAATTTCAGCAAATATCGAAAACTGCACTTCAGCCTCTGAACTTATGGACAGAGGGTAATGATTATATGTACCTACCTATTTCTGCAGTGCAGTTTGAAATTTTTCCAGCCATTTGGGATATCTCCTTTGATAGCTGTATCAAAAATCAACGATTAAACTTACTTCGTGGGCTGTTCCCATAGCTTTTCGTGAGAAGATTTTCAAAAATAAATTTTTGAATAATTATTGTAACTCCGAAACATGAAGGGTGTTGCAACTTTAGCTTTCAAAAAAAGCTCAATATTATGAATTTTTTGAAGGCTTTGACGAACAAGTAAATTTACACTTTGACTGATTAAGAATAACCACTTACACATAAATGCGCGAGAATAGACGTACATTAAAGAATGAGTGATGCAAATTACCATCTGCGCTAAGTGCAAATTCTTTACGTAGGTATAGATCGAGTTTTATTTTGAATAGCGAGATTTGCAATTTTCTCGCTCCAAAATTTTCCTCTCGATAACCATTAGTTCTAAGATTTGTGTAGTTTTTTTAATTTTTGATTGAAAAAAATTTTCAGTTTTTTTAAAATGAAATTTCTAACCTTATTGTGGGAAATATTATTGCCAAAAGACCTTAACAGGATATAGAAAAAAATTTCAGATTTTTTGGTTAATGTTTTACCTTCAAGGTGACTCATGCTTGAAAATTAGAAAATAAAATTATTCAAATAGGTACCTATTTGTAATGTTTTTCTCTGTTTACTTTTTTTGGTCCAATGTGATGTAGACATCAAAGAATCATCTGAAAAAAACTCAGAAATTTTCAAAGTTTGAACTGTCATCTGGTTTAATCAACACTTACAAGTGATCTGTGATTTCTCCTGAAACTTGGTTTTGAGTAGCATATCACGTCTGATGTCAATTGAACCATTAAACAAATATTTAGCCTTACTTACTTTCAAAGCTTCAGAAATGCAGCCAAAACTGTCTAAAAAGATTTGCTAAATTAACGACGCTATTTTATTGTATGTAGCTGATGAATACAGATGTGATGATGTAAAATCAATTTTCATTTCAGCCCACTCCCTTCATCATGAAAAATTTTAATGCAAGTGCCAGCACCTTTAAAATAAAGGAGACTATATAATTACGAGTAACAACCCTCCGATTCCGAGTGAAATGAAAGATTGCTCTTTGGAAGCTGAAAATGGAATACTACATACTTACTCATAGTCAAAAATTTTCCATAAATGTATGGAACTTACTTTTTGTTCGTGCAGTCATAAAATAGAAAGAGCTGCATCGTTGATTCAAAAATTCGATACAGCAATGAACTTCAATACTCAGCGCTTTTGAAAACGTGTGAAATAATGTGTAACATGATATTTGACATTTTTTTTAACGTTTTGACCAATATTTTTGAGGCTCCGTACTTCATATGGGTTTGAAAAAATCCAGAAAGTTCACAGTTGTCATTACTGTAAAAATGTTCACTTTCTGTTTTTTTTCTTAAATTTAAATTTTAGTTCCGAAACATGGCAAGTGTTTGCAACTTGAGCTTTCAAAAAAACTCAATATTTTGAATTTTTGAAGTCTTTGGCAAAAAGTAAATCTCCATTTTGATTAAGAATAACCACTTACACATTTGCTTTCTCAATGACTTATATATGTGTCTTGTTCAGTCTTGGCGAGTGACGTCCAAAAACTGTATAACATGTTTTTTTGCGCACTGAACCAAGTTTTCAAAGTTCTTCAAAATTTATTCGGATTTCGCAAAAAAAAAAAAAAAAAAAAAAATGCAATTAGCACCGAATTCACCATCAGGGATGTTTGTAAAGAGGTCCCATGAACAAAATTATCAATTCAAGTACCACATATGAATTTTATTAATCTTCGATTTGAAAAAGTGGAACCTGAGGTGCTCGTCTTTCAAAAAAGAGCATGATCTGAAAACCTCATCTATATCTGAAGTCTCAACTTCCAAAATCAAGTTTCCAATTTTTAGCGATTTTTTTTGAAAATTCAATACTTGTTATAGTTTACTGAAATGCATGTCTTTGCGTTCTAGAATGTATGTACTTCTTCAGTCAAAATATTGATTCTTAAACAATTCCGAATCTAATTTCTAGCTGTTCTAGAGCCTTCAACGCGGTTTTCGATTTTTATAGAATTTTAGGTTTCTTCTTGTGGGCGTAGAAAATTACTACCTAATGGCTTGTAAAATTTGAAAATTATAATATGTTTTGTAGAATTTTGAAAGTTTCAAGTTCTCATAAAGAGAGAGCGGTTTTAGGCAATAATCTAAAATTAGTAATTTTTCTTACCTAGGTACGTCAATTTGGCCGTAGTTTTTTCCGTTTGGAGATGCTGACAGGTCTTGTTTATTTCGGGTGTATTGGTAGCATCGTGGAATTCTTGGTCTCAATAGCGCCAAACTGTTGGCAATTCTGCTTGACATCAATGACAATATAATCGATCGTACATGAGCGAGTCATTCTTATTAATATCTGGTTTGGAATTCCATCTCGAAATGACAGGGAAATTGATTTATGGAGCTAGAAATCGAGTTCGGGTTTCATTCTCGAATGTTGCAAAGATGATCATGAGACAGATCAGCTTGAAAATCCCTTACAAACGATTATAGAATTATTTACGAGTATGTCTATTCAGCCAAAAAATGGCCAAGATTTTAAGGCCGTGAAAGAAAATGACTTACCATTTTTTAAAATTGAAAGTCTTATTTCTTTCTCCTTCCTATTTGCTTGGTTTTTGAGGCTACCTAAGTAAGAACTCACCTAATTAATGAATTTCGATGCAATTTTTCAAGATGAGATTACATTTCTCAAAATGGATTTATTATTCAATTGAGACATTGAGTCCTCAAGATCGATTTATTATTTTGAAAATAAGTATAAGATTTAAGTTCGTTTACTAGAAAAATTGAAGGAAAATTCCTTAGGTTGTAGAGGTACTTAGCCATGTAATCAAGTAGGTAATCCTTAAGTCATAGTCACAGATGAACCTTGGTTATGGGGTAATGAACCAGTCACACCAGTCACGCTCTCCTGGCATTCCAACGCGATCCAGATAATATGACTATGAGTATTGAGTATGCAGTCTTCGAGTGTTCTAGATACAGATAATTAATGGTTCTGTTTAAAGCAGTTAATAAGTAGGTACAATAGTTCAATAAGGTAAGTAATACTGAACTGTGATAAGTATTCATTAAGCCCTTTATTGTTCGCGAAAGTGTATAAAATAATCTGCAATATTTTGAATACCTGATCTTTGAATGCTCAGCTTTCCTGAACTCTTTTTATTGACTTCTACAAATTTTGAACTTTGAACTTTGTACCTTACTTCTATAACGAGATGACTTCCCCTACTCTCTTCCTTTGCTGTGGGTTCAGTTAAGTTTTGAAGTTGCTTCGAGTGAAAAGCATCGAGAAAATTACCTGTATGTAGAATTTTGAAAGTTTCAGCTCTTATAGGTAGAGAGACTTTAGACAATAATCTGAAATTTAAAATTTTTCTTACCCAACGTCTGTTTAGCCGTAATTTTTTTTAGATCGAGTATTAAATTGCATGTTGACCTATCTTCCCAATAACTCAATAATCCATATGTCACACGTTTTTTTTCAATTTTCAATAAATTTGAGAGTCAATGGAAGACGTAAGGGGAGTACAATGAAAAAAATTATTCAATATTTGTATAGCTATATTATAGCGCTCTTGGAAACGTTTGGAATAATGTGTCGCATAATATTTTACATTTTGACAAACATTTTTGAGTCTCAATTCTTTCCGTGGGTTTGAAATTCCCATCAGGAGAAGTTCACAGCTTTCATTAGATACTGTAAAAATGTATGTTTTCTGGATTCCCCCCCCCCAATTTAAATTTGAGCTTCGAATCATGAAGAGTTGTTGCAACTTGAGCTTCCAAAAAAAGTTAAATTTTGAATTTTTGAAGTCATTGGAAAACAAATAAATCCTCTCTTTGACTGATTAAAAATAACCACTTACCCTTTGGAGATTTCCAAAGACATACACTGGTTTAGCTGATCATAAATAATTGCGAGGTGGTATCGAAAAATTCGGAAAAATTATTTGGCACACTTGAACCAATTTCTGTAAATTATTCAAAATTTATTAGGATTTTTCAAGAAAATTTAAATTAGTGCGGATGGTGCTATGCATTATTATTCTTTAAGTTCCATCAATGACGTTTGTGACGAGGTTACATGAACAATTATCGATTCAAGTACGAGTATAACTTTTATCAATCTCAGATTTATCATTTATTTTTATTTTTTTGCCAAAAAGATTGAAATTTGAGGTGCTTGTTTTTCGAAAAGAGTATTACGGTCTAAAAACCGTATCTATATCTGAAGTCTCAACTTCCAAAATCAAGTTTCCTATTTTTTGTATACTTAAGTATTTTTTCAAAATTAAAAAGTTGTTACAGTTTACTGAAATTCGCGTCTTTCCGTAGGTATGTAAATACCATACACCTACTACGTATTACATTTTTAAAAATATCCACGTTAGCATCATCATTTCTAATTTAGAAAAATGATCCTCGATTATCTTATTGAATTTTTGCTTCAGATTTAGAGTTGATATCCTGCTTGGTACAGAAAAAGTGCTTCTTTTTGATGGCTTTGAACAAGATCCTCAATTTCATTGTCTCAAAAGAAATGGAATTACTTACTTCCATTTTTTTAAGCGATTTTGACCTAAATTAGTATAATTTGTTCCTGTGTATTTGAAAATCCTATCAGGAAAAGTTCACGGCCGTTGTCATTACTGTAATTGTATGCTTTCTGGAATTGTTTTCCTGAATTTAAATTTCAGTTCCGAAACATGAACAGGTTCTACAACTTGAGATTTCAAAAACAAACAATATTTTGAATTTTTGAAATCTTTGGCAAACAAGTACCTAATTCTCCACTTGGGTTAATTAAGAATAACCACTTACACATTGGATGTTTCCCAAGGACATTTATATTACCTACAAATTCCTCCATTTCTTCGTATCTATCCTGGAGCCTTCGGCATGGTTTTTGATTTTTCTGGAATTTTCGAATTGTTCTCGTGAGCGCAGAAATTGAGTTATGGCTTATTGAATTTGAAAATTATATGCAGAATTTTGAATGTTCCAACTGTTGTAGGAAGAGAGACTTTAGACAATAATTTAAAATTCAAAATTTTTCTTACCTACCTATGTACATCTGTTTTGCTGTAATTTGTCCGTGTGGAAAAGGATTCGTTCGATGTTTTGGAAGACGTTTTGAAAGCATATGCGGAGTTCATTTGGTGTTGATAACGCCAAACTGCGGTAATTCTACTTATTTGGAATTTCATCTCGAAATGACAGGGAAATTGATTTGTGCATCTAAAAATCATGTTCTGGTTCTTTCTCGAATGTTCCTAAGATGAGCGTGAGGCAGGCCAACGCTTATACACCTAGGATTATATTCATGTCCATTCAGCCAAAAAATGGCCAAGATTTTATGACCGTGAAAGAAAATTGCTTACCTACCATTTTTTAAAGTGAAAGTCTTGTTTTGTTTTCGCTTGCATTGAATTTTTGAGACTACCTAAGTACTTACTTACCTAATTAATGAATTTCGATGCAATTTTTAAAAGTGAGATTAAATTTTTAATGCCTTCAGCACGGTTTTTGATTTTTTTTAAATTTTCGAATTGTTATGCAGTTGGCGCAGAAATTGAGTTATGCCTTATAAAGTTTGAAAATTATAATTATGTAGAATTTTGGTAGTTTCAGCTCTGTAGGTTAAGAGCTGTTAGGTATAATAATCTAAAATTTAAAATTTTTCTTACCTTCCTACCTATAATGGTATTATTCATTTAAATACGCCGCTTTCGGAAATTTGGAAAATTGATTTAGAATTTTGAAAATATGGCTCCAGGTTCCAGGATGGCTTGAAATCACCTCCTCGACACAGCATATTGAAGTGACAAGTGTAGAATAAATTTTAGCTTTCTGACTTCATTATTTTTGGTTGAATATGGTGAAATTTTCACTTGTCAAAAATTTGCTGTATAGTTTCCAGAACTGCCTTAAACGGTTTGATACTACTGCAGAATTTCAACCGTCTAGGTCAATTTGGTGATATATATATTTTTTCATTTTTTGTCACAAATTTGATTTTTTTAAATTTAGCGAATATCGAAAACCGCACTTTGCATCCCTTGAACTTACGGAGCTGGTGATGTATGTATTTCTGCAGCTGTGTAGTTTGAAATTTTTCCAGCCATTTGGGATATCTCCATTGATAGCTATATTGAAAAATAAACGATTAAACTTACTTCGTGGGTGGTTCGTTGAGAATACTGCGGCTCTAGCTTTCATCACGCGACCAGTTTGTAGTAAAGTAGTTTCTGCACCTACGATTGGTTCGTTTTCAAATTTGATTAAGTTAGAAGAGTTTCAAAAATAAATTTTAGAATTATTTTAGCTATGAAACATGAAGGGGTTTGCAACTTTAGCATTTCAAAAAAGCTCAATATTTTGAATTTTAAAGTCTTTGGCAAACGAATAAATCTATACTTCGACTGATTAAGAATAACCACTTGGGTACACATAAATGCACGAATTTTGTTAAATATGAAAAAATTGGCTCAAGGAATTTAATTTTATGATTGCCAAAAGACCTCAATAGGATGTAGAAAAAATTTCAGATTTTTTGTTCAATGTTTTACTTTTAAGGTGACTCAAACTTGAAAAATAGAAAATAAAATTTCTCAAATCTTTACATTTTTTCTCTGTTTATTGTTTTTTTTTGTCCCATATATTGTGATGTAGACATCAAAGAATAATCTGAAAAAGAACCTCAGAAATATTCAAAGTATGAACTGTCATGTGGTTCAGTCAACACTCACAAGTGATCTGTGATTTCTCCTGAAACTTGGTTTTGAGTAGCAGTAGTAGCACATCACGTCTGATGTCCATTGAAGCATTTGTAAGAGGGTAAAATGACCTTAAGTACTGTGATGTACTTGTGGAATATCGTGTTGTTTCCTGGAAATATCCCTTAGAGTATTTCTGATAAATACTTCTTAGAATATAACTACCCCGGCTATGGGCGTGAGTAGGAAAGTATTGTATTTACGCTCTTAACAGATGTTCACACACACCATAAATAACAACACAGACGAATATGTAGAAATATATAATGTGTGTAATATTTACAACACAGTTGACATGTACAGTATGAATACATCAATGAATGTAATTATACTAGTTGACATGTGGTTAATAACTAAGCTAGTACACTCGATCTGTGTATGAGGTTTAAGGGTCTCTTCAATGAGAGTACCTAGAAAGTATTCAACGATACAATCTTACCTTTGGTGGAAATGGAACACTGTTCGCATTTCCATTAAGCGTGAGTAGGATCAAATACAACACCGTTGCTATAATCCACATCACTGTACCGGGCCTTAATAATAAATAGGCCTAACACTAATTAGAACTAAATAGAGAATTAAACATAAACACTTAACACTCGAGAGTAAAACTTATAAACTAACTGAAGAATTAACCGATTAGCAATAAATAACATGCCCGCATCGACTCGAACACATTACTGACGTTTTCTACACTTGTAGCTCAGCTCATGTAAAGCTCTTTAATACAAGTATGGAAATATATTATACTCTTAAGAAAGTCATAGGATTTTACGTAAGTTTTATGTACTGCGCAGTGCGAGAGCAAGCATCAAATCAGCTGTTTACGTACAACGTTGCACCCCCATTGGTTGCTCCACCCACCTCCACCGCGTGACAACACCAACCTGCCATGCGCAGTACGTAACACATACGTAAAATGCTATGACTTTCTTAAGAGCATCCTCTATTTCCATACTTGTATTAAAGAGCTTTAAGCTCATGCGGCTAGCTTACGAGTAAAGCTCTTTAATACAAGTATGGAAATAGATTATACTCTTAAGAAAGTCATAGGATTTTACGTAAGTTTTACGTACTGCGCAGTGCGCGAGCAAGCATCAAATCAGCTGTTCACGTACAACGTTGCACCCCATTGGTTGCTCCACCCACCTCCACCGCGTGACAACACCAACCTGCCATGCGCAGTACGTAATACATACGTAAAATGCTAAGACTTTCTTGAGAGCATAATCTATTTCCATACTTGTATTAAAGAGCTTTACTTACGAGTATAGAACGCAGTGTTGCCAGTACAACGCAGTGTTACCAGGTGGGTTCCCCTATACGTGTTACGTACGGCATAGTAGTATATCACACATTAAATAAATATTTAGCCTTACTTACTTTCAAAAGCTGTTTAAAAAAATTTGCTAAATTACTTAAACGACGCTATTTTATTGTACATAGGTATGTCATATGTACTCATACTTAGCTGATGAATACAGATGCGATGATGTGCAGTCAATTTTCATTACCCCCCACTCCCTTCATTATGAAAAATTTTAATCGAAGTGTCAGCACCTTTAAAATGAAGGAGGCTATGATTACGAGTAACAACCCTCCAATTCCGAGCGAAATGAAAGTTTGCTCTTTGAATGCTGAAAATAGAATACTACATACTCCATAGGTAGTTAGAAATTTTCCATTATACTCGTAGTCTGGAACCTCCTTTTGGTTTGGGAAATCATAAAATAGAAAGAGCTGCGTCGTCGATTCAAAAATTCGATACAGCAATCAACTTCAATACTCAGCGCTTTTGAAAACGTATGAAATAATATTGTGTAACAGGATATTTGACATTTTTTTAAAACGTTTTGACCAATATTTTTAAGGCTTTGTACTTCACATGGGTTTGAAAATCTAGGAAAAGTTCACAGTTTTGTCATTACTGTAAAAATGGTCGCTTTCTGGAATTTTTTTCTTGAATTTAAATTTTAGTTCCGAAACATGGCAAGTTCTTGCAACTTGAGCTTTCAAAAAAGGCTCAATATTTTGAATTTTTGAAGTCTTTGGCAAACAAGTAAATCTCCATTTTGATTGATTAAGAATAACCGCTTACACATTGTGTGTTTCTCAATCACATACTTGACAAATTTTATTTTTGGCGCACTTGAACCAATTTTTCTAAATTCTTCAAAATTGATTAGGATTTTGCAAAAAAATTGCAATAATCATCGATGGTACTTTGCATTACCATTATTTACCATTAATGATGTTTCTGAAATATTGTAACGAAGTCTCGTGAACAAAATTATCAATTTAAGTAGGTATACAAGTATGTATAAATTTTATATTAATCTCAGGTACCTATAGGTATACCTATCGTTTTTTTTTTTTTTCAAAAAAAGTTGGAACTTGAGGTGCATGTCTTTCGAAAAGAGCATGATCTGAAAACCCTTATCTATATCTGAAGTCTCAACTTCCAAAATCAAGTTTTTCAATTTTTAGCGAATTTTTGAAAATTCAATACCTGTGGCAGTTTACTGAAATGCAAGTCTTTGCGTTTTTTTAAATGTACCTCTTCAGTCAAAATGGTGATATGTAGGTACCTAAACAATTCCGAATCTACGAGTATAGGTATCAGCTGCTCCAAAAAAATTCCTCCATTTCTAGCTGTTCTGGAGGCTTCGATGCGGTTCTCGACTTTTACAGAATTTTGGAATTGTTCCAGTGGGTGTAGAAAATGATTACCTAATGGCTAATAAAATTTGAAAATTATATGTTGAATTTTGAAAGTTTCAGTTCCCATAGGAAGAGAGATTTTAGGCAATGATCAAAAATTGTAAATTTTTCTTACCTACGTCTATTTGTCCGTAGTGTTTCCCTTCAATTCTGTTGTGATTTGGACTATTTTGGAAGCATTGTGGAGTTCATTTGGTCTCAATGGCGCCAAACTGTGGGCAATTCTACTTGACACAATGGCAATGGTTTTCGAACGTACATGAGGGGAGTCATTCCTAATAGAATTGTTTGGAATTCCATCTCGAAATGACTGGGAAATCGATCTGTGGAGCTAAAAATCGAGTTCTGGTTTCATTCTTGAATGTTGCTAAGATGATCGTGAGGCTGATCAGCTTGAAAATCCCCCACAAACGCTTATAGGATTACTCATGAGTCCATTCAGCCAAAAAATGGCCAAGAGTTTAAGACAGGGAAATAAAACCACTTATCGTTTTGTTATAGTGAAAGTTCTGTTTATTCATGAACGTGGACGAATTTGAATTTTTGAGGCCACCCAAGTAGGTACCCACCTAATTCATGAATTTCGATGCAACTTTTCAAGATAAGATTAAATTTATTAAAATGGATTTATCATTCAATTGAGATATTGAATCCTCAATATTGATTTATTATTTTGAAAATGAGTATAAACAATATTTACTTTCATTTACACACTAGAAGAATTTGAAGGGAAAATCACTAGGTGAGTACTTAGTACTTACCTTAGCCAAGTAATCCCTGAGTCACAATTATTGATCCGTGGTTCTGCAATAATGAACCCGTCTGACTCTTCAGTCATTTGAGTCATTGCAGCGCGATCTGGATATGACTATGATTTAGTATGCAGTCTTGAAGTGTATAGCAGGATAATTAATGATTCATTTTAAAACAGTGATGAAAAATTTCAAATTTTCAGTTCAATGTCCAACCTCCTCCAAGGTGCTCAAACTTGAAACATGGAAAATAAAGTTTTTGAAATCTTTCAAATTTTTTCGCCCCATGTGATGTACCTAGGTAAACAATAAACATCAAAGTATCACATAAAACAAAAAAAATGAAAAAAAAAAAACATTTTTGAAAATTGATTTGAAAAATGTTGAAATTATAAAATTTTCAACGTTTGAACTCTCGTCTGGTTAATTACTACTCACAAGTGATCTTCTGTTGTTTTTCCTCGAACTTGGTTTAGAGTAGTTGGTACATCACCTCTGATGTCCATCGAACCATTTTTTTAAAATATATCATCAATACTACTTATCTTCCTAATCTTCAGAAATGCAACCAGAAAGCTAAACTTCTAAAAATAATTTGCGACTCGATGCCATTATTATTGTAGCTGATGAATTCAGATGCGGTGATGTAAAATCAATTTTTATTTCCCATCCCACTCTCTTAGTCACCTAAAATTATAATCTAAAATGCAAGTGTGCCTGAACCTTAAATATAAAAGGGACTAAGGTACGTATTCGCATATGTATCAACCCTCAATTCTGAGCGAAATGAAAGTTTGCTCTTTGGAAGCTGAAAATAGAATACTACCTACATACTTACTTATTCGTGTAATGAGAAATTTTCTAATGGCGACTATGATTTTCTTTATGTGGCCAGCCGTAAAATAGAAAGAGCTACGTCGTCGATTCAAAAATTCGATAGACCAGGAAACCACATAGTTCCTTTCATTTTTAATATATGTGTGTGTATTTATGTTCAATTTTTACCCGAATTGAAAATAGAAAAAATTACATTAGACTCTATGGCGGATTTTTGAAGTATGGAGTTTTGGTTTCCACTCCTGGTTCATCTGTGAGATACATTTTCAGATTTTCGATTATAAAATCGCTGGAGTAGCGTGAGGTTTGAAATAGTGGGTAGTGATGTTGGAAAAATGACATGTATTTGTTCAAATAGGTCTCCATAACAATGAAATTTTTCAAATGTTTGTAATTTTTTTCAATTTCTTGATTTTTGTCCAAAATGCTGACCTTTTTAACGAAATTTCTAAAGATTTTCATTGTTTTTCTAAAAATGGCCCAGAAGTCTCGTGTTTCTGCCAAAAACTGCGCCAAAAAATATCACCCCTCCAAAAGTCCTGCTTTTTGCCAACATCGTCAGTCTCTTGCTGTTTGCCAAAAATTGGCAGAAATCCTCAAGTTTCAGCAAATTTGTAAACTCGCTTTTCAGCAGAATTCCTGAGAAATCTCTTTTTTTTCTGGAAAATTGCTCGAAAGACTTGCTTTTTTTGTCAAAAATGTTCAATAATTTACACTTAGTTTCACCTTTTTACCAAAAAATTGCCAAGAAGATTCGCTTTTGCGACAAAAATTTCGAAAAAATATAGAAAACACACTGTGTTTTTTTTTTTTCAAAAATTACCTATCCACAAGTTGTAGTGTAGTAAGCCATGGAAAAGTTTTATCCTACGAAATTTTATAGCTCTTTTTGGTTTTGCAGTTTGTTTTTATTTTTGGCTAATATATTTTTTTGTAGCCTTGATGTGCTAATGTGTTTTTAGTTGGGGTTATGGAGGGGAAAGGGGGTTCAGTATGAAATGTGTTGACGTATTTTCAGGTATCTTTTTTTCATATATTAGAAAAAAATTTATTCAAAAAAAAGAAAAAGAAAAACAAAACAAAAATGAAAAAATTGAAAAAAATGAATGAAATTCACCTGCGGGGGGGGGGGATTTTTCTGAAGGACAGTGAGAAAGTAGTGCTTTTTGGTCAACAATTTTTTTCATATATTATTAAAAAAAAAATTTATTCTAGAAATAGTTCCAAACCGAAAAAAAGAAAACAAAAATAAAAATGATAAAATTGATGGGGGGGGGGGGTTAAATTTTTTTTAGGGCAGTGAGAAAGTACCTAGTGAAAATATATATAGTGATTTTTGGTCAACAAATACCTGTATGTAGGCAGTTAGAAACCCTAATTTTTCCTATATTTATTTACTCAGAAATTCCTTTTCCTGGTATTCCTCGAGCTCGATAATGTGTATGCGCATATTTTTATGCTAGGGTAACTGTTTTTTTAGTAACGTGGTGAGGACCCCTGAGTCAAACCACATTTACCTTTTTTTTTTATTATTTCTGGGCTAAGTTAGCCTAATGAGATTTTATTTGGTAAGGGTATATATCATGCTTCGATGTTCGAGCATATGATAATGTACAGATATGAGGCAGCGTACCTGCCGGGGTCCCTGCACCATTATTATCTGAGATAAGAGGTGTAATGTACTTTTATTTGGTATGGTCCTATTACGAGCTGTTTTTATTCGTGTACTCATTATCTCTTTTCCTATTTTTACTCATTTTCCCTCCTCATTTTTGCTTCTTTTTTTCCAAATACATACTTATTGCGTCTTCTGGTGTTTTGAAAAAATTTTTTTTGAACTGGTTCTGATTTTTACCTAAAAATCGTCTGTTATGGTACTCGATTTTACTTTTCTCTCGTTGTTTCTTTTTGATCAAAATGATCGCGTTTTTTCTGCGGCATTTTTGTGTTAGTCAAAAAAAAATTGAAAAAATTGACTTATAATTTAAATTAACATGCACACACGTCACATGCTTGGTACTGAACTCTCCTCCCTTCGAGCCCCTTTATTTGAAATTTGATCTTTTTATAATTTTTAAAAGAAATACTTAACAAAAAATTGTCTCAGGGATTGTATCCTTCTTCATCATTATCAATATTACTTCGTAATTTTTATATTTACCTACTTAATGTTTTTATCTTGGACATGTCTTTTCGTTCATTTAGACCATGAATTATCAAACTAGTAAGACACCATGAAAGTGTCCTCTCTCGTGAAAAGCAGTAAAATCTGTTATCTCGACAGTGTAACACCTACAACAACATTAGCTGCAACCCTGACGTCAAATACCTACGTATCATTTGTCACCTACTTATTACCACTAGATACCTATATTGACCAGGGTGTACCTTATTTTGAAAAGTTAGAGTTTTCCTCCTCCAACCCCCCCCCCCTAAAGTCGTTACCACGCGTGAGAAAACAATTCTCTATTTTTTATTTTCCATCAATCTTCAATAAAATGAAAAAAATACAAAAAAATGCATCAAAATTGAAAATTGTTTGTTTTTACATTATATTATTTTTCTAAATATTTTTTTTTTTTCAAGAGGAAACTTTCTCCGGCTTTTTAAACCATATTGGCCTCTAATAAAGAGCCTCCTTCAAAGTTGATCAAATCTCAAAAAATGAGAATAAAGCGAAATCAGGGGAAAATTTTTGAAAAAACTCATTTCCATATTAGAATTGTTCTATGTACATATCTTCCTTTTCAAGGAAAAACTTTTGTTCCACCCCCCCGCCCCAACAATAATGTTGGCATTCTTGTATGGAGCCCCCCCCCCATTTTGAAAAAAAAAACATAAAAGTATGAAAAATTGATATCTGTAGAAATATTTTTTTGGACATTTTTCAAAAGGCAGAATCTTTTTAAATGAGCACAAAATTTTCATAAAAACTCCTACTCTGGTCTTCCAAATTTAATGATGTTGGTCACTTTGTATGAAGCCCCGAAAGTTGATAAAAATATCAAAAAAGATGTAAAATCAAATTCATACATGCGAATAGAAAAATTATTTGAAAATTTTCTCTGTTTGCTGTTTTTTTTTGTCCCATGTGATGTAGACATCAAAGAATAATCTGAAAAAAAGAACTTTGGAAATTTTAAAAGTTTGAACTGTCATCTGGTTCGATCAACTTTTACGGGTGATTTGTGATTTTTTATCAAATTTGGCTTTGAATTGCGCATCACGACTGATGATATAGCCTTACTTACTTTCTAAAGCTCCAGAAACGCAACCAAAAAGCCAAAACTTTTTTAAAAAATGATTTGCAAAATTAAACGGTGTCATTTCATTGTAGTTGAAGAATACAGAATTTTCATTTCCCCTCATTCCCTTCAGTTCATCACGAAAAATGATAATGCAAGTAGCAGCACCTTTAAAATGAAGGAGACTATAATTACGAGAACAACCCTCCAATTCCGAGTGAAATTAAAGTTTGCTCTTTGGAAGCTGAAAATAGAATACTACATACTTACCCATAGTCAGCAATTTTCCATTAAGTGCATGGCATTTGTCTATTCGTGCAATCATAAAATAGAAAGTGCTGCGTCATAGATTCAAAAATTTGATGCAGCAATCAATTTCGATAGGTACCCAGCACTCTTGAAAACGTATGAAATAATGTGTAACCAGGATATTTGACATTTTTTTAAACGTTATTTTTGACCAATATTTTTAAGGCTCCGTATTTCACATGGGTTTGAAAATCCAGAAAAAGTTCACAGTTGTCAATACTGTAAAAATGTTCGCTTTCTGGAATTTTTTTCTTGAATTTAAATTTCAGTTCCAAAACATGACAAGTTTATGCAACTTGAGCTTTCAAAATAAGCTCGATATTTTGAATTATTGAATTCTTTGGCAAACAAGTAAATCTCCATTTTGATTGATTGAGAATAACCACTTACACATTGGATGTATCTTAATGACATACATAATATACTCTCTAAATTTGCCTGTTTCAAATTTAGAGAGTAGGTACCATTCAATATTTCATTCTTGGTGAGTGGCGTCCAAAAACCTGCAAACATTTTTTTGGGCGCACTTGACTTGAACCAACTTTTTAAAATATTCTTCAAAATTTATTAGGATTTTGCAAAAAAACATTGCAATTAGCATCGATGGTTCTGTGCATCATCACCATTCTTCAATTTCACCATCAATGATGTTTGTAACGAGGTATCATGAACAAAATTATCAATTCAAGTACCACATATGAATTTTATTAATCTCAGATTTATCGTTTTAAAAAAAAATGGAATTTGAGATGCTTATGTCTTTTGAAGAGAATAAATGATCTGAAAACCTTATCTATATCTGAAGTCTCAACTTCCAAAATCAAGTTTCCAATTTTTATCGAATTTTTGAAAATTCAATACTTGTTACAGTTTACTGAAATGCAAGTCTTTGCGTTCTAGAATGTATGTACTTCTTCAGTCAAAATAGTGATACTTAAACAATTCCGAATCTACGAGTATCGGATACACCGAACCAAATTCATCCATTTCTAGCTGTGCTGGAGCCTTCGACACGGTTTTCGATTTTTTTATAGAATTTTGGGATTCTTCTTGTGGGCGTAGAAAATGATTACCTAATGGCTTATAAAATTTGAAAATTATACGTAGAATTTTGAAAGTTTTAGCTCTCATAAAGAGAGAGATTTTATGGAATAGTCTAAAATTGAAAATTTTTCTTACCTAGGTACGTCTATTTGGCCATACCTAGTTCTTTCTTCTCAATTTCTGTATGTTTTGGGCTATTTTGGAAGCATTGTGGAGTTAATTTGATGTCAATAGCACCAAACTGTGGGCAATTCTACTTGACACAATGACAATGGTTTTCGAACGTAGATGAGGGGAGTCATTCCTAATAAAATTGTTTGAAAATCCATCTTGAAATGACTGGGAAATCGATTTATGAAGTTGAAAGACGAGTTCTGGTTTCATTTTCGAATGTTGCTACGATGATTGTGAGGCTGATCAGCTTAAAAGTCCCCTTACGAACGCTCACAGGACTACCTATTAATGTCCATTCAGCCAAAAAAATGGCCAAGATTTTAAGACAGTGAAATAAAATTACTTACCGTTTATTTTAGTGAAAGCATTGTTACATAGCTCTTCTTCCAATTCCGTTTTACTGATGCTGCCTAAGTACTCACCTAAGTAGTTAATTAATTTCGATGCAATTTTTCAAGATGAGATTACATTTTTTAAAGTGGATTTATTGTTCAATTGAGACATTGAGTCCTCAAGATCGATTTTATTATTTTGATAATAAGTAAAAGTACATATAAGATTTACATTCGTTTACTAGAAAAATTGAAGGAAAATTTATTAGGCGGTAGAGGTACTTAGCCAAGTAATCCTTGAGTCACAAATGAACCTTGGTTATGGAATAATGAACCAGTCTCATACTCTTCTGTCATTACAGCGCGATCTGGATATGATTACGATGAGTATACAGGCTTAGAGTGTTCAACACATAATTAATTATTTTTCTTAAAGCAGTTATGATTACAGTAGTTCAATAAGTTAATGCTGAACTACTCTAAGCGATACACAATGTGATCATTTATTATGCCCTTTATTGTTGGCGAATGTGAATAAAATAATCTGCAATATTTTGAATACCAAATCTTTGTATGCTCAGCTTTCCTGAACTCTTTTTATAGACTTGTACCAATTTTGGTCTTCAAACTTTGTATTTCTATAAGGAGATGACTTCCTCTATTCTCTTCCTTTGTTGTGGGTTCAGGGAAGTTCTGAAATTGCTTCGAGATGAGAAGCACCGATAAATGATATCTGGTGGTGAGAAGGGAGTCTATCAGAAATTTCTATATGGGGTGGTTTATGGAAATAATGTGTTCGACGGTGTTTTAGAATGACGCAGAACTAGTACTTACTTGCATGTTTTGTTTGAAAATTTCATTTCTGCCTGCTTATTTTGAGATTGATGGATTTTTTAATTTTTTGACGGAATAAATTAGGTTTTTTTTGAAATTTCGTATGGTGGAAAAAAAATTATTGCAAAAAGACCTCAACAAAATGCAGAAAAAATTTCAAATTTCCAGTTCAATGTTTAACCTCCAAGGTGTTCAAACTTGAAACATGGAAAATACAGTTTTTCAAATCGTTCACATTTTTTGGTCCCATCAACGTAGGTAAACATCAAAGAATCACCTGAAACAAAAAAAAAATGTTTGAAAATTGATTTTAAAAATATTGAAATTATAAAATTTTTAACGTTTGAACTCTCATCTGGTTAATTAATACTCACAAGTGATTTTCTGTGATTTTTCCTCTAATTTGGTTTAGAACCTCTGATGTCCATCTAACCATTAAAAAAAATATACTTACTTATATCATTTCCAAATCTTCAGAAATGCAACCAGAAAGCTAAACTTCTGAAAATATTTTGCGAAATTTCTCAGCCAACTGCTTTCGTCACTAAAAATTATAATGCATAGTGCCAGCACCTTTAATAAGTTATAAAGGAGACTAATTAGTTACATGTAGCATCCCTCAATTCCAAAGGAAATGAAAGTTTGCTCTTTGGAAGCTGAAAATAGAATACTACATACTTGTAGTGAGAAATTTTCCATGGGTGTTTAAGATGTGGAATCATTATCTCTATGTGGGCGGCCATAGAATAGAAAGAGCTAATAGGTACGTCGTCGATTCAAAAATTCAATAGACCAAACAACTTTCTGGGGAATGAGGAAACCACATGTAGATCACTATAACAATCATTTTGATCGATTGACGTTTCAGTTCCGAAATATGACAAGTTTTTACAACTTGAGCTTTCAAAAAAAGCGCAATATTTTGAATTTTTGAAGTCTTTGGCAAACAAGTAAATCTCCATTTTGATTGATTGAGAATAACCACTTACACATTGGATGTTTCTCAATTACATGTATACCGTAATTCCTCCATTTCCAGCTATTCTGAAGCATTCGTTTTAGATTTTTCTAGAATTTTCTAATTGTTCCTGTGGGCGCAAAAAGTGAATTACCTATGGCTTATTAGGTTTGAAAATTATTTATGTAGAATTTTAAAAGCTTCAGCTCTAATAAGTAGAGAGACTTTAGACAATAATCTAAAATTAAAAATTTTTCTTACCAACGTCTATTTTTTAAAATTGGGCTTCGAATCATGGACCGAGTTGTTGCAACTTGAGCTTTCAAAAAAAGCTCAACTTTGAATTTTTGAGATCTTTGGAAAGCAAATAAACCCTCTCGTTAACAATCCTTCTCTTTGAGTGATTAAGAATAACCACTTACACTTTGGATACCTCCTATGACGTACACTTACCCATCGGGATTTTCTGGGATTCGTGGGTTACTAGAGATATTCAAAAAAATTTCCAACTGACATCTCGAGTAAAAACCGGAAAAATTGTTTGCCACACTTGAACCTATTTTAAGGATTTTGCAAAAAGATTGCTATTTAGCGCAGATGCTACATTACCAACATCATTATTCTTCATGTTACTACCATCAATGACGGTTGTGACGAGGTCACATGGACAATTATCAGTTCAAGTATATAACTTTTATCAATCTCGGATTTATCATTGTTTTCATTTTTTTCCTAAAACGATTGAAACTTGAGGTGCTTGTCTTTCGAGAAGAGTACGGTCTGAAAACCTTATCTATATCTGAAGTCTCAACTTCCAAAATCGAGTTTCCAATTTTTTGCAAATTTTTTGAAAATCCAAAAGCTGTTACAGTTTACTGAAATTCATGTTAATCCGTTTCAAATGTAGGTACCTACTTTTTCAGTAAAGATTGTGATACATATTAATCAATTATGAACATAATATCGACTACTCCAAACCAAATTCCTCTATTTCTGGCTATTCTGGAGCCTTCGGCGCGGCTTTAGATTTTTCTAGAATTTTGGAATGGTTCCAGTGGGTGCAGAAATCAAGTTATGACTTATTTGTAAATTACATGTAGAATTTTGACAATTTCAGCTCTCATAGGTGGAGTGGCGAGATAGGCAAAGATCTAAAATTTAAAATTTTTCTTACCAACGTCTATTTCTCTATTTGGCAAGTGTAGTAATTTTTTAGGTTTTTACGTGCCGTTTGGAGTTGACTTGTATCATTTTTTTCTGTTGTTTTGAAAGTTTTAGAAGCATCTGGAGTTCATTTAGGGGTAGTTGCACCATGATGTTTAAACTCATTTTAACGCTAAACTCGGTTTAAATGCAAATAAAAATTTTTGGCTATTTTTTAGCATAGCAAAATTTGTACTGATACGTCACTCAACCACTCAAACTTGGTTTAACTTGATTCGAGTTTGTTCACAGAATGGTGCCACTATACCTTAGTGTCAATAGCGCCCAACTGTGGGAGTGTGGGTATTTCTTTTTGACATAATGACACTCGTATAATCGATCGTACATGAGGGGAGTCATTCTTAGAAAAATCAGTTTTGAATTCCACCTCGAAATTACAGGGAAATTGATTTTTGCAGCTAAATATCGATTTCTGGTTTTATTCTCGAATGTTGCCATGATAATCGTAAGGAAGGTCAGCTTAAAAATCCCTTACAAACGCTTGCAGGATTATTTATGTCCATCAAGCCATCACGTCTGATGTCCATTGGAGCATGAAAAAAATATTTAGCTTTACCTAAGTACATTCCAATGCTTCAGAAATGCTACCCAAAAAGCCAAAACTTTTTAAAACAAATTTGCTAAATTTAACGAAGCTACGTATTTTATTGTACACTATAGTTGATGAATACAGATGCGGTGATGTTGAGTCAATTTTCATTGCCCCCCATTCCCTTCATTATGAAAAATTTTAATGTACCCAAGTGCTAGCATCTTGAAAATGAAGGAGACCATAATTTACGAGTAACAACCCTCCAATTCCGAGAGAAATGAAGGTTTGCTCTTTGGAAGCTGAAAATAGAATACTACATGCTTACTCATAGTCAGAAATTTTCCATTAATGTGTGGGATCTTACTATTTTTGTTCGTGCAATCATGAAATAGAAAGAGCTGCGTCGTCAATTCAAAAATTCGATACATCAATGCAATCAACTTCAATACTCAGCGCTCTTGAAATGGTAGGAAATAATGTGTAACAAAGATATTTAACATATTTTTAAACGTTCTTACCAATATTTAATTGGGGCTCCGTAGGTACTTCACATGGGTTTGAAAAATCAAGAAAAAGTTCACAGTTGTCATTAGGTACTGTAAAAATGTTCGCTTTCTGGAATTTTTTTCATGAATTTAAGTTTTTGCAACTTGAGATTTCAAAAAAGCTCAATATTTTGAATTTTTGAAGTCTTTGGCAAACAAGTAAATCCCCATTTTGATTGATTAAGAATAACCACTTACACATTTGAATGTTTCTCGCAATATCATAATTATAAACTTCTTCATTTTTGTCCCTTCAAAAGAGCATGATCTAAAAAACTTTTCTATATCTAAAATCTCAACTTCCAAAATCAAGTTTCCAATTTTTAGTGAATTTTTGAAAATTCAATACATACTTATTACAGTTTACTGAAATGTATGTCTTTGAGTTCTAAAATGTATTTCTTCAGTCAAAATAGAGATACTTAAACAATTTCCGAATCTACGAGTATCAGCTACTCCGAACCAAATTCTTCCATTTTCTAGCTGTTCTAGAGCCTTCGACTCGGTTCTCAATTTTTATAAAATTTTGGGATTGTTCCAGTGGGCATAGAAATTGATAACCTGATGGCTAATACAATTTGAAAATTATACGTAGAATTTTGAAAGTTTCAAGTTCTCATAAAGAGAGAGATTTTAGGCAATAATCTAAAACTAGACATTTTTCTTACCTACGTCTATTTGGCCGTAGTTTTTTCTGTTGTGGCTGATACATACAATAGTCCCTGTTTGTTTCGTGTGTATTGGAGGCATCGTGGAATTAATTTGGTCTCAAATACGCCAAACTGTGGATAAATTCTACTTGACACAATGACAATATAATCGATCGTACATGAGGGAGTCATTCTTATTAATGTAATCTAGTTTGGAATTCCATCTCAAAATGACAGGGAAATCGATTTATGGAGCTAAAAATCGAGTTCTGGTTTCATTCTCGAATGTTGCGAAGATGATCATGAGACAGATCAGCTTGAAAATCCCTTTCAAACGATTATAGGATTATTTATGTCTATTCAGCCAAAAATGGTCAAGATTTTAAGGACGTGAAAGAAAATTACTTACCGTTTTTTTTTAAAATTGAAAGTCTTATTTTTCTCTTTTCTCCCTGTTGATCGACTTACGTTTTTGAGGCTCTCTAAGTAAGTAGGTACTCGCCTGGTTAATTAATTTCGATGCAATTTTTCAAGATGAGATTATATTTCTTAAAATTTATTTATTATTCAATTAAGACATCGAGTCCTCAAGATCGATTTATTATTTTGAGAATAAGTATAAGTAAGAATAACGTTTGTTTACTAGAAAAATTGAAGGAAAATTCCTTAGGTGGTAGAGGTACATGGCCGAGTAATCAAGTAGGTAATCCTTGAGTCATAGTCACAGATGATCCTTGGTTATTGGGTAATGAACCAGTCACACTCTCCTGTCATTCCAACGCGATCTACATAGATATGAATATGAGTATGCAGTCTTCAAGTGTTCTATAGATAATTAATAATTCTGCTTAAAGCAGTTAATGATTACAATAGTTCAATAAGGTAATACTGAACTGTGATATTCATTATGCCCTTTATTGTTGACGAAAAAGAATAAAATAATCTGCAACATTTTGAATAATATTTGAATGCTCAGCTTTCCTGAACTCTTTTTATTGACTTCTACAAATTTTGGGCTTCAAACTTTGTATTTCTATAGGGAGATGACTTCCTTTAGTCTCTTCCTTTGCTGTGTGTTCAGTTAAGTTCTGAAGTTGCTTCGAGTGAAAAGCAGCGAGAAAATTACCTATAGGTATGTTTGTAGAATTTTGAAAGTTTCAGCTCTTATAGGTAGAGCGACTTTGGACAGTAATCTAAAATTAAAAATTTTTCTTACCAACGTCTGTTTGACCCTAATTTTTTTGTTGTTTTTTGCTGATTGTTGGTCTGTTTACCTATCTCCCCAATAACCCAATAATCCATGTGTCACACGTTTTTTTCAATTTTCATGAAATTTGAGGGTCAATGGAAGACGTTAGGGGAGCTCAATAATAATTTTAAAAAAATCATTCAATATTTGTATCTACCTATATAGCGCTCTTGGAAACATATGGAATAATGTGTCGCATAATCTTGTACATTTTGACGAAAATTTTTGAGTCTCCATACTTCGCGTGGATTTGAGAATCCTATCAGAAGAAGTTCACAATTGTCATTAGATACTGTAAAAATGTATACTTTCTGGATGTTTTTCCCCAAATTCAAATTTGTGCTCTGAATCATGAAGAGTTGTTGCAACTTGAGCTTTCAAAAAAAGCTCAACTTTGAATTTTTGAAGTCTTTGGCAAACAAGTGAACCCTCATTTTGACAAACCTCCTCTTTGTCTGATTAAGAATAACCACTTACACTTTGGATATTTCCTATCACATACACTGTATGGCTCGGATTTAAATTAACTATTTGTCGATCACACTTGAACCTATTTTTAGGATATCACAAAAAGATTGCTATTTAGCGCAGATGCTACATTACCTACATCATTATTCTTCAAGTTTCTACCATCAATGACGGTTCATTGTTTTCACATTTTTTTTGCCAAAAAGATTAAAACTTGAGGTGCTTGCCATTCGAAAACAGTACGGTCTGAAAACCTTAGGTATCTATATCTGAAGTCTCAACTTCCAAAATCAAGTTTCCAATTTTTTGCAAATTTTTTGAAAATCGAAAAGCTCTGTTACAGTTTACTGAAATTCATGTCATTCCATTTTAAATGTACCTACTTTTTCAGTAAAAATAGTGATATATAATCAATTTGAACTTACTCGTGATATCGACTAGGTACTCCAAACCAAATTCCTCTATTACTGGCTATTTTGGAGCCTTCGGCGAGGCTTTAGATTTTTCTAGAATTTTGGAATTGTTCTAGTGGGTGCAGAAATCGAGTTCTGACTTATTTGAAAATCACATGTATCTAGAATTTTGAAAATTTCAGCTCTCATAGGTGGAGAGAGATAGGCAATAATCTAAAATTTAAAATTTCTCTTACCAACGTCTATTTGGCATGGGTAGTAATTTTTGACCGTAAGAAACCGTTTGTAGTTGAGCAGGATAATTTTTTTCCGTTGTTTTGAAAGTTTTGGAAGCATCTGAAGTTCATTTAGTGTCAATAGCGCCAAACTGCGGGTATTTCTTTTTGACACAATGACACTCTTATAATCGATCGTACAGGAGGGGAGTCATTCTTGAAAAAATCCAGTTTGGAATTCCACCTCGAAATGACAAGGAAATTGATTTATGCAGCTAAAAATCGAGTTCTGGTTTCATTCTCGACTGTTGCCAAAATGATTGTGAGGAAGGTCAGCTTAAAAATCCCTTACAAACGCTTGCAGGATTATTTATGTCCATCAAGCCAAAATTTTTAAGGCCATGAAAGAAAATTACTTACCGTATTTTTAAGTGAAAGTCTTGTTTTGATTGTGCAGTGGTCAGATTGGATTTTGGGGGCTACCTAATTGCTTACTTAATTATTGAATTTCGATGCAATTTTTCAAGATGAGATTAATTTTTTTAAGAGGATTTATTATCCGATTGAGACATGGCATCCTCAATAAGATTGATTTTATTATTTTGAAAATACTTGAGTGTGAAATATACATTCGTTTACCTACTAGAGAAATTATACTTACTTGATAAAGAAAAATTCACGGGGTGGGTACATTGCCAAGTAATCCCTGAGTCATAAATTAATGATCCTTGGTTATGGGATTTTGAACCGGTCAGACTCCTTCTGTCATTCCTACACAATCTGGATATGACTATGAGTTTGCAGTCTTCGAGTGTTCTATAGATAATTGATGATTCTTCTTGAAGCAGTTATGATTACAATAGTTCATGAACTACTCTAAGCGATGCATAATGTGATATTTATTATGTCATGTCATTTATTGTTGGCGAAAGTGAATGAAATAATCTGCAATATTTTGAATACCTGATCTTTGAATGCTCAGCTTTCCTGAATTCTTTTTATGCCTTCTACAAATTTTTGGGCTTTGAACTTTGTACTTCTAAGGAGAAGACTTCCCCTATTCTCTTCCTTTGTTGTGGGTTCAAGGAAGTTCTGAAATTGCTTCGAGTGAGAAGGATCGATAAATGACATCTAGTGATGAGAAAAGAGTCTATAAGAAGTTTGTAGATGGGGTAGTTTCTGGAAATAATGAGTTGACGGGGTTTGAAAATGACGCAGCACCGGTACTTACATAGGTACAAGTTTTGTTTGAAAATTTCATTTCTGCTTCTCATTCGAGTTACTCGTACTTCAATTTAATTAAGGTTATAATCATACGTTCTGCATGCTGTGATTGTTGCGGGTTTCCTTTCTTTTTTTTAGTATTTTAACAATTTTTTCTCAAAAATTCTCCCCTAGGTAGGTGATCATTATTGTAGTTTGAGATTGATGGAATTTTTTATTTTGGATGGAAAACAAATTTAAGTTTATTTTGAAATTTTATACGTATTTATGGTGAAAAAGAAAAAATTATTGCCAAAAGACCTCAACAGGATGCAGGAAAACTTTCAGTTCTTTAGTTCAATGATTAACCTCCAAGGTGACTCAAACCTGAAAAAATATAGAAAATGAAAATTTTGAAATCTTTCACATTTTTTTTGTCTCATGTGATGTAGGTATACAATATCATACATCAAAGAGTTAGGTAAGTACCTGAAACAAAAAAAGAAAATACTTGAATAAAAAAATGAAAAAATAACATTTTTGAAAATAATTGATTTTTAAAAATGTTGAAATTATAAAATTTTCAAAGTTTGAATTCTCTTCTTATCAATTAACTCTCACGAGTGATCTTCTGTGAATTTCCCTCAAACTTGGCTTCGAGTAGAACATCACCTCTGATGTTCATCGAAGCATTAAAAAATATACCCATATATAATTACAATTAGGTACTTGCCTTCCAAGCAACCAAAAAGCTAAACTAAAATGAAGCAGACTAATTACGAGTTACAACCCTCCCAATTCACCAGATTCGAACGATAGTTCGCGAACGAAGAAAATGTAAACAAGAAACCTTTTGTTTACTTTACTGGTGCTTGAGGATTGTTAAAACAACGTTAAGTATATGTGATTCTCGAGACCCTAATGTTGCCACTTTTTTTGATCACTATTTTTTGGTAGAAAATGAAAAATGTTAAACATGGGAGTCTCATAATTGTAAAATACGTTCAATTACCTTTATTTTGACGTGTTTACCTTCAAAATCGAGCGATTCTGTCCAAAATTATGGCTGTTTGAAGTTTTGCATCTGTTATCACTCAGTATCAGTGTAGCCAACCCATAAATTATCTTAGCTGTTTCTGTACAAAAATTTCAAATTATACATTTTTTCAAAAAATAAGGCTCAATGTGAAATGTATTTTATGTTAATACTTCATATCGTTTGTGACAACCAAAATTTAAGATGTATTTCGTGCTTCAATTAACTTATTCAATAAATTTGAAAATTGGTAATGGGATTTCTTGGTTTGCCAGCATTGCGGACTGCGTGATGACGTCACAACGAATGTAAAACTGCAAACGGCTATAATTTTTATGGGAATCAATCAATTTTGAAAATGCTTATTTATTAAGACATGTTTTTGAGTGTATTTTTCATTTTTAATGATCCCAAGTTTCACATTTGTCATTTTACACGAAAAAAAAATGATTCCAAAAAATGGCAACGTTGAGCTCGTGAAAATTATATCTATCTAACGTTGTTTCATTTTATCCAAGCACCAGAAGGTGTAGAGTGCGCTACAATGTATGCTTATCTTGTATGTACGATTCAATGTTCGTTATCGTTTATCATTATTAAATGCTTGGTCATGTCTCGTGTATAATATATTACATGGCGCTGCGGACTAAAAAATTGAAATAAAATGGTTCGTTTTCGTTTAAAATAATTCGTTGTAATAATAATTGCAAAGTGCAAAGTAATAGTAATAATCAGTGATAAAAATGTCGAATTATAACAAGCCTAACGAGCTCAAATTGGACGCTAACGCAAGTGAAAACTGGCGACGTTTTCGGCGAGAATTTGATCTATATTTAAAAGCATCAAGTCTAATAAACGCCGATGAAGTACGTAAATGTGCTTTATTACTCAATTTTGCCGGTGAAGCAGCCCAGGAGTTAATCGATTCATCTGGTATGTCCGAAGAGGATCAAGAAAGCCTCGAATTAGTTATTCAGTTCTTCGAAGACAGAATAAATCCTAAAGTCAATGTCACGTTTCTACGATTCAAGTTTTTATCACGGTCTCAAAAAGAAGACGAATCGTTTGAAGAATTCTTAGCTGCCTTGCAGAAACTAGTTCGTGGGTGTAAATTTAATGATCAAGAACAGTCCTTAATAAAAGATCGAATTGTAATTGGTACTAAAGATAAAACCCTGCAAGCCGATATGTTGAAAGTTCCTGACCTAAATTTAGAAGAAGCTATCGAGATGGCCAGAATTCAGGAATCGAGCACTGCACAAGTTAAAGCGATCAACGAATGTTCCGCGTTGTTATCCACCGAAAAAGATAAAATAGACGCATTTAAAAATAAAAATAAATATAAGAATCGTTCTCGAAATCGTCGTGATAGTGAATATTCTTCTAATCGTAATGAAAATAATCGTGATAAAAATGATAGACAAAGTGATAATGAATCTTACCGGTGTAAAAAGTGTGATACCGTTCATCGTAGACGTGAATGCCCTGCATACGGCAAAAAGTGTTCGAATTGCGGTTACTTCGGTCATTTTGCCATCGGTTGTAAATTTAAAAACAAGCATTCGAAAAATCGAGATAAAAAGTTCCATACGTTGAAAGACAATTCGAGCAGTGATAGCGATTCTACGTTCTCGTTTAATGCGATTAAAATTAATAAAATCGGAAAGAAAGCTTCCTGGTTCGAAAATATCACGATTAGTAACGATGTGATACCTTTCAAGTTGGATTGTGGTGCTGAAAATAATGTTCTACCGTATAAAATATTCAAGAAACTTGGCATCGATGAAAGTAAAATAAAATCTTCATCCGTACGTGCAGTCGCATATGGTAATACAGAGATCAACGTAGTTGGCGAAATAAAATTGAAGTCTAAAGTGAAAAATCAAATTCACAATATCGAATATTTAATCGTTGATGTCGACGACGACCCATTACTTGGTTTAAGTACCTGTGAAGAGCTGAAATTAATTAAACGAATAAACAAAGTTTCGAAAGCGGATCTATTGAAGGAATATGCGGATGTATTCAGAGGCATCGGAAAATTTAAGGAAAAGTATACCCTTAAATTAAAAAAGAATGCAGTCCCAACGATTTGTAAGCTGAAACGCGTTCCTGAAAGCATCCGGAAAGAACTGAAAAAAACGCTGGATAGATATGAAAAAGCTAACATCATATCTAAAGTAAATAAGCCTACTGAATGGGTAAGCAACATGGCCGTTGCTGAGAAGAAAAGCGGAAAACTTCGTTTGTGTTTATTTCCGTTAGAATTGAACGAAGCGTTGATACCGGACGTTCATCCTATTCCAACATCGAAGGAAATTATTCCAGAATTAGCCAATAAAAAGGTATTTACGGTAGCAGACGTCAGTGAAGCGTTTTTCCATACAGAGCTTGATGAAGAAAGCAGTGAACTAACCACATTCATCACACCTTTTGGAAAATACAAGTATAATTACCTGCCACAAGGTCTTAATATCTCTGCTGAAGTACACCAAAGAAATATTGAGAAGGTATTCGAAGGTTTGCCTGTGTTCCCGTATATTGATGATTTTATTATTGCTGGAGAAGACGAAGAAGAACATGATCGAATTTTAAAATTAGTGCTGGATCGTGCCAGAGAGCACAACGTTCGTTTCAACATCAACAAACTACAATACAAAATGTCCAAAGTCAAATTTTTAGGACTGATTGTATCTCGTGATGGCGTCGAAATTGATCAAGAGTATGTTGAAGCGGTCAAATCTCTTGGAATCCCAAAAAATCAAGAGGAACTTGGTTCTTTCTTGGGAATGGTGAATTCGTTACGTCAATTCATACCCAACATTGCTGAGAAAACATCACTTTTACGGTCTTTGATGAAAAAAGGTACTGAATTCATTTGGACCTCAGATCATACAGAAGCTTATAACAAATTGATCGAAACACTGACCTCTACACCTACGTTGCGCATCTTCGATAGTAATAAACCAATACGTGTAGATTGTGATGCTTCCAAGAATGGCCTTGGAGCATGTTTGAAACAAGACAATCAACCAGTGTATTTTATGTCTCGAGCTCTCACTGAAACAGAAATTCGTTATTCACAAATCGAGAAAGAATTACTTGCGATCTGTTTTGCAGTTGAGAAATTTCACTACCATATCTACGGTCGACACGTTGATATCTATACTGATCACCTCCCGCTCCTACGTATTATGGAGAAGCCTTTATCTAATCTTACATCACGATTGCAGAAAATGAGAATGAGATTACTACCGTATAAACTCAAGTTGCATTTTATCAAAGGAAAAGATAATAAAGTTGCTGATCATCTGTCAAGGTATTATTCTCTAACAACGAAATCGAATACTGACTTCATGGACGTGCATATTCACTCTGTTCGTTCAAATTTCAAACCAAGCGATGAAAAGTTGAAGTCTATCAAGGAAGAAACTTCAAAAGATCCAATTTTGTCGCAAATTTTGAACGCATATCGTACTGATTGGCCTGAATTGAAAGATTTGTCTCCAGATGTGAAGTACTATTATGAATTACAAGATGACATTTTCGAAGAAGATGGTATCCTTTATTTGAACCATAAAATACTCGTTCCGAAGTCACTTGTTCCACAATTCTTGAGCAAAATTCATGAAGCTCATTTGGGTATTGAGAAAACGAAGGCAAGAGCTAGAATGATATGTTTTTGGAGAAATATCAATCACGATATCGAAGAAGTCGTCAAGCAATGTAAAATTTGTGAAAAATATGCCAATAAACCTCAAAAAGAGCCTCTCATTTCTCACGAGCTGCCTGGTCTTCCATTTGAAAAAATTGGAATGGATATTGCCGAAGTACGAGGTAAACATTGTCTAGTGATAGTCGATTACTACAGTCACTGGATCGAAGTTCACAAATTGAAAAAGTTAGATGCAGATACGGTGGTTAATAAATTGAAAAATACGTTTAGTCGATTTGGTGTTCCTGCCAATGTAATTAGCGATAATGTTCCATTCAACAGCAAACAGTTACATCAATTCGCATCTGCATGGAATTTCAATATGACGTTTACCAGTCCTCGTTACCCTCAGTCAAATGGTATGGCTGAAAAAGCTGTTGGCATCGTGAAAAAGCTAATCAAAAAAGCAGCCGAATCCAATAACGACATTGAGGCGGCTTTGCTCGAATACAATAACACTCCGATCAAAAATCTGAACTATTCGCCTGCTCAGTTGCTACAGAATCGGTCACTACGTACGAAAATTCCTATTCATAAAAAGAATCTATCTCCGTCAATACCTGTTGATGTGAAATATAAGCAAGAATTAAATCAACAGAAACATGAATTTTATTATAATTCATCAGCCAAAGCAAGAGAAGAATTTCGTATCGGTCAATATGTAACAGTCAGAGATGGTGCAGTTTGGTTACCTGGAAAAATCGTCGGAAAGGCAGAAGAGCCGCGTTCATACTACGTTTCCATGAACAATAATACTTCTGTTTTGCGCCGAAACGCGTCATTTTTGAGACCCTTGAAGAATAATCCTACGTTTCAAACTTCTCATACTAGGCCGCGTAGAAAAACAGAAGAACAACAGATAGAAAATGATGAACAACCTCAGGAAATTCAACCTACACCTACGGTGAGCCAAGAAATGATTGTTGAAAATGATAATCAAATACGGCGTTCTCGAAGGGAAAAGAAATTACCCAATAGACTGAAAGACAGTGTATATAATTATTCTAGTTACGATATATAAATTTTGTAACTTATTTATTCATTTATTTATTCGTTCATCTATTTATTTTCATGTTATTATTGTTTTCGTTATTTATTTTGTATTTTTTGAGCTAAAGAAAGGGGATGTAGAGTGCGCTACAATGTATGCTTATCTTGTATGTACGATTCAATGTTCGTTATCGTTTATCATTATTAAATGCTTGGTCATGTCTCGTGTATAATATATTACAGAAGGCGCGCAGGAACAAACAGGAGTGCGCGTCGTTTGCATTTGTAGGGTGCCCTAAATGAATCGCCGTTCGAATCTGGTCAATTCCGAGCGAAATGGAAGTTTGCTCTTTGGACACTGAAAATAGAATACTACATACTTATACTTGTAGTCAAAAATTTCCCATAGGCGTCGAATGTCGATGTTTGTTATCTTATTCATTGTAGGGCCGTATGTTAGATCGTGGCTGTACTATACTGTACTAGCCACGCCCTATGTATTCCCAGATGATCGAGTCTATACTTACGAGCATAGGTACGCGGCTAGCTAGCTGGGCTAACCAGTTCGGTGGTGTCGCGTATGTATAGAAGTTGGCTATATGTACGTGTATGTTGACGCGATGTTTTTAATTCTAAATAAAGGCTTTAAGCCCCGATGGTGTTTTTATTTCTATCGTTACGATTCGCGAGTATATTAGAGCCGAATTATTCCAACATGGTGGAGGCAGCCGGAGTATCCCCCCCGGAACGAATATTCGAGTATTCAGAGAAGTGACAAGATGCTGAGGAAATGAAAAAGCAGATACCTACGAAGACGAAGATGGTACTTGGCACATTGGACAAATTGGGTATGATCATTTCATTTTTGGTAAACTGTATCAGTTCGTACATGGGTATGATTGTTTCGTTTATTTATTGCTTGATTATTTACGAATTACGAAATTACGAATTGCATATTATGATACCTACTAAAAGTCTTTAAAGTTGCGCAACTTAGGCAGGTACATACGAGTAGAATATTTTAGATTGTGTTGCATGTGAATTAAATACTCGTAGATACGTAATTTATAGATAATGTGTATATGTGCATGTGTGTAGATAGATACCTATCCACGTAAGGTGCACATTCGTGGATATGATAGGTACCTACCTACCTTAGGTGCGTTTATATGGCCATATTGGTGTGTTAGTATGTGGTACGTAAATGTGTGCATGTAAAACACATTGATAGAGCAGCGTAAGGTATTCTACCCTAGCTGTAGGCACCAAGATGCGTTACGAAGGGGAACCCCCATGGACATACCCGCGGATGATATTTTAAAACGTTAACGATATGGTGTGGTGGCGGCATGCGGCCTTGGTGCAGCCGTAGACAAAGTTACTACCTGTGATAGGTACAGGGTTTTAGTTACTTTTGTCAACGTTATCTTTTATTAGATAAACTTGCCGGTTAGATGTGATGGCCAGTAGGTACGAGAGGTACATTGGTGAGATGGCGAGACGCGGCCTTTTATTTTTAACAGCGTTGTTTGTACCTGGCGTGGACACAGCCCTTGATAGTGTCGAGTATGTAAATACGAGTACCTACGAGATGCGATGCGCGCAGTCGTTTTTACGACTTTAATTTTTGTTTGGCCGTATGAGACGCGAAGGATAATAATGAGATGTGAGGTGCAGCACATGTGCAGGTGCGTTGACTTTTACTGTCTTGATTTTTACTGCCTAATGAGCAGTACGCATCGTGAGAAAGGTGCGTTGATTTTTACTGCCTTTAGTTAATGAGCAGTACGCATCGTGAGAACGGAAATTGATTTTATAAAAATCCTATTATTCTAGAATAAATGTAACGATGCAGTGAATATTGTATATTTGTTGTGAGATGCAAGACTTGGTACCAAGCCATAAATATGTCGATTTTTGACAATTATTTGAAATGAAAAATAAAAATATTGTCTAGTTTTAGAGATGATAGAAAGGGGTGGAAAGAAACTTGCAGCTGCAACCTCTGCAAGGTACCAGCACAGAGTCGAGATGAGAATACAATTTTTATATTGTGCTACCTGGTGAAGGTGATAACTTGTATTGTGCTCTTGTGCTCTTGTGCTCTCGTGGTATAGAAAAGACGTACGTACGCATTTCTCGAAGTATTCTTATCAACTGTTGGGTGAGTCGATATTGATTATTTAAACTTTGAATATTTTGATGTGTCTTTGAATTTTTAATATGTGCATGTCTTTGAATTTCGGATTTATGATGATTAATTTACTGGAGCAAATTTTGAGTGTAGATTGCTATGAATTTACTGAACTGGAACATAAGAGTCTAGTTTGATATCGTGTCTTGAGTTGATAAATTTAATTTTCGAGCTCATGTAATTAGGATTTTTGAATTTTGATTTTTGATAGATGGCTGTTTGGTTCAGACATATGAGCGTTCCATATACCTACCTACAGCTTGAAATCATTGGCTATCGAATCTGAGTGGGTTCTATGTATTCACTTATACCGTGATGATCAATCTACGAGTGACCTTAAAAGTGATTTCTAAGTTTGAATAATCCGAGAAAAATATCGAATAATTTGACATATGAGCAAATTTGAGAAACAGTTGAATAGTTTGAGCACATTACTTACGTATGGCTGACGTATATGAGTGTTCCTTATACTGAGGCTGAGTTGTGAATACGTGTAGCTGATGTGTATGAGTGTTCCATATACAAAAGCTGAGGTTAGAAATTTGAAATTTTGAATCTGAATAAATTGAATAAATTGATTCGTCGAATATTTCAGATATGTTGAGATCTGGTAGAGGTCGTAATCAGGGTCAGGACCAAGGTGAAGGTCGTGGTCAAGATGGAAGAGGTGGTTTAATACCTCCTCAAGATCAATCTAGAGATCAATTACTTGACTTGGTTTCAAATTTGATACAGCAGAATAGCGAATTGTTACGAAACATGAACCCTGGAGAAGCAGACGGTGAGCGTAGCGTTAATTTGAATATTAGAACGGATTATAAGCTTACTTCCCATGTAAGGTACGATGTGTGGTATGATAATTTTACGAGTGAGTTGTCCGCCTTGAATTTATTGGATATTGTTGAACCTACTACACCTCCTCCTCGAGTTTTCACTCAAGGTGAGACTCAACGGAGAAAGGCAAAAGTGAGACACATTTTGATCAATCGTATTGATGAAACTTATCACAATAAAATAATCAGCATTCGAGATCCCTATGAGGCTCTCCTCAAAATTCGTGAATTTAGAATCGCAGAAATTAACACTACTTCATCGACTCTACTTAAACAACTCGAAGATGTTAGGTTTAGCAAACGTAAGGAGTCTGTAGCTATTTTTGCAGCTCGGTTTGAGGCAGCTGTCGAAAAGTATGAAATGTTAAGTAGCCCTCTCGATATTTCTGCAAAATGTAATCGATTCATCATAGCTGTGCGTGAGGAATTCGATCAATTTGAGCTTACTGCTGAAAACCGTTTTCTGACTAAAAACTATGAGGAATTATACAAGTTAGCTCTTTGGTTCGAAGCAAATGAAAAGGATAAAGGAACCTGGAAATCAAATGTTTCAGGTGAACAGGGTGCGTTTGTGTTTCATGGTCGCAATCGTGGTGGTCGTGGATACCATTCTGGTGGTCAAAATTTTAATTCTGATTGGCAAGGTCGTGGGCGTAGTTCTTGGCGAGGTCGAGGTCAACAATCTGGACGAGGAGGACGTGGACGTGGATTTGGACGTTTTCAAAGAATTGAACCTAGAAATGAGCCTAGGACTTTCTTTAATGATCCAAAGCAACATTGCTATAATTGTGGCGCGAACAGACACAAATCTCACGAGTGTCCTATTGACCCTAATAGTGGTATAAAATTTTGCTACAAATGTAAAAGGTATGCAACGCATATTTCGTCGTCCTGTAAAGGAATGTCCTCTGATTCGAATAATCCGCCAAGAACAGGTATGAAAAGAAAATTCAAGCGGTCTCAGGAGAAGGGGGAGACTGCTATAACTAAAAAGAAATAAATTTTACAGATAGAGTAAACGACCAAAATGAAGCGGGCGTGGCAGAAAATAATATAGGTGGTGCGTTTCTGCAGCTTCAACGTAAAAGTAAGTCGTTGATCTCATTTATCGCAGATAGTGGTGCGTGCGAACATTTAATTAAAGATAGAGATGCGTTGATTAATATCAGGAAGCCAAACAATAGGCTGTCCTTAATAGGTGCGAGTAATGATAGCAATTTGGTCATTACTACATGTGGTGATTTATTGGTATGTGATGAGAAAAACAAAGTATCTGTACTTAGCAATGTGCTATATTCAGATAAAGGAAGTGAAAATTTACTATCCTTGAGAAAATTTACTGATTTGGGTTATTCAGTTTTGCTGAATTCAAAAGTGGTGCGTATATTTGACCCTGAGACAAATGAAACTATAATCAATGGCGTATATCGGAATAATTTATGGTTCGTTGAATTTGAATTGTGTGATGAGAAGCAAATCTTGGAATTTTGCAATGAAACGAAGTTTATAATGAGTGGTGTGTGCACTAGAAAGAGAAATTATGATCATAATTATGAACCTGATGTGATACAAAAGAAAATGGTCAGACTGGTTGATAACGAGACACCTGAGGTCTTGAAAAAGTCAGAAGGTTTCAAAGTTCATGAAAATTTAGGTCATATTTCTCGAACCTATTTAAAGAAAATGGCGACTGTTCATGAGAGACTTGAGAATATTAATTTTGATGATTCTATTTTGGATTGTGAGGTGTGTATTGCTAGTAAAATGGCTCGTTTACCTTTCAAGAATAATAGGAGAGTAGCCTTGAAACCATTAGAAATTGTGAACTCAGATATTATGGGACCAATTAAGCCAGTGAGCTTCCCAGAGAGAAAATGTTACATTGTTTCATTCGTTGATGAGTATTCAAGGTACACCTATACTTATTGTATGAAATCTAGAGATGAGGTTGTTGGCTATTTTGAGAAATTTTTGGTGAGTGCTCGAAATAAATTGGGCCATGATGCGAAAATTTGTTATTTGAGATGTGATGGCGCTAGAGAGTATACTTTAGGTGAAATGTTGAAGGTCAAAGATAGGGAGAAATTTGAGATTGACGTATCACCTCCCTATACTCAACAATTGAATGGAAAGTCAGAGAGATGGAATCGTAAACTTCAAAATACAGTAAGATGCTTTATGCTTGATTCAGGTTTTCCTGCAAACCTGTGGCCTTTGGCTGTAGAAGCAGCTACTCATGTTTTGAATAGAACTTGTCATAAAGGCATAAATTTTGAGATTCCATTGTCTAAGTTTGATCCTAGAGATACAAATGAGATAAATCATTTGTCACGTTTTGGATGTTTAGCTTATAGAAAGGTTTTAAAAAGAAGTGATCTGAGAAAATTTGATTCTCGTACTTATGTTCAGAAAGAGTCTCCTGTAGAGAACTTGAAAAGGTATTTTCTGATTGGTTATGAATCGAATTGCTATAAGTTGCTGGACATTCAAACAGGTGAGATTGTCAAGACCCGTGATGTGAGACTTAATAGAGGTGTTGTCTATAAAGATGTGAGTAAAATTTTGAAAATGAATGCTATTCCTTTGCCTGATGATGAGTTGAATTATTATGAATGGTTTTCTGATGAGATTTCTGAATTAGAGGCGTTGAAAAGGACTAGTTTGAATAAGCCATTCACGCGACTAGATGCTAAAAAGATACTTTCTGAGAAGGAAGAAATTAAGTCTGATATTCATCAGAAGTTGCTTGCATTGGCCTTACTTGAAGATCATGGAGATGTTCAGGCTGTAATAAATAAAGATCCAGTTTCTTACGCTGATGCAATTTCACGTAATGATTGTGAGAAATGGCGTGAAGCAGTGAATGATGAGAATTTATCAATGAAGAATAATGATGTGTGGGACTTGATACAGAGAGACGAAGTTGAACCTCATGAGAAAGTGATGACTTACACTTGGGTATTTCGAAAGAAGATTAGCGTTACTGGAGAGGTGAGATATAGAGCAAGACTTGTGGTACGTGGTTTTGAAGATCCGACTGAGTATGGTTTATATGAGACCTACTCACCAGTTGAGAGATTGCCTAATATTAGGGTCATATTTTCCCTAATAAATAAGCTAAATCTGGATGTTGTCCATCTAGATGTGAAGACGGCATTCTTGTATGGAGAGTTAGATGAGCCAGTATTTATGGAAGTTCCTGAAGGTGCGATGGATAATACTCAAAGGAAGAATTATGTTTGTAGAGTGAAAAAGGCGTTGTATGGGTTGAAAATAAGTCCTAAGAAGTGGTATGAAAAATTGGAGTCTGTACTTAAGGAATTAGGTTTTGAAAATAAATTGAACGAACCGTGTATTTTCTTCAAATACATTGGTAATAAATTAGTGATAATAGTGATCTATGTAGATGACTTGTTAGTGTTGAGTAATAATACCAGTGAATTGAATGAAATTGTTGAAAATTTGTCTGCTACTTTTTCGTTGAGTAATTTAGGTGAGCCACAAAAATATCTAGGCATTAACATTGTGAGAGACTGAGGTAAGAAAATTATTACTCTCGATCAAATAAAATATATCGATAATATTTTGGATCGATTTGAGATGAGTAATTGTAAGATTGTTAAGACACCTATGGTGGAAAAAGGTGTGATGACCAAAGAACTAAAAGCTATTGAAGAAAGTGACGAGGGAAGTGAATTGAGAAAACTCTTAGAACCAACTGAGTACCCTTATAGACAGTTGATTGGTTCTTTAAGATATTTGACAGATGGTACTAGACCAGACATTGCATATGCTGTGCACGAATTATCGACTAAGATGTCAAATCCAACAAATTATGACTGGCAGAGAGCCAAACGTGTACTTAGATATTTGAAAGGATCAAGAGATTTGAAATTAGTATATTCTAGTTTGACAAATGAAGTCGAAATTTATACCGATGCCAGTTATAAAGATCTGAAACCCTCTAATAAAACTACTGAAGGTTTTATTATCAAAGTATTTGGAGATGTGATTTCTTGGGCTGCAAGAAAACGAAGGAGGCGCGTAACTTCGACTTGTGAAGCCGAATTTAGAGTTTTAAATGAAGGCATCAGAGAAATGAAGTGCATTCAAAGCACAATTAAAAGTGTGATGCGAGATTATATATATCCGGTGGTTGCATTTTGTGATAGTGAGTCAGCTATCAAATGCACTACTGTTACTAGTAAACCTAAACTCAAGCATGTAATTGAGGAAGAGGAACAATTAGTTAGAGAATGTGTCAAATATGGCGAGGTGCGAATTATGAAAATTGACACTGAAGATCAGCTTGCCGATATTTGTACTAAGCCACTTGGTCTGGCTAGATTCGTGAAATTGAGACACGAATTGTTGCATGATGAGATATAGAATTGTTGCATGATGAGATATAGAACTTTTGCATGATGAGAAAGAACTATTGCATTTTTCTAATACATTTTTGTAAGTTTCAGAAATGAATGTGTCACCAAATAATGCGTGTCCAAATAATGAGTCCATGGAACATGATTTTGAAATTGAATTGTTTGCCAATGACGAGGACATGGAATTGGACTTGAAATGATTTCTGATGTATTTTAATTATTACTTAGTTGTTATGCAAAATTGATTTATTTATTCATGATGAGGTGCGATTTATAAATAGTCACAGTATTTTGGCTTTCACTGTGGCGGGGCTTCTGCGTGGTGCGATTTGTCTTTTTCAAAATTTTATATTTTTATCATCTGTGAATAGGGGGAGTGTTAGATCGTGGCTGTACTATACTGTACTAGCCACGCCCTATGTATTCCCAGATGATCGAGTCTATACTTACGAGCATAGGTACGCGGCTAGCTAGCTGGGCTAACCAGTTCGGTGGTGTCGCGTATGTATAGAAGTTGGCTATATGTACGTGTATGTTGACGCGATGTTTTTAATTCTAAATAAAGGCTTTAAGCCCCGATGGTGTTTTTATTTCTATCGTTACGATTCGCGAGTATATTAGAGCCGAATTATTCCAACACCGTACTCATAAAATGGAAACAGGTACGTTGGAGTTGGGAAACGTCCTAATTCCTTTCATTTTAAATCCATGTAGGGTAAGTAGGTGAAATGTGTATTCATGTTCAATATCTACCCGAATCAAAAATAAAAAGAATTTATGTCGATCCAATATTCAAAATTGAAAAAAAAACCTATCAACTTGCAGGTTTTATTTTGTATTAGGTATTTAGGCTTATAAAATTTGAAAATATTATGTAGAATTTTGAAAGTTTCAGAGTTTTAGTTCTCATAAAGAGAGAGGTTTAAGGCAATAATCTGAAATTTAAAATTTTTCTTACCTACGTCTATTTGGCCCTAGTTTTTTGCTTTATAATTTATTTCTCTTTTAGGTAGGTTTCAGATGTTTTGGAAGCATTGTGGAGTTCATTTGGTTTCAATAGCGTCAAACTGTGGGCAATTCTACTTGACACAATCACAATACATATAATCGATCGTACATGAGGGGAGTCACTCTTATTAATAAAATCTAGTTTGGAATTCCATCTCAAAATAACAGGGAAATTGATTTATGGAGTAAAAATCGAGTTCAATTTTTATTTCCCAGCCCACTCCCTTATAGTCACCAAAAATTATGATGCATGTGCCAGTAACTTTAATATAAAGGGAACTACTTAGTTACAGTCATGTAGCAACCCTCAATTCCGAACGAAATGAAAGTTTGCTCTTTGGAAGCTGAAAATAGAATACTACATACTTGTAGTGAGAAATTTTCCATAGGTGTTTGAAATAATTATTGATTGGGTACGTCGTCGACTCAAAAATTCGATAGACCAACCAACTTTCTGGGGAATTAGGAAACCACATAAGTTCCTTTCACTGTTAATACAATATGTACGTGTATTAATGTTCAATTTGTACTAGGTACATGAATTGAAAATAAAAAAAATTACTTTAGACTCTCTGTCGGATTTTTGAAATATGGAGATTCAGTTTCCACTGGTTCGAATCTGATTTTTGATTATGAAATCGCTGGAGTAGCGTGAGGTTCCAAAAAGTGGGTGGTGATGTTGGAAAAAACAGCATGTATTTGTTCAAATGGATCACTATAACAATCATTGTGATCGATTGAAATTTCAGTTCCGAAACGTGGCAAGTTTTTTTTTACAACTTGAGCTTACAAAAAAAGCTCAATATTTTGAATTTTTGAAGTCTGTGGCAAACAAGTAAATGCCCATTTTGATTAAGAATAACCACTTACACATCATCAATGATATTTGTGACGAGGTCACACGAACGAATTATGTCAGTTCAAGTATACTTGGATAAATATTATTCTCAGATTTTTCATTTTCTTTAGTTTTCGATTTTTCTAGAATTTTCGAATTGTTCTAGTGGGCGCAAAAAAGTGAATTATGGCTTATCAAATTTGAAAATTATATGTAGAATATTGAAAGTTTCAGCTTTTATAGGTAGAGAGACTTTGGAAAATAATCTAAAATTTAAAATTTTTCTTACCAATGGCTGTTTGGCCGTAATTTTTTTTCATGAAAATTTTCTATTTTATCTATCTTCCCAGTAACCTAATAATCCATATGTCACACGTTTTATTTCAATTTTCAAGAAATTTGAGGATCAATGGAAGACGTAAGGGGAGTATAATGAAAAAAATCATTCAATATTTGTATATATGGCGCTCTTGGAAACGTATGGAATAATGTGTCGCATATAATATTTTACATTTTGACAAACATTTTTGAGTCTCCGTACTTCCCGTGGGTTTGAAAATTCCATCAGGAGAAGTTCACTGTTGTCATTAGATACTGTAAAAATGTATGCTTTCTGGATCCCCCCACCCCCTATTTTAATTTGAGCTCCGAATCATGAAGATTTGGTGCAACTTGAGCTTTCAAAAAAAAGCTTGAATTTGAATTTTTGAAGTTTTTGGCAAACAAATAAAGCGTCTCTTTGACTGATGAAGAATAACCACTTACACTTTGGATATTTCCTATGACATACCCTAACTCGATCGTGTTTGATGAAAAATTTTCTCAGTGGTATCTAAAAACCCGAAACAACTATTTGGTACACTTAAACCAATTTTTATAAATTCTTCAACATTTATTAGGATTTTGCCAAAAAAAATTGCAATTAGCGCAGATGACAGGAAAATAGATTCATGAAGCTAAAAATCGAGTTCTGGTTTCATTCTTGAATGTTGCTAAGATGATCGTGAGGTAGATCAGCTTGAAAATCCCTTACAGACGCTTGTAGAATTATTTATTATCCATTCAGCCAAAAAATGACCCATATTTAAAGACAGTGAAATAAAATCACTTACCGTTTGGTGTCGTAAACGATTCGGAATTTATGAAGCCACTTATGTCCGTAGGTACTCATCTAATTAATGAATTTCAATGCAATTTTTCAAGATAAGATTAAATTTCTCAAAACGGATTTATTATTCAATTGAGACATTGGATCCTCAAGATCGATTTATTATTTTGAAAATAAATAAGTATAAGATTTACATTCCTTCACTGTAGAAAAATTTAAGGAAAATACACTCAGGTGGGTACTCACGTTAGCCAAGTGATCCCTGAGTCACAATTAATGAACCGCGGTTATGGAATAATGAACACATCAGACTCTTCAGTCATTGCAGTGCAATCTACATAAATGCTGTCTTCGAGTGTTCTACAGATAATTAATGATTCTTCTTAAAGCAGTATTCTGGGCTTCATACTTTGTATTTCTATAAGGAGATGACTTCCCCTATTCTCTCCTTTGTTGCTGAAATTGCTTCGAGTGAAAAGCATCGATAAATGATAACTGGTGGTGAGAAGAGAGTCTATAAGAGGTTTCTAGATGGGGTGGTCGACGGGATTTATAAATGACGCAGCACCAGTACTTAGAAGTTTTGTTTGAAAATTTCATTTCTGTTTCTCATAGTTGCTCCAATATTAATATCCAATGTAGGTCATCATCATACCTAGTTTAAGATTAATGGAATTTTTTATTTTCGAGGGGAAAAAATTCAAGTTTTTTTGGAAAAAATTATTGCCAGAAGACCTCAACAAGATTTTTAGTTCAACCTTCAACTTCCAAGGTGACTCGAACTTGATTATTGGTAAACTATTTTTTTTTCGTATCTTTCAAATTTTTTTGTCTCATTTGATGTAAACATCAAAGAATCACCCAAAACAAAAACAAAAACAAAAAAATCTGAATGTCGAAATTATACAAAAAAATTTCAAATTTTGAACTCTCGTTTAGTTAATTAACACTTACAAACGATCTTCTGTGATTTTTCCTCGAACTCGGTATAGAGTAGCACATCACCCTGATGTTCATCGAAGCATAAAAAAATGTATATTATGTCTTCAAAAATGCAACAAAAAAAGCTAAACTTACAAAAAAATTCAATTTCTCGATCCATTTTATGATAGTTGAGGAATTTAGATGCAATGATGTAAAGTCAATTTTTATTTCGCTCACTTCCTTCGTCACCAAAAATTTTAATGCGATATAGCGAGCACCTTTAAAATGAAGGAGACTAATTTTCGAGTAGACAGAAGTTTGCTCTTTGGAAGCTGAAAATAGAATACTACTTACTTACTTACTCGTAGTGAGAATGTTTTCCATTAACATTTATATCTGGAGAATTTTTTTGTTCGTGCAATCATAAAAAAAAATTGCTGCGTCGTCAATTCAGAAATTCGATAGAGCGACCAAGTTTTTGTGTGTTCTCGATACTCCGCGATTTTGAAAACATATTATGAATAAGTAATGTGTGACATAATATTTGATATTTTTCTACGTTCTGACTACAATTTTTGAGTCTTCGTACTTCCCATGGGTTTGAAAATACAGAAAAAGTTCACAGTTATCATTACTGTTAAAAAGTATGCTTGATGGAATTTTTTTCCTAAATTTAAATTTTAGCTCCGAAACACGAAGGGGTTTTGCAACTTGAGATTTCAAAAAAATCTCAGTATTTTGAATTTTTGAAGTCTTTGGCAAACAATTAAATCTCCATTTTGATTGATTAAGAATAACCACTTACACATCGGATGTTTCTCAATGATATACATCCATATCTTGTTCATATTCTTGGCACGTGACGTCCAAAAACTGCATGACATTTTTTTTTTGGCGCACTTGAAATGAACAAATTTTTCTAAACTCTTCAAAATTTATTAGGATTTCGCAAAAAAAACCATTCTTTAATTCACCATTAATGATGTTTGTAACGAGGTCCCAGGAACAAAATTATCAATTCAAGTACATACATACATATAAATTTTATTAATCTTGAATATTTTAGCCAATGTGGTCATTTTGAAGGGGATATAAAAATTACAAATTTGTCAACTTTTGAGGGAGAAAAAAAGCAAAAAGTTGATGATTTTTTTTAAAAAGGGAACAATTTGATGATGTTTAAATGAGAGTATGTATTAGATTTGTTTACTGAATTAAATTAGAATTTGTATGCTTAATTAAGTCAACCTAAGTATGTATTCATAAAAGGATGAACAAAATTTTGAAAAATTTAGAGTTTTATAACTAAAAAATAATGTACTTGCACCCACACTAAATTGAGCCAAATAAGTTGAATAAAATAGGTATAAAATGGTAAACATTTTGCCAGAGCAGAGCGAGGGCGAAAATTTTGGAAAATCGCAAACTTGAAAGGTGTAAGAAAATGTTATTTTTGTTGCTGAACTTGCAAACTTTGGAGCACGAAAAACAAATTGGCCCGAGCGAAGCGAGGGCGAAAGCTTTTGAAAATTTTTATTTCGAGATGCCTAAAAACGAGGTTTTTTAAATGCGAGTTTATTTTTTGGTTTTTTAAATTTTAGAATTAGAATGATGTTTTTTTAGGAAGTTAATTTTGAAAAAAAAAGAGAGAACAAGCTCAAGCGAGGGTGAAAGCTATTGCAAATTTGTATTTCAAGGAGGGGCATAAAAACGATGTTTTTTAATGTGAGGATGAAGAGTTTATTTTTCGGCTTTACAGCCTTGATTTTTTTTTTTTAGAAATTTTCATCTATGATCTTGAAAAAGAAAATGAAACAAGCCCGAGCGAAGCGAGGGCAAAAGATTTTGAAAATTTGTGTTTCAAGAAGTAAAAAATGATGTTTTTCTTTCATATCAGAGCCACACTTTCGGCGCTGCTGCGGCGCCGAATTCGAGTCAAAATTTACGTAAAAATTAGCGCCGAAATCCAATTTTTACCGGGATTTTTCCCGGTTCCCCCTATTGCCCATCCGCCCCTGAATTCACAACTTTGAAAATTGAAAAATTATTGATTCTAATACCAATAAAACAAATTTTAGTTCTTTTTTTCTTACGTCGTGGATAGTACAGTTTAGTATTTCGTCGTGGCTGTCGTGATTTTTTGTCCACGGCGAAGGAACGTATCTACCTTATCATGTATGAATACTCCCATTAAAATGTACCTGGTACCTACTTGATGACCTTTTTGTGAGCTAAAGCTACTAATAACTGCTCCAGTTATACCTATACCTACCCAAAAGTAGTGAACAGCCTTTTTTTTTCAACATGTGACACCAATTTTTTTGAAGCCGTTACCCCCGTCCTTTTTGAAGATGACTTGGGCCTGAAGTCATTTTAGGGGTCCTGGGTATGCCTAGAATCAAGTCCCTGTTGAAAAAAAATCAAAAAAAGGTTTTCATTTTTGAAAAATTTTAGTACTAAAATTTAAACCATTGGAAGATGTCATCTCGCTTTGATTATACCAGATACCTACATCTTTCAGAGGACTGATCCACGGTATTTACTTGCATCCTTCTCAATGGTTCAATTTCAAATTTTATTTCTAATTTTGCGATGTTTTGTTTTAGTCGGATTTGCAAATCTGGCTCAAAAAGACAGCTCATACTTTAATGTAGAGTAGGATAATTTCGAAATAATTTCAAATCATCTAATCAACTTTGTACATTTTTTCATGTTCCAGGTGAGTAAGAGTTTTTCTCGTTGAATTAAAGAAAATGTCCAAAAGTACGCGGCTGGGTAAGTTACTTTTCTGCTTGAAGTGTAATTTAGTCGTCCTCGTCGCTCTTTCGAGGCAAAGTACCATAGAATTCTACTCGCGGTGGAATTTTCCAGATCGTATTTCGGAGCTCTTCATACTCCTTTGCTTTCCCTCTCAATTTACCATAGTCTCGGTTCCAAGAACCCATCCCTACTATCTCCTTGTACATATAATGTAGATTGACGATTCTAATTTTTTTATAGTAAAAAAATTTACAGAATTGGACGAATTTTCGCTTTTTGAAAAAAATTTGGTGCTCTTGAAATTCTTATCATGATGGGTTTCGCGAAGAAGATGTAATAACATCCTGGATGTGATACCTAAATACTTATTCTTCAAATAATTCTCTTGGCAAAAGCTTGATGAAATCTATACTATAAAGCTGCAAGAAAAATAAATACCCGAAAAATCAGAAAAAAATTCCCAGCCTGATCTATGGCACCTAGAGAGCTAATTTTTTTTTTAATCGACAGCTTAACTTCTCCAGAATAAGTATAGGAAAAATACGCGAGGGCAAAAATTTTGGAATTAAAGGGCCCAAATTTCGAGTTTAAATGGGCTGTTTTTGCCATTTTTTCGATTATTCTCAAATATATCAAGAACGAAATGACGCAGTACTAATACTTACAAGTTTTGTTTGAAAATTTCATTTCTGCTGCTCATGCGTACCTACTACCTATATCTTCCTCAATAAAATGTTGTACGTCATTTAGTCTTAATGGTGCCTAACTGAAGGCAATTCTGCTTGACACAATGACACTATATAATCAATCGTACTTAAGGGGAGTCATTCTTAATAAAATCCGGTTTGGAATTCCATCTAGAAATCACAGAGAAATCGATTTATGGAGTAAAAATTGAGTTCTGGTTTCATTCTCGAATGTTGCTCAGATGATCACGAGACAGATTAGCTTGAAAATCCCTTACAAACGATTATAGGATTATTTACGTCTATTCAGCCAAAAACTGGCCAAGATTTTAAGGCCGTGAAATAAAATCACTTACCGTTTTTTTTTTTGTGAAAGTGTTGTTATGTGGCTGATGTATTTAGATGTGGTGATGTAAAATCAATTTTTATTTTCCAGCCAACTCCCTTAGTCACCAAATAATAATATAAAGGAGACTAATTGCATGTTGCAACCCTCAATTCCTAGCGAAAAATGAAAGTTTGCTCTTTGGAAGCTGAAAATAGAATACTACATAAGTATGTAGGTACTTACTTATTCGTGTAGTGAGAAATTTTCCAATAAGACGTAGTTTCAGTGGTGGTCTTCTTTATGTGGGCAGCCATAAAATAGATAGAGCTACGTCGTCGATTCAAAAATTCGGTAGACCAACCAACTTTCTGGAGAATGAGGAAACCACAAAGTCCCTTTCATTTTTAATCTAAGTTTGGTCTATGTATGTGTATTGATGTTCAATTTTTACCTGAATTGAAAATAAAAAGAATTACATTATACTCTGTGGCGGATTTTTGAAATACGGAGTGCCAGTTTCACTGGTTCATCTGTAGATATACATTTTTCAGATTTTCAATTACGAGATCGCGTAGCGCGAGGTTCGAAACAGTTGGTTGTGATGTTGGAAAAATGGTGTATGTATGTTTTGTTCAAATAGATCACTACAATCATTATTATCGATTGAAATTTCAATTCCGAAACATGGCAAGTTTTTACAATTGAGATTTTTAAAAAAAATCAATATTTTGAATTATTGAAGTCTTTGGCAAGCAATTAAATCTTCATTTTGATTGAATAAGAATAACCACTTACACATTCGACGTTTTTCAATGACATACATAATGAATTATGTTGATTCTTGTTAATAAAATCTAGTTTGAAATTCCATCTCGAAATCACGGGAAAATCGATTTGTGGAGCTAAAAATCAAGTTCTGGTTTCATTCTCGAATGTTGCGAAGATGATCGTGAGACAGATCAGCTTTAAAATCCCTTACAAACGATTATAATATGAATATTTAAGTCTATTCAGCCAAAAAATGGTCAAGATTATAAGGCTGTGAAAGAAAATTACTTACCGTTTTTTTTTTTAAATTGAAAGTCTTATCGCTCTCTTTCCTTCCAATCGACTTTGTTTTTGAGGCTATCTAAGTAGGTGTACTCGCCTAATTAATGAATTTCGATTCAATTTTTCAAGATGAGATTACATTTCTTAAAATGGATTTATTATTCAATTGAGACATTGAGTCCTCAAGATCGATTTCAGTACCGAAACTGACAAGTTTTTGCAACTTGAGCTTTCAAAAAAATCTCAATATTTTGAATTTTTGAAGGCTTTGGCAAACAAGCAAAATCTCCATTTTGATTAAGAATAATCACTTAGGGGAAAGTCCCCTAAAAGTGCGCAGTCTCCTAATAGTGCGCAGCGCCATATCTCGCGATTGGCACCACTGAAAAATTTGTGAGGTAGCTCATTTGAAAGAGCGTGTCGTGACGATTATTTTGATGTATCATACAAGCCATTTGGCTAAATTTTACGCGTGCAAAGTCAAAAAATGTGAATTTTCAATTTCTGATGTAATTTTTTTTTGTGAAAAGTTGACAATTTGTATTGCTCTCGTTGAATTGCAAAAATTTATGGGATAACTTATATTATATCATTTTGTAGGGAATTTTATCCTCTTTAATATTGTTGTAAAAGTTTGAAAATTCATCCTTTCGTTTTCTTGAAAATAATTTTTAAAGAAAAAGAGGATATTTTTGAACCATGGATTCCCAATAGTGCGCATCATAGAAAATCTGTAAATAGGCTTGTGTTTTTCACTGCCTGACTTTTGTTTTGATAGAATGGAGTGTTAAATACCTGTAAAAGGCTAAAGGGTGTTAGTTTTCAGTGAAGAAACATTCCTAAGAGTGAAAGAATACTTGAACAATGGGCTTTCTTTGCAGAAATAAGCTCACACATAACCCCTACTCATAGTAAAACATTTTTTCGCAATTTTTGTCAAGTACTCATGTTTTTTATATCTGTTCTCAGTGTTCTCGTGATAATGAAACGTATTATTGCGATTTTTGTCAAGAATTAATTTTTTTGAAGTAAATTTACACATCGCGCACTATTAGGAACCCTACTGCGCACTTTGAAGGAGCCCATGGCTCCTAATAGTGCGCATTTGACATTTTTTACTCAAGGTAGGATTTCCCAGTCAGTTATCAATGAAAAATTTTGAAACTCTGGAATTATGTAGCTGAATGATACAGCTACAACATATCAAAAAATCACGATCCTAGGTAACTTTGCGGCGGAATGACAGCGATTTTGGTACTAAGTGCGCACTATTGGGAGACTTTCCCCTACACATTGGATGTTTCCTATATGACATACACTGATCGGAATAGACATGGATGCGTTTGTCGGTGGTATTTAAAAAATTTGTGTAGTGGCATTTAAAAACCAGAAAAATTATTTGGCGCACTTGAACCAATTTTTATAAATTCTTCAAAATTTATTAGGATTTTGTAAAAATATTGCCATGCATTAGCGCAGATAGTACATTATGTACTTCATTACCTATTCTTCAAGTTACCATCAATGATGTTTGTGACGAGGTCACACGACATGCACAATTATTAGGTAGTTCAAGTAAAATAACTTTTATCAATCTCAGATTTATCATTTATTTTTATTTTTTTGTCAAAAAGATTGAAATTTGAGGTGCTTGTCTTTCGAAAAGAGTACGGTCTGAAAACCTTACCTATATCTGAAGTCCCAACTTCCAAAATCAAGTTTCCAATTTTTTGTATTTTTTTTGAAAATCCAAAAGCTGTTATAGTTTACTGAAATTCATGTCATTCCGTTTTAAACGCACCTACTTTTTCAGTAAAAATGGTGAAACAATCAATTATGAACATGGTAATATCTACTACACCAAACCAAATTCATCTATTTCTGGCTAGTCGGGAGCCTTTAGCACGGTTTTCGATTTTTCTAGAATTTTCGAATTGTTCCAGTGAGCGCAGAAATCATGTTATGACTTATTAAATTTCAAAAAATTATCTGCGCGTAGAATTTTGAAAATTTCAGCTCTTGTGAGTAGAGAGAGGTTAGGCAATAATGTAAAATTTAGAATTTTTCTTACCAACAACGTCTATTTGGCATAGTAATTATAATTCGTATGAGTTCATTTGTGCTTGACTTTGTATAATTTGTTTCCGTTGTTTTGGAAGCATCTGGCGTTCATTTAGTGTCAATAGCCCCAAACTGTGGGTATTTATTTTTGACACAATGACAACATAATCGATCGTACATAAGGAAAAAAATCCAGTTTAGAATTCCTCCTCGAAATGGCAGGGAAGTCGTTCGTTTTCAACTCTGGTCAAGTGAGAAGATTTTCAAAAATAAATTTTAGAATTATTTTACCTCCGAAACATATGAAGGGGTTTGCAACTTTAACTTTCAAAAAAAAGCTCAATATTTTGAATTTCCGAAGGCTTTGACAAACAAGTAAATTTACACTTTGACTGATTAAGAATAACCACTTACACATAAATTCACGAGAACCAGAAATAAAATTTCCAAATATGTACATGTGTTGCATAATATTTTACATTTTTTTTTTTACATTTTGACAAAAAAATTTGAGTCTGCGTACTTTTCGTGGGTTTGAAAATCCCATCAGGAGAAGTTCACAGTTGTCATTAGGTACTTTAAAAATGTATGTTCGAGATTTTTCCCCCAAATTTAAATTTGAGCTTCGAATCATGAAGAGTTGTTGCAACTTGTGCTTTCAAAAAAAGCTCTACTTTGAATTCTTGTAGTTTTTGGCAAACAAATAAACCCTCTTTTTGACTGATGAAGAATAACTTACACATTGGATATTTCTTATAGTGAGAATAATATTATCACAATCTGGCAAATATTTTTGTTCGTGCAACCATAAAAAAAAATTGCTGCGTCTTCGATTCAGAAATTCGATAGAGCAACCAACTTTTTGTGAGTTCTAGATACTCAGCACTCAGCGATCTTGAAAACGTATGAAGTAATGTGTAAAATAATATTTGACATTTTTTACGTTGTTTTGACTAAAAGTTTTGAGACTCCGTACTTCCCATGGGTTTGAAAATCCAGAAAAAGTTCACAGTTATCATTACTGTAAAAATGTATGTTTTTTGGAAATTTTTTTCCTAAATTTAAATTTTAGCTCCGGAACACGAAGGGGTTTTGCAACTTGAGATTTCAAAAAAAGCTCAGTATTCTCAATTTTTGAAGTCTTTGGCAAACAATTAAATCTTCATTTTGATTGAATAAGAATAACCACTTACACATTGGACGTTTCTCAATGACATACATAATGAATAGGGCAACCGAATATATTTTTTTGAATATTTTTTTGTTGCACTCCGATTACAAATGATGAAATGAACAAAATCATTTTACGTTTCAGAAAATTGCCTTTCATTTAAGACCTACTTCATTTAGAATATTTTTGAATATTTTGCCTTAAAATGAATATTTTCACATATTTGATTGCTATTTGAATATTTTTCTCTAAAATTACCACATATTTCGCAATTTATCGAATATTTTTGAATATTTTGGAAATCTTTGCATTTTGAGAATCACAACACAGGAAACGTTATTTTCACAGAATGTTGAAGATGAAAAAAATGGCTCTTTTTAATGATGATGATATTGATGATTGATGAAATGATGATGAAGATTGAATTTTAAATTAAGCTTTGATTTTTTTTCTTTTTTTGACGATCAAAATAGAATTTTAATTCAACTGCAGTTTTGTTCCATTTTGCGAAATTGCGAATAGTGCATGTGATTTAGGAAACAAAACCCAACGATGTTGCCATTTTTGTAATGTGCTTGAAGGCAAGTGAAACGATACCAAATTTGATTTCGAATATTTTCGAATATTTTAGGGGTAATCGAATATTTTTGTCGAATATTTCACCTCAAAAAATCGAATATATATTGAATATTTTACCTTGAATGAGAGCATATTTTGGGTTGCCCTAAATGAATACTGTTCATATAATAATCGGTCGTACATGAGGCGAATTATTCCTATTAATAAAATCTAGTTTGGAATTCCATCTCGAAATGACAGGGAAATCGATTTGTGGAGCTAGATATCGAGTTCTGGTTTCATTCTCTTATGTTGCTAAGATGAGCATGAGGCAGATCAGCTTGAAAATCCCTTACAAACGATTATAATAATGATTAGGTATTCATGTCTATTCAGCCAAAAAATGGCCAAGATTTTAAGGCCGTGAAAGAAAATTACGTACCAGTTTTTTAAAAATTGAAAGTCTTATTTCTTTCTCCTTCTACTCGACTTGGTTTTTAAGGCTACCTATCTAAGTAGGTACTCGCCTAATTTATGAATTTCGATGCAATTTTTCAAGATGAGATTACATTTCTTAAGATGGATTTATTATTCAATTGAGACATTGAGTCCTCAAGATCGATTTCAGTTCCAAAACTGACAAGTTTTTACAACTTGAGCTTTCGAAAAAAAATCTCAATATTTTGAATTTTTGAAGGCTTTGGCAAACAAGCAAAATCTCCATTTTGATTAAGAATAACCACTTACACATTGGATATTTCCTATGACATACACTGGTTGGAATAGACATCAATCGAATCTGCCGGTGGTATTTAAAAAATTTGCGTAGTGGCATCTAAAAAACCGGAAAAGTTATTTGGCGCACTTGAACCAATTTTTATAAATTCTTCAAAATTTATTAGAATTTTTCCAAAAAAATTGCAATTAGCGCAGATGGCGCTTTGCATCATTATTCTTCAAGTTACCATAAAATGACGTTTAAGACGTGGTCACATAAACAATTATCAGTTCAAGTAGGTATAACTTTTATCAATCTCAGATTTATCATTTACCTTTATTTTTTTGCCAAAATGATTGAAACTTGAGGCGCTTGTCTTTCGAAAAGAGTACGGTCTGAAAACATTATCTAAATATACCTGAAATCTCAACTTTCAAAATCGAGTTACCTAATTTTTGTAAATTTTTTGAAAATTCAAAGGATGTAACAGTTTACAGAAATTATCGTGTCTCTCCGTTTTAAATGTAGGTACTTTTTCAGTCAAAATGGCGATACCTAATCAAGTATGAACCTAATACCAACTGCTTCAAACTAAATTCCTCCATTTCTAGCTATTCTGAAGCATTCGGCGCTGTTTTAGATTTTTCTAGAATTTTGGAATTGTTCCAGTGGGAGCAAAACGTGAATTATGGCTTATTAAATTTGAAAAATTATATGTAGAATTTTGAACGTTTCAGCTCTTAGAGACTTAAGACAATAATCTAAAATTTAAAATTTTTCTTACCAATGCCTATTTGGCCGTGATTTTTTTTAACGTAATTCTTGTACCTGGGTGTCTAACACTCCTATTTATCCTATTTATCCTACTAAAGTCCTTTTTTCTGCCTATGACACCTTTTTGTCCTTTTAGTGTCCTTTTTTTCAACAATTTTATCCAAAAGTCCTTTTTTTTCCAAAATAACTTTTTCAGATTTTCAATTTTTTCCCTTTTTTCTCGAAATTTTGAACTTGTAGAAAAGTGCTCATTTGTCGACTTTTTTAGAACTTGAATCACACGTTTTGGTGAGCTTCTGCCCTCTCGCTTCGCTCGGTCTATTTGCCCTTTGTTCAAATTCAAGAAATGTTCAAAGTTTGAATCAGAAAAATTAACTCCTTCTTCCTTACAGATTTTTTTTTACTTCTCATCAAAACATGAAATTTTGAAATCAAAACTTTTAGCCTTGCTTCACTCGGGTTTGTTTGCTTTTCTTTTTCAAGTTTAAATTTTTTCTTTTCTTTTTTTTTTTTAAATTGTAGTTTTGAATAATCATTTAAATTTTAAGATTTTGTAGCAAAATATATCCAATTTGTTTCTCTCATTTTGAATTTAAATTTTCAAAAAAAAAAATCATAATTCAAATTTTAAAATTTTGAAGCAAAACAGTGATAATTCGTCACGCATACAAACATCGTTTTTGTATCTCTCGAACTCGAAATGATGATTTTAGAGGACTTTTGCCCTCGCTTTGCTCGGGTCCGTTAGCTTTTTTTTCGGATTTTAAATTTTCAAAAAAATAATTATTCGAATTTCAAAATTTTGAAGCAAAATAATATACTTAGTAACTCATCACACAAGATACATAATTTTTTATATCTCCCAAAATAGGTACCTTCTAATTTTTGAGAGCTTTTGCCCTCGCTTCGCCAGGGCCAGTTTGTTTCTCTTTTCCTTAATTAATGATAAATTCCGAACTTGAAGGAGAAATCTCGCCCACTCCCTCCCCCTCTCAAAAAATCCCAAGTGTTCAAAAACTGTCCTGTTAAGAGTCCTGCTAAAAAGTTCCTTTGGCTAAAAACTTGAATGAAAATTTTGAACCTCCCACCTTGAAAAAAAATTTGCAACCCCCCTCCACCTCAAAAAATGCCATAAGTGCTCGAAAAATGACCAGCTGAAAGTCCTACTAAAAGTCCTTTTTAAGTCCTTTTTTTTCATTTTGAAATTTTGTTAGACACCCTGTTGTAAGTCATTCTACCTAAATATCTTCCAAATAACCCAATAATCCAAATGTCACAGTTTTTTTTTCAATTTTCAATTTATTATGCCCTTTATTGTTGGCGAAAGTGAATAATATAATCTGCAATTTTTGAATACCTAATCTTTGAATGCTCAGCTTTCCTGAACTCTTTTTATTGACTTCTACAAATTTCGAGCTTCGAACTTTGTACTTCTTAGGAGCAAACTATTCCCCTACTCTCTTTCTCTGTTGTGAGTTCAATGAAGTTCTGAAATTGCTTCGAGTGAGAAGCACCGATAATAATGATACATATTTGGTGGTGAAAAGAAAGTCTGTGAGAAGTTTCTAGATGGGTGGTTTCTGGAAATAATGCGTCGACGGGGGTTTAAAATGACGCAGCACCATTACAAGTTTTGTTTGAAAATTTCATTCCGCCGCTTTTCATGCTTGCTTCATACCTACGTACATCATACATGTACTCAGTACTGGCTATGATAGGATTGTTTGCTGTTTTCCTTTTTTTTTTTTTTTGGTAAGTAGGTATTTTAACAATTTTTACTCGAACATTCTCCCCTAGATGATAATTATAGTTTGAGATTGTTGGAATTTTTTATTTTCGAGAGAAAAAAATTCAATTTTTTTTTTGAAATTTCATATGGTGTAGAAAAATTATTGCCAAAAGACCTCGACAAAATGCAGGAAAAATGTCAAACTTTTAGTTCAATGTTTAACCTCCAAGGTGACTCAAACTTGAAAATTTTAAAAGGAAAATTTTCAAATCTTTCAAACGGGGTTCTCTATTTTTTTGTCCCATGTGATGATGTAGACATCAAAGAGTCACCTAGAACAAAAAAAAAATGAAAAAAAAAAAAACATTCTTGAAAACTTATATAAAAAATGTAGAATTTTGAAAATTTCAGCTCTCATAGGTGGAGAGGTTAGGCAATAATCCAAAATTTGAAATTTTTCTTACCAACGTCTATTTGGAATAATAATTTTACACGAATGAAGCAGTATTAAGTATAGCCGTGTTAGGTTGTACATTATTATAATTTTTTCCCGTTTTGAATTGTTTGGAAGCATCTGGAGCTCATTTTTAGTGTCCATAGCGCCAAACTGTGGGTACCTACTTCTTTTTGACACAATGACACTCGTATAATCGATCGTACATGAGAGGAGTCATTCTTAATAAAATTCAGTTTGAAATTCCACCTCAAAATGACAGAGAAATCGATTTATGGAGCTGATAATCGAGTTCTGCTTTCATTCTCGAATGTTGCCAAGATGATCGTCAGGCAGATCAGTTTAAAAATCCCTTACAAACGCTTGTGGGATTATATTTATATTCATTCAGACAAAAAATTGCACTGATTTTTAAGACCATGAAAGTAAATTACTTACTTACCGTTCTTTTATAGTTCAGTAAAATTCGCATCAAATAGTGAAAATCGAGGCAGCAAGCTGATTTTTGGTATACTGGTCCATTTTGATGTCCTGAAAACGAATCCGATGAGTCCCTTACTGTCCCGGGTGTGCTTTCCCCCAAATTGTGGATCTTAGTTCCCCAAAATCGGTTTTTGGCCAATGTATCGAAAAATATTGACTATAGCCCAACAATGGTTGAAGAATGTTGTTCTGCGTCAAATTTCCGATCAAGTGATATATTAACTGTCCTTCTACCCCCAAGGGGGGTGGGGCTAGATCCATTCAAAAAAAGGGGGTTCCCTGAAAACATACATAAAGGCTATAGGTGCCTAAGAGGGGTGAAATGGTCCCCGAAAGTGTTCGAGTTGGTATTAGCATGGAAGATGGGTACCGTTGAGAAACTTCCGCGTGATAAATTTCAGATCCACATCCTCTCCCCTTTTTGGGGCACCCCCCTTTTCTGAAATTTCAATACCACTTTTCTCAGCCCTATTTTTCAGTATGTTATGTACATGCTTAGTAGGTATACTCACAAGAATTTTCAACCCTCTCCCCTCATATTTACCCCTCAAAATGGTGTAAAAATGTGTCTTAGGGAGGGTTGGGGGTGAAATGGGAATTTTGGGGAAAATAACTAAGTATCAATGAGTAGGGAGTCGTTTTCTTATGATTCGATACCGCTGAGCACGAATATGACGTCAGATTTTTTGCTACTTTCATCTAGCCCTCCCCAGAGCACTTGACTCCCTCAATTTTTACTATTGTTAAAAAGCATAGAATAAGTTGAAAAACGCTATTTTGAGGGGTAAATATGATGGAAGGGGGTTGACAATTTTTGTTGGGATACCTACTATGAATATACATAACATCAATATTTTGAATTTCTGAAGGCTTTGACAAACAAGTAAATTTACACTTTGACTGATTAAGAATAACCACTTACACATAAATTCACGAGAACCAGAAATGAAATTTTTGAATATCTACTAGATTACCATATGCTCTAATTGCAAATTTTTTACGTAGGTATACGTAGATCGAGTTTTATTTGGAATAACGAGATTTACAATTTTCGCTCTAAAATTTCCCTCTAGATAATCATAGTTTAAGATTTATGGAGTTTTTATTTTTCGATTGAAGAAAATTTTCAGGTTTTTTTTTGATATAGGTATGTATCTAACCTTATCGTGGAAAAAAATTATCGACAAAAGACCTGAACAAGATGTAGAAAAAATTCAGATTTTTTGGTCAATGTTTTACCTTTAAGGTGACTCAAACTTGAAGAATGGAAGATAAACTTTTCAAATCTTTGTAATTTTTTTCTCTGTTCACTGTTTTTTTTGTCCCATGTGATATATGTAGACATCAATGAATCATCTGAAAAAAAAGAACCTTGGAAATTTTCAAAGTTTGAACTCACTTACAAGTGATCTGTGATTTTTCCTCAAACCTGGTTTTGAGTGGCACATCACGTCCGATGTCCATTGAAGCATGAAAAAAATATTTAGCCTTCCTTTCCAACGCTTCAGAAATGCTACCCAAAAAGCCAAAACTTTTAAAATAAAATCGCAAAATTTAACAACGCTATTTTATTGTACCTAGCTTGTCAATTTTTATGTCCCCTCATTCCCATCAGTTGATCACGGAAAATTTTAATGCAAGTAGCAGCACCTTTAAAATGAAGGAGACTATAATTAAGAGTAGCAACCCTCCAATTCCCAACGAAATGAAAGTTTGCTTTTTGGAAGCTGAAAATAGAATACTACATACTTACTCACTTACACTTACTCATGGTAAGTAATTTTCTGTTAAGGATGGCAACTTTTCTGGTCGTGCAATCATAAAATACATATAGAAAGAGCTGCGTCGTCGATTCAGAAATTCGATACTCAGCATGATATTTGACATTTTTCTAACGTTTTGACCAAAATTTTCGAGGCTCCGTACTTCACATGGGTTTTAAAATCCAGAAAACGTTCATAGTTGTCATATGTACTCACTTAATTAATGAATTTTGATGCAATCTACTCTAAGCGATGCACCATGTGATACTTAATATGCCCTTTATTGTTAGCGAAAGTGAATAAATCTGGAATGTTTTGAATAATACCTACCTGTTTGAATGCTCAGCTTTCCTGAACTCCTTTTGTTGACTTCTACAAATTTTGGGCTTCAAACTTTGTATTTCTATAAGGAGATGACTTCTCCTATTCTCTTCCTTTGTTGTGGATTCAATGAAGTTCTGAAATTGCTTCGAGTGAGTAGCTCCGATAAATGATATCTGGTGGTAAGAATGAGAGCCTTTGAGAAGTTTCTAGATGGGGTGGTTTCTGGAAATAATGAGTCAACAGGGTTTGAAAATGACGCCGCACCAGTACTTACAAGTTTTGTTTGAAAATTTCATTTCTGCTTCTCTGAGTTGCTTCCACACTTATTACTCATACTCTGCGTATTATCAAACGTTGTTTGATGCGGATTTTTCATCTTTTTTTGGAATTAAAACAATTTTTGCTCAAAAATTGTCTCCAAGATAATCATTATAGTTTGAGATTGATGGAATTTTTCATTTTCTGACAGAAAAAGTTTTCAAGTTTTTTTTTTTTGAAATTTCATAGGGGTGGAAAAAAATTATTGCCAGAACAAAAGGATGTAGGAAAAATTTCAGATTTTTAGTTCAATGTTCAACCTCCCAGGTGACTCAAACTTGAAAGATGGAAAATGAAGTTTTTCAAATATTCCAACTTTTTTTGTCTCATGTGATGTAGGTGTAGGTCAACATCAAAAAATCACATACTTAGGTATGAAACGAAAAAAAAAAAAAAATTAAAAAAAAACATTTTTAAAAATTGATGAAGAAATGTTGAAATTATAAAATTGTGGTAGGTATAAAATTTTCAAAGTTTGAACTCTCGTCAGGTTAATCACCACTCACAAGTGATCTTTTGTGATTTTTCCTCAAATTTGGTTTAGAGTAGTAATACACATACATCACCTCTGATGTCCATCGAACCATTTTAAAAAAATATTATCATTTCAAAATCTTCAGAAACGCAACAAGAAAGCTAAACTTCTGAAAATACTTTGCAAAATTTCTCGATGCCATTATTATTGTAGCTGATGAATTCAGATGCGGTGATGTAAAATCAATTTTTATTTCCCAGCTCACTCCCTTAGTCACCAAAAGTTATAATGCAAGTGCCAGCACCTTTAATATAAAGGAGACTATAAGTAATTACTTACATGTAGCAACCCTGAATTCCGAGTGAAATGAAAGTTTGCTCTTTGGAAGATGAAAATAGAATACTACATACTTATTGTAGTGAGAAATTTTCCATAGGTGTTTAATGCTGATCTTCTGTATGTGAACGGTCATAAAATAGAAAGAGCAACGTCGTCATCGACTCAAAAATTCGATATGCCAACCAACTTTTTGGGGAATTGGGAAACCACATAGGTTCCTTTCATTTTCAATCTATGTATGTGTATTGATGTTCAATTTTTACCTGAATTGAACATAAAAAAAATTACATTCGACTCTCTGGCGGATTTTTGAAATATCGAGTTTCGGTTTCCACTGGTTCATCACTGTAGATACATTTTTCAGGTTTTCGATTATGAAATCGCTGGGATAGCGTGAGGTTCGAAGTAGTGGGTAGTGATGTTGGAAAAATGGCATGTATTTGTTCAAATAGATCACTATAACACTCATTTTCATCTCCGATTAAAAATTCAGTTTCGAAACATGGCAAGTTTTTATATCTTGAGCACATCTTGAGCTTTCAAAAAAATCTCAATATTTTGAATTTTTGAAGTCTGTGGCAAACAAGAAAATGTCCATTTTGATCAAGAATAACCACTTACCTACGGCCATTTCATAAAAAAAAATGGATGTATGACAATATGACATTTTGACAAAGTGGCCGTGCGACCTATCAAAGTGGGTTAAAATTTCGCGAGAAAACCGAAAATCTCAATGAAAATTTATTTTGAGCGTCTCATGAAAATTTTGAGCTGAAAAATTGTATGAATCATTTCTCAAGTAGGTACTTTTAGTCTGTTGTAACATGTGACCTACACAAAATGGTTAAAATTTTGCGAGGAAACCGAAAATCTCAATGAAATTTTTTTTTGAGTGTTTCATGAAAATTTTGAGCTAAAACAATTGTATGAATCATTTTTCAAGTACATACTATCAGTCTGTTGTAACATGCGACCTATGCAAATAGCTTAAAATTTCACAAGAGGATCAAAAATCTCAGTAAAAAAATCTCTTGAGCTGTTCATGAAAATTTTGCAGTAAAAAAATTGTATTAACCATTTCTCAAGTATTTTTCAGTCTGTTGTAACATGTGACCTATGTGAAATGGTTGAAGTTTTGGGTAAAATATAAGTAAAGATTTGAATAGATTTTTATAAACGGCTTATCTCAACAATCTTGAGCCTCAAAAACAACTTGAGCTTTCAAAAAAAACTCAGTATTTTGAATTTTTGAAGGCTTTGGCAAACAATCAAATCTCCATTTTGATTAAAAATAACTACTTACACATTGGTTGCTTCTCAGCCACATACGTAAATTCTGGAAGGTATATTATTATCCATACTTTTGGCAAGGGGAGTATAACGAAAAAAATTGGTCAATACATTGTTATTTGTACACAGCGATATTGATAACGTATGGAATAGTGCGTCAGTCAGATGATATTTGACATTACTCACAAGTGATCTTCTGTGATTTTTCTTCGAACTTGGTTTAGAGTAGCACATCACTTCTGATGTCCATCGAAGCATTAAAAAAAATATATGTATCACTTACTTCCCAAAGCATCAGAAAATCAACCAAAAAGCAAAACTTCAGTAAAAGAAATTGCGAAATTTTTCTTCATGCCATTTTGTTGAAACTGATGAATTCAGAAGCAGTGATATAAAATCAATTTTTATTTACCCCACTTCCTTCGTCACCAAAAATTTTAATACAAGTTCCAGCACCTTTAAAATGAAGAAGACTGAATTATGAGTAGATAACAACCCTTTAATTCCGACCAAAATAGAAGTTTGTTCTTTGAACGCTGAGAATAGAGTACTACATACATAAGTACTTACTTTCTTACTCGTGGTGATATATTCTCCATCTGATGTTATTGGCAAATTGTTTCTGTTCGTGCAACCATAAAAAAGAAATTTCTGCGTCGTCGATTCAAAAATTCGATAGAGCAATCAACTTTCTTGGGAATCAGGAACCGCCGTTGCTAATTTACATACTTTATTTTTAATCTCCAATATACCTATGTAGAAGTATAGATAAAAAGTGAAATGTGTATTATTGGTGTTCAATTTTTACCTGAATTGAAAATAGAAAGATGTCAATCCAAAATTGAAAAAAAACGACCTACTTATACTTATAAAAATTAATACTTACAAGGATGGTTATCTGTTCTGACTGGGAAGGTTAATTACAAGGGTTTTGTCATGGTGATGTGGAAGGGAGAGGAATGCAATGATCGAAGAATAACAAAAATTTATCTCATTTTTTGAATTTCTCCAACGAATTTATCATAAGATTAGTACATATAAGGATACGATGTGGTTTGAAGAGAGACAGGTAATGTAATAGGTCTATCATGTGCAGCTCTATCCGAAGAGGGATTCTCTCAGAACTAGCACATTGACCTCTATTTAAAAAAAAGAAATTGAAGGGCGATGATCTATCGCGACTAAAAAATTACAAATTTCTCATTTTTACAGGGTTTTGAAAATATTTTCTTCTCGATTATTGAGCATTAATTTTACATTGAAAGATGTCACATCTGAGGGGAAGGATAATTTTGGAACATTGTGTTGCTAACTTTTCGGCCCAGTAAGAAGTTTCTAGATGGAGTGGTTTCTGGAAATAATGAGTTAACGGGGTTTTAAAAATGACGCAGCACCAGTACTTAATTACAAGTTTTGTTTGAAAATTTCATTTCTGACTTTCGTATAGTTGCTTCCAGATTATCTCACGGTGACACGGCAAAAATTGTTGTGGGTTCCTTTTTTTTTTTTTTTTTTTTTTTTTTTTGGTATTTTAACAATACAATTTTTGGTCGAAAATTCTCCCCTCTAGATGATCATTTTAGTTTGAGATTGATGGCATTTTTTATTTTCGACGGGAACAAATTTTCTGGTTTTTTTTTTTGACATTTCATATGGTAAAAAAAAATCATTGACTAAAGACCTCAACAGGATGTAGGAAAAATTTTAGTTTTTTAGTTCAATGATCAACCTCCAAGGTGACTCGAACTTGAAAACTGGAAAATGAAAGTTTTCACATCTTTCAAATATATTTGTGTCATGGTACCTAACCTACCTACAGACATCAAAGAATCACCTGAAACAAAAAAAAATAATAAAAAACAACATTTTTGAAAATTGATTTTGAAAATGTTGAAATTATTCAAAGCTTGTTCTCTCGTGTGGTTCAATCAACACTCACAAGTGATCTGTGATTTCTCCATCGAACTTGGTTTAGAGTAGCACATCACCTCTGATGTCCATTGTCCAACGAAGCATCAAAAAATATATATATTACTTACTTATTAGGTTTTCAGGAACGCTGAATACCATACGGACTCAAAGCTGGCGATGTTATGCAATTCGATGCTTGTAAAGTTTTCATAGGCTTTTTCAATCGCCTGAAAATTGATGAAATCGTGTCATGTGTAGATTAATTGGATTTCAGCGAAGCTGATGAGTGCTAATGGAAGAGGGAGTGTTGAAGTAGTCGAATCGAAAAAATAAATCAATATTTCAATTCAACGTGACCAACAACCTAATGATCCATGTCACAAAATTTTTTCAATTTTCAAGAAATTTCCTGTCCAATGGAAGGCTCAAGGGGAGTGTAACGAAAAAAAATTGGTTATATTTGTACGCAATAGTGCGTCAGATGATATTTGACATTGCTGATTGCTCACAAGTGATCTTCTGTGATTTTTCTTCGAACTTGGTTTAGAGTGCGTAGTACATCACCTTTTTTTTTTTTTTTTTTTTTTGATATAAAGTTTTATTTTATTAATATTGGGAGCACAACATTGCGGCACACCCTCACCTCCTCAACGTGCCACAAGGCTTTTATGAGGGGCGTAGTACATCACCTGTGATGTCCATCGAAGCATTAAAAAAATATATATTACTTACTTTCCAATAACGCTTCAAAAATTAAATTATAGAGATCGAGTTTGGAAAAACATTATCTAATTGTGGAATTTCTCGATGCCATTTTACTGTAGCTGATGAATTCAGAAGCGGTGATGCAAAATCAATTTTTTATTTACCCACTTCCTTCGTCACAAAAAATGTTGAACAAGTGCCAGCACCTTTAAAATGAAGAAGACCAAATTACGAGTAGATAAGAACCCTTCAATTCCGACCAAAATGGAAGTTTGTTCTTTGAAAGCTGAAAATAAAATACTACTTACTTACATACTTACTTTCTTACTCGTAGTGACGAATTTTCCGTTTGATATTGGAACCTTTTTTCTGTTCGTGTAACCATAAAAAAGAAATTGCTGCATCGTCGATTCAAAAATTCGATAGAGCAACCAACTTTCTGGGGAATCAGGAAACCTCATAACTTCTTTCATTTTTAATCTACTTACAAGTATGCAGATATAAACTGATATGTGTATTAAGGTATATAATACACATGAACACCAATAATGGTGTTCAAATTTTTACCTGAATTGAAAGTAGAAAGAATTATGTCGATCCAAAGTTGAAAAAAAAACGACTTACTTACAAAATTTAATACTTACAAGGATTATTGCTTCACCAGTTGGCCATGAAGTAGGAAATCCACTGTTCAGTAAGACGATTTTCAAAAATTAATTACAAGGATTTGTCATGGTGATGTGATAGGAAGAGGAATGCAATGATCGAAGAATAACAAAAATTTATCTCAATTTTTAAATTTCTTCAACGAATTTCTCATTGTTCTGAAAATAATAGGTATTAGTAGGATACGATGTAGTTTGAAGAGGCACAAATAATGAACTTAGGTACTCGTATATCATCTGCAGCTCTAAGTATCCGAAGACGGATTTTCTCAGAACTAGAACATTGAACTTATGAAGAAAAAGAGATCGGAAGACGCTTACCTATCCAAATTTAATGGAAACGTTTAATTTCGAGCTGAATGTTACCCAAGAAAAAAATGTAGCCCTGTAAGTGTCCCTGGAGGGAAGATGAAGGTCATCAAAGAGAGCACATTTTTTGAATAAATCTTCATCAGTGTTGTACTCTCTAGCTTCTATCCGACACTTATTTTGGGGAAAATGACACAGTTCCAAAAGAATTTGAGATTATGGATCGATTTTGGCTATCGGGGATCAAAATCCAACACCTTTTCTAGGTTTCTATACTGAGCGATTAAAAAATTACAAAGTTCTTAATTTTGGGTGAATTTGTGTTTTCAAAATATTTTCTTCTCGATTATTTCGCATGAATTATTTAAATAGGTACTTATATTGAAAGATGTTATTTCTAAGAGGAGGAGTATGTTAACTTTTCGGTCACTATTGTAAATTTCCAAAAAAACAGAAAAATCCATCTTCCCATGAGAAGTAGTCGAACTCGATTCATAGATACGTGTGCATGACTAAGTATGCTGCGGAGCTTCGCTGACATTCCTCTCGTTTTAAGGGGTGATATACTGTAAATATTTCAGTGTTCTGCCATAGTTAATTTGTACCTCTAGAACATGATCAATTTGTAAATTTACAACCGCTCACAATGAAACAATTATTGGTATTGACATTTGGCTCGTTGAAATAAAATGTCACTCCGACCTCAGGACCAATTTTTGAGCTCTTAAAATTTATTTTTCGATTTTTGACGACTTTTTGATAATTATAATCTACAAAATAGAGTATTTGTACACAAATTTTTAAACGCGGAGATTAAAATCTGGAAATCGGTTTGTGTATTGAGATTTGACTCTCTGAATCGATTGCGACCATTTTCGAGCCAATCTGGAGCCTCCTGCTGAAGTTTACTTTTCTCCAGCAATTTCAAATCTTTTCTGGAGGATTCGTAATCAACTTGGGCTGCTGAAAATTTAATCATCTTTTAATGCTCAGCTTTCCTGAACTCTTTTTATTGACTTCAACAAATTTTGTGCATCGAACATTGTACTTCTATGAGGAAAAGACTTCTCCTATTCTCTTCCTTTGTTGTGGGTTCAGTGAAGTTCTGAAATTGCTTAGAGTGAGAAGTACCGATAAATGATATCTGGGGATGAAAAGAGAGCCTGTAAGAAGTTTCTAGATGGAGTGGTTTCTGGAAATAATGAGTTAACGGAGTTTTAAAAATGACGCAGCACCATTACTTAATTACAAGCTTTGTTTGAAAATTTCATTTCTGACTTTCATATAGTTGCTTCGATATTATTACCCAGGAAAAACGCGAGGATTTCATTTTTCATAAAAAACACGGATTTAAAATTAGTAGATTTTTTGGCTGCCAGCATTTTATAAAAAGTAGTAAACAAATGCAATGTTTCTGATAACTATATAATTATGTAAATATTCGATTTTTGACGAATTTTTGATAATTATAATCTACAAAATAGAGTATTTGTACATTATATTTATAAACGCGGAGATTAAAATCTGGAAATCGGTTTGCGTATTGAAAGTTGACTCTCTGAATCGATTGCGACCATTTTCGAGCCAATCTGTAGCCTCCTGTGTTGCAGTTTACTTCTCTCCAGCATTTTCAAATCACTTCTGAAGGCTTCGTAATTAACTTGGGCTGCTGAAAATTTAATCTTATCACGAATCGGCATTCAAATTCAACTATAGGCTTGGTAAATCAGAAATCCGAGGTCATGGGTTCGAAAAATAATTTTTTTACCTACAAGTTGAATTTTAAAAAAATTCTTGATTCGTGAATTTTTGTAAAGAATTACCTACTCAAAACAATCTCTATGTGTCTTTTCGTTTTAAATGTAGGTAGTTACTTTTTCAGTCAAGATGACGATACCTAATAATTAATTATGAACATAGTATCAACTGCTCCAAACTAAATTCCCATGTATTGTCAATAGCGCCAACCGCCAACTGTGGGTACATATTTCTTTTTGACACAATGATAATACGTATAGTCGATCGTACATGAGGGGGTCATTCGTAATAAAATCCAGTTTGGAATATTCCTCCTCGAAACGACAGGGAAATCGATTTATGGAGCTAAAAATCAAGTTCTAGTTTCATCCTTGAATGCTGCTCTAAGTGGATCCGATCGTAAGGAAGGTCAGCTTAAAAATCCCTTACAAACGCTTATTGGATTATTTATATCCATTCAGACAAAAAATGGCCACGATTTTTAAGACCATGAAAGAAAATTACTTACTGTTTTTTTAGTGAAAAGTCTTGTTTAACTGTTACTGTAGTCTGTAATATAACACGGTGTATGGTGTGAGAATATTGGATTTTGGGGGCTATCGAATTGCTTACCTAATTAATGAATTTCGATGCAATTCTTCAAGATGAGATTATTAATTTTTTAAATGGATTTACTATCGAATTAAGACATTGCATCCTCAATAAGATCGATTTACCTATTATTTTGAAAATACTGAATGTAAGATGTACATTGGTTTACTTGCTAGAGAAATTGAAGGAAAGGTCACTAGGTGGGTACTATGGCCAAGTATTCTCTGAGTCACAGATCAATGGTCCTTGGTTATAGGGTAATGAACCGGTCACACTCTTCTGTCATTCCAACACGATCTGGATATGACTTTGATGAGTATGCAGTCTTCGAGTGTTCTATAGATAATTAATGATTCATCTTGGAGCAGTTATGATTACAATTGTTCAATTAGGTAATACTGAATTACTCTAGGCGATGCACAATGTGATATTTATTATGCCCTTTATTGTTGGCGAATGTGAATAAAACAATCTGCAACATTTTGAATACCTGATCTTTGAATGCTCAGCTTTCCTGAACTCTTTTTATGGACTTCTACAAATTTTGGGCTTTGAACTTTGTACTTCTAAGGAGAAGGCTTCTCCTATTCTCTTCCTTTCATGTGGGTTCAATGAAGTTCTGAATCTGCTTCGAGTAAGAAGCATCGATAAATTATATTTGGTGATGAGATGAGAGTCTACAAGAAATTTCTAGATGCGGTGGTTTCTGGAAATAATGATTCGACAAGGTTTGAAAATGACGCCGCACCAGTACTTACAAGTTTTGTTTGAATATTTCATTTCTGCTTCTTAATTATTATGGGGTAGAAGTGTTCTTGGGTACTGTCGGGAAATAATGAGTCGAGGGTGTTTAAAAATGACGCAGCACCGGTATTTACAAGTTTTGTTTGAAAATTTCATTCCGCTGCTTCAATATGATTGATCATGCTGTAAGTAAATATGATTGTTGTTTTTTTCCTTTATTTTTTGGGTAAGTACATAGGTATGTTAACAGTTTTTGCTCGAAAATTCTCCCCTGGATAACCATTATAGTTTAAGATTGTTGGAATTTTTCATTTTCGAGAAAAAAAATTCCTAGTTTTTTTTGAAATTTCATATGGTGTAGAAGAATTATTGCCAGAAGACCTCAACCGGGTGTAGGAAAAATTTTGGATTTTTAGTTCAATGTTTAACCTTCGAGGTGACTCGAATTTGAAAAATGGATCATGAAAATTTTCAAATCTGCCAATCTGTTTTATCCCATGTGATGTAGGTAAACTCAAACATCAAAGAATCACTTAAAACAAAAAAAAAAAAAAAAAATGAAAAAAAAACCACATGTTTGAAAATTGATTTTGAAAATGTTGAAATTATTCAAAGCTTGATCTCTCGTCTGGTTCAATCAACACTCACAAGTGATCTGTGATTTCTCTTCAAACTTGGTGTAGAGTAGCACATCACCTCTGATGCCCATCGAAGCATTAAAAAAATATATGCATTACTTACTTTAGGTTTTCAGGATCGCTGAACACGATTCTTGTGCTTGCATTTTCTATTCCATGCTTGTAAAGTTCTCATAGGCTCTTTCAATCGCCTGAAAATTGATGAAATCGTGTCATATGTGTAGATTTTATTTTGATTTCAGCAAAGCGTGATGGGAGCTAATGGAAAAGGGAGTGTTGGAAGTAGTCGAATCGAAAAAATAAATAAATATTTCAATTCAACGTTACCAACAACCTAATAAATTAATAATCCATACCTATGTCATAACATTTTTTCAATTTTCAAGAAATTTGCGATCCAATGGAAGGTTCAAGGGGAGTGTAACGAAAAAAATTGGTTAATATTTGTAGGTACACAGTGCTATAGAAAACGTGTGGAATAATGCGTCAGACGATATTTGACATTACTCGCAAGTGATCTTCCGTGATTTTTGTTCAAACTTGGTTTCGAATAGCACATCGCCTGTGATGTCCATCGAAGCATTAAATTTTAATACAAGTGCCAGCACCTTTAAAATGGAGAAGACTAAATTACGAGTAGATAAGAACCCTTTAATTCCGACCAAAATGGAAGTTTGTTCTTTGGAAGCTGAAAATATAATACTACTTACTTACTTACTTACTCACTCGTAGTGAGAAATTCTTTAACAGATGTTATTTGCGCATTTGTTCTTTCGATGTAGCTATTAACTTTCTGGGGAATCAGGAAACCTCATAATTTCTTTCATTTTTAATCTATAAATACATAGATAAAAAGTGAAATGTGTATTATTGATGTTCAATAATTTTACCTGAATTGAAAATAGAAAGAATTATGTCCATCCAAAATTGAAAAAAACGACCTACCTATACTTACAAAAATTAATACTTACAAGTATGGATATCTGATTTAACGGGGTAGGATGTCCACTGTTCAGTAAGACGATTTTCAAAAATTAATTACAAGGGTTTGTCATGGCGATGTGGAAGGGAGAGGTGTACAATGATGGAGTAATAACAAAAATTTATCTCATTTTTGGATTTTTTTCAACGAATTTCTCATTGTTCTGAAAATAAGATTGACATATATAAGGATACGATGGGGGTTTGAAGATGGACAGGCAGTGTAATAGACCTATCATCTGAAGCTCTATGCGAAGACGGATTTTCTCAGAGCTAGTACATTGACCTATGAAAAAAAAAGAGATTGGAAGACGATGACCTATCCAAATTTAATGGAAACGTTTAATTTCAAGCTGAAAGTTACCCAAGAAAAAAAATGTAGCTCTGTAGGTGCCCCTGGAGAGAAGACGATGGTCATCAAAGAGAGCATATTTTTAAATAAATCGTCATCACTGTCGCATGTAGCTTCTGTTCGATACCTGTTTTGGGAAAAATTACACAGTTCCAAAAGACTTTGAGATTCTGTATCGATCTGGGCGATTGGGCGTCAAAATCCAACAACTTTTTCATTGTTCTACTAAGCGACTTTTAAAAATTACAAATTTCTAATTTTTGCAGGGTTAAATTCACGTTTTGAAAAATATTTTCTTCTCGATTATTGCGCATTAATTACATTGAAAGATGCCATTTCTGAGGGGAAGGAATATTTTGAAATACAGCGTTGCTAATTTTTTGTCCATTTTTGTAGATTTCCAAAAATTCAAAAAAATCCATCTTCCCATGAGTATGAGAAGTAATTGAACTCAATTCTTCTAGTAGATCAAAAATGCCTATCCTTCGTTAACATTCCTCCGGTTTCTGAATTGATAAATATTTCTGTGTTTTGCCATAATTCATTCGTACGTACTTAATATTCAAGTAAATGATCGATTCGTAAATTTTCAACTGCTCTCAATAAAACAATTGCAACTGAAATTTGGCTCACTGAAACAAATGGTCTCTGCGACCTCCGGACCAATTTTTGAGCTGTTAAAAATTGATTTCTCGATTTTTGACGAATTTTTGAAAATTATAGGTACAAAATAGAGTAAGTAGGTATTTGACTTTGTACATTAATTTATAAAAGCGGAGATTAAAATCTGGAAATCTGTTTGCGAATTGAAATGTAACTCCCTGAATCGATTTCGACCATTTTCGAGCCAATCTGTAGCCTCCTGTAAAAGTTTACTTCTCTCCAGTAATTTCAAATCACTTCTGAAGGCTTCGTAATCAACTTGGGCTGCTGAAAATTTAATCCTATCACGAATCGGCATTCAAATTAAATTATAGGGCTGGTGAATCAGAAATTCAAGGTCATGGACTCCAAAAATAATTTTTTTCCCTACAAGTTAAATTTTTAAAAAATTCCAAAATCGTGAATTTTTGTAAAAAGTTACTCAAAACAATCTCTATTCTTGAACGTTGACCTCCCGAATCGATTTCAATAATTTGCGAGCTGATGTGGAGCTTTCAGTAGAAGTTTACTTTCGTTCAGATACTTCAAATCGCTCCATGAGGTGTTCTAATCTTCAACTTGAGCTGCCGAAAGTTTAATTCTGTCATAAAAGTTTGAAGCTTCCAAAACCAAGTTTCCCATTTTTTGCAAATTTTTTGAAAATATAAAAGCTGTTACAGTTTACTGAAATTTGTGTCTTTCGGTTTCAAATGCCGGTATTTTTTCAGTCAAAATAACGATACCTAATCAATTATGAACATAATATCAACTGCTCCAAACGATATTCCTCTATTTCGTGCCATTCTGGAGCTTTCGGCACGGTTTTCTATTTTTCTAGAATTTTTAAATTGTTCCAGTGCGCGTAAAAATCAAGTTATGACTTATTAAATTTGAAAATTACATGTAGAATTTTGAAAAGTTCAGCTCTTGTAAGTAGAGAGGTGTTGGGCAATGATCTAAAATTAAAAATTTTTCTTACCAAGCAACGCCTATTTGCCATACTTATAGTGATCACTCGTCACAGAATACTTTATTGGTGTTATTTTGTATATATCTTTCCCGTTGTTTTGAGAGTTTTGGAAGCATCTGAAGTTCATGTATTGTCAATAGCGCCAACTGTGGGTATTTCTTTTTAACACAATGACAATTTATAATCGATCGTACATGAGAAGGTCATTCTTAATACTCGTAAAATCCAGTTTGGAATATTTCACCAATGACACGGCGGACAATCGATAAATTACCACCCATAAACTGAAAGTAGGACGATATCCGAGGTTGGTCTGGCGAAGAAATTTATGCATCGGACTAAATCCCTTACAAACGCTTGTAGGATTATTTATATCCATTCAGACGAAAAATGGCAACGATTTTTGAGTCCACGAAAGGAAATTACTTACCGTTTTTTTTAGTGAAAGTCTTGTTTTAATAGTTTTCCAGGAGTGTAAGGTTATTGGTTTTTGGGGGCTACCTAATTGCTTACCTAATAAATGAATTTCGATGCAATTTTTCAAGATGAGATTAAATTTTTTAAATGGATTTACTATCCTATTGGGACATTGCATCCTTAATAAGATCGATTTATGTATCATTTTGAAAATACTTTAGTGTAAGACATACATTCGTTAACCTACTAGAGACATTGAAGGAAAAGTCACTGGGTGGGTACTTAGCCAAGTAATCTCTGAGTCACAAATTAATGGTCCTTAGTTATGGGGTAATGAACCAGTCACACTCTTCTGTCATTACAGCGCGATCTGGATAATGACTATGATGAGTATAGAGTCTTCGAGTGTTCTACAGATGATTAATGATTCATTTTAAAGCAATTATGATTCCAATAGTTCAATCAGGTAATACTGAACTACTCTAGGCGATGCACAATGTGATATTTATTATGCCCTTTATTGTTGGCGAATGTGAATAAAATAATCTGCAATATTTTGATTTGAATACCTGATCTTTGGATGCTCAGCTTTTCTGAACTCTTTTTACTGACTTCTACAAATTTTGGGCTTCGAACTTTGTACTTCTATAAGGAAAAGACTTCCCCTATTCTCTTCCTTTGTTGTGGGTTCAGTGAAGTTCTGAAATTGCTTCGAGTGAGAAGCACCGATAAATGATATCTGGTGGTGAGAAGAGAGTCCATAAGAAGTTTCTATAGATGGGGTGGTTTCTGAAAATAATGAGTCGAGACGGGGGTTAAAAACGATGCAGCACCAGTACTTACAAAGTTCTGTTTGAAAATTTCATTTCTGCTTCTCATAGTTGCTTCAATATTTTTGAACTTTGAATTTAAACTATTGTTGGAGGTTTACTTTATTTTTTTGGTATACTCCAACAATTTCTGCTCAAAAATTCTCCCCTGGATAATCATTTTAGTTTAAGATTGATGAAATTTTTTATTTTCGACGGAAAAAATGTTCAGTTTTTTTTTGAAATTTCATATGGTGAAAAAAAATTATTGCCAAAAGAGCTCACTAAGATGTAGGAAAAATGTAAGTTTTTTAGTTCAATGATTAACCTCCAAGGTGTCTCGAACCTGAGAACTGAAAAATGAAATTTTTCAAATTTATTTATGCCATATGTGATGTAGGTACTTACCTACCTAGACATCAAAGAATCGCCTGAAACAAAAAAAAAATGAGAAAAAAAAATTTTCAAAATTCATTTTGAAAATGTTGAAATTATTCAGAGTTTGATCTCTCGTCTGGTTCAATCAACACTCACAAGTGATCTGATTTCACCTCAAACTTGGTTTAGAGTAGCACATCACCTCTGATGGCCATCGAAGCATTAAAAAAATATATATTACTTACTTATTAGGTTTTCAGGAATGCTGAATGCGACTCTTCGATTCGATTCAATCGCCTGAAAATTGATGAAATCGTGTCATGTGTCATGTGTAGATTATTTGGAATTTAGCGAACCTGATAGGAGCTAATGGAAGAGATGAGTAGCGCATCGACTCTGATCTCCATCGAAGCATTAAAAATATATATATAATAATTACTTACTTTCCAAAGCATCAGAAATGCAATCAGAAAGCTAAACATCTGAAAATAGTTTGCGTTTGTCGATGCCATTTTATTGAAGCTGATGAATTCAGAAGCGGTGATATAAAGTCAACTTTTATTTACCCTACATCCTTCGTCACCAAAAATTTTAATGCAAGTACCAGCACCAGGAGACCAATTACGAGTAGATGTAACAACCCTCCCATTGCGAGTTGAATGGAAGTTTGCTCTTTGAAAGCTGAAAATAGAATACTACATACTTACCTACTCGTAGTGAAATTTTTCCATCTCGATTGATCAAATTTTTCTATTGGTGGAGGGTCCATAAAATGGAAAGAAGGTACGTTGTCGATTCAATAATTCAATAAAGCAACCAACTTTCGGGGGGATTTGGAAACTATTCATAATTTTTTTCATTTTTAATCCATATATTATACTTAAGTAAGTATACCTAGGTGAAATGTGTTTTGATGTTCAATTTCTAGCTGGATTGAAAACAAAAAAATTATTTCGATCCAAAATTTAAAAAAATAAAAAATTTAAAAAAACGATCAACATTACAGGTTTTATTTTTTGTTAATCAAATCGAAGAAATTTTCATATCATGAAAAAATAGTTGACATAAATTATTATCAATTAATTATCAAATAAATTTTTTCAAAAATTTATTCAATTGACACGTAACTTGACTACAATTACCCATTTACTCAATTTAAATTGTTGAAAAATGTTCGCCTTTTTCTCAAAAAATTATTAGATACACAAAAGAGAAAAATGAATTTACAAAACGAAAAATGGACGCGAATTATGATCAGTAAATTTTATTGCTTACTACATAGTTAGTTACCTACTCATTATTGACTTCATAAATCTGTAAAAGGGGCATAGAACGATCTTATTTCTGAAGGGAAAAATGTTTTAGAATACCTGCAATGTTGCTAATTTTTTGATCAGTATTGTTAAATTCAAAAAAAGTAGCCAAACACATCGAATAGTTTCGAGTTTTGAAAGTATTAGTGGCCAAAAAATGGGTACCACCTTATTTTAAAATTTTCCTCCGGTTTCAGAAACAATGAAACAATTGGAATCGAAATTTGGCTCACTGAAATAACACTTCTCCCAAACCTCAGGGCTAAATTTTGAGCTGTCTAAATTGATTGTTCGATTTTTGACGAATTTTTGAAAATTGTACAAAATAGCGTAACTATTCGTAGATTTATTTATAAGTACGGAGATGAAAATCTGGGAATCAGCTTGTACATATATTGAAATTTTACTCCTCGAATCAATGGCGACCATTTTCGAACCCATATATGTGGAGTCTCCTATTCAAGTTCGCAAGTTGACTTCTCTCCAGCAATTTCAAATCGCTTCAGAAGGTTTCGTAATCAACTCGGGCTGCTGAAAATTTAATCCTATCATGAATCGGTATTCAAATTCAAATTATAAGCTTGGTAAATCAGAAATCCAAGGTCATGGGTTCGAAAAAACATTTTTTTCTTCAAGCTGAATTTTGCAAGAAATCCAAAATCGTCAATTTAAAAAAAAATACTCAAAACAAACCTCTATTGTTGAATGTTGACCTCCCGAATCGATTTTGACCATTTTCGAGTTGATCTGAAGCTTTCAGTAAGAGTCGACTTTTCTCCAGAGACTTGAAATCACTCCAAAAGGTGTTCTAATCATCAACTTGAGCTGCTGAAAATTTATTGCTGTTATTGAAGTTTGACATTTCGAATTGATAACTGCAGGTGAATCGCAGATCCGAGTTGATGAGTTGAAAAAGTCACTTTTTGGAGTGATTTTAAATTTCTGTAGAAGAGTGAACTTTAGCTGGAAGTTTCAAATTAGCTTTGAAATGGTTACATATAGGTTTGGGGGTTCGACTTTGAGAAATAGAAGAAATCGCGAGCAATTTTTTACAATAATCGACGAGTTTGGAATTTTTAGAAAATTCAGCTTAAACTGTCACCTCAGATCTTCCAATTCATCAGCTCTAATTGATTTGGAGTGTTGACTTATGACAGAATTAAATTTTCAGCGGCTGAAGTTGATAAGAAATCGATCAAGAAAAATCAAATTTTATTAGAGGCTCAAAACAGACTCGAAAATGACCAAAATCGATGTTGTGACAGGGGGGGGGGGTCGATTTTATGATGTAACCCGATTTTCCGATCATCTCAAAATTCATTTTTTTTTTTTTTGTATAAAATTAATTTACAAATGGACTATACATTCATCATTTCCAAAAATTCGCCAAAAAATCGTAAAAAAAGCAACTTCACAAGCTCTCAAAATTTGGTTCTGAGGTCTAGGTAAGGTGCTCTTTTAGCCAACCAAATTTTAGCTCAGTCAGAGTATACGGCCGATTGTAATGGTTCTATTGTCAGCAGAACCCCAAAAAAGTGGTCTTGGATTTTCACCAAAGTGGCCTAGATATCAATAAAAAAATCTCAAATTCTGTATTTTGGAACTGGGTAATTTTTCCCAAACCAGGTTCGGTAAGGACTGGAGCGAAAAAAACATGATTTTTCTCAAAATATATTTTCTTTAAGGGGCTTTATTTTTTCTTTTGAGACAATTCCTGTTCTTGAAATTTTTCTGCATAACTTTCAACTCAGAAGAAAGATCTCCACTGAAGTTGGCCAGAATTTAGGTCATTTTTTGTGATCCACCATTTAAATAATACGCCCTGAAATGAACGCTGAATAATTGTGGATTTTTTTCTGGGTGGAAATGGGTGCGTTTACAAGATAGGTACCTATAGCTCTACGTTTGTGTAGTGATCATAATGTGTTATTTTTCTTTCTTTTTTCTACTCTAAAATTTGATACTTGGTTTTTTTCTAAATGATTTTTTTGAACATTACGTTAATATTGGTTGAAGGTCGGACACCAGTCATCAGTATTGCAGATCTCGAAAATCAGATAATCAAGTCAAAATACGCTCAACGACATCACTACCTAATTCCATGGTAAATAACACCTTTTTTAGGTTTCTATACTGAGCGATTAAAAAATTACAAAGTTTTTAACTTTGGGTGAATTTGTGTTTTCAAAATATTTTCTTCTCGATTATTTCGCATGAATTATTTAAAAAGGTACATTGAAAGATGTTATTTCTGAGAGGAGGAATATATACTACATTGGAAAACAGCGTTGTTAACTTTTCGGCCAGTATTGTAAATTTCCAAAAATTCAGAAAAATCCATCTTCCCATGAGAAATGATCCAACTCGATTCTTTTAAATTTGGCTGTGCTCCATACTTTCGCTGACCTTCCTCTCGTTTTAAGGGGTGATATAAATATTTCAGCGTTCTGCCATAATTAATTTGTACCTAATTATTCAAGAAAATGATCACAATTGCAATTGAAATGTGCCTCACTGAATAATAACTTGCCACTTCGACCTAAGATCCAACTTTTGAGCTGCTAAAATTGATTTTTCGACTTTTGACGAATTTTTGAAAATTGTACAAAATAGAGTATTTGTACATTAATTTATAAACGCGGAGATTAAACTATGGAAATCGGCTTGTGTATTGAAATTTGACTGTCTGAATCGATTGCGACCATTTTCTAGCCAACCTGGATGGAGCCTCTTGTTAACATTTACTTCTTTCCAAAATCAACTTGAGCTGCTAAAAATTTAATCCTATCATGAATCGGCATTCAAATTCAATAGGCTTGGTAAATCAGAAATCTGAGGTCATGGGCTCAAAAAATAATTTTTTTCCCTAAAATTCCAAAATCGTGAATTTTTGTAAAAAATTTCTCAAAACATTCTCTAAGTATTCTTGAATGTTGACCTCCCGAATCGATTTCGACCATTTGCGAGCTGATTTGAAACTTCCAGTAAAAGTTGACTTTTCTCCAGAGACTTGAAATCGCTCCAAAAGGTCTTCTAATCATCAACTTGAGCTGCTGAAAATTTACTGCTGTTATAAAAGTTTGACATTTCGAATTCATAATTGCAGGTGAATCGCAAATCCGAGTTGATGAGTTGAAAAGTCATTTTTTGGAGTGATTTGCTGATTTGAAGCTTCCAGTAAAAGTTGACTTTTCTCCAGAAACTTCAAATCTCTTCAAAAAGTCCTCTAATCATCAACTTGAGCTGCTGAGAATTTACTGCTGTTATAGAAGTTTGACATTTCGAATTCATAACTGCAGGTGAATCGCAAATCCGAGTTAATGAGTTGAAAAGTCACTTTCTGGAGCGATTTTAAATTGCTGAAGAAGAGTGAACTTGTGCTGGAAGATTCAAAATGGATTTGAAATGGATTACAATCGATTCGAAGGTTCGACTTTGAGAAATGAAAGAAGTCTCGAGCAATTCACTACAATTAGGAATTTTTGGAAAATTTAACTTGTAAAAAAAAAGTGATAAATACTTTTCAATCTGTTACCTCAGCCCAAATCGATTTGGAATATTGAGTTATGACGGGATTGAATTTTCAGCGTCTGAAGTGAAGAAAACCCGAATTTTACGGAAAGGCCCAAGCAGGCTCGAAAATGGCAGAAATCGATGGGGGGGGGGATTTTTATGATGTAAACCGATTTTTAGATCATCTCAAAATTAATTCTTTTTGTATAAGATCAATTCATGTACAAAAGGACTTATTTTCATCATTTTCCTAAAAATTGGCCAAAATTCCAAAAAACAACTTCAGCAGTTCGAAATTTGGTTCTGAGGTCTGGGTGAGATGCTTTTTCAGCCAACCAAATTTCAGCTCAATCGGAGTACCTAGACGGATTGTAATAAATGGTTCTTTTGTCAGCAAAACCCCAAGAATGTGGTCTTAAATTTTTACCAAAGTGGCCTGGATCGGTAAAAAATCTCAAAATACTACATTTCAAAACTAAGTCATTTTTCTAAAGCGAAAAAAACCACGATTTTTCTCAAAATATATTTTCTTTGAGGGGCCATACCTATCTTTGCCTCTGGGACAATTCCCGTAGGTGCTTGAAATTTTTCTGCAATGAAAGACCTTTACTGAATTTGGACAGAATTTAGGTACCTAATTTTTTGTGATCCCCCTTGTGCTACATTACATACAAGGTGTTTCATAGATGACTGACCTCCTTCATCCATCTGCTGAGTAGGCATGTTTGCTTATCTATAGCCTATGCTTGGTACGTTTTGAATTCCATCTCGGTTAATTGAGAAGTTACCTATACTAAGTAGTTGGAAATCGAAAATTCCAAAACAATTTTTTCAAAAATCGTACTTAATTTTTAAAACAGCATTATACGACCTAAAATTAATTCTGAACCATTGTAGAGTTCTTTCTGGATCGAAACGGGTGCGTTTACAGGATCTCAAAACTGATTATTTTTGTGGATATGGAAATAAATGGATTTACATGTGATTAGATTATTTTTATCATTTTCAAGAATTCGCCAAAAATACAAAAAACTACTTACTTTAGCAGTTTGAAATTTGGTTCTGATGAATGAGATGATATTTCAATTTCAGGCAATCAAATTTCAGCTCAATCAGAGTATACAGATTTTAATGGTTCTATTGTCAGCAAAACCCCAAAAAAGTGGTCTTGGATTTTGACCTAAGTGGTCTAGATATCAATAAAAAATCTCAAATCCTGTATTTTGGAACTGAGTCATTTTTCCCAAAACAGGTTTGGTAAGAACTGGAGGAGGGGTCATATGTTTTCTTCTGGGACAATTCCTGTACTTGGAATTTTTCTGCGTGACTTTCAACTGAAAAAGAAAGATCTTTACTGATTTTGGCCAGAATTTAGGTCATTTTTTGTGATCCGCCAATTAAATAATACGACCTATGAAGTCTGAATAATTGTGGAGTATTTTTCTGGGACGAAACGGGTGCGTTTACTGTGTGTACCTGACTTTCGAAATGTTTAATACTAAATGTCTACAGAGTATTCATAAACGGAGAAAATCGATTCAAATTCTGCCTTACGACATCACTACCTAATTCCATGGTAAATTAAATATTCGTCATCATTTCTCGGACATGGCGCCATTTGTAAATCTCCACCTTTCACGACCACCGTAACAAGTTGCAAAATCAACCAAAATCATGAATTTACTAAAAATCTTCACTTACAGCGGTATCCTCGAGGTTTTCATAATACCTCACCTCTTACCATGCATCCAAGGCTTACTACCGACCCAGTTCGTCGACATGGTTCAGCTAGGAATCGGTTTCGTGAGCGAACTCCTACCTCGAGTCACCATCAACGTCGACTCCGAAGTATTCCTCAGAGTATGGAAAGATGACAACACCGAAGACCCTGCCGCTCCGCCTGCTTCGATCAAGTCGAGAATCGACGACCCTTCATTTTCTGGTACGTCATCAAACGATAGCTCTTCTCTGACCGATGGCAAAGGTCCAGGCAGCAGTAACATTGGCAGCGATACTTGCGGAGGGTGTTCCAGTAGCGGTAACCAGTCTTCGTCCAATACTGCAGGTGGAAGTTCGAAGTCTAAAGACGACGAAGATTGCGTGAATCACAGCTTTACCGGATCTATTGCCACTGATTGCGAATTCGTGAAACGAGCCTCTTCCATCGTGGTTACAAGTAAACCACATGTTTATATGCAGTATCCTTCTAGATACGTTTGCAGTGTCGAAGATAACACCACGATGGCTTCGGCTCCTCCTGACCATTTGGATACGTTTTGCCGAAGTTGTTCTGTCGAATATCAAGTCAAGCCACCGGTTCCTGAGACGAATTCGGAAACGCCTCAGACTACTGCGTTGACTCCTAAACCGTATCCTGTCGGTGAGAAGGTCTCGAAGGAGGAGACTGATTCTCAATTTTGTACCAGCTGCTCCTTAGAATACGTTACCAAATTGAACGAAACCAATGCCAATGATTCGAAAGCTACGAAGGGTAATTCCAAAATTCCCGATTCTAAAAAGTCGTTCACCTCGGATATTTTTAACGCTGATTTAGCTGCGTGCAAATTCCTCGATTTTACGAACAGGCATAATGCGTTTTCGGAGAATCTCGAAGCGAAAGCTATATATTTTGGACGAAATTACAAGGATTTATAATCGAAGATATTTAGCTATTAAAAACTTTGTGTGAGTACTTAATGTTAATTTATTCGAGGTGATTTTTGTGAGATTTTGGGTTATTAAAAATATATTTGGTCTGGAAAGGTGTTGAAGATTTCGAATAGCATGGATTGGATTTGTTTTGAGAAGCTCGTGGTTTCAATGTGTTGTAGAGGTATTGGAAAAAAATATGAAATGGTGAGATCTTTGATAGGTTGATTATTAAATTTGAAAATTATATTATGTAGAATTTTGAAAATTTCAGCTCTCATAGGTGGGAAGATAATCAATAATCTTAAATTAAAAATTTTTCTTACCTGACGTCTATTTGGTCGTAGTTTTTCTTAAGTCAAATCCAATACAATTTCGATGTTTTGGAAGCTTCATGGAGTTCATTATTTGGTGTCAATAGCGCAAGTTAACAATAACTTATACTTAATCCATTGTACATGAGGTGAGTCATTCGTAATAAAATCGAGTCTGGAAATTTCTATCTGGAAGTGACAGAGAAATCGATTCATGTAGGTAGCTAAAAATCGAGTTCTGGTTTCATTGTCGAATGTTGCTAAGATGATCATGAGGCAGGTCAGCTTGAAAACCCCTTACGAACGCTTGTAGGATTATTTATATCCATGTTCAGCCAAAAAATGGCCAAGATTTCAAGACAGTGAAATAAAATCACTTACCTTTTTGTGAGCCTTCGTTATTTCATAAGTTGTGTGTGTAGCCATTTTTGCGTTTGTAAGTACTTGACAAAAAGAATATTAGCGAAGGCAGGACTACCAAATGCTGAGATGCCTTTCTCAAACAGGAAGAACTTGATACGAGTTCAGTGCAAACTGCTGATCTGTCAATTTAACAAATCCCCTATCTATTCGCATGAGAGAAAACTATGGGTGTCTAGAAATGTACCAAATGAGCAAAAACTGAAAAATTGTCAAAATGAAAAATTTGACTTGGAGAACTTGTAGAGCATTTTTGTAGCTGAAAATTGCAATTTTTGGCATTGGCCTACCTTGATTTTTGAAAGATCTATGCAACATTTAAGTTTTGACACAAATCAATTTTTCTGAAAATTGTTTTCAAAATAAAAAGTTCCATCAAATTTTACAGAAATTGGTCTGTTTTAAAACTGCAAAGTTGCATAGATACATATTTCAAAAATGAAGGGAGGCCAATGGCAAAAATTGCAATTTTCAGCTAAAAAAATGTTTTACAAGTTCTCCAAGTCAACTTTTTCATTTTGACAATTTTTCATTTTTTGCTCATTTGGTACACTTTGGACACCCGCAGTTTCCTCCCTCGAATATGTAGAGGGTCTCATAGGTGGCGCACCCTGTCTGACCCCAAATTTTGTCCTCTATACGATGCTGGTTTCAAAAATTTACTTGCATTTGACTCAGTTTGGGAGCAATTTTGAATTTTACAAACAGTGTGACATTAGCTGTTCTGGTTCTGGAGCCTTCGACGTGGTTTTCCATTTTTATAGAACTTTGGAATTGTTCCAGTGGGCGTAGAAACTGAATTATGGCTTATTAAATTTGAAATTATAATATGTAGAATTTTGAAAATTTCAGCTCTCATAGACGTAGAGATAATCAATAATCATAAATTTAAAATTTTTCTTACCTATGTCTATTTGGTTGGAGTTTTTTATATTGTGTTAGATAAATTAATTAGGGTTTGGATGTTAGCATCATGGAGTTCATTTGGTGTCAATAGCACCAATTAACAATATCATCCATTGTACATGAGGTGAGTCATTTGTAATAAAATCTAGTCTGGAATTCCATCGCGAAGTGATAGCGAAATCGATTTATGCAGCTAAAAATCGAGTTCTGGTTTCATTCTCAAATGCTGCTAAGATTATCGTGAAGCAGGTCAGCTTGAAAACCCCTTACAAACGCTTGTATAGGATTATTTATATCCATGTTCAGCCAAAAAATGGCCAAGATTTTAAGACAGTGAAATAAAATCACTTACTTTTTTGTGAATCTTCGTTATTTCATATCGGTGGTCCATTGCAACTGTTCGTTTGTGGGTACCTATACTTGACAAAAAGAATAGGCCTATCAGCGAAGGCAGAACTACCAAGTCCTGAGATGGCTTTCTCAAACAGGAAGAACTTAATAGAGTTCAGTGCAAAATGCATGATCTGTCAATTTATCAAATCTCCAATATATTCACATGGGAGAAAACTATTGGTGTCTAAAAGTGTTTCAATGAGCAAAAACTGAAAAATTGTCAAAATGAAAAATTTGACGCGAGGAACTTGCAGAGCATTTTTAAACTGAAAATTGCAATTTTTGGCATTAGCCTACCTTCATTTTTGAAAGATCTATGCAACGTTAAAGTTTTGAAACAGATCAATTTTTCTGAAAAAATTTTCAAAATGAGAAGTTCAATCAAATTTTACCAAAATTGGTCTGTTTTAAAACTGAAAAGTTGCATAGATCTTTCAAAAATGAAGGGAGGCCAACGCCAAAAATTGCAATTTTCAGCTTAAAAAAATGTTTTATAAGTTCCCCAAGTCAAATTTTTCATTTTAACAATATTTCATTTTTTGCTCATTTGGTACACTTTGTACACTTGTAGTTTCCTCCCTCGAATATGTAGAGGGTCTCGTTGGTGGCGCACCGTGTCTGACTCCAAATTTTGTTTTTTATACGATGCTGGTTTCAAAAATTTACTATTTGACTCAGTTTGGGAGCAATTTTGAATTTTACCAAATAGTGTGACATTAACAATTTATTCTGAAAATGGCTGTAAATATGGACAACATTAGACGCCCACTAGAAAAAAAGGTCAAAAATTAGTGCTACTTCGTGCAAAAAACAATAATATTTTTCTATCTAGCACTAACAGAAATCACATATCCACAATTTAAACCCATTTTGAATACCAGAACACTTACAGCTTCAATTTACTGTCTTCTTTCAATATTCCCCTCTCCCAACCCCCAAATTGATGTCCTCTGATGAGAAAATAATTCCCTATTTTTTATTTTTTCTATTTTCAAAAAAGTCACGCTGCGGCCATGGGCTCCTCAATTTTCTAAAATTATTGTGAAATTTTTAAATTCCAAGTTCTATGTATTATCACTAAAAAGTCCCTTCGCGAATGAAATAAATCTCTTGATGATTTTAGCTCCCTTCCTAAAAAAGCAAGCTGACCCCCTGGAATAGCTGAAATTTGCACTTATTTTTCTATGAGGGAAATCCTTGTAAAATTAGTTTTTTTTGGTCATTACTAATGAATGCTGCTGCAAATTGTTCATTTGCATACTTGCAATGAATTGTAACAACGCACGAGCCCCCTCTCCCCTTGATGATTTTGATGATCTTTTTGATGTAGAGTTTTTTAAAAATACGCGAGGTAAAATAGCGGTTATTTTTTTTATTCAAAAAATCGCCAAGACGTTAATTATGAATCGATTTTGATTTTTTATAAAAAATAATCTTCGAAGCCTCCTCTATCGCTTCATAGGGTGTTCAATTTTGAAAAAAAAAAAGTCATTCCTATTTGACTGTTTGTATTTGAAACAAGGTCCCAAAAAAGGCAGTTTTTCAGGAGGTACCATTTACGGATCATGCAAAATATTAACAAAAGTTTTAACTTTTCTTTTCACACTCGAGTTCGTGTAGTAACAATAGAACCATATTGAACGATTTTCATCATCAAAATGCATGAATGTCGACGTTGGAGAAATTTTAACTGTGAAAAAAAATACTTACTTTTTTTTCATACGGCAACAAGAAAATACTGTAGTCTAACGTCACATTCAATTCATCGGAATTCGGAAATGAATAATACATATTTGCAATTTAATTCAAGCACCTGGCCAAATACACAAAATTAGCAGTATTAGACTTCTTAATGTGAAATACGAATTTTGAACTACTCTATGGTGCCAACTTGGTTGTCTTTGGAGGGGGCTCATATCGTCTTGAGAGTTCATTTTACTCGAAAGAGACATTTCAGAGATATTAAAACGTGAAACTTTTGAATTTTACAAATTTTTCATTGAAGTTGGATTTTTAAATTTTTTGAAAATTGAGAGGTCCATCTCGGGGCTGCTCGAGGTTCTCAAAAATAGAAGAAAAAAATAGGGAATCATTTTTTCACCAGAGGTCGCCACTTTGAGGGTTGGGAGCAGAAGAAACCGCATTTTTGCCATGTAGTTAAGGGCCACCTTAATTAGTTGGGTTGAAAAAAAATTGAAAACTCCATACTTTTGCTCTCTCAACCTTGATGGAAAGTTCATCTGTATGAAAAGTGACTTCGAAAAAAATATCTGCCAAGCGATTTATTGGGTGAGAAAGTATTAAACTGAGAGAATAATATCGCCAGATAAGAAAAGGAAAAAATCAACTCACCAGGGCTATACGTAATTATATATTCTTTCGATCTGCATTGTCTTGATCTCTTTTGCTCACCCTTCCTGCTTGTTGATTGGTTGTCAAGTATTTCTTACATCATCCTGATACTGATTTATTATTGTCTATGTATCTCTTTCTCCCTATTATTGTTTATTGAGACCTTTACATAATTCTTTTTGTGTTAATTGATTGTATTAATTTATATTCACGTAGAATGAGAAGGCTGTTTTTGATTTTTTTTTCACTTTTTCGAGGGTCTTGCATTTTGCATGACTTACGAAAATGATACACAGATTTTGAACCTGTTCATAAGTTGTGCAAAATGACTTGGGTGACACCCACGAAAAAAAGGTCAACAATTAGTGCAAATTTGCGCAAGAAAAATTGATATTTTTCTATCTAGCACTAACAGAAATCACATATCCACAATTTAAACACATTTTGGATACCAGCTCATTAATAATTACAGCTTCAATTTGCTGTCTTCTTTCAATATTCAATAGTCAACGATCTTACCTTGAATACATAGAACCTTCTTCAGTATTGAAAATTCAAATAAATGACCAAAATCTGTGTTGGTAATCTTTTGTAAGGTACCTATCTCTATCTTCGAAGCCTCCTCTATTGCTTCATAGGGTGTTCAATTTTGAAGAAAAAAAAATAAGGTAATTTTTATTTGAAACAAGGTCCCAAAAAAAAGCAGTTTTTCGGGAGGTACCAATTATGGATCATCAAAATGCATAAATGTCGACGTTGGAAAAATTTCAACTGTGAAAAAAAAGCTTACTTTTTTAATGCGGCAGTGAGAAAATCGTTAGAAAAAATGAAGCACTAAGCCAAAAGGGGGCTAATATTGTCTTGAGAGTTCATTTCACTCGAAAGAGACTTTTTAGAGGTATTAAAGCGTAAAATTTTTGAATTTTAAAAATTTTTCATTGAAGTTGGATTTTTTGAAAGTTTGAAAATTGAGAGGTCCATTACGGGGCTGCTCGAGATTCTAAAAAATGGAAGAAATAAAAAATAGGGAATTATTTTCTCACCAGAGGTCACCACTTTGAGGATTGGGAGCAGAAGAAACCGCAATTTTTCCCCTGTAGTTAAGGGCTACCCTAATTATAGTGGAAAGTTCATTTGTATGAAAAGTGACTTCGAAAAAAATCTGCCAAGAGGTTTATTGGGTGAAAAGTATTAAACTGAGAGAATAATATCGCCAGATGAGAGAAAGAAAAAATCAACTCACCAGGACTACACGTAATTATAAGGTGTATAATACTACGTAAATACAACCCAAATATACGTGTGTAGAAAATACATTGCCTACGAGCATTCTTATTATTTCAAGTGTCAGCGCCTGCGTTTTGGTAATATCAATAGGTAGGTACTGGTAATATAATATCTTGTAGATATAATGCTTAGGCCATTTGATATGCCCTAACAACTTCATTCTGATTGTGTGTGCACAATAATTAGGCATTAATCAGACATATGTACGAGTATATAGAAAATAAAGTCCGTAAAATTAATGAAAAAAATTCAAAAACGTGTTTTTCATTTTCAAGTTAGATATATGTAATATAACTTATCAACACAAAAAAATTTTTGTTGAAAAAACTTATTTTCATTTTGTAAATTTTAAAATTTGAGACCCCAGTAGAAAAGTGACGATTCAAGATTGGCGATCCAAAATGTTTTCTACAGTCTTTTGATGTTACAAGATTATACTCACAACTTTTCATCGAATTCCTCTCCAATTTCCTCAGAAAATGTCGAATTCGACCCACCCCAGTGCTTCCAATAAGGGTCGAAAGTGCCAAATTCATGCGCATTTTAGTTTTTGCAATCTAAATGCACCTCGATTGACGATCTACTTGAGCAATTCAGGTTTCTCATCTTCATGTGGCGTATGTACTGGGTCAATCTGATGGCATTTTCACTGCCTACCTAGTTATTGCTTGACGGAACATCGCACCTGTAATTCTGTCTAACTCATTTAGCAGAGCAACTAAATCCTGCAACAAAATTTACAATTTGAGATTAATGAATGAAACGCTAGACTAGTTCTACCTGGCGTTTCATTGCAGTAAACGTGGTTGGCTATCGCGATTTTTCTCGTTTTACCTCCCTTGATAAACATCTCAGAATTTGAGAAAAATTTTGCAAAAAATACTTTAAAGATTGAAAAAATTAGAAAAAATTACCTACTTACCTACCTTTCACCTAGCATCGGGTGTTGATAAAAGAGATATAGTTTGCGTCGTTTTCTTTCTTATGCACACGTGCTATAAATGGCTATCAATCACATTGAATGTTTTGATTCCCTTTATCGTAGGGATCGCTTGGAATGCCATTCTATGAAATTAAATCTGTTGAATTTAATTTTGACCTGAAAAAAAAAATAATTAGTAATTACTGGTGAAATTCTAGTATTCGTTAGTAGAAAGTGTAAAAATTGGTCAAAACTTCTCCGAGTTACTCTACATTCGATAAAATCAGCATCTTATTTTCAGGAACGTCCTCTCTATTGGTGCTCCTTAGGGTGGAGCGACTTTGACTTTTTTTTGGTTGGAAAATTGGAGGGGATTCGATAAAAGGTTGTAGGCTGACTTCAAAAGACGACAGGAAACATTTTTGGATCCCATAGGGTAAATGTGCCTAAGTTTGCGCGCTTCCTAAGATTGCGCAGTAACGATTTCTCAGAACCAGTGAGAGTTACAACATTTGATACTGCCTTTACTTGAAAGAAGAATCAAAATGACCATACTTAATGATTTTTGGTGATGGTAGCACCAATTGTTGCCAACTGACAAGCGAAAAACTTTTTTTCAATTTTTTTTATAACTTTTCCAATAAAAGCAACACGCGACGATTTTTATGGAAATGGCAGTAGAAATCTAAATAAGCTATTTTTAGATTCGTCATTGTCTGGGGATTATAACAATCACATATTTCAAGTGTTTTCTGCTTTAATTAGGTTTCAATTTTTCAATTTTTTAAAAAAACACCCCTGTGCCTAAGATTGCGATTTTTATTTTTTGCTACTTTTCTAGACTAATAATGATACTTTTCGAAATTTTCATCAAGAATTCACTAGATTAAGCATAGCAATTAAAGGGGGTTCCTCAAATTACCTTTAACTGATAGGGCGAACGCAACCCGGACAGGATTTAGGGTACATCTCCTGCCTCAACACTGTACACGTTCCCTGCTCGTCGGGGTGCTACTAATACTAAGCACGTCGCAGGGTATTGGTTGGTAGATACACATTCAATTGGGTCGCCATCCCTTAGATCCGGAACGAAAAGGGATGCTTCCAGAGCACCATTGATTAATCGACATAACGTAATCAATGTTCACATCAACAATATATACATATTAACCTCGCGATGGGTTATATCAAAAAGCGGGCGGATTAGATCCATAAGGGATTAATCGGCGTTAATTACTGAGGGTAGGAACCGAACAACGAATTAGCACTTGCAATTACCGAAACGAAGCACAGAACCATCCTTAAGGGGGCTCATACTTAGTGGATAGATTTTACGTTAAGTTACATTGTGTGCAAAATGCACTGAAAACCGATCTCTACGGAGTTAAGGCATATCTGCTCCTTACAAATTTCCCCAGAAAAAGTCGAAGTCAACCCACCCCAGTGCTCCTAATAAGGTTTGTTCTCTTATGTATTAAAGGAATTTGAAATTGGGAAAAATCAATAAATTGAGTTGATATTAGACAATGAAAAATTTCCCAACTCTGATTTCCGGATACTGTTTAATGATCCCGTAATCAAAAATTATGCTTTATTGTCTCCCTAGTAGTGATCTAATCCTCTTATATGTAGGTATCGAGGTTTTCAAATGAGGAAAAAAAATAATAAACTTACTTACGCTTAGATCGCTAATTTTTTTCGTTTTAGCTCGTAATATGATCGATGCCGTTTTTTTAAAATTGGGAAGGGGCTGTCGATTCCAAAAAAAAAAAAAAAAAAAAAAATGATTGAAATATAATCATTAACTCTTATTAGATCTTCATCTCGGGTTGTTTTTGAATTGTCAATAATGATCAAGCAATTGGCACCATTTAATTCCAAAACATTTGTCCAGTTTATTGTTCAATTTGTGTTACGATATTCCACACTAATTCAGATTACGATAAGACGAATCCCTTTCACGATCTATTCGGTAATGGACCGACGACAATGGTACAATCAAGATTTAATAATACTCCACTAACAATACGAATGAAAAGAATGGGTAGGAATAAATGTGTAAAAACAATTAAAACTATACGTGGCTTTCTAATTACCTACTTACTTGTGATACGAACGAAATCCCTTTTGACAACAGGGACCATCTAAAAGCTGAAATTATACACATGTACGTACCTATATGATGAATTAATGACTGAAAGATTGAAATCTACCTACTCCGACTGCTCATCATCTACCTTCAGTGCTTGATCTTTATTCGCCACTTTTTTCTTGCGGTGTTGGGTTTGTTATACTTACTTGCAGAACTTTTTTCATGCAAATTTTTCTATAACTATTAACTGGTGGTAAATTTCAGACTTCTCAGTTTGCGCAGGTTAGGAGAACCATCATATGCATCTGCTATCCGAAGTTTGGTTTATATCTTAAAATAGTTTCCAATTTACGATTTTTCCTTAGGACCAAAACAGTTGTGTTGAAAGACTCTTGGGGGGAAAAAAACTGAAAAAATGTGATGAAAAATCGCCAACTTTTAAACAGCCTTCTTCTAAAAAAAAAAACAAAAAAACAACCACACCTCCTTGTACATTTTCCCTCAGTCAACTTCACAGAGGAAAAATAGACATGAGAAAATTAGGTAAGATCGTAAATGGATAATGTACTTATATTGTACAGAAGAAGAGAACATGGATGAGTTCAGAGTTAGATATGAAAATTGATAGGTAACGTACTAATCTACTACATATTTCACTAATATTTAAAATGAATGATCTCAAAGAATTACTTTAATTTTGAGATCAAAAATTTAAATTTGAGAGCTATTTACACTGACCAAAAATGGTCAGAAATTACAACCATGATGGTTATATACCAGAAGATCTATTGAACAAAAAACACATTATGGTGAACAAACAGTATAGGTTATATGTAGGTATGTAGAAGCAGAATTCTAGAATAAATATTTTTACTTACCTACTCACATAGATTATCGATATATTTGACTTCGATAGCCATAGTAATTGTCTATTAGATAGGTTAGTAAACAATTAAGAATTGATTCGCAACAGTAGCACTGCCTGTAATCTATTTGACATATCAATTCTTCCCCCAGCAAAAGTTGAAAGTCTCTTGAGGGTGTAGAAATTTGATATGTACAATGAAACATAATAAATATCTAAATACAAAATAAAAACATGAACGAAAATTAAAAAAATAATAATAACAAAATTGACATCTCTAAAAATAAAATATGTTACCTATCATTAATCAACCAGGTAAGGAATTACCAATTAAAAAAATATTGAATAAAAATAAAAAACATACATACATATAATACAAAAGTTTCCAGGTAAAATAAACTAAATATTTACAAATCAAACTCTGGTATTATAGACAAGATTTATTGATGACGAAGTGAAATAAATAACTGCAAGAATGGCTACCTGTACCTATCTAAACAATGAACACATTAAATACACATAATGCTGATTTGGGACATGTGAAATAATAACAACAGAGCCACCCTAAGAAATTAGACGATGAAGTAAAGCGGCAAAAGCTCGAGTCGGGCATTCCTTTTCATAACCCCTTTCCTTTACTTCGTCAAGTTCAAATTAACTCACGATCGTATGAAACTCTCAAAAGTGTCCTCGATTTTGTAGATCTATGACACCTCAGTTATAATGATCAATCGATCTTCATGTTAGAATATTAGATCATATTCTTACAATTCTTCCTTCTTGAATTTCAAAGACTTGGTTTGTTAATTTGAAGAAAATACGAAATAGATATGGCGTACTTACCTTTTTGAAAAATATTTTTAGTTTTATTGAAAGAATAATAATAGAAACAATAATAATTTTATTTGTAAAAAATTAGTTGTATGTACCTACTACCTACCTAGTTTTTTTTGTTCTTTCAAAAACATTTCTCAAATTAATTTTTTAGTTTTATTTTTATTTTTTAAAAAAATGAAAAAAAAACTCACTGACAAATTTAAGGTTACTGAAATATTATGTATTCTGACTAGGGTACTAAATACTCCATTGAAAAATGGTGTTTTATCCTCCTAGTGGCCCGGAGTGAAACTAAATTTTACCACAAGCATCTGATTTGCTGATTTGAATCTTGCGGACGCACAAGATTCAAACCAGTTATAAACCGACCAATCAGAGCATTTTTGATCAGAGTTAGTTTCAAACCAGGCCGTTCAGATCGCGCTATTATTGCGACAAAAACGCTCAATTGTATTTTAAATGAAGTTGCCAGTATTGTTAGTTGATAGTATTTGACTTGGGTCAGTCTCAGTATGGCATCCAACATCCAACAACCCTGCTTCGTTGTAATTTTCTTGTAAGATCGGATTTAAATCAACAGGGTTGAAACATATCCCCATTTCTGCATTCTTTTTGATATTAATTACAATGGGATTAATGTAAGTACATAGGTAGAATCAGATGGCTCAATAACATTGATTGCATGATTTTAATCTCTCTACTGTACCGCATCCATCATTTTCTTAGAGATGGGTTATATTTTCCGCATAAGCGGTTAACTTTTTATTCAATTTTCGTTAAAATATAATGTTTTTAAGATGAAAATGAAAAAAATTCCAGCCAGACTCGAAGGGAACGTATCTTAATTTTTTTAAAACTTGAAAGGTTTCCTGGCTTCACTTCAGTTCGAATTCTGAGGCCAGCAATTAAGTATGTAATAATGACTCGCTCTCCTTCTCTTCTTCCCCTTAGCCAAAATGTAAGTATTTATTATGCTCTCAGAAAGTTTGTAGTTTTTCCCAACTATATAGACAAAAGAACCAGAAGTAAGCACTCCATTTTTACCAAACTTCTTTTCCTTGGCAAGTTTTAAGGCAATCTCATCGTAGTTTGAGAATGAATAATTGCTCTGCAAGAATTTGTGGATTGACGATGTCGTTGTGATCACCTCTGATACAATCTTAACTTAGAGAGATTATCTCAATAGCGATTGGAAGATTGAAATCTACTTACTAGTTACTATATAATCTTTGTTTAAGTTTATTCTGCTGGTTCACTGGAAAACAATCTCATTGACCTCGATTATTATATCAGCTCAAAATACCTCATACATATGTTGCAATCAATTGAAAATTTTCAATTTTTCATCTGTGATGAGTGCATTTTCTAAATTACAAGTAGAAGAAAACTTGTACCTGCTTTTACAAAAATGGGTAAAAAAATCAAAAAGTTCAATTTTTCTGAAATTAATGTGTGCATTTTGAGATGATATTAGTCCGAACACGAATTTTTTGTCAGGTAGATGACTCGAAAATCGGTTAGGAGTACCCAAAGTTCGCACGTTTCAATTTTTTTTAATGAAAACTGACCTCCAAGGGTTGGAGAAATACCCAAAAAATCACTTTTTGCAATTTTTGAAGGTATTCCACGTGTATGAAAAATTCTGAAAAATACGAGTAGATATGTTTTGCATCTTTTGAGGCGATCTCATTGTAGCTGTACTTATCGATCAAGAATGAATATTGCTCTATGATAATTTGTGCATTGACGATGTTGTTGTGATCACCTCTGATACAATCTAAAATTACAGGTATTATTTAATGGAGATTGGAAGATTGAGATCTACTTACTAAGCTTTGTTCAAGTTTATCCAATAGAGAGACTTCGTCGATAATACGTTTAGTCGTTTATGGATGGAATTTTTGGAACTTTTTGTGGTTTACCTGGCTAAAATTTGTGTCTGGAATTATACCAGCTCAAAATACCTCATACGTTGCAATCAATATTGAAAGTTTTTCTATTTTTTTTACCAGTGATGAGCCAATTTTCTCATCGCAATTATAAAAAAACTTCACCTAATTTTACATACATATTTAAATGAGTAAAAAAATCGAAAAGTTCAATTTTTCTGAAATTAATGTGTGCATTTTGAAACTATATTAGTCTGGACATGAATTTTTTGCCAGGTAGGTCACTCGAAAGTAAGTCTGGTCTTCTCAAAATTTGCATGATTCAATTTTTTGATCGAAATTGACGTTCAGAGATAGAAGAAATCGTTGATGAATGCAGTTTGTATCATTTTTGATGGTTTGAAAAAGAACATTCGGCGAGAAACCGTTTAAGATAGAGGTTTTCAACTGAAATTGAAACGTCATCCCTTTTGAAGGGGTTAAGGGCGATCATATGAAATGATAACAACATAGCCATCCTCAACAATTAGATCATGATGTAAAAAAGCCAACGTTTCCAAAACGATAAGCATATGGCAAATGCAAATACTCTCTTGCAATCAGCGAATTTACATAAATAAATACTTACTGAGAGTGGTGATACTATAGCGATCAATCTACCGTCATGTTAGATCATGCTCTTAGGATTCTTTTTCCTCAAATTTCAACGACATGGTTCGTTCATTTGAGGAAAATACGAAATAGAAATGGTGTACCTACTTACCTACTTTTAATCATTTCAACGAGTTTGATTCTGACTGCGTTCGCGATGACTCGCTCGTATTTTTTGGTGAGAAAGTTTTTGGACCACAATAGACCAATTTGAGTAGAAAAAATAGGGTTTCAGATTTTTCTCAGTCTCTTGACCGCATTGAAAGAAAAAACGTCGGTCCACCAAACCCTCTCTTACAAAATAATATTAATGCTTATCTACTTTTATGACCTTTTGCCAGAAATTCTGAGATCTTAGATGATATGTGAAAATTTAATAATTTTTTATGTAAAACATGAATTATGATTCCTTTCAAGTCATGCTGCAAGAATTTGTACAGTTCTTTAAAAATAAGTAAATGTACTCCATCCAAAATCTCATAATTTTTGGTAAAAAGGGCTATAAATTTCCTTCTGTGTGGTTTCAAAATTCTGATAAACAACTCCTCCCTCATTTTTTCAACTATTTTTCTCGGTCTCCCAGCATTATACTACTTGTCCTCTTATTGAAATAAGTGATGAATTTTTTTCCAATTATCAACGGACAGTTGAAACTAAATGTGGAATAAATGTTTTTACGATGAAAATCAAACAAATCCCAGCCAGACTCAGAATTATTTTTCTCACTTTTTGAGTTTTGGCTCAGTTCCACTTTTAAATGCGTAGATTTGGTGAGAGAGGGGGGAGGGGGTAAAAACTAATGAATAGTGCTTTTCTCACGAAAAAAGAGCTCTCATCTTAATTTTTTGAAAACTTGAAAGGTTTCCTGGCTTTATTTCATTCCAAATTCTGAAGCCAGCAATTGTGTAGGTGCATAAATTCTTTTTAGCAAAATTGTACTTACCTAGCCTATTATGAATTCAGAAAGTTGGATAGTTTTTCCCAATTATAAAATGTAAGAACGAAGAGAGCACTTTACTTTTATCTACTGTACTTCTTTTCCTTGTGAAGTGTTGAGGTGATCTCATCATAGTTTGAGAATGAATATTGCTGTACGAGAATTTGTGCATTGACGAAGTCGTTGTGATCTTCTCTGATACAATGTTAAACTAGAGCGATTATCTGAATGGTGATTGAAGATTGAAATCTACCTACTGATGTGAGCTTCGTTTACATAAGTTTATTCTAGATATTGTATAATCGCTGTTGACCTCGCCAAACTTTGTGTCATCTGGAATTATATCAGCAATCAGCTCAAAAATACCTAATATGTCGCAATCAATTGGAAATCAAAAATCTTTTTTACCTGTAATGAGTGCATTTTTTTAAAATTACGAGTAGAAAAAAACTTTGCGTACTTCTTCTCAAAAATAGGTAAAAAAATCGAAAAGTTCAATTTTTTTGGAATTAATGTGTGCTTTTTGAGATGCTGGTATTAGTCTGGACATGAATTTTTTGCCAGGTGGATCACTCGAAAGTAAGTCAGGGGTACGCAAAGTTTACACGATTCAATTTTATGTTGAAAAAGGTTTACCTTTACCAACTCGCGATGGTAGAAACTCCTTGAAATTATGCACAATTTCGTGGATCTACAACACTTCGGTAATGATATTCTTACGATTCTTCTTTCTGAAATTTCAACAACGAGGTTCGTTCATTTGAGGAAAGTCGAAATAGGTATGGTATGCTTACTTTTAATGGTTTCAACGAGTTGAAAAATTCGTCTATGGGAGGCCAACTACGAATTCGCTTACATTTTTTGTTGAGGGGGAATGTTTCAAACTGAAATTGGCCAATTGAGTTGAAAAAACCAGGTTCTCGCATTTTCCAAAGTCTCTTGACAATGTTGAAAAATAAACTGTGGGTCCTTCTAAGCTTTCTCATCATAGTTTGAGAATTGATGTTGCTCTACGATAATTTGTGGAATCACTTCTGATACAATCTGAAGTTATTACATAAGGATATTTTCTCAATGGAGATTGGAAAATTGAAACCTACCTACTAAGCTTTGTTTAAGGTTATCCAATCATCAGTTGACAATTAATTCGGATGGTTTTCGTTGATTTGGCCAAAATTTTGTGTCTGGAATTATATCAGCTCAAAATCCATGCCTCATATGTTTGCATCCAATCAAAAATTTTCAACTTTTTACCTGTGGTGAGTGTATTTTCTAAATTACGAGTAGAAAAAAACGTTACATAATTTTACAAAAATTGGTAAAAAAATCTAAAAGTTCAGTTTTTTTTTAAAAATTCATGTGTGCATTTTGAAATAACAGCAGTCTGTGCATGATTTTTTTTCTTTCGGAGTGGTTAAGAGCGGAATATGTGAAGAGCCACCCTGAACAATTACATCATGAAGTAAAAAAGCAAACGTTTCCAAAACGATAAGCAAAAGGCAAATGCAAAAACTCTCTCGCAATCAGCGAATTTACATATAAATACCTACTGATCCATGGTATGTCGAGCACATGCTTCGGAGTCCAAACTTATAATGAGGCACCCTATGAAATCATAACAACAGAGCCACCCTCAACAATTTAGATCATGATGTAAAAAGGCGAAAACTCGAGTGGAGCAATCCTTTTTATAACTTACTCGCGATGGTAGAAAACCCTCAAAAGTCGATCTGCGCAATTTCGTGGATCTACAATACTTCAGTGATACTTTAACGATCAATCGATCGTCACGTTATATCATGTTCTTACGATTCTTTTTCCTAAAATTTCAACTACGTGGTTGGTTCATTTGAGGAGAATAGGTACGAAATAGATATTGTATACTTACTTTAAATCGTTTCAACGAGTTGAAGTGTACTAGGGTATTATCTTTCGCTTTTGGTCATGATTAAGCTTACTGACTCGCTTACATTTCTTGAGGAGAAAGTTTTTAAACCAAAATTGGCCAAATCTAAGTTGAAAAAATCAGGTTTTTGATTTTTTAAGGTCTGTTAACAATATTGAAAAAAAAAACCATCGGACCGCCAAAAACCGTTTTTGCAAAGATTCCAAAAATTTAGAAACATCAAACTTCCTTCTGTGCTATTTCAGAATTCTGCCAAACAACCCCTCCCCCATTTTCCAACGATTTCTGTTGGTCTCTCAGCATAATTGATCCTCTTATTGGAATAAACATTGCATTTTTTTTCCTATTTTCAACTAACAGGTACCTACCTAAAACTAAGTGTTAATTGAATAAATGTTTTTATGATGAAAATGAAACAAATCCCAGCCAATCTCAAAATGCAAAATCGTGACAACTTTTATATTTTTCTCACTTTTAGAGTTGGGGCTCAAGTTGTACTCTTTTTCATCATATGTGTGGATGAAGACAGAAGGGGGGGGGGGTTGAAACTATTGAATAGTGCTTTTCTCACGAAAATAGAGAGAGCCATAATTTTTTGAAAACTTGAAAGGTTTTCTGGTGCATAATAATGACTCGTTCTCCTTATCTTCTTTCTCTTAGCCAAAATGTATTTGTTATGCTGTCAGAAAGTTGGGTAGTTTTTCCTAATTACAGTTGTAAGAACGAAGAGAGCATTCCATTTTTACTGATCTTCTTTTCCTTGGGAAGTTTTGAGGCGATCTCATCGTAGTTTGAGAATGAATGTTGCTCTACAATAATTTGCGGAATGACGATGTCGTTGTGATAAGCTCTGATACAATCTAGAATTGAAGTGATCATCTCCAGGGCGACTGGGAAATTGAAATAAGTATACCTACTAAGCTTTGTTCAAGTCTATCCAAATACAGCTCCAACTACAATTGAATTTCTTGCAGGGTGGGTTACTCGAAAGTAAGTCAGGGGTACCCAAAGTTTGGACGATTCAATTATGTAATGAAAATTTACCTCCAAGGGTATGAAAAAATTGCGGAAGAAAACAGCTTTTATCATTTTTGAAGGTTTTCCACGTATGTTGAAAATTCTGAAAAATGTCTTTCGCATTTAGTTGGTGAGTGTATTGTTGTTTTTATAATACGTATTGCAACACTTGTAGAAAAGAACTAAACAATTTTACTATTATTGAAATCTAAAAATACGTGTCTTACAAAAAAAAAAAAAAAAAAAACAATAATAGGTAAGTACACTTACTATCAAGGTTGGCATTGGATTCACTTCTGGATTTGTTAAATTCAGTACTAGCTTCCTGATTTGGCTAAAATCTTTCCGAACAAGTCTTTCAAATGAAGCTTCCTAATGAAAAGAAAAAATATACCTATATAATTATTACAAATTATTCACTTAAAAAAATTTCCAATCTTCATTAAAATAATTTTTGGTAAACTTTCTCATCATAGTTTGAGAATCGACGTTGCTCTACGATAATTTGTGGAATCACCTCTGATACAATCTGAAATTATTACATAAAGATACGTATTTTCTCAATGGAGATTGGAAAATTGAAATCTACCTACTAAGCTTTGTTTAAGGTTATCCAATCATGAGTTCGCATTCGTATCGTTCTTGTCGTTGACTTTGCCAAATGTCTGGAATTATATCCGCTCAAAATACATGCCTCATATGTTTGCATCCAATCGAAAATTTTCAATTTTTTACCTGTGATGAGTGTATTTTCTAAATTACGAGTAGAAAAAAACTTTACATAATTTTACAGAAATTGGTAAAAAAAATCTGAAAGTTCAGTTTTTTTTTAAATTGATGTGTGCATTTTGAAATAACAGCAGTCTGTACATGATTTTTTTGTCTGGTGGGTGAATCGAAAGTAAGTCAGGGGTACCCAAAGATTGCACGATTCAATTTTTCAAAATGAAAATTGACCTTCAGAGATGGAGAAAATTGCGAAAGAAAGTAGTTTTTAGCATTTTTGAAGGTCTTCCACACTTGTGGAAGATTCTGAAAAGTATGTTTTGCGTCTAGTTAGTGAGTGTATTCCTGTTTTATTAATGGCACCTTTGAAAGAACTAACTAAATGTTTCATTGAAATCCAAACACACGTTTTGTAAATGTTTGGAAAATTTTCTAGTTTTCGCTATATGTAATAACCTTTGGTAGTGTCCTACTGAACAGTGAACATCCTGCAAGTTTGATAAAAAATTCGATAGGGAACTGTCAAAGTTCTAGATTTTTAACTGAAATTGAAACGTCAGTCATTCCTTTTGGAGCGGGTAAGGGTGGGGTATATGAAATGATAAAAATAAAGCCACCCTCAGTCGAGCAATCCTTTTTATAGTACGTCGCCTTTGCTAACTCGCGATGGTAGAAAACCCTTGAAAATCTGCTCGATTTCGTGGATTCACGACACTCAGTGATACCTAAACGATCAATCGACCATCGTGTAAGATGATGTTCTTACGATTCTTTTTTCTCAAATTTCAACGACGTGGTTCGTTCATTTGAGGAAAATACGAAATCGATATGGTATACTTACTCTTAATCGTTGCAACGAATTGATTTACTTCTTCTGCTCGTTGTACCGTGATCCGGCTTGGTTACATTTTGTTGAGGAGAAATTTTTTAGACCGAAATAGACTAATTTGAGTAGAAATTCCCGGTTTTTGGATTTTTCTAGGCCTCTTAACAATATTGAAAAAAAAACTGGCAGTTCTCCAAACCCTCTTTTGCAGATGAGATTTCGAAAATGAAGAAAGATCTTGTACCATAAAGAAGTTGAAAAATGGAAAGTGGTGAAACTAGACTAATTTTTTTTTACAGTTTTTCAATCTCTCAAAAAGAGAGAATGTTACTTACTTACTAATATTATGAACTTTTACCAGAAGTTGTGAGATTTTAGACGTGATAGCTGAAAACTAAACAATTTTTATATAATAAACAATTTTTATATAACGTATGGTGGTGATTCCTCTCAAGTCATGCAACAAGAATTTCTACACTGTTTTTATTAAAACTTTGTTGAATTTTCGCACTCCATTCAAAATCTCATTCTGACAAACAACCCCTCATTTTTTCAACGATTTCTCTTGGTCTCCCAGCATTATTTGTACTCTTATTGAAATAGGTGATGAATTTTCTCCTATTTTCAACCAACAGGTAAAACTAAGTGTTGGAATAATAATGTTTTTATGATGAAAATGAAGCAAATCCCAACCAGACTGAGAATGTAAAATCGTGACAACTTTTTAAGTATAATATTCTTCTCACTTTTTGAGTTTGAGCACGAGTTCCATATTTTCATTGTGTACATGTGTTGATGGAGAAGGGGGGAGGGGAAGGGTTAAAACTGTTGAATAGTGCTTTCCGCATGAAAATAGAGCGAATCTTAATTTTTTGAAAACTTTAAAGGTTTCCTGGCTTTACTTCATTTCGAATTTTAAGGCCAGAAATTAGGTGCATGATAATGACTCGCTCTCCATCTCTTCTTCCTCTTAGCCAAAATGTATTTATAATGCTTTCAGAAAGTTGGGTAGTTTTTCCTAATTATGGCATGTAGAAGTACCTATAGATGTAACTAATGTAAGAGCGAAGAGAGTAATCCCCCAAAAAAGTACCTCACGGTAAAAAAAAAGGGGGTTTGAAAAAGAACGCGCGAGGAAGGTTCATCGCCATTGCAAAAAAAACTTCAAAAAAATCTCCATAATACCTACAACTGAAAAATATCCAAAAAAAATAATTCTTAACAAAAAATTACTGATATCTACATTGCATAGAGTTGGAGAATGATTGGTGGTACCTACTTACCTGCCTACGTACCTACTTCAGAGTTCGCAAATAATGAACAAAAATTTGCCAACTTCCGCCCTCTTCTTTAGACAACTAGGTAGCTTCCATTTCCAGTATCCATGATCAGCGGAAATTGGCAAATTTTTGTTCATTATTTGCGAACTCTGAAGTAGGTACGTAGGCAGGTAAGTAGGTACCACCAATCATTCTACTTCTGATACAATCTTAAATTAGAGAGATTATCTCAATGGTGATGAAGATTGAAGTCTGCCTACTGAGCATTGTTCGTGGTACAGGGTGCGGCATCTTTAGGTTATCATTTTGGTAACACTGCTGTGGTCTCTTCCGCGTGTCCGAGAAAAAAAATGAATACATGGTTGGAAAGAGGATAAAATGCCATTTTAAAAAAGTTCATTTGATTTTAAAAATTACATCTGCACAATGTTTACCAGTACCTTTTACAAAAGTTGTCATTTTTCAACACTTTAAAACATTCTCCAAAATTAGTTTGTCAATTGCGGCACATTCAGCACATATTCTTTCCTTCAAATCTTCCAAATCATGAACTTTGGTTAAATATACTTTTTTTCTTAAGATGTCACCATAGAAAAAACCCACAGGCATTGCAAGATCCGGTGACCTCAGTGGCCAAGGAATGGAGCCATTTTTTGAGATGATTCTGTTCCCAAACATCTTCTCCAAAAGTTGAATTGTCCTTGATCCTTGAACAGGGGTGTGCGGTGGCCACATCTTGTTGAAAATAAGAAGTAGACAATATTCGTTTTCTATGAAGAGCAGATGGGGCCACAGCGCATTTGTTCAAGAATCAAGGACAATTCAACTTTTGGAGAAGATGTTTGGGAACTGAATCATCTCAAAAAACGGCTCCATTCCTTGGCCACTGAGGTCACCGGATCTCGCAATGCCTGTGGCTTTTTTCTATGGTGACATCTTAAGAAAAAAAGTATATTTAACCAAAGTTCATGATTTGGAAGATTTGAAGGAAAGAATCTGTGCTGAATATGCCGCAATTGACAAACCAATTTTGGAGAATGTTTTAAAGTGTTGAAAAACGACAACTTTTGTAAAAGGTACTGGTAAACATTGTGCAGATGTAATTTTTAAAATCAAATGAACATTTTTAAAATGGCATTTTATCCTCTTTCCAACCATGTATTCATTTTTTTTCTCGGACACGCGGAAGAGACCACAGCAGTGTTACCAAAATGATAACCTAAAGATGCCGCACCCTGTACCTTGTACATACATATATTGTATTTTTGTACCTTGAATGTAGTACATGGGTAGTGTCTTGCTGTCTAATATCCAGCAAGTTTTTAAAAAATTCGGTATAAAACGGTCAAAGATGAAGATTTACAACTGAAATTGAAACGTCATCCATTTTAGAGCGGTTAAGAGCGAGATATTTTATGAAATGATAACAGAGCCACCCTCAACAATTAGATCATGAAGTAAAAAGGCGGAAGCTTGAGTCGAGAAATCCTTTTTATAGTCGTTTGCTTTTACCAACTCGCGATGGTAGAAAACCCTTGTGAGTCTGCGCAATTTCGTGGATCTACGATACCTCAACGTGATAACGATCAATCGATCGTCACGTTAGATCATATTCTTACGATTCTTATTTCTCAAACTTCCACGACGTGGTTCGTTCATCTGAGGAAAAATACTTACTTTTAATGGCTTCAACGAGTTGAATAATCAATCACATGCAAAGTTGGAGGTCAGCTACCAACTCGCTTACTTTTTTTGTTGATGAGGAATTTTTCAAACTGAAATTGGCCAGTTGAGTTGAAAAAACCAGGTTCTCGTATTTTTCAAGGTCTCTTAACAATACTGAAAGACAAACTGTGGGTCCTCCAAACCTTTCTCATCATAGTTTGAGAATAAATGTTGCTCTGCGATAATTTGTGGAATCACAATCTGAAATTACACAAAGATATTTTCTCAATGGAAATTGGAAGATTGAAATCTACCTACTAAGCTTTGTTTAAGGTTATCCAATTGGTAAAATTTTGGATTGTTTGTTGTTGATTTGGCTAAAATTTTGTGTCTGGAATCATGTCAGCTCAAAATACATACCTCATAAGTTTGCATCCAATTAAACATTTTTAATTTTTTCATCTGTGATGAACTAATGAGTGTATTTTCTAAATTACGAGTAGAAAAAAACTTAACATAATTTTACAAAAATGGTTAAAAAAATTGAACGGTTCAGTTTTTTCTTGAATTGATGTGTGCATTTTGAAGTAACAGCAGTCTGTACATGATTTTTTCCCCTTTATTCGGAGCGGTTAAGGGTGGAATATGTGAAATGATAACAACAGATCCACCTGAACAATTACATCATGAAGTAAAAAAGCAAACGTTTCCAAAACGAAGCAAAAGGCAAATGCAAAAACTGTCTTGCAATCAGCGAATTTACATAAATAAATACCTACTGACCACCCGACCAGCGGTACCTAAGTCGAGCACAGCTTCGGGCTCCAAACTCATAATGAGGCACCCTATGAAATGATAACAACAGATCCACCCTCAACAATTAGATCATGACGTAAAAAGGCAAAAGCTCGAGTGGAGCAATCTTTTATACAACTTACTCTCGCGATGGAAGAAAACCCTTGAAGGTCTGCGCAATTTCGTAGATCTACAATACTTCAGTGATTACGATCAATCGATCGTCACGTTAGATCATGTTCTTACGATTCTTTTTCCTCAAATCTCAACTACGTGGTTGGTTCATTTGAGGAGAATAGGTACGAAATAGATATGGTATACTTACTTTAAATCGTTTCAACGAGTTGAAGTGTACTAAGGTATTATCTTTCGCTTTTGGTCATGATTAAGCTTACTGACTCGCTTACATTTCTTGAGGAGAAAGTTTTTAAACCAAAATTGTCCAAATTTGTGTTGAAAAAAAATCAGGTTTTTGCTTTTTTAAGGTCTGTTAACAATATTGAAAAAAAAACCGTCGGACCTCCAAAAACTCTTTTTTGCAAAGATTCCAAAAATTTAGAAACATCAAACTTCCTTCTGTGCTATTTCAGAATTCTGCCAAACAACCCCTCCCCCATTTTTCCAACGATTTCTGTTGGTCTCTCAGCATTAATTGATCCTCTTATTGGAATAAACATTGCATTTTTTTCCTATTTTCAACTAACAGGTACCTAAAACTAAGTGTTTGAACAAATGTTTTTATGATGAAAATGAAGCAAATCCCATCCAGACTAAAAATGCAAAATCGTGACAACTTTTTATATTTTTCTCACTTTTTGAGTTGGGGCTCAAGTTGTACTTTTTTTCATCATATGTGTGGATGAAGACAGCGGGGGGAGGGGGGGGGGGTTGAAACTATTGAATAGTGCTTTTCTCATAGAAATAGAGAGAATCTTAATTTTTTGAAAACTTTAAAGGTTTTCTGGTGCATAATAATGACTCGTTCTCCTTATCTTCTTTCTCTTAGCCAAAATGTATTTGTTATGCTGTCCGAAAGTTGGGTAGTTTTTCCTAATTACAGTTGTAAGAACGAAGAAAGCATTCCATTTTTACTGATCTTCTTTTCCTTGGGAAGTTTTGAGACGATCTTTTCGTAGTTTGAGAATTAATGTTGCTCTACGATAAATTTGCGGATTGTCGTGCTATCTTCAATAAATAAATAAATTTCAAATTTCAAATTTCAAATTTGAGGACAATACGAAATAGATATGGTATACTTACTTTTAATCGCTTCAACGAGTTGAAATATTGCTGCTTGACCGCTCACAACATCCTTGCAAGTTTGAAAAAAAAAATCGGTGGGGAACTGCCAATGATCGAGATTCAGTGAATTTTTTACCCCAAAGCGCTGCTCCAATAATTAGGCGAATAATAATGATTCGTTCCTACTCCTCTTCTTTCGCGCAATCCTGGGCACAGGTCGGGGAAAACATTAAAACCGATTGTAATGCTGCTATGTAAAGTCTGTCTCTTTGACAAAATGCATTTATTATGCTTTCAGAAAGTTTGATAGGTTTTTCTGATTACTTGTACAAACAAAAGAATGAAAAAATTACTCCATTTTTACTGAACTTCTTTTTCTTGGCAATTTTTGAGGCGATCTCATCATAGTTTGAGAATGAATGTTGCTCTATAATAATTTGCGGATTGACGATGTAGTTGTGATCACCTCTGTTACAACCTAAAATTGAAGAGATCATCTCCATGGCAATTGGAAAATTGAAATCTACCTACTAAGTTTTGTTTGTTTATCTAAATAAAGCTTGCATGCTATGAAATTTTTTGACAGGCGGGTCACTCGAAAGTAAGTCAGGGGTACCCAAAGTGTGCACGATTCAATCAATCTTTCGCATCTAGATAGTGAGTGTCAAGTGTGTTGTTGTTTTTATGATAATACTTATTGCAACTCATACTCGTAAAAAGAACTAAACCATTTTACTATTGAAATCCAAAAATACCTGTCTTACCGACGACGTTTAGAAAAATTTCCAATTTTCATTAAAATAGCCCTTGGTACTTAGTCTCGTGCTGTCTAATACCCAGCAAGTTTTTAAAAAATTTGGTAGGAAACAGTCGAAGATGACGATTTTCAACTGAAATTGAAACGTCATCCATTTTGGAGCGGTTAAAGGCGGGATTTATGAAATGATAACAGCAGAGCCACCCTCAACAATTAGATCATGAAGTAAAAAGGCGAAAGCTCGAGTCGAGCAATCCTTCTTATAGTCGTTTGCCTTTACTAACTCGCGATGGTATAAAACCCTTGTATAAGTCTGCGCAATTTTGTGGATCAACGACACCTCAACGTGATATAGATCAATCGATCGTCACGTTAGATCATATTCTTACGATTCTTGTTTCTCAAATTTCAACGACGTGGTTCGTTCATTTGAGGAAAATACGAGATAGATATGGTATACTTACTTTCAATGGCTTCAACGAGTTGAAATATTCCTAGTAAAGTCTTTTGGAGGTCAACTGTGGACTCGCTTACATTTTTTATTGAGGAGCAATTTTTCAGACCAAAATTGGCCAATTGGGATTATACAGTGCTCAAAGTCGTTAGATAATCTGCAAACAATGGGAAGAGAAATCTTGTACAGTGCCTATTCTAACGTGTAGTTCCAACAATATTGTGTGGCTCCAAAAAATCGATGTGCAGTTGGGAAAAAAATTGTGCAGTTGAAAAAAAAATTATTCAGAATCCAAATTTTAAAAAAAAAATTACTAGGTAATAAAATAATGAACAACAACAGTTATCAATCAAATGCAAAAAAAAAAAAACGAATTTGGGATCCATGTAACTTCAGTGAGAAAGGTACACTATAAAAACTGCACAATGCTATCAAACAAATAATCAGGTAAAAGGTAGATACATACATAAATGTAGTAGAAAAAATTACTAAATAGCAGTGGCGCCCAGAGGATAGAAATGTGCTATTGCAGAATCTTTGAGGGTTCCAAAAAATTTTCAGGAGGACCCCCATTTTTTCCAGAAAAAATCTAATGATTGCCATGAGTTATGTGAAATTTTTTTATGGGCCGGTTCTTTTCACTTCTAATGATAAAAAAACAAATCCAAAGACAATTTCGTAACGCTCTTTCTACTTACTGTTAATGAGCTATTTCTGTGGAGAAAAAAAAACTTTTAAGGCTTTTTTGAAGAAATCTTGGGGAAACATACGTCTATTACCTATTTCAAGTTTTACAATAATGTCGATCCATCATTATTTTCAAAACATTTTTAAAAAATTTGAAGAGCTGAAGAGCTAAAAACCAGCTTATTTTTGATCTACATATTAAATGAGTTTATCCAAATTTAAGCTGATTTTCAGACAGTCACACACAGTACGTTTTTTTAACCAACCTTTTTTAAAATTATGATTAGTGGAGAATACTGGTTGAAAAAAAACGTCCTTGATGTGCTTGCCTGAAAATCAAATTAAATGAGGACAAACTAATTGTTGAATAGACCCGAAAATGGACCACAATTTTTAGCTGCCCAAATTGATTTCCACACATCTCGAAAGAGAAATTTTGAAATTATATTTCTGGGGGGAACAAAAATCGCGCTGGAAGTTCCAGAATGGCTAAATGGCTAGAAATTACAAAAGTTAGTTCATGGGAGTTGATTTTAGTTACAGGGCTCCAAGGTGAGGGGGTAAGACAAAAATATTTTCAACTTTTTTTGCCAGATTTTCTCAACTTTTTAGCCCAGGTACTCACTCCCCTTTCACAGATTTTTTAAACCATTTAGCCAGGAGTTGGAAGCAAAAATGTTGAATAATTTAAAATTTTCAAATACGATGCTACCTAGAATCACAACAAATTTGAATTGTTCCATTGCAAGGTTCGTGTAGTAAGATCAAAAATCAAAAATTTGCACCTTTTTTCTTATTACTAACATATTTTTTGTGGATTTTCTTCGGCTTTTGGTCTGTGAAAACAAAATTTAAAAAGAGGACAGAACATAATTTTTGGAAAATTTTCAATTTTTCCCGATCGAAGTGAGGGTAAAAGATTTACTAAGAAAACTCACAATTTGTGAAGTACCTATCAAATAACGATTTTCAATATAAAAGTTTCAACGTTAAATTTCAAGCTTTTTGGTATTTTCCAATGAATCCTCGCACTTTTTTTTCGCTGTTCTGGTTTTTTTCTTTTTTTGGGGGGGGGGGGAGAAGACATCCTTTAAAACGAATCTCAAAAAATTTCAGTCCGTATTGTGTAGCTCCAAAAAAACCTTAGAATAGGCCCTGAATCTTGAGATCTGTAACTTATCTTTGAAAATTCTGTGATGAAAATTACTTACGGGAAAATCAGAGGTTAGTTGGTAAATATGATAAAAACTGTAAGTAGAATTTGTTGCTCAAATCGCAGGAAAATCAGGGAAAAGTCATGTTACTTACACATGAGTCAAAATTAGAAATGGTCTCTAAAAGAAATAATACAATATCTTACGAATCTTTTTTCTCAAATTTCAACGACGTGGTTCGTTCATCTGATGAAAATACGAAATAGGTATGGTATACTTACTTTCAATGGCTTCAACGAGTTGAAAAATCGTTTCTATGCCAAGTTGGAGGTCAGCTACCAACTCGCTTACATTTTTTGTTGATGAGAAATTTTTCAACTGAAATTGGCCAATTGAGTTGAAAAAACCAGGTTCTCGCATTTTCCAAGGTCTCTCAATATTGCAAAGCAAACTGTGGGTCCTCCAAACCATTCTCATCATATTTTGAGAATAAATGTTGCTCTACGATAATTTGTGGAATCACCTCTGATACAATCTGAATTTACATAGAGATATTTTCTCAATGGAAATTAAAAGATTGAAATCTACCTAATACTAAGCCTTGTTTAAGGTTATCCAATTATCGGTAAAAAATTGTATTTTTTGTTGTTTATTTGGCTAAAATTTTGTATCTGGAATTATATCAGCTCAAAATACATACCTACCTGATATGTTTGCATCCAATTGAAAATTTTAAATTTTTTTACCTGTGATGAACTGATGTGTGTACCTATTTTCTAAATTACGAGTAGAAGAAAACTAAACATAATTTTACAAAAATGGGTAAAAAAATCGAAAAGTACAGTTTTTTTCTGAAATTAATGTGTTCATTTTGAAATGACAGAGGTCTGGACATGGTTTTGTTGCCTGGTGGGTGACTCGAAAGTATGTCAGGGGCACCCAAAGATTGCACAATTCAATTTCTTTGATAAATAATTCGTATTTACAAAATAATAACAACAGCTATAGGCGAAAGTTCGAGTCGAGCAATCTTTTTTATGCTTGGTCGTTTTCCATTCACTAACTCGCGATGGTACATACGGTACATACGGTACATAGAAAACCTTTGAGAGGCTGCGCAATTTCGTGGAATCTACGACACTTCGGTGATAATGACCAATCGATTGTCATGTTAGATGTGTTCTTATTATTCTTTTTTCTCAAAATTTAACAACACAGTACGTTCATTTTAGCCGGCGTTTGGTGGCATAGCAAACCATATTGAATTTCGTACCAACGTGTAGATCTCGCCGAGACGAACACAACGCGCTACCTACAAGCCCCTCTATCTATTCATGGAAAGAAACTACGAGCGTCTAAAGTATACCAAATGAGCAAAAAATGAAAAATTGTCAAAATGAAAAATTCGACCTGGGGAGCTTGTAGAGCATTCTTTTAGCTAAAAATTGCAATTTTTGGCATTGGCCTACCTTCATTTTTGAAGAATTTATGCAACTTTGAAGTTTTGAAACAGATCAATTTGAGTAAAATTATCAAATTTTACTCAAATTGATCTGTTTCAAAACTTCAAAGTTGCATAAATTCTTCAAAAATGAAGGTAGGCCAATGCCAAAAATTGCAATTTTTAGCTAAAAGAATGCTCTACAAGCTCCCCAGGTCGAATTTTTCATTTTGACAATTTTTCATTTTTTGCTCATTTGGTATACTTTAGACGCTCGTAGTTTCTTTCCATGAATAGATAGAGGGGCTTGTAGGTAGCGCGTTGTGTTCGTCTCGGCGAGATCTACACGTTGGTACCAAATTCAATATGGTTTGCTATGCCACCAAACGCCGGTTGACAATACGAAATAGATATGGTGTACTTACTTTTAATCGCTTCAAAAAGTTGAAATTATATATGCTTTTTGGTTGTCCACTATACATCTTTCGAGTTGAAATAAAATCAGATTTTTGCATTTTCCAAGGTTTCTTAACAATATTGAAAAAAATAACAATCGGTGCTCCAAACCATTCTCATCATATTTTGAGAATAAATTTAGCTCTACGATAATTTGTGGATTGACTAGGTCGTTGTGATCGCCACTGATGTAATCAAAAATTAGAAAATATTATTATCTCGATGGAGGTTGGAAGGTTGAAATCTACTTACTTGGGCATTGTTTAAGTTTATTGAATTATGTACCTACTTAGCACAGGAATATTAGGTACAGATGTAAGAACGTATGAGATCACATCACTTTGACTGTAACTTACTCCTTTTCGTTGGGAAGTTTTACGGCGATCTCATCGTATTTTGAGAATGAATGTTGCTCTACGATAATTTGTGCATTGATGATGTCGTTGTGGCCATCCTGTGATATGATCTTGAATTAGAGAGATTAATTTCTACGGATGATTGGAAGATTGAAATCTACTTACTGAGCATTGTTGAAGTTTATCCAATTGGCTTATAGTGATTATAATATTCTATTGTCTTGGCCATAATTTGTGCCTGGAATTATATCAGCTCAAAAATACCTCATGTATGTTGCAATCAAAAGTTAAATTTTTTGAAATTAATGTGTGCATTTTGAGATGACACCTATTTTGGTCTGGACATGAATTTTTTGACAGGTAGATAACTCGAAATTAAGTCAGAGGAAGCCAAAGTTTGCACTATTCAATTTTTTAATGAAAAATGATCTTCAAGGGTAGGAGAAATCCCCCCCAAAAAATGATTCATAATTTTTGAAGGTCTTCCACCACGTATGTGGAAAATTCTGAAAAATATGTTTTGCATTTAGTTAGTGTGTGTATTGTTGTTTCTGTAATATTTATTGCACCTAATAGAAAGAACTAAACAATTCACTATTGAAAAGTAAAAATTCGTGTCTTACCGACATTTAGAAAAATTTCCAATTTTCATTAAAATAACCTTTGGTTACTTGTCTTGCTGTCTAATATCCAGCAAGATTTTAAAAAATTTGGTGGGAAACGGTCAAAGAGGGAGATTTTTAACCGAAATTGAAACGTCATTCATCCTTTTTGAAGCGGTTAATGATGGGATATATGAAATGATAACAAACAAAGCCACCCTCAACAATTAGATCATGAAGTAAAAACGTGAAAGCTCGAGCCAAGCAATCCTTTTTATAGTCGTTTGCCTTTACTAACTCGCGATGAGGAAAAACCTTTCAAGGTCTGCGCAATTTCGTGGATCTATGACACTTACATGATGTTCTTAAGATTCTGTTTTCTCAAATTTCAACAACGTGGTTCGTTCATTTGAGGAGAATAGGTACGAAATAGATATGGTATACTTACTTTTAATCGTTTCAACGAATTGAAGAGTTCATAGGTTGGTTTACTTTGTTTACAATATCCACATGCTTACAGGTTGTTGAGAAGAAATTTTTTAGGCCAAAATAGGCCAAGTGGTCATAACTACTGAACAGACTTCTTAGCAAAATGCGTTTATTATTCTCTCAGAAAGTTGAGTTGTTCTTCCTAATTACAGATGGAAGGACGAAAAGAGCTTCAGTTTTTACTGAACTTCTTTTCAAAGGAATAGAGGAGATATTACTTTATCAGTGCTTGGCATGATTTATAAAAGAAAAATCACTTTTACTAAAAACACTGGGTATTTGTTATTTTAAAAAATTATAGCGGCTGTTTCGACTTATTTTCCTTGGGATGTTTTGAGGCGATCTCATCATAGTTTGAGTAGGAGTGTTGCTCTACGATAATTTGTGGATTGATGATGTCTTTATGATACTCTCTAATACATACAATCTTAAATTGGAAAGATTATTTCAATAGCGATTGGAAAATTGAAATCTATCTTACTGAGTACTTTCTTCCATTTGTTGACCTACAATACTAAAATTAGCCAATTGGAGTTGAAATAATCAGGTTTTCGCATTTTTCAAGGTCTCATAACAATATTGAAAAACTAACCGTCGGTCCTCCGAACTCTTCTCATCATAATTTGAGAATAAATGTTGCTTTACGATAATTTGTGGATTGACTATGTCGTAATCACATGAATTTTTGGCCAAGAGGATCACTCGAAAGTAAATCAGGGATGCCCAATGTTTGCACGATTCAATTTTTTAATGAAAATTAACCTACAAGAGTAGGATAAACCCCGATAAAAAACAGTTTTTGGCATTTTTGAATGTCTTCCACGTGTATGAAAGATTCTGAAAAATACGAGTAGGTATGTGTTGCATCTTTTGAGTCGATCTCATCGTACCTATCGTTTGAGAATGAATGTTGCTCTTACGATAATTTGTGCATTGACGATGTCATGATGACCTCTGATAAAATCTAAAATTAGAGAAATTATATCAGTGGTGATTGGAAGATGGAAATCTACCTACTAAGCTTTGTTCAAATTTATCCAATAATGAACTAACTCTTTGATCAGACTTTTTGAGGCTGACCTGGCTAAAATTTGTGTCTGGAACTATACCAGCTGAGAATACCTCACACGTTCCAATTGATTGAAAATTTTCACTTTTTTACCTGTAATGAGTGCATTTTATCATCGCAATTATAAAAAAAAAACTTCACCTAGTTTTACATAAATGAGTAAGAAAATCGATAAGTTCAATTCTTCTGAAATTAATGTGTGCATTTTGAGACGATATTAGTCTGGACATGAATTTTACGCCTGGTAGGTCATTCGAAAGTAAATCGGGGCTACCCAAAATTTGCACGATTCAATTTTTTAATGGAAATTAAACTTCCGAGATGGAAAAAATCGTTGAAGAAAGCAGTTTTCAGCATTTTCGAAGGTTTGAAAAAAAATTGGTAAGAATCTGTTTAAGATAGAGGTTTTTAACTGAAATTGAAACGTCATCCCCTTTTGGAGCGGTTAGGGGCGGAAGATATGAAATGATAACATCAGAGCAATCCTCAACAAATTGGATCATGATGTAAAAAAGCGAACGTTTCCAAAACGATAAGCAAATGGCAAATGCAAATCCTCTCTTGCAATCAGCGAATTTACATAAATAAATACTTAGTTACAGAATGATGGCACATCGAGCACTGCAGCTTCGGCGTAACACTTCAGTGATAACGATGAATCGATCGTCATGTCAGATCATGTTCTTAGGATTCTTTTTTCTCAAATTTCAACGACGTGGTTCGTTCATTTGAGGAAAATACGAAATATAAATGGTATACCTACTTACCTACTTTCAATCACTTCAACGAGTTGATGACGACTCACTCGCATTTGCTGGGAAGGAAGTTTTTGGACCCCAATAGGCCAATTTGAGTAGAAAAAAACAGGTTTTCGAATTTTTCTCGGTCTCTTGACAGTATTTAAAAAAAAAAACTGTCAGTCCTCCAAGCCCTCTCTTACAAAGACTCCAAAAATTCAGAAACATCGAATGACTTGAATAAAAATGATGGTGGTAAAACTGGTAGACTAATTTTTTTTTCAATCACTCACAGAGAGAGAATTAATACCTACTTTTATGATCATTTACCAGAAATTCTGAGATTTCAGATGCGAAGTATCTGAAAATTTATAAATTTTTTATGTAAAACATAAATTATGATTTATTTTGAGTCATGATGCAAGAATTTGTACAGTTTTTTTTATTAAAAATGGGTAAATTTCCGTACTCCATCCAAAATTTTTTAATTTTTGGTAAAATGGGCTACGAATTTTCTTCTGTGCTGTTTCAGAATTCTGCCGAACAACCTCTCCCTTATTTTTTCAACGATTTCACTTGGTCTCCCAGCATTATACTTGTCATTGAAATAAGTGATGACATTTTTTTCCTATTTTCAACGAACAGTTGAAACTTTGAGTGTTTGAATGAATGTTTTTATGATGAAAATAAAACAAATCCCAGCCAGACTCAGAATGTAAAATCGTGCGACGACCTTTTATATTTTTCTCACGTTTTGAGTTCGGGCTCAAGTTTCACTTTTCCGTCACATACCTACATGTGTGAATGGCGAAAGAGGGAGAGAGGTTGAAACGACTAAATAGTGCTTTTCTGAAGAAAATACAGCTAATCTTAATTTTATGAAAACGTGAAATGTTTCCTGGCTTTACTTCATTTCAAATTTTGAGGCCATCAATTAGCTGTACAAAAATAATGACTCGCTCCCCTTCTCTTCTTCCTCTTAGCCAAAATTTATTCATCATGCTCTCAGAAAGTTGGATAGTTTTTCCTAATTACAGATGTACCTAAGAACAAAGAGAGCACTTCACTTTGGCAGTACTTCTTTTCCTTGGGAAGTTTTGAGGCAATCTCATCGTAGTTTGAGAATGATTGTTGCTCTACGATAAATTTATGGATTGATGATGCCGTTGTGATAGCCTTTGAGACAATCTTAAAATTAGAAAGATGATCTCCATAATGACTGGAAGATTGAAATCTACTTACTAATCTCGTCGATATACGAGTAATATTGGGATAGTTCGTTGTTCACCAATGTTTTTGCGCAGCATTGTGGGATATCAATGAATGGTAAACCAGACCATGACAGCATCTCCTATAATCAGTGCACCATTTTTGCAGATTTGAAAAAGAATTCTGTAGGAAACCGTCAAGGATGGAGATTCTCAACTGAAATTGAAACGTCATCCCTTTTTGAACGATTAAGGGTGTGGTATGTATGAAATAATAACAACAGAACCGCCCTCAACAATTAGATCATGAAATAATAAGGTGAAAGCTCGAGTCGAGCAATCGTTTTTATAGTCGTTTGACTTTACTAACTCGCGATGGTAGAAAAACCTCAAAAGTCTGCGCAATTTCGTGGATCTACAACACTTCAGTGATAACGATCAATTGATCGTCATTTTAGATCATGTTCTTACGTTTCATTTTTTTCGAATTTGAACGAGACAGTTAGTTCATTTGAGGAAAATATGAATTAGATATGGTATACTTACATTTAATCACTTCAGCGAGTTGAAAAGTACTCGAATTCTGGTTTTTTGGTACCCAACTTGAAAGGTTTCCTCGGTTTACTTCATTTCAAATTTTGAGGCCAGCAATTAGGTGCATATAATGACTTGCTCCCCTTTTCTTCTTTCTCGCAGGCAAAATGCATTTATTATGCACTCAGAGAGTTGGGTAGTTTTTCCTAATTGCAGATGAAAGAACGAAGAGAGCAATTTAGTTTTACTGTTCTTCTTTTCTTGGCAAGTTTTGAGACGATCTCATCCTACTTAGTTTGAGAATGAATGTTGCTCTGCGATAATGTGTGGATTGATGATCTCGTTGATGTGATCACGTCTGATCTCAATCTAAGATTAGAGAATAGAGAGATGGTTATTGGAAGATTGAAATCTACTTACTAATCATTGTTTATGTTCATCCAATTGCAACACACCAAAATTCTGGTTTTGGTGGTCAAAAAATTGTGAACAATGCGTAGGTACAATTTTTTCTAATACAGCGATTCCTTTCAAATCATGCTGCAAGAATTTTTACAGTTTTTATTATAAATTGGTAAATTTCAGCACTCCATTCAACATTTCATAATTTTTAGTAAGTATGTACAAAGTGCAATTATATTTCCCTCTGTGCTGTTTCAGAATTCTGCTAAAGAACCCTTTCATTCATTTTTCAACGATCTCATCTCTTGGTCTCCCTACGTTGGGCGGGTCAGGGGGTCAAAACTATTGAATAGTGCTTTCCTCACTTGGAAGGCTTCCCTACTTTATTTAATTTCAATTCAGGATATAAAAATTTAGAGGTGTGGTCATTGAAAAAAAATCAGTAAATTTGTTACCTACCCCTAAAACATTAAAACCGATTGTAATGCTGCTATGTTAAGTCTGTCTCTTTGACAAAATGCATTTATTATGCTTTCAGAAAGTTTGATAGGTTTTTCTAATTACTCGTACAGACAAAAGAATGAAAAGATCACTCCATTCTTACTAAACTTTTCTTCTTCTTGGCAATTTTTGGGGCGATCTCATCATAGTTTGAGAATGGATGTTGCTCCACATTCCACAATAATTTTAGGATATTGACGATGTGGTTGTGATCACCTCCGATACAACCTAAAATTGAAGAACATCATCTCCATGGCGATTGGAAAATTGAAATCTACCTACTAAGTTTTGTTTAAATTTATCCAAATAAACCTTCCGTGCTTGAATTAAATGGTTTGTCAGATGGGTCACTCGAAATCAATTCAGGGGTACCTAAAGTCTGCACGATTCAATCATTTATTGAAAATTGCCCTCCAAAGGTAGGAAGAAATCGCAAAAGGAAGCAGTTTTTAGCATTTTTAAAGGTGTCTTCACGTGTGTGGAAAATTCTGAAAAGAGATTTGTAACTGAAATTGAAACATCGTGCATTTTGGAGCGGTTAAGTGCGGGATTTATGAAATGATAACGACAGAACCCCCATCGGCAATTAGATCATGAAGGAAAAGGGGAAAAGCTCGAGTGGAGCAATACTTTTGTACCTAGGGGGTTGCCTTTGATAACAACTCTCGATGGTAGAAACTCCTTGAAAGTCTGCGCAATTTCCTGGATGTACAACACTTTGGTGATAACGATCAATCGATCGTCATGTTAGATCACGTTTTTACGATTCTTTTTTTTGAATTTCAACGACGTGGTTCTTTCATTTGAGGAAAATACGAGATAGATATGGTATACTTACTTTCAAATGGCTTCAACGAGTAGAAATATCCGTATTTCTAAATTTGGGAAAATTGTTTCGTTCATAAAAGATGAATGAACGACGAAAAATTATGAAGTTCCACGCCAGATGACGCCCGACAATAAAGTATTTATGAACGACTACGATTTAATAACGAGATAAGCAGTATTCACGACAAAATAATTTCATACACGACAGAACATTATTAGTTCAATTACGTTTATATTTTGTACAAATTTTAACAAATAATCAACTGAGGGTTTCTTTCAAAAAAATTTGAGTGAAATTGTGACTCAGTAGAAGAGAACCAAATTGACCTAAGCGAAGCGAGGGCAAAATCTTAGGGGAAAATTGAGAATTTTGAGGATAGATCGGCGATTTTGTCGGCAAATAAACGATAATTAAATTCACGATTGTAAAAAATTTGAATTTTTGAAAACTGAAACTAAAATATTATTGTTGGAATTTTTGTATTTTCCTAACTTTTTTGAATTTCTCACAATTTCCCAAGTTTTTCCTACTTTCGCGGAACTGGAGGGGGGCAAACTGTCTCTCCTTAGCCCCCTTTCGCTTCGTACCTGAGGTCAAAAAACGAAGGGGGGGGGGTCATCCATCAAAGTCCACAAAACATTACTTCTATAAAGAGCAATTTTTTACATACCTACTTCGTTTTTTTGGTATCATTTTAATATTTTGAAACGTTTATTTCTGTCGGTGAAATGCCTGTTTTTGATAGAAAAATTTTGTCGTGCATTGCCTTATATAGCAGTGGAAAAGTAATTAAATGTCGTGAATTTTTTAATTCGTCGTTTGATACATTTTTTTGTCGTTGGAGTACCTTTTATGTCGGGGTAAGCTCTTTATTGTCGGGAATTTCCAATTTAGTCGTGGAAATGATTTTTCTGGCGTGAAAGTGCCTATGCTTGTCGTGCTGACGCCCTTTTTTGTCGTGGTATTAAATCACACCCTTTTAAATTAGTTTTAGAGGTCAACTCCGGATTCGCTTATATTTTTTGTTGAGGAGCAATTTTTCAGACCAAAATTGGCCAATTGGAGTTGAAAAAACCAGGTTCTCGCATTTTCAAAGGTCTCTTAACAATGTTGAAAAACAAACTGTGGGTCCTTCAAACCTTTCTCGTCGTAGTTTGATGAATAAACGTTGCTCTACGATAATTTGTGGAATCACCTCTGATACAATCTGAAATTACATAAAGATATTTTTTCAATAGAGATGGAAGATTGAAACCTACCTACTAAGCATTGTTTATCCATTTTGGAGCGGTTAAGGGCGAGATATTTCATGAATTGATAACAACAGAGCCACCCTCAACAATTAAATCATGATGTAAAAAAGCGAAATGAGCTCGAGTCGAGCAATCCTTTTCACAACTTACTCTCGATGGTAGAAAACGCTTGAAAGTCTGCGCAATTTCGTGGATCTACGATACCTCAACGTGATAGCGATCAATCGATCGTAACGTTAGATCATGTTCTTACGATTCTTTTTCCTCGAATTTCAACTACCTACGTGGTTTTTTCATTTCAGGAGAATAGGTACGAAATAGATATGGTGTACTTACTTTTAATCGTTTCAACGAGTTGAAGAATTTATGTCTACTGTTTTATTACGTAATTCCTGACTCGCTTACATTTCTTGGGGAGAATCCACGTATGTGGAAAATTCTGAAAAATATCTTTCGCATCTAGTTAGTGAGTATATTCTTGTTTTCATGATACTTATTGCAATTTTTGAAGAAAAAGAACCAAACAATTTTACTATTATTGAAATCTAAAAATACGTGTCTTACAAAAAAAAAACCATTATTATACATACATTTACTATCAAGGTTGGCTTCACCTCTGGATTTGTTAAATGCAGTACCTCTACCAGCTTCCTAATTTGTTTAAGTCTTTCTGAACATGCCTTTCAAATAAGGCTTCCTGTGAAAAAAAAATATATATATAGTTATACAAATCATTCGCTTGAAAAAATTTCCAATCTTCATTAAAATAATTTTTGGTAGTGTCTTGCTGTCTAATATCCGCAGCAAGTTTTTAAAAAATTCGGTAGAAAACGGTCAAAGATGGAGATTTACAACTGAAATTGAAACGTCATCCATTTTCGAGCGGTTAAGGGCGAGATATTTTATGAGATGATAACAACGGAGCCACCCTCAACAATTAGATCATGAAGTAAAAAGGTGAAAGCTTGAATTGAGCAATCCTTTTTATAGTCGTTTGCGATGGTAGAATACCCTTGTGAGTCTGCGCAATTTTGTGGATCTACGACACCTCAACGTGATAACGATCAATCGATAGTCACATTAGATCAAATTCTTACAATTCTTTTCTCTCAAATTTCCACGGCGTGGTTCGTTCATCTGGGGAAAATACGAAATAGGTATGGTATACTTACTTTTAATGGCTTCAACAAGTTGAAAAATTAATTATTCAAAGGACTATTGACAATGTTGAAAAACAAACTGTAGGTCCTCCAAACCTTAATCATCATAGTTTGAGAATAAATGTTGCTCTGTGATAATTTGTGGAATCACCTCTGATACAATGTGATATTACACAAAAGTATTTTCTCAATGGAAATTGGAAGATTGAAATCTACCTACTAAGCGTTGTTTAAGGTTATCCAATTACGTAGTAAAATTTTGGATTTTTTGTCGTGGATTTGGCTAAAAATTTGTGTCTGTAGTCATATCAGCTCAAAATACATAGGTACTTCATATGTTTGTATAGAATTGAAAATTTTCAATTTTTTACCTGTGATGAACTGATATGATGTATTTTCTAAATTACAAGTAGAAAAAAACTTTACATAATTTTACTTAAATGGGTAAAAAATTGAAAGGTTCAGTTTTTTCTGAAATTAATGTGTGCGTTTTGAAATACCTAGGCAACAGTACAGTCTGGATATGTTTTTTTTTGTCCCGTGGGTGACTCGAAAGTAAGTCAGGGGTACCAAAAAATTGCACGATTCAATTTTTTTCATGAAAATTGATCTTCAGAGATGGGGAAAATCGTGAAAGAATGAAGTTTTTACCATTGTTGAAGATCTTCCATGCACGAACGTGGATAGTTCTGAAAAATATGTTTTGAATTTTGTAAGTATTTGAGTGTATTGTTGTTTTTATAATGTTGCACCTTTGAAAAAACTAACCAAAATGTACTGTTGAAATCTAAACACTTGCCTTACTATAGCATTTGGAAAAATTGTCAATTTTCCTCACAAATAATTTTTGGTAGTGTCGTGCTGTCTAATATCCAGCAGGTTTGAAAAAAAAAATCTGTAGGAAACTGTCAAAGATGGAGATTCTCAACTGAAATTGAAACGTCATCCCTTTTTGAACGATTGGTAATATACGAAATAATAACAATAGATAGGCGAAAGCTCGAGTCGAGCAATCTTTTTTGTAGTCGTTTGCCTTTACTAACTCGCGATGTACGTAGGAACCCCTCAAAAGTCTGCGCAATTTTGTGGATCTATACAACACTTCAGTGATAACGATCAATCGATCGTCATTTGAGATCATGTTCTTACGATTCTTTTTTTTCGAATTTGAACGAGGCAATTTGTTCATTTGAGGAAAATACGAAATAGATATGGTGTACTTACGTTCAATTGCTTCAGCGAGTTGAAAATTCGGTGAATCTCGTTTTTCGTTTTGAGGTTTCCTGGCCTCACTTCATTTCTTATTTGAGGCCAGCAATTATAGGTGCATAATAATGACCTGCTCCCCTTCTATTCTTTCTCTGAGCCAAAATGCATTTATTATGCTCTCAGAAAGTTGGGTGGTTTTTCCTAATTGCGGATGAAGGAACGAAGAGAGAATTTTATTTTTACAGTACTTCTTTTCTTGGCAAGTTTTGAGGTGATCTCATCGTACTTTGAGAATGAATGTTTCTATACGATAATTTGTGGATTGATGATCTCGTTGTGATCACCTCTGATATGATCTAAGATTTGATAGATTATATTCTTTATGGTGATTGGAAGACTGAAGTCTACTTACTAATCAGTAATCATTTTGTTCAAGTTCATTCAATTGCTTTTGAAGCAATCTTGATTTGTTGACCTGGCCAAAAAATTGTGAACAATGTGTTTTGCATCTAAGTACCAGTGAGTGTATTGTTGTTTTTATAATTGAACTTTTAAATGAACTGATCAAATACATACTATTGAAATCTAAATGTACCTACGTGTCTTACTGACGTTAGAAAATTTTCCAATTTTCATTCCAATAACCTTTGTTAGCGTACTACGGTCTAATAAGTATCTCGCAAATTTGAACAAGAAATCGGCAGGAAACTGTCAAAGATGAAGATTTTCAACTGAAATTGAAACGTCCTCTCTTTTGGAGTGGGTAAAGGCGGAATGCATGAAATGATAATGACAGAGCCACCCTCAATAATTACATCAGGAAGTAAAAAAGCGAAAGCTCGAGTCGAGCAATCCTTTTTATAGGTAGTCGTTTTCTCATCACTTACTCGTGATGGTACATAATAATATGTATAAGACCTTTGTAAGGCTGCGCAATTTCGTGGATCTACAATACTTCGGTGATAATGATCAATCGATTGTCATGTTAGATCATGTTCTTACTATTCTTTTTTCTCAAATTTCAGCAACGCGGTGAGTTCATTTGAGGACAATACGAAATAGATATGGTGTACTTATTACTTTTAATCGCTTCAACGAGTTGAATGATCCATGCTGGCGCAATATCTTGTGATCGCCTCTGATGCCATCAAAAATCAGAAATATTATCTCAATGGAGATTGGGAGGTTTAAATCTACCCTACTGAGCTTTGTTTAAGCCTATTTAATTAGTACAGGACAATATTAGTGTTCACCTGGCTAAAATTATTTGCGTCTTGGAATATTATATCAGCTCAAAATACCTCATATGCTGCTATCAATTGGAAATTTTCAATTTTTTTTTACCTGTGATGAGTGCATTTTATAAATTCCAAGTAGAAAAAATTGTCGGGTAAAAAATTCAAATGTTCAATTTTTTTAGAATTTTATTAATGTGTGCATTTTGAGATGATATTAGTCTGGACATGAATTGTTTGCCGGGTGGGTCACTCGAAAGTGAGTCAGGTGTACCCAAAGTTTTCAACATTCAATTTTTTAATGGAAATTGGCCTTCAAGGATGGGAAAAATCGCGAAAGAAAGCAGTTTTTAACATTTTTTTAATGTTTGACATGTATCTAATGTGGAAAATCCTGAAAAATATTTGTTGCATCTAGTTACATGAATGTATTATTGTTATTTTTATAATTATATCATTGAATGAACTAAACAAAATGTACTGTAGAAATTTAAAAATGCGTGTCTTACCAACGTTTGGAAAAAAGAAAGTTTTTCCTAATTACAGATGTACGAGACGAAGAGATCACAACATTTTTACTGTACCTATTACATCTTTTCCTTGGCAAGTTTTGAGCTGATCCCATCATAGTTTGAGATGAATGTTGCTCTACGATAATTTGGGCATTGATGATGTTGTTGTGATCATCCTCTGATAAGTTCTTAAATTAGAGGGATTATCTGAATACCGATTGGAAGATTGAAATCTACTTACTGAGCATTGTTGAAGTCTATCCAATTCATTTTTAGGCTTTATTTATATAATATTTTTATTGAGTTGGCCAAAATTTGTGTCTGGAGTTATATCAGATCAAAATACCTCATGTATGTTGCCTTTGGTAGTGTCTTACTGAACATCCTGCAAGTTTGATAAAAAATTCGGTAGGGAACTGTCAAAGCTCGAGATTTTTAACTGAAATTGAAGTGTCATTTCTTTTGGAGCGGGTAAGGGTGGGGTATATGAAATGATAACAATAGAGCCACCCTCAGTCGAGCAATTCTTTTTATAGTACATCGCCTTTGCTAACTCGCTATGGTAGAAAATTCTTGAAAATCTGCTCGATTTCGTGGATTTACAACACTCAGTGATAACGATCAATCGATCATCGTGTATGGTGATATTGTTCTTACGATTCTTTTTTCTTAAATTTCAACGGCGTGGTTCGTTCATTTGAGAAAAATACGAAATAGATATGGTATACTTACTTTAATCGTTTTAACGAGTTGAAGAGTAGGTAGTTCGTTCGGGCAGGGCTTAGTTCCTGTAACGTGCAGCTCATCCGCACATTTTGTGCAGCTCCAAAAAAAAGTTGTGCAGTTGGAAATTAGTTTGTGCAATTCCATTTTTTTCCAAGTTTGAATTTTTTTTAAATCTTTTAAAATTTTGAAGCAAAAATACTAAACTCTCCATCCTTTGATCACACAAGAAAACATGGTTTTTATATCTCTCAAAATATCAATTTTCGAGAGCTTTTGCCCTCGCTTCGCTCGGGCCCATTTGCTTTTTATTTTAAATTTTTCAAAAAAAATCATCATTTCAATCTCAAATTATGAAGCAAAATGATGAACTTTTTTTAAGTAAGTAGATAACTCATAACACTGGTGTTTTTTTACCTCTTGAAAAACTGATTTTTGAGAATTTTTGCCCGCGCTTCGCTCTGGCCATTTGCTTTTCTTTTTTGGTTCTTAGATTTTTAAAAAAAATTATCGTTCAAATTCCAATTTTTTTATGCTTCTCGGGGTACCAATTTTCAAACGCTTTTGCCCTCGCTTCGCTCGGGCTCATTTGCTTTTTTCACTTTAAAATTTTTCAAAACAAAAATTATTATTCGAATTTGAAAATTTTGAAGCAAAATGATTAACTTCTTAGAAGTAACTCATCTTAGAAAAAAACATTGCTTTTTATATTTTGTTAGCCTGTATAGTGTAGATATATATATTTTATTCTTCAAAAATTTGGAGTTGGAAATTTCAAGGGAAAAAAGTCATGAGTTGGCACTTTCATGCCCCCCCCCCTTTAAAAATCGCGTCGGAACGGCCCTGTGTACCATATTTCTATAAAGTTTTATTCTATCCCTACATTGCATAATAATGAGGTTTTTTGGGTACACCTTCAACCATCCCCCCTCCCTCCGAAAAACCTCGATTGTAATCATGATCGAAAATTACTTCAATTTATTTAAGTTTGTGCAGCTCCAAAATTTCCTTAGAGGAAGCCCTGCATTCGGGATTCTAATTTATCCTCAATAGCAGAGATTCCAAAAATTGAGAAACATTTCAAGAAGCGAATAAAATGAAAGTGGTGAAACTCGTAAACTAATTTATTTCAATTTTTCAATCACTCACAAAGAGGGACTGTTGTATAGGTAAGACTTTTTACCCGAAATTTTGAGATTTTAGATGATATCTGAAAATTTAACAATTTTTTATATAAATTACAGTGATCCCTTTCAAGTCATGCTGCAAGAATTTTTACAGTTCTTATTAAAAATAAGTAAATTTTCACACTTCATCCAAAATATAATAATTTTTAGTACCTATGTACAAAGTGCAATTACGTTTCCCTCTGTGCGGTTTCAGAATCCTGCCAAAGAACCCTTTTCCCCATTTTTTCAACGATCTCTCTTGGTCTCCCTGCCTTATTTGTCCTCTTATTGAAATAAGGGCGGGCCATGGGAGTCAAAACTATTGAATAGTGTTTTTCTCACTTAGAATAAGGCTTCTCTACTTTACCTAATTTTAATTCGGGATCTATAAATTGCGAGTTGTGATCATTGAAAAAAAAAATCAGTGAATTTTTTACCCTGGGCGCCGCTCTAATAATTAGGTGAATAATAATGATTCGTTCCTCCTCCTCTTCTTTCGCGCGCAATCCTGGGCACAGGTTGGGGAAAACATCAAAACTGATTGTAAAATGCTGCTATAAAAATAGATGTCTGTCTGTCTCATAGACAAAATGCATTTATTATGCTCTCAGAAAGTTTGATAGGTTTTCCTAATTACTCGTATAAGCAAAAGAATGAATGAATCACTCCATTTTTACTGAACTTCCTTTCTTTGACAATTTTTGAGGCGATCTTATCATAGTTTGAGAATGAATGTTGCTCTAATGACGATGTCGTCGTGGTCACCTCTGATACAATCTAGAATTGGAGAGATCATTTCCAAGGTGATTGGAAAATTGAAATCTACCTACTAAGCTTTGTTCAAGTCTATCAAAATACTGCTCCAACTGCAATTGTGTTTCTCGCAAGATGGGTCACTCGAAAGTAAGTCAGGGGTACCCAAAGTTTGCACGATTCAATTATTTAATGAAAATTTACCTCCAAGGGTAGGAAAAGTCAAGTCACGAAGAAACCAGCTTTTAGCATTTTTGAAGGTCTTCCACGTATGTAGACAGAACTAAACAATTTTACTCTTGAAATCTAAAATAACGTATCATACCGACGTTTAGAAAAATTTCCAAATTTTATTAAAATTACTTTTGGTAGAGTCTTGCTGTCTAATATCCAGCAAGTTTTTAAAAAATTCGGTAGAAAACGGTCAAAAAAATAGATTTTTGACTGAAATTGAAACGTCATTCATTTTGGAGCGGTTAAGGGCAAGATTTATGAAATTATAACAAGTGAGCCACCCTCAACAATTAGATCATGAAGTAAAAAAGCGAAAGCTCGAGTCAAGCCATCTTTTTCATAGTAAGGTTTACCTTTACCAACTCTCGAATAGCACTTCGGTGATAACGATCAATCGATCGTCATTTTAGATCATGTTCTAACGAGTCTTTTTTCCTAAATTTCCACGACGTGGTTCGTTCATTTGAAGAAAATATGAAATAGACATGGTATACTTACTTTAATCGTTTCAACAAGTTGAAGAGTTAAATTTGTTCAGGACTAGGCTTGTTATGGAGAAGTTTTTTTAGGTCAGGTCAAATAGAAAAAAAAACAGGTTTTCGGATGTTTCTGAAAGTGAGCCTCTTAACAATGTTAAAAAATAAACCGATAGTCCTCCAAACCCTCTTTTACAGAGATTCCGAAAGTTAAGAATTTGTGCATTGACGAAGTCGGTGTGATCATCTCTGATACAATCTTAATCTAGAGGGATCAGGTATCTCAATGGTGGTTGAAGATTGAAATCTATGTACATACTATAATTTCAATCGAAACAATAAAGTTTTGCTGTTATGTATTGTGTGTTCAATATCCAGCATTTTTGAAAAAAAATTCTGTAGGATACATTCAAAGATGGAGATTTTTAACTGAAATTGGAACGTCATCCCTTTTTGAGCGATTAAGGGTGGGATATATAAATACGAAATAATAACAACATATAGCCCTCCTCTACAATTAGACAACGAAGTATAAGTAAGGGGAAAGCTAGACTGGAGCAATACTTTTTATAGTGGTTTGCATTTTCCAACTCGCGATGGTAGAAACCCCTCAAAAGTCTGCGCAAATTTCGTGGATCTACAACACTTCAGTGATAACGATCAATCGATCGTCGTTTTAGATCATGTTCTTACGATTCATTTTTTTCAAATTTGAGCGAGACAGTTAGTTCATTTGAGGCAAATACGAAATAGATATGGTATACTTACGTTTAATCACTTCAGCGAGTTGAAAAGTACATCTTAATTTCTTGGTAACTTGATAGGTTTCCTCGCCTTATTTCATTTCAAATTTTGAGGCCAGCAATTAGGTGCATAATAATGACTTGCTCCCCTTCCCTGCTTTCTCTTAGCCAAAATGCATTTATTATCCACTCAGAGAGTTGGGTAGTTTTTCCTAATTGCAGATAGAACGAAGAGAGCAATTTAGTTTTACTGTTCTTCTTTTCTTGGCAAGTTTTGAGGCGATCTCATCCTACTTAGTTTGAGAATGAATGTTGCTCTGCAATATAATGTGTGGATTGATGATCTCGTTGTGATCACCTCCGATCTCAATCTAGGATTAGAGAGATGGTGATTGAATGATTGGAAGATTGAAATCTACTTACTAATCATTGTTTGAGTTCATCCAATTGTATAGCGAAAATTCTGATTTTTGGGAGCAAAAAATTGTGAACAATGCATTTTGCATATAGACATACTCGTAGGTAGTTAGTGAGTGTGTTGTTGTTTTTATAAAATGCCTCTCAAAAGAACTAATCGAAATAATTATATGTACTATTGAAATCTAAAAATACATGTCTTACCGACGCGACGTTTGAAAAAATTTTTAATTTTCATTTTAATAGGTAACCTTTGTTAGTGTCCTATGGTCTAATATCTCGCATATCTCAAATTGCTCAAATTTGAGTAAATTAAAATGATTTTAAAATGATTAATTGCGAGAAATGAAACAATTAACTGCGGTTTTCACCATTTTTTTATAACAACTAAAAAAACATCGTTTTTCTTCGAAACTAAAGTAAAATTAGATAAATTTATTGGCTTTTATTCACGACGTTCGTGACATTCCAGGCGAAGAAAAAAAAAATTTTGAAAATGCTAAATGATACAAAATTTTACGAAAAATAGAAAATGTAAAAAATACAACTTAATTCGAAGTCAAAATCGAAAAATCGAAATTTAAATGTAAAATAAAAGTAAAAATACAGGTTAAAAATGAAATAAAGTTAAATTTATGCGAAGATTTCTTCGACCGAAATCTCTGGCTCATCCCAATCATCATCCGGAGATTGGAACTGATTTTCCATTGGAATGCTGTCATTCTGATGAGCTTCGGAATCGGAAGATAATTCCAATGGATAAATCTCACATAATGGACGAATGATAATTCCATTTTTGGTTTTAATGGAAAGTGATCGGACTTTGTTGTCATCACTCTGATGAATTTTCACGTCTTTTCCCATTTTCCAGTTGTTTCTTTTTATATTCTTTTCGGCGATGAGAACAATATCACCCATTTTCGGTTGACTTTTGGACACCTTTTTTGGAAAATGATGAACTAGCGATTGATTTCGTAAGTGTTGGAGGTAGGAGGTTTTCCACATTGACCAAAAATGGAATTATCATTCGTCCATTATGTGAGATTTATCCATTGGAATTATCTTCCGATTCCGAAGCTCATCAGAATGACAGCATTCCAATGGAAAATCAGTTCCAATCTCCGGATGATGATTGGGATGAGCCAGAGATTTCGGTCGAAGAAATCTTCGCATAAATTTAACTTTATTTCATTTTTAACCTGTTGTTCTGGGTATGATTCAATGAACAAGCTGTATTCGAATAAATGAACGCCTTGAGGTACTTGTTGTATAGTATCAGCAACTACTTCTATGTTGAATTCTTTATTGTTGCTCAAGATGAACGAAGTTGATGCAGTGCATATTTTAATCGGTTGATCGGCGGGTTTGAAAACTTTGACAGGTGTGGTTTGAAATTTTGATAATTTTAAACCCAATCGACGAGCTGCTGTTTCACTTATGTATGTATCATTGCTGCCATTATCGAATAAAATGCGAGCGTTGTATTTTCGTTGATTGGTTGGATTAATCACAGTTAAAAGTGCCGTGGTATGAGCTCCTTGATGCGTACATACAAAGTTGACAGATTTTTCGTTGTTTTTATTTTCAGTGTCGCCAGTGCCGCCGGTGCCAGATGCCGTTTCAGTTATCGGGGGTTTGTTTGAATGCGATGTTACGTCTTTTTTATCATACTGTGCAGGACACAAAGATGCGTGATGACGATTTATTTGTTTACAAAAACGACAGGTTACGTTTTTTGTACAGGCAGGTTGCTTGTGTTCTTTGCTTAGGCAACGATAACATCTGTCTTTCAACTGATTGCGTCTTTCAGTTGCCGTAGGGAAAGCTGTGCATTCGTTGGAATAATGTTTCTGTTTACAAAAAACGCAAAATGGAATAGGTCGATCCTGTTTACTGGTACCCGTTGGTGGTTTATAATGCGATGAATGTGGCGGGGTAGATGTTACAAGTGCTGCAGTTACGGCATGTTGACGAGAATCTTCGTTGAGAACAATATTGTGTGCTTTAGCTGACGCTTCTAAACTGTTCCGTAACTGAACGTATTTCAAAACTTCAGCTTGGAATTCGGAAATCGATGGTTTGCTCTGAATACATATTTTTTGCACTAGCCAGAACGGATATTTGAAATAAACTTTGTCTCATAGAGGCGCATAATCGTCAGGTTTTTGACCATGTGATTTAAGAGCAGTCAATAAACCTTCTAACTCGTAATATGTTTCGGAAATACTTGCCGTTGTGTTACGTGCGCGTGGAAGATTGTCTAGTTTGATGTATAAGGCGGATACCACTTCTTTTTCGTTTTCATATTCAGCTTTTAAACTGGCAATTGCAAGATCAACGTTTTGATCACTCAACTTCAGGTGAGCAATAACTTTAGAAGGTCCACCGGTCAATAACAATTTTAAATGCTGTAACTTCTCACTTTTTGCTATGGGAACGTTACCATATTTGAGCTGGAATGCTTCCATAAAACTGCTGAACTGAGTAATGTCTCCATCGAATGGCGTAATTTTGATTTCTGGAATTTTTCTAGCGATGTTGTTACTAACTGGTGTCGTGTTAGGTTGAACTGAAATTTCACCAGCTTTAACAAGAACTCGATTTGCTCGTGCGGATAAACGTTTGGCCGAAGCTAATGGACCCAATGCTTGTGTAAAGTCGTAGGGAAGCGTTTTTTTCGATATTGGACGAAAACCTTCGAGTTGTGAAGCGTCTACTTCCATCTCATCGAAACTGTTTCTAAGTTGCTCAATATTTACCGGTGTTGTTGCTAATGCGTTTGTGACGGCCTGTACCGATGTGTTTAGGTTTTCCAACCAAATGTTGAATTCTGATTCGAGTGTTTGATCGAGTGCCATGATGCGTGAATGAATGAATGCGTGTGTGAGAACGAACAAATGTGTAAAAATGCGTCAAAAAATGCGTTAAAAAATGTTCAAAAAATGCAAATAACACGTGCGAGAATGCGGAATGCGCGGCACAATTGCCATAATGATTCACTTCGTGGATTTAATCGCGAACGATTATTTTCACTTTTAGCTCTGCTACCATATCTCAAATTGCTCAAATTTGAGTAAATTAAAATGATTTTAAAATGATGAATTGCGAGAAATGGAACAATTAACTGCGGTTTTCACCATTTTTTTATAACAACTAAAAAAACATCGTTTTTCTTCGAAACTAAAGTAAAATTAGATAAATTTATTGGCTTTTATTCACGACGTTCGTGACATCGCACGCGGTTCGTTCATTAGAGGACAATACGAAATAGATATGGTGTACTTACTTTTAATCGCTTCAACGAGTTGAAAATAGGTAACTGCTGATCTCAGTTCTGGCTTACAAGTAGGAATTTTTTACACCAAAATTGGCCAATTTGAGTTGAAAAAAAAACATATTTTTGCATTATTCAATGTTTCTCAACATTATTTAAAAAAAACCATCGGTCCTCCAAACTATTCGCATCATAGTTTGAGAATCAATTTTGCTCAACAATAATTTGTAGATTGACAAGGTCGTTGTAATCGCCTCTGATGCAATAAAAAATTAGAGATATTATCTCAATAGATATTGGAAAGTTGAAATCTACCTACTGTGCATTGTTCAAGTTCATTGAATTAATAGATACAGTACAATAATTGTGTTCACCTGGCTAAAATTTCTGTCTCGAATTACATATATCTACTCAAAATGCCTCATATTATGTTGCTATCAATTAGAAATTTCGAAATTTTTAACCTCTGATGAGTGCATTTTCTAAATTAAGAGTAGAAAAAAACTGAAAAATTCTGAAAAATACGAGTAGGCATGTGTTGCATCTTTTGAGGCGATCTCATCATAGTTTGAGAATGAATGTTGCTCTACAATAATTTGAGGAATGACGATGTCGTTGTGATCACCTCCGATACAATCTAAGATTGGAAAGATCATCTCCAGGGCGATTGGAAAATTGAAGCCTATCTACTAAGCTATGTTCTAGTTTATCCAAATGAGACTTCAAAACGAGCGGTGAATTTCTCAAAAGTAAGTCAGGTGGTGCCTAAAGTTTGCACGATTCAATTATTTGATGAACATTTACCTCCGAGGGTAGGAAAGCTCACGATAGAAAGCAGATTTTAGCATTTTTGAAGATCTTCCACGTACGTGGAAAATTCTGAAAAATATCTTTCGCGTCTAGTTGAGTGTATTTTTTTTATAATACTTATTGCAATTTATATAATCGTATTACTCGTAGAAAGAACTAAACAATTTTACTATTCAAGTCACGCAGCAAGAATTTCTAAAGTTTTTATTCAAACTTGTTAAATTTTTGCACTCCATCCAAAATCTGATAATTTTTCGTAAAAAATGATTTATTAAATTTCCAGAATTTCCTTCTGTGCTGTTTCAGAATTCTGTCTAAACCCCTTCCCCCATTTTTTTCAACGATCTCTCCTGGTCTAGCTCCCTGCATTATTTGTCCTTGTATTGAAATAAGTGATGTATTTTCTCCCCAATCTTCAACGGACAGTTAAAACCAAGTGTTAAATAATGTTTTTATGATGAAAATGAAACAAATCCCAGACAGACCCAAAACGCAAAATCGTGACAACTTGTTATATTTTTCTCACTTTCTGAGTTGGGGCTCAAATTGTACTTTTTTATCATATGTGTGTATGGGAACAGAAGGGGAGAATAAAACTATTGAATAGTGCTTTTCTCATGAAAGTAGAGAGAATCCTAGTTTTTTGAAAACTGGAAGGGTTTCCTGGCTTTATTTTAGTTCAAATTTTGAGGCCAGCAATTAGGTGCATATTGCATATTAATGACTCGCTCTCCTTCTGACCTTCTCTTCTTCCTTTCAGAAAAATATACCTATTTATTATGATCTCAGAAATTTGGGTAGTTTTTCCTAATATGTAAGGACGAAGAGAGCACTTCACGTTAACTGTACTTCTTTTCCTAGGGAAGTTTTGAGGCGATCTTGAATGAATGTTGCTCTACGATAAATTTGTGAATTGACGGTTTCATTGTGATACCCTCTGAAACAATCTTGAACTATAGAGAGATTATCTCAATTGCGATTGGAAAATTGAAATCTACTTACTGAGCATTGTTGAAGTTTATTCAATTGGATTACAGTCTATTTTGGCCGAAAATTGTGTCTGGAATTATGTCAGCTCAAAATACCTCATGTACCTATATTGCAATGAGTTGAAAATTTTCAATTTTTTTACATGTATAATGAGTGCATATTCTAAATTACGAGTAGAAAAAACTTCACCTACTTTTACAAAAATGGGTAAAAAAATTGAAAAGTTCAATTTTTCTGGAATTGATGTGTGCATTTTGAGATGATATTAGTCTGGACAAGATTTTTTTGTCTGGTGGACGACTCGAAAGTAAGTGAGAGTTACGCAAAATTTGCACGTTTTAATTTTTAATGAAAATTGACCTCCAAGGGTAGAAAAAATCTGAAAAAAAAAACATTTTTTAGTATTTTTGATGAAAAATTCTGTAGGAAACTGTCAAAGATGGAGATTTCTAACTGAAATTGAAACGTCATCCCTTTTTGAACGATCAAGGGTAGGATATACATATTTTTTTTACGAAATAATAACAACAGATAGCCGTCCTCAACAATTAGACAACGAAGTAGTAATAAGGGGAAACCTCGAGTAGAGCGATCCTTTCTATAGTGGTTTGCATTTTCCAACTCGCGATGGTAGAAGACCCTTGAAAGTCTGAGCAAATTCGTGCATCTACGACACTTCAGTGATAACGATCAATTTGGATCATGTTCTTACTATTTTTTTCCTCAAATTTCAACGACGCGATTCGTTCATTTGTGGAAAATACGAGATATATATGGTATACTTACTTTTAATCGTTTCACATACTCGTATTACGTATCCAACACCGGTCTCCGAAGATGATCAGGTACGAAAAATGTTTTTAGGTCCATTTTTTGACATAGATTCCGATTTCGATGTGCGGATTCATTTGCATTAATGTTATTTTTATAGACGATTTTGCATTTTTCAAGGTCTCTTAGAAATATTGAAAAAAACCGTCTCTCGGTCCTGTCTGTTTTTCTGAGACTTCAAAAATTACTTTTTTCATCATATGTGAGGAATGAGAAGGGGGGGCTCAAAATTATTGAATAGGTACCTAATGCTTTTCTCATGAAAATAGAGACGAATCTGAATTTTTTGAAAACTTGAAAGGTTATTCTTGGCTATACCGGATTTCAAATTTTGAGGCCAGCAATTAGGTACATAGGTGCATAATAATGACTCACTCCCCTTTTCTTCTTTCTCTTATAGCCAAAATGGATTTATTATGCTCTCAAAAAGTTGGACAGTTCTTCCTAATTACAGATGAAAGAACGAAGAGAGCGGACTTGTGGATTGATGACGTCGTTGTGATACCTCCTGATACAATCTTAAATTGGAAAGATTATTTCAATAGCGATTGGAAGATTGAAATCTGCTTACTGAGTTTTTTCAAATTTATCCAATTAATACTTTCGGATCTCGCACTTCAAATTATTAAAGTTGACCTGGCCATAATTAGTGTCTGGAATTATATTAGCTCAAAATACCTCATGTACTATGTTGCAATCAATTCAAAAATTTTCATTTTTTCTAACCTGTGATGGGTGCATTTTCTAAATTACGAGTAGAAAAAACTTCACTTACTTTTACAAAAATGGGTAAAAAAATTGAAAAGTTCAATTTTGCTGGAATTAATGTGTGCATTTTGAGATGTTATTAGTCTGGACATGAATTGTTTGTCTGGTGGGTGACTCGAAAGTAAGTCAGGGGTACCCAAAGTGTGCACGATTCAATTTTTTAATGATAATTGATCTCTAAGGGTAGGAGAAATCCTGAAAAAGCTGATTTTTGGCATTTGTGAAGATCTTATTCCAGTAGCTATTGGAAGATTGAAATCTACCTACTAAGCTTTGTTCAAGTTTATCCAATTGGTTTTCATTATTTTGATTATTTCCCATCGTAATAAAGTTGAACTGGCCATAATTTGTGTCTGGAATCATATCAGCTCAAAATACCTCATGTAGGTATACTGCAATCAATTGAAAATTTTCAATTTTTCCACATGAACAATAAGTGCATTTTCTAAATTACGAGTAGAAAAAACTTCATCTACTTTTACAAAGGTGGGTAAAAAAATCGAAAAGTTCAATTTTTCTGGAATTAATGTGTGCATTTTGAGACGATATACTAGTCTGGACATGATTTTTTTGTCTGGTGGGTGACTGGACAGTAAGTCAGGGGTACCCAAAGTTTGCACGATTCAATCGTTTAATGAAAATTGACCTCTAAGGGTAGGAGATATCCCCCAAAAAAACAGTTTTTAGCATTTTTGAAAGTCTTCCACGTGTTTGGAAAATTCTGAAAAATATGTTTTGCCTCTAGTTAGCGAGTGTATTGTTGTTTTGCGATGGTAGAAAACCCTTTACAACACTCAGTGATAACGATCAATCGATCATCGTGTAAGATGATGATCTTACGATTCTTTTTTCTCAAATTTCAACGACGTGGTTCGTTTATTTGAGGAAAATACGAGATAGATACGGTATACTTACTTACTTTTAATCGTTTCAACGACGTGAAGAGTCCTTCATAATCTCGTCTGCACTAGCATACATTTGTTGGGTAGAAATTTTTTAGGGTAAAATAGGCCAATTTCAGTAGAAAAAACTGGCCTTTTCGGTTTTTTCTGGGCCTCATAGCAGTATTTAAAAAAAAAACGGCGGTCTTCTGAATCCGCTTCTGCACAGATTCCGAAAATTAAGAATAGTGAATAAAATGAATGCGATGAAAATAGTAGACCATTTATTCTCTTTTCAATCTCTCGCAAAGAGATAATAATAATTATTATTTGTAGGTACTTACTTCTATGACCTTTTACCAGAAATTGTGAGATTTTAGATAATATCTTGAAAATGAACTATTTTTCATACAAAATATAGTAGTGATTCATCTCAAGTCACGCAGCAAGAATTTCTACAGTTTTTATTAAAACTTGTTGAATTTTTGCACTCCATCCAAAATCGTATAATTTTTCGTAAAAAATTATGTAAATTTCCATAATTTCCATTTGTGCTGTTTCAGAATTCTGCCAAACAACTCTTGATGAGTTATCGTGGGAAGTATTGTGCTCACGCGCGCTCATAGCTCTCAACATTTAACGCTTGTGCTCCGCCTCTAAATATTAATATTTTTCAATAAAAATTTAAGGGGTTCCATTTGAACCAAAAATGAACATTTTAAGCGGGTAAGACATCAATATTTTCAAAAAAAATGCAACCTGACTAACCCTATCAGGGGTTGGTACTACTTTTTCATCAACGTCTTTTTAACTTATAGCCAATTAGCGAACAAAATTTCAAAAAATAGTCAATCAGCGAATAGCATTTCAATAAAGCCAATCAGAGATTAGAATTTTATTACATATAATGCTACCCAATAATTTTGGCGCCAAATTCGAAAATATAACCAGCAGTTGTTTACATTTGCGGGATGATTAGAAATTTTACTATTGTATTCATCAGAAATTTCTACGCAATTTATAAATGGAAATATGAAATTTTCAGTTTATAGCCAATCGTCATAACGGTAATCAGCAATTACTGTTCATCAAAATTCAAAACCAAAGGGACTGATTTGGAATTTAATTTTTAATATTTTTGTATTCATACATGAATGATTTTATTTAGTTGAATGTTCTAATTCACAAGTTTATTTGACTTCATTTTAATAAAAGTAGTGAGTCTAGGTAAGTACATTCTACTTCAGAAATTATAAAAAAGGCCATGAAATGAAAAACCAGCTGCCAGTTGATAAGTATTTAAAAGCAAACTTAGCAACCAATGCAACCATCAACCAATATGGCGAAAGCAAAATAATGCAAAAAACTATTTTGCAATCAGCGAATAGCTTTTACTGTTATACGAGTACTTACAACGACATAAGGTGCACCGGGGGAAGTTGGAATTCGGGGTAAGTTAGAAAACTTGCTCTAGCACCTAGAGGTTTATATCTGGTGAAGCGCCACTAAAGGTGACTTGAGGGTACTACCCCTACTTCATCACGGCATAAAAATTTTCGCAATTCAGTTTCATTTTAGATGTCTTTGGTTCAATTGTATTTTGTTGTTGTTTTGAACTTCGTTTTGAATTTGGTCTAAAATACAGACTTTCTATTCCTTAGTTTTTCGCATATAGCGGACGAACCGTGCGTCCTAGTGAAAATCTGATGAGAGTGATCTCAAAGAGAATTAAATTCTCTACAATTTTGTTACTGAGCAATTTTTCTAGGACGCTCGGTTTGTGATCTACGCCTCTGCAAAGTTTAGCCTGTTCTGACTTCCCCCAATTGGGGTAAGTCAGGACAGTTTATATTTTATTCCACTGAGCGAAAGCTACTGTGTCAATCACGCTCAAATTTTTACCATAGGTTAAGAACCCTTATGGGAACCTACATAATAAATTTGATCCATATTGGTTCATTAGAAGGGGAGTAACAGCTGGTCAAAGTTGAAATTGCGAAAAATCATTCTGACTTGCCCCGGTGCACCTTACTCTTTTCGTTGGTAATTTTTTAGACGATCTTATCGTAGTTTGAAAATGAACGTTGCTCTACGATAATTTGTGGATTGACGATGTCGTTGTACTAACCTCTTATATGTATGTACAATCTTAAATTGGAAAAATTATTTCAATAGCGATTGGAAAATTGAAATCTACTTACTGAACTTTTTCAAGTTCATCCAAGTTATGTAAATTTCCTATAGTTGTTAGGTCTTCAATTGGAGAGGAAATTATTGAAAAAATCATGTTTTTTTCGCTTCAGTTTCTACACAGTACACAACCTATGGGGAAAATAAAGCAGTTCCAAAAGATGGTATTTGAGATTCTGTGTCGACAGAGGACATTGCTATTAAAATTCAAGACCACTTTTAGGGTTCTACGGTGTGATTAAAAATTTTCAAAACACTTACTTTTTAGCCATCTCGTGTTTTGAGAATATTATCGTCTCGAATATTAGGTATCTATTAATTATACCAAAACATCAAATTTAGATTTCATTTCTTGGAATACTGATCGATAACTTGAACTATGTACGTTTCTTGCCAATTTAAAAAACTAGAAATTAAATACCTAGGTACCTATTTTCAAATCACATATTCACTCAAAAGTAAGCGATTCGAAAATTTTTGATCGCTCAGTGAAACCCTGAAAATGGTCTCGGATTTTAATGACAATGGCCTATAGATCGACTCAATGAATCTCAATTCTTGGAACTGGGCCATTTTTCCAAAAAAGTTGAGTCTTCCGTCACTTCAGCTGTGTATTTATTGAAAATTTTCTGTACCTCCAGCTAAATTTTTTTCAACGAATTTTATCAAATTTTATCATTGGTAGGTGGACCAAATTGGATGATGTTTTCAATTCTTAGGTGATTTTGAAACAATTTACCTACTCTATTGTTTCATGTATACCTATACAGTTCTTTCGAATTAATTGTTCTATTAATCATGAAAAAAGTCGAGTCTTCGTTTCGCGTGGCTTTACGAATAAAGAAAACTTACCAAAAATGCGTTTTGAAATTCTAAGTATCAACCATGGCCGTATTAGTGTTGTCTTGAGAGACCGTGGCTTCTTTCATGACCTGACAATTAGCTTAATATACAAATAGGTACACTCGATGACAACATTTGGTTTCTGTACTACAGTTTTTTCAAAAACAAACTCGAGTTACCTTCTTTATATTGACAGTTGGAGTAGGTATGCTTCACCCTATGAAAAAAAGTCATCAGACTAGGAATGTTTAAAAATTGAAAATTTCTTTAAAATTTCAGTTCGATGAAATCGAGCACGTAACATTCTGAGTTACGTACTTAATATTGAAACGAAAATTTATTAAATTTATGCTCTCACTTTGATGAGATTTTCTTCCTATGGAGATTAATAAATTGAAAATCAACTCGTGACGAAAAGTCTCATAAATGGGACAATTTTAAATCAAATTCCGTTGGAAAAAATTACTTACTCGCCTTAGGTATTGGAACATCTTTCTTAAGTGGACGGTAGCTTTCTGCTAGATATGGCACTGCTGTTTCTACGATTAAATTTACCTCGGCTAGTTCTGTAAACGTATCTATGACAGCAGATGACCAGCAAGCGCTTCACAATGTATTTTCTCGAAATTAATGTGAAGACATTATGATTGGTTTTTAAAAGCGAACGGTTTTCGTGGAACTTTTTGAAAATCTCCCAATTCCAAAATACATGATGGAGGCTCCAGAATGGCTTGAAACGACCAGCAATCGACTCAGCATTGGAGGAGGGGCCTAACATGATTAATTGATTAAATTAAGTTCTGCAAATTCCAATATAGCGGGAAGGCAAATCTAGTATTTTGACGTTGAGTATGATAATTTCGAAATGATTTTAAATCACCTAATCAACTTTGTATTTTTTCATGTTCCAGGTGAGTACAAATTTTTCTCGTCGAATTAAGAAAATGTCCAAAAGTATGCCGGCTGGGTAAGTCATTTTTCAGCTTGAAGTTTAATTTAGCCCTCCTCGTCGTTGCTTTTCCGAGGAAAAGTACCTACCATAAAATTCTACTTGCGAATGGAAGTTTTCAGACCATATTTTGGGGGCCTTCATACAGCTTTGCTTTCGGCCTCTCAATTTTCCATGATCTGAATTCCAAGTATATCTACACATCCCTACTATCTCTATGTAGAATGTAGATTATCGATTCCAATTTTTTAGTCCAAAAATTCACAGAATCGGGCAAATTTTCACTTTTTGAAAAAAATGTCGGTGCTCTTAAGCTCTCATCAGAGATGGGTTTTGCGATAGAGGATGATGTAATAACATCCTCAATGCGGTACCGAAATATCCTACAATCATTGAAACGCGGATTTTCGACATTTTCAAGGTATTCAACACCTCCCCCTCCCCCCTCGTCCTGTTCTTCATTTCGCCTCAAGATCAATTGTTGGAGTAGGTTTACATATTATGTACGTCGATTATTTAATTCAGAAGTTTTTAAAATGAGACTGTTTAGCTGGAGAGGTCGATGAAGTTGAAATTTTCTGAATACGAGCCCTACTAATTCCCTCCTCTGATCCTAACTTCATATAGTATACCTGGCAAAAGCTGGATGAAGTTGGAGAGCCCGCATAAGGATCTATTGCACCCTCCCATCGATCCTCAGGGACCATTTGTAGCCCTTGTCCTCCAAAAAGAAGTGGCCCTACTTACAAAATGGCGGGCAGATTTTGCGTTCCAACATAGGACTTGAACGAAAATTTTTAAACCCTACAGAACTAGATCGAAAGATCAGGCAAAAATTTATCACCTGTCAAAATTTCAAAATGCTAAAGTGCCTTTTTCAATTTTTGGTGAATTTTTGAAAATCAAATTTAGGTCAAAAATGAGGGGAAAAAATCAAAATTTTACCAAATTGACCAAGAAATCTGAAATTTGGGATATGCCCTATATTCGACATGCCAAATCGATTGGAAACTATTTCAAGCCGTTTTGAGCAGTTCTGGAGGCTCCAGAAGATTTTTGAAACTCGAAATTCCCACAACATTTCATCAAATGGAGTTGGAAAGCTGAAATTCATTCTGCAATTCAATTTCCAAACACTATGAAGTCTACTGCAGGTGGATTTCAAGTCGTTTTGGAACCTCCAGCGGATTTTTAAAAATTACTGGAGTCTGTACCAGATTTTTGAAATTTGAAATTCCCACAACATTTTATCAAAATAGAGTTAGCAACCTGAAATTTACTTCGCAAACTAATTTCAAAACGATTTGAAGTCGACTGCATGGTGGTGTTCAAATGGTTTTGAAGCCTCCAGCTACTTTTTGGTAATTTCAAACGCCATACAACCTTTCAAAAAGTCGCTGGAGGCTCCAAAACGACTTGAAATCCACCTGCAGTCGACTTCGTAGCGTATCGAAATTAGTATGCAGAATGAATTTCGGCTTTAAATCTACATTTGTTAACATTTCGTGGGAAATTTCGTGGGAATTTCGAGTTTTAAAAAAGTCAATTTGGCATGTCGAAAATACGATATATCCCGAATTTAAGCTTTCTCAGTCAAAATTTTTCATTTTTCCCCTTTTTAAGGCCTAAATTTGATTTTCAAAAATTTGCAAAAAATCGAAAAAGGCACTTCAGCACTTGAAATTTCGACAGGTGATGAATTTTTGCCTGGTCTTCGATCTACCTTTGTACGGTTTGAAAAATAGATCATTTTGTGGGCTACCCGACTAATACCTTTAATAGTTTCCTACTGTCTAACACCCCCCCACGTTTGAAATAAAATCTGTAGAAAAAATCAAAGATGGAGATTTTCAAATGAAATTGAAATTTCATCTCTTTTGGAGCGATCAAAAAGGTGATATAGCGATCTAAAAAGTTCATCAGGGGGCTTTTAGACAATAAAAATTAACTTTTAGATGGTTTCAAAAAGCAAAAATACCGGCCAACTCACCTGTATTGTACTGGGCTATGCTCTTCAATGCAGTTGCTTCTTCTGTATGAAGAGGAAAAACAAATTTGAATACTTCATCAATATCTATTCAATGCTTTGACACATTTCTATGCAATACAATACATGAAAACACTTTCAGATATCGGAAGCTCTGTCTTTGTGATGGTAACTTAGCTTCATCTGATGTTTGTTATTGATTCATCCTTAAACCTGTCAGGTTTTTTTTCATTATACTTAACTAAATCATCATTCATTCTGAATCGATCTGATCAATAATCTCCAAATCGGAGTCCTACTTACCAAAGGTAGATCGAAATACCAGGCAAAAATTCATCATCTGTGGAAATTTAAAGTGCTAAAGTGCTTTTTTCGATTTTTGGTGAATTTTTGAAAACTGAATTTAGGCCAAAAATGAGGGAAAACATCAAAATGTTATCAAATTGACCAAGAAAGCTGAATTTTGGGATATACTCTATATGCAACATGCCAAATCTGTTGGAAACGCTTTCAAATCATTTTGAGCAGTTCTGGAGCCTCCAGCAGATTTTCAAAACTCGAAATTCCCACAAAATTTCATCGAATGAAGTTGAAAAGCCGAGATTTATTCTGCAAACTAATTTCAATACCATATGAAGTCGACTGCATGGTGGTTTCAAATGGTTTTGAAGCCTCCATCTACTTTTTGGTAATTTAAATTTTCCAAAGAACGCCATACATATACAACCTTTCAAAAAGTCGCTGGAGGCTCCAAAACGACATGAAATCCACCAGCAGTCGACTTCGTAGCGTATTGAAATTGGTATGCAGAATGGAATTTCGGTTTTCCAACTCCATTTGATGAAATTTTGGGAAATTTAATTTACTAGAGGCTCCAGTAATTTTCAAAAAGTTGCTGGAGGCTCTAAAACGACTTGAAATACACCTGCAGTCGACTTCGTAGCGTATTGAAATTAGTTTGCAGAATGAATTTCGGCTTTCCATCTCCATTTGCTGAAATTTTGTGGGAATTTCGAGTTTCAAAAATCTGTTAGAGCCTCCAGAACTGCTCAAAATGGTTTGAAACAGATCTCAATCGATTTGGCATGTCGAAAATAGGGTATATTCCAAATTTCAGCTTTCTTGGTCAACTTGGTAAAATTTTAATTTTTTCCCTCATTTTTGGCCTAAATTTGATTTTCAAAAATTCACCAAACATCTAAAAAAGCACTTTGGCACTCGAAATTTTGACAGGTGACGAATTTTTGCTTGGTCTTTCGATCTACCTTTGTACGGTTTGAAATAACATATGTAGGAAAAGTCAAAGCTGGAGATTTACAAATGAAATTGAAATATCATCCCTTTTGAAGCGGTCAATAAGGTGAGATAGTGATCTAAAAAGTTCATCAGGGGGCTTTTAGACAATGAAAATCAACTTTTGGATGGTTTCAAAATGCAAATACGTATAGGGCCAACTCACCCATATTGTACTGGGCTATATGGCCTTCAATGCAGTTTCTTTTTCTGTATGGCGAAGAAAAACAAATTTAAATATTTCATTAAGATTATTATTCGATGCTTTGACATTCGCCAAAAATCGAAAAAAGCACTTTAGCACTTGAAATTTTGACAGCTGATGAATTTTCGCTTGGTCTTTCGATCTACCTTTGTACGGTTTGAAAAATTGATCCTTATGTGGGCTCCCCGAGTAATACCTTTGGTAGTTTCCTGCTGTCTAACATCCCCCGTGTTTGAAATCAAATCTGTAGCAAAAGTCAAAAATGGAGATTTTTAAATGAAATTGAAATTTCGTCCCTTTTGGAACGGTCAATAAGGTAAGATAGTGATCTAAAAAGTTCATCAGGGGGCTTTTAAACAATAAAAATTAACTTTTAGATGGTTTCAAACAGCAAAGATACCAGCCAATTCACCTGTATTGTTCTGGGCTATGCTCTTCAATGCAGTTGCTTCTTCTGTGTGAAGAAGAAAAACAAATTTAAATATTTCATTAAGATTATTATTCGATGCTTTGACACATTTCTATGCAATACAATACATGAAAACACTTGTCAGATCTCGGAAGTTCTGTGTTATACTGGGTGACACATCTTCATACTTAATTCTGATGATGTTGTTGTTATTAATTCACCTTTAAACCTGTCAGGTTTTTTTCATTGACTAAATCAACATTCAGAATAGATTCGATCAATAATCTCTAAATTGGACTTCTGGGTCATTCCATGTCAATTCAACCAAGAAGTGGTAAGATGGATCGGCGATTTTTTTGAAATTTTTCCTGGAACTTTTCCCATTAGTTAGGGGTTTTAAAACGCCATGATCTATTGCACCCCCCCCCCCCCCGGTAGATCCTCCGGGACAACTTTTTTCTCAAAGGGGAGTCCTAATGAATATTTCTCCTTTGTCCTAAAAAAAGTGGTCCCACTAACAAAATAGCGGCGATTTTGATTGCCAGGTCAGCCGAAATCGCAGATTTCGCGTTCCAACATAGGTCTTGCTCAAAATTATTAAGACGTACCAAAGGTACATCGAAAGACCAGGGAAAAAATCATCACCTGTCGAAATTTCAAGTGCTAAAGTGCCTTTTTCGATTTTTGGTGAATTTTGGAAAATAAAATAATTTAGGTCGAAAATGAGGGGAAAAATCAAATTTCGAATATGCCTTATTTTCGACATGTCAAATCGATTAAAATCTATTTCAAACCGTTTTGGGCAGTTCTGGAGCCTCCAGCAGTTTTTTGAAACTTGAAAATTCCCAAAATTTCATCAAATGGAGATGGAAAACAGAAATTAATTCGCAACAGAAATTAATTCTGCGAATTAATTTCAATACGCTACAAGGTCGACTGCATGTGGATTTCAAGTCGTTTTGGAGCCTCCAGCGACTTTTTGAAAATTACTGGGGTCTCCACCAGATTTTTGAAACTTGAAATTTCCACAACATTTTTCAAATAGAGTTGGCAAGCTAAAATTTACTTTGCAAACTAATTTCAATACGAAATGGATTCGACTGCATGGTGGTTTCGAATGATTTCGAAGCCTACAGCTACTTTTTGGTAATTTTAATTTTCCAAAAAAACGCCATTAAACCTTTCAAAACGTCGCTGGAGGCTCCAAAACGTCTTGAAATACACCTGCAGTCGACTTCGTAGCGTATTGAAATTGGTATGCAGAATGAATTTGGGCTTTCCACCTCCATTTGCTGAAATTTTCTCTTTAGTTTTGTCCTAAATTTAAATTTTAATAATTCACCAAAAAAAGAAAAAAACACTTTGAAATTTGAAATTTTTGCTGTTGATGAATTTTTGCCTGGTCTTTCAATTTATCTTTGTACGGTTAAGAAAATTGATCCTTATGTGAGCTACTCGATCTTTGGTAGTTTCCTACTGTCTAACATCCCCCACGTTTGAAATAAAATTTGTAGGAAAAGTCGAAGATGGAGATTTTCCATCCCTTTTGGAGCGGTCAAAAAGGTGAGATAGCGATCTAAAAAGTTCATCAGGTGGCTTTCAGACAATAAAAATTAACTTTTAGATGGTTTTAAAAAGCAAAGATACCGGCCAATTCACCTGTATTGTACTGGGCTATGCTCTTCAATGCAGTTGCTTCTTCTGTATGAAGAAGAAAAACAAATTTGAATATTTCATCAATATCTATTCAATGCTTCAACACATTTCTATGCAATACAATACATGAAAACACTTTCAGATGTCGGAAGTTCTGTGTTTTTGATGATAATTCAGCTTCATGAGATGTTGTTATTGATTCATCCTTAAACCTGTCAGGTTTTTTTCATTGACTAAATCATCATTCCTTCTGAATCGATCTGATCAATAATCTCCAAATCGGAATCCTACCTACCAAAGGTAGATCGAAATACCCGGCGAAAATTCATCATCTGTCGAAATTTCAAGTGCTAAAGTGCTTTTTTCGATTTTTGGTGAATTTTTGAAAATAAAATTTAAGTAGGCCAAAAATGAGGGAAAAGATCAAAATTTTACCAAATTGAACTAGAAAGCTGAAATTTGAGATATACCTTATATTCGACATGCCAAATCTATTGGAAACGCTTTCAAACCATTTTGAGCAGTTCTGGAGCCTCCAGCAGATTTTAAAAACTCGAAATTCCCACAAAATTTCATCGAATGGAGTTGGAAAGCCGAGATTTATTCTGTAAACTAATTTCAATACACAATGAAGTCAGCTGCAGCTGGATTTCCAGTCGTTTGAAGCCTCCAGCGACATTTTTAAAAATTACTGGAGTCTCCGCCAGATTTTTGAAACTTGAAATTCCCACAACCTTTTATCAAATAGAGTTAGCAAGCTGAAATTCACTTCACGAACGAATTTCAATACGATATGAATAAGTCGACTGCGTGGTGGTTTAAAAAGGTATTGAAGCCTCCAGTTACTTTTTGGTAATTTCAGTTTTCCAAAAAACGATATCCAACCTTTCAAAAATGTCGCTGGAGGCTCCAAAACGACATGAAATCCACCAGAGCAGTCGACTTCGTACTGTTCGTAGCGTATTGAAATTGGTATGCAGACTGAATTTCGGTTTTCCAACTCCATTTGATGAAATTTTGGAAAATTTAATTTACTGGAGGTTCCAGTAATTTTCAAAAAGTCGCTGGAGGCTCCAAAACGACTTGAAATACACCTGCAGTCGACTTCGTAGCGTATCGAAATTAGTATGCAGAATGAATTTCGGCTTTCCATCTCCATTTGCTAAAATTTTGTGGGAATTTCGAGTTCTAAAAATCTGCTGGAGCTCCAGAATTGCTCAAAACGGTTTAAAACAGGTTTCAATCGATTTGGCATGTCGAAAATAGGGTATATCCCAAATTTCAGCTTTCTTTGTCAATTTGGTAAAATTTTGAATTTTCTCCTTATTTTTGACCTAAATTTGATTTTCAAAAATTCGCCAAAAATCGAAAAAAGCACTTTAGCACTTGAAATTTTGACAGCTGATGAATTTTCGCTTGGTCTTTCGATCTACCTTTGTACGGTTTGAAAAATTGATCCTTATGTGGGCTCCCCGAGTAATACCTTTGGTAGTTTCCTGCTGTCTAACATCCCCCGTGTTTGAAATCAAATCTGTAGCAAAAGTCAAAAATGGAGATTTTTAAATGAAATTGAAATTTCGTCCCTTTTGGAACGGTCAATAAGGTAAGATAGTGATCTAAAAAGTTCATCAGGGGGCTTTTAAACAATAAAAATTAACTTTTAGATGGTTTCAAACAGCAAAGATACCAGCCAATTCACCTGTATTGTTCTGGGCTATGCTCTTCAATGCAGTTGCTTCTTCTGTGTGAAGAAGAAAAACAAATTTAAATATTTCATTAAGATTATTATTCGATGCTTTGACACATTTCTATGCAATACAATACATGAAAACACTTGTCAGATCTCGGAAGTTCTGTGTTATACTGGGTGACACATCTTCATACTTAATTCTGATGATGTTGTTGTTATTAATTCACCTTTAAACCTGTCAGGTTTTTTTCATTGACTAAATCAACATTCAGAATAGATTCGATCAATAATCTCTAAATTGGACTTCTGGGTCATTCCATGTCAATTCAACCAAGAAGTGGTAAGATGGATCGGCGATTTTTTTGAAATTTTTCCTGGAACTTTTCCCATTAGTTAGGGGTTTTAAAACGCCATGATCTATTGCACCCCCCCCCCCCCGGTAGATCCTCCGGGACAACTTTTTTCTCAAAGGGGAGTCCTAATGAATATTTCTCCTTTGTCCTAAAAAAAGTGGTCCCACTAACAAAATAGCGGCGATTTTGATTGCCAGGTCAGCCGAAATCGCAGATTTCGCGTTCCAACATAGGTCTTGCTCAAAATTATTAAGACGTACCAAAGGTACATCGAAAGACCAGGGAAAAAATCATCACCTGTCGAAATTTCAAGTGCTAAAGTGCCTTTTTCGATTTTTGGTGAATTTTGGAAAATAAAATAATTTAGGTCGAAAATGAGGGGAAAAATCAAATTTCGAATATGCCTTATTTTCGACATGTCAAATCGATTAAAATCTATTTCAAACCGTTTTGGGCAGTTCTGGAGCCTCCAGCAGTTTTTTGAAACTTGAAAATTCCCAAAATTTCATCAAATGGAGATGGAAAACAGAAATTAATTCGCAACAGAAATTAATTCTGCGAATTAATTTCAATACGCTACAAGGTCGACTGCATGTGGATTTCAAGTCGTTTTGGAGCCTCCAGCGACTTTTTGAAAATTACTGGGGTCTCCACCAGATTTTTGAAACTTGAAATTTCCACAACATTTTTCAAATAGAGTTGGCAAGCTAAAATTTACTTTGCAAACTAATTTCAATACGAAATGGATTCGACTGCATGGTGGTTTCGAATGATTTCGAAGCCTACAGCTACTTTTTGGTAATTTTAATTTTCCAAAAAAACGCCATTAAACCTTTCAAAACGTCGCTGGAGGCTCCAAAACGTCTTGAAATACACCTGCAGTCGACTTCGTAGCGTATTGAAATTGGTATGCAGAATGAATTTGGGCTTTCCACCTCCATTTGCTGAAATTTTCTCTTTAGTTTTGTCCTAAATTTAAATTTTAATAATTCACCAAAAAAAGAAAAAAACACTTTGAAATTTGAAATTTTTGCTGTTGATGAATTTTTGCCTGGTCTTTCAATTTATCTTTGTACGGTTAAGAAAATTGATCCTTATGTGAGCTACTCGATCTTTGGTAGTTTCCTACTGCCTAACATCCCCCACGTTTGAAATAAAATTTGTAGGAAAAGTCGAAGATGGAGATTTTCCATCCCTTTTGGAGCGGTCAAAAAGGTGAGATAGCGATCTAAAAAGTTCATCAGGTGGCTTTCAGACAATAAAAATTAACTTTTAGATGGTTTTAAAAAGCAAAGATACCGGCCAATTCACCTGTATTGTACTGGGCTATGCTCTTCAATGCAGTTGCTTCTTCTGTATGAAGAAGAAAAACAAATTTGAATATTTCATCAATATCTATTCAATGCTTCAACACATTTCTATGCAATACAATACATGAAAACACTTTCAGATGTCGGAAGTTCTGTGTTTTTGATGATAATTCAGCTTCATGAGATGTTGTTATTGATTCATCCTTAAACCTGTCAGGTTTTTTTCATTGACTAAATCATCATTCCTTCTGAATCGATCTGATCAATAATCTCCAAATCGGAATCCTACCTACCAAAGGTAGATCGAAATACCCGGCGAAAATTCATCATCTGTCGAAATTTCAAGTGCTAAAGTGCTTTTTTCGATTTTTGGTGAATTTTTGAAAATAAAATTTAAGTAGGCCAAAAATGAGGGAAAAGATCAAAATTTTACCAAATTGAACTAGAAAGCTGAAATTTGAGATATACCTTATATTCGACATGCCAAATCTATTGGAAACGCTTTCAAACCATTTTGAGCAGTTCTGGAGCCTCCAGCAGATTTTAAAAACTCGAAATTCCCACAAAATTTCATCGAATGGAGTTGGAAAGCCGAGATTTATTCTGTAAACTAATTTCAATACACAATGAAGTCAGCTGCAGCTGGATTTCCAGTCGTTTGAAGCCTCCAGCGACATTTTTAAAAATTACTGGAGTCTCCGCCAGATTTTTGAAACTTGAAATTCCCACAACCTTTTATCAAATAGAGTTAGCAAGCTGAAATTCACTTCACGAACGAATTTCAATACGATATGAATAAGTCGACTGCGTGGTGGTTTAAAAAGGTATTGAAGCCTCCAGTTACTTTTTGGTAATTTCAGTTTTCCAAAAAACGATATCCAACCTTTCAAAAATGTCGCTGGAGGCTCCAAAACGACATGAAATCCACCAGAGCAGTCGACTTCGTACTGTTCGTAGCGTATTGAAATTGGTATGCAGACTGAATTTCGGTTTTCCAACTCCATTTGATGAAATTTTGGAAAATTTAATTTACTGGAGGTTCCAGTAATTTTCAAAAAGTCGCTGGAGGCTCCAAAACGACTTGAAATACACCTGCAGTCGACTTCGTAGCGTATCGAAATTAGTATGCAGAATGAATTTCGGCTTTCCATCTCCATTTGCTAAAATTTTGTGGGAATTTCGAGTTCTAAAAATCTGCTGGAGCTCCAGAATTGCTCAAAACGGTTTAAAACAGGTTTCAATCGATTTGGCATGTCGAAAATAGGGTATATCCCAAATTTCAGCTTTCTTTGTCAATTTGGTAAAATTTTGAATTTTCTCCTTATTTTTGACCTAAATTTGATTTTCAAAAATTCGCCAAAAATCGAAAAAAGCACTTTAGCACTTGAAATTTTGACAGCTGATGAATTTTCGCTTGGTCTTTCGATCTACCTTTGTACGGTTTGAAAAATTGATCCTTATGTGGGCTCCCCGAGTAATACCTTTGGTAGTTTCCTGCTGTCTAACATCCCCCGTGTTTGAAATCAAATCTGTAGCAAAAGTCAAAAATGGAGATTTTTAAATGAAATTGAAATTTTGTCCCTTTTGGAACGGTCAATAAGGTAAGATAGTGATCTAAAAAGTTCATCAGGGGGCTTTTAAACAATAAAAATTAACTTTTAGATGGTTTCAAACAGCAAAGATACCAGCCAATTCACCTGTATTGTTCTGGGCTATGCTCTTCAATGCAGTTGCTTCTTCTGTGTGAAGAAGAAAAACAAATTTGAATATTTCGTCAATATCTATTCAATGCTTTGACACATTTCTATGCAATACAATACATGAAAACACTTTCAGATATCGGAAGCTCTGTCTTTGTGATGGTAACTTAGCTTCATCTGATGTTTGTTATTGATTCATCCTTAAACCTGTCAGGTTTTTTTTCATTATACTTAACTAAATCATCATTCATTCTGAATCGATCTGATCAATAATCTCCAAATCGGAGTCCTACTTACCAAAGGTAGATCGAAATACCAGGCAAAAATTCATCATCTGTGGAAATTTAAAGTGCTAAAGTGCTTTTTTCGATTTTTGGTGAATTTTTGAAAACTGAATTTAGGCCAAAAATGAGGGAAAACATCAAAATGTTATCAAATTGACCAAGAAAGCTGAATTTTGGGATATACTCTATATGCAACATGCCAAATCTGTTGGAAACGCTTTCAAATCATTTTGAGCAGTTCTGGAGCCTCCAGCAGATTTTCAAAACTCGAAATTCCCACAAAATTTCATCGAATGAAGTTGAAAAGCCGAGATTTATTCTGCAAACTAATTTCAATACCATATGAAGTCGACTGCATGGTGGTTTCAAATGGTTTTGAAGCCTCCATCTACTTTTTGGTAATTTAAATTTTCCAAAGAACGCCATACATATACAACCTTTCAAAAAGTCGCTGGAGGCTCCAAAACGACATGAAATCCACCAGCAGTCGACTTCGTAGCGTATTGAAATTGGTATGCAGAATGGAATTTCGGTTTTCCAACTCCATTTGATGAAATTTTGGGAAATTTAATTTACTAGAGGCTCCAGTAATTTTCAAAAAGTTGCTGGAGGCTCTAAAACGACTTGAAATACACCTGCAGTCGACTTCGTAGCGTATTGAAATTAGTTTGCAGAATGAATTTCGGCTTTCCATCTCCATTTGCTGAAATTTTGTGGGAATTTCGAGTTTCAAAAATCTGTTAGAGCCTCCAGAACTGCTCAAAATGGTTTGAAACAGATCTCAATCGATTTGGCATGTCGAAAATAGGGTATATTCCAAATTTCAGCTTTCTTGGTCAACTTGGTAAAATTTTAATTTTTTCCCTCATTTTTGGCCTAAATTTGATTTTCAAAAATTCACCAAACATCTAAAAAAGCACTTTGGCACTCGAAATTTTGACAGGTGACGAATTTTTGCTTGGTCTTTCGATCTACCTTTGTACGGTTTGAAATAACATATGTAGGAAAAGTCAAAGCTGGAGATTTACAAATGAAATTGAAATATCATCCCTTTTGAAGCGGTCAATAAGGTGAGATAGTGATCTAAAAAGTTCATCAGGGGGCTTTTAGACAATGAAAATCAACTTTTGGATGGTTTCAAAATGCAAATACGTATAGGGCCAACTCACCCATATTGTACTGGGCTATATGGCCTTCAATGCAGTTTCTTTTTCTGTATGGCGAAGAAAAACAAATTTAAATATTTCATTAAGATTATTATTCGATGCTTTGACATTCGCCAAAAATCGAAAAAAGCACTTTAGCACTTGAAATTTTGACAGCTGATGAATTTTCGCTTGGTCTTTCGATCTACCTTTGTACGGTTTGAAAAATTGATCCTTATGTGGGCTCCCCGAGTAATACCTTTGGTAGTTTCCTGCTGTCTAACATCCCCCGTGTTTGAAATCAAATCTGTAGCAAAAGTCAAAAATGGAGATTTTTAAATGAAATTGAAATTTCGTCCCTTTTGGAACGGTCAATAAGGTAAGATAGTGATCTAAAAAGTTCATCAGGGGGCTTTTAAACAATAAAAATTAACTTTTAGATGGTTTCAAACAGCAAAGATACCAGCCAATTCACCTGTATTGTTCTGGGCTATGCTCTTCAATGCAGTTGCTTCTTCTGTGTGAAGAAGAAAAACAAATTTAAATATTTCATTAAGATTATTATTCGATGCTTTGACACATTTCTATGCAATACAATACATGAAAACACTTGTCAGATCTCGGAAGTTCTGTGTTATACTGGGTGACACATCTTCATACTTAATTCTGATGATGTTGTTGTTATTAATTCACCTTTAAACCTGTCAGGTTTTTTTCATTGACTAAATCAACATTCAGAATAGATTCGATCAATAATCTCTAAATTGGACTTCTGGGTCATTCCATGTCAATTCAACCAAGAAGTGGTAAGATGGATCGGCGATTTTTTTGAAATTTTTCCTGGAACTTTTCCCATTAGTTAGGGGTTTTAAAACGCCATGATCTATTGCACCCCCCCCCCCCGTAGATCCTCCGGGACAACTTTTTTCTCAAAGGGGAGTCCTAATGAATATTTCTCCTTTGTCCTAAAAAAAGTGGTCCCACTAACAAAATAGCGGCGATTTTGATTGCCAGGTCAGCCGAAATCGCAGATTTCGCGTTCCAACATAGGTCTTGCTCAAAATTATTAAGACGTACCAAAGGTACATCGAAAGACCAGGGAAAAAATCATCACCTGTCGAAATTTCAAGTGCTAAAGTGCCTTTTTCGATTTTTGGTGAATTTTGGAAAATAAAATAATTTAGGTCGAAAATGAGGGGAAAAATCAAATTTCGAATATGCCTTATTTTCGACATGTCAAATCGATTAAAATCTATTTCAAACCGTTTTGGGCAGTTCTGGAGCCTCCAGCAGTTTTTTGAAACTTGAAAATTCCCAAAATTTCATCAAATGGAGATGGAAAACAGAAATTAATTCGCAACAGAAATTAATTCTGCGAATTAATTTCAATACGCTACAAGGTCGACTGCATGTGGATTTCAAGTCGTTTTGGAGCCTCCAGCGACTTTTTGAAAATTACTGGGGTCTCCACCAGATTTTTGAAACTTGAAATTTCCACAACATTTTTCAAATAGAGTTGGCAAGCTAAAATTTACTTTGCAAACTAATTTCAATACGAAATGGATTCGACTGCATGGTGGTTTCGAATGATTTCGAAGCCTACAGCTACTTTTTGGTAATTTTAATTTTCCAAAAAAACGCCATTAAACCTTTCAAAACGTCGCTGGAGGCTCCAAAACGTCTTGAAATACACCTGCAGTCGACTTCGTAGCGTATTGAAATTGGTATGCAGAATGAATTTGGGCTTTCCACCTCCATTTGCTGAAATTTTCTCTTTAGTTTTGTCCTAAATTTAAATTTTAATAATTCACCAAAAAAAGAAAAAAACACTTTGAAATTTGAAATTTTTGCTGTTGATGAATTTTTGCCTGGTCTTTCAATTTATCTTTGTACGGTTAAGAAAATTGATCCTTATGTGAGCTACTCGATCTTTGGTAGTTTCCTACTGTCTAACATCCCCCACGTTTGAAATAAAATTTGTAGGAAAAGTCGAAGATGGAGATTTTCCATCCCTTTTGGAGCGGTCAAAAAGGTGAGATAGCGATCTAAAAAGTTCATCAGGTGGCTTTCAGACAATAAAAATTAACTTTTAGATGGTTTTAAAAAGCAAAGATACCGGCCAATTCACCTGTATTGTACTGGGCTATGCTCTTCAATGCAGTTGCTTCTTCTGTATGAAGAAGAAAAACAAATTTGAATATTTCATCAATATCTATTCAATGCTTCAACACATTTCTATGCAATACAATACATGAAAACACTTTCAGATGTCGGAAGTTCTGTGTTTTTGATGATAATTCAGCTTCATGAGATGTTGTTATTGATTCATCCTTAAACCTGTCAGGTTTTTTTCATTGACTAAATCATCATTCCTTCTGAATCGATCTGATCAATAATCTCCAAATCGGAATCCTACCTACCAAAGGTAGATCGAAATACCCGGCGAAAATTCATCATCTGTCGAAATTTCAAGTGCTAAAGTGCTTTTTTCGATTTTTGGTGAATTTTTGAAAATAAAATTTAAGTAGGCCAAAAATGAGGGAAAAGATCAAAATTTTACCAAATTGAACTAGAAAGCTGAAATTTGAGATATACCTTATATTCGACATGCCAAATCTATTGGAAACGCTTTCAAACCATTTTGAGCAGTTCTGGAGCCTCCAGCAGATTTTAAAAACTCGAAATTCCCACAAAATTTCATCGAATGGAGTTGGAAAGCCGAGATTTATTCTGTAAACTAATTTCAATACACAATGAAGTCAGCTGCAGCTGGATTTCCAGTCGTTTGAAGCCTCCAGCGACATTTTTAAAAATTACTGGAGTCTCCGCCAGATTTTTGAAACTTGAAATTCCCACAACCTTTTATCAAATAGAGTTAGCAAGCTGAAATTCACTTCACGAACGAATTTCAATACGATATGAATAAGTCGACTGCGTGGTGGTTTAAAAAGGTATTGAAGCCTCCAGTTACTTTTTGGTAATTTCAGTTTTCCAAAAAACGATATCCAACCTTTCAAAAATGTCGCTGGAGGCTCCAAAACGACATGAAATCCACCAGAGCAGTCGACTTCGTACTGTTCGTAGCGTATTGAAATTGGTATGCAGACTGAATTTCGGTTTTCCAACTCCATTTGATGAAATTTTGGAAAATTTAATTTACTGGAGGTTCCAGTAATTTTCAAAAAGTCGCTGGAGGCTCCAAAACGACTTGAAATACACCTGCAGTCGACTTCGTAGCGTATCGAAATTAGTATGCAGAATGAATTTCGGCTTTCCATCTCCATTTGCTAAAATTTTGTGGGAATTTCGAGTTCTAAAAATCTGCTGGAGCTCCAGAATTGCTCAAAACGGTTTAAAACAGGTTTCAATCGATTTGGCATGTCGAAAATAGGGTATATCCCAAATTTCAGCTTTCTTTGTCAATTTGGTAAAATTTTGAATTTTCTCCTTATTTTTGACCTAAATTTGATTTTCAAAAATTCGCCAAAAATCGAAAAAAGCACTTTAGCACTTGAAATTTTGACAGCTGATGAATTTTCGCTTGGTCTTTCGATCTACCTTTGTACGGTTTGAAAAATTGATCCTTATGTGGGCTCCCCGAGTAATACCTTTGGTAGTTTCCTGCTGTCTAACATCCCCCGTGTTTGAAATCAAATCTGTAGCAAAAGTCAAAAATGGAGATTTTTAAATGAAATTGAAATTTCGTCCCTTTTGGAACGGTCAATAAGGTAAGATAGTGATCTAAAAAGTTCATCAGGGGGCTTTTAAACAATAAAAATTAACTTTTAGATGGTTTCAAACAGCAAAGATACCAGCCAATTCACCTGTATTGTTCTGGGCTATGCTCTTCAATGCAGTTGCTTCTTCTGTGTGAAGAAGAAAAACAAATTTGAATATTTCGTCAATATTTATTCGATGCTTTGACACATTTCTATGCAATACAATACATGAAAACACTTTCAGATCTCGGGAGGTCTGTGTTTTCTTCTACTGCTATCTCAACTAGGTACGTTGTCGTTATATTGATTCATTCTTAAACCTGTCAGGTGTTTTTCATTGACTGAATCATCATTCCTTCTGAATCGATCTGATCAATAATCTCCAAATCGGAGTCCTACCTACCAATTTATTCTACCACATTTCCTTAAAGAAAAAAAAATACATTTCTGAAAATCATCCGAGCTCTAGAGCTCTTCACACCCAAACAGATCTGAAGATTTGGAAACATCTCGTCCAAAATAGGTCATTGATTCGATAGTGCGAGCTTTAAAAAAAAAAAATCAACGAAAAGGCTTCCAAAAAGCATCTTTAGTACCTACCTATAACGTTAATCTACGCGAAACGAAAGGCCCGATAGTCTACGTCAAGAGACTATACACAGCGAGATCAGCTACACTAAAATAACTACGATGTTAAATCCGAGACGATTTCATTTTTTGGGAAACTGACATCTCGGATGAATGGAAAATTTATATTTTCACCGAATTATTCACCTAGAAGCGTCATCCATCGTGAAATATTCGATTTCGCCTCGTCTCGGTTATTTTCTCCACTTTCTCTCTCACTCTCTCACGTTTGAAAAAAACGACGAGAATATCCAGCACCCCTTTTGGCATATCTTCGTCGTCGTTGATTTTAATATTTCAATTTTTTTTTTCAAACACGAATACACGTCAACGTTTTATAGCGTATCGGTGGCGTTAATTCGAGACCGAATAGAATTCACCCTGCGGTGTTTTTTTTTTATTATTTTTTCAAAAAGACTCGTCGGATTATTTGTTTACAAAGCGTGAGCTCTTTTAAACAAAATTTCACGCCGTTTTAATTTTTTGAAAAGTTAACCGTGTAACGTATCAAATGCACATCCGATGGTATGATTGACACACCAATTGTTACAGACGGAAGGATATTATTCGACTGAAAGCTCAAAGCGGTGTGTGAGCCTTTCGGTGTATTTTATTCACGCCGATATAGGTACGTATTAGAAACGACACGATTATATTTGCCTGAACGCCGCCGTTATTCCCAATCAAAGCTTGACTTTACTCTTCCTAGTCGAATAAAATAAAGGAAACGAGTGAACCGGCCCCTTCAGGCCTTCATCGTCGGCTTCACCCATCCGCTGATAATTTTATAGCTCGATTATTTATTCTGGAGCGACCGAGCGAACTTTTTATTGATACGCAGATCCTCGCCACGAGATACAGAATTGAAAACAGATACCTGCCTATATATATTTAAAACCCTAGCCTCGATACGATGAAGCTATATAATAAAATTTTGTAATATATGGAAAATGGTACCGGAGACCGGACGCAGCTTTTGGTGAATTTAAATTCGCCAGGGTCATACTGCGAACGACCCGAAGTAAAAATCATTTTTCTGCTCGAATAAGAAATCTTCTTGATTCGTTTCATTTATCCTATCCATAGAGAGAGAGAGAGGTACCTTTAGACCTATATACCATGAAATGACAATCCTATATAAGAACGTCGGTTGCTTTTCAAAAGGTATTATACTTTTATTTTATAAAAGTCGGACATTCGATTTTACCTCACAAATGTAACGTGTCCCCCCCCTCTTCAGTTCAGCCTTTATTCTCATCCCCATCAAGCTGTTGTATAGTTTCCTTTTTTTTTTTTTTTTTTTTTTGTTGCAGATATAACTGAATATAGCATGATGTAGGCTATATGCGTGTATTTTTTTTCATTCTGTAGACTTATACTATGTTCGACTTTACTTTATTTCGAATTTTATTAATATCGAGTAGAGAGAAGACGTAGCCTTTACCTTATCTTTGGATTTTCTTATCGAAGACAAACGAGTAAATCACCTCGGTTCGGGTTTCCTCTTACGAATATCGATACTCTTGTACTGGGCACTTCAAAGAAATGATGAAAATACAATCTTGTTTTTTTTTCGCTTTGGTTCGGAGCTTCTTCGTCTCTTTTTGCTATGATCCCCGCTTTTTTTCTTCAAGAGGGGATTCTGAGAGTTGGAAAAAGTTTACGTTGTGTTTTTATTTTTGGGTGGTTTGATTCGTTGAATGGGTCAATATTTTTTCACTTTCAATTACCTAACTAGGAATTCTATGTACAACCTTTAAATGTAATATTTGAAATAATCAGTTTAAAAATTGAATTGCAATTATCGTCTTGGCAAAATGTTATGGGACTGAAACTTGCCTATAGTTTTCCTATCCTGTCCAGTTTTTTGCATCATCTGTATTCTGTACCTATCTACACAATCACAATATACCTACCACAAGTTAAAAGAAAAAATCTTACCTTGCCAAGTCCAATGGTTCATGAACTACGTGGCATTAATGAAAACTTTCTCCATTGCTTTTACAACTGTTTCACCTGGAGCACTTTCATGAAGTTTTATCCAGACTTTTGACATGAAAACGTCTTTTACTACCTGTAAGTGTTTCTGCATGCCATTTTATTGGCAATTGGGCCACACAAATTGGCAGTAGAGAACACCTCATCACCTATGAACAATATTAGAAAATTTTAAAATCAAAAATTTGTTCATCAAGTATTTTGGCAAAAGCTTTCAATTTAAATGTAGGGGTAACGCCCCTATTTTTTTACCTCCCTAAGGACGTATCTTGAAATTTCTTTTTGACCTAATGAAGCTAGAGAAAAACTGAAAAGCGCATTGAAATCAGCAAACATTCATTGACAAGATTCAGTGTCGTTTGCCAGAAGTTTAATTTCGTTAGGTTCGCCACAAAAGAAAAATTTTTGCAAAAAAACGAGTTCGCAATTTTTTTACCCCACAATTTTTTCTGTGTTTTCAATAGTAACAACATATATTCAACGTTTCCTGACAAATTATTAATTAATCATGCCAAAAAGTGTCCTTTATCCGTTATCATTAATGTATTCATTGCTTGAAAACATAATTAAGAATAAAATTGAGAATTTATAAAGATTATTTGTGCAAATTTTCAACAAAAAAATTTAATACACGTATTTTTGTACTTTAAAATTCCTGGACCACCAGATGAACGCATTTTTTTCACAATAAACTATTTTTTGGAATTTTTTTGGGATTTAGGTGGTAAAAAATTGCTGTGAAAGTTCCTGCTCCAATTTTCTGTTTCCATGTTACTGCTATACTTAAGGTCTTCAATTTTGTACCCGTTTTTGTTTCGTTTGCTTTCATAGACAACCTATTTATTAGAGGGGTATCAATCATTTATTCAATTTTTTTGGTTGATTGTTTACATTGATGCAATCAACTGTAGAAAGTGTTTTTTGCACAATATTATTTACAAAAGTTCAAAGCCCTACATTCAAAACTTCCCCAAAAATGAATAAAATTGGTATCACGCCTTTAAAAGGTTTTCAGCGAGCAAAAATGGGGGTGAAAAAATTAGGGAACAAAAATTAATATGGATTTTCTATTTTTTTACCCGGTTAAAAAAATAGAAAACTGGGCTTGAATCGTTCCCTATTTTTTTACCCCCTCTAAAAATTTTTAGAACACAATTTCGATGAAAAATAACTAGCTCGTCTAATAGACCAGAGTGTGTAGAATTCAGCGATGTACTCACGAACTCATTTTGATGGAAATTAGTGCGTCCAATCCTTAAAATCAAAACACTCTTTTTTAAAATTTTGTTAAGAAAATCGACTAAAATTCACATCACATTTTTCGAAGTCCCCTGAACCATGAAGATTGAATGGAAAATGCAGTTTTTCAAGAGCATTGTGTTCCAAAAGAACCACAAAACATGTTGATATGGTTTTCAAATCGATTCATGACTTTGGTGGCTTATTTTTCAGAACATTCTTGGGGGATTAAAAAAACTAGGCCGTTACCCCTACAAATTGGTCGAAAATGTCGACTATATAGAACAATTTCCAGTAAATTTTTTGGAACTGGAGGAGTCGTTTTTCACATTGTAGGCATTTTTGGAATCACTGAATGCAATATTTATTTATTTTTAACCTTTTGAAGCTTGAATAGTGGCTCTAGATTTCAAGCCAATAAAACTTTGGTATTTTTTGTAATTCGAAAAAAAATGAACTACCTTATTTTCAAAGCATAAAGTTATGAAAGCATTGCACAACCCATCTACAAAAAACAAATGCAAAAAATCTCTTACAATCAGCAAATATATAGCTTCTAATTTGTTATAGATTAGTTGGTATGCAAACACTCTTGTTTCTGGGGATGAAACAATACAGAGAATAATCGAGAACTGAGAGGGGGTGTGGGAGGGTGTTTGACTGAAAATTTGTCGACTGATATTGGAAAAAAATACCTACCAATTTTGCCAATTGATCATAGGTATTCATATGACTCACAAATGTTTTCATTTTCTATTTTTTTAAAATTCTAAAACAAGAAACAAATTGGTCCAAGCGAACTCTCTAAATTTGAAGCAGTGAAATTTCACTGTTTCAAATTTAGAGAGAACCAAGAGTAAAAGTTTTTGAAAATTTGATTTCGAGAGGCCTGAAAACGGTGTTTTTTTTTAGGAAGTCGATTTTGAAAAGAAAGAGGACAGTTGCGAGCGAATCGAAAGGAAAAACTTTTTAAAATTTGTGTAGTTAGTTATTGAGACAACTGCAAGTTGAAACGATGTTTTTATATGCAATGAGTTGATTCAATTTTTAAAGCTTTAAAGTGAAAAAATGATCTACTCGCATAAAAAGTATAATGTTTATGCCTCTCGAAATACAAGTTTTCGAGAGCTTTCGCCCTCACTCGAGCCTGTTCTCTTTTCTTTTTTCAAAGGTATTGTGCTAGAAAAATTTTTCCAAATTCTAAAATTTTAAGAGCTAAAAGATAAACTTCTTGCATAAAAAAACATCGTTTTTAGTTTCCTCGAAACACTCCAAAAAGTTTTTGCCCGCGTTTTGTTCTGTTTTATTTTATTATTATTTTTTTTTCAAATGAACTTCCCAAAATAATATTGTTTTTAGACCTCTTGAAATCAAATTTTCATAAACTTTCGCCCTTTGGTTTGCTCAGGCTTATTTGTTTCTTGGTTAAAATTCAAAAAATTTATACATTTGGGCCCTCAAAAATCTAAAACAGAAGATACCAATGGCCATAATTGGTATTTTACCTCTATATCAGCCGGAAAAATTCGAATCACTACTTACCTATGGACTATCGAGACCACGTGGGTAATTCACTTTTGAAAAAATTAAAAATTCAACGAAAATACTTGGTTAATTGGTGACTTATAGTTTAATTTTTGATTCGAAAAATTTTCAAAATAATTTATTTTTTAAAAATCAAAGATTACGTGAAAAAATTACTTACGAAAATGGACATTTTTGCACTCAAATACATAACATCAATGGTTTCGATGTGAAAACTTTGATTTTTCGTACGAATTTGATTCAGAATTTTCCTGAGAATTCTGCTAAATTTTTTATCCTTGATCATTTAAAAAAATAAAAATACTTAATACTTTTCCTAATCGCTTAAACGGGCCAATTTTGGATCAGAAAATAAAATAAAAAAATAAAAAACAAACCATTTTTGGTACGTGCATGTCAAAATTTCAGAAGTAAGGCTTACTCTGAATAAGATGCAATTTTTCGAAATAATTGTTTTTTGGAATCACTTTTCATCATGAACAGATAGCCAATCAGGGAACAGCATCGAATGGTACTATGTATGTACATATACTTACCTACTTTAATGTTTCGTATGAGATTGTTACGAGAAAAATAGTTCTGAAAGTATTGCTCAACCCATCAGCTAGCAAAAAACAAATGCAAAAATTCTCTTGCAATCAGCAAAATATACTCGTAGGTTCTAATTAAATTGTCGTAGTGAATAATCGCTTGGGGGTGGGTACATGTAAGAATTTCAGAAGTGAGTACTAACTCTGAAGATGAAAATTTTCGAGATAATTAGTTTTTGGAATCACTTTTCATCATAAACAGTGATAGCCAATTAGGGAGCAGTATCGAATGATACTACCTTTATGTTGCGTATGAGATTGTTTTAAGAAGAATTTAATTTTCAAAGCATAAAGTAGTGAAAGCATTCCGCAAGCCATCAGCAAGAAATAAGTGCGAAAATTCTGTTGCAATCAGCAAATATAACTTCTAAATTGTTATCAGTTGGTGGGAGTATATTCATGCTGCACTATGTACATTTCTAGGGACGAAACTACGATTATATGGTGATGAGGGGGGCGGGAGGATGTCTGACTGAAAATGTTTGTCTTCTGATATTGGGAAGAAATACTAATTTCGCCAGATGAACATAGGTTTATTCGTAGGTATGACTTAAGTATAAATATTTTCATTTTCTGTTTTAGATTTTTGGGGTCCATAATGTGATTTTTCAAAAATTCTAAAACAATTAAGTAATACCTAAACAAATTGGTCCGAGCGAAGCAAGGGCGAAAGTTTTTGAAAATTGATTTTGAGATGCCTAAAAACGATGTTTTTTTTAGGAAGTTGATTTTGTAAAAAAAGAAACAAGTGCGAGGGAAGCGAAAGCAAAAACTTTCTAAAATTTGTATATTGAGAGAACTACCAGTAAAAACGATATTAGGTTTATACTTATGGAAGGTGTACATATTTCTAAAAAAAAAATCAATTTTTAAAGCTTTTAAGTGAAATCATTTTTACGTCACTTGTCTTGAAATACAAGTTTTCAAGTGCTTTCGCCCTCACTTGAGCCTGTTATGTTCAATTTCTAAAACTTTAAAAGTCAAAAAATAAACTCCTTGTATAAAAAAACATCGTTTTTAGTTCCCTTAACCCTATTGACAATTTCAACTGTTGCCAGCACAATGCTAGGAAAATGGTACTAGCACCACGCTAGCAGAATTTTTCTAGCATTATGCTAGCAATGGTTTGCTAGCAGATATGCTAGGAAAGGTGTTCAAAATGGTGCAACCAGTGCTAGCATAGTCATGCTAGCTTATTTCTAGCATATGCTGGCATACAATTGGCATAATTCTAGCAGGGGGACTAGCATTATGCTAGCGTCAGTTTGCTAGCAGATATGCTAGTGCAAGTGTTCAAAATGGTGCTACTGCTGCTAGCATGATCTTGCTAGCTTTTTGCTAGCATGTGTATAATATGTACAATGCTAGAAGTGCATTAATTTCCTTATAAAAGAATAGGGTATTTTTAATTATGGTACATTTCCCAAAAATATCCAAAAATGGGCAATTGCCCTACAATGCTAGTTTTAGCATCTTGTGCTAGTATAAACTGAGTGATTAGTTTGCCAACTTCACTCTTCTTAATTTAAACAGGAAACTGTATTGAGCTTATATTCGACTTGACTACATACCTCATCTAAGAGAAGTTAAGTGTATCATGATAAAGAACAATCGCTAGCAATTTGCTAGCATTATGCTAGCACTTGACTGCTAGCACCTGGATAAGAAGTCTTTTAACAAAAATCCAGCACCATGCTAGTACTTTGACTGCTAGCTTTACCAAGGTTAGAATAGCGCTAGCAGTAGACTAGTGCAAGTTTACCTGTGATTGTATTTCTAGCATGTAACTAGCAGATTGCTAGCATGCCTTTTGCTAGTTCACCCCATGCTAGCACCATTACAGGGTGCTAGCAATGCACTAGCAATATGCTAGTAGTGACTGCTAGCTTTACTCGGTGGTTATGCTGCTAGCATGTAACCAGTAAATTGCTGGCCTGTCTTTTGCTAGTTCACCACATGCTAGCATCACACCAGTTCTATGCTAGGATGAATTTTCCAATAAAATGTCTGCTGGCAAAGTGCTAAGTGCTAACACCATTCTAACTGGTAATCTGCTAGTTGATTCCATGCTAGCACCGTGCTAGTATTCTGCTGCTATGATCTTTTTTTTTCAAGCAAGGATTCTGATAGTTGGAAAGAGCTTATGTTGTGTTTTTATTTTTGTGATAGGTAGTGTTTTCATTTTTGGGTGGTTTGATTCGTTGAATGGCTCAATATTTTTTCGAATTCATTATGTAGGAATTCTACGTACCTTTGAATGTAATCTTTGAAAGAATCAGTTTAAAAATTGAATTGCAATTATCGTCTCGATAAAATATTATGGTACAGATATTTGCCTATGGTTTTCCCTACCCTGCCCAGTTTTTTTGCACTATCTGTACTCTGTATCTATCGACACGATTACAATACCTACCACAAGTTACATGAAAAAATCTTACCTTGCAAGGGGTTTTCGAGTTGAGTTGTACTGTGGTCCTTCAAAAACTGGTTCCACTTACGCCTGCCTTTAGCATAATTATTTGCTTTGCTTTAAGAGACATTGAACTCTCCTGTGGGAGTCCATGCTATCCCTATGCCAAAAACTGCATCTATTGAGCCATTGTCAGAGTAGGTTCCGTCGACTGCTGCCCAGACATATGCGTCTTCCTCTGTAATTAATTGGCTCGTATCCATCGGATATGATCCAGCCCAATGCTACTCAGCACTGACTGTCGGAGGGGGGTGGTTTAAATGGTAAACGTGGCTAGATAATAACAAGAAATTAGTGGGTTACAGTCAATTAAGTCTTGTTGTAGTTTTTCAATCAAATATTTCACATTTGCTCTGGTCAACTTAGTATAGGTAGGTTTTGAATAAAAAATACTAACTTAATCATTTTCACTTTCCAGCAACCATTAAAACTTTAATATTTTTTGTAATCCGAATAAAAAATAGAAAAATTAACTTTTTAAGCACCTATTCAATACAATCATACCTACATGTAGCATTTTTAGAGGCGAGTACTTACTTTGAAGTTAGAGAGGAGGGGGAAGATGGAGTAAATTCGCAAGTTTTTTTCGACATTCTTTTTGCTAGCAATCTGTCTGTCTGTCTGTCTGTCCAGACTGAGTTTTTGAACCAATTATGCAATTATTTGTGCATGTGACCGATGGAGCTGTTGTTTCAGTTTTTACTTCCACTACGATAAATTTCTTGTACTTACCTACAATGAAATCCATGTAGGTATTGTTCAATGATAAAATACTTATGCTAAAAATGGGCTGCTTGAAATAAAGCAACCTTTTTTGGTTGAATCTTATCCCCAATCCCCATAATGATCTGGATCAATTACTCCGCATAACAAAATTAATAATTGAAATATTTCTTGAAACTAAAAGTAATTTTAAATATATACCGACAAGTTTGATAATCATAGCTTACCTAATAACCTAAGTTGTATCTTTTGTGGTACATACCTATCAGAAGTCTAATATGGTCGTGAATGGTTGGAATTTGATATTTTAAGATTTCATTTTACCTATTGATTTTTGTGGTGATTCCGAAGGTAAATATCAGGCAATAACAGATCCGGCAGATAGAAAACTGGAGATCTGATCATTATCCAGCCCTATCTGATCCAGAATTGAGAAAAATTAAAAAAAAATTAAAATAATCCCATTCCTAATTTGCTTTAACTGTACGCCTTTCTGTGTGCTATAAGTTATAACGCCATGCTTTTTTATGTTTAGTTCTGTTTTTAAACGTTTGAAATTTTAATCTATCTTTTTTTGAAATCTCTTCGCTAAATTTGATATCCTTAGTCAATTTCTTTAGATATCTAGGAATTCTATGTAGGTACCTTGGAATGTAATCTTTGAAAGAATCAGTTTAAAAATTGAACGCAATTATCGTTGATGACATAATGTTATGGGACTAGAACTAGCCTATGGTTTTCCTACCTTGTCCAGTTTTTTGCATCATCTGTACTCTGTACCTATCTACTTACACAATCACAATACCTACCACAAGTTACATGAAAAAAATCTTACCTCGCTAGGTCCAATGGTCCATGAATTCGGTGGTTATCCAGAATATTTTCTGCATTAAAACGTCTTTCACCACCAATATATGAATTTCCATGGCGATTGGGCAACACAAATTGGTGGAGAGAGCACCTCATCACATGTGCACAATTGGTAATTTTTAAAATCAAAATTTGTTCATCAATAATTTTGGCAAAACCTAATCCTTGTATCCGAACTTCAAAACTGTAATTCTGAAGATTATTCGGATGTTCCGAGGTTAAGGTCAGTATGCTTCAATTTTTTTATGTACAAATTGGCTAAGAATATTGACTGTAGAACCATTTTCAGTAAATTTTTTGGGACTGGAAAAGCTGTTCTTCACGTTGTAAGCATTTTCGGAATCACTGAATGCAATTTTTTGATTTTTCTCAGGTTGAAGGTTGAAGAGTGACTCTGGATTTCAAGAGTTAGAGATGTATGATTATCGGTACGTTTATTCGAGCCCATGTGGCAACCATTAGGTAAAGCTTTAATATTTTTTGTAATTCAAAAAATAAAAAATAAAATGAAAAAACACATTTTTTAGTAGGTGCGTGTCAAAATATCAGAGGCGAGTGCTTATTCCGAAGATGAAATTTTTTGAAATAAGTTTAGTTTTTGGAATCACTTTATATGATAAATAGATAGGTAGCCAATCAGGGAACAGTATCGAACGGTATGTACTATACCTTAATGTTGCGTGTGAGATTGTTATTCGAGAAAAAAATGCAATTTTCAAAACATAAAGTTGTGAAAGCATTGCGCAACCCATCAACAAAAAACAAATGCAAAAATTTTCTTGCAATCAGCAAAATAGCTTCTAATTTTTTATCTTTCGGGGACCAACTACGTGTGACACGGTTTCGTTTCAGGTGACGAAATTGTATATATGTAGAGATTTATCATGAATAAAGGGGGTAACTTCTGGGGTGGGTGTTTGACTGAAAATTTGTCTACTGATATTGGGAAAGAATGCCGATTTTGCCGATTGATCTTAGGTATTCATATGACATAAATATTTTCATTTCCTGTTTTGGATTTTGGGGGTCCCAAATGTGTTTTTTTTTATTCTAAAAAAAAAAGAAACAAATTGGTCCAAGTGATGCAAGGGTGAACGTTTTTGAAAATTTGATTTCGAGAAGCCTAAAAACGATGTTTTTTTTTAGGTGGCCTCACGAAATTAAATTTTCAAATACTTTCACCTCTTGGCTTCGATCGGGCCAATTTGTTTCTTGTTTTAAAATTCGAAAAATTCACATTTGGCCCCCAAAAATCCAAAACAGGAGATATCAATCGGCAAAATTGGTAGATATTTTTTTCCTGTATATCAGTCGGAAAAATTCGAATCTCTACTTATGGACTATCGAGACCACGTGTGTAATACATTCGCATTCGAAAAAATGGAATATATTCATAGAAAACATTTTGATTTATCGATGACGAACCTTTTTACTGGTATCACTACTTTAATTGTTGATTTTTTACACCATCAAACGCAATATTTTTTCTTTTAATAATTGAATCGCTGATTGTTAAAAGGTAACCGTTCCACCAAAAGTGGTTCTGAGATAATCGAAAAAAACTGTCTCATTCTTCACAGCATCAACCGAATTGGATGAAATTTTAACCATAGATAGATTTCAACACCCTTCAACCACTACCGGTATCAAAATTTCCCTGAATCCCCCTCAAAAAGCACTAGCCTCTCTCAAAAATTGGGAATGGATGCTCTTTTGACACTCAACAAAAAAAAATGCGTTTTTTTCATCAGAAAAATTGAAATAAACATCCATTGTTATATTCAATCCGAAAGTTCATGATATGTTACTGAAAGGAAATTTCATCCTCTGCAATTTTCGTCATAACCATTTTTATTGTAGAATGTACCGTTTGCCCAGAAAATCCACTTTAATGTCAAAAAATGAGAAAATCAACTTTTTTGTCAAATACAAGTTTTGAATTCACATTTTTTGACATTAAAGTTGATTTTCTGGGCGAAAGGTACATTCTACAATAAAAATGGTTATGAACAAAATTGCAGTGAATGAAATTTCCTTCCAGTAAAATGTCACGAATCTTTGGAATGAATACCTTTCAACACTCAGTGCATATTTCAATGGCCTAAAAACGCCGGAAAAAGATGTGGAATGAGTACCTTTTGTACTTCCAGAGATGCGTCTACCCTTAGAGAGTATGACCTCATGCATAACACTCATTTATACCTCAAAAAAGTGGATTCAGTCCCTTTTAACAATCAGCAATTCAATTTTGATGCGAAAAATTTCCAAAATAATTTTTTTTTTTTTGAAAAATCAAAGATTGTGTGAAAAAATTACTTACGAAAATATCAGAATTATACTTTTCTGATTCTGTTTAGAAATTTCACTCCCATTTCGTAAATGGATGAACATGAAATTCCAGAAACACAAAAAATTTTAAACGTGTAAAATCATTAAATATCAGAAAAAAACAATGAAATATTCATGAAAATGCATGAGAAAGCATTAAATTTATGAAGTAAAAACCCTCGAAAAGCACCGACATGACTGTAAAGTTGCAAAAATAATATGATGAAATTATGAATAAGTAAAACTTACCAAAAATGCTCGATAAAGGTATGGAAACGTGTTAAAACGATGCAAACCCGCTAAAAAATCATTGATATCTTTGATTAGAGCTATAATATCCGGCAAAGATCTGGGTGAAAAAAAAACAGAAATCTGATCATTATCTAGCACTGTGTGATGTAGAATTGGGAAAAAATAAAAAAAATAAAAATAGTTCCTTCCCTAATCCGCTTAAACTGGCCACCTTTATATGGGCGATTTCATTTCGACTTAGTCCGATTTTAAACGTTTGAAATTCAGATCTTTTTTTGATCTTCTTGGTTCGGGCTTTCTTCGCCTCGTCCGTCCATCCCCATCCCTTTTTGCTATGATCTTTTTTTTCAAGAGGGGGTTCTGAGAGTTGGAAAACAGCTTATGTTGTGTTTTTATTTTGTGAGTGTTTTCATGGTTTGATTCGTTGAATGACTCAATATTTTTTCACTTTAATTACCTAGGAGTACATACTTTGATGCTGCGTATGAGGTTTGTTTTGAGAAAAATGTAATTTTTAAAGCATAAAGTTGTGATGGCATAGCGCAACCCATCAGCAAAAAACAAATGCAGAAGTTCTCTTGCAATCAGAAAATATAGCTTCTAATTAGTTATGCGATCTGATTGTAACTTTCGAAAATGACGTAAAACTTGGAGGAGAAGATTGAAATCATGAGAAATTGGCATCATAGTATCCAAATGATCAATTTTTGCAACATTCATATATGAATGTAAATTGAAATAAAAAAGAAAACCATTTGAAAATGAAAGATAAAATCAGTATGAATAAACATTTGTATTGACTGCATATGAATTTTTCAATTTGGGAAATGTCAAATTTAAGCGACCAGATTACTGTATATTTCATTTTATTGAGTTTTGTGGTAATCCGGAAGGCAAGTATCAGGCAATAACAGATCCGGATCCGGCTGATCAAAAACTGGAGATCTTATAATTATCCAGAAATATGTATGTATATGGTCCAGAATTAGGATATAAACTCAACAAAAAATTAAAATAATCCCTTTCCTAATTAACTTGAACTGCACACCTTTGGATGTGCGGCTATCTTGTTCCTTATAGATCTTGTTTTAAACGTTTGAAATTTTAGTTAATCTTTTTTTGAAATACCTTTACAAAATTTGATATCCTTAGGTGTGGAGACCACTCTTCATTTGAGCACATCCTCGAGTACCTATTTAGTTTTTACGAATATCGATACTTTTGTGCTAGGCACTTCGAAAAAATGATGAAAGTACAATCTTGTTTTTTCACTTTGGTTCTGGCCTTCTTCAACTCGTCTCTTTTTGCTATGATCCTTTCTTTTTCAAGCGGGGATTATGAGAGTTGGAAAGAGCTTATGTTGTGTTTTTATTTCTGTGACAGTGTTTTCATTTTTGGGCGGTTTTGATACGTTGAATGGCTCAATATTTTTACACTTTCATTATCTAGGAATTCTAAATTTACCTTTGAATGTGACCTTCGAAGGAATCAGTTTAAAAATTGAATTATCAAATTATCGTCTTGACAAAATGTTATAGGACTGAAACTTTTTCTTATGGTTTTCCTATGCTATCCACTTTTTTGCATCGTCTGTATTCTGTACCAATCTACACAATCACAATACCTACCACAAGTTACATGAAAAAAATCTTACCTTGCTAGATCTATGAACTCGATGGCTTCGGCTCCTGTCCACGGTTTATCCTCCATTACTTTCACAAATGTTTTATCTGGAGCACTCCAACGGAGAGAACGCCTCATCGCTTATTAACAATTTTCATCAAGAATTTTAGCAAAACCCAACTTCTTGAACCCGAACTTCGAAATTAAATTTGAAAGAAATTATAGTCAGAAGTGCATGAAAAAGTATAAAATTGCTATTACAAAAATTGATTATTTATGAACGTAAATTAAATTAAAAAAAAAACAATTGAAAATGAAAGATAAAATTAGTGTGAATATTGACTAGACATGAATTTTTCAATTTAGGAAATATCCAATTTAAGCGACTACGTTACTGTATGTATATTTCATTTTGTTGATTTTTGTGGTGATCCGGAAGGCAAATATCAGCCAATAACCGCGATCCGGCTGATGAAAGACTGCAGATCAGATCATTATCCAGCACTATCAGCTGGAAAAATTCAAAAAAATAAAAATAATCCCTTTCCTAATTCGCTTACAAATGCCCACCTTATGACGTGCTTTTGTTTTTCTGAGTACTGCTTTTAAACGTTTGAAATATTAATTTATCTTTTCTTGAAATCCCTTTACAAAATTTGATATCCTTAGGTCTGGAGACCTTTCTTCTTTCGAGCACATCCTCGAGTATACCTATTGAGGTTTTTACAAATATCGATACTCTTGTGCTTGGCACTTTAAAGAAATTATGAAAAAACAAATACATACAAAAATTCTCTTGCAATCTGCAAATATAGCTTCTAGTTGGTTATCGATTAATGTAAAACTGTTCTTCTTGCATAAAAAAAAACACATTGTTTCAGTTCCCTCAAAAAACTCCAAAAGTTTTTGCTCTCATTTTGTTCGGGCCGGTTTTCTTCTGTTTTTTTTTTTTTTTTTTCAGATCAACTTCCCTTAAAAATATTGTTTTTAGGCCCCTTGAAATCAGATTTTCAAAAACTATCGCACTTTGGTTCGCTCGGGCCAATTTGTTTCTTGTTTTAAAATTTAAAAAATTCACATTTTGGCCACCAAAAATCCAAAACAGAAGATATTATTCGGCAAAATTGGTATTTCCATCGCTATATCAGCCGGCAAAATTCGGATCATTACTTATGGACTACCTATCAAGAGACCACGTGGATAACATCGTATATTCACTTTTGAAAAAATTAAATATTCAACAAAAATATTTGATTCATTGATGACTTAGTTTTCTACCTTATTACCACGTATAATTTCACGAACCTTTGGACTTGTATCACTAGGTATTTTAACTGTTGAATTTTTGCACCAACACACGCGACATTTTTACTTTTAATTTCGAGTCGAAAAATTGTCAAAATAATTTATTTTTGAAAAATCAAAAACTACGGGAAAAAATTACTTACGAAAACGGAAATGTTTGCACTTTATCGCGGTATTCCATTTAATGATTTTCGGAAAAACAGTAAGCAACACTTTCAACTTATATTTTTTCAATATTTTTACAACATGATTTCAACACTTTTTCATGTAATTTTGGTAAATTTTGTTTAATTCACACATAAATGTTTAATGTTCTTGATACTTTTTTGAATATATTTTTCGAGCAATATTAATGCAAGTTCATTCGTAATTTCATCAATTTGCTTATTGAGGGTTTTTACTTCATTTTAAACGTTTTCATAGGTAGGTATGCATTTTCAATAATTTTTTTTTTGCTTTTTTCTGATTTTCCTTGATTGCAAGCCTTCAATTTTTGTTTGAAACTGTTTTGACTTCACGTAGATGTTTGAATGAAATTTGCCGAAAATTCATGAAAAAAAAATGAAAATTGTAAAAATGACGTTACACATGAGAAAGTGTAAAATTACTCCGTAGGTATATTATGGTAAGCATAATTGTAAACCTTAATTACTCAATAGCGAAGATCCGAAGCATCTCATTTTGTCTTTGGTTAGCATTGATTTTGAGTTCACATTGACTTTCGAATAAAGCAAGTTCATAAGTCATTTGCATCAACAATACCCATTATTCGCCCACTTTTTTACTAATCTATCGGGATTAATCCCTGTAACTATCCCCTTGCCCCCTTTCTTTTCCAAATCATGATCCGACTCTTCAGCCTCTGATGACGAACTTTCCTAAACCAAAAATAGTGAAAGCGTAAACCTTCACATCTGTATAACACAAATGTGATGTAAAGGTGTAAGTTTAAACTTTGGAGAATTAGGACAAAGTAAACAGAAAGCTTTACCTTACTTCTCACATTGTCCTTGTTATTGTTCATTCTATTACGTCGATTTTCTTATGGTTCTTGATCTCTATCAGTGGTACTCCTCCTCTTCTGTTTAGTATTGTTAGCACCACCAGATGTGGAAGGAGCAGCCTACGAAAATAACAAAGAAATGTATTTGGACGAAATACAGTGATAGCAAATCAGGGAACAGTATCGAATGATACTAGGTACCTTAATGTTGCGTGTGAGATTGTTTCGAGAAAAATTTAATTTTCAAATCTTGAAGTTGTGAAAGCATTGCGCAACCCATCATCAAAAAACAAATGCAAAAATTCTCTTGCAATCAGCAAATATAGCTTCTAATTTTTTATCGGTTATGAAGGAGAATGTTGAGAACGAAACTATTTATAGAGATTTATCGTGAAGAGAGGGGGGTATGGAGGGTGTTTGACTGAATTTTTTCAAATAGGTACTTTCGCCTCTTGGCTTCCACCAGGCCAATTTGTTTCTTGTTTTAAAATTCGAAAAATTCACATTTGGGCCCTCAAAAATCCAAATTAGAAGGTATCATTCGGCAAAATTGGTGTCCCCCCCCCCTATATCAGCCGGAAAAATTCGAATCATTACTTATGGACTATCGAGACCACAGGGGTAATGCATTCACATTCGGCGAAATTGAATATATAGAAAACATTTGATTAATCGATGACTCAGTTTTCTACATTACCACACAATATGATAGTTTTCACCTAACTCGAAATTCCACGAACCTTTTGACTGGTATTATTTGTCTGATAAAAAAACCAGAGATCTAACCATTATGCAGCACTATGTAATCTATACGATAGAATTAGGAAATATCAAAAAAAATAAAAATAGTCCCTTTCCTAATTCGCCTAAACTGTCCTATTTTACAAAGGCGAATTTTTTCCTCTACACGTCTTGATTTTAATCGTTTGAAATTTTAACTCATCTTTTTTTGATCGCTTTGGTTTCGGGCCTTCTTTGTCTCGTCTCCTTTTGCTATGATCCTCTTTTTTTTTAAAGCGGAGATTCGAGTTGGAAAACTGCTCATGTCGTGTTTTTATTTTTGGTGAGTATTTTCATTTTGGATGGTTTGATTCGTTGAAGTGCTCAATATTTTTTTCACTAGGAATTCTATGTACCTTTGAATGTATTCTTTGAAAGAATCAGTTTTAAAAATTTCGAAATTCCATGAACCTTTGGACTGGTACAGGTATTTTAGTTGTTGAATTTTTACACAAACACACGCGATATTTTTACTTCTAATTTTGATAAGAAAAATTTTCAAAATAATTTATTTTTGAAAAATTAAAGATTACGTGAAAAAATTAGGTACATATGAAAATGGAAAATGGAAAATTTTGCCCTTAAACAACATTTCTAACGCGTTGCACTCAGCATCAGAATGAAATTGCATTCCTCATACACTTTGAAGTGAAAACTTTGATTTTTCGTACAAACTTGATTCTGAAGTTTGCTGAGAATTCTGCTAAATCGTAGCTAGGTAAAACGCCTATATCGAGACCTCTTTAAGTTTCATTCATAATTTCATCATTCAACTTTTGCTACTTTGCAGTAATTTCGATGCTTTTTGAGAATTTTTACTGTATGTACAAATTTTAACACTTTCTCATGCATTTTTTTTAATACAAGTATTTCATTGTTTTTTTTCGATTTTCAATGATTTTAACATTTTTGTCGCATTTTATTCGGATTTCATTGAATTTGGTTTCACTGGTTTTCAATATGAGTTCAGTTTTTGTTCCCAGAATTTCATGTTCATGTTTTTCCATTCTGTTATCTCAAGCGTATATTATGATTCTGGGTTTTGGCTGTATGATTCGATTTGTGTTTATTTTTTCGAATCATTTTTTTCACAATCGATTTTGTTTCTGAAATGTTGAGTCTGTAGGTGTTTTAAAATTATTGAAAATCAGCGGAAAAAATGAAATACTTATTAATGAAAATGTATGAGAAATCGTTGAAATGAAGTAGAAACCCTCAAAAAGCATCGAAATTTACTGAAAATTGACAAAAATTGATGAAATTATGAATGAAACTTGCCAAAAGTGCTCAATAAATGTATAGAAACGTGTTGAAGCGATGCAAACACACTCATAAATGCATGAAAAAATGTTGAAAACCATGTTGTAAATCTTTGATTAGAGCTACCCAAAAGATTAAAGAGTACCTACTTAATGGCGTTTGAATTGAATATGCCTAAAGATCAGGACAAAATAACATAGAAGTGGCCAAAATGACGTAAATTGGGGGGGGGGGTGGGGATTCTAAAATTACTATTACAATTAATTATTTATGAATGTAAATTAAATAAAAGAACAATTGAAAATGAATGATAAGATCAGTATGAATGCTGAATATTGACTGGACATGAATTTTTCAATTTAGGAAATATCCACTTTAAGCAAATAAATGTAGATCACTTACTGTATATTCCGTTTTATTGAGTTTTGTATAGTAATGCGGAAGGCAAATATCAGGCAATAACAGATCCGGCTGATAAAAAACTGGAGATGTGATCATTATCCAGCACTATCTGATCCAGAATTAGGTAGGATAAATTCAAAAAAATAAAAATAATCCCTTTCCTAATTCGCATAAACTGCACACATTTGCGAGTGTAAGGCCTACACGTTTACTCAATTCTTCTTTTAAACGTGAAATTTTAACCTATCTTTTTTTGAAATCCCTTTAGAAAATATGATATCCTTAGGTCTGGAGACCACTCTTCTTTAAAGCACATCCTCGAGTATCTATTGACTTTTTACAAATATCAATACTCTTGCGCTGGGCACTTCAAAGAAGTGATGGAAATACAATCTTGTTTTTTTTTCGCTTTGGTTCGGGCCTTCTTATTCGTCTCGTCTCTTTTTGCTATGATCCTTTATTTTTTTTCAAGGGGGGTTTTTGAGAGTTGGAGAACAGCTTATGTATTCGTTGAATGGCTCAATATTTTTTCAATTTCATTATCCAGGAATTCTATGCATGTACCTTTGAATGTAATCTTTGAAAGAATCAATTTAAAAATAATTGATTTGCAATTATCATCGATGACAAAATGAAATGGTACTAGAACTTGCCTATGGTTTTCCATATTCTGTCTATTCTGTACCTATCTACACAATAACAATACCCACCACAAGTTACATGAAAAAATCTTACCTTGCTAGGGATTTTCGACTTGAGTTACTCCTGCGTATTCAAACAATTCGATCCATTTACACCTGCCTTTAGTATAATTATTTGCCTTGATGTTTATAGCGCCATTGCCTCAGCGAGGTTGTCTGTGTTCTGGTACTGATAAATAAGGTAGAAACATGAGAGCTTTAGTGGTGAGATAACGATTAGTGTTCTCTGATTGGTGTGATGCTAGCTAGCCACAATAAGTACACAACAATTGGGATTGGCACAGAGAGTTATGTACTTAATGTTTTCCCTAAACACATAATGCTATCAGCCACTGCTAGATTAACAATACTTACCCCGGCTAGGTGCGCGAATAGAGATTTTACCACAATTATTTATCATGAATAAGTGCAAGGAATAAATACGCGATTATTACTCGAACTTGTATTACACATAAAAAAGGATTCACAATAATGAAATATTGCAACGAATAAACTTAAACACAAATAACTTAATCGAAATAATGAACTTAAATAACAATAAAAAAACCTTTAACCGAGGGCCTGAGCTCTCCTGTATTTTAAGGGAATATTAACTTGTCAATTCACAACTCTTGTCGTTATAGAACTACGACGAGTTTTGGTAGCTAATTTGGCTAGCCAGCCAAATAAGCACCTTGACCACACCTATTGTTACCAGACTGGTAAAGGGTTGACATACAAGTATACTTATATTGACAAATATATTGGTAGTGGCTTTAAGGCATATACTTCCTACTCTAACAGTACTTTGCATGGTTTATCCTCTAAGAGACATTGAACTCTCCTGTGGGAGTCCATGCTATCCCTATGCCAGCCACTGCGTCTATTGAGCCATTGTTGTAGCTGGCTCTGTCAACTGCTGCCCAGACATATCCGTCTTCATCTGTAATTGATTGGCTCGTATCCATCGGATGATTCAGCCCAAAGCTATTCAGCACTGACTGTCGAGGCGGGTTGGATTAAATGGTAAACTTGGCTAGCTAATAAATAATCATTACTTATGGACTACATATCGAGAAACCACGTGAGTAATACATTCACTTTTGAAAAAATTAAATATTCAACGAAAATATTTGATTAATTATTGATGACTTAGTTTTCTACATTTACCACACATGATACTCTTTACCTAACTTGAAATTCTACAAACCTTTGGACTGGTATCACTACCCATATTTTAATTGTTGAATTTTTACACCAACGCACAAAATATTTTTTTTTTAAATTTTGATTCAAAAAATTTTCAAAATAATTTATTTTTGAAAAATCAAAAGACTACGTGAAAAAATTACTTACTTACGATCTTACGAAAATGGAAATTTCGATTATCCATCCTTTCAGACCTCGGATTATGTCGAACGTCATTTGTCTCGTTAAAGCGACGGTATTCATTTCCGTCTGGAACTGGTCGAGGACAAAACACACCTGGAACTGTGGATCGTTCTCTTTACCTAGGCCACCATCCATCTTGATTAATTTCAAAACGGTTCTACGCAAATCTTGAAAAGATTCTTCACACTGCTTTGTCTATTTGAAATGAATATTTTTTCCCCATCAGTTTACCTGAAAGGTTTGATCTTGATGAAAAACATGGAATGAAACTTGAGTGGTGAGCAACCGTACCCATAAAATGGCACACATCATCTGAGTCTTTTGGAGTAGATAAGTTGATAATTGCAGAAATATTCTTCTCTGACTTTTGAATCTTGTTATGTTCAATAACATGGCCAAGATACTCTACTCTGGTTGCAAAAAAAAAAAACGCATTTGTCTGAGTTGAGATATAAATCATGTTTACATAATTCCTCAAGGCAACTGTGAAACAAAAAATCGCCAAAATGGAGGGGAGAATAGTTACTCCTCTTTGAGAAAAACTTCGAAAAATCCTGTTCTATTATCGAACAACGATTCTTCGGCTTTCCCCATTTCTAACCATAGGTCGTAACCTCTTTTTTCAAACTGGTGGTAAGCGGTCAATATCGCGGCGATATCATCATAAGTATTCTAAAAATTACTTACGAAAATGGAAAATTTTGCACTCAAATAGTGACATTTCGGGCATTTGGACTCAGCATCAGAATAAAATTGCATTCCTCATACGCTTTGAAGTGAAAACTTTGAAAATACCTATTGACATTAGAACAATTTTAAGTGAATTTCTTGGTATACAGGAGGAGTCGTTTTTTCATATTTATAGGCATTTTTGGAACCACTGAATGCAACTTTTTGATATTTTTTTAGCTTTTGAAGGTTGAAGAGTGGTTCTAGATTTCAAGATTGATTATTTATGAACGTAAATTAAATATAAAATCAATTGACAATGAAAGATGGATAAAATCAGTGTGAATTGACTGGACATGAATTTTTCAATTTAGGAAATATTCAATTTAAGTAAGCGTCCAGGTTACTGTAATATATTTCATTTTATTGAGTTTTGTGGTAATCCGGAAGGCAAATTTCAGACAATCGTCACATCTAGCTGATAAAAAACTGGAGATGTGATCAATGATCATTATCCAGCACTATCTGATCCAGAATTGGTAAAAATTGTAAAAAAAATTAAAATAATCCCTTTCCTAATTCGCTTAAACTGCGCTATACTATTTCTTCTTGAGGCCATTGTTCTTCTAAGCACATTCTTCAGTACCTATTGAGTTTTTACAAATATCGATACTCTTCTGCTCGGGACTTCAAAGAAATTATGAAAATACAATCTTGTTTTTTCCGCTTTTGTTCGGGCCTTCTTCGTCTCGTCTCGTCTCGTCTCCTTTTGCTATGGTCCTTTTTTTTTTCAAGCGGGAATTCTGAGAGTTGGAAAACCAGCTTGTATTGTATTTTTATTTTTGTGAGTGTTTCTCTGTTTTGGTACTTTGCATGGCTAATCTTTAAAGAGACATTGAGCTCTCCTGTGGGAGTCCATGCTATCCCTATGCCAACAACTGCGTCTATTGAGCCATTGTTGGAGCAGGCTCCGTAGACTGCTGCCCAGATATATCCGTCTTCATCTGCAATTAATTGGCTCGTATCCATCGGATGATTCAGCCCAATGCTACTCAGCATTGACTGTCGAGGGGGGGCTTGGTTTAAATAGTAAACAATGGCTAGATAATAAATTGTCACTCAAGAAATTGGTGGATTACTGTCAATTAAGTCTTGTTGTAGTTTTTCGAACAAATATTTTACATTTGCTCTGGTCGACTTAGTATAGGTAGGCGTAGGTTTTGTATACAAAATATTAATAATTTTCACTTTCCAGCAACCATTAAAACTTTCATATTTTTTGTAATTCGAAAAAAAAAACTAAAATATTAATAATTTTCATTTTCCAGCAACCATTAAAACTTTAATATTTTTTGTAATTCGAAAAAAAAACTAACGTTTTTATCGAACGTAACTACATGTTAAAATTTTTGAGGTGAGTACTTACTCCGAAGATACATTTTTTTTAAATAATTAGTTTTCGGAATCACCTTATATCATAAACTGATAGCCAATCAGGGAACAGTATCGAATGATACTACCTTAATGTTGCGTGTGAGATTGTTTCGAGGGAAAATTTAATTTTCAAAGCATACGTTGAGAAAGCCCTGCGCAACCCATCAACAAGAAACAAATACAAAAATCATCTTGCAATCAGCAAATACGAGTTGATCATACATTCATGACGTTAGGATAAACATTTGATTTTCCGTTTTGGATTTTGGGGGTCTCAAATGTGATTTTTTCAAATTCTAAAACAAGAAAGAAATAGATCCAAGCGAAGCAGGGGTGGAAGTTTTTGAAAATTTGATTTCGAGTGGCCTGAAAACGATGTTGTTTTTTAGAAGTTGATCTTGAAAAGAAAAAGGACAGGTGGGACCAAAACGAAGGGAAAAACTTTTTAAAAGTAGGTATATTATTGAGAGAACTACAAGTAAAAACGATGTTTTTGTATGCAAGGAGTATATTTAATTTTTGTAGCTTTAAAGTAAGAAAATGAACTTCTCGCATAAAAAGTATAATTTTTATGCCTCTCGAAATACAAATTTTCAAGATCTTTCGCCCTCACTTGAGCCTGTTCTCTTTTATTGTTTCAAAATTATTCTGCTGAAAAAATCTATTATTGCATAAAAAAACATCGTTTTTAGTTCCCTCGAAACACAAATTTCCAAAAGTTTTCGCTCCTTTTTTGTTCGAGCCTGTTTTGTTCTGTTTTTTTTTTTGTTTTTTTTTCAAATCAACTGCTCAAAATATATTGTGTTTGGCCTCTTGAAATCAAATCTTCAAAAACTTTCGCCTTTTGGTTCGCTCGGTCCAATTTGTTTCTTCTTTTGAAAATTAAAAAATTCACGAAAATATTTTGGTTAATTGATGAGTTAGTTTTCTTCCTTACCACTGATACTCTTTATTTAACTCGAAATTCCACGAACCTTTGGACATGGTATCGCTAGGTATTTTAATTGTTGAATTTTTACACCAACACACGCGATATTTTTACTTTTTATTTTGATAACTTGAGAAAAATTTTCAAAATAATTCATTTTCAAAAAATCAAAGACTACGGTGAAAAAATTACTCACTTACGAAAAAGAAAATTTTTAAACTCCAATGACATTTCATCCTGTAATTTGACTCAGCATGCATCAGAATCATTATCTTCTGATTCTGTTTTGAAATTGCACTCTTCACCACTAAAAATCGCATCACCTTCTAAAGGAATTACTTTCTTGACATTCATTGCATGCTTTCTAAAATAAAATGCATCGTACCTATGGTGTTGTGCAAGAAGAGCCAAACTGAATTTTTCAAGATTTTTTTCTCTCTGGGCAACACTTCTATAACAGCCAGAGTTGGAAAGATAAAAAGGGTCAAACTGTTTCAAAGCCAAGCTGCATCATGCAGGTTAGCTGAGGCACAGTTTGGCCCTTTTACCTTTTCAACTCCGGCTGTTATAGCAGCGTTGCCCTGAGAGAAAAAAAAAAATCTTGAAAAATGCAGTTTGGCCCTTCTTCCACAACACCATCACGCTTTCGAGTTTTGAAGCAAAAACTTAGATTTTTCGTACGAATTTGATTCAGAATTTTTCTGCGAATTCTACTAAATTTCTCATCCTTGATCGTTGCTTGGTAAAACGCTTATAACGACTAACGAGACCACTATATCACACGATATTTCATTACTTTGACCGGAATTAAGTTTCATTCATAATTTCATCAATTTTTGCTAACTTTGCAGTAATTTCGATGCTTTTTGAGAATGTCTACTGTATTTTAACGTTTTCTCACGCATTTTTTAATATTTCATTGGTTTTTTCTGATTTTCTAAGATTTTAGCATTTTCATTACATTTTATAAGTTGGTATGTTTTTATCACATTTTCTTTTCTTACAGTCCTTTCTGGTGTTGGTTTTAGATTCTATTTTATTTCTTTTGTATCGATTCAGATTTTTCAAGCGATCGATTTCATTTCTAGAATTGTATCTTTTTGACATGTGGACATAAAATAGAAACAAAAAAAACTTTGAACGTAAGTATAAAATCATTGAACATCAGAGAAAACCAATGAAATATTCATGAAAACGCATGAGAAAGCATTATAATTATGAAGTAAAAACCCTAGAAAAGCACCGACATGACTGTAAAGTTGCAAAAATAATAATATGATGAAATTATGAATACCTAAGTAAAAATTACCAAAAATGCTCGATAAAGGTATAGAAACGTGTTAAAACGATGCAAACACACTAAAAAAATGCATGAAAAAATGTTGTAAAAATAAGTACCTACTCAAAAAAGCATTGATATCTTTGATTAGAGCTATAATATCCGGCAAAGATCCGGCTGAAAAAAAAAAACAGGAATCTGATCATCATCTAGCACTGTGTGATGTAGAATTGGGAAAAAATCAAAAAAAATAGAAATAGTCCCTTCCCTAATTCGCTTAAACTGACCACCTTTTCGTACATGGGCGATTTCGTTTCTTCGAAGTCTGATTTTAAACGTTTGAAATTCTTATCTTTTTTTAATCTCCTTGGTTCGGGCTTCTCGTCTATGCTTTTGCTATGATCCTTTTTTTTCAAGCGGGGATTCTGCGAGTTGGAGAACAGCTTATGTTGTGTTTTTATTTTTGCGAGTGTTTCCATTTTTGGGTGATTTGATTCTTTGAATGGGTCAATATTTTCTCACTTTTATTATCTAGGAATTCTAAATTTACCTTTGAATGTAATCTTCAAAAGAAACAGTTTAAAAATTGAACGCAATTATCGTCGATGACAAAATGTTATGGGCCTGGAACTTTCACTATGGTTTTCCTATTCTGTCCAGTTTATTTGCATTATCTGTATTATGTATGTACCTATCTACACAATCACAATACCTACCGCAAGTTACATGAAAAAATCTTACCTTGCTAGATCCATGAACTCGCTGGCTTCAGAATCTTCAAAACAGTTTTTTCCGTTACTTCACGAATGTTTTATCTGGAGCACTCCAATGGATTTTATCTCTAGACTGTTGACAAAAAAACGTCTTTCACCACCGATATAAATGTTTCAGCTCGCCATCTCATTGGTAATTGGAATCCTTGAACCCGAACTTCGAAATTAAATTTGAAAGAAATTAGTCAGAAGTGCATGTAAAAGTGTAAAATTACTACATATATTTTGTATTACAAAAATTTATTAGGTACCTATTTATGAATGTAAATTGAATAAAAAAACAATTGAAAATGAAAAATATAATCAGTGTGAACATTGACTGGACAATATGAATTTTTCAATTTAGAAAATATCCTATTTAAGCGACTAGGATACTGTATGTATATTTCATTTTATTGATTTTTGTGGTGATCCGGAAGGCAAATATCAGACAATAACAGATCCGGATTCGGCTGATCAAAAACTGGAGATCTTATCATTATCCAGCACTATCTGATCCAGAATTAGCTGGGAAGAATTCAAAAAAATAAAAATCATCTCTTTACAAATTCGCTTAAACTGCCCACCTTTAGATACGCTTCAGGGTTTCTTCATACTGCTTTTAAACGTTTGAAATTTTAATGTATCTTTTTTTGAAATCCTTTTACAAAATTTGATATCCTTTGGTCTGAAGACCACTTTTATTTTGAGCACATCTTCGAGTACCTATTGAGTTTTTACGAATATCGATATAGGCTTGTCTTGGGCACTTCGAAGAAATGATGATAATACTTAACTTTTTGAGGTGAATACTTACTCTGAAGGTAATTTTTTTTAAAAATAATTAGTTTTTGGAATCACTTTTTATCATAAACATAATTATAGCCAATCAGGGAACAGTATCGAATGGTAGGTATTACCTTTATGTTGACGGTGAGATTGTTTGAAAAAAATTAATTTTCAGAGCATGAAGTTGTGAAAGTATTGCGCAACCCATCTGCAAAAAATAAATGCAAAAATTCTGTTGTAATCAGCAAAATATGGCTTCTAATTTGTTATTAGTCACTGACGCGTCCAGCTTTTTCGTTTCCAGGAACGAAACTATATAGAGATTAATCGAGAAGGGATGGGGGGGAGGTTTGGGGGGGGGGGTGTTTGACTGAAAATTTGTCGAATGATATTGGAAAAAAATACCAAAAAATTTTGCCGATTGATCATAGATATTCATACGACTTGTAAATATTTTAATTTTCTATTTTGTTCGATTTTTTAAAATCCTAAAACAAGAAACAAATTGGTCCAAGCGAAGCAAATCAATCGGCAAAATTGGTAGATATTTTTTCCTCTATATCAGCCGGAAAAATTCGAATCTCTACTTATGGACTATCCAGACCACGTGTGTAATGCATTCACATTCGAAAAAATTAAATATTCCACAAAAACATTTAAATGTACCTATTTGATTAATTGACGACATAGTTTTCTACATTACTGCAACCTAACTCGAAATTCCACGAACCTTTGAACTGGTATCGCTATTTTAATTGCGGAATTTTTACACCAACACACGCGATATTTTTACGTTTGATTTTGATTCAAAAAATTTTTTAAATAAGCTTAATTTATTTTTGAAAAATCAAAAACTTCGCGAAAAAATTACTTACGAAAATGGTGGCGGCTGAATTTGCGATATTCGACAGTGCTTCAGTTAACGTAGGGCACTGACAATACGATCTTTTTGAAACTAAAAATAATTTAAAATACATAAGTATATTTAGGCAAGTTTCATTCATAATTCCATCAATTTTTGCCACTTTACGGTGATTTCGATGCTTTTTGAGGGTGTTTACTTCATTTTAACGCTTTCTCATGCATTTTCATAATATTGTTTTTTTCCGATTTTCAATAATTTCAAACTTTTAAAAATTAAAAAAAAAACAATCGACACGTTTTTAAATAGTTTTTCACGCACTTATTTTGTCACATTTCATTAGAATTTGATGCGATGATGTTCATTTACAATTCAAGTATTGATTATTTTATTTACTTACTTAAATGGTATTAAAATTGATCTAGATTGCATTATAAGAATCTTATGAACTGAGAACTGTGTTTTGGGAAACTGGTATCGATAATTAATTAATGATGATAGTCTTCTGGGTAGTACATATAACCTTATATGACGTGAAAGAGCAGCATATGCTTCACAACCAACCCCACACCGGCAGGAATAATAATAGCCTTATAGTCCACAACGGGACATACTTTTTCATGATCAATTTTGTTTCCAGAATTTTATGTTCATGTTTTTCCATTTTGTTTTCTCGAGTATGTTTTTTGCTCTTGGCTCTGGGATTCGAATATTGTTTCTTATTTCGATTCATTTTTTCAGAATAGAATTTGTTTCTAAAATGTCAAGTCGGTATATTTTGAATCGAAACGAAGAAATGAAATCATAATGAAACCCAAGAGCAAGAAAAACTGCCGAACTGCGAACCAAAATTAATGAAATGTGATGAAAATCCATGAAAAACTATTCAAAACATTTGAAACGATTTTTATAAAAATTATGATGGTTTGAAATACACAAGTACCTAATTGAAAATTTAAAAAAAAAGTAATGAAATAATAATGAAAATGCATGATAAAGCGTTAAAATGAAGTAAAAACCCTCAAAAAGCAGTAAAATTATAATTGTTAGTTGTTTTCCATTTTCTCGTAGAGCTTGTTGATTACCCCTGCATAGAAATAACGATGTCTGTTTGGGAAAAAGTTTTGAATGAAAAAAAAAGAACAAAATAGTACCTTTTTCGTAAAAATCTACATCTTTCTTGCGCTTCGTCTACCATTTTTATGTAATACACCCTTAAGCTCCTACTCCTTTTGTTTTCTAGTTCTTCTAGACTAGGTACACTTGCGAAACCTGTAACATAGTAATAATTTTTAAGTATGGATATCAAAAAACTTGAAAGTAACAAAAATTACTTACAATCTATGGAGAGCCCTCGCCAATAGGTGGCATCTTCAAACACGTATAACCATCTCTAGGGGCATGATCTGGATGTAGAATTGTATGGTTGACTGCAGGATCTGATCCAGAATTGGGAAAAACTCAAAAAAATGAAAATAATCCCTTTCCTAATTCGCTTAAGCTGGCCACCTTTCTGCTGTGTCCATATCTGTTTCATAGTTCAGATTATAAACATTTGAATTTTGACTCATCCATTTTCGAAATCCTTTTGAAAAATTCAATATCCTCAGGTCTGGAAATCCCTCTTCTTTCGAGCACATCCTTGAGTACCTACCTATTCAGTTTAGAGATGATCCGGAAGGCAAATATCCGGCAATGTTAGATCCAGCTGATAACAAACCAGAAATCTGATCTTTATGCAGCGCTATCTCATCTAGGGGTAGAACTGGAAAAAATAAAAGAAAATAGAAATAATCCCTTTTCTAAATTGCTTGTATTGTTCACCTTTAGGGTGAACTAATTGTTCGGTTGTCGCTCTATCTATTTAATTTTATTGAGTTTTGTGGTAATTTGGAAGGAAGATATAAACTGTTCAGCTTGAGATGCGCATAAATATTTCCAAGTTGTGTTTTAAAATTATTGAATTTCAACATTATCTTTTTTTGAAATCTCTTTGTAAAAATCAATATTCTCAAGCTTGGAGATCCCTCTTCTTTTGAGAGCATCCTCCAGTACTTACTTATTGAGTTTTAAGGTAATCTGGAAGGCAGATATCCGGCAATGTGAGAACCATCTGATAAAAAAAGGAGATCTGATCATTATCTAGGACAATCTGAATCAGAATTAGAAAAAACTCAAAAAAAAATAAAGATAATCCCTTTCCTGAATCGCTTAAACTGTCCACATTTGGGTGCGCTATTCTGTGTCTCTCTTTTCAAATACTTATTTGAATTTCAACTTATATTTTTTTGAAATCCTTTTACAAAATTTCATATCCTCAGGTCTGAAGACCCATCTTCTTTTGAGCATATCCTTGAGTAGGTCTAGGTACATACAGAGTTTTGAGGCAATCTGGAAGGCAGATACCTGGCAATATCAGATCCGGCTAGTGAAAAACTAGAGATCTGATCATTATGCATGCATAATGATCAGATCTCTAGTGCTGCAGCACTATCTGATCCAGAATTAGGAAAAATATTAAGTAGGTAAAAAGAAAAATAAAATAATTCCTTTCCCAATTTGCTCAAACTGACCACCTTTGGGTGAGGATACGCCATGCAATGTTGGATTTTCAAACATTTGAATTTTAGCTTGTCCTTTTTTGAAATCCCTTTATAAAATTCGATATCCTCAAGTGTAGAGATCCCTCTACTTTTGAGCACATTCCAAATTAGGTACACACTGAGTTTTGAGGCAACCTGGAAGACAGATATCTGCCAATGTTAGTTGTGTCTGATGAAAAACCGGAGAACTGATCATTATCCAGGACAACAGGTATGCTTCAGAATTGAAAAAAATTCAAAATAATAGAAAATAATCCCTTTCCTAATTTACTTAAATTGCCCACCTTTGGGGTGAGCTGTTCTACTCATATTCCGTTCTTCAGTTTTCAAACATTCGAATTAGAACTTATCATTTTTGAAATCTCTCTGCAAAATTCAATGTCCTTAACTCTGGAGATCCTTCTTCTTTTGAAAGCATCTTTGGGTACCTTACCTATTCAGTTTTGAGGTGATGATGGAAGGCAGATATCCGGCAATGCCAGATCCAGCTGATGAAAAATTGGACAACTGATCAATTATCTGGGACAATCTGATCTAAAATTAGGAAAAACTCAAGAAAATAAAAATAATCCCTTTCCTAATTCGCTTAAACTGTACACCTTTCGGTGCCCCGCTTTGTTTTCAAGTTCTGCTTTCAAATGATCCAATTTTAACTAATCTTGTTTTGTATTGTAATCTGTTTTCGAAATTCAATATCGTTACGTGTACTGGCTTGGTGGTATTACATATTACAAAGAAACACAAACCAAAAAAAAAGGTCTGGAGACCCCTCCACTTTTTAACACATTCTCGAGTACCTATTGAGTTATGAGGTAAGCCGGAAGGCATCCGGAGATATCAGATGTGGCTGATGAAAAACTGAAGATCTGATAATTATGCCGCACTATCTGATTCAGAATTAGGTCAAATTCTAAAAAATAAAAATAATCCCTTTCCTAATTCGCTTAAAAACTGCTCGTCTTCGGGTGTGCACTTCTGTTTCCACAGCTTTGTTTTCAAACATTTGGATTTTAACTCAGGTTTTTTGAAATCCCTTTGCAAAATTCAATATCCTCGGGTATGGAGATCCCTGTTCTTTTGAGCACATTCTCGAGTGTACCTAATGAGTTTTGAGGTAATCCAGAAGGCAGACACTTGGCAAGGTCAGAATGAGCTAATTAAAAAACGGAGATCTGATCATTATGCAGCACCAAGTATCGCTTTCCTGATTCACTGAAACTGTTAACGCTTTGGTTGTGGGTACCCGTTTTCTGCTTTCTGTTTTAAAAATTTTGAATTTCAACTCATCTTTTTTTTTGAAATCTCTTTGCAAAATTCAATATCCTCGAGTATAGAGATCCCTCTTCTTTTGAGCACATGCTCGAGTAGTTATTGAGTTTTGAGACAATCTTGGAAGGCAAATATCCGGCAATGTCAGATCCAGGTGATAAGAACACACAGATCTGATCATTATCTAGGACAATCTGATTCAGAATTATCTTTTTTTGAAATCCCTTTGCAAAATTCTATATGCTCAGGTCTGGAGACCTCTCTTCTTTTCAGCACATCCTCTAGTTCCTCATGAGTTTTGAGGTAATCCAGAAGGCAGCTATCCTGCAGATAACAAATCAGAGATCTGATCATTATCCAGCACTACCTGATCCAGAAATTGGAAAAATTCAAAAAAATAAAAATAATTCCTTTCCTAATTCGCTTAGATAGTTCACTTTTGGGAGAGTATGTAACGGGAAGTTCTGTTCTCAAAACGTTTGAACTTCAACTTATCTTTTTTGTAAATCTCTTTGCTAAATTTGATATTCTTAAGTCTGGAGATCCATTTTCTTTTGAGAGCATGTTTGAGTACCTAGTCAGTTTCAGAGGTAATGCAGAAGGCAGATATCCGGCAATGTCAGATCCAGATGATGAAAAATTGGAGATCTGATCAATTATCTAGGACAATCTGATCCAGAATTTAAAAAATAAAAACGAATCCCTTTCTTCATTTGCTTAATTTGTCCGCCTTTGAGTGGGTTTGTTCATATCGTAGTTTGGTTTTCATACTTCTACATTTGAATTTCAACTTAGGTACCTACCTTATTTTGGAATTCCTTTGCAAAATTTGATATCTTCGGTTCCAGAGACCTCTCTTCTTTTGAGTACATCCTGGAGTAAGGCACCCATTGAGTTTTGAGGTAATCCGGATGGCAGATATCCGGCAATGTCAGATTCGGCTGTTAAAAAACCAGAGATTTGATCATCATCATGCAGTTCTATCTGATCCAGATTGGAGGAATTGAAAAAAATAAAAATAATCCCTTTCCTAGTTCAGTTAAACTGCCAACCTTTAGGTGAGTGGATCCATTGTAATCTTTTGGTGTCCTTTCACTTCGTTGTTCAGTTTTCACGTACATTCTTTTCTTGGAAATCTCTTTATAAAATTCTATATCCTTTGGGTCTTGAGACCCTTGTTCTTTTGAGCACATCTTCGAGTACCTAATGACTAATGAGTTTCGAAGTAATCCAGAATAACTGGTAATGTCAGAACGAGCTGATTAATAAACAGAGATCTTATCATTATGCCACACTAAGTAGGTATCCGATCCAGAATTCGGAAAATTATAAAAAAATAAAAATAATTCCTTTCCTGATTCACTGAAACTGTTCACTTTTTGGTTTGGGTAGTGTTTTCTTTTTTCTGTTTTGAAAAATTTGAATTTTAACTCGTCTTTTTTTGAAATCACTTTGCAAAATTCAATATCCTTTGGTCTGGAGACACCTCTACTTCTGAGAGCATCCTCAAGTACCTACTGAGTTTTGAGGTAAGCGGGAAGGCAGATATCCTGCACATGTCACATGTAGCTTATAAAAAACCAGAGATGTGATCATTATCCAGCAGTTTTGTGGTATTGTTTTCACATGTTTGAATTTTAGCTCATCGTTTTTTGAAATTGTTAGATCGTGGCTGTACTATACTGTACTAGCCACGCCCTATGTATTCCCAGATGATCGACTGTATACCTACGAGTATACGTACGCGGCTGGCTGGCTAGCTATGTAAAACCAGTTGTAGTATTGTGTTGCGTGCGTATAGAAGTTGGCTATATGTACGTGTGTATAGACGCGATGTTTTTAATTCAAATAAAGGCTTTAAGCCCCGATGGTGTTTTTATTTAATAATATTACGATTCGCGAGTAAATACGATTTGAGTTATTCCAACATGGTGGAGGCAGCCGGAGTATCCCCCCCGGAACGAATATTCGAATATTCATAGAAGAGATAAGATGCTGAGGAAATGAAAAAGCAGACACTTACGAAGATAGAAATGGGCGATTCGGAGATTGGTACTTTTGACAAATGGGTATGATCGTTTCATTTAATAACTGTATCGTTTTGTACATGATGGGTATGATTGTTTCGTTTATTTATTGCTTGATTATTTACGATTTACGAAATTACGAATTACATATTATGATACCTACTAGAAGTCTCTAAAAGTTGCGCAACTTAGGCAGGTACATACGAGTAGAATATTTTAGAATATTTTGGATTATGTTGCATGTGAATTAAATACTCGTAGATACGTAATCTATAGATAATATGTATGTGTGCATGTGTGTAGATAGATACCTATCCACGTAAGGTGCACATTCGTGGATATGATAGGTACCTACCTAACTTAGGTGCGTTTATATGGCCATATTGGTGTGTTAGTATGTGGTACGTAAATGTGTGCATGTTATACACATTGATAGAGCAGCGTAAGGTATTCAACCCTAGCTGTAGGCACCAAGATGCGTTACGAAGGGGAACCCCCATGGACATACCCGCGGATGATATTTTAAAACGTTAACGATATGGTGTGGTGGCGGCATGCGGCCTTGGTGCAGCCGTAGACAAAGTTACTACCTGTGATAGGTACAGGGTTTTAGTTACTTTTGTCAACGTTATCTTTTATTAGATAAACTTGCCGGTTAGATGCGATGGCCAGTAGGTACGAGAGGTACATTGGTGAGATGGCGAGACGCGGCCTTTTATTTTTAACAGCGTTGTTTGTACCTGGCGTGGACACAGCCCTTGATAGTGTCGAGTATGTAAATACGAGTACCTACGAGATGCGATGCGCGCAGTCGTCTTTACGACTTTAATTTTTGTTTGGCCGTATGAGACGCGAAGGATAATTGTGAGATGTGAGATGCGGGCACATGTGCAGGTGCGTTGACTTTTACTGTCTTGATTTTTACTGCCTAATGAGCAGTTCGCATCATGGGAAAGGTGCGTTGATTTTTACTGCCTTTAGTTAATGAGCAGTACGCATCGTGAGAACGGAAATTGATTTTATAAAATCCTATTATTCTAGAATAAATGTAACGATGCAGTGAATATTGTATATTTGTTGTGAGATGCGAGACTTGGTACCAAGCCATAAATATGTCGATTTTTGACAATTATTTGAAATGAAAAATAAAAATATCGTCTAGTTTTAGAGATGATAAAAAGGGGTGGAAAGAAACTTGCAGCTGCAACCTCTGCAAGGTACCAGCACAGAGTTGAGATGCGTAAACGATTTTTATATTGTGCTACCTGGTGAAGGTGATAACTTGTATTGTGCTCTAGTGCTCTTGTGCTCTCGTGGTATAGAAAAGACGTACGTACGCATTTCTCGAAGTATTCTTATCAACTGTTGGGTGAGTCGATATTGATTATTTAGACTTTGAATATTTTGATGTGTCTTTGAATTTTTAATATGTGCATGTCTTTGAATTTCGGATTTGTGATGATGAATTTACTGGAGCAAATTTTGAGTGTAGATTGCTATGAATTTACTGAACTAGAACATAAGAGTCTAGTTTGATATCGTGTCTTGAGATGTGTAGATTGCTATGAATTCACTGAACTAGAACATAAGAGTCTAGTTTTATATTGTGTCTTGAGCTGATAAATTTAGTTTGCGAGTTCGTGTAATTAGGATTTTTGAATTTTGGTTTTTGATAGATGGCTGTTTGGTTCAGACATATGAGCGTACCATGTACCTACCTACAGTCTGAAATCATTGGTTATCAAATTTGAGTGGGTTCTATGTATTCACTCATACCTTGATGGTCAATTTACGAGTGACCTTAAATGTGATTTCTAAATTTGAATAATCCGAGAAAAATATCGAATAATTTGACATATGAGCAAATTTGAGAAACAGTTGAATAGTTTGAGCACATTACTTACGTATGGCTGACGTATATGAGTGTTCCGTATACTGAGGCTGAGTTGTGAATACGTGTTGCTGATGTGTATGAGTGTTCCATATACAGAAGCTAAGGTCTGATATGTGAAATTTTGAATCCGAATAAATTGGATAAAACGATTGGTTGAATATTTCAGATATGTTGAGATCTGGTAGAGGTCGTAATCGAAGTCAGGACCAAGGTGAAGGTCGTGGTCAAGATGGAAGAGGTGGTTCAATACCTCCTCAAGATCAATCTCGAGATCAATTACTTGACTTGGTTTCAAATTTGATACAGCAGAATAGCGAATTGTTACAAAACATGAACCCCAGAGAAGCAGACGGTGAGCGTAGCGTTAATTTGAATATTAGAACGGATTATAAGCTTACTTCCCATGTAAGGTACGATGTGTGGTATGATAATTTTACGAGTGAGTTGTCCGCCTTGAATTTATTGGATATTGTTGAACCTACTACACCCCCTCCTCGAGTTTTCACTCAAGGTGAGACTCAACGGAGAAAGGCAAAAGTGAGACACATTTTGATCAATCGTATTGATGAAACTTATCACAATAAAATAATCAGCATTCGAGATCCATACCAGGCTCTCCTCAAAATTCGTGAATTTAGAATCGCAGAAATTAACACTACTTCATCAACCCTACTTAAGCAGCTCGAAGATGTTAGGTTTAACAAACGTAAAGAGTCTGTAGCTATTTTTGCAGCTCGGTTTGAGGCAGCTGTTGAAAAGTATGAAATGTTAAGTAGCCCTCTCGATATTTCTGCAAAATGTAATCGATTCATCATAGCTGTGCGTGAGGAATTCGATCAATTTGAGCTTACTGCTGAAAACCGTTTTCTGACTAAAAATTATGAGGAACTCTACAAGTTAGCTTTGTGGTTCGAAGCAAATGAAAAGGATAAAGGAACCTGGAAATCAAATGTTTCAGGTGAACAGGGTGCGTTTGTGTTTCATGGTCGCAATCGTGGTGGTCGTGGATACCATTCTGGTGGTCAAAATTTTAATTCTGATTGGCAAGGTCGTGGGCGTAGTTCTTGGCAAGGTCGAGGTCAACAATCTGGACGAGGAGGACGTGGACGTGGATTTGGACGTTTTCAAAGAAATGAACCTAGAAATGAGCCTAGGACTTTCTTTAATGATCCAAAGCAACATTGCTATAATTGTGGCGCGAACAGACACAAATCTCACGAGTGTCCTATCGACCCTAATAGTGGTATAAAATTTTGCTATAAGTGTAAAAGGTATGCAACGCATATTTCATCGTCCTGTAAAGGAATGTCCTCTGATTCGAATAATCCGCCAAGAACAGGTATGAAAAGAAAATTCAAGCGGTCTCAGGAGAAGGGGGAGACTGCTATAACTAAAAAGAAATAAATTTTTGCAGATAGAGTAAACGACCGAAATGAAGCGGGTGTGGCAGAAAATAATATAGGTGGTGCGTTTCTGCAGCTTCAACGTAAAAGTAAGTCGTTGATCTCATTTATCGCAGATAGTGGTGCGTGCGAACATTTAATTAAAGATAGAGATGCGTTGATTAATATTAGGAAGCCAAACAATAGGCTGTCCTTAATAGGTGCGAGTAATGATAGCAATTTGGTCATTACTACATGTGGTGATGTATTGGTGTGTGATAAGAAAAACAAAGTATCTGTACTTAGCAATGTGCTATATTCAGATAAAGGAAGTGAAAATTTACTATCCTTGAGAAAATTTACTGATTTGGGTTATTCAGTTTTACTGAATTCAGAAGTGGTGCGTATATTTGACCCTGAGACAAATGAAACTATAATCAATGGCGTATATCGGAATAATTTATGGTTCGTCGAATTTGAATTGTGTGATGAGAAGCAAATCTTGGAATTTTGCAATGAGACAAAGTTTATAATGAGTGGTGTGTGCACTAGAAAGAGAAATTATGATCATAACGATGAACCTGATGTGATACAAAAGAAAATGGTCAGACTAGTTGATAACGAGACACCTGAGGTCTTGAAAAAGTCAGAAGGTTTCAAAGTTCATGAAAATTTAGGTCATATTTCTCGAACCTATTTAAAGAAAATGGCAACTGTTCATGAGAAACTTGAGAATATTAATTTTGATGATTCTATTCTGGATTGTGAGGTGTGTATTGCTAGCAAAATGGCTCGTTTACCTTTTAAGAATAATAGGAGAGTAGCCTTGAAACCGTTAGAAATTGTAAACTCAGATATTATGGGACCAATTAGGCCAGTGAGCTTCCCAGAGAGAAAATGTTATATTGTTTCATTCGTTGATGAGTATTCAAGGTACACCTATACTTATTGTATGAAATCTAGAGATGAGGTTGTTGGCTATTTTGAGAAATTTTTGGTGAGTGCTCGAAATAAATTAGGTCATGATGCGAAAATTTGTTATTTGAGATGTGATGGTGCTAGAGAGTATACTTTAGGTGAAATATTGAAGGTCAAAGATAGGGAGAAATTTGAGATTGATGTGTCACCTCCCTATACTCAACAATTGAATGGAAAGTCAGAGAGATGGAATCGTAAACTTCAAAATACGGTGAGATGCTTTATGCTCGATTCAGGTTTTCCTGCAAACCTGTGGCCTTTGGCTGTAGAAGCAGCTACTTATGTATTGAATAGAACTTGTCATAAAGGCATAAATTTTGAGATTCCATTGTCTAAGTTTGATCCTAGAGATACAAATGAGATAAATCATTTGGCACGTTTTGGATGTTTGGCTTACAGAAAGGTTTTGAAAAGAAGTGATCTGAGAAAATTTGATTCTCGTACTTATGTTCAGAAAGAGTCTCCTGTAGAGAACTTGAAAAGGTATTTTCTGATTGGTTATGAATCGAATTGCTATAAGTTGCTAGACATTCAAACAGGTGAGATTGTCAAGACTCGTGATGTGAGACTTAATAGAGGTGTTGTCTATAAAGATGTGAGTAAAATTTTGAAAATGAATGCTATTCCTTTGCCTGATGATGAGTTGAATTATTATGAATGGTTTTCTGATGAGATTTCTGAATTAGAGGCGTTGAAAAGGACTAGTTTGAATAAGCCGTTCACGAGACTAGATGCGAAAAATATACTTTCTGAGAAGGAAGAAATTAAGTCTGATATTCATCAGAAGTTGATTGCATTGGCCTTACTTGAAGATCATGGAGATGTTCAGGCTGTAATGAATAAAGATCCAGTTTCTTATGCTGATGCAATTTCACGTGAAGATTGTGAGAAATGGCGTGAAGCAGTGAATGATGAGAATTTATCGATGAAGAATAATGATGTGTGGGACTTGATACAAAGAGAGGAAGTTGAACCTCATGAGAAAGTGATGTCTTACACTTGGGTATTTCGAAAGAAGATTAGCGTTACTGGAGAGGTGAGATATAGAGCAAGACTTGTCGTATGTGGTTTTGAAGATCCTACTGAATATGGTTTATATGAGACCTATTCACCAGTTGAAAGATTGCCTAATATTAGGGTCATATTTTCCCTAATAAATAAGCTAAATCTGGATGTTGTCCATCTTGATGTAAAGACAGCATTCTTGTATGGAGAGTTAGATGAGCCAGTATTTATGGAAGTTCCTGAAGGTGCAATGGATAATACTCAAAGAAAGAATTATGTTTGTAGAGTGAAAAAGGCATTGTATGGGTTGAAGATAAGTCCTAAGAAGTGGTATGAAAAATTGGAGTCTGTACTCAAGGAATTAGGTTTTGAAAATAAATTGAACGAACCGTGTATTTTCTTCAAATACATTGGTAATAAATTAGTGATAATTGTGATCTATGTAGATGACTTGTTAGTGTTGAGTAATAATACCAGTAAATTGAATGAAATTGTTGAAAAGTTGTCTGCCACATTTTCATTGAGTAATTTAGGTGAGCCACAAAAATATCTAGGCATTAACATTGTGAGAGACCGAGGTAAGAAAATTATTACTCTCGATCAAATACAATATATCGATAACATTTTAGATAGATTCGAAATGAGTAATTGTAAAATTGTTAAGACACCTATGGTGGAAAAAGGTGTGATGACCAAAGAACTAAAAGCCATTGAAGAAAGTGACGAGGGAAGTGAATTGAGAAAACTCTTGGAACCAACTGAGTATCCTTATAGAAAGTTGATTGGTTCTTTAAGATATTTAACAGATGGTACTAGACCAGACATTGCATATGCTGTGCATGAATTATCGACTAAGATGTCAAATCCTACAAATTATGACTGGCAGAGAGCCAAACGTGTACTTAGATATTTGAAAGGATCAAGAGATTTGAAATTAGTATATTCTAGTTTGACAAATGAAGTCGAAATTTATACCGATGCCAGTTATAAAGATCTGAAACCCTCTAATAAAACAACTGAAGGTTTTATTATCAAAGTATTTGGAGATGTGATTTCCTGGGCTGCAAGAAAACGAAGGAGGCGCGTAACTTCGACTTGTGAAGCCGAATTTAGAGTATTAAATGAAGGCATCAGAGAAATGAAGTGCATACAAAGCACAATTAAAAGTGTGATGCGAGATTATATATATCCGGTGGTTGCATTTTGTGATAGTGAGTCTGCTATCAAATGCACTACTGTTACTAGTAAACCTAAACTCAAGCATGTAATTGAGGAAGAGGAACAATTGGTTAGAGAATGTGTCAAATATGGCGAGGTGCGAATTATGAAAATTGACACAGAAGATCAGCTTGCTGATATTTGTACTAAGCCACTTGGTCTGGCTAGATTCGTGAAATTGAGACACGAATTGTTGCATGATGAGATATAGAATTGTTGCATGATGAGATATAGAACTTTTACATGATGAGAAAGAACTATTGCATTTTTCTAATACATTTTTGTAAGTTTCAGAAATGAATGTGTTACCAAATAATGCGTGTCCAAATAATGAGTCCATGGAACATGATTTTGAAATTGAATTGTTTGCCAATGACGAGGACTTGGAAATGGACTTGAAATGATTTCTAATGTATTTTAATTATTACTTAGTTGTTATGCAAAATTGATTTATTTGTTCATGATGAGGTGCGATTTATAAATAGTCACAGTATTTTGGTCTTTCACTGTGGCGGGGCTTCTGCGTGGTGCGATTTGTCTTTTTCAAAATTTTATATTTTTATCATCTGTGAATAGGGGGAGTGTTAGATCGTGGCTGTACTATACTGTACTAGCCACGCCCTATGTATTCCCAGATGATCGACTGTATACCTACGAGTATACGTACGCGGCTGGCTGGCTAGCTATGTAAAACCAGTTGTAGTATTGTGTTGCGTGCGTATAGAAGTTGGCTATATGTACGTGTGTATAGACGCGATGTTTTTAATTCAAATAAAGGCTTTAAGCCCCGATGGTGTTTTTATTTAATAATATTACGATTCGCGAGTAAATACGATTTGAGTTATTCCAACAGAAATCTCTTAGCAAAATTCAATATCTTTGGGTCTGAAGACCCAGTCTTTTGAGAGCATCCTCAAGTACCTATTGAGTTATGAGGTAATCCAGAGGGCAGATTTCCGGCAATCCAACACTATGTGATCTAGATTTAGAAACAATTCAAAAATATAAAAATAATCCCTTCCCTAATTTTCTCAAACCATCCACATTTGGGATGCGCAGGTTCATTGGGCTCCTCAGTTTTAAAAAATTGGAATTTCAACTTATCTTTTTTTGAAATCTCTTCACAAATTTCAATATCCTTAAGTCTGAAGACCACTCTTCTTTTGAGAGCATCCTCCAGTGCCTATGAGTTTTGAGGTAAGCTGGAAGGTAGATATCCGGCAATGGTAGATCTGGCTGATGAAAAACCGGAGATCTGATTATTTCTGATTCAGAATCAGAAAAATTTGAAGTTTGGTTTTCAAACATTTAGCTTTTAACTTGTCTTTTTTTGAAATCTCTTTGCTAAATTCGATATTCTCAGGTCTGGAGATCTCTCTTCTTTTGAGATCATCCTCGAGTATCTGTTGATTTTTGAGGTAATCCAGAAGGCAGATGACTGGCAACAGATCCAGCTGTTGAAAAACTGGAGATCTGATCATTATCCAGCAATATCTTATCCAGAATTAGGAAAAGGAAAAATTCAAAAAAAATAAAAATAAAAATAATACCTTTCCTAGTTTGCTTAAACTGTCTACCTTTTGGTGAGCGTAGATGTTTTCTTCTGTAGGTAGTTTGGCTTTCAAACATTAGAGTTTTAACTTAGTTAATTTTTTTTTTGAAATCCTTTTGCAAAATTTGATATCCTTGGGTCCTGAAACCCTCTTTTTTTGAGCACATCCTTGAGTTCTGATCCTTATGCAGCACTATCTGATTCAGAATTAGGTAAAATTAAAAAAAATAAAAATGATCCCTTTCCTAATTCGCTTGAACTATCCACCTGTAAATAATTCAAAATTGTGTTGGTAGTTATGTTTTCAAATGTTTAAATTATTTCAACCTACCTATCTTTTTTTGAAATGCAAAATTCGATGTCCTCAGGACAATTTCAGATCCAGCTGTTGAAATACCAGAGATCTGATCATTATCTAGGACAATCTGATTCAGAATTAGGAAAAACTCAGAAAAATAAAAATAATCCCTTTCCTAATTCGCGTAACCTGCCCACCATTGGATCTGTTCATTCATTTCGATCTTGCGTTTTCAAACATTTGAATTTCAACTTATCTACCTTTTTTTGTAAACTCTATGCAAAATTCTGTATCACTAGGTCTGGAGATCCTTCTTCCTTTTGAGAACACCCTCAAGTACTTATTGAGCTTTGAGGTATGTAATTTGGAAGGCAGATATTCGGCAATGTCAGATGTGGCTGATGATAAACCAGAAATATGATCATTATCCAGCACCATGTGATTCAGAATTGTGTGAAATTCACAAAAATTTAAGTAATCCCTTTCCTATTTCGCTTAAACTGCCCTCCTGCAGGTATGCGTATTCATTTAGCAGTTTGGTTTTCAAATATTTGGATTTTATAACTCATATCTACTTTTTGAAATCATTTTGCCAATTTAAATACATATAAGGTCTAGAGATCCCTCTTCTTTTGAGCACATCCTCGAGTACCTAATGTCGAGTTTTGAGGTAATCCAGAAGGCAGATATTCAACAATGTTTGATCCGGCTGTTAAAAAACCGGAGATCTGATCATTTACAGCAATAGCTGAATCCACAATTTGGAAAGTATCAAAAAAAATTAAAAAAATTCCTTTCCTGATTAACTGAATATACTGTTCACTTGTTGTGCGTGAAGGCTTACTTTTTTTATGTTTTAAAAAAGTTTGAATTTCAACTCATCTTTTTTTCTGAATCCCTTTGCAAAATTCAATATCCTCAGGTATAGAGATCCCTCTTCTTTTAAGCACATCCTCCGAGTACTATCGAGTTTTCAGACAATCTGGAATGCAGATATCCGGCAGTGTCAGATCTGGCCAATAAAAAACCAGAGATCTGATCATTATCTGGGACAATCTGATTCAGAATTGGGAAAAACTCAAAAAATAAAAATGATACCTTTTCTATAATTTGCTTAAACTATACACCTTCCGCATAAGCGGACGCGTTTCTATGTTGCTTTTCAAACATTTGAATTTCATCTTACCTTTTTTCGAAATCTCTTTGCAAAATTTGATATCCTTAAGCCTGGAGATACCTCTGCATTTGATCACATTCATGAGTACCTAATGAGTTTTTGAGGTAGGTAATTCAGTAGGCAGTTATCTGGCAATGTCAGATCCGGCTGATAAAAAACACTGAGAAAATTTTTTGGTGAAATTTGTACTATAGATCGTGGGATTTTAGATAGACTCTGAAATTTTTATGATTTTTAACATAAATTATTGTAATTTTTGATTTTTTCTATAACATACCTATAGTAATTTTTCTCAGTCTATTGCCAGAATAACAATAATTTATTGGAAGAATAATTGTGAAAATAAGTAGTAAAAATTGTTGAATTTTCAGAGTGTATCCAAAATTTTATTATTCAAAGTAAAAAGTGTGATACATTTTTCTCTGTGAAACGCTCAAACTGCTCTTTTTTGGATGCGAGAATGACTTACTTTAGTTCTGCTTTCAAACGTTTGAATTTTCACTTACTTTTTTTTTGAAATCTTTTTGCAAAATTTGATATCCTTTGGTCTGGAGATCCTTCTTATTTTGAATACATCCTAAAGTAGGTACCTATTGATTTTTGAGGTAGGTAAGTCAGAAGGCAGATATCCGGCTAATGTCAGATCCAGCTAATAAAAAACTAGAGATCTGATCATATCCAGCACTATCACTGATCTTGAATTGGAAAAAATTCAAAAAAATAAAAATAATCCCTTCCCTAGTTCGCTTAAACTGTCCATAGTTTTATGTGCTTCTTCAAGGGTTAAATCTTTGAATAAAATTTGATATCCTTAAGTCTGGAGACCCTTCTTCTATTGAGCACATTCTAAAGTTCCTATTGAGTTTTGAGGTAAACCGGAAGGCAAATATTCAGCAATGTTAGATCCGGCTGATAACAAACCAGAAAACTGGAAAAAATTCAAAAAAATCAAAATAATTCCTTTCCTAAATCGCTTATATTGTCCACCTTTAGGTGTGCCTGGTAATTTGCTCTATCTGATCCAGAATTAGGAAAAAATGAAAAAAATAAAAATAATACCTTTCCTAGTTCGGTTAAACTGCCAACATTTGGGTGAGTCGATCTAATATGGCAACCTTTTGGTGTCCTTTCACTTGTTGTTTGGTTCTCAAGTATTTGAATTTCAACTCATCTTTTTTTGAAAATATTTTTACAAAATTCTATATCCTTAGGTCTGGAGACCCTTCTTCTATTGAGCTGCATAATATCCTAGAGTAAGACAAGTACCTAATGAGTTTTGAAGTAATTCAGAAGGCAGATATCCGGTAATGTCTGATCCAGGTGATGAAAAATTGTAGATATGATCATTATGCAGCACGATCTGACCCATAATTAGGAAAATTTCAAAAGAATGAAAGTAATCCCTTTTCTAATTTGCTTAACCTGTCCACCTTTAGGTTGTTGTACCTATAGGTATTCTGTTGTAGTTTGGTTTTCAAACATTTGAATTTTAACTACTGAAGTTAGCTTTTTTGAAATCCCTTTGCAAAATTTGTAGACCCCTCTTCTTTTGAGCACATTCTAGAGTTCTTACTGAGTTTTGAGGTAAACCAGAAGGCAGATATCCGGCAAATGTCAAATTTGGCTGATAAAAAACCTGAGGTTTAATCATTATGCTGCTCCATCTGATCCAGAATTAGGAAAAACTTTTAAAAAATGAAAATAATTCCTTTCCTGATTCACTGAATACTGTTCACTTTGGGGTTGGCATAAGGTTTTCTGACTTCTGTTTTTAATAAGTTTGAATTTCAACTCATCAATTTCCTCTGGTATGGAGATCCCTCTTCTTTTGAGCACATCCTCGAGTACCTACTTATTGAGTTTTGAGGCAATCTGGAAGGCAGATATCCGACAAAAAAAAAACAGAGATCTGATCATTATCTGGGACAATCTGCTTAATTCAGAATTAGGAAAAAGTTGGAAAAATGAAAATAATACTCTTCCCAATCGCTTAAAGTACCCACTTTTGGGTGGGCTTTTTCAATGCTTGGTTTTCAAATATTGAATTTCAACTTATCTTTTTTTAAAAATCTCTTTGCAAAATTCAATATCAGGTCTGGAGACCCCCCTCTTTTGAGCATATTCTCGAGTACCTAGCTACCTACCTAATGAGTTTCGAGGTAATCTAAAAAGCCATATATCCGACCATGTTTGATCCGGCTGATAAAAAACCAGAGATTTGATCATCATGCAGCTCTATCTGATCTAGAATTAGGAGAAATTGAAAAAAATAAAAATAATCCCTTTCCTAATTTGCTTAAACTTCCCACATTGGGATGGGCAACTGGATCTTGGTTTTCTGTTTTTGATATTTTTTTGAAATCCCTTTGCAAACATTCAATATCCTCAAGTTTAGGACCCCTCTTCTTTTGAGCGCATCTTCGAAAATCTCTACAATCAGCAGTACATCTAGTTGATTCCTGCAATTTTCCAATTCATATTTGGATTCTTTCTAAAATGTTAACATTAAACCAATTAAGTAACTTAATAGGTAATACCTAGTACCAGATATTTTCTATATGTAGGTACTTTCAACTCTAAAATTCCTAAATAATTTCCACTAAATACCTCCACTAACAAAAAAAAAAAAATCAAAAATATAATTTTCAAATTTTCAATTAGTTTAATCCTACGATTGTATACCTATCTTATAATATTAATAATTATTCAAATTGAGCTATACTAAGCTGAACAGACATCTCATTATATTATGCATATTTTGCTTTAAAATCGAGGCATTTACTAAATTAAGTTGTCAACCTGTCTCGAGGAACAGAATTATTTGAAAATGATTCCGCATAAATTTTTACCTCGCGATGAGTTGATTTTACTTTAAAATCAAGCTATAACGTAAAGAAATTCGAATACATAAATACCAAACGAAGTATAGGTATTCTTTTCAACTTTCCATTTTTTACTTCTCGGTATACCTACAGTATGAAAAGATAAACCTACCTACTTGATAGTCCTCATTACATAGGTACGTGCATCCACGATGACAAATAATTTAAAAAAATTATTCCACTCGAGCGAATTAAATTAACCTCTAATTAATTCGCGAACATAGCATTATTACATAAAGGGAAAAAGTGCATTCGAGTCAACTTACCAACTATACGTCGTTACCGCAGAATGGTTTACATTGCTGTTTTGAAGTTCAGCGAGTGACTGTGAAAATAGCGTAGGTACTAAAGAAATGAATCCAAAAGACGTAAGTACATGAGGTATTCATTAAAGTGGATGCTATGTTTGTCATTTTAATATACTCAGGTGGCATTGCGCTTTTACTCGAGTATACGAAGGGGTAACTAGCTCCCTACGACCTAGCTACATTAATAGGTAGGTGAGTTAAAAAGGTAGGGTATTTGTGTTAAACCACGACTGTGGAAATTTAATTATTATTACGTTCGTTCATTAAATATGGCAGAGGTTAGAAAGATGGCTTTGTTGGTGGCTGTGTAAGCAGCTCAAATAAAAATTCGAGTGAAGGGTGAACCTTTCATGAGCATGTGTTTGGCTGAATCGTGTAAACCTTTCGATGCATTTAGAAAGGTATATGTCTACTTACTTGCTGAGTATAGAAGTGTGTACTATATTACTGAACAAAACAACACTCAAATTATTATATATATATAAAATTCGATATCAAATCTGAAGTTGGACCTTTAAAAAAAACAGTCCAAACTTTGAAATAATTTTTTCATCTGAAAAATGAACCAACATCTTACGAGTAAAATAAAATACTTCAAAACCGACACAACTTTCCATTTTGCTCGTTCGTAGAAATGTCTTCACTCATCACGTGGTCACGAGTGAGATCCCATTTAAAATTAATTTTGACATTTAAAGTATCGTACACTGTGATGAGCCAAAGACTGGCCTTATACATAGAAACAGTGCCTCGAGAATGTTGAGAACAAAATACTCGTATAGATTGTACACATAAAAGGTGTAAGTATCAATTTACTGCCATAAAATCCGATTGCTATATAGTAAGTTCAATCTAGCATTTCATTTCGAACGCTGCTACGTAAGATAGGTAGCTATATCGTAGGTAACCTAAAACGTATTATTACATAGATGTATAAAATCGAGTTTTGTTCTAATAACGCGAAATTCTCGATGAAGAATTGATTCATTCGTTTAGGAAATTGTAATTAAAATCTAGGAAATTACTACCTATCTAACGTTAAAGCTACCATATCGAACGATGTACCTACTAATTCCTCTTTGAAAGTTTTCATATCGTATTTATTGCGTTTTCCCTTTTTCAACCATTTCGCCTGCGAGTTGAATTACTTTTTAAAACATATCGCGACTAGGTACTAGAGGCGCTATGATTGTGTAGGTAATTTAACAAGTTAGGTAAGTTTGATTTTTACGCTTTTAGGGTGGTTGCTTTGCTGATGGAAGAAGGAGCAGGAGTGGGAGGGGTGTACTTAATAGATAAGGGGTACCTGTGTTCTCGGAATTGGTTTATTGATTACGAGAGTACAACATTTGGTTGGAAATTTTCTCGGAAAGGATGGCTGATTAGGTAGTGTTTCTGTTTTAGTGGGTCATGATAGGGAAAGATAATGCTCGCAACTAATTGCCAGAAATGTGCTGGCGTGAAAAATTATCGCTGTTTGGTCGATGTAATTTATTGAGAGTGAGGTGTTGATTGTTGTTGTGGAATGTTTGTAGGTGGGTGATATTTTCTCAGCGTTTATAAAATACTCGTACCTACAGTAATATTCGGTTTCAAAATGAAAAAGTTGGTAGGTAGTCCCAAATGAAAAATAATATTTGAAACTAATTAGCTTCTACGCACTTTGGAAGATCAAAGGCAGAAAAATGTAAACGTTTGCTTACTGAATCATGTATTTCATTCAAAATTCTAGTCCAAAGTAGAATAAAGGTACCTCTATTACATATTAAATTTTTCTCAAGTTAGAAACTCGTATTCTAAGAAATTTCAAAATCACGCATTTCTGTGGTAGGCAACTCTCTAAATTCCTTCTACTCTCTGGAATCGACCTCCAGAATCGGCGTAAGACTGATTTTCAGTCATTCTTGATCCTTTGACAAAAATTGACTTTTCAGCATACTGGAACTACCTCAGCGTTGTAATCAACTTTACGTAATACACACTCGTAATCTCATCATTACACCTCTGTCGCTAGATGCAAAATGTACGTCATTATGAGCGACCTAATGTCGGGTCAAACACGTACATAATGAGCGTATTATATCCCTAGTGTTATGTGGCAACGCCGCGAAACTCGCCATTACGTACGTGTTACGTTTGGACATAATTTAACAAATTTAACCGGTGAAGTTTGGTCACTCATAGACGCACATTTTTTGCATCTAAACAACAGAAGTGTAAAATGGTGAGGTTACGAGTGTTTATTATGTAAAGCACCTTACACTACGCGATTAATAAAATGTGTGATTATGAACTCGTGCAAAGTTACAGCGCTCGTCTTCGACTCGCGCAGTAACTTTGCACTCGTTCATAATCACCCACTTTATTAATCTAGTAATGTAATGTACTATTACGATTTTCCAAGACTAGGAACTGACTGAAAAGTGGTCTCAATTGATTCTGGAATTCGACTTACAGTGTTAGGAGAAGTTTTAATCAATGATTTATCATAGATGTGAGTAGTTTGGGGATTTTTAAATAATGTGAGGGGTGTCCTGCAGAGAGGTATACCTGAATTGTTTCTCTTTTTTTTTTTTAATTTGACGAAGATTGCAAGGGAACCCACTTGAAGTGCCAGCATCCGACTTGAAGCGTTGAACGATATCTTAATTTTTGGGAAGAGCATGATCTGAACCTCCCTTCCAAACCAAAATTTAAGCTGCCCAAATTGACTTTTTGATTTTCAGTACCATAAATTTTTGAAAAATCAAGATCAAACATTTATGTCGATTTATGCTTATATTTTGTTGATTTTATACCTACTTATTGAGTAAAAATGATGGGAAAAAATTGTCTTGAAACTAATATCAACTTCCTCGAACCGAATTTCACCATTTTCGGCCATTCTGAAGCCTCCAGCGTGATTTTCATTTTCTCCAGAATTTAAACAGTTTCCAGAAAAAATCGAATTGTGTATTGTTTCTGACCTGTTTAACGAGTTTATCTTCATTTGAGCCGATTTATAAGCAGACACTTCGAGTGCATTTTTTTGACCAGTATATTTTTCTTTTAATGGTAACTGGAGAACGCTGGTTAAAAACATCTTCAAGGTGTCCGTCAGAAAATTGGCTCCAATGTGGATGAACCCTTCAACAGATCGAGAATGAGCCACAATGCGATTTTTAGCGATCTCAATAGATTTTCGTGCCTTTGGAGAAATTATATGAAATTCTGGAGGAATCGAAAATCGTACTGGAGGCTCCAGAGTGATCAGAAAATTGAAATTTGATTTGATGAAGTTCATGTTTGTTTCAGGACTGATTGTCATTATTTTTACTAAATAATTGGTTATGTCTCTGGAAAAAAAAATACATTGCCCAAAATATTCAACTTTCAATTTTCAAAAATTCGTCAAAAATCGAAAAATGAGATTTCATTCATTCAAGGCTGTAGAAAACAGGGTAGCTATCTACAACGTGCAATAGGTAGCCTATGTTGAAAGTTGGACAGAAATTCAAAAGTGACCAATGAACTGTAAGGAAAATGCTAAAACTCTTTTGCAATCTGGAAGATTTGCTTACCTAATTCTAATATGTGTTCATTAAATCCGAATCTTGCTATTTTTTGATACCTACTCGTATTCCCGAAGAAATTATAGTTTTCCTTTGTCAAAACTTTTACTAAATAATTATATTTCTCTGAAGGAAAAAAAACAGGTAAATTGCCCTAAATTGTCAGATTTTAATTTTCAAAAATTCGTCAAAAATCAAAAAAACAAATTTTAACATCTGAAATTTTGTCGATGAGGGTTTCAGACCATTTTTTTTTTTTTTGGACGCTGAATTGAAATTTGAGTTTTCGACTTGAAAGTTCAACGTTCAATTTCAAAATATTTTTCCTAATCTTCATGTACTTAATTTAGTTATTTCAAACACCTCTCGCCTCTGCAACATTGAAAAAGAAATAATTTTAAGACATTCTGCAGCCTACAGCGAGTTTTCAATTTTCTCCAAAAAATTCAAATTGCTTTAGTCTTTATGATTCTGGTTGATTCTCAAAAAAAATTAAAGTCACTGAAAATTTTAAAATTTCTAAAAACTTTTCTAGCGATATCGATCCGCATTTTTATGTACTTACTGAAACCGAATTCGAGATTGATTTGGAAATGAATTTATATGCATTGATTTATTAAAAATGAAACATTTTTATTTATTCAAGGCTGAAGAAAGCAGTGCAACTACCTACAATGCAACGTGCAATAGGTACTTAGATAGCCTATGTTGAAAGTTGAAAAGAAATTCAAAAGCGACCAACCAACTGTAAGGAAAATGCTAAAACTCTTTTGCAATCAGGAAAATTTGCTTAAGTACGAGTATTTAATTCGGGTACATATGTTCATCAGCCATTTCTGGATTGAGCGATTTTTTGTATTCTCGAAGAAATTAGTGTTCCTTACTTGATTTCTTATCGAAGAATTTTCATGCATTATTGCAAATCCACCTTTTCTGCGAAAACGTCGCCGAAATTCGTCCACTTTGGTGACTTCGCCGATACTCGACTAAGTCGACAAGTTTTTAAAATTTTCAAACTCCACGAAGAAACTTATTTTGCCGATTAGATTCGCACATTTTTGAAATTTTTTCCCCTCGCGCTTCGCTCGTCGGCCTAATCTGAAGAAATTGAAAATCGTGCTAGAGGCTCCCAGAGTGACCAGATAGATGAAATTCATCTGGTTTCTTTCAGGACTGATTGACATTACTTTGACTAAATAAATGATTAATTAATTATGTTTTTTTTTTTTTTTTGAAAAAGAAGAGAAAAAAAACGTAATTTGCCCAAATAGCCAAGTTTTAATTATTAAAATTGTAAAAAATTTATAAGTTAGATTTTGACTGCTGAAATTCTGGCTATCGGGGTTTCGGAACATATTTTTTTCGAAAAATTGCGATTGTGTTCCAACGAACGTAAATATACTTACCTACTTCTTCTTTCTGTAGCAACACACAATGGAAAAATTTCAAAAACCTGCATTGGAATTCTGAAAATAAGTACCTACGGCTGGAATTAAGGAATTGGTTTTATAATTTTCTGAGAAGAAGGGGGGGCTCATTTAAAATCCTTAGTTGTTTTTCAAACTTGCAAGTAAAATTGAAAAATTTTACGTCATCTTACCATTTTTTTTTTTTTTTTTTTGAAATTTTGGATATCGGGGTCTCGCATCATATTTTTTAAAAAAAAATCACGATTGTGTTTAAACAAACAAGGAATAGTTACCCTTTTTTTTTCTGTAGCAACACCCGATGGAATAAATTCTAAAAAACTGCATATGGATTTCTGAATATAAGTAGCTTACGGCTGGAATGGGGAAATTGGGATGATAGTTTTGTAATTTTCTGGGAAGAAGAGGGAAGAGAGGGTTCATTCAGAATTCTGAACTTTGTTTTTCAAATTTGCAAGCATGCAAAAAATTGAAAAATTTTACGTCATTTTACCTATAGGTATTATTACTTTTTTTTTTCTGAACGATGAAAGTTTTCCAAAATCCAACCACATCGATTAAATTTTAAATATCAGTTTTACTGATGAAATGAACAAAATTTGTAAAATACCTATGTACGTACTTTCTGAATTTTTTGAGTGCATTTTCCATGACGATGAAGAGATGAGAGGAAATGGCTGTGCAAAATGTGCTTAAGGTTCTTCGGAACTCGTGAAAGGACCTCTTGAAAATGCTGAGGAATTTCTGCGTTTTAATTTAAAGAAACGTTTGACCCATAACACCTACTGTCATCTTTGAAAAAGATGCCTGCAGTTGTTTTCGTGAATGATAACGAAAATTGGGGGCGAGATTCCATAAAAGTAGTTGGTACACATTCTACTTTATAAATTATTTTAAAAATACCTAATCAAAAAATGAGAAATCAGCTTCAGGTTGATATTTAAAAGCAAACTTGGCAACCAATACAACCATCAACCAATATGGTGAAAGCAATTAATGCAAAAACTATCTTGCAATCAGAGAATAACTGATGTCTTGTTTCTTTCTCGCATCCTCAGCTACGTTGTCGATCTTTCAATTTTTTTTCTGCAATTTGATGGAGCTTACAAGGGAACCTTTTGAAATGCTTTCGTCCGAATTGAACTGTTTAACGAGATATGCGATTTTCGGGAAGAGCATCGTTTGAACCCCCACTCCCAATTTCAGCTGCCTAAATTGACTTTTCGATTTTCAGTAAATTTTTGAAAAATCGAGATCAACAAATTTTGTCGATTTATGTTCATATTTTGTAGAATTTATCCCTACTTATTGAATAAAAATAATGGAAAAAAAATGCCCTGAAACTGATATCAACTTCCCCGAAGTTTATTTCACTACTTTCGGTCATTCTGGAGCTTCCAGCACGATGTTCGTTTTCTCCAGAATTTAGACATGTCTCTAGAGGACGTGAAAATTAATGTGTGCTGCTAAAAATCGCATCGTGTATGTTTCCGACCTGTTTAACGAGTTTATCTGCATTTGAGTCGATTTATAAGCAGACACTTCAGATGCATTTTTTTGACCAGTATATTTTTCGATGATAATTGGAGAACGCTGGTTTAAAAACATCTTCCAAGTTGTCCGCCCGGAAGTTGGCTCCTATTTGGATAAACCCTTCAACAGATCGAGAATGAGTCACTGCTCGATTTTTGGCAGTCTCGGTTGATTTCCGTGCCTTTTGGAGGAATTGAGAAATTGTGTAGGAATCGAAAATCGTACTGGAGGCTCCAGAAATTTGTTCTGGTTTGTTTCAAGCCTGATTGTCATGCTTATTATGTTTCTCAAGGGAAACAAACAAACAAAAACAACATTGATCGCCCAAAGTGATCAGTTTTTAATTTTCAAAACTTTTTCGAAAATCAAAAATCAGATTTTGGCAGGTGAAATTTTGACTTCGGAGGTTTCAGACCATATTTTTTCAAAAAATCGCGATTTAGGTAGTACAATAAACATGAAATTAATGGTGTGTATTATAAATGAATGGAAGGTGAGATAGTTCGTTTAAAATTCTGAACTGTTTTTCAAACTTATTGCAAGTAAAATTGAAAAATTTTATGTCATCTTACCTATGTATTATTTTTTCTTTGCTGAAAAAAATGAATTTCATGGATCTGACTACGAGTATTTCTCAGAAAAGTAAAATTCGGTTTGATGAAGTTCATGTTTGTTTCAGGATTGATTGTCATCATTTTCACTAGCCTAAATAAGTATGTTTCTCTGAAAAAGAAGTAAGTATGATATAGTGATGATTGGAATTATTGATATAGAGGAATAGGGTCGACATCCCTCTATAGGTGGTTAAGTTAAGAAATATTCCCTAAGTGGGGAATATTTGCTATGTCCTAGCTAGCTCAAATGCGGACACTGGGTAACTCCAAGCCATCATATTCATCATCAAAGAGGTGTATAAAACTAGTAATAAACCATACGTACTCATAAGGTGTACTGAATATGTTTATTCAAAGTAATCTACAACACAAGTGATCATAGGTTTGGCAATCACGCAAATACGTGATTCCAAGGGAGATACACATCAAATTAACATAATTATGAAAAATGGGTAAACACATTAAATAATCATGCAAATTTACGGGAATCACTAGATGCAACGCATTGCATCTAGCTAATGGGCTATGCAAATTTACTACTTACTGACACTGCCACTGTCCTACTGTCTCTCCGTTGCACTCACTAATACTAGAGGCGTCGACAGTACAAAAGTTTCATTTAAATTACATTACTGAATAATTTAATCGAATGAGTTATTTTTGAAAGAGTTATTTGTCAAGCTGTTATTTGAAAGAGATATTTTTAGAGATGTTCGCGGTATTTTTAGAGTTATTTATAAAGAGTTCTTCACAGTATTCGCAGTATTCACGTTATTCGAGTAATTTAGATGAATTATCCCTGATATCACAAGTACCAGGAATAATTCAATGTTAGAAACCAAAAGTAATTAATTTAGATTAGTTACGTTAAAAGGTTGACGTTTCCACGCTAGAAGTGGTACAAATGGTATAGGAAAGACACAGGCGAGATGCCTGTGTGTTTATCATCTTAATTATGTAGAAAAAGATCGACACATTAACTGGGTGACTTAGCTCCAGAGAGCTCGAGATTCCGATGCTAAGTACAGAGATAGATTTTTCGCGATGTACCTGTTAGCTACTTGTGATACATCGCTCCTATAGGACCGCCCACTTTACCATACTTCCAGTATAAGGGTGGTTCTTTAGAAGAGGGAGAATCAATCGCGAACCCGTATGAAAAAAAACTAGTCATCACTACTAAATACCACTAGTAACCCAATTGACAAAATGGTCGCTCTCCTAAGTCCGTTTTAATGAAAATTCGTGCGAAATTTTACAAATTTGCCCTCATAACGGCGCTAAAATAAACTTTCAGTTAACATATGAGGGCGAATGGCAAAAATTCGCACCACACTTGGCGTTAAAATAAAATTTCGCCCAACACAAAGATGCAAGTCAAGATAGTTCGCCCTCTTCATGGCGCTTAAACAAAGTATCGCCCTACACATGAGCGCAAATTATAAAAATTCGCCCTACACTAGGCGCTATAATGGAATGTTCGCAAATAATTTGAAACGAGTTGCGACGTTGACATCCGGTTGGTCATGGGTATCACTGATAGTCTATTAATAACTTTATCACTTGGCGTTTTTGAACTGATTAACTACCTAACGAACATTCAGTGGCTGAGACAAATGTCCAGTTGTCCGTTACAAACAGTTTGAATATGTCTTATAATTATGTAGATATTGTAGATACCTAAAAATAATTATTGAAAGTGTTAAATGGTGTGTTTTTGAATCAGTTTTTTTTATTAAAGGAACAGTGTACGTAATTTTTTGTTTGAAAAAGTTTAAAAGTGCAGTGTTTTATGATTTTTTGACTGGAACAGGGTAAAAGTGCAGTTTAAAGTGGTTTTTCAATTTGGCTGGAGGTTATTATTTTCAACCAAAATTAAATAAACATTTTGGCCCCGGCACCATCCTCTCTGGGCCGGCAGATGTTTTCGTGAGTGAGACTTCCCAGATTTTATTTAATTCTGTTTGCTTTTTCAATTCTCTGGTGGAGTTGGGATTTCGAAAATCTTTAGTTTAGGAGGGAAAAATGAGAGTGAGATGGGCGAGAGGGTTGAGTAAAGAAGGTGTATTCAGTTTGTCCGAGATCGCAGTGTTAATGTTTGGTAGTTTCTCAGTTTAAAGTTTAAAAAAAGAAAAAAGAAATTAAAAATTGCATCAAAAGTCTTTAATTTATTCAAAGTATTTATTAATTTTATGTTTTTGCGGGCTATTTGTGTATTCAACTTGTAACAGGTTTATCTATATTTAGTGTTGTTTCTTTTTTTGATTATAAAAAAGTTCATTCATATTGTTTAAAATCAAAACATCAGTCAAAATCCAAGTGAATATTCAAAATGAATCTGTAACGGAAAAATTGGCGAAAAACTCCTTCAAAAACAGCAGGGCGAAAACGATGGCGACATTTTGACACAGTTTTTAAGCACGTAAGAGAGCGCTCCAATTTTACGCCAAGGGAGCTCGCATCAAAAACAAGGAGCGCATCAAAAATATGGGCGTCCAGAGCGAAAATTTTGATGCGCGCTCCCTTGGCGTAAAATTGAAGCGCTCTCTTACGTGCTCAAAAACTGTGTCAAAATGTCGCCATCGTTTTCGCCAAACTTTTTTAGCGCTCTTTTGTCAACAGGGAACTAGTAGTAACTACTCATCATTGAGTGGTGATTAGTGGTAACTACAAGAAACCAGTAGTGATGACTATTCACCACTAACAGGATGAGTTGTGATTTGTAGTTACCACTGGTTACTACTCATCAGAAGAATGCTGATCAGTAGTGATGACTGGTCAGACTAATGGTAACCACTAATCACAACTAAAAATTTTACAGGTCAAAATTAAAAAATCAAATGATTATTAACAGGATGAAGTATGCGTGACTATTTCTATGGAAAATGGAAACGGTGTTTATTTTGCATAGAAATAATAATTCAAACGCTCATTTTGGCGTTTTTGCAATACCTGGTTACCCATATTTAATTTAAATAACTTTAAATTTGGAATATGGAAAGTGTTTCCCATTTTTGGATAGTTAAAACCTTTTATTCTTGGACACAATTTCAATACTCAGCACCCCAAAAGCAATCATTCACTTTTTTCTTTAAAAACTATGAATTATTTCAATTTGGGTGAATTTAAAAAAATCAAAAATAAGGAAGCTCATTCGTTTTTCAGGTAAAGATGATGCGATATCAATCAAATTTCTATCTAGAAGTATGAACATTCCAAAAACTTGGTTATATATCCATAGTTTTCATTTTGTAAAATCATCATACTCGAAATTTTTCCAAGTCCAGACTGTCCAGAGTGCTGAAAAGTGCATATAAATCCTTAAAACACCTTACCTTTCAACTTCCTCAGTGGCCTAGTGGGTTAGGCAGAAGACTATGAAGCGAGAGGTCGCAGGTTCGAATCCCACCCAGGGTGGAAATTTTTTTGGGTTTTCAAAATTTTTTGGGAATGAATTCTTTGACCTAAGAGGGTCTACAATAAAAAACAATGATTGTACTGCCGTAAATATGTTTTTGAATTGATTTTTAGCTCAAAATAAATTATGCAGCAACTACAACTACCACTACCACTGGTTATTAGTGTAGTGGTAGTGGTAGTGGTGTCGAAAATACCACTGGTACTTATGACTAGTTTTTTTTCATACGGGAATAGATCGCACATTTCTCCTCATATGGATGATTATCATCATTTCCCCTATTACAGTGAATTTGTAAGAACATCGCGTATATCTCCTAAAAGGGTTGATGTTCTTAATATACCCTAAGGTAATAAATACGTGAATAACTGCTAAGCAGTTGGGCCACGCTTGTACCTTACAAGTAATTGCCCAAAATCGTCAGATTTCAATTTTCAAAAATTCATCAAAAATCCAAAAATCAAATTTCGACAGCTCAAATTTTTTTGTCTCTGGGGGTTTCAAATCATATTTAATGAAAATAATTTTTACTGTGTATGAAATGAACAAAGTGTAGTCTGTATACTTTCAACGCTAATTTGAAACTTGAGTTTTCGACTTGAAAGTTGAACGAAATAATTTTCATTTCTATACCTAGACCTAGACCTACTTAAGTAAGTACCCAAATGATCAATCATCGATCCGCATTCTTACTGAAACTGAATACAAAATTGATTTGGAAATGAATTTTTATGTGTTGATTTAGCAAAAGTGAAATATTTTCATTTAGGTAGGTATTTAAGGCTAAAGGAAGCAGTGGAGCTACCTACCTACCTACCTACAACATGCAATAGGTAGCCTATGATGAAAGTTGGAAAGAAATTCAAAAGTGACCAGTAATCAACTGTAAGGAAAATGCTAAAACTCTTTTACAATCAGGATATTATATAGTATTTTTTAGTCTTCCAAACAGCGTGATCTTCGTTTTCTTCAGAATTTAAACATGTCTCCAGAGGACGTGAAAATTAATTTGTACCGCTGAAAATCGATTGTGTATTGATTCCCATCTGTTCAACGAGTTTATCTGCATTCGAGTCGATTTATAGGCGAACATCTCGAGTGCATTTTTTGACCAGCGTATTTTTCAATGATAACTGGAGAATGTTGGTTAAAAAACATCTTCAAGTTGTCCACTAGGAAATTGGCTCCAGTGGGGATGAACTCTTCAACAGATCGAGAATGAGTCACAAGTCGATTATTAGCAGTTTCAATTGATTTTCGTGTCTTTTGGAGAAATTATGGAATTCTGGAGAAATAAAAAATCATTATGGATCCAGAGGGATCAGAAAGGTCAAGTTTTATTTGATGAAGTTCACGTTTGTTTCAGGACTAGTTGTCATTCTTCTTGCTAAATTTAATAATTACTCGTATGTCTCTGGAAAAAAATATACATAAATTGCCTATAGTAGTGAGCTTTTAATTTTAAAAAATATGACAAAAATCGAAAAATTAGATTTTATATTTATTCAAGGCTGAAGAGAACAAACTCTTTTGCAATCAGGAAAATTTGCAAACGTAATTCTAGATTTTTTTGTATCCATACTCCCGATTTCTTTATCAACATAGTTGCGAGTATGCGAGTGTGAGCAAACATAATTCGCAACTTCGCAAGTATAAATTTACAAGTCCATTATGCGAAGTTGCGAACAAGATATGTTGCTGCTCGCATGTTCGCAAGTTGCGAGTATGCGAGCATGAGCAACTCTGATTCGCAACTTCGCAAGTAGGCCGGTGAAAATTTACGAGTCTATTCAGCGAAGTTGCGAACCAGATGTGTTGCTGCTCGCATGTTCGCAAGTTGCAAGTATGCGAGCATGAGCAACTCTGATTCGCAATTTCGCAAATAGATCAGTGAAAATTTACAAATTCATTCTGCGAACTTGCAAACGAGATATGTTGCTGCTCGCATGTTCGCAAGTTGGAAGTATGCGAGCATGAGCAACTCTGATTCGCAATTTCGCAAGTAGGCCGGTGAAAATTTACAAGTCCATTCTGCAAAGTTGCGAACCAAATGTGCTGCTGCTCGCATGTTCGCAAGTTGCGAGTATGCGAGCGTGGGCAAACGTAATTCGCAACTTCGCAAGTAGGCCGGTGAAAATTTACGAGTCCATTCAGCGAAGTTGCGAACCAGATGTGTTGCTGCTCGCATGTTCGCAAGTTGCAAGTATGCGAGCATGAGCAACTCTGATTCGCAATTTCGCAAATAGATCAGTGAAAATTTACAAATTCATTCTGCGAACTTGCAAACGAGATATGTTGCTGCTCGCATGTTCGCAAGTTGGAAGTATGCGAGCATGAGCAACTCTGATTCGCAATTTTGCAAGTTGACCGGTGAAAATTTACAAATCCATTTTGAGATGGGTGAAATTAGACGTTATGAAGTTCAGCTGGTTTGACTCAGGACTGATTGTGATTATTTTCTAGAAAAAAGAAAAGTAAAAAAAAAAACATTATTCGCCCAAAATGGCCAGATTTTAATTTTTAAATTTTTAAAAAATCTATAAATTAGATTTTGACAGCTGAAATTCTGGCTATCTGGGTTTCGGACCATATTTTTTTCGAAAAATTACGATTGTGTTCCAACGAACGTGCATATACGAGTACCTACTTTTTTTCTGTAGCAACACACAATGGACAAATTTCAAAAAAACTGCATTGGATTTCTGAAAATAAGCACCTACGGCTGGAATTGAGGAATTTGTTTTAGGTTTTTTCAATTTTCTGAGAAGAAGAGGAGAGATGGGGTTTTATTTGAAATCCTTAACTACATATTTTTCAAACCTGCAAGTAAAATTGAAAAATTTTACGTCATCTTACCTATTTTGTTTTGCTGAGGAAAATTACTTGAAGGTAGGCCATTTGGATTTTTAATTTTTATAAAAATTCGTAAAAATCTAAAAACAGATTTTGACAGCTGAAATATTGGCTATCGGGGTTTCGGATCATATTTTTTTTCAAAAAATCACGATTGTGTTCAAACAAACGTGGAATAGTCACCGTTTTCTCTTTTTCATGTAGCAACACGCGATGGAAAAATTATAAAAAACTGCATATTATGGATTTCTGAATATAAGTATAACTTATGGCTGGAATGGAGAAATTGGGTTTATTGTTTTGTAATTTTCTGGGAAGAGGAGGGGAGAGGGGGTTCATTCAAATTTCTGAACTCTGTTTTTCAAATTTGCAAGTATGTAAAATTGAATAATTTCTACGTCATCTTACCTATTATTACTTTTTTTTGCTGAAGAAAATCTAGTAACAAAAGGTCTTCGATGAAAATTTTCCAAAATCTAACCTCATCGATTAAATTTGAAAAATCAGTATTACTGATGAAATGAACAAAATTTGTTAAATACCTATGTACGTACTTTCTAAATTTTTTGAGTGGATTTTCCATGAATGACGATGAAGAGATGAGAGCAAATTGCGGCGCAACATGTGCTTAAGGTTCTTCAGAACTCGTGAAAGGACCTCTAAAGAATGCTAAGGAATTTCTGCGTTTTAAATTTAAAGAATCTTTTGACGCATAACATCTACTGTCATCTTTGAAAAAGATGCCTGCAGTTGTTTTCGTCAATGATAACGAAAATTGCGGGGGAGGGGTACATAAAAGTAGTTGGTACATTCTACTTTATAAATTATTTAAAAAATAATCAAAAAATGAGAAATCAGGTTCAGGTTGGTATTTAAAAGCGAACTTGGAGACCAATGCAACCATCAACCAATATGGTGAAAGCAATTAATGCAAAAACTATCTTGCAATCAGCGAATAACTGATGGCTTGTTTCTTTATCTTATCCTCATCTTGGAACGACGAACGTTAATAAAGGATATTATGTTGAGGGGCGTCCTGCAGAAAGGTAATACCTAAGTTGATGATCTTTCAATTTTTTTTCTGCAATTTGATGGAGCTTACAAGGGAACTTTTTGAAATGCTGTCATCTGATTTGAACTGTTTAACGAGATTGCGATTTTCGGGAAGAGTATGGTTTGAACCCCCACTCCCAATTTAAGCTGGTCAAATTGACTTTTGTAAATTTTTGAAAAATAAAGTTCAACTACGTATTTTTATTGATTCATGTTCATATTTTGTAGAATTTATACCTACTTATTAAGTAAAAATGATGATAAAACATTATCCTGAAACTAATAAGTATCAACTTCTCCAAACCGAATTTCACCATTTTAGGACATTCTGGAGCCTCCAGCGTGATTTTCGTTTCCTCTAGAATTTAAACATGTCTCCAGAGGACGTGGAAATTATTTACGTGCATTTGGAGAAATTATGAAATCCTGGAGGAATCGAAAATCCTACTGGAGGCTCCAGAGTGACCAGAAAGGTGAAATTTGATTTGACGAAGTTTATGTTTGTTTGAAGCCTGATTGTCATGCCTATGTTTCTCAAGGGAAAAAAACAAACAAAAACAGCATTATTTACTCAAAATGATCGGTTTTTAATTTCCAAAATTTTTTCAAAAATCAGAAATCAAATTTTGACAGGTGAAATTTTGGCTTTGGAGATTGCAGAACATATTTTTAAAGAAAATCGCGATTCAAGTACAATAAACATGAAATTAATGGAGTGTATTATAAATGAATGGAAGGTGAGATGGTTCATTTAAAATTCTGAACTGTTTTTCAAACTTGCAAGTAAAATTGAAAAATGTTATGTCATCTTACCTAATATTTTTTTTGCAGAAAAAAAATAAGTTTCTAGTGTTTGTTGTCAGGACTGATTGTCATCATTTTTACTAATTAATTATGTTTCTCTGGGGGAAAAAAACAAGAGTAATTGCCAAAAATTTGCCAGATTTTAATTTTCAAAAATTCATCAAAAATGAAAAATCAAATTTCAACAACTGAAATTTTGTCTATGGGACTTCAGACCATACTTTTTTTCAATCAGTTTTGCTGTGTATGAAATGAACAAAGTATAGTCCGTACTTTCAACGCTTATTTGAAACTTGAGTTTTCAACTTGAAAGTTCAATGATCAATTTCAAAATATTTTTCATAATTTTCATTTTCTGCACATAAGTACCTGTGTACCCAAATGATCAATCACCCGAGCCGCATTTTTACAATCTACGTGGAAGTCATTGTTTGTTACGCCGAAATATTTGACCAAATTGACTACAAAAAGTTCGCCGAAATTGACGCCGAAAAGCTCACCAAAATCATCAAATAGTTCTTTGCTCGAGAATGACAAATTCAATGATGCTAACGATATTATCAACGATGATCTAGAAGAAACCGAGCTTCTGTCTAGATGGAGAAAATTACGCGACAATCGTTTGAAATCTCAAGATGTCAATGATCACGCTAATTGCGTTGAGATTGAGGTTTTCACGGCTGAAATAGAAGCTTTACCGAAATCATACGCGGAAGCTGTTCGAATCCGAAATTGTTTCAATTTGAAAGACCCTATGGACACCATGATCCATTCCATAGCCACTAACAACACACTGGATTTGCGTTCTAGATTTCCGGGAAAGTCATCAGACATTGATACGTCTGATATTTCCATTCGATCATCGATCAGTAGCAAATGAGCTGCTGTTGCGTTGCCAGAGACACGTCGAAATCTCTCTGGAAAATCCTACCACCAAAAACTTCAGCTGTCTACATCACGTAATTCGAAGACAGCTCCAACGTTCCAGCTTTGCTGAATTCGCCGGATGTCTGAGTCCGTTTCACTCGACAACTGGTGTACCTACTCAAAAATGCTGACGCAGTGATTTATGGATCCAGGTAGCTGATCAAGTTACTTATCCGAGTTCATCGCCGCTATAGAAGCATCTTTAACATCGACCGAATTTGAGAAAACATGATTATCGTTCATCATGTTAGATTTTTGAGTAATTTTAGAACTTAGATTATTACTCAATAATGCTCGAATTAGGGAAAGTGTTGAAAATAATGTAAATTCGCGTATACATTGTAATCGTTTATTTACATCGTAATTACTCGTAATTCGTTGTATTATCAAGATACATTGTATCGTTTACATTTCCGAGAAGTCAACAATCATCAATCGTGACTTTTAGATTTTTCTATTCGAATTGTCCGATTCTGTTCAAATTTATTACGTTTCCGTTCGCATTATGGCGATTTTATTCCGTTTTATTTTTGTGTATATATCTTTGTATTAGTGTTAATATGTTCGAACACATTTTTATTTCGAATGTGCGCATCATATTTTATTACAACTGGGTACCTACAATGTGCAATAGGTAGCCTATGTTGAAAGTTGAAAATAAATTAAAAAGTGACCGTCAACTGTAAGGAAAATGCTAAAACTCTCAATTAGGAAAATTTGCTTACTCAATTCTGATGTATTCAGTTTGGTTAGTCGTACCGATTCTCCAAGATATTAGTGTTCCTTGCTTGATTAAAAACTTCACCAATACTCAACGAAGTCGACAAATTTTAAAAATTTTCAAACTCCAATAGGTATGAGGTTAATTTTACCGTCTTGATTCGCACATCTGAAGAAATCAAAACATGCTGGAGGCTCTTAGAATGACCAGATAGTTGAAATTCGATTTTACGAAGTTCATGTTAGTTTCTGAAATGATTTTCATCATTTTGACTAATTAAGTAGGTAACCAATTACTCGCAATCATGTTTCTCTTTAAAAAAAGAAATGTGAAAAAAGGAGGAAAACCATAAATTGCCCAAAATGTTCAGTTTTTAATTTTTGAAAATTCGTAACAATCTAAAAACTTATTTTGACAGTTGAAATTTTGGCTGTCGGGGTGTCGGGGTTTCGGATCATATTTTTTACAAAAAAAAAACATGACTGTGTTCAAACGAACGTGGATATAGTTACCCTATTCTTTTTTCCATAGCAACACGCGATAAAAAAATTCTAAAAAATGCATATGTAATTATGGATTTCTGAGTATAAGTACCTACTACCTACCTTATGGCTAGAATTAAGAAATGAGTTTATTGTTTTTTAATTTTCTGGGGAGAAGAGGGAGAGAGGGTTTATTTAAAATTCTGAACTGTTTTTCAATTTGCAAGTATGTAAAATTGAAAAATTTTACGTCATCTTACCTACTAAGTATTACTTTTTTATGCTGAAGAAAATACGAATAGAGGTCTTAGTTTTAGTCTTCCAAAATCTAACCACACCGATTGAATTCAAAAGTTCAGTTTTACCTACTGTTGAAATGAACAAAAATTTTGTAAAATACTGCTAATTTTTTTGAGTGCATCTACCATGACGATGAAGAGCAACATGTGCTTAAGGTTCTTCAGAACTCCTCAAAGAACCTCTTAAAAATGCTGAAGAACTTCTGCGTTTTTATTTAGAGAATAATTATGCTTGACTCATAAACACCTACTGTCGTTTGAAATTCAACATTTTATCATTCATTTAGGTAGTCAGTCGTAGTGAATAATTCACTGATTCTAGTGAAGTGCTCAGTTAGGGAGGGGGAGAGATGGAATGGCTAAGGAGGAAGTCATTTTCCTTTTGAGGGGAAATTTAACATGAGCGATTTTATGCCTTTTGAAATAGGTAAGAGTTTTTGGCTCTTGTTTCGCTGAATCAATCTGTTGTCTCTTTTTTCACACAATATTGCATGAAAAGAAGTTTTTTTCTGAAAATTTTGTTTAATTTCACTTCCGAAAGTCCCTTCTTAGAGTTTTTCGCGCGAACTCTATTGTAATTGTTTTTTCATTATTGATAAACACACAGCCAATCTTTCATCAAATAGTACGAGTATTTTCAAAGAAAGATAGCTATAATTATCGAGTGAGATTTGTATAACGCTAAGCAATAATACGTTGGGGCCAAATTCGAAAAAGATGCCTGCAGTTGTTTTCGTCAATGGTAATGAAAATTGAAGGCGGGATTCATAAAAGTAGTTGGTACATTATCCGTTATAAATTATTTTAAAAATAATCAAGAAAAGAGAAATCAGCTTCAGGTTGTTATTTACAAGCGAACTTGGCAACCAATGCAACCATCAACCAATATGGTGAAAGCAAACGCAAAAACTATCTTGCAATCAGCGAATAACTGATGGATTGTTCCTTTCTGACGTCGACCTCTGTGTATGAGCGCTAATGATCGCGATGGATTGATTTTATCATTATTTGTTGATTAAACAACGTGATTCGGGTAGGTATCAAATAACATGAGAATATTTCTTGATATTTTTCCAAAATTGTATTTTTTTGCTTTGTTCTAAATCATATTTAGGTTGAAAATCAAAAAAAAAAAAAACTATTAGCCTATGCAGCTCTCGGTAAAGTGAACTCGCCAGGCCAAAAAAAGACTCCAAAAAAACTGCACGCAGGAGCCCTTGATTTTTTCCAGGTACATAGTTTTCTAAAGAATGGAGAGATGTTTCCATTTGGATACTCATAACCAAAAATATGATTTTGAAAATTTTGAAAGATATTCAAATCATCAAAATGAATAATTAGCGATCAACTTCCCCGAACTTAATTTCGCTCTTTTTGGTCATTCGGGAGCCTCCAGCACGATTTTCGTTTTCTCCAGAATTTAGACATGTCTCTAGAAGGACCGTGAAAATTAATTTGTACCGCTAAAATCAAATTATGCATTGTTTCCGACCTGTTTAACGAGTTTATCTGCATTCGAGTCGATTTATAGACAGACACTTCGAGTATTTACATTTTTTTGACCAGTATATTTTTTAATGATAACCGGAGAACGCTGGTTAAAAAACATTTTCAAGTTGTCCTTTAGGAAATTCGCTCCAATGTGGATAAACCCTTCAACAGATCGAGAATGAGCCACTGCTCGATTTTTGGCGATCTCGGTTGATTTCCGTGCCTTTTGGAGGAATTGAGAAATTGTGGAGGAATCGAAAATCTTACTGGAGGCTCTAGAGTGATCAGAAAGGTGAAATTTGATTTGACGAAGTTCACGTTTGTTTTAAGCCTGATTGTTATGCCTATTATGTTTCTCAAAGGAAAAAAACAAACAAAAGATTTAGGTACAATAAACATGCAGTTAATGGCGTGTATATAAATGAATGGAGGGTGAGATAATTCATTTAAAATTCATGAACTGTTTTTCAAACTTGCAAAGTAAAATTGAAAAATTTTACGTCATCTTACCTACTTTTTTTTGCTGAAAAAATAAATTTCTTTGATTTATTATATTATGCGGTTTGATGAAGTTCATGTTAGTTTCAGGACTGATTGTGATCAGTTTTAAATAATTAGGTTTCTCTGGGGGAAAAAACGTAGGTAATTGCCCAAAATTGTCAGGTTTCAATTTTCAAAAATTCGTCTAAAATCCAGAAATCAATTTTGACAGCTCAAATTTAGTCCATGGGTGGTTCAGACAATACTTTTTTGTCTGTACTTTCAACGTTAATTTGAAACTTGAGTTTTCGACTTGAAAGTTGAATGAAATAATTTGCATTTCAATATCACCGATCCGCATTCTTACTAAAACCGAATGCGAGATTGATTTGGAAATGAATTTTTATGCGTTGATTTAGCAAAAGTGAAATATTTTCATTTAGGTAGGTATCTGATCTGTTCTTACGATATTTTTGTACCCATATTCCCGGTTCCTTTGTCAACATAGTTGCGAGTATGCGAGTGTGGGCAAACATAATTCGCAACTTCGCAAGTAGGCCGGTAAAAATTTACGAGTCCTTCAGCGAAGTTGCGAACCAGATGTGCTGCTGCTCGCAAGTTCGCAAGTTGCAAGTATGCGAGCATGAACAACTCTGATTCGCAACTTTGCAAGTAGGCTGGTAAAAATTTACAAATCCATTCTGCAAAGTTGCGAACGAAATATGCTGCAGCTCGCATGTTCGCAAGTTGCGAATAGGCGAGCGTGGGCAAACATAATTCGCAACTTTGCAAGTAGGCCGGTGAAAATTTACACGTCCATTCTGTGAAGTTGCGAACCAAATGTACTGCTGCTCGCATTTTCGCAAGTTGCAAGTATGCGAGCATGAGCAACTCTGATTCGCAATTTCGCAAATAGATCGGTGAAAATTTACAAATCCATTCTGCGAAGCTGCGAACGAGATATGCTGCAGCTCGCATGTTCGCAAGTTGCGAGTATGCGAGCATAAGCAACTCTGATTCGCAATTTCGCAAATAGACCGGTGAAAATTTACAAGTTCATTCTGCGAAGTTGCGAACCAGATGTGCTGCTGCTCGCAAGTTCGCAAGTTGCAAGTATGCGAGCGTGGGCAACTCTGGATTCGTAACTTTGCAAGTAGGCCGGTGAAAATTTACAAATCCATTCTGCAAAGTTGCGAACCAGATGTGCTGCTGCTCGCATGTTCGCAAGTTGCAAGTATGCGAGCCTGAGCAACTCTGATTCGCAATTTCGCAAATAGATCGGTGAAAATTTACAAATCCATTCTGCAAAGTTGCGAACCAGATGTGCTGCTGCTCGCATGTTCGCAAGTTGCAAGTATGCGAGCCTGAGCAACTCTGATTCGCAATTTCGCAAATAGATCGGTGAAAATTTACAAATCCATTCTGCAAAGTTGCGAACCAAATGTGCTGCTGCTCGCATGTTCGCAAGTTGCGAGTATGCGAGCGTGGGCAACCATAATTCGCAACTTCGCAAGTAGGCTGGTAAAAATTTACGAATCCATTCTACGAAGTTGCAAACCAAATGTGCTGCTGCTCGCATGTTCGCAAGTTGCAAGTATGCGAGCATGAGCAACTCTGATTCGCAATTTCGCAAATAGACCGGAGAAAATTTACAGATCCATTTTGAGATAGGTGAAATTCGACGTTATGAAATTGGATTTCTGAAAATAAAGCACCTACGGCTGGAATTAAGGAATTGGTTTTATGTTTTTTCAATTTTCTGAGAAGAAGAGGAGAGATGGGGTTTCATTTAAAATCCCTAACTACATATTTTTCAAACCTGCAAGTAAAATTGAAAAATTTTACGTCATCTTACCTATTTTGTTTTGCTGAGGAAAATTACTTGAAGGCAGGCCATTTGGATTTTTAATTTTTATAAAAATTCGTAAAAATCTAAAAACAGATTTTGACAGCTGAAAAATATTGGCTATCGGGGTTTCGGATCATATTTATTTTTTTCAAAAAATCACGATTGTGTTCAAACAAACGTGGAATATTGTCACCCTTTTCTCTTTTTCATGTAGCTACACGCGATGGAAAAATTCTAAAAAACTGCATATGGATTTCTGAACATACCTTACGGCTGGAATGGAGAAATTGGGTTTATTGTTTTGTAATTTTCTGGAAAGAGGAGGGGAGAGGGGGTTCATTCAAAATTATGAACTCTGTTTTTCAAATTTTCAAGTATGTAAAATTGAATAATTTTACGTCATCTTACCTATTATTACTTTTTTTTGCTGAAGAAAATCTAGTAACAAAAGGTCTTCGATGAAAATTTTCCAAAATCTAACCGCATCGATTAAATTTGAAAAATCAGTATTACTGATGAAATGAACAAAATTTGTTAAATACCTATGTACGTACTTTCTAAATTTTTTGAGTGGATTTTCCATGAATGACGATGAAGAGATGAGAGGAAATTGCGGCGCAACATGTGCTTAAGGTTCTTCAGAACTCGTGAAAGGACCTCTAAAGAATGCTAAGGAATTTCTGCGTATTAATTTAAAGAATCTTTTGACCCATAACATCTACTGTCATCTTTGAAAAAGATGCCTGCAGTTGTTTTCGTCAATGATAACGAAAATTGGGGGGGGGAGGAATTATTTAAAAAATAATCAATAAATGAGAAATCAGCTTCAGGTTGATATTTAAAAGCGAACTTGGCAACCAATGCAACCATCAACCAGTATGGTGAAAGCAATTAATGCAAAAACTATCTTGCAATCAGAGCCAGAGTGATGAGGATGAAGGTGAAATTAGATTTGACGACGTTCATGTATATGTTTTATAAGCCTGATTGTCACGCCTATTATGTTTCTCAAAGGAAAAAAACAAACAAAAACAACATTATTCGCCCAAAATAGTCGGTTTTTAATTTTTGAAAATCTTTCGAAAATCAAAAATCAAATTTTGACAGGTTAAATTTTTGGATTTGGAGGTTTCAGACTATATTTTTTCAAAAAATCGTGATTTAGGTACAATAAACATAAAGTTAATGGAGTGTAAATAAATGAAGATTGAAGGGCGAGGCGGTTCATTTAAAATTCTGAACTGTAAACTTGAAAAATTTTACGTCATCTTACCTATGACTTTTTTTTGCTGAAAAAAATAAATAACTGGAATTTCACTTAATGTTTCTCTGGAACAAAAGTAGGTAATTGCCCAAAATTGTCAGCTTTTAATTTTCAAATATTCGTCAAAAACAAAAAATCAAATTTTAACATCCGAAATTTTATCTATGGGACCTCAGACCATTTTTTTTTTTCAATCAGTTTTACTGTGTAAGAGATAAAAGAAGTGTAGTCTGTACTTTCAACGCTATTTGGAAACTTGAATTTTCAACTTGAAAGTTCAACGTTCAATTTCAAAATATTTTTTATAATTTTCATTTTCTATTACTTAAGTGAGTACCCAAATGATCAATCACCGATTCGCATTTTTACTGAAACCGAAAGCGAAATTGATTTGGAAATGAATTTTTATGCTTTGATTTATCAAAAAAGAATTATTTTTATTTATTCAAGGCTGATGAAAGCAGTGCAGCTATCCACAACTTGCAATAAGTAGCCTATGTTGACAGTTCAGAAAGTTGGAAAGAAATTCAAAAGTGACCAATCAACTGCATGTAAGCAAAATGCTAAAACTCTTCTGCGATCAGGAAAATTTGTTTACTTAATTCTGATGAGTTCGTTATAGTTTCTTGTTTTGATGGTTAGTTCGATTTTTTGTATTCTTGAAGAAATTATAGTGTTCCTTACTTGATTTTTTTTCAAAGAATTTTCATGCACCCTTGCAAATAAACCCTTTCTGCAAACACGTAGCCGAAATTCCCCCACTTTGGTGACTTCGCCGATACTCGACGAAGTGGACAAAGCGATATTTTCTTAGCATTTATAAAATACCTACAGTGGTAACTATTCAGTTTCAATGTGAAAACATGAGTAGAGTAGACCACATGGAAAATGATATTTGAAACAAATTAGGACCTCTGCACTTTAGAAGATCATAAACAGAAAAATGTAAACGTTTGCTTACTGAATCGTATTTGATTGAAAATTCTCATTATTTATCGCATTTCTGTTGTTGCAGACAACTCTCTGAACTCCTTCTACTCTCTAAAATCGACCTCCAGAATCGATGTGAGACCGATTTTTAGTCATTCTTGATCCTTTAGCAAAAATTGATTTTTAAGCATTCTGGAACTGTCTCAGATATATTTACATAATGACGTTGTATAATCAACTTAGTGATTTTACAAGACTAGAAACTCACTGAAAAGAGATCACAATTGATGCTGGAATTCTACTTTAAGCGCTGGGGGAATTCTTAAATTATTTCTCATGAATGTGGGTAGTTTACGATTTTTTTTTACTTGTAATGTGAGGGGTGAGGGGTGTTCAGAGAGCAAGCAGACTTGTTTTTCAATTTTTGCGATTCGATAGAGCTTACAAGGGAAGCTCTTGAAGTGGCCGCATCCGATTTGAACCATTGAACGAGATCGCGATTTTTGAGTTGAGCATGGTCTAGCCCCCCTCCCCCACCCTCACACAAGCTTAAGCTGTCCAATTCGACTTTACGATTTTCATTGAATTTTTGAAAAATAAAGATCAACCATTTTTGTTGATTTATGCTTGATACTTATTTTGTTAATTTTATACCTATAGATACTAATTGAATAAAAGTGATGAAAAAAAATTGCAAAGAAAGTAATACCAACTTCTCCGAACGGAATTTCACCATTTTCGGCAATTCTGGAGCCTCCAGCGGGATTTTAGTTTTCACCAGAATTCAAACATGTCTCCAGAGGACGTGGAAAATCAATTTGTGCCGCTAAAAATCAAATTGTGTATTGTTTCCGACCTGTTTAACGAGTTTTTATCTGAATTTGAGTCGATTTTATAGGCAGAGATTTCGAGTGCATTTTTTTTGACCAGAATAAGTACATATTATTTTTTTTAATGGTAGCAGGAGAGCCTTGGTCAAAAAACGTGTTCATTCAAGTTATCCGCCAGGAAGTTGGCTCCTATTTGGGTATCGAGAATCAGCCACTGCTCGATTTTTAGCGGCATCAATTGATTTCCGTGTCTTTTGGAGAAATTATGAAATTCTGGAGAAATCGAAAATCGTGCTGGAGGCTCCGGAGTGATCAGAAAGGTGAAATTTTATTTGATGAAGTTCACGTTTGCTTCGGGACTGATTGTCATTATTTTTACTGAATAATTATGTACCTAGGTATCTGGAAAAAAAAGGATAAATTGCCCAAAATAGTGAGCTTTTAATTTTCAAAATTCGTCAAAAATTGAGTCGATTTATAAGCAGACACTTCAGATGCATTTTTTTGACCAGCATATTTTCGATGATAATTGGAGAACGCTGCATGGTTAAAAAACATCTACAAAAGGTGTCCGCCAAGAAGTTGGCTCCTATTTTGATAAACCCTTCAACAGATCGATAATTGGCCACTGCTCGATTTTTGGCGGCCTCGATTGATTTCTGTGCCTTTTGGAGGAATTAGGAAATTGTGAAGGAATCAAAAATCGTACTAGAGGCTCCAGAGTGATCAGAAAAGTGAAATTTGATTTGACTAAGTTCATGTATGTTTCAAGCATGATTGTCATGCCTATTATGTTTTTCAAGGGAAAAAAACAAACAAAAACAACATTAATCGCCCAAAATAGTCAATTTTCAATTTTCAAAATTTTTCGAAAATCAAAAATCAAATTTTGAGTGGTGAAATTTTGGCTTTGGAGGTTTCAGACGATGTTTTTTTTTAAAAAAAATCGCGATTTAGGTACAATAAACATGAAGATAATGGAGTGTATATAAATTGAATGGAAGGTGAGATGGTTTATTTAAAATTCTGAACTGTTTTTCAAATTTTGCAAGTAAAATTAAAAAATTTTACGTCATCTTACCTATTATACTTTATCTGGGATTTGTTATGAATGAAATGAAATTAGTTTTCATTAAGTTCATGTTTATTTCAGGACTGATTGTCATCATTTTCGCTAAATAATTAGGTATGTTTCTCATCTTTGAAAAAAAATACGGAATTGCCCAACAGTTTTATTTTTAAAAATTCGTCAAAAATCCAAAAATCAAATTTTGACAGCTGAAATTTTGCCTATGGGACTTCAGACTTTATTTTTTTCAACCAGTTTTACTATGTATGAAATTAACGAAGTGTATAGTCTGTACTTTCAACGCTAATTTGAAACTTGAGTTTTCCACTTGAAAGTTCAACGTTCAATTTCAAAATATTTTTCTTAATCTTCATGTTCTATACTTACCTAAGTATACCCAAGAAATGATCAATCATCGATCCGCATTTTTACTGAAACCGAATGCGAGATTAATTTGGAAATGAATTTTTATGCTTTGATTTATCAATAATGAAACATTTTTATTCATTCAAGGCTGAAGAAAGCAGTGCATTTACCTACAATAACGTGCAATAGGTAGTCTATGTTGAAAGTTGAAAAGAAATTCAAAAGTGACTAATCAAATGTTAGGAAAATGCTAAAACTCTTTTGCAATCAGGAAAATTTGTTTACTTAATTCTGGTGCGTTCCACAGATCTGTTTTTTTTTGTATTCTCGAAGAAATTAGTGTTCCTTACCTACTTGATTTTTTTTTTCAAATAATTTTCATGCACCCTTGAAAATCAACCCTTTCTGCAAAACCGTCGCCAAAATTCGCCCACTTTGGTGACTTCGCCGATACTCGATGAAGTGGACAAATTTTTAAAATTTTCAAACTCCATTAAGAAACTTATTTTGTCGATTAGATTTGCACATTTTTGAAATTTTCTGCCCTCGCGCTTCGTTCCGGGCTAATTTGAAGAAATCAAAAATCGTGCTGGAGGCTCTCAGAGTGATCAGATAGGTGAAATTCGATTTTGTGAATGAAGTTCTTGTTTGTTTCAGGACTGATTGTCATTATTTTGACTATAAATATAAATCATTAGGTACCTAATTAATCATGTTTTTCTATAAAAAAGAAAAGAAAAAAAAAAAGAAAAAAACATAAATCGCCCAAAATGGCCAGGTTTTAATTTTTAAATTCGTAAAAAATCTAAAAATTAAATTTTGACTACTGAAATTTGGCTATCAGGGTTTCAGACCATACTTTTTTTCTCAAAAAATTTCGATTGTGTTCCAACGAACGAACGTGGATATAGATACACACACGATAAAAAATTCCAAAAAACTGCATTGGATTTATGAAAATGAGTAGATACGGCTGGAATAAGGAATTGGTTTATTCATAGCAATATGACAATAGACAGCATTAAATCCATCCAGTCAAAAGAAACTTACAGTGAAAAACTCAAAAAGAAACGTATTCCACCTATTTACGCAAGTGGAATAAAAAATATTACTGAATTTACTGCAATGTTGGAAAGCATGGAAGAGTGTGAAACCCCTATAATGCAAACCCTCTCTAATGGAGATGTTAAAATAGCATGCTCAAATGAGCAAAGCTTTAGAGCAGTATATAGGGCACTGGAGGCTATAAGGAAGAATCCTAGTCACAAAATGTATGGAATTGGGCACCATACATATCAGTTGAAACAAGATAAACACTATCAGGTTGTTATAAGAGGGTTACACCCCTCCACTTCACCCGAGGATATCAAATTAGAATTGATTAAAATCGGACATGATGCCATTAATGTCACCAATGTAATTATTAAAAAAACAGAGGTGAAAAAAGATGAATCTGGAGAAATTGAAGACGTCATAACAAAAAGGACATATGTGAAAAAGTTGTACTTTGAGAAAGAGCTGTTTGAAAGTTTGTGTGCTTGTGAAGAGTGTACTGCATTCAGTAAAATTATAGTACAATCCCTGTACTATAATTTTACTGAATGTGGTACACTCTTCACAAGCGCACCAACTTTCACACAGCTTTTTCTCAAAACACAACTTTTCACATATGTCCTTTTTGCTATGACGTCTTCAATTGTGAGTAAGAAATCATATAAGGTGGCATTACCACTCTTTTATGTATATCTCAGCCCAAAAGAAAACAACAAGACCATTTATGAAATGGGGTTCTTGTTGCACACTAAAGTGAAGGTAGAACCTCCATCAAAAAAAAGGGTACCTCAATGTAAAAACTGCCAGCAGGTTGGTCATACCAAAACATACTGTGCAAGGAAACCCAAATGTGTTAAGTGTGGATTAGACCATGAAACAAAGCAATGTAGGAAGAAGAAAGAAGACCCAGCCAAGTGTGCCAATTGTGATGGAGATCATACAGCTAACTGGAGAGGGCGTCCAGTATATCAAGCAAAAATTGCTGCTATATCTAAACCAAAGATGACAGTAATTGATCGTGTTAAGCAGAGGACCACTCAAAGCCAGGAGCAGATAACAACTCAGAAACCTGAACGAGCCAAAATTGTCAAAAGAAACCTTCCAAAGAATAACACGGATGAATCGGATGAACCAGTGGAACTAGAAGAGCAGGCGAGCTTAAAAGACATTTGGGAACTGCTTAAAAAAATGGATAAAAGAATTTCTCAAGTTGAAAACACACAAAACAAGATCAAAGCAAAGAAACATCCATCAGTTAAAACCTCACGACTTAGTCATAGATATTATAAAAAATAAGAGTACTCTCACTGGAGAGATATTTTATAAAATAGCAGAGTATACTCTCACTGGAGAGAACCCTGCACATGTCATGTAACTAACTTGTTTAAAGTCCGAAATATTACTTATTTAAGGTCTCCTTAAGATTGTAATAAACCTTGTTTAATAAAAAAATAAAAAAAAAAAAAAAGTTATCCGCGGTAATTGGCTCCAATGTTGATGAACCCTTCAACAGATCGAGAATGAAGCTCAAACTCGATTTTTAGCAACCTCGATTGATTTCTCTGTCTTTCGAAGGAATTATGAAATTCTGAAGGAGTTGAAAATCGCGCTAGGAGGGTCCAGAGTGATCAAGAAATGTGAAATTCGATTCGACGAAGTTCATGTATGTTTCAGAACTGATTGTCATATGTTTCTTTCAAGAGAAAAAAAGCATACATCGCCCAAAATGGTCAGTTTTTAATGTTTTTAAAATTTGTCGAAAATCATACTTGAATCAAATTTTGAGATGTGAAAATTTGGCTGCGAGGGTTTCAGAGCATTTTTTCTTTTTTTCTTTTTCAAAAATCGTGATTCTATTCAAACGAAAGGAGTATACCTCGAGAAAATCTTAGGTAGGTACAATAAACGTAAAATTTATGGAATGTATAAAAACGATGAGCTTAAAAATGTTGCACCTCGCGAAGAATAGGTAATAGTCGTACATGAAGCATGTAGTACAGTACTAATTAGTTGGTGAATATGCGGTTTGAAAATTCATAATCAGATAAACGTAAGCTGATAATATAGGTACTTACGTAAACATTATTGCATAAATATTTTTCATGCATATCATTAGGTTTTTCCTAGTAGATGTAATAGTAAGGTCAAGGATCGAACTTCATTTTCCCTTTTCCTTTTTTTCGTCGCAACATACGAGTAGTTACCTAGAAAGAATAAACTCCAAAAAACTGCATTCGGATCTTCAAAATTAGCTACGGCTGGAATTGATAGATAGTTTTATGTTTTTTCTTCATTTGAAATTCTGAAATCTTTTTCAAACTTTCAAGGTAAAATTGGAAAATCTTACGTCATCTTACCTATTAATTTTTCTTGCCGAAAAAAATATAATTTCTGTGATTGTATGTAACTATTTTGATGAAATTAAAGAGCTTGGAAACGATTGCTCGTAGAAATGAAATCACCGCCAATACAGTCAATTTCAGTCTTCCAAAATGTAACCTCAGCGATTGGATTCAAAAGTTCAGTTTTTTCGATGAAATGAACAAAGTATAGCCCGCACCTTAAACGCTATTCTGAAACCTGAGTTTTCGACTTGAAAGTTCAACATTCAACTTTGAAATATTTTTCATAATTTTCATTTTGTATAAGTAAAACGACCAATCAGCGATCAGCATTTTTATTGAAACCGAATACGAGATTCATTTGGAAATGAATTTTTACGCGTTGATTTAGCAAAAGTGAAATATTTTCATTTATTCAAGGCTGATGAAAGCAGTGAACCTATCTACAACGTGCAATAGGTAGCTTGTGTTGAAATTTGGAAAGCAATCCAAAAGTGACCAATCAACTGTAAGAAAAATGCTAAAACTCTTTTTCAATCAGGAAAATTTGCTTATTTAATTCTTGGTCTTCGTTAGCTGCCAATGTATCTTATGATTTTTTTTCTTCTCGAAGAATTTTTTTAATGCATTCTGCAAAAACTTCGGCGACTTTGGTAACTTCGCCGATACTCGACGAAGTCGACAAAATTTTAAAAATCTTCAAACTCCATTAGGAGACTTAGTAGGTATTTGTCGGCTTATTAAAAACTTGATTCGAACATTTTTGAATTTTTTTGCCCTCGTTTTCTGTTTCTGAATTTCTGCACGTGGAAAATATAAATGTTCTAGGTAGGCACCTAACTTTTAAAAATGTATAATGTAAAGAAATTGGCTCTATGAAAGAAAATAAGAATTTACTTACTAGGTAAACTTTCTAAAAATTTATTATTTATTTAGGAAAAGGGCATTATCTTCGCTCAAAATGGGGAAAGTTGATCGATGGATTCGGAATTGGTAGAAAAAATGGAGAAATCGATGATCACATTTTCATCAACGCGTTTATCTGCATTTGAGTCAATTCATAAGCAGACACCTCGGGTGCATTTTTTGACAACCATATTTTTTAATGATAATTGGAGAACGGTGGTCAAAAAACATCTTCAAGTTGTCCGCCAGGAAATTAGCTCCAATGTCGATAAACCCTTCAACAGATCGAGAATGAGCCACAAATCGATTTTTAGCGACCTTGATTGATTTCCGTGCCTTTTAGAGGAATTATGGAATTCTGGAGAAATCGAATTTCGAAAATCATGCTGGAGGCTTTGGAGTGACCAGATACGTGGTATCTTATTTGATGAAGTTCGTGTTTGTTTCAAGCCTGATTGTCATGCTTATTATGTTTCTCAAGGGAAAAAAACAAACAAAAACAACATCAATCGCCCATAATAATCAGTTTTTAATTTTCAAAATTTTTTCGAAAATCAAAAATCAAATTTTGACAGGTGAAATTTTGGCTTTGGAAGTTTCAGACCATATTTTTTCAAAAAATCGCGATTCAGGTACAATAAACATGAAGTTAATGGAGTGTATAAAAAAAAATGAGGAGTGAGGTGGTTCATTTGAAATTCTGAACTGTTTTTCAAACTTGCAAGAAAAATGGAAAAATTTTACGTCATCTTACCTATTATTTTTTTTTTGCTGAAAAAATAACGATTTCTGGGATATCTATGTTGTCAGAAAATTACCTAAAATTCGGTTTGATGAAGTTCATGTTTGTTTCAGCACTGATTGTCATCAGTTGTACTAAATAATTAGGTTTCTCTGGGGAAAAAAACGTAGGTAATTGCCCAAAATTGTCAGATTGCAATTTCCAAAAATTCGTAAAAATCCAAAAATTAAATTTTGACAGCTCAAATTTTGTCTATGGGGGGTTCAGACCATACTTTTTTTCAATCAATTTTACTGTGTATGAAATGAACGAAGTGTTGTTTGTACTCTCAACGCTAATATGAAACTTGAGTTTTCGACTTGGAAGTTGAACGAAATAATTTCCATTTCTATACCTAGACCTACTTAAGTAAGTACCCAAATGATCAATCACCGATCCACATTCTTATTGAAACTAAATGCAAGATTGATTTGGAAATGAATTTTTATGCGTTGATTTAGCAAAAGTGATATATTTTCATTTAGGTATTCAAGGCTGAAGAAAGCAGTGGAGCTACCTACCTTTTTTTGGTTTGTACAACGTGCAATAGGTAGCCTATGTTGAAAGTTGGAAAGAAATTCAAAAGTGACCAATCAACTGTAAGGAAAATGCTAAAACTCTTTTGTAATCAGGAAAATTTGCTTACTTAATTTTGATATCTCGTCGGACTTTTTTTATTTATTCCCGAAGAAATTAGTGTTCCTTACTTGATTTTTTATCGAAGAACTTTCATGCATTGCAAATCTACCCTTTCTGTAAAAATGTCGCCGAAAATCGCCGACTTTGCTAACTTTACCGATGCTCGACGAAACCGAGAAATTTTCCTCTTCACTTTAGAAAATCATAAACAGGAAAATGTAAAAGTTTGCTTACTGAATCATATTTGAATTCTTAGTAATGTGTAGAGTATACTAGTACCTACAAGTACCTCCATTATAATTTTTCTTACAAGTTAAAAACTTGTGGATAAGTATTCTAAGAAATTTTAAAGTCACGCATTTCGGTTGCAGACAACTCTATAAACTTCTACTCTCTGAAATCGACCTACAGAATCGGTGTGAGATTGATTTTTAGCTATTCTTGATCCTTTAAAAAAAATTGACTTTTCAGCATCCTGGAACTGCCTCAGAGATACCTCAGTAATGGCGTTGTAATCAACTTGGTGATTTCACAAGACTAAAAACTCACTGAAAAGAGAACACAATTGATGCTGGAATTCTACTTTGAGTCTTAGGTGAAGTCTTAAATGATTTTTCATGAATGTGGATACTTTTCGATTTTTGTTTACCTATAATGTGAGGGGTGTCCAGAGAGCAACCTGACTTGTTTTTCAATTTTTACGATTTGATAGATTTGATAGAGCGTACAAGGGAATCTCTTGAAGTTCCCGCATCTGATTTGAACCATTGAGCGAAATCGCGATTTTCGGGTAGAGCATGTTTTAAATCCCCACCCCCCGTACCTCCCTCACACAAGCTTAAGCTGCCCAAATTGACTTTTCTATTTTCAGTGAATTTTTGAAAAATCAAGATCAATCATGTTTGTTGATTTATGCTTGTACGAGTATTTTGCTGATTTTACACCTTATTTATTGAGTAAAAATGACGAAAAAAATTGCCCTGAAACTAATATCAACTTTCCCGAACCGAATTTCACCATTTTCGGTCATTCTGAAGCCTCCATTTCGCAAAATAAGGAGCTTTTAATTTTCAGAAATTCGTCAGAAATCGGAAAATGAGAGATTTTGATTGCTGAAATTTTGTCTATGGGAGTTTCAGACTATTTTTTTTCCATCAGTTTTACCTATGAAATGAACAAAGTATAGCCTGTAATTTCAAAGCTATTCTGAAACTTGAGTTTTCGACTAATATTCAATTTCAAAATATTTTTCATTCATTTTCATTTTGTATAAGTCAATGTTCAATCACCAGTCAGCATTGTTCCTGAAACCAAAAAGAATCTTCATATGCTTTGATTTAGCAAAAGTGAAATATTTTTATTTATTCAAGGCTTAAGAAAGCAAAAGTGCAGCAATCTACAACGTGCAATAGGTAGCCTATGTTGAAAGTAGAAAAGAAATTCAAAAGCGACCATCAACTGTAAGGAAACTGCTAAAACTTTTTTGCAATCAGGAGAATTTGCTTAAGTATGTAATCTAATGACAACACTAGGGATGAATCAAAAGAATTAACACTGGTTTAACGGACTTTAACGAAAAGTTTACGGATTAACGGTATTAAAGTGACAATTGACTAACCTGATTCGTCCACGCTTGGTCTTGTCGAGCTTCTTGCTTCAAAGGTACTTCTATTTCCAAATCGCCTCTTTTCAAATGTCTCAAGATTACCCACGACTACTGTTCAGCGCCGATGTTAGGGAGACCTCCCGAGGGCCACTGAAGTTATCCAAGATACGCCTGTGGCACATCCATCTTAGTTTCCCAACAATACAGTTTGGTCAATGCATTCTTGCGAATCAAACCCATTCTGCAAAAACTTCATCGAAATTCGTCCACTTTGGTAACTTCGCTGATATTAATTGACGAAGTCGACTAATTTTTAAAATTTTCAAACTCCATATTTGGAGAAATCGAAAATTGTGTTGGAGGCTCCAGAGTCACCACATAGAATAAGTATTTAAAAAATCAAGAAATGAGAAATCAGCTTCAAGTTGATATTTAAAAGCAAAATTAGCAACCAATGCAACCATCAACCAATTATGGTGAAAGCAAATGTAAAAACTATCTTTCAATCAGCAAATAAATGATGGCTTGTTTCTTTTTGACTATGGCATAATCAGGATTAGGAGCGCTAATACAGGATCGCGACAAATTAATTCATCATTATTTTTATTGACCAAACAAAATGATTCGGGTAGGTAGGCATCAAATAACACTGCAATATTTTGTGATATTTTTCGGAAATTGTGTTTGTTTTTCGTTTTGTTTCAAATCTCACTCGTATTTGAGTTGAAAATCAAAAAAAAACTTTCATGTAACTCTTGATGAAGTGAACTCGTCAGGCCAAAAAAAAACTCCGAAAACTGCATGCAGGGGCCCTTGTTTCTTTTTCTATATACTTCTCTGAAAAATGGAGGGAAGTTTTCATTTATTCATAACTAAAAATATGATTTTGAAAATAGTGTAAAATGTTCAAAATTGTAAGAAAAATAAATAATTATTTGCTTAAATTTTGAAGCTGATACAGGTTGACGGTTTTGTATTTTTACCCTTTCGTTTATTGAGACCATTGAGATAAAAATCCAAAAAATGCAGAAACGCTCCACTCCAAAATGTAGGTGATTTTTTTTGTCCGTCTCTTAGTGTTGTTCTATTTGACGAAGAAGAAAAATATGTTTACAGGGCAATGCTAGTGTTTCTTTCTGAAAATGAAATTTTGAGTTGTTTTTATGCCTACACTTTCAAGTGAAATTGGAAAATTTCAAGTCATCTTACTTTATGAAATGTTTTATGTAGTCTATATTTTATAATTTTTCACAAATGTTGAAATGTCGTTCCTTTTTTTTTTTTAATTTCAAAATTAGGCATTCTCTCAAAATCACGAATTTGTCTTTAAAGTCAACAAAATTCAACTTCAGAAAATTCTGTGGAACTTACCAAAAAAATTCGGACTTCTCTGGGTACACCTTATAGTACTCGTACTATGTAAGCATTGTATTGTTCGGATCAGCGATGGGCACTTCCAACGTTTCTCTGTTAGATTCACAGACATGATTATAGCTGTTGCCAAAATATTGAGGCTCAGGGGTTTCTAAATTATTTTCCTAATAAGCATGTGCCTAAGTAGGTAATTAATTAATGTAAACTTTTCTAAAATACAGATTAGGCTACCTACATAAAACCATAAAAATTACCTACTTATATCATTTTTGAAGTGAATGTAAGAATGGAGTAAAAACAAGTTGAGAACAACTTACATTGTATGGAATAGAGAATAAAATACAGTATCATATTGAAACTGTCCGTGTAAGATTCACAAACATGACTTGAGCTGTTGCCAAAATATTGAGGTGTCGCTAAATTAATTTCCTACCAAGCATGTGCCCGAGTAATTAATTAAAATGGACTTTTCAAAAATACAGATTAGGCTACCAAAAAACCATAATAAATTGTATAATTTTTGAAGTAAATGTATAAATAGAACAAAAACAAGTTGAGAACGACTTACATTATTCTGTAGAACAGAGGATACGTATATTCACTTCCTGTTTCACACATTTTTGTTTTTTTGTTTGGGGTGTTTATAATTACAAGATTATTACACCCGAAAAGGGAGGGGGGGTTAGATTTGGTTTGTGAGGTTGGTGTTTTTTTATTAGGGAGATGAATTTTTGTATTTCAGAGGGTTCGTCAGGGATAGTAGGTGGGTTTTCTTTTATCTGTAGTGTAAGTCTGTTTTGTTTCAGTTGAGGACAGTTTGGGAAGGATTAGTCTGATTAAACTGTTGTTTTTTTTTGTTTGCCCATTAAGCATTCTTAAAATTAATTTCATGAATGGGGGTAGAATCTTGACCTACGACAGATTGGTGTCTGCTTGCCTGTGGGAACATTGCTCAGGGTGAATTTATTTTTCAAGACTTTGACATATGTTGACCATTTGCAATAATATGTACATTATGTATTATTACATCTAATTCAAACTTGAAAAATTTGCGCTGCAGAGATCTATTTGAGATAGATTCCATCCTCGTCGCCTGCAATGTTGTATCTGGCGTTACTTTCTACGAGTGATTGTTGATATCGCCATTGTCTTCATAATTATTGTTAGCTCTTTTCAATTTCAAAATTAGACATTTCTTAAAATCACGAATTCACCTTTAAAGTCAACAAAATTCAGCTTCAGAAAATGTTGAGTTACTTACCAAAAAAGTTCGGACTTCTCCGGGTGCACCACATACCACGCAGTACGTATAATCATGGTGTTGTTCGGATCAGTGGTAGGGGCACTTCTGAAGTTTTTCTGTTAGATTCACAAACATGATTCGAGCTGTTGCCAAAATACTGAGACGTGGCTAAATTATTTTTCTACCAAGTTTGTGCCTGAGTAATTAATCATAGTGGACTTCATGTCAAACATACTGATCAGGCTACCAAAAAACATAAAAAATTATATCATTTTTGAGGTAAATGTAAGAATAGAATAAAAACAAGTTAAGAATCAACTTACCTACTTACATTTGTATGAACCATATGTAATTGTATAAGGATATAAAATTTGATAAGCTTTTCTTCTCATTTTGTGACCCTGCACTAAGCACAAAAATAATGACTTTACTGGTCTCATGCAGTTTTAAATGAGCCGGCACAGATATTGATTACTGAGCATGAAACTGAAAAAAAGAGCTATGTATGTAGTATTTTTCAATTGCAACGATACCAAAAAAAAAAACAAAACCAAAGCGTAGTTTATAAATATAGCATTAATGTGGACTTAACCCTTAATTGCATGACATTTTAAAATTCAGTGAAAAATTTTTTTTTTGTTAGTTTTGGTGGTCTATAACATGGGAAAAATAATGAAAAAAATCATCCCCCCAAAACAACCCTCGAAATGGGTGAAATAAAGTGTGTTCCACATATGGCACATTATGTATTCAATGATAGAAGTAATGTTCCATTTTCGGAACATCTATGCCGAAATTCAACTAAAAATGATCGAAACAAGTACACAGCCGGTATGAAAAGTAAATCTATGATTATACTGAACTTAGCCGTAAACTTATTCCTTATATTTATCACTCAGGGCCAGTTGCAGAATGCGGATTTGAACTCAGTTTAACATAAACTCGGTTTAAATGCGAAAAAAATTGCTCGCTATCCAAAATTATGTGAATAAGTGTGATATACTACTATGCCGTACGTGGTATGTATAGGGCTCGCCCACATGGTAACACTGCGTTGCACTAAGGCAACACTGCGTTGTATTCTCGTCAGCTAGCCATACGAGCCAAGCGACGAGAGTACAGAACGCCAGTAATGTATCCGAGTGCACGCGGGTATGTTATTCACGGTTAATGGGTTAATGCAGTCATTTAATTATAAGTTTTTACTCTCGAGTGTTAAGTGTTATATTTAGTGCTTTAGTTTTAGTTAGTTATTAGTGAAACCAATGAATAGACGAGAAGGAGTGATGATCTACTCGTCGCCACTCTGGGTAAGTACTTGCACATATCAGTGTGAATAAGTTAGATCTCCTTGCCAGAGGAGATCACTTATCCAAACCTACACCACAGTGTGTAACACCAACGTGTGTATATTTAGTTTAAGAAAGTGTCTTGTTAACGTACATAAATACATAGAATATGTGATTATGTAAAACCTGTAACGTGTTGTTAATATTGCACACATTAAATATTATTCTCGTGTATAACTTGTTATTATTTATGGTGTGTATGATCATATGTTAAGAGTGTAAAAGCAACCATTTCCTACTCACGCCCTAGCCGAGCATGTGAGTATTCCGGTGAGTATTTAGTAGAAATACTCTAAGGGATATTTCTTGGAAACAACACAATAGCAACCATCGTAAGTCACATTACCAATCATGCTTTAAGTCATTTTACCCTCTTACATTGGCGCCCTTCCGAGTGTCCAAAAAGCACAGATTCGTCGTAATCTGAGCTTGGAGGAAGTAAATCGTTATGAGTACAAAGTTTAGATCGCGACCAAACTTTGGAAAATAATACTTGCAGTATGATTTCATTGTACTTACGATTCACTTCTTGACTATTCTCAGACCAAAGTGTCCGAAAATAGGAAAGGAAAGAATACTTGTGAATATTTCAAAGTAAATAATCACGAAAGTATTAAGTTGCTTTCACTCATACACACACACACCTAGTCAAATTTGCCAGAATTTGACGAAAACGTGTTTATTTTTACATGTGTATGTGTGGTGGTAGATGATGAAATCCATCGATGGATAAAATATCCGTTGAGAATTTCTCAGAACTCAATCCGTTCGTTGAAACGTGAAAAGCGAGTTCCAGCTTGTCCGCCGCATTGTTGCGTGACCCCTACCACCACCCAAGGACAGACACACACGTCGCACTAGCCGCCATCTTTTGATGTCGCTGCTGCAGCTGCGTAGCCACCAACCGACGAGTTGATAGCTACTGAGGCTCGCATTATATATTTTTCTTTTCAAGTGTGACGACGGTTCTAGCAACGCTCCTCCAGAGAAGCAGCTTGACTGTCATTGTGTTATTTTTTCGCGCGCATTTTTTGCGTCCTCCGTGTGTGTCTTGTCCGGTATCTTTTCACGTTTTATTTTTTTAAAGTGAATTTTGATACTAAGCAATCTATTTGCATAATTTCTCCGCGTTTGTTTTTCAACCACGCGATCAGCAGCAGTAGAACTTCTGTTCGAAGCTACATTTTGCAGCAGTATTGGTAAGTAATATCGTAAAATATTACAGTACATTTCGCGAGTGGCTTTTCAATCAAAGCAAACACATCGCAAGCATTTTTTCGCGTATTTTTCAAACCAGCACTCAAAGCTGAGTGATAATTCAGTGTCCTTGTATTTTTTCAGAAATACCCAAGGTGGTATTTTGGCATCTGAATTTTTTCTCCAGCAATTCGTGTTCGTGTTCGCGATTCATTCGAAGCTAATTTTTTAGCTGAGATCTAGTGCTCTTTATCTTGTCCGAGTCACCTCTGAAGTGACTTTGCACTCGAATCCCGCTAAGAAACACGTTTCGAGCACGTGTGAAACAGTTCGTCCTGACTCAGCGCTTTTTATCTTGTCCGGATTACTCGCCGTAGTAATCTAGCGACTTGAGTCAACCGACTGTATAGCTCAGTGCTAGTGAAGCGCAATTTACGTGATAGAATATTTTTGTGTACCAGAACCAACTCGCGAATTAAAACCAGCATTGCACGTGAATTTGTGTTCGAAATTTAATAGAAATTTCACACAAAAAAGGGAAAATATTCGTCGTAATATTACCCCAGCTGTAGTTGAATTCGGACGAAATGGCATTTACTGGACCAGCTGCAGGCACCCGAAGTAAAGCGGTAGCCCTTACGCAACACCAAGTACATTGCTTATGTATTGGTGAAACGCACGTAGAATCGTGCGTTATGTTGAAAAATTCGGATAACAAATCCAAACGGAAAAATCGAAAAAATCCACCTACGCAGGATTTAAACGTAGAACAACCTGAACAACAATCGAGTCCGCAGAACCTTGTGGAATCATTGTTCAGCAGTCATCCGCCATCAAACAATTCTGACGAAGAATATGACGAGGATGATGATGAGGATGACGAAGATTACGTACCTACCGAAGAAAATAACATGGTACATGGATCAGATCTCCCTGACCCGCCCCCAGCGAGGACACGTCACCTGCAAAATTACAGGGACTCAAAAAGGGAAGAATGCAGATCCAAAACTGAACCGAAACGACCTGAAATCGCCACCGATGCTGAAATAAATGATCCGTTGAGATCGTTGTTTCAGCAAACATGGGATTTCACTGAAGGTGCCATAGAGAACCTACAGATTGGTCAAGCAGTTCAAGAACACAGCCTTATCCGAATAGAAGACTGTCTAATTAATCTTGTGGACCATGCAGGTAGTACGAACCGCAACATTGACGGATACAGAAACGACGTAAAAGACGTACGTGAACACTGTACCCAATGGGCCACTGGCATGAAAGAATATGTAGGTCAAACTACCGGTGCAGCTTTACAAAAAGCTGACAGCGCGATGCAAAAGGCAACGCAATGTGAAACCAAATTTGACCAAGCGACTAATTTATTCAAAGTCGAAATGACAAAACATAAGGCAGAATGCAGCCAGTTAGCTCATGCAGTTGCGGATATGAGAAAGGAAGGTGGATGTAGACCCAACAGTGGTCTTAATTCCAACCCAACCTTGAAAATAAATGCCAACTTAGTCAGAAGTGCTGGCATTTATTATGACGAATCGAAACGTTACTTCCCTCATGAATTTGTACGTCAGTTTGAAGACTACGTAAACAAAAGCAATGCCGCCGAAACTCAGAAAATTTACGCATTCCAAGGAGTAATTGAGACTCAAGATGCGACAGAGTGGAAAGGCGACATGGTGGGAATAACGGACTACGAAGACCTAAAACAGAGATTCCTTCAACATTATTGGAACAGTCAGTGTCAAAACGATGCATGGGAATATTTCCAGAAATATTTTTGCGAAACCAAAACGGAGAAACGTCTGTTCTTGGAGATAAAGAGATGGGTCCTATCTCTAATCAAACGCAAACATCCAAATATTTCCAAAGTATTGGAAGTGGCAGCTGAAAAAGTGCCTTACCCATACGATAAGAAATTAGCGAAACAAACTACAGTGGAAGGTTTCATAAGAAAACTTGACGAATTCGCTAACTATGACTCTGACCCGAAGAATAATGTACGCATTGCAGTTCGCAACAGCGCGATGACGCCCGTTCAATGGCAACAAACTCCATCATTCGAATGGAATAGAATGCCTAACAACAATTGGAATAACGGAAACGGTTTACCACAGTCCACGTATTGGATACTCAATGCGAATGGACAATGGACTCAAATTCCCGATAACCCGAATAATAACTGGAATTTGAATCAATGGGGTAATCAGACTCCGATGACTTCAAACCAGAATTTCGGTCCGCAAATAAGTTGGAATCAAAACCCCAACTCGAATTGGAATATGGGTAACAACCAAAACTTCCAGAATACCAACCCTAACGGGGGTTGGAATTCTCAGAAGAATGCGAAGAATTCTAATTCTGACAGGAATAGGAATTCTACGCAAGGTCCTACTCCAACAGGGAACTGGACGAACCAACCCATGATCACGAATTCACCGCATAATGCGCCGGAACATCCGAAGAAATCGTATCCAGCTGTTACGAACAAAAATGTAAACGAAGGACAACTACAAATGGCATACCAAAAGCTACAAAAGGCTTTAGGTAACAATTTCAAAGGGAATCAGAAAATTAATTTCTATCCCAACTCGAACAAAACTAGTAATAGTAATGGCGTTAAACAGAACACTCATACTAATACTAATTCGAACAATTCTGGTGGTAATAACAACAGCAACGATAATGCAAAACCCCAGAACAGCGACAATCGTGGTGAAAAACCGCATGAAGCCAGAAAACCCTCGACTTTCCAACCGAAAGTGTCTAGTCAGATACCTCTACCGGTACATTTCTTCGTAATAAACGAGGATGGTACGGTAGGAGAAGGTACTCCGGACAATGCCGATTTCTGTGCAGAAATCGAAGAAATCGACCTGAGTCAAGATTCCAACGAGAGTCAAGACCAAGGAAACGATGACAATTCGGAAAACTAAAAGGACTAGACACTACAGGGGCACGGTCTAGTAACATCAAAGTCCCCATGAAGTCAATCTTTACGGAATTCATTTGGGTAGGCGACGGTATAGCGCATTTCCTAAAAAGAGGAGACACGCCATTACCTGTAGCGGTGCCACCATATTTACGTGATCAATTACCAATTGAAGAATTATACAGACGTATAGAGAAAACGGAATTCCCCGAAGGAGAGAAATTCGTTCTATCAGCTCTGCAATTCGAATTGAATCACTCACCTCAACCTTATGACAAAATAAAGAAAAGTCTGAACAAACTCTTAGATCTACTAGTCAAAGATAAAGGGGCGGAATTGATTATATTAATCTTCCCAATAGTAAAACCCTGCATTCCAGGTGACCCCAAAAGCATTGGTGTTAAACTAGATCGATATATCGAATACCGTAAAATATTCCAAAACGCGGCGGACGACCAAATTGTAATATTCTGGAAAGAACCGCCCATGTATTATTTGCAGACGCAAAAATTGATAACGGCCTCCGGTGTCGAAGCGATTGGCGTCATGGCAGATAAAAACCAACGAGTAATTCCTTGTGAACGAAAGTTCAAATTCGAAAAGGATAGGAACAAGTACTACCCTGCTATACCTACGTACCGTGTGAGTTACGACATGGTTTGTACAGGTATATACAGACTATTCGAAGAATGGAAACGAGTACGTTTAAGCAGAAACGCGCTCAAATCTCCATACGACGAAGTACAAAAGATACTCCAACAACGTCCGCAACCTCCGTACACGTACATGGCTCCGCCTGAACAGCAACCTAAGCAGGAAGAAGCAACAAAGAACGAACCATTAAAAGGTAGTCAGGTCGTCGAACCTAGAAAGAAAACCTTATTTATGGAATACCGAACCTCGTGCAATAATCCTAATTGCCAACGAGATCCAACGTGTTGCATGTTGCCAGAAGAATATTATGAAACATTCACGGATAAGTACACCCGTCCGGATCAGTTAACAGAACTTGACGACGACGGTTTAGTACAAGGAAATCAAACTAAGAAATCCATAAGAGAGATGGATGTCAAATGTTTGATAATGGAGGACCCAGAACTCGTATTAGACGAGTTTCCGGAACTTGATTATTCTCCAACTCCTTTTGAAGTCTTGAACATTCACCATAGAGTGAAAGATCGAAGACCAATCGGAGATTTTGGAGTTAAAAATGCAATAATCAAGAAACCTCCCAAAGACAGATTACTCAGATTGTTGACAAGGGATGGCATTAAGACATTCCCGTGTAATAGTGATACGACTACAACACGTGTGAAATTCATAAGAGGCCTACCTGCCGACAAGAAATGGAGACATCATGCACTTCGAAAACGAATAATTAAAGAAGCTCGAGCACTCGAAGCGATTGACAACGCACACCTTGATGAAACTCAGCTGAAAGAAAAAGCTAAACCATTAGTGGTAAACGAAGGTACCGATGACCCAACTTGCGTCATTCCAATCACAGTAGGTGATAAGATCGTCGCCATTCAGTTGGACTCGGGAGCACTTCCCAATGTTATCTCAAGGAATGTGCTGAAACAACTTAAGTTGAAAGTGCCACATGCAGTACGCGAAATCGCTATGGATCGCATCGTGCAGCTACGTATGGCCAATAACGCAATTGAACGAGCGTCACAAATTCTGGCCGAAATTACATTCAATTTTGGTCCGAAGGAATTTGTAGTACCATTCTACATAATGGACACCATTGGCAACACTTTCATACTGGGAAGAGTAGCCATGGAGCATTTGGATCTACACTTACATTTCCGCCAGAGATGCGTAAGTCACGAACCTAAGGATGACGATCATTTTACAATTGCATTTATAAACCCAGATGTTTACAAAGACGCGCTCTCTTTATTTAAGATCGAGCAGATCCCTGAACACACAACAATAACTATTGATTTAATGGCCACAAGCATGTCTACAAGAGACAAGCTAAAAGAGCCTGAAGAAGACCGAATTAAAGCAGTACGTATTATGCAGAAAAATCTCATCGAAGATTTAGCTGAAATACGAGAGCTTGGCATTGCACCTCAAAAGGAGGTAGACGATGCCATGCACAAGATCAATGCTTATCAAGACATATTTAGTCTGAATCCGGGATGTTACAAAGGTGAAAAAGTACATTTCAACTTTATCCCCGGTGAGGGGCATCTAGCGGTGCCACGAGGTGAAAAATACAGACCTCCAGCTCGGTTAAAACAAGCCCTCGATATGACGACTCAAAAGATGTTAGATTTGCGAATAATTCGGCCATCTCGTTCAGTTTTTATAAATACACTCGCACCCGTCATTAAAAAGAATGGCGATATACGACTGTGTTTGGCAGCTGACGAGTTGAACAACTTTTTACAATGCGTACTAACTGAACCCGCTACAATCGATAGCGTAATATTCAGTGGTTCACCTGATGGTCTATTTTGTACGCTGGACTTTACGTCCGGATTCTGGCAATTAGAGCTAGATGAAGAATCGAAAAAATATACGGCGTTCATAATAAACGGCCAAGTATACGAATTTAACAGACTACCGTACGGATTGAAGATCTCGAGCGGTGAGTTTGTTCATATGATAAACCAAGTGTTAAAAGACGAAGAAGGCATCTCCAAGTTTGTGGATGACGTCAAAGTCTCTGGTACTACGTTCAAAGAAACACTTGATAGACTACTCAGTGTATTCGAAAAAATAAGACGGGCTGGATTAAAACTAAATCCGACCAAAACCCACTTTTTCAAGAGGCGTACAGACCACTTGGGGTTCGTCTTATCCAAAGAAAACATTGATAAACAGGACCTTAAAAAGGAAAAATTCCTGAAATTTGAGAAAGACCATATGAAACATGGCAAATTCGTACTTAAAAACAACAAAGAAGTGTTAGCTCTTGTTGGGAACACCGTGCTGTACAAGCCGTTTATTCCCCGATACATGCAAATCCTGAGCCCAATATACGAACTGACAAAGGGCGACGACCCTATAGTCTGGACGGATGCTCAACAGAAGGCCTTCGACATACTCAAATCGGAGTACTTGAAGGAATTCACGTTGAAACAACCTCCACGTGAGGGCGACTTATTCTTGGATACGCATTATACAGACGATGCAATGAATGCAGTTCTCTTCTACAAGGAAGATGAACAAAAGCAAATCATTATGTTCATTTCTGTTGGCTTCAAGGAGCACCAGAAAAACTTTACGCTGTATGACAAAGAAATGCTAACACTCTACTCAGTCATTAAAAAGATTTGGATGTGGATTTTCAGTAGGAGAGTCCACGTGCGCGCCAATTTGCTCCCAATTTACAAAGAATTTGAGAGTCTGGCGAAAACGCACCGAAAAGCTGCAAAATGGGTTACAACCATATGCAATTTCGATCTAATCTATGACATGAAGTTGTCTAATAAAGCGCTATACGACATTAAAGCACCAGAACTGGTAGTTGGAAATATCGTCATAGAAGAGCTAACAGAGCTCGATCTATTGATGATTAACCAAGTGGTACCCAGGTTCACGAAAGGTTTTCACAAGGAAGACAATCATGAACTAACAGGTGCCAGTAAAAAGACCGCTCTACCACCTCTGGATTGCAAATTTATGGACGAAAACGTACCCAGATTGTTCGACCTACTATCCAATATAGAAGACGAACAAGCTACAGACAAACATTGCAAAAAAATAATGGATGTCTTAGAAGAAGATGTACCAGCAAATAATAAGAAGCAACAGGGTACATCACTCCGTAAAAAACAAATTTATGACATAATGTACACACGCGATGGTAAAAAACGTCTGATGAAAATTTTGCCAGATAAATCGCAAGTACCATATTTACCTGATCGTTTGCTTTACGACACTGTCGACTACCTACACTGTGCCTATGGGCATACTGGGGCAAATCGATTAGACATGATTTTTAGACAGCTATACTACCATCCTAGTTCACTCGCGTATATACGCGATATTACAAACACCTGCATTATATGCAAAGTGAACAAGAACTACGCGAAGCACAAAGTCTTGGAATACGCTCAAATAGAGGCGTACGCCATTGGCGACGTGCTATCGGTAGACATATATGGACCAGTTCCAGCATTAAAGAACGATCCGAAATACTTGCTAGTTGCAAAAGAAATCTTTACCAGTCGTGTCTGGCTTCGAGACATGCACAGGATTCAAAAGAAAGTAGTTTGCAACGCAATGGAATCAATTTTATTTGAAATTGAAATCCACGATGTCAAGATCAAGAAAGTGATCACTGACAACGGTACGCAATTTATTTCCGATTCCTGGTACAATTTGCTGGAAAAATGCGAGATCAAAGTTGCACACACGACAGCTTACAACCCTCAAAGTTCTTCAGTGGAACGAACAATGAGAGTAATAGGCGATAAGTTACGTGTCAAACTCAACGAAGTTTATGATCCATATCGCACTCATCTTGGTTGGAGTAAATTCGTTGGAGAAATCCAAAACGAAATTAACAACACACCAACGTCGTTTGGTTTCAAGCCCAACGAGGCTTGGTTTATACCAGACACGACGATTCCAGGTTTTCCAACTGAAATACGAACCTTCAATTTTCGAGATGCGTTAGCAAGACTACACGATCAGAACGAAAACAACCAAATTCCATCAATAACCATTGAGGAATGTCGAAGCCGTGAACTCAAGATATTTGACGTCCCGTCGAACGAACAGGAAGTCTTTATCGACAACAATGGCTATGCCAGAGTTACAGCCGACGGCGCCTGTTCCAAAAACGGCTCACCCGAAGCTATTGCTGGAATAGGAATTTGTTTCAAACCGGGTTCAACTGCTAACATATCTGACAGGATTGTGAGCACAGAATTCCAGGTTACGAACAATTACGCCGAACTAATGGCAATAATTATTGCGCTCGAAATATTACGAGATAACGGCGTTAAGAAGATAAAATTGTTATCAGATTCGAACTACGTAATCAAAGCGCTAACGAACACATGCTCGATATGGAAAACCAACAATTGGAAAAACTCCCGAAATAAGCCAGTTCACCATGCTGAACTATTTCAACGTATTCTTGCTATCAGGCAAGAGCTCGAAGATGTAGAATTTCAGCACGTATACGCACGCAAAGTAGAATACACTAACATCATAGCAGATATGTTAGCTAAAAAAGCTGTGTATACGAGTGAATGGCAAGAAGACAGAAGCGGGAATTTGACTGATCGCCAAGCCGTTGAAGCATTTATTAGAGAAAAAAGACGTCAAAAGCGTATTGAAGAAGAATATTGCTTCAACAAAACGCACGTTGATCCTACATATTTGCAACCTGGCGATATGGTACTAATTACCAACCACAAACAGTCAAGTTTCGAAAAACGAACAGCGGCGAAACTCTATCAAAAGAAACATGGACCTTTTATAGTAATAAAATGGTCAGGTTTCAACAGTTACCTTCTGAAACCTACAGATGGAACAACTGTAGATAGAATTTCGAACATAAGACAGTTAACGCTATTCCTAACTAGTAAAAACATCGAAGACATGGAAAAAAGCGACTGTCTCAAATCTCTACTAGACCAGCGTTCTATTGAAGAAAAAATCAAAGAATTTTTGTTCAGAGCTCGCGAAGCAATGTCTGACAGCGAGGAAGACGTTGACGACCCGCCAACTCGTGCACCGCAAGGTGTCGGTATTAATGAGCGTGACATTGCAGAAGCATCACCTGCTATTTTACGACAGCTTGAAAATACAGCACGCGACCTTCGAGCACAACAAAGAGCTGAAAAACGCGATCAAGCCAGTACTTCAACAGCTACCGAACTACAAGTAGAAGTTGAAGTGCACAACCCACCGATTACTGAAACTGCAGTAAATGGTGAAGTGCCAACTGAACAACAGTCTACGGAATCAACATCCTTTGATTTACGAGAGGAAATTGATCCAAATGACTCAGCTCAGAATACCAGTGTCACTAAGGAAACTCCAACGAGTGCAGAGGATCAACCAGAATCCTCAGCCTCAACTGGGGCATCCGCAGCCACACCCAAACAAAGTGCACAACTCGCTCCTTCTGTTAGGAAGCCGCGAGGTCGACCTCCAAAGACACCTAAAATTGTGACAAACGCCGCGGAGCCGCAACCTTCAATGTCGCAATCTCAAACAGGAGATTTGACGACAGAAGGAAGCGCACAACCGGCAAAAGATCCAAATAAATTGACTAAATCTCAAAGGAAATCTGAGAGAATCAAGGCACGCCTAATGCGTATGGGTCAAGAACCACCAAGAACCTATGATTTCCATCAGATTGTTCCATATCATTACTCTGAGAAAAGTCTATATAAAAGTTACTTTATTGAAGACTCAGAACTTTCGCTCACAGAAGACTTACAAGAAGTTTTTACTGTGGAACCAAGAAACTTAGAGATCAATAAAGTCACAGTTGAGATTAATCCTGAGGAAAATGAAATTAACATTTTCATTTCTCTCCCACCAGAATATAAACTGGAAGGGGAAATCATAAAGGTTGAAATTCCACCTCAGTGTGAAATACCTAGAAATGAAAATGCAATTGCTCAATTCTTAAAGAGTACAATTACCAACGCCATGAATGGCTGGTTACTTAATAAAATCTGAAATTAGTCAATTTATTTTGTAAAATCGTAACTGGAAATTTTGAACACTATAACCAGATAGTGACCAAAATACGCCACAGACCAGGATTCGCCGAAATCCAAGTCACAATGTAAATTTATTTTGATTGGCAAAATTTCAAACAGGAAATTAAAACAGTCAGAATGAATCACAAATACGAGAAAAAGTTTTAAATTTCAAATAATTTGACTAGAAGACACAACCAAACATACGTAAACGCGGACTGGGGCATTTCAAATGATCAATTTCGAAAATAATTAGATTTTTGAATAATCACAAATCACGTAAGCTCCAGTACAAGTCTCAACAAGTTAAAATTCGGTAAAAGACTGAAATTTAACTACAATATTGGCTGAGTTTGGAATTTTTCAAAGTTGAAATTCGGTAAAAAACTGAAATCCAACTTTGAGAATCACTAGACACGTAAATATTCCACAAGGGAATAACCACGTAACAGCCAATACTCGGTTTAGATAGCTAAAAACGCAAAATTTGAGTAAAATCTCAGATTTTTGAAAAATAACGCTATTCAAAGCGTTACGCGTTACGTTACGGGCAAAAAACGTGAGCCACCGCATCCGCATGTACTCAGACGGAATAACACCGGCGAAAATGTGCTCTTATCACGATTTCATCACTTCGAAGGAAAGTTTGATCGAATTAGAAGTTGTTCTTAGCAAAATTGCGATCTTTTTAAATAATTGAAGCTATTTTGAGGTTCATTAACGTATTAAATTACTGTTCATCGATTTCTACAGTGCCAGCTGTATTGAAACGAGTAAGTAAACCTCCAATTACGTAGTATTCAGTTCAAACTAACATCGAACAATATACCAATCTGACTTCGATTTTTAACAGAAAAATGGAAGCGGAAATGAACAACGGTGACCATAACAACCACGAGCACACCATCGCCAACCAACGAATCCGTCAAACCTGCAAAATTACAAAAAGACATGGCGAAATATATCGGAAATGCTACGTGCAAAATGGTAACGGTCCAGAAACGATGAAATGGATCAAGTTAGAGTTCCTGCAATGGTGGGACGAGCTGACTGAAAATACGGATCATTACGAAGTATGTTCTGCCATTAAGGCGTTATTAATTGCACAAATGAACATAGATACTAATCTATCACGCTATTTGTTTGTTAAATCAAGGAGTAACTAGTTAATACGATAACGACGGCGTAGAAACTCCAGCGAATCGACGTATTTGCGGGTGAATCAGCGCATCAGATTGCGACGAATGAAACACATACAAGATGTGATCATTGTCGTGATAATTTTAGTCATATCATATTAATTTGCATTTTCGTACTTGTCTTTCATACCTTAAATATAGATGTATTATATACTGCTTGCTTTAATTAGTCATTCACACTCTCATTGCACAGCTTAACATTGCATACTTCGCCGAAAGTAAACAATGTACGCTCTCACACAGCTTAATTACACGCAAATGAACAAATGGATACTTCGTAGGAAGTAACCTAATGTTCAACATATGCCTCACATAATTAACAACTCAACCGCTTGAGAGCATTTTAATCAAACTCGATACTAATATCGTTCTCAATCGATTATTTAGCGCTCAAGAAAAATGGAAGCTGCAATTAAGCAATGATGAAGGCTGAAATGAAAAATACATCGAATAACTACAAATACAAATTCAGGTAACAACTCGAAGTTTATTTGTATACTAAATTATTCGATGATAAAAGCAAGCAACGTGAATATTACACATCAATGGTAAAGTGAATCTCTACAGTGAATTTATAACATTCGGTTTTCGTTTCAAAATAGTTAGCAACAAGCTACGTGAGTTGAAAATTACTCTAATAAGAGTTGGTTTCGAACTTATGATTAGATTTTGAAAGTTAGCATTAAATCTACGATCAATTCACCGGCGAGTGAAATGATTCTAACGTGGAAGAGCTACGAAGATGAAACCGAACGTTGATGCAAAATTTTCTTTATGGTAAAATAAAATATCACGTAAGTACCAATTACATACTTCAATGTAAGTAAGTAATGAGTACCAGACAATCTCTCAGAGTACAGATTGTTCAGATAGTGTTTATTTCCAAATTATAAAATGAGCTACGTAGACGAAACCGAACGTTACAGTAATTATCTTTCAGAACAATGATCGCTGAGTAAAAACTGCGTACTTCAACGTAAGTAAAAACAGCAGGTACTTGGTGATTTGGTTTCAAACGCTAATTCTCCGGTTTAGTATTTTGAAAAATATTCCAAAGTGAGTAAAATTCAAAATTACAAATTAGCAGCGAACCAAATCAAATCATTCATAACTAGCGAATAATTTAGTCTATTCAGATACGCAAATGAAAGATAATTTTAACGAACGTTCATTAGCAGAATACCTACAATCAATTTACCGGTGAGTAAAGTGATTTTAGCTAGGAAGAGCTACGTAGAAAGTACCGATGGTTTATTAGTTTAGAATTTCAAAAGCAGCTAAAAGAGCTACGAAACTGAAACCGATTATACTAAGACCAAATAATAGTACTAAATCAACCAAGATTTATGAATAATTAGCAGTAATAATTTATTTAGAAATTATGATCGCTAATAACGTTCACGTATTTTCATACAGATTCCAGATCGTATACGAAGGGCGAGCAAATTTTATCGCAGTATAAAATACCGCCAGCGGTACAAATGGAATATAGCAACGTTGCCAGACGTAGCATTTAGAAGTAGAAAATACAGGTACAGTGACTAATTATGTAGTCGTTTAGAATTTCCAGCATCAGTGTTAAGTAATACAATGTTTATTTTTCTCGGTGAAACAACTACGAGTATGATGAAAATAAGCAGATTTTCACAACAGAAAGTAGCAGTTGAAAAGTAATCAGAAAAAATTGAATTCAAACTGGAATAAATCGACAACATAGCAAACTCTATTCAGAAAGTTGCTTTTGAAGCTAAACGTACAGGTAAAACTTAGTTAGCATACTGAGATTAATGTACAAATCCATATACCCTGTCTAAACACTGCAACTCAAAATTCGAAAAAACAAAATTACGAAAACGCAATTTTCTAACGCAGACAAGTTCGAAATGTTTTTCGAAATAATAGATTTTGAAATTCATTTTTCACATACATATGCCCTCATGTCTGCGAGAAAATTAGATTCGTGCATTGCAAAGCGTTTTCGAGGCAATGAGAAATTTTTGAAATTAATTAAGAGCCCAAAATAAATAAAATTTTGTTGACTCGAAATTATTTCAAATCTCAAAATGTAATTTTGAAAATTCCAAAACGTGAATAAAATGACCGAAATAATAGATTTTGGATATTTTTTCACGAAATTTTTGCAATACAGTAAAAGACTGTGACGCAAATTTCTTCGAACAAATACCTGAAAAAGACATAAATAAAAACCACAGGAGTAGTAATATTTAATTGATGACAAATAAAAATTTGAATAATTAGAATTTCGAGGTGATAATAACAAAAACCACCAGCACGCAAATTTCAACCATCGAATCCGATAAAAGATTGGAATCGATGATGAAATCTGACGCAATAATTTCGAGACAAAGAAAAACGTGCAGTTAGCAAAAGGCAGATGTTTTCTTTCAACGAAAAGAAAGCGACGTGACTCGTAGTGATAGCAAAATGGCTGACAGGCCGTTAAAAAATTCGATTTAATTGCGACGTAGTTTATCATAACAATAAAGACCGCCGAACTGCGCATTTAGGCGCACATTTTGACAAACCCGTTCCAGGAAAATCGGCGCCGTCTGATATTTTCTGCTTAGAACATTCTAGAAGGTTATAGTCAAAACCTGCCGTTCGAGCGCATCGCTACCAACACAACGCCGAGTTCGACCAATCCCGTTCGCCGCCGCCGAGTAGCGAAGTGGGGGAAAGACTCGGCAGTTGGAAGCAACGACGAACCTGATCCAACTATCGAAATCATTATTTCGTTTCACGTGCTACCGAGTACATGCCTTTGCTCTTGCTATATGTTTTGCTAATGCGTTTTTGAATCTTCGTATTCTGTTTTCGCGTCTTATTTTTGCGTTGCTATCGTAAGTAATTGTTACTTATTTCGAGTATAGTATTTTTCGTTTCTCGTTTCAAATTTTTGAATATTTGTCATCAGCTCCTGTGGTAAGTACAAACTCGTACGATTATTATGCTTTCAATATACTAAGCAGTGTTAACGTAAAAGACAATAGGCCCACCATGCCGATTTGTTTTCTAATCAATATTCAGAATTTATTTTGTCGCTAAATCGGTATTGCCTTACAACTTCGTTTAACACCTCGTCGCATTTCTGTTCACAGTGATGGCAGAATCTACGCATCTCGCATGCGATAAATGCGGTTTGGTGATTACATCACACGGCAAACAATATGGAGGCGATAAAAAGGTTCCCGAATCAATCTACATAACCAAATGCCAGCATCTTTACCATAAGAGCTGCATCATGAAAGCGATCAAAGACTCCGAACTCCGAGATCCTGCCGGCGTGCAGTTGACTCGGTGTACACATATCGGTTGTGAACGAGACGTGAAGGAGAACATCTGCTACAAGGTAGAGGTAACTCGTATTCAGATCTCAACACCTGAACCTACGGGAGCCGCAACCGGCGAGTTGCAAGCTCTACGTAGGGAAATCGCTCAGCTGCATACCGACAAAGAACTACAACAAGATTTGTCCGAAGACATGTACAAGAAAATGTCAGATTTCGAAGTACAATTAACTGATGCTAATAATATGATCGCGAGTTTAAAAGCTCAATTGGAAACTACTACGGCGAAATACGAGGCACTTCGTAAAGCCAAAATGTCATCGCTATTCCCGAGCTCCACAGCGATAGCCAGTCACTTGAACCAGCAATCTGCAACCAGCTCGAATGCGACGACGCCAGCTTCGCTGCCGGCGGTTACGACCACCTTACCGACGAATACGACGCCGATTTCGACGACCACTGCACCTACCGCGGCGACAAACGAGCTCTGCCAGGGGTTTGTACCGTCACCGTTCCCGCCACCACCTCCGGTCAACAACGGTACACCAGAGGTCACGCCGAAAGTTCCGAAGCCGTCAAAAAACGCGGAAAGAGGTATCCCCGCGCCCACGCCGGTGGGCGCAGGGATACCTCAAACAAACGCCGCTACCGCGAGCAACCTTACGCAAGGCCTCCACCGCCCGCCGCCCGGTTTCCCGACCATAACAGGCGCCGCAGCGAACGCCGCGACGAACGCTACGACGAACGCCGCGATGACCGCTACGACGAACGCTACGACAACCGGCACTACGATGAATACGAGCACCATCACGACGAACGCCGCCACGACAACCGCCCCACGGACACTCGCTCACGTCGAGGACGCGGCCGACGGGGCGCTCATTAGTTTCAAAATCCCGTTCGTGCAACCGGGTACAGCGCCGACTGTACCGGATGCAAGTTTCCACTCGCCGATTTCATCTTACTGGGATTTCCCGCAAAAGAAGGAAACAGACTACTGGGGAAGACCACTCGCTCAAAGTGGCGAGCAGTCGAACTCTAGCGCGCCTGATACCGCCAACACGCAGAATTCCGTTGATCCGAACGCGAATTTGAACGTACCGAATCAAGCCGAACGCGCTCAACCAACGGCGAACCAGTCTCCGGCGGTTGTACCAAAGAAGAAAAAGCGGGCAAAACCGGGAAAACAGTCCAATACGAAAGCAAATCGAGACACCTTCGATTCACGATACCCGGAGGTAACGCACGAAGTGTTAGCGCCATTCTACCCAACGAATGCCTACCCGCAACACTTTTCGGTCTGCGGTTTGAAAATCGGCGAAGCAAAACCCGTTATGGCGCTGTTCGCATACAAATATTGGATTGTAGGCGACATCCATGCCCATGGTATTATGCACGCGATTACGGAAGGCAAACCATATCACGCCAATATAGATAAGCACATGTATAAGCGCGACATGAAGATTTCGGAATTAATTGAGTTAATCGTCGAATTAAAACAAATTCCGAAAAATCTCATGATCTCCATTGGAACGTATGACATCTTCGCATTTACGCCACCGAATACCTTCGACCTAAATTTCCGGAAACTCATCGAAGTTTTAGGAGATAAAAAAGTCGAACAGGTAATCATGCTGCCACCGAATGCGAGTGGCCGATTGCACAATAACACATTCCGGCAAATTACCCAAACCTTTACGTACAACTGGGGAAACGGAAAATTCCAATATATGGTAGCGGGTCATTTGCTTAACGATTTGAACCTCGAGTTGGCATCAGTGGACGAACTTGGCCCGAAATATACGAAAGCTACATACCAAAAAGTAGCAAACTGTATTGCAGCCGTATTTATTCCGGAACCAGTCATCGAAAAAAGCGATTCAACCGTCGAGTTGAATAACGCTAATAGCGCCGCATCATCACCTGCAACGCCGCCAACATCAAAAGCGAAGCTTGATACGAACGTCGATTCGCAACAAACTTCCGCACCAGTGATGCCGCAGTTCAATTTGCCCAAATCGTCGTTCCAGCAGAGCCCGAATGACATCGTAACCGACACCCTATCACCATCCTACGTAAACCCGCAGTTGCAGCAGGCAACAGCGAATTACCTGGGAAATAAAGCAGTGGGTACGCCGCCATACCCCAAAGTGGGTACAGCGACACCTGGATGTCATCCGCTAGATCCGCGAAACCAAAAGGCGAAATCAACAACTTCAACGAAAGTTGAGATTTCACCATACAGTGGCTTGCACCTAACAAATGTAGGTTTTTCTGACGACGAACAGAAACCGCTTACCGACAAAGAGGTGATCGAACGCGCCAAAGTCCTCACTAAAATTCAAGCCGACGTAAAAGCTAGTAAAGCGAAAGAGCAGGAGCGACTAGCCGCAGATGCCAAATCGCGCGAATCGCTGAAGGAAAAAATGGAGTGGAAAAAAGAGGCCGACAATGCGAAAGCTGGCATCTCCTCGTCGAAGGAGAAACCAGCCCGCAATGTTTCTGAACAATCCGGGAACTCGTCGGAAGATTCAAGAAACAAGTCTAAGCAAAGCTCGTCTAAAACTCCATCCCGCGCAACCTCCAAAGCAAGAGAACGCTCCCGCTCAGAGCACCGATCGTCGAATAAATCAAAAGATCGCAAGGTAAAGTCGGGAGATGAGTCAAACGTACTCAACACCGACTTATTGCTCAACCCGACCAATAAAGAGGACAAATACATCGGTTATATGGTGAAAACGCCACCATCGGGCAAACCTCCCACCGAAGCGGAGCGTCGAATGTACGAGATATTCGGCAATACCGATGGTGTACCTGAGCTGACCGACTCAACAACCTCTGCATCTGCATCGGAAAGCGACACAACGAAAGTCGTTAAGTCAAAACCGCGCAAGTCACGCAGCTCGATAAAAACTAAGCTCTCGCCACCGCAAACGTTACTGACGTACATTCCGAGACAGCAACGTGCAAAGCAGTTGCGGGTAAACGCAGCGCTTAAGCGCGACTTAGTCCTCAAAAAGGTATTCGGTAAACAGTCGCAACCGAAGGTGCAAACTGAAGCTGAACATCCTGCGACGGAAGGAACAGTCGGCACTCAGCCAAAGGTACTCGTGCCGAAGCTTGATTTAACAGAATCAACGCCGCATGAGAAACCAGTGAAAACGGTCGACTTAACCGAATCAGCGGAATCTGATAAACCGCTCAAAACTATCGATCTCACCAATACGGTAGATCCTTCCGCCGAGGAGGAACTACTTCGAGGAGCGCAGTCAATCGAACAGCGCACTCTAACAAAGGTTGATACAGCGGTACAGGATACGACTTTAACTCTACATTCCGTCGAGAATGATGAGTTTACTACCATCCGACAAGTAGTAACCACCGTAGTTACTACTGAAGCGATTGAAACTACCGAGCCGGCTCATCTCGTTGGTACTTATGATCTGACTAATGAGAGTCCTCGCAACGACGAAGAATCTCAACAGCCAGTATCACCACGCACCGAAGCAGCGCTCCTCGACGAAGGAGTACAGCAAACGGGTGTACCGGCAATTGAACCTTCAAACGACGATGAAGGTGAAGACGACGAGGAGGATGAAGAAGACGAAGATCTTTAAACCAACTCGCGTTTTCTTTGTAAATAGTTAATAATTTTTTATCATTATCATTTCTCGTTCTCTTATATTTGCCAAAACACACTGTCGTAGTAGTAATAAGCTATACTGTATGACTTTTTGATATCAGAATACAAGATTTTGAATCAATGTCTTTTATTTACTTTGTCGAAATTATTTTGATTACAGCAATAATGAATATTCAAGAACGCTGGTGTGCCTTCAATGATATTTATTATATACTGCGCTTCGTCGACAGATTGGTGCACGCATTCACAGTAACGTATGCCTTATCTGAAAAAACTGCGCACATAAGCATTAGATGTCATAATCAAGATGACTGCTTCTATGTATCGACAATAACACGCTCAATCGAACTCGATAAAGAATATTTCATTTTATGGTTCGCACTGCTGTTACTCTACGCAGACTTAATTTGGCAAATTTACAACATTGAAAGCTCACAATCGTCGAATTGTTGAAACTTTCAATACATCAACTTTCGAACTTCTCTAACAGGAGTTGATCGAAAAATAGAATTATATCCCAATCGTCGAATTGGTGGTCTTTTCTCTATGTTACAAACTCGTCGTAGTTTGTTGAGTTTTTTACTGCCAATTCTAATACGTTATATTTTTTCAACAGTATCGAAAAAATGGTTTGCGTATCGAAAATGCCAGTAGGGCATTCGTTCCGAAAGCCGTCGTTGGACGCGTTACACGAGCCAGTCCGAGGCAACGAAGTTCCAGTCCGACCATGGCCAATTATTCCACCGTGGCACCCAGAGTTGAGACGTTTACTCGCACCAAACGATGACACCGTCGAGCGTCGTCAAAGGTTCCAGCCGAATATTCTCACTCGCCGGCCGCCAACTCTGGAAGTAACCGACATTATCACGGTAATGCCAAGCGGTGAAGAGCGGCGATATTATGAGATTACCCGCAATGCCAACGACGAGCCGCAACTTCAACCAATCCAGGGACCGGCAAATTCGACCGATCAGCGACAAATCACCTGGACTCAGGTTCATCGGCGATCAACGGTACGTCCCCTCAACCGCTACGATTCCATCGCCGATGAGATACTCCAGTCGCGGTATGAGCCCGAGCCGAACACGGAATTCAATCGTCTACCGCTCAACGAAGCGCCGACGGCACATCCGTTCTCGATCCAATTGGAACGAGTCACCGCGCCGCTTACTTACGTCGATGACATTCGAATTGCACCGCAATGACCAGTTTTTTCGATACTACCATTGTAAATTTTTTCTTTGTAAATAATTTTTTTTTTTTTTGTTTTTTGCATTTTGTATTTTCTTTGTCAAACCTGCCTGCGTGCAGATATTTCAAAGTTTTTATTGTTTTTATTCTCATCATGGCTGTTATGTAAATATCATGTTAAAATTACTTTTTCTTTTGTTTTCAAACTACATACCTACGTGTATGGATTTTCTGTTACTTGTATTTTCGTTTTGAACTAATTTTTAATTTTTTGTGATTGATGTATCACGGTGATGACGTTTTTGTTCCTTTGATTAGTATTAATTCTCTTTTGTAACATTTCGTATTATTTCTTGTTTGAATTTTCACCCAGTGATGTGTTTGTCACCTTAATTTGTTAGTTGTTTTGTATTTTTTACTTTTTTATGTTCTAGTATTAATTTTCGTTAATTTGTACATAGTTCCTACAAGCCGTTACTACCTCGTCGAAGGTAGAAACGACTTTATTATTAGTAACATCTTTGTTTGCATTTTCGTAGAGTTTTTTGCTTTATATTTTCTCTCTTGTGTTTTGCAAACCCTTAATGCAATATCGCCGTATATTGCAATTCGTTAAGCGTGATGACAACTCGTTGAAGTTATCTCACGTTAGCACCAATCGCCGAATTGGTACTACATACCCGTGCAAACTTGAAGAATTGATTTGCTAGAATCGATTGTCACGCAGTCTGATATTTTACCACCTCAGGATAAGATGGCGCATGAATCGACAAACAGGTTGATACTGTAAGCCGCAAAGTCTCTTTGAACGATATATGCAACACAACAGGTGTAGCAAGTTTAAAGAGCACTCTTTTTGTCCTGGTTGACATAAGATGCGTCGTCGAACGCAACTATTTATTTATTTATTGGACCGCAGCCCTCAACAAGCAACAACGGGTCAGTTGAATGCGCATTATCCGACAGTCAGGTTGGAAATGTAAGTCGCTCGCTCTCACAAGAACATTAAAATAAGAGGTACTCTGCCAAGGCACGAATCGGATACGCGATACCTATCGAGCCTCTCTCTTTCTAGAGTCTTAGATTGAGGCGAGCTCACGCTATCCGAACGTGACCTAAAATGAAGAATTATCACGCTTCCCGTCCAACCGAGACGACGCGAGTTCCACTGGACAGAGTTCCGATGGCTCCGTGAATAATTCCAATTTCGTACGTAACGCAAGAACGTTACAAATGTTCAGAGAGCTAAATGAATTACCGCGATGGTATTCGGGATCTACCGCGGTGTAGTCCCTTTAAAAGATAAACTGACTTTCCTCTCAAATAAAACGATCAGTTGCAAAGCGCCTTATCCGACACTCAGGTTGGAAATATAAGTCGCAAGACTCCTAAAAGAACATTAATTTAGTAGGTACTCTGCCCTGGTATCGCGGGATATAAAGAAGCGACGGATTCGCGTTGTTTTCCTCGTGTTTTGTCGATACCTAAAACGACAACAGGTGCTCTGCCTGGGTAATACCAAAGTGGCTGTTAAAATTCTGCACGATTTTTTCGGAAACTTTGGGCCATTACCAAAAAGACAACAGGTACTCTGCCTGGGTAAACACCCACTATTTTTTCAACGCTGGGTGTTATTACCAAAAAATGACAGATAGTATTGTGTTAACAATCAAGAAACAGAAGAGGTCTGGATCAGCTACATACAGGAACTGTATGGAGATGACACACGTCCGGCTCAAATGGAAGTTTCATCCACAGAGGAGGCACCACGAATCGAAATGTGGGAGCTGAGAAATGCGGTGAAGAGAGCCAGAAACCACAAAGCAGTGGGGGAAGATCTCATACCAGTAGACTTGATTAAACATCTAACACCTGAGTACGAAAAAGAACTGCTGAAGATGATAAATGAGATATACGATGAAGGTACACTGCCTAAGGACTTCAAAGCAGTAAATTTTGTACCAATACCGAAGAAAAATAACTCGCAAAAATGCTCTGAATATAGAACCATCGCATTAATGAGCCATGCTCTAAAGCTACTACTATCCATCATAAATGCCAGAATTGAAAAGAAGATAGACGAAAATCTAAGCGAAACACAATATGGCTTTGTAGCAAAAAAAGGGACGAGAGATGCAATTGCCCTGCTGAAAGTGATCATCCAAAGAGCACTGAATGCAAACAGGGAAATTATTGCTTGCTTCGTCGACTATGAAAAAGCATTTGATCGTGTCAACCATGAGAGGATGCTGGAGATCCTGAAGAAATACAATATCGATGACAAAGACCTGCGGATAATCAAGAACTTGTACTGGGAGCAGAGCGCAAATATCAAGTTTGGAACTGAGTACTCGGAGAATAGATGTGGTATAAAGAGAGGCGTGAGACAAGGATGCCCCCTCTCACCTAGGCTGTTCAACGTGTACGCAGAAGAAATAATGAGAGAAGCGCGAATCAAACAAATGGGATTCAAGATCAACGGCAAGAGAATAAATGAAATAAGCTACGCAGACGACAAAGTGATCCTTGCTGAAACAGAAGCGCAGATGCAGAAAATGATCAACCAAATCAACAGTGCTGGATTAAAATATGGAATGAAGATAAATGCAGGCAAGACCAAGGTGATGAGATTTACAAAAGGAGACTTCAAGGAGGTCAAAATCAACATCGGAACTCAAGAAATTGAAAATGTAAATCAGTTCAGATACCTTGGAGCACTGATAAATAATGATGGTAGAGATCATAAAGAAATTAAATCACGGATTGGAATGGCAAAAAGCGCCTTTAACAACCTAGCCAATGTGCTGGGAAATCGAACGATGAGTCTAGCTCTGAGAAAGAGAATTATGCGATGCTACGTATGGACCGTTCTGAAGTATTCCTGTGAAACATGGACCATGAGTGCAGAATGCGAGAAGAAAGTATCTGCTTTTGAGATGTGGTGCTATCGAAGGCTACTACGGATCTCATGGAAGGACTTCATCACCAACCAGGAAGTATTAGCAAGAATAGGAGAGGAGCGGAAAGTCGTAGTAGAAGATATAAAGAACAGAAAGCTAAAGTATCTAGCTCATAAAATACGAGAAAACGGTATTTTCATGCTAGCGGTACAGGGGAAAATTCAAGGAAGAACTACAAGAGGGAGGAAACGATCGGAGATGTTAACAACAAACTCACCGGCCAACTCTCCCTGTAAGACCCTGAAAGAAACTATCAGATACGCTAGAAACCGGCTGATATAGATGGAAGTATACGCTATCTCCTGTAAAGGAGCGCGACTACGACGACGACGACGATCTCCACGAGGTGATACAATGTTCAGGGAGCACAATTACCGCGATGGTAATTAGAACTACCGCGGTGTAGTTCTCACACAATAAACTGATCGAGTCTTTCGAGCCATAGGAAAACGATCGTCGAATCGTATCTGAAAGCTCATTTCGGCCTTGTCACCTTGCTTGTAATGACAACCAGTTGAAGTATGCGCTTTAATCGACTATCAGGTCGGATTTTGTAAGCCGCTCGTAACACCTCCACTAGGAGCATATTAATAATTGGTACTCTGCCACGGTACGTCTACGCGCCAAGATGCTGAGAACTTGGGACAAGTCACCATCAAATCGCGAGATCTTGAGGAGACTTGTGCTCAAAGACTTCTTCACCTTTGGGCTGTGTAGATGATATTACCGAAAATAGACCGTAACACACTAGGTGTTATATTGGTATGCTCGGAGAGTTTATTTTTACCGTGTTGGTATATGCAACTACCGTCGAGTAGATGCAAGGTATTATTCAAACTGGCTCACAATTACAGCAAGGTCAAAATTGGTAAATTAGTGGTCAAGGTTTACGAACCCTTTACACCCTGAAAAAAAAAAGGGACATGCTATTAATTGGTACTCTGCCATGGAGGCATACCATGCCGACAACCTTGCGCAATGCAGCTTGTTCGAGAGCACGGTATTGCCATCTCCATTGCCAATGGAAAGAACCGCCTGCTAGGGCGATTGTTACCTTGATCATTGGCGATGTGATCCAAAAAATGAACTGTAACACACAAGGTGTTATACACGCATGTTCAAATCAGGAAGACCGCTGATCAGCACTCTTGGTCGTCGAACCAATTGAAACCCATCCAAAGGACATGCACTATTTCGGTTCTCTGCCTCGGTACTCACCTACCTAGTCAGCAAGCGGATACTTGTAACGTTACTCGAAGAAACAGACTCGGACAGTGACAGTTTACGGTTTCGCAGAAGACGAAGTAGTGAAGTTACCGAAAATGACCACGCGCCCATTCGCTGGAAAATAAATCGTTGTATTTGTCCCAGCGACTTGGCGATTGGAATCGAAAAGTAACATAGAAGATGTTGCAAGTATGTCCGAATGGGATGCTGACACCTAGGGAATTGAGAGGAACTTGGTAGCATGGTTTACGAACCATTTTTAAGAGCCGCATAAGAACATATTAATAATTGGTACTCTGCCACGGTACGCACCCCGTATCTGGAAGAAATCAGGCGTGGTCCTGGAGGATTCCGCGGTGGTGACGTTACCGAAAAAGACAGGTACGCTGCCTGATAAGTGCCACGACTTGCACGGAACCGGTTACGGGTTCCAACAGGAAATGTAGCGATGACTACCTTTCTGCAATTCATGACACACACGAAACCGATGACACAGCTTCAATTAAAGAAGCCAGTTTCTTTTCGTAGTTGGTGTTGTTCGAGCTTTCGTGTTATCAAAAATGCCAATTTTAACACAATTAAAGTGTTATAATATGTTCAGACGGACAACGCTGCAAGAAGGATATACTATAATCACAGGTTTCCCAGCCTGCGAATCCTCTGCGAGAATTGCAGAAATCGCTGTGTCATTATTTTGCATATCGATAATCGCGATCCGGCAGGCACGTGCCATTTTTCGCATTATCAACCTCAAAAAATGACAGATTTCTTGCAGATGTCGCAGCGAGTGATTTTGAAAAATGGAAGTAACATATAAGATGTTACAATCGTATATCCAAAGCAGCGAAACTACCAAGCACAAAATTGAAATATAGAATACCATTCTTTGATTATTACGCGGTACCACCCACACATGAATCTGTTGCTGGGCCTTGATGGTCGAGTAATTTATTTTCTCTTGTCTAAGTTATTCTTTACCGTATGCCTCTGCCATTCTCATCGTAGAAACGCAGGGGGGCAGGGGGACAGCTCCGCTGCCACGTACATGCATAGTATATCATGTTTTTATCCGTGCTTTTCTCCGCTGGTTACGCCATCGAGCAAACCTCAGAGGGGCATATGTGATATACTACTATGCCGTACGTGGTATGTATAGGGCTCGCCCACATGGTAACACTGCGTTGCACTAAGGCAACACTGCGTTGTATTCTTGTCAGCTAGCCATACGAGCCAAGCGACGAGAGTACAGAACGCCAGTAATGTATCCGAGTGCACGCGGGTATGTTATTCACGGTTAATGGGTTAATGCAGTCATTTAATTATAAGTTTTTACTCTCGAGTGTTAAGTGTTATATTTAGTGCTTTAGTTTTAGTTAGTTATTAGTGAAACCAATGAATAGACGAGAAGGAGTGATGATCTACTCGTCGCCACTCTGGGTAAGTACTTGCACATATCAGTGTGAATAAGTTAGATCTCCTTGCCAGAGGAGATCACTTATCCAAACCTACACCACAGTGTGTAACACCAACGTGTGTATATTTAGTTTAAGAAAGTGTCTTGTTAACGTACATAAATACATAGAATATGTGATTATGTAAAACCTGTAACGTGTTGTTAATATTGCACACATTAAATATTATTCTCGTGTATAACTTGTTATTATTTATGGTGTGTATGATCATATGTTAAGAGTGTAAAAGCAACCATTTCCTACTCACGCCCTAGCCGAGCATGTGAGTATTCCGGTGAGTATTTATTAGAAATACTCTAAGGGATATTTCTTGGAAACAACACAATAGCAACCATCGATAAGTACATTACCAATCACTGCTTTAAGTCATTTTACCCTCTTACATAAGTTGACGGTCAAGTTTACAGATAAGTTCAGTATAATCATAGCTTAATAAAACAGTATTTGAGTACTCGAGTGAAAAGAAGGAGTTTGTGATAAGAGAAAGTTCACCTTTTTTGGAAAAATTTGTTCACTGAACCCATGATGTTCCAGATTTGGAACACTCTTTTGGAAAACTTTGTTCACTGAACTCATAATGTGCCAGATTTGGAACACTCATATTTTCGGTCACCAAGGTAATATATTTGCAGGTCGGTCGTTTTTCGTTCATTCTACATCAACTAGAGACCGCCAACTACCTAGAAAAAATTTTTTCAGGTCATTTACGGTAGATTACAGTGCTTCCACAGAGTTTTGAAAACGTGAGAAATCAGCTGTTTTTGAAATTCTCGCCTGGCTGAATGTGAATGTTTGTATTTCTTTTTCATATGGAGGGAATTCTATATAACTTTTTCTGTAGAATGTAGAAACGTTCCGAAAATGGAACATTATGTTTCCGAGCAAAAAAAATATTTTTTTAACACTTGTAGAATTTTTTAAAATGAACGTTCCATATTTGACCCATTATGCAATTAAGGGTTAAGAGTGGAACTGTCAAATCAAACAAGAGAATAAATCTATAGACTCTAGCTTTCTAACAGGTCCTGTGCCTATGGGTTCTGCAAGTGATAAAAAAATCCAATAATTTAATCTTGACAATTTCTGAAAAAGTCTGGCATTTGGCTCAAAAATTGTGCATTTTTCAACCAAAATTCGCCAAAAAAAATCATATTTTAACTAAATAATTATGTTTCTCTGAAAAAAAACCAAAAAAAACCAGGTAAATCGCCCAAAATTGTCAGATTTTAATTTTCGAAAATTCATCGAAAATCAAAAAAGTACCTACCTTTTTTTTTGGTGTGTACCTATGTTGAAAGTTGGAAAGAAATTCAAAAGTGACCAATCAACTGTAAGGAAAATGCTAAAACTCTTTTGCAATCAGGAAAATTTGCTTACTTAATTCTGATATCTCATCGGAAGCCTTTCTTCAATCCCGAAGAAATTAGTGTTCCTTATTTGATTTCTTATCGAAGAACTTTCATGCATTATTTCAAATCTACCCTTTCTGCAAAAACTTCGCCGAAATTCGCCGACTTTGATGACTTTGCCGATGCTTGAGGAAACCGAAAAATTTTCCTCTTCACTTTAAAAAATCATGAACAGGAAAATGTAAAAGTTTGCTTACTGAATCATATTTGAATTCGATAGTAATGTGTAGACTATATTATATACTTACTACCTACAAGTACCTCCTTTATAATTTTTCATTCAAGTTAGAAACTTGTGGATAAGTATTCTAAGAAATTTTAAAGTCACTTTATTTATTGAGTAAAAATGACGAAAAAATTGCCCTGAAACTAATATCAACTTTCCCGAACCGAATTCCACCATTTTCGGTCATTCTGGAGCCTCCATTTCCCAAAATAAGGAGCTTTTAATTTTCAAAAATTCGTCAAAAATCGGAAAATGAGATTTCGATTGCTGAAATTTTGCCTATGAGAGTTTCAGACCATTTTTTTTTCTATCATTTTTACCTATGAAATGAACAAAGTATAACCTGCAGTTTCAACGCTAATTCTAAAACTCGAGTTTTCGACTTGAAAGTTCAACGTTCAATTTCAAAATTTATTTTTCATTAATTTTCATTTTGTATAAGTCAATGTTCAATCACCAGTCAGCATTGTTCCTGAAACCGAATGCGAGATTAATTTGGAACTGAATTTTTATGGGTTGATTAAAATATTTTCATTTATTCAAGGTTGAAGAAAGCAGTGAAGCTACTTACGACGTGCATTGCAGTAGGTAGCCTGTGTTGATAGTTGAAACGAAATTAAAAAGTGACCATCAACTGTAAGCAAAATGCTAAAACATTTTTGCAATCAGGAAAGTTTGCTTACCTAATTCTGTCAGTTCAATGCGTAATTTCTTGTCGGCATTTTGTGATTCGTTGGATTGCCGAAGAAATTAGCGTTCCTTACTTTATTTATTATCGAAGAACTTTCCTGCATTCTTGCAAATCAACCCATTCTGCAAAAACTTCGTCGTAATTCGCAGACTTTGGTGACTTTTCCGATGCTCGACGAATTCGACAAATTTTAAAAATATTCAATTTCTATTATGAGGCTAATTATTACCAACTTGATTCACACATTTTAAAAATTGTTTGCCTTCGTCTGGCTCAGGCTAATCTGAAGAAATTAAAAATCGTGCTGGAGGCTCTCAGAGTGACCAGATAGGTGAAATTCGATGTTATGAAGTTCGTTTTTGTTGCAGGACTGATTGTCACCATTTTGACTGAATAATTAGTTACGAAATTATGTTTCGCTTAAAAAAAAATTAATAAAAAAACAAAACAAAGCATAAATCGCTCAAAATGGTCGGTTTTCATTTTTTCGGGTAGGTATCAAATAACACGACAATATTTCTTGATATTTTTCCAAAATTGTGTGTTTTTTTGTCTTTGTTTTATAAATCATATTTGGGTTGAAAATCAAAAAAACTGTCATGCAGCTCTCGATAAAGTAAACTCGTATGGCCAAAAAAAAAAAAAAAAAAACTGCACGCAGGAGCCCTTGATTTTTTTTCAGGTAGTTTTCTGAAGAATGGAGAGTTGTTTTCATTTATGTAGATGCTCAGAACCAAAAATATGATTTTGAAAATTTTGAAAGATATTCAAAATTATCTAAATGAATAATTAGGTATTTGTTTAAACGAAGCTGAGTGATTATAGTGCTGGTAAAGGTTGACGGTGTTGTATTTTCGCCCTTCCGTTTAACACCATTCGGCCTCAATAGATGATATTTTATTGGCATTTATTTACAGTATGGTATTCGGTTTTAAAGTTAAAACGTGAGTAGACCGCATGGAAAATAATATTCAAAACAAATTAGGTCCTCTGCACTTTGGAAGATCATAAACAGTAAAATGTAAAAGTTTGCTTACTGAATCGTATTTTAATGAGAAACGTTAAGAGACTGGTATATCCAGTTCTTCCAATGATATTTTGAAACTTGAGTTTTCGTCTTGAAAGTTCAGCGTTCAAATTCAAAATATTTTTCATAATTTTCATTTTGTATAAGTGAATGATCTCGCCGATCAGCATTGTTACTGAAACAAATGCGAGATTAGGTAATTTGGAAATGAATTTTTATGCGTCGATGCAGCAAAAGTGAAATATTTTTATTTATTCAAGGCTGAAGAGAGCAGTAAAGTTATCATACATACAACGTGCAGAAAGTAGATAGAGAGCCCGTGTTGAAAGTTGGAAATAAATTCAAAAGTGACCAATATCAAGTGTAAGGAAAATGCTAAAACTCTTTTGCAATCAACATAATTTGCTTACCTAATTTTGATGGGTTGATTGTTGACAAGTTTTGAAAATGTTCAAACTCCACTATGAGGTTAATTTTTTAACCGGCTTGATTCGCACATTTTTGAAATTTTTTGCTCTCGTCTTGCTCAGGCTAATCTGAAGAAATTGAAAATCGTGCCGGAGGCTTCGAAGTGACCAGATAGGGTGAAATTTGATTTTATGAAGTTCAGATGGTTTGTTTCTAAATAAATAATTAATTAATCATCTTTTTCTTTGAAAACAAAAAGGAAAAAAAAAGAGAAAAAACATAAATTGCCCAAAATGGCCACGTTTTAATTTTTAAATTTGTAAAAAATCTATAAGTTAGATTTTGACTTCTGAAATTTTGGCTATCGATCGAAGTTTCGGACCATGTTTTTTTCAAAAAATTACGATTGTGTTCCAACGAACGTGTGGAATACAGTTTTCTTTTTTCCCGTCACAACACACGATGGAAAAATTCCAAAAAACTGCATTGAATTTCTGGAAATAAGTACCGAAGTACGGCTGGAATTGAGGAATTAGTTGTATGGTTCTTTAATTTTCTGTGAAGAAGAGGGTAGGGGGAGGGTTCATTTAAAATTCTGAATCGTTTTTCAAACTTGCAAGTAAAATTGAAAAATTTTACGTCATCTTACCTATTGTTTTTTTCTTTTGCTTAGGAAAATCGCTATCAGGTAAAACTCTTCCAAAATCTAACCTCTGAATTTAGAAGTTCAGTTTATTTACCGATGAAATGAACAAAATTTCTAAATAAGCTAAATTTTTTGAGTGCATTTTCCATGACGATGAAGAGATGAGGGGAAATTGGTGCAACATGTGGTTAAGGTTAGTCGGAACTCCTGAAAGGACCCCTTAAAAATGCTGAAGAATTTCTGCGTTCTAATTTAGAGAATATGCTTGACCCATAAACACCTATATTGTCATCTTAAATTCAATTTTTTAACAAAATTTAGTTAGTCGTAGTGAATAATTTTGAATGTAGTTGTGTTCTCGTTTTTCGCACATTATTTACTATGAAATAGGCGCACATACACTGTATGTGGTTCAATAAATTATGTTTTGAATTCAATTTTATAAATATCATCTTAAAATTATTGATAATTTTAAATTGATGCTAAATGTTTTAAGGTGAGATCATGCTGATTATGCCATCAAAAGTGGTTTAGTTGAATGCACCAATTTACAATAAATTTATTCAATTTCATTATTTGAATAAAAGTAGGTACTTAGTTGGTACATTCCTACTTCGTAAAATGAGTAGATACCTACTTGAAAAATCAAGAAATGAGAAATCATATTCAAGTTGATATTTAAAAGCGAACTTAGCAACCAATGCAACCATCAACCAATATGGTGAAAGCAAATGCAAAAACTATCTTGCAATCAGCGAATAACTGATGGATTGTTCCTTTCTGACGTCGTTCCCTCTGGGTATGAGCGCTAATGATCGCGGGAAATGAAATTTTGAGTTGCTTTTAAGCACTGTCAAAATAAAATTGAGAAATTTCAAGTCATCTTACCCAATGAAATGTTTCATGTATTGATGATGTGTTGTTTCTAGTACTTTTCAATTTCGATATTAGACATTTTCTCAAAATCACGAATTCACCTTTAAAGTCAACCAAATTCACCTTCAGAAAATTGTGAAGGACTTACCCAAAAAATTTGGGCTTCTCCGGGTACACCAACATACGTAGGCATGGTTTTGTTCGTATCAACGAGGGACACTTCTAAAGTTTCTCTGTTAGATTCACAATAATGTGATTCGAGCTGTTGCCAAAATACTGAGGTGTGGCTAAATTAATTTCCTACCGAGCGTGTGCCTGAGTAATTATAATGAACTTTTCAAAAATATACAGATTAGGATACCAAAAAACCATAGAAAATTGTATATAATTTTTGAAGTATGTATGAATAGAAATAGAATAAAAACAAGTTGAGAACAACTTACATTAGGTATATTATTCTACAGAATTACAGAATATGTATCGAACTGCTCTTGGACGCATTTCTTTTAGGAAGGATTAGGCTGATTAATCTGATAATGTTTTTTTTTTGGTTTTTCCATTATTCTTAAAATTAATTTTATGTATGGGTGAAAAATCTTGACCAACGACATTATGAGTTTGAACATAAGCTGCTTTAGTCAATTCACACCTAGTTATATTGAATTGAGGAATTAGACCTCCCAGAAACCATTCTGAAGAAAATTTGCACAATATAGACAGCCTTTTCAGTTCAGCAGCAAATTCTTGCATATAGATCATTTTCTTTCTGATTGTGTTCGTTATTATAGCTGGCATTACTATCTGAAAATAAATTTTTGAGTTGTTTTTAAACATTTTCATATGAGAGTGGAAAATTTCAAGTCATCGCACCTTATGAAATGTTATCTCTGTAGTTGTGTATTTTGTTGTAGCATTCTGTGACTATCCCAGACAACCATTCTGAAATCCAAAAATTCATAACCCTACTAAAGAACATCAACCGAATAAACCAAATCTAAACCCCTTTCTTCACGGGTGTAATAATCCTGCAATTATAAACGCCCTCCCCCCCTAAAAAAAATTCATAAGTATCATGAATATGCACAACATAGGCAGCCTTTTCAATTCAACAGCATCTTCATGAACATATTATTAATTTTCTTTCTGATTGTGCTTTTAAAATTTAAAATGCTCAGCATATTTATTTCGTTTTCACTTTAGTCTCAAAACCTAAATTTTTAGCCTCAAAAATGAAAAATCGATGACATCCCCACTGAGAACAATGGGCCAATGATCGGAGGCACCTCAACCTAGAAACTCAAAATTTTTGGAGATATTTCCCAAGGAGTGTAGCTTTACGATAGACTATCAGCCAATGTTCTATTACATATCTGAAAATACTATAACATCAACTTTTGTTGAGTGTTGAAAAATCTTGAAAAATTACCACTTTTAAAAAACTCGATTGAAAGCAGGGATGAAAATAAGTATTTACCAACTCAACACTGTTATCGTATCAATTCACCATTAGTGTAACCACTTCGCTCGCAAAAAAAATTTAATTCGACGTTTTACTTGCTCCACAGATCAAAACGTGCAGAAAAATAAGCGCTATCAAAGTCACCTCGCGAAATCAAAGCGACCCCACCTGACGGTACTTAAACAAAGTGTATAGTCTGTACTTTCAACACTGATTTGAAACTTGAGTTTTAAACTGGAATGTTCAACGTTCAATTTCAAAATATTTTTCATAATTTTAATTTTCTATACGTAATTAATTACGTAAGTACCTAAGTAAGTACCCAAATGATCAATCACCGATCCGCATTCTTACTGAAACCGAATGCAAGATTGATTTGGAAATGGAATTTTTATGCATTGATTTAGCAAAAGTGAAATATTTTCATTTAGGTATTCAAGGCTGAAGAAAGCAGTGGAGCCACCTACTTTTTTTTTTTTTGGTTTGTACAACGTGCAATAGGTAGCCAATATTGAAAGTTGGAAAGAAATTCAAAAGTGACCAATCAACTGTAAGGAAAATGCTAAAACTCTTTTGCAATCAGGAAAATTTCTGATCATTGGAAGTCTTTTCTTATTTATTCACTTTGTGCGATGATTTAGCAAAAGTGAAATATGTTCATTTAGGTATTCAACATTATAGAAAGCATATTGGAGCTACCTACAACTTGCAGTAGGTATAGCCTATGTTGAAAGTTGAAAAGAAATTCAAATTACCATCAACTGCAAGGAAAATATTAAAGCTCTTTTGCAATCAGGAAATTTTTTTTACCTAATTCTGATATTTTCATTTACGTTTGGGGTTCTTGCGGTTTTTTTGTACTTATTCCCAAAGAAATTAGTGTTCCTTACTTGATTTCTTATCGAAGAACTTTCATGCATTATTGCAAATCTACGTTTTCTGTAAAAACTTCGCCAAAATTCACCCACTTTGACGACTTTGCCTATACTCGACGGAGTCTACAAATTCAAAAATTTTTCAAACTCGATTACGAGGTTACCTAATTTTACCGACTTGATTCGCACATTTTTGAAGGTCATTTTAGCGCATTTTGGGGAAACATCACAAAAATTGATTTAAAAAACGCAACATTAAATAAAAAAATCATCGATTTTTCAAATTAGAAAAAAAATTTCAATTTAAACCAGGGTTTTATTTTTATCTAAAAAACTCCAAAAAACTGCTCACAGGAGCCCTTGATTTTTTTTTTAGGTAGTTTTCTGAAGAATTGAGAGATGTTTTCATTCAGATACTCACAACCAAAAATATGATTTTGGATATTTTGAATGATATATATATATACATATATTCAAAGTTATCAAAATGAATATAATTAGGTAGGTATTTCTTTAAACGAAGCTGCGTGATTATAGTGCTGGTAAAGGTTGACGGTGATGTATTTTCACCCTTCCATTTGAGATCATTCGGCCACCATTGAGGTAAGTTAACCTACTTTTTGCAAAATTCGAAAAAATGCAGAAACGATCCACTCCAATGGGTGGGTGAATTTTTTTGTTGATCTCTTAGTGTTGTCCTATTTGATGGAGAAGAAAAGCGTTTGGTTAAGGTGTTGCAGTAATTTATTGAGAGTTTGGTGTTGATTGTTGTTGTGGAATGTTTTTGTGTAGATGATATTTTCTTAGCATTTATTTTCAATACCTACAGTGGTATTCGGTTTCAAAGTGAAAACGTGAGTAGACCGCTTGGAAAATAATATTTAAAACTAATTAGGTCCTCTGCACAGAAGATCATAAACAGAAAAATGTAAAAGCTTGCTTACTGAATCGTATTTTAATGCGAAACGTATAGGTACCTTGAATTGTGTGCTTTCAAGGCTGTTTTGGAACTCAAGTTTTTGGCTTGAAAGTTCAGAGTTCTAATTCAAAATATTTTTCATAATTTTTATTTTGTATAAACAAATGGTGAACCGCTGATCAGCATTGTTAATGAAACGAATGCGAGATTAGGTAATTTGGAAATGAATTTGCATGCGTTAATTCCGAAAAAGTGAAATATTTTTATTTATTCAAGGCTGAAGAGAGCAGTAAAGCTATCCATACAACGTGCAGTAGATAGATAGCCCATGTTGAAATTGGAAAGCAATTCAAAAGTGACAAATCAAGTGTAAGGAAAATGCTAAAACTCTTTTGCAATCAGCATAATTTGCTTACCTAATTTTGATATGTTCATTGTTGCGAAGTTGACATTAAGCTTTGAAAATGTTCAAACTCCATTTATGAGGTTAATTTTACCGACTTGATTCGCACATTTTTGAAATTTTTTGCCCTCTACTTGCTCGGGCTAATCTGAAGAAATCAAAAATCGTGCTGGAGGCTTCAAAGTGACCAGACAGGTGAAATTCAATTTTATGAAGTTCAGCTGGTTTGTTTCAGGACTAATTGTCATTATTTTGACTAAATAAAAATAATGATTCATTAATCATGTTTTTCCAGTTTTTCTTTGAAAAATAAACTGAAAAAAAGAGAAAAAAACATAAATCGCCCACAATGGCCAAGTTTTAATTTTTAAATTTGTAAAAAATCTATAAGTTAGATTTTGACTGCTGAAATTTTGGCTATCGAAGTTTCGGACCATGTTTTTTTCAAAAAATTACGATTGTGTTCCAACAAATGTGGATATACCGTTTTTTTTCCTCGTAGCAACACACGATGAAAAAATTCCAAAAAAACCTGCATCGAATTTCTGAAAATAAGTATGGCTGGAATTAAGGAATTAGTTGTATGGTGTTCTTTAATTTTCTGAGAAGAAGAGGGTAGGGGGAGGGTTTCATTTAAAATTCTGAACCGTTTTTCAAACTTGCAAGTAAAATTGAAAAATTTTACGTCATCATCTTACTTATTGCTTTTTTTTTTTTTGCTTAGGAAAATAGCTATATGAGATAAAAGATTTGGATGAAATTAAAAAGCTGGAAATGATGCTCATAGAAATCAAATTACCGATGAAATGAACAAAATTTGTAAAATAAGCTGAATTTTATGAGTGCATTTTCCATGACGATGAAGAGATGAGGGGAAATTGGTACAACATGTGCTAAGGTTTTCAGAACTTCTGAAAGTACCCCCTTAAAAATGCTGAAGAATTTCTGCATTTTAATTTTCAGAGAATATGTTTGACACATAAACACGTACTGTCGTTTGAAATTCAACATTTTATCGAAAATTTAGTTGGTCGTTGCCAATAAATTAACTGGATCTTTCGTGAGAACATTTAAAATGAGCGGTTCTATGCCTTTTGAATAGGCAATAACTGTTTCTTGATTTGGAATTTCATATTTTTGTTGTTGTTTTTTTTTATTGATGTACCTATGAATGGTTTTATATTATTAGTTGAATGTTCTAATTTACGAGAAATTTATTCGACTTCATTATCAAGAAATGAGAAATCAGCTTCAAGTTGATATTTGAAAGCGAACGAACTTAGCAACCAATGCAACCATTAACCAATATGGTGAAAGCAAATGCAAAAACTATCTCGCAATCAACGAATATAACTGATGGCTTGTTTCTTTCTTGCATGGGGTGATTTATGGGCATCTAAATATTTTATGCAAATAAAGGATGGCGATGGATCAATTTGCCTATCATTTATTTATTGATTAAACAACATGATTCGGGGAGGTATCAAATAACACGACAGTATTTCTTGATATTTTTCCAAAATTGTGTTTTTTTTTTCGCTTTGTTTTAAATCATGTTTGGGTTGAAAATCAAAAAAACTGTCACGCAGCTCTCGATCAAGTCAACTCATCAGACAAAAAAAAAACGCAAAAAAGCTGCATGCCAGAGGCCCTTGATTTTTTTATATGTATCTACTTTTCAGGAGATTAGAGAGAAGTTTTCATTCATTCATTAACCAGAAATATGATTTTATAAAAATGAATAAATGCAATTATTTGCTTAAATTTCAAAGCTGAGTGATTATATGTGGTGCTGGTAAAGGTTGACGGTTTTGTATTTTCGCCCTCTAATTTCAGACCATTCGGCCACCATCGAGATAACCCACTTTTTCAAAATTTGAAAACAATGCAGAAACGCTCCACTTCAAACTGTGGGTAAATTTTTTTGTTAATCTCTCAGTCTTAGTGTTGTTCCATTTGATGAAGAAGAACAATATGTTTCCAGGGCAATGCTGGCATTACTTTCTGAAAATGAAATTTCAAGTTGTTTTTAAACACTTTCAAGTGAAATTGGAAAATTTCAAGTCATCTTACCCTATGAAATGTTTTATGTAAGTATGCTTATAGTATTGACAGATGTTTGTAGTAGTCAACAGAGTTCAACTTCAGAAAATGCTGAGGAACTTACCAAAAAAATTCAGACTTCTTTGGGTACACCACTGCGAGCAAGGTATTGTTCGGATCAGCGAGGGGCACCTCTAACAGTTCTCTGTTAGATTCACAAACATGATTTGAGCTGTTGCCAAAATATTGAGGTGTGGCTAAATTATTTTCCTATCAAGCATGTGCCTGAGTAGATAATGTAAACTTTTCTAAAATACAGATTAGACTACAAAAAATTGTAAAAAATTACCGCGATCATTTTTGAAAGTACATAAATGAAAGAATAGAAGAATAACAAGTTGAGAACTACTTACATTATACGGGATAGAGAGTACATATGTACATATATTCTTAACTGCTGGGGTGCTGAGGGATTGTTGTCTTACATTTCCATCCCAGGTTAATTGAAACATTGGTGGAGGGTGAAGACAAATTTTTGCTTAAACAAGCAGACACATACTACCTTTGTGTGAACACACATCAAGAGTGTGATGAGTCCAACCACATCGAGAACATTATTTTTGGGAAGGATTAGACAAATCTATCTGATAGAAGTCTTTTTTTGTTCAGTTTTCCCATTAATTTTTAAAATTAATTTTACGCATGGGCGAAGAATCTGCACCAAGTCATTATTAGTTTGAGCAGAACCTGCTGTAGTCGATTCATAATTTTGGGCGCCGGTGACAGCCTTTTCAAAAGTATTAGGTTCAGATTAAAAAATTTTGTAACAAATTTTGTCATTTACGTACAATACAAACGCTGAGTTGAGTAATCAGACCTTCCTGAAGCCATTCTGAGGGAAATTTGCACAACATAGATAGCTTTTGCAATTCAGCAGAATTTTCTTGAACAGCCTAATTTTCATTCTGATTGTGTTTATAAAATTTAAAATGCTCAGTATATATGTTTGGCTGTGGGCTGTGGGTTAAAATAACCTGCAGATAACTCGCCTGCCACGTTGTTGAAAGAAATTGTTGCATTGTCTGGCTCCAAAGGGACACAAAGATTACAAAATTGTTTGTGCTTATTATATGTTTGTATGTCAATAGCATGCAATAAGATTGGTTTCTGCTTGTCTGCAGGTATATTGTGCAAGCTGAATTTATTCTTTGAGACTTTCACATGTGTTGACCATTTGCAATTTTTCTCATTAAAGTTTCAATTTGAAAAGTTTCACTATTCATGTGGCCGATCATCCAGCACCACAAATAATTATTAAACAGTTTGTTGTTTTGAAAAAATATTTAAATCCAATTTGAACAGAAGAAATTTGCTCTGCAGAGATCTATTCAAGGTAGATCCTATCTTCGCCATCTGCAATGTTGTAGGTGACTTTACTTTTGAAAGTAAAATTTTGAGTTGTTTTCAACATGATCAAATGTAATTGGAAAATTTCAAGTCGTCTTACCTTATGTAGTGCTAACTACTATTTATAATATTTGGGTTATCTGTTTTTAATTTCAAAATTAGACACTTTCTCAAAATCACTAACTCACCTTTTCAGTTTTAAGTCAACAAAATTCAACTTTTAGAAAATTCTGAAGAACTTACCAAAAAAATTCAAACTTCTCCTGGTACATGCGACTATTATGTAGCCATGGTATTGTTTGGATCAGGGCTGCGTGGGGCACTCCAAAGATTCTCTGTTATATTCACAAATGTGATTCGAACTGTTGCCGAAATATGTAGGTGTGGCTAAATTAATTTCCTACCAAGCATGTGCCTGAGTAATTCATAATTAAAATTGATTTTTCAAAAATATAGATTAGGCTATCAAAAAACCATAAAAAATTATATAATTTTTCAAGTAAATGTATGAATAGAATAAAAACAAGTTGAGAACAACTTACATCATATCATTCTACAGAACAGAGGATACGTTATCTACTTCTTGTGTGACACATTTCTTTTGGGAAGGATTAGGCTGATTAATCTGATAATGTTTTTGTTTTTTCATTTTCCCATTATTCTTAAAATTAATTTTATGAATGGGCAAAGGATCTTGAGCAGAAGCTGCTTTAGTTACTTCATACCTAGGTATATGGAATTGAGTAAGCCATTCTGAGGAAAATTTGCACGATATAGACAGCCTTTTCAATTCAGCAGAAAATTCTTGCATAGCTTCATTTTCTTTCTGATGTGTTTGTCGTAGCTGGCATTACTATCTGAAAATGAAATTTTGAGTCCCTCATTTTTAAACATTTTCATATTATAAAAGTGGAAAATTTCAAATCATCTTACCTTATGAAATGCTATCTTTATAATTGTCTATTTTTCTGTTTATTTCTCCTATATGGAATTGAGTAAGCTATTCTGAGGAAAATGTGCACGATATAGACAGCCTTTTCACTTCAGCAGCAAAGTCTTGCATAGCTTCATTTTCTTTCTGATGTGTTTGTCGTAGCTGGCATTACTATCTGAAAATGAAATTTTGAGTCATTTTCAAACATTTTCATATTATAAGAGTGGAAATTTTCAAGTCATCTTACCTTATGAAATGCTATCTTTATAATTGTTTATTTTTCTGTATATTTCTCCTGGGTATCTCAAATTTGCACAACATAGACAGCGTTTTCAATTCTGCACTTATTCTTGAATAGCTTCATTTTCTTTCTGATTGTGTTTATAAAATATAAAACGCTCAGCATAATTATTTATTTGGCTGTGGGTTAAAATACCCAGATAACTTGCTTCATTATGTTGATAGGTACCTATGTCAATAGCATCGAATAAGATTGGTTTCTGCTTATCTTTGGGAACATTGTGCAGGGTGAATTTATTCTTCAAGACTTTCACACATCAGTTGACCATTTGCAATAATATTTGCATCTAATTCAAACACGAAAAATTTGCTCTGTGGAGATCTATTTGAGATAGATCCCACCCTCGTTGCCTGCAATGTTGTAGCTGACATTACTTTCTGATAATAAAATTTTGTGTTGTTCTCAACATTTTCAAATGAAATTGGAAAATTACAAGTCATCTTACCTTACTCAATGCTATCAAAATTATTTATTTCTTCGTATTCAAGATTGGTATCGTTGGCTCTTTTCAATTTCAAAATTAAACATTTTCTCAAAATCACGAATTCACCTTCAGGTCAACAAAATTCAACTTCAGGAGGATTTGAGTAACTTACCAAAAAAATTCGAAATTCTCAGGGTACACCACATAGTACTATGTTGGCATGGTATTGGTTCAAATCAGTGAGGGGCACTCGTAAAGTTTCTCCGTTAGATTGACAAACGTGATTCGAGCTGTTACCAAAATACTGAGGCGTGGCTAAATTATTTTCCTGCCAAGTTTGTGCCATGAGTAAGTAATTAATCAAAGTCGACTTTTCAAATAATACAGATTAGGCTACCCACCAAAAACTATAAAAAATTATGTCATTTTTGGAGTGAATGTGAGAATAATAGAATAAAAACAATTGAAGAACAGCTTACATTACCAAAAAAAATCCAATGCATAGTTATAAATTACATTATAATGTGGTCTTATATAGTGGAACTGTCATTTAAACAAGAAAATAAATCTACGCCCAAGATTTCCAACAGGTCCTGTACCTGCGAGTTCTGCAAGTGATGAAAAAATCCAATAATTAAATCTTGAAAATTGCTGAAGAAGTCTTGCAATTGGCTCAAAAATTGTGCATTTTTCAACCAGAATTCACCAAAAAAAATATTTTTCTCTGAAACTAATACCTACGGCCACTCTTTGTTTTGTTTAAAAACTTTATTAGGTAACGGGTATTACGCCGGATTACAACAATAATTTTGCTAATATTTCGCAAAAATTACGACTAGCTTCTTCAGAGCAGTGTAATTTTCGTTCATCTTCACTTCATGTACATTTATGGTTATTTTTTCATCAGAATGTCTGCTGTTGTCAGGACATTATTTGAATTTTGACTTTTTTTCAAATTCAATAGCTCCCAGAAGGAAAAAAAAGATTTTATAAAAATACTCAAAGGTGTGAACTCATAAAATAAATACGATATTTGCATCGAAAATTCGAACATGGAAAATTCACGCTGCGGAGATTTACTTGATATACGAGTAGATCTCATCCTCGTCACCAATGTTGTAGCTGACATCACCTTCTGAAAATAAAATTTTAAGTTGTTTTCAACATTTTCAAATGAAATTGGAAAATTTCAAGTCATTTTATCTTATGAAATGCTATCTCTTGTATTGTTTAAGCCCATAGAATGTGGAGTTTGTCAGGTCATCATGAAATATTTATGATTTATTATCGCTAGCACTTTTCAATTTCGAAATTAGATATTTTCTCAAAACCACGAATTCACCTTTGAAGTCAACAAAATTTATATATAACTGTAGAAAATGTTGAGGAATTTACCAAGAAATTTAGACTTCTCCAGGTACAACACATGTACTACGTTCGCATAATCTTGTTCGAATTAGCGAGGAGCACTTCTGAAGTTTCTTTGTTAGATTCACAAACATGATTCGATCTGTAGCCAAAATACTGAAGCGTGGCTAAATTATTTTCCTATCAGGTTTTTACCTAACAATGAGTAATTAATTAAACTAGACTTTTCAAACATACTGATTGAGCTACCCAGAACCATTTAAAAAATAAATAAAATCATTTTTGAAGTAGGTAAATGTAAGAACAGAATAAAAACAAGTTGAGAACAACTTACATAAGTACATAATAGTACATAAAATTTTATTACATGTTCACACTTTCCTCGAATTTTGTGAATCTGTATCAAGTACAAAAATAATGACTTTACTGGTCTCAGCTTTAAATGAGCAGACATAGATATATCTATTGATTATTGGACATGAAACCGAAAAAAAAGGAGCTACCTAGTATGTTTTGAACATAAAGATACCAAAAAAATCCAAAACATAAGTAGATACTTATTATTAATGGCATTAAAGTGGGCTCAAAATTGTAACTACCAGATGAATAAAACCAAAAAATAAATCTAGGCTCAAGTATTCCAGCAGGTCCTGTGCTTCAGGGTTCTGCAAGTGAACTGATGAAAAAATCCAATGATTTAACCTTGAAAATTGCTGAAGAAGTCTTGCAGTTGATTTAGCTCAAAAATTGTGCATTTTCCAAGCAGAAGTTGTCAAAAAAAAAGTTGTTCTCTTCATTATTCAACTTGATAATGAAATCATTGATTAAAAATCTCGTGGATGACTGAGGAAGAGGCGGTTGAGGAGGAGGTGCATTAAATGATTGACTACCGTTCTTCGCCGGAGGGTTACCATTGATCCCTGGAGGTTTCTGTTATGTCCTTAACATATTTATTCATCTTACCATAGTCTCTTTAGATTAAGGCTATTTCGAGAATGAGAGCGGTGTTAATTATTCTCCTTACTCAAGTTACACCGGAAATACGTGGTCAAAGATTTCCGTATTTTAAAATTCCTAGAATGAGTACGTTCTAGGAAATCAAATACTTGATGCAGGTTACCCCTCCTACATATAGTCAAATGTGCCTACGAGTAATCTGGAAATTCAAATGACAAGAGTTCATGAACTCTCAAAAATCAAGGTTCTGAGAGGAACCGCAGTCTCTGATAAAACTTTCTCAGGCAAACAAAAAAGCTTCTTTTACAAAATGGCTCATCTCTAAAATTAAATATGTTACAGTCAATTGCATTTTTTAGTACTTCAAAATTTCGATGATTTATTGCCTCTAGTTCTTCGATTTGGAAGATGAATAATTTTTCAAAATAATATTTTTTGCTTTTTTCCACAAGTTACTCATAAATTCATCTTGAAAGTCAAGAAAGTCCAACTTGGAAAAATTTGAGGGGCTTGGGCAAAAAATTATGTTTTTCCAAAAATTTAATTGCTTGTAACTTTTTCAATTTTAGAGAAAGAATATCTTGTGAAAAAAAGCTTGCTTTGTTTGTCTCAAAAAGCTATAGGCTGCCAAAAACTGTGGCCAGTTCAAATTTTTGTAAATTTTAGTACTTGCTCGTTCAGTTTTCAAAATAGGCATGTCCGAGGAAATGGATTATTAAGTAGAGGTTACTTACCCCCTGTGAACGGCTGCATAGGCAAAGTATAGTTTGGATGAGCGAAGGGTATTTCTGAACCTAACCCTCCAAATGGACAAACGTTTTGAAATTTTGCTACCTAACCATATGTACAATTGTACATGTACATGAATGTATTGTACCATTCCCTGAAGTGGAAGAAAAGAGCAGAATAAAATCAAGTCAAGAACAACTTACAGTACATGAAATCGTTCTTTCAAAATTATTGTCGTTTCTTCAAGGTGGTTGTGTAGTGATTGCCGGGGACCCCGGGACGGATAGAAAGACCTCTAGGGCCCATGAGTCTTGATGGGTTTTTTCTTACGTTTGATAATTGAATGCAAATTAATCAATCTTGATTCTTGTTTATCTTCTTTTTTTTTTAATCTCATAAAAATGATTTAACCTGAGCACATTGGGCCCTAAAAGGCTACGAAGGCTTATGTGGATCTCAGGGTCATGCTCAGCATATTTAAGGCCTCCGACTTACTATTAGACTATCACCTATGATATTTAGATCCGGAGCCCCACAATACATTTTTTTAAAATGAAAAAAATGCGAAACTTTATTCAAAAAGTCAACATTTTTTATATTAAAAATGATTTTTTTTTTTGTACCCCACAATTGTAAATTTTCAAAGCGTCTCGCTTCGCCCGGACAAAATGGAAAATTTTAATAACATTTAGTCCCTTTGCTTGACTCAAGCAAAAAAACGTTCTCATTTCTTGTGAAATTTAATTTTCAAAAATCAAAAGTCGAAAAAACACTTGGAAAATCGGAAAAAATGTGAAAATTATCGATTTTGGGTTTTAACTCATTGTCACAAGTACTGAACACAGCCTTTGGGAGCTGCGTAACCATTTAGAGTTTTTTCAGAACACTGTGTTCAGCTTGACTCATTTTTTAGAAAGAAAGAAAAAGATTAGTTTCTGCTTGTCTGCGGGAACATTGTGCAAGCTGAAATTATTCTTCAGAATTTTCACATAGGTATGCATGATATTGACCATTTGCAATTTTTCTCATAATTTTAATAAAAACTCTGCAAATGTATACAGTGAATAATTTACTTGATGATGATTGATTATAGTTTCCTATAAATTTCCTTAACATATTTATTCATCTTATCATTGTCTTACACCGTTGTCTCTCAAATATTAATAGGTTGTTTGATGTTTAACTTTGGTTTGTATCGATGGCAATGATCTTGATTTGCTAATTCCACCGTCCACATTCCACAGAGTGTCAAAATGTGGCCCAAAATTCTAGCTTCATTTTACAAAAAGCTGCCAATGTTCTTCAAGAATTCGTAGCCTTCACAATCATATTATGTACTTAATCCAAACATTCCAAAAAACTTTTTTGAGTACTCTTGAAGAAGATTGAGCCCAAAATTAGGTCATGATTTTCAGGGTTTTTGAAAAATGTATCAAGCAAATTACTAAAATGAATCAAAATTTCGACCGAAAAAACAAAACATTTTGCTCAATACTATATTGTTGAAAATTTCAGTGTTTTTGTGTCTGCATTTTTCAGGATTTTATATGAATTTTTAAGTGTTTTCCAATACTGGGAGAATCCGGAAGGGAAGGATAGATCTTATACAAACACTCTGAAATGATCAGATCGTATTTCTCAGGAAGAAGTGAACAAGATCTAAAAATACTTCTAAATTATCAGAATTTAATTTCCAAGAGCAAAAAAATAGAGTAAATCTGTGAAGCTTACACTTAGGGTGTTTCAGAGCCCTTGGGAAAAGATCTCAAAAATCCTGAAAAAGTTCTGCACTTTTATTGGGAGATTGTTATGTTGAGCAAGGATAATGCTTCGGTCTAAAATCTGGAATTTCACGCAAAAAACAACAATCTATAAATTTTATGACCAATTCATTGGATCATGCTGGTTGATTAGTTTTCTATACAATTTCCTGAATATAATTATTCCTCTTGTATCGCGAAAATTCGACGTCTGTCGGTTGGTACAGATTATATATGTAGCTGATCGATGCAGAATCACAAATACTTTCATGTGAGACTGGATTATTTCTCCCAAAACAATTTGAGTAGCGATAGGAGTGAAAAAACACAATTTTTTCGAAAATGTACCCTTATTGAGAGCCCATTTCTCCACTCCAAGGGCACCTGTGGAGCTAAAATGTTTTCTGAGTGACTCTCAACTTATAAGTGAAGGTTTCTGCTAAATTTGGAAAAAAATCTGCTGGCTTTTTTTTGGGGTGAAATCCCCCCTAACCTACATTGCTTTTCCCTTGGCACCCAAATAAGAGGGAAAAAATTGAAAATGTTTCGAACACATTCTCAATAAATAAAATAAAGTTCTCATCATAACATTTTATTAAAAATTTAGGAAATCTTGATGAGTAATTCAATAATTCACTGTGTCATGATAGGTGATGGTTTTCTATAATTTCCTCCAGATAATAATTATTCATTTTACCTTTTCAACCTTTTTATTAGGTATTTTCTAAATCGCGGTTCACGATTTCATCTTATTTGAACATTTAAGTTGATTTCGAAATAAACTCAACAAGACGAGTTCCCTCGAAGTATCCAACTGCCTCATTCTCCTATTAAAATTTACCTCTCATACAACCTCACACCATAACACCCAATCATACGCCACCCTGCAGAAATTTAATTCATATCTTCTTCCCACACCAAAAAAATCCAGCACATCCTATAAAAAAAATTCTAATCAGCTTGAAAACTAAAGCAGGAAAAATCCCAAGTTACGATTTTCACCTCGCCAAACAAAAAAAAATAAGGAAGATAAGCCAATCGAATGATTTATTTCAATTACATAAATTTCCCTACTACCTTATGCATTATAAATAGTCGAGCTATAGAAACGATATTTTAAAAAGGACGAAATTGCAATTCACACGACGTAGGTAGAGGTGCAGGTATCGATAAAGAGTGACCGAGAGTGGAAAAAACTAACTGTATATCATCGGCTACAAGGTAAATTTGTGATAGGTACAAGACGTGAATAAGAATGAAGAAGGAAATACCTACCTATACTGTAGAAAATAACCCGAGTAGTTGAGAGAAAGTTTCTTTTTAGGTAGTTTTTCTCTCTCTTTGATTTTTATCGTGAGAATTGTACACAAAATTTGGAGTAGGTACGAACTTTCATCGTGTGTCGGATTCGCCTCAGGTTAACACAACTTTATAATTAAACCAATTCTGATTTCAATTATTCATCGAACAGGGCTTGGTTCAGTCTTGCAGAGAGATCTTTTGATAACTTACTTGTAATTTATCAAGTCGAAATATGTATTTTTATGGAATGTACATAACTGTGGATTTGTGTTAAAAAACGTACCCAGCGAAATATTGCAACATGATAAAAATTTCATTCCAACGATGAAGCAATGCACGAAGGCAGACTGAAGTGGAGAGCAGAACTTATTCGTACTCGAGAAATGTCACACAATGACGCTCATTTATTCGACGTACGTTGTTATACGAGTATTACGTACGTATTATTTGCTGCGCTCGTGTAATACATTAGATGGGTCAAAAATTCGCGTACAAATGGAATTATTTTTCTTATATACTTGGCTGCGTTGCGTTATATACTTTGCGTCGAGAATTCTACGTACCGAATATTCGTCTCGGGTTTCCTAAATGGTTATTTTATGAAGTGACGTTGCCAGTAGTCGTCGAGCAGCTAACGTAAAAGTAATACGTATTTTGTCGCATCGCATCGTCGGGTCGAGTACCCCGAGAATACGTTTTTTTTTTGCTTACGTTCTCAACGAAGGATGCGTATTTACGGCGAACAGAATAGGCAAATTTATTAACGCTTGGGTTAGGATTACGTGAAGTTGCATATGTGAGGTTTTGGAAGGCGTTTGCTTTGTGGGTGCTTTGAGAAATATGGAATTGAAGCTTGAAAGACTGTGAGAGAGATGATGGTGGGGGAAGGGGGTAAAATGTGCAGAAAAGTACCTGTAATGCATTTTGTTTTGTTTGACGTTTTATTCGATTTGAAAATTAGTGGTGTGTATTTTTTGACCAAAAATTTCTGGTTTTTTCTTCTCAGAATCGGTTTATATATTTCATTAGTCATATCTATCTTTCGATTTCGCTCAAGTGGGCATTGTTGGACGCCTCTAAAAAAAATTGTACACCCGAAAATTTCCCCCACCCCCACTTCACTCCTACCACTTCAACGAGTTTTGAATGAAAAATTTTGATTTTACTTAAAATATGTACAGAACACACGAGTAAATTTACATGCAATTTTTCGCACTTCTCGAGGTGGGGGGGGGAGAGGGAGATATTGACAAAATTCAAGCATACGAAATATTTTTTCTATTTGAAAATACATTCAGATGAGTACATACATTTGGGGGGGGGGATTTTTGAAATAAATTTTCTCCAGGTGAGTCATCTTCAAAGTATAGAAAAACTCATTGAAGTGTATTTTTTGTGTCATAGCACTGCCAAAAAAAAAACTTTTTTGAACTTCTGAAATTTTGCAAATGAACCTTGAAAAACTGTAGGAAATGCAATAATTCCTCAAAAAGATCATTTTGGGTCACATGGGCAATTGGGCACCTCCCCACCCAATTTTGGGTCTGAAAACGGTTGACAATATGGGTGTCGTTTTCATATGGATTGAACCCACTGAACACGAATTTGAAGTTGGATTTACAGTTGGACTCTTTTGAGGGCTCCGTTTGGGGAGTAGATTGCCCTAAACTGAGTTTTTCGCAAAAAAAAAGTATCTTTGTGGTAGGGGTATTGTGTTCCCCTACAAGTTCGAATGCCCGATATAATTTTTAATATGGATCTCGGCAGGAATTTTATTTTCATTAACATGATTTCGTTGATGATTAATGTACTTATTTATCTGTGGACGGGTTTTTGGTTCATTTATTCAGTAAACGTATAATTTTATGCCCTCTCTCGAAAAATGACTAAGTACGAGTACTTAAAATTCTAAACATGAACAAAAAATGAATTATTAGATTTTAATTTACACATTGTTCATTTCTTTGCTATCTGTAAAGTCGTCGCGATGATTAGAAATTTTATATTTTGAAACTAAATTTATTTATTTAGTAAGAGCCACTTACAGCAACTTAGGATAGGGGCTCAGGAAACTACATAAAAGTAAACATTTACAGTTTCCATAGCAGCTGCTTTTTATTACATCGGTATAATTCTCCTATTGAATATTTCTGGCACAATCGCCATTTTAAAAGTTGTCGAAAATCAAAAATCAAATTTTGACAGGGTAAAATTTTGGCTGTGGGGGTTTCATGAAGTCATCACAAAAAAATCAAAATTCGAAAAAATTCAATTCTCAATTTCAAACATCAAAAAAAGTTTAAATTTAGTCAGTTGTCTTATTTTGACCACTTTCTGGCGTATTTCATGAAAAAGTTGATAAAAATCTCACTCACAGCAAAAAAAATGAAATTTGCTTTTTTTTGAATTTTTTTGAATTTTGATTTTTTTGTGATGAGTTCATTTCACCGAGTGAAGGGGTTTTTTCAACTTTTTCAACAGATACGTGAAAATAGGGGTCAAATAGGTCAACTTTACCAATCAAAACTTTTTTTCATGTTTTAAATCAAAAAATCGCATTTTTTCGCAAAGTTTAAATTTTTTTAAATTGACTTTGTTACAAGTTACCATCTCAATTTTTTAATATGTTGTTCAGCATGAACAGTGTTGTCCATAATATATTTTTTTCAGAATTTTTGAGAGTCGGAACGATATAAAACCTACGTTTTGAAACTTTTTGAACTAATTTTTTGTACGAAAAAAGTGGCAACACTGATTTTTATGATATCACCGAACAGCCTTTCAAAACCTCTAACTATGGGAAAAAGTTCCATTTTGGTAGGTATCGCGGTTATCGAGCAATCCACTGCTGAAATGGATGATATTTTAGGTTCACTGAAAACTTTGACACCCCCTGGCTGCCGTTAAAAATGGGCTAGAGGGCTGCGATTTGCACCATTGGTCATGCCTTCGGAAGGTCTTTCCACAGGAAAAATTTCAAAAAAATCTCCGGACCCACCTACCACTTACTGGTCCAATTGACGTGGGATGACCCAAGGATAGTGATTTTTACATTTTATTGTGACCTGGAACCGGTTCTAATCGATCAAATAAAGTCAAACTTAAGGAATGGGGTTCTTTTAGGAATTATAATTGACCCCTGTAGTTTGGAGGGTCAAAGTTGAAAATTACAGAAAGGTCATTTTTTTGGAGAAGCATAATTTGACTCCAAATTTATGAAAATGGTCCAAATTCATTCCATTGATGAGTAACGCCATTGTGAACTACATATCCGAATTTCAGCTTCCTAGATTATTCCCACCTTATTTAAGGGAGGAATAAAGCTGATTTTGACCCTATTTTGACCCCAAACCACTATTTAAATTGACCTAGGGAGCCCCAAGTCCAGAATACAATGGAATGGTGCCACTTGAGTGCCTTTTGCAGGATTCGACCTTCCAACCCCATTTGATCCCTCTCCAGGGCCAAAACAGTGGATTTTTGCGGGTTTTTTGACGTTTAGCCAAACCTACAGCTCCTCCAAATTGACCTAGAGGGTCCAAATTTTCACAGTACTTTGAGAGGATGTATCCGAAGTGCCTTTTACAGATGGGAGAGAGAGGAAGTTCATTTAAAATTCTAAACAGATCTTTAAAACTTTCCAGTAATATTGGAAAATTTAACGTCATCTTACTTGCTGCTGAAAAAAATTATTTCTGCTGCTATGCGGATATTTCAGCGTTATATGTACCTACTTAACCAATAAATTAAAGAGCTGGAAATGATTGATCGTAGAAATCAAATCACAACTAATACAGTCTGTTTTAGTCTTCCAAAATTCAAACTCAGCGATCGGATTTGTATACCCTGCACTTTCAACACTATTTCGAAATTTGAGTTTTCCACTTGAAAGTTCAACGTTCAATTTTAAAATATTTTTCTTAATTTTCATTTTGTATACCTAAGTAAAAAGACCAATCATCGATCAGCATTATTATTGAAACCAAATGCGAGATTAATTTGTAAATTAATTTTTTATACGTTGATTTAGCAAAAGTGAAACATTTTTATTTATTCAAGGCTGAAGAAAACAGTGCAGCTACCTACAACGTGCAATGCTAGGTGAAAAAATTCAAAGTGACCAATCAAGTGCAAGGAAAATGCGAAAACTCTTTTGCAATCAGGAAGCTCGGGTGCTCGGGTCAATTTGTTTCTCTTCTATAGAATGAGGATTTTAAAAACTGAAAAAGGAAAATTTTTCATAAGTGTTCTATGTTCTAATAGGCTATGAATACCTAATACGTGAGTATATCAATTGGCATAACTGTCTTCACGTATTTTAATTCACATTCAAAATCTAACTTTTTTACTCGGAAAATTTGCTATTTTTTTCTCATATATCTAAATCAACGATTTTTTTTGTTGAAACCCCCTCTCCCCCAACGTCCCTCTCAAAAAGATCGCTCGGTATCGTCTCTGCCATTCTGATTCCCTTATATTATGTGCTTCGTTGAGCACCCTCTCTCTTTTTATAGTATTCTCAAAAGTGCACAGGGAAAAATTGTCATATCTCAATGCAGATGCATGAGCCTAATATTAATACCTGTAACCCCCCTAGGGGGCGAATTTTCGCCATACAAAGATGGTATAATATTAACGAGCAGAAAATCTTGAATTTGAGTTGAAAAAAGAAGTCTCTAAAAATGTTAAAATCCGTTTGAAAGAGAAATACTTATCAATGCAGAAATCATTAAAAATATTATGTAATTACTTACTCGCTGATACGTTCAAATATGTCTACATAATAAAGGTGTAACAAATTTGTATTTAACGTATGATAATCAACTTTTTTTCACTTTTTTTGTTACAGGTGAGTACAAATATTGTGCTGTGAAAGTCGTAAGATCTATATACACACATCTGAGGATGAGTAAGTCATTTTATGATTTATCTGTATGCGAATTAGCAGCTCAACAGTGGATCGCTTTTCATAAGGAATTTGTTTTCGAGACTTGATAATTTTATGGAAAACAGCATAAATTTTCTACGTTTGGATCGTTCGAATAAATCGTTTGGTCAGCTTGTTGTTTTGCCCCTGTTATAGAATATCAAACGGCCTCGTTGTACCATATAAGTAGAAATGCGCTTGTCTGATATTCAGTTAAGTGATTTCTTGAGCTGGATAAATTGCCATCGTAGCAAACTGTAAAGACAAGTACGAGTCGCAGGTACAGCGTTTTTTTTTCAAGTTTTTTTGAGTTATGAATTTCAAGAATCTCAATAACATGTGAATAATACGAAATACAAAAATTAATCTTATCTTCCTACCTGATGGTAAAATTTAATTTTAAATGCTGTCCGTGTGTAGTTAGTTGCGTTTCAGCGATCTATGTGCCTTTTGGAGGTTCCGATTTTTCAACTTTCTTCGCCTTCTGAAGCAAGCTACAAAGAAGTCCTTTTTCACGGTTTTTAATTTTGTGCCATCGCTGGAGCCTTCTCAAATTGAACTGGAAAGCTGAAATTTGGCACGGTGTAGGTATGTCGTGGACATTCTTTTTGGAGAGCTTGATATTTCAACTCCCCTCACCTCCCCTTCCCGTTTTGAAGCTAGCAAACAGTATATTTTTGCGCTTTTTTCGACCATTTTTTTGATTTTGTGTTATTGTGGTATTTCTAAATTAGCCAACTAGGCTGAAATTCGGTTGCTGTACATGTGTTTTTTGAAAATTTTGACTTTACAAGTCAATCTTTACCCTTCTTCAGCAACAAAAAAGTGGATTTTGTCTACTCGAGTACTGCTGAGGGCGGTCTAAGCGAGTCAAGAGGCGACTCAAGGTAATTGTGAAATTTTCAAAAATTTTCCATCACTAAGAGACCTAAACGATTTCTGAACAAATCAGTACACCCATAAAAAAAACTTTATGGGAAAAAAATTATTCAGTTTGAAATTCCTCATCAGCGAATTGTGATTACTGATTAGATTTTTTAGTTTTTAAATGTTTTAGGCAAAGATGGGAAAGCTCTATATCATGGGGAAAATTTTCTGATGAAATTTTCAAATGAGCCACCCTTGTGCCTACAGTCATTTTCAACTATAGAGAAAATCATCAGATCTCGTTGCTTTTTGTTATTTTAAAGGGCCTGCAGTTTTGAAAAAATATAATGTCGCGAATGCAAAATGAATAATTTTTGAATCCTTCAAAAAAAGGAAAGAATTGGAAAACGTTGCATTTGAGAGGATCGTGCTGCATCATTTGAAATGGATGTAGGTATTATGAAATCTTGATTTGAACTTTCTTATTTTTCGAAAAAAAATGTAGTTTTGTAGATGTCTGCTTACTTTAATTACATTAAGGTTAATAGAATCGTTATTGTAGGAGTGTATTTAGCCGTTCTCACACAAATATTCAAATCACAAAAAAATTGAGCTTTTAAAAGGAAATCATTTAAAAAAATGAAAGTTCTGAAAAAAGTTCAAATCCTTCATTTCCAAAAAAAACCAAAATGAATATAAATTGGAAATTTTCATCAAAAATAATTCAACAACGCAAGTTGAGAAAAAATAAAAAGTTGGCGAATTAAAAAAGTTGAGAAACAATAAAAATCTAGGCCGTAAAGAGAGGATTTGTACACAAAATTAGGCGAAATGGAAAGCTTTGTAGTGAGGGGGAAGGGGGAACAATGATAAAATTCGCTCAATTTGAGAAATGAAATGTCAGGTGACCCTTTTTTACTATCGTTATAATGGTTTTTTTTCTTATTCATTTTCAAGAAATGTTTTCAAAAGACTAACGTTCTTTACTTATATGTTTTTGAATCATTTTTGAAGAAAACTTCCAACTTGCATTCATTTGTTTTTCTGTGAAAAAATAGGATTTGAGCTTTTTTAAAAACTTTAATTTTATAAAAATCATTTAACTTTGAAAGCTCAATATTTTTTGTGATTTGATCAATTGGGCAGGGTGTCGTATTTCTTAATTAAAATTTTAAGATGCAGTGTGGTACCACATTTTAAATTCAGAATCCTTTTTTTAAAAATCGTTTCTTGTTTTAGAAATTTAGAATGCTAAGTAAAGCCAAACATACCTTATTATTGTGTTGAACCATACTTTGTTTTTCATAAAATACTTACCTAATGTAATGTAAAAAGGTTGAAGACAATTCGTCGATTTCGAACCTAATCATGACATGGTTTTTATGGCAGATCAAGTCCAGTGAATCTACAACACTGCTTGTAAATTTTCAGATATGAGAAATAATTTCAAGTATCCCGAGCCATAATCATGAATCAATTTTTTAAAGAAATATATATTAGTTAGTTTTTAAGACATGTTGGATGATTAGGTGAGTTTTCTGGGCTATTTTAGTTATGTTCAAAATTTTTGAAACGCCAATTCACAAAAAAAAATCATAAATTGCAAAAATTCTGTGGAACTTTCAAAAATAATTTTTAATAGGTACTTACATACATATTATTTAGGTAGTCTGACTTTTTAAAAACTGGAAACAAGAATTTTACCTTACCTACCGATCAAAAAAAATTTTTGATTGGGCAAAGAAATTTCATAGTGGTTTTGAGTGGCGTTAGGTCATGATATCCAAATTTTTGAGTTTTTAAACCGTTGGCGCAGGTACAGTCGTCTTTGGCGACTCTTATTATATAGACAAAGTCTGCCTGAGCTAAGTAAAAGTTGTCAGTGCATCGTCAATCATGTTTCTCACTATATTAAATCTTCTAACAATCAATAATTTTCAAACATAAAGGATTTTCCAACGATTTATTTTTTTTTCGAGCTTCAACAAATTCGGCTTACTTCTTGGTTAGAAACTAAAAACTTTATAATTTAATTTTGTAGCTAATCATTTCTGCATGAATTTTATCATGTACAGAACTTTTTTTCAAGTTTTTTTTGTGTGATAAAATTCAAGAATCTCAATATCGTGAGAATAATTCGAAAAAAAAATTATACTTACCTTCCTACCTGATGTTGATTTTATTCGTGGAAGAGAACCGAGAACAGTCCTAGGTACGTATCGCATATCTAATTTGAGCTATTTGGGTAATTTCGAAAAAAAGCCCCCCCCCCCAAAAGGGAAAATTGATTTTTCAAAACACACATCCCAAAGATGTTTGAGCGATCTCCATAATTTCAAAATCCTTATTGTGCTCCAAATGTGCCTTTGGAGATTCCGATTTTTCAACCTTCTTCACCTTATACGTACAAAGCTGCAAAAAAGTGGACTTTTTTGTGCCCTATTGTAACGAGTTTCAACTTTGTGTCATTACTGGAGCCTCCTCTAATTAACCTGGAAAGCGCCAACCTGGCACGATATCTTGGGCGCACTTTTACTTTGAGATTTTGACGTTTCAACTCCCATCACCCCCTCCCCCACCTGCTTTGCAGCTAGAAAAAAAAATATTTTTGCACGTTGTCAACAATTTGTTGGTTTTATGTCATTGGGGCGCCCCTTGAATGACCAACGAGGCTGAAATTCGGTCGCTGTTCGTGTGTTTTTTTGGATTATTTGACTTTTCAAGTCAATCTTCAACCTTCTCCAGCAACCAAAAAGTGGATTTTGTCTACTTGTGTACGGTGGGTGGGGGGGGGGGGCTGTCTAAGCGATTGACTTTTATTATCACCAGTAAACGATTTCTGAATAAATCAAGAGACCGATGAAAAAACTTTTTGAAAAAAAATTTATTCAGCTTGAAATTCCTCATCAGCAAAATGTGTTTTCCATAAATGAGCCATTCTGAGCGTACAGTCATCTCAACGCGTGACAAAATCATCTGATCTTGTTGCTTTTTATTTTCGAATTGGGCGTGCAATTTTGGAAAAATATACTTAAATGTGGAATGCGAATAAATAATTTTGGAACCTTTTAAAAAACGAAAAGAAGTAGAAATTATTGCATCTGAGGATCGTGTTGAGGCATTTGAAATGGTTGTATTACGCAATCTTAATTTGAACTTTTTTTATTATTCGAAACAAATGTAGATTTGTAGATGTCTGCTTACTTGAATTATCCGTAAGCCAAGAAGGTTACTCGGACGTTCTGACGTCTTCTGGCCAAAAAGACTACGAATGTACAAAAAAAAAAAAAAAAAAGAAAAATCGTCAAAAATGTACGAAATTTATTTACAAAATTTTGACAGGATTTTTAACATGAAAAAGAAAAACAAAAACAAATGAATTTATAAGTTGGAAATTTTCTTCAAAAATAATTCAACAACATGTGTAAAGAACATAGTCAGAAGCACTTTTCGAAAGTATTTCTTGAAAATGAATAAGCGAAGAAAACTATAATAACGACAGTAAAAAATCTCATCTGACATTTCCCAAGTTGAGCAAAATTAAAAACTTGGTGAAAGAAATTATTTTATCCTTAAAATGGAGAAAACAGAAACGTAGGTGGCTAAGAGAGGATTAATAAATATTTATCAAATTGTGAAAATATAGGAAATTAGACCGAAATATGTCACAAAATTTGGCGAAATTGAAAGCTTTGTAGGTACATACGTACATACTAAACAAAAACATAAATTCACAGCTCGAAAAAAGTTATCAAAATAACTGACTAATCTCGAATATGGATTTGTGTTTTTGTTTACCATTTCTCTCTGCTCATCTTCATATTCCAATATCTGATTTAAAAGCAAAAAAAAATCTGTTTTTCCAAGAACATTTTGTGCTTATCATCCAGTTCAAAGCAAAACCGTTTCAACTTGAAGTTACCCCCACCAAAAATTTTCCAATTTTGTCAAGTTTTGTATCATATTTCAGTCTGATTTCCAACAACACTTTATAACTTGATGAAAAATGCTCTCTTTGCAGCCTAGATTTTTGTTTTATTTAGTTTTCAGACAAAGCAGATTTCTTTCACCAAGTTTTTATTTTTGCTAAATTTGGGAAATCAAATGTCAGATGACCTTTTTGACTAGGTATATTGTTACTGTGATTTTTTTCTTATTCGTTTTCTAGAAATATTTTAAGAATGTGCTTTTTTGAGATTTTTAAAAACATACATTTTGTAAAATTTTTTTTCTTCGAAAGCTCGAAATTTTGTGATTTTGAACAATTGGGCAGTGTTGCATTATTTTCTATTATTTCAAGTTTCATTGGTACCACATTTTAAAAATTCAGAGTCGTTTTTTTAAAAAAAGTATTTTCTTGTTTTAGAAATTTAGAATGCTAAATGCCAAAGCCAACCATAATTATTGTGTTGAACCATACATACCTACTTTGTTTTTCATAAAATACTTACCTAATGTAATGTGAAAAAGGTGATAATAACGATACAGATATTTTATTTTTAGGGTATTCGAATATTTTGATAATATTTCACTCCAAAAAATCGAATATAATATTCAATATTTTGCCTCGAATGAGAGCATATTTTGGGTTGCCCTAAATTTGTGACTTTTATGAATTTAGAAAAAAAAATGTAACCAATTTTTAACCTGAGTTATGTAAAAAATTTGTAAAATATGATTATTTTCTGACATTTTAAAAAACATTGAACTTCTAGTCTTACTTTTAAAAACAAGAGAAGAAAATCATAAATATTGCAAAAATGCTGTCAAACTTTCAAAAATGATTTTCCAATATTATTTAGGTGGTTGGACTTTTAAAAACTGAAAACAGAAAACTTACCTTACCACATTAACAATATAAGGTAAATAATTAGGTGTAGTAAATTTCTTTCGGAAACATCCAGCATATTATAAAGTACATACTTAATAGCAGATAGGAATCGATGAATTAGTAAAAATGAAGTCAACCATCACCCTGTGCATACAGTATCATTTCAACTTTACAAAATCAATCATCAGATCTTGTTGCTTTTTACTTTCGGATTGGGCGTGCAGTTTTGGAAAAATATAACGTGGAGTGCGAATAAATAATCTTGGAACCTCCTTGAAAAACGAAAAGAAGTGGAAATTATTACATCTGAGGATCGTGTTGAGGCATTTGAAATGGCTGTATTACACAATCTTGACTTCAACTTTTTTATTTTTCGAAAAAAAATGTAGTTTTGGTAGATGTCTGCTTACTTGAATTATATATTAAAGGTTTTTCCAATTTCCTAGCTTTGGCAATCCTCTACGTCGAAAATTTTTCAATCGTTCAATTTCGAAATTTTGAATTTTTTTTTAAATTTTCCACTTGAAAATTTGTTTATTTGAAGGTGAAAATTCCCAGAATTTTGAAAGGTATTAATTCCGGTGGATCCTGAATGACGAGAGTTTGTCGTTACACTGACTTCACTTTCAATGATTTGTGATTTTTATGAATTTAGAAAAAAAAAAAAAAGGTCACCAATTTCTGACATGAGGTATGTCAAAATTTTGAAAAATAATTATTTTGTAATGGGGAAATATGCCCTGACTGCCATAGGTAGTCCATGTCGTACATATTGCATAAGCAATATTTCAAAGATGTACCTCGTGAAGGTCATCTTATTTTGGTTCTTCTAGATCTTTCGATCATACAATCCCCCTGGGTGTTTCTCCACCCTAACAGTAAATGACAATGTGTGAACTATTGACGTCATAGACGATTTGCAAACTCGAGGTGTCTCTCTGAGAACATCGAGCTCGCATACTTACTTGATTCCTGCTATTCGCGGTGGCAAGGTCTTGTCTTCGATTTTACTCAATTTAATATAGAATGTGTCGTGCTAGTTCTTTTATTATTTCAATCCACCTTCGGTGGTTAATACAAATTTATTTCAAAGGCTTAACATAACCCTGATGGGGATCCTTTAATTATCTCTCTATTTCTTGGAACCTTCACCAGAATCCGGACTGGGAGAAGTGGCAACCCTACGAAAGTGCTTCTAAAACTAGAATCTACGCTCGGGCCTAGCATTAGGGGACCCATAGGTGAGTAGATTAATGCGTACATTTTATAATGGGATTTTACCCCGATCAAATACCTCCTCTAGATTAACTTCTTTATTTTTATGTTGGTCAAAATTCCTGCCTGCGGACATGGGGATTTAGCATGAACCATGGACGTAGGTAGAACAACGAAGGGCGCAATCTCATCAGGTGTTCCTATTAATTTTAATATTACTTTCTATTTCGTTGACGAATATTTCATTCGTAACTTATGATTATACTATTATTCTAGCATAGATGTATGTGTTTTAGCCTATGCTAGTTGCACTAGTTTTATTTCCGTAACTTTTAAAGTATTTGTAGACCTGTAATATTTCATGAATACATCAATTGGGACATGAAATGTTCACTCGAGTGTTTTTATTTAACATTCTTTTGAATTAAATGAATAGCATGGTTGGAAGGGTGGTGACTCTCCGTATTTTGAGCTAGTTTGATAGAGGAAATTATTCCTTCTCATAGGAATAATTCTTGCAATGATTCCCTCGATGTAATTATCATAATATCACCCTATTGTATTTATTCCAATCAGTACCATTACAATTTTCTGTCATTTTGAAAGACATTAGTTAAACTTCTGGTCTGACTTTCAAAAAAAAAAATCATAAATTGCAAAAATTCTGTCAAACTTTTCAAAAAATAACTTTCCTTCTAAATTGATTCATTATTCAAGAGGAATTTTTATACTTACCATTGTTGCGTTTTAAAATTAAGAAGGTTGTATATGCTGGAGAAGGTTTTCATTTTGCAAATTTTTCAATATTTTTTTTCAATTTCCCACTTGAAAATTTTCTTATTTAAAGGTGAAAATTCTGAGTTTTTAAAGGTGTTTTTTCCGGTGGATTCCGAATGACGAGAATTCGTCATTACACTAATTTTTACAATAATTTGTGATTTTTATGAATTTAGAAAAAAAAGTGATCAATTTCAGACATGAAGAAGGTATGTAAAAATTATGAAAAATGATTATTTCTGACATTTTAAGAGACGTTAAATATCTGGTCTGACTTTAAAAAATTAAAAAAAACAACTGCAAAAATTCTGTCAAACTTTTAAAAATAACTTTCCTTCTAATAATATTATTTAGACAGACTTTTAATAAAGACATTGACATGACAATGTGCATAATATGTAAGTTTATTCTGTAATTTTTATAGGATTGTATGTATGACGAACGTGGCTTGTCTAAGCCACCTTCTGGAAATATCCTCCGAGCAAATTTTTCAGAATTTTCCTCGGAAGTAAAAATTTTGAGTTGTTTTCTGAGATACCTTTTATTTCTTAATATATAAGTTCAAGTTCTAATTTTAAAAAGCTTCCAATTAATAATACAAACGAAAGTATTGATTACCTATGTGGGATCAACATCGAAGAAACTTGAAAAAAAGAAAATTTGGGGTGGATCGACACAGGCCCAACATTCAGGTTAGATTACCAAGCTTGCTCAAAATCTGTGTCTGTGCCATTTTTTTTTTTTTTTTCACAATCTTCTTCGTTGGTGATCCCACATAATCAATGAGTAGGTATATGTTTAATTTGAAGCTTTTTTTGATTAAAAATCATCTGACAACGGTATCTCAGAAACAACTCAAGTTTTTTACTTCCGGGCAAAACCCTGAAAAATTTAGTCGGAGGGCGGTTTTCAAGATTATATCACTACATAAGGTGAAATAATTTAATCGTAATTGAAACCACAGACGTTGTCAGACTTGTCATCTTGATTCCAATACCCCTTTGGTACAGCTGAAGATCAACTAAGCACTTACAATACTTTACAAGTATGTACTAATTTCATGGGTATTCGTGCCTTGGATAGTTTAATTGTTACATATAAACTTTACAATTTCTTTTCGCACAGTTTGTTTTTTGGTTGGCCTACTTTGTCTGGAATTCTTGAAACAAAATTTGTAACTTTTCCTGTAAGAGATGAGTTGGCGATGATTTATCTATTGAATGGGATTCCAATCGCTCGGTTTGAGAACTCTCTCACGTTTTGATGATTAAGATGACAAAACTGTAATTTCAAAAATATACAATTCTCAAAATTACATATGAGCACCCCAATAGTCTGGCATATGGCAAATATGGAGTAATTGCACCCCCCCCCTCACTCCACCGATTCTCCAGGGCTATATTTTTCTCAAAACAAGCATGCCAAATAAGGTTGGCTTTACTAATAACGCAGATTTTGCTTTCAAACATAGAACTCTCACGAATTTGTTTGAACTGGACAAAGCTAGATAAAAAGAGCTCGCAAAAATGTATCACCAGCCAAAATTTGAAGTGTTGAAGAGTATTTTTTGATTTTTTGCGATTTTTCGAAAATCAAATTTAAACTAAAAATGAGGGGAAAAAACAAAATTTTACCAAATTGAGGTATAAAGCTGAAATTTCGCGTATACACTATTTTCGACCTGCCAAATCAATTGGAAATATTTTGGAGCCTCCAGTGAATTTTTGAAAATTCTTGAAGCCTACAGTAGATCTTTGAAACTGGAAAATTCCACAAAATTTCATCAAATGGAAAATTTCAAATTTAAAAAATCTGCTGGAGGCTGCAGAACTGCACAAAAAGGTTGGAAACCATTTACAGTCGATTTGTCAGGTCAAAAATAGAGTATTATGTCAAATTTCAACTTGCTAGGTCAATTTGACAAAATTTTGATTTTATTCTCCTATTTTTGGCTTATCTAAATTTGATTTTTTTTAAATTCTCCTAAAATCGTATGATTCTTTTAAAAAATGAAAGAATTGGGAAGTATTGTACTCGTTTCTGAGAATCGCGTTGCATCATTTAAAATGACTGCGTTACGCAATCTTGATTTGAACTTTTTTATTTTTCGAAAAAAAAGTAGTTTTGTGCAAATAGATGTCTGCTTACTTGAATTATCCACAAGTTACATATTTCTATTCGGTTTTTGATTTGGCAAAATGGGCACCAATTGTATGATGGTTTCGAGATATTATGTTTGCTGCCCAAGTTTTGGAATTTGGTTTCCATCTATTTTCACTGGGCTGCATCTATCGAAAACGTGTTCTAGTATTTCCAGGTATTCGAATTTGTGGTATTCCGGTTTCTGACATTCGTTATTTAACCAATGTCTGATATTTTCTCGTTCTTTCTTATTATCTGCATAAACTACCGGTAACCTCCAGTACTGCTCGAAATAATCCATACCTACCTGAAAAACGAAAAAAAAATTACTTACAAATCATCTCACTATAAATCCAGTGCTCGACAAACGCTTGATGAAAATTTAAGTTGCTAGGATTTTTTATCAAGTTGTAGAAATATAGGAAATGAGACCGAAATATGACACGAAATTTGGCTGAAGTGGATAATGTAGTATAGAATTTTCTTCCAGTTTGGAAAAATATAATTATTTTACCACTTGATCATGTGTCGGAATATGAAGATAAATATAGGAAGAAATTAGTACCTAAACAAAAACATAGATTCACAGCATGAAAAAAGTTGTCAGAATAACTTACTAATTTCGCAGATGGATTTGTGTTTTTGTTTACCATTTCTCTCTATGCTCATCTTCATATTCCAACATCTGATTTGGAAGCAAAAAAATTCTGTTTTTCCAAAATCAAAGAACATTTTGTGCTATATCATCCATCTCAAAGCAAAATCGTTTCAACTTAAAGTTACCCCACCTCAAATTTTTCATTTTCGTCAAATTTTGTATCATATTTCAGCCCGGTTTCCAACAACACTGTACCATATGCCTTGATGAAAGATGCTCTCTTCGCAGCCCAGATTTTTGTTTTATTCAGTTTTTGGACAAAGCGCATCTTTCACCAATTTTTTGTTTTTGCTCAATTTGAGAAATGAAATATCAGATGACCTACTTAACTATCGTTATTGTGATTTTTTTTCTTATTCGTTTTCAAGAAATGTTTTCAGAAAGTGCTTTTTTGAGCTTTTTCAAAACTTTTATTTTGAAAAATTATTTCTCTTTGAAAGCTCGACATTTTTGTGGTTTGATCAATTGGGCAGGATGCCTTATTTTTTATGATTTCAAGTTCCATTGGTATACCTTATTTTCAAAATTCAGAATCATTTTTTTTTCAAATCTTTTCTTGTTTTAGAAATTTAGAATACTAATTCCAAAGCCAAACACAATTATTGTGTTTGTAGAGGTAGAATTTTACTACAGTTATACGGATGGTTACATATAAAGGTCTAGTCTAGATTGACATGCCCAGTACCCTCAGGGAGGTATCCATGGGGTCAATCTAGAAAATAATCCTATCTACACTTGGTCAGTCCCCAGCAGGTGTCAATTGGGGGGCTGCCCCTAAATATTATCATACAAGTGTGCTCTAAGGCTCAATCAATAGTTTAAGGCTATACCCTTGCCCTATATGTTTCTCCCCTCGAGGGACATTGTACTAGTAATATTATCATCGGATATTTATAAGTATTATGAGGCATCAAACACTTACGTGAATAAGAAAGTCAAATTAACTTCAAACACTCTGTATTGTCACGAAACGTTATTACAATGGTTTTATTGTGGGTTTTTGTGCAATTACTTTGTGTGGGATCTTGACAGTTAATTTACAATGTTTTTACTTTAAACAAGGAAAAGACATGAGTACCTAAGTACACCTCGAGAAAGGATTGTGTTAGTCTTCCGGAAGTAATCTCTTTCCTGACTTCAGTGCAAATAATAGATAGTGTGCCAAGTCAGCTAGCACACACACTATCCCATCATCTTATGAGACTCGGAATAAAGAGTATCACTTCCCAAGTGACCCCTGAGCTCCATATACCTGGCTAGTTTTATGTCACCAAATTAATAGAATTAATAAATAGAACTAATATGATGAAATAATATTGATGGACAATCCAGGCCCAGTCCTGCCAGTTCAACCAAGGTATTCCAAGGGAGAACCAGGCAGGACGGCAGTAATATGAAGACTGATTTGTGAGAGAGAAATACTGACAGAGCTCAGGGTATAAAATTATAAAATCGGGTGGGGGAATGGTGCGCGCGTTCCTCCGCTATCATTGGCTAATAATTACGTCATGATAAACGCCAATCCCCACCTAAAGATAAGGAATTGCGGCTCGGATATTCGCATCAGGTTAGGTAATTATATGATATTTTTCTCCCAGTAAGGAGGTATGAATATATTTCTCCCTCTACAAATGCCCCGATTTAGGTAACAAATGAGCGGAGTAAAATATGCTACGTAAATCCTCAGTAGAGTTGGAGAAAAGAAATAATAAATATTGCGAATATCCAGCACGACCATTGCCCCGATTTTTGTAGTGTATTGTATAAGCGTAATTGTGCACTAGAAGTCCGCTGCAACGAATGATTGAAGTCGGAAGACTGAACAGAAATAAAAAGAAAACAACTTCTGGAGAAGAAAAAAGAAAAAGTACATGGAAAACTGTAAAAACATGAAAAAAGGTTACAAAAAATTGTCAAGATATCAAAAAGAGAAAGAATACAACTTAACAGTAAATTCAAAAATGCAAGAACGTAAATATAAAAAAAAATGTGTGAAAATTACAGATAAAAAGCAAAAACAAAAGACATCTTGTAAGAAAAACAGAAGAAAATAAATTTCAAAATTAAAAACTACACATCTTGAAATAAACAGATAAGTATAACATTATAAAGTAAGTAAAAATATATTACAAAATTTTCTGGAGAAAAAGTATAAAAATAAAAAAAAAACAAAAACATGGTTATACAAGAGAACATAAAGTCTAAAATAATTGTATTTTACCTATATCTTTTAGAAAAAAGAAAGATCAATTCATAACAAAAATTCCTACCATTGTCATGAGACACGTGTATCTACTGTGCCATAAGCAGATATCAGAGACTTATGTGATTGCCAGATGATTGGCTTGTGACAAACTGTCATAGCTTGAATTTTCATTTTATGGAGTGAATAATAATGTGTCCAACTTGTTTCCCATTGTAATTTGAGAATATTGGGAATCTTCTTGTAACAAGTGAATTTTTCTCATTCTGCATAAATATGAAATAATGCGAGCCAATCAGATGTGGTAATTTGGCAACAATTTCGTAATTACGATTTTTAATTCTGCATATCTTTCCGAGATTAATCGCATCCTTTCTTAATAAAATAATGCAATGGTAAAGGAACATTGGGAACCATAACTTAAGAAATCTCCTATCAGCAATGGTGAACGAGTAATACATTGAATTTGCCGTGAATCTTCAGTTGGAATGATGTGTTTCGTACAGGAGTTTGCGATAGCGAAGTACCATGCAATTGCAGAACTGGCAAAAGATATATTCGAGAAGATTCATGCCATAGATTCCAATTTCAAGATTTTAATAATACTTATTCTGGAAGAGAATGAATCATTCTCCCTGCGCAAAATTCAATAAATCGTCAATTACGAGTAGAACAAATTCTAGCTAATCAAAAGCATTAATCAATTCATTAATGTTGGAATTCACCATTGTAATGGGTCTAATAGGCTATTTTTCCGGCTTTTTATGCAGTAAATTCTTAAATAAAGTAAATTACTATGGATTGAAGCATAATAAAAGTGGAATGTAGTGTCACAATGAAAATTATCTTCTGCTTCTTTTCATTTTACTGTGTAAGTTTGCAAATAATAAAAAAACGGAACGAAAAAGAGTACTGATAAAAAATAAAAATAACTGCCAGAAGGAATAAAAATCAAAAATTATAACAAAAAAAAAAATAATAACCTATGGTTGGATGAAAATACATATAATAGTAATTGGTAAATCTCTAGTTTTTTTTTTTTTTTTTATCTATTTATTTGTTTTTTTTTTTTATTTTTTTATTTAACTAATTATAGGTAGAATACAAAATATTTTACAGAAGTGCTGAACCTCAATTCATCATGGTATGTATTCGTCATGTAGAAATAATTGAATCGTAATACTTTTTTGATAATATATATATATATTCAATTCAATCTACGAATTTGGGTTTGAGAGTCATGACGAATAGTCCCGGGATCAGCAGTAATCGTCGAAGTAATGACATTCAATTTTTATTTAATTTTTTTATTTTTTATGTTGTCATAACTTATGTTAGAGTCATCAATAAAAGGATGAGGATGGAATAAATTTATAATAATATAATTATTAATAACCAGCAGCTAAGTAGTTACGATATTAATTAGAGCTGCTTAATCTCCTCATAAACTTTATTTCTAGATGTAGATGGCTCGTCAGTCATGGTTGGGATTTGACAGGCCTGTCAAGAGGCAATCAGTGGTCATAAAACTCACATCGTCGTCAATAAATCAATTTCAGTAGCAGTACCGTTGGTCTAGATAAACTGAAAATCCAAGGTAAGTTTTTCAAAAAATCTTCTCATCAGTATCCTTCACTATTTGGGTATTTTTAAGAAATGAAGGATCCATCGGTTAAAGTAAATTCTATTCGTCGAACTGGATGCAATGCTGAGGCAGATTGAAATTTAAATTTTACCCCGAAAGAACACAAAATTATCGAGATCAACACTGCCACAGATATCTGAATCCTATTTCAAAATTTTTCTTTATTATACGCAAATTATTGCATCGGCTTTGGGAGAAAGAAACAATATCTGCAGCAAGGAAGGCAAACAATAATTCAACATGGACATAAGAGAAGGAACACAAAGAACTTCGAAATAATCTTGAACCACCAATAGGTCGAATATGCGCTCAAATTACTCCATTCAGTTTCAACTTGGAGGGTCCTATAAGAAATTACTGAATTCATGGATTCTATTGAATTTTCGAAATACCTCTCCAATGGTAGGGTTTTCACAATAAATACATCCAATCATTCTTCATGTCTTGGACTGAGGAATTCTGATACATAAGGACCGATAATTGATGTGTAACATCGATTCGTTATGTAATTGCTCAGGATGGTAAAAATTAGAATAATTTGATATTCAGCAAATGTTAATTAATCGCCCGTCGTATTTATTAATATTTCACATTCTGTAACGATTTTGACCAGTATGAGCTGTGATCACAAATGGCCCAATCAATCTTTGTAATTTCCGAACCCTTTTCACCTCGTCTCCAATAAATCTTTAAGGAAACTTCGAAAATTCATCTTTAAATATTAGCTTGAAAACTTGGAAAGCGAGGATTCGTGGTTCAGATTATAATAATTGAAAAGTTCAGTGCTCTTCTCTTTAACACATTCCTATGCATTTCAAGTTTGCTCTGAATTTACTTTAATCGGGTTATTAATCGTCAACTTTCCTCCGTGTTTTTTCAGGATTCAGAAAAGTAATAAATTCAGTATTCATCGTACTACAACTCTGCGGATGATTTATGGATAAAGTTCTTTCTTCCTTCAAAATTGGATGGGTTCCTCCGGAGCCTACATTTTAAGGACTGAGTTCCAATCAAGGTAAAATAAATCATAATATGGGGGATACGTAATGATAAAATGTAATGCGAGCCTCTAAGGGAAGGCATCACTTTTCGAGAACAAGAGTAGGCTTAATAAATACAGTGAGAATTTTTATCGATCTCAGCCAAAAAATACCGTATCCCCTTTTAATGTGAATACATAGCGGAAGATAAATCAAGGAACTATATACAAAGTTTAATTACGTAATTGGCGGCTTCTATCTGATTATGGCCTTTTAGAGCGTGAAAATGGCACTTATGTGTTAATAAATAATTGTCAAATTTTGAAACGGAAATAATTGCGTATCTCGTCATTCCATCTTCCTGAACATCAGCAGAAATCCAAATTGCAGGATTGTCCAATTTGAAATCATACAAAGAAGAGTAATCGTGAAAAGGAGTGCTGATCGTAAGTACCTCCACATCGGCAATTGTGCTAAAATTCTATGACTTTCAAGATTGAACATAGAAACAACCTCAACCGAAAATACGTCAAACGATTAAATAGCACATAATAACAGTGTAATGATACGCCTATCAGTACCTATTTCAGAACGAATAACTTGAATGAATACTACACTGTTGGAATAGTTGAGTGATGCGCACTTAATTATCATCACTTGATTTTTGACGTAGAATAATAGGCCTATGATTGAATTGAATGAATTATCAATTCTTAATATGAGAGATGGTGATTTTGTGATGATTGCGAAAACAATAGTATTCATCAAAATAATGTCATCGTTCAATATTTATGACTGTAATACACGGCACGATAGTCTAACGGACAAATTTTTGGTGGAATGATTCTTTCTTGGGTCAACTTGGAAATTGAAACGTTCATTATTTTTCGAATCAAAGTGGTCAGATGATCGTGAACTTTGGTCAGATATAGTCGCCAAAAAAAATACTTCTCTTCACAACAACAAATACGAGAATCAAACTTCCGCCACTATAGGCCCAAGTTTAGTTCTACTAATTGATGGAATCTGATTAGTCAAAATAAGTATACGAAATGAGTTCTGAGGCAGAATAATTACATTTCGTGTAGGTACAACTTCTGGTAGTAAGTGGTCAGGAATCAAATAATTGAATCTCTTCGAGTGGAAAACTCCAAATTATCAACTGGGGTGTTATGGAAATCGATACTATCGGTCCATATTTGCAAAATTATTATTCAAATTGCGGACTTGACGAAAACGAATACATTTTAGGATTGAACTTTTTCCAGCATAAGGAGGTCGCCCGAAGGTGTATCTTCATGGTGTGATTGATTCCATTCAGCACCATCCCAAACCTTATGAGCAAAATCATCTTTACAGCTGTATTTGATGAATGCAGTAGCGTTCGCTCTCCAGCCTTCAGCTTCGTCACTTTGAATTAATTACGCAAATAACAAACGGTATCGATACTCACTCGCAAGTTAAACCTGAATATCCAGTTGAATAATTAGTGATCGATTTTCGGCGAATGATAGTCAGATTCGCTTTGATATGAATTCAATAGCGACTAAACGAATAATATCCGAAAACATATTAATTTATCAGAAAACGTGAATTATAATTTTATAGACAAACTTCGACTAATTGTGTCAGGGTACGGGTTAATAACGAGCCTATCCATGAGATCTTCTGAAAATAGGCATCGTGGACCAAAATATGATCAAATGTTCACGTACATTTCAGATTAATGGAATCGGTTTTCCAAATTGAAGGAATTATGAGAACGAACCAAAAAGAAATGAAACAATCAAATAAAATCGCAGTATAATAAGGTAGTCTCTTCAGGCGTCATTTTATAACCATTCCAGCATCTCATTCCATTGGATAGGATAAATTTCTAAGTCGTAATGGAATTACGCAGGTAGGTATTAGTTGTTATCATTTGACTGCTAATTAATCGAGATTTTGATACCTACCTAAATGGTTAATTTCAGATTCCTGAAATTGTGATTTCATGGAAACAGAATAGTAGAGATTACTGTCTGCGGTTTCCTGTGCCAAAATTTTGCCATAGGGATAGGAGCTGTAATCAACCGCGTCGCAATGGAATTTAAAGGTATAATTACTTTATCAACTTCTAATAAATCCAGATGTAGTTGGTGCTTCAAAACTGCTGCTTGTTCTTTCGAGTTCATAAATTAATCCTCACATTAATTTGAGCGCAGTCTGTTTATAACGAAACAATTCAATATCATTAATTAATTGTAGAAGTTGAGTAGGTAGTAATTTCGTAAGTAGCTCTGTTGTGCTGAGCAACAAATAGGTACCTCTGACGCCTGGTCAATAATCTCTGATTGGTCCCCAGTATTCCCATAATCAGTCAATACTTGCCACATAAGATCGCAAATACGACTCAGGAATGATAATTTCCTTCTAAATTCAATTTCCGGTGTTATTAAGGAAGTAATATTCGATTATTTTTCTAATATTATCCGATTTATTTATGAATACATCGAATTCTGTCCCAAGTGTTGGAATTTCTGGGAACCTAGGAAACAATCAGTAGGTAGCGTAGGTTCAACAAATAATCGTGTGTTGAATACTGCACGCACATTTTAAAAAATATAGAAAAAATCATATCACCTGGAAACCATAGTCGTCGTTTGCGATTCGAATTTTGGCTATAGGAATGGAAATTATCTCACGATATCCGGTAATCTTCCATTGACCAGGGTCGTAAACATTTGATTGAGATGCTTCTTCGCATAATCAATATTGACCAATGAATTGTTCAATTCAGGTAGTCTCTGAGAGACAATACGGCATGTTGTATCGTAAATTTCACTTTTTTTTGAGTTCATGCTCCAATTCTTTCATCAATATTGATCCTTTTGTGGTATGGTTGATTCTGGAATCCCAAATTTACGGTGTAATAATGGATAGTACCCAATATTGTCAAATTCACCGGTTGGAAATGAAGATCCCAAAAATATTCAAAATTAATTATACTGAGAAGGTTTAGTTGCTCTGCTGCTATGGCCGGGAGTTCGGAGTCATTCCATTCTCCATACTGCTCGAAAGTAAATACAAACAAAAAATCTGTTCAAATTCGTATATTAAATCAATATGTCGGGACTCACATTAATTTCCTGATTTTTCTTATTCGAGCATGTGTTAATTCTGCGTTTCAGTGAAGATGGAAATAGGTAGCTCAGCCTCGTATTAGAAATAATACCTATCTTTGCCAAAAATGTTGGTCTGGTGGAATTAAACAATTTTTCATTCATAAGGTGATCCAGCATACATATTCTTCATAGGATAATAATTAATAATTATTTCTCCAAGAAGGGAATGATTTTTCCTGCTGTAGATGGGGAATTTTGTACATCTGTGAGTATTCTTATGAAAATTGTGTGAATGAGTATCCAGTTTGGCAGATCGGTGTCCACAAATATATGATACCATTCTAATAATTTCGAACCAGGTTACATTGAAGAATGGGTACCCAAATTTGATGTTACGAAATAAATTCTTGCATGATTATGCTATACATCACCCTATACGTTGCACATGAAATCGTCACGATACGTATAGTAATCTTCAATGTTGGTAGCTGATGCTTTTCCATCTTTCGTTTCGTGGTTTTGAATTAATTATCCAGGAAATTAACGATGAGATATAAAAATCCTGTTCAATCATGTAGAAATATGGGACATGTGTAGAAAATAGACACAATAATGTACTTGAATAATCGTATCATTTTTCATGTTGATATATTATTTTATTTTATTTAACTTAAATTCCCAAAATTGAACAAATTTCTAACCTTGAGTGCAGTGATTTTTTCATGCTCTTTCTCAGGAGTCCAATATTTAAATTGAGCAAAAGGAGCATTACGAATGAAGTAATTCCCATATAAGTCAGCGAGCAGGTTCTAGTCATATATTTTTTTTTTTTACTTTTTTAAATGATTTTGTTATACATTTTTTTTTTTTATTATTTTCTTTTCAACTTTGGGTTTTGTTTAAAATTTGAAACAATACGATTTTAAACGAATTATAATAAATTCACCCAAGTGAGTTTCTTTTAGAAATCGAATGAGTAAGTTTCGTTTCAAGCTGTCATATGACCAAAATGGATGCATTCGGAGGTATACTTTTGGCACATATGCTTCGTTGTACTTCGTTTTAAATTCACTCGTTATGTGTAATTCGTAATTGCGAGTACCAGAAATTTACAGCTTGAAATTATATCAATATCGCGTTCATAAATCTCTGCGATCTTGATCACAATTACGCCTTTCAGGACTAATTCCATCTTCATTATTGCGTAAATTGCGATTTTTGTGATTTTCGCCGGTTTTCAGAAATGATAGAGGACAAGTTGGAATTCCTCCTTCTTGAATATTATTCGGATACCTCCCATGTGCATTATAAAAATAAAGATTATGAACAGCGATAGTAAGTTTGTTTATTGATTTTTCGGCATTCTGCGTAGCATTTGTGATATTTATGCAATCTTCAAGAAGACTTTTGAGCATTTTATCGATTGCGACAAATCTCCAAGTAAATTTACGAAATTCACCACTGAAATACTGTTTCCAGTTGCTATGATCTTCGGTACGATTTTCCTGAATAGTAAAATAAAAATCTTCAAAGTCTCCTCTGGTTATTGAAATCGCAGATTCAACTTCTTTGATTTGTTCTTGGATTGATCGAGTTTTCATCATACGACCATCTTTTTCCTTCTTCAACCAATTAACAATTCCTTTCATATGAGTGGTTGATAAATGGTCATCATAAGGGATGGTACATGCTTCGATTTGCGATTCTTCAAAAGGAGCATCGTGATCAATTGGATCAAAACAATATGTTCGTTCTGTTTCCTGAGGTTGTTGATCTTGAACAGAGTGTCTTTCATTCGACACTTCGTCACCTCCTTCGTTGTGATGAACTTCATTACTATGATCAGCACGTTCTTCTTCTTCATAAGGGCTAATATTATCGTTTTCTTGATCATTCCTTCGAGTATTTTCAATATTTGGCGACTGTCGAGGAATAGGATTATTCACTCTTCGTCTTCCCATTGATGGAGGCGGAAGGTCGTCGCTAAATTCAGGAATTGAGCAAAAAATTCTTTCCCAACAATATGAAGCTGGTACTTCTGCTAAATATCTTTCCATTATTTCCTTTTCTTCATTTCTTTCATTGTTGAATGAAGAAAGATTTTCATTCAGTTGACGAGGTTCAACGGATGTTATAAGGGCTAATGTCGAGTTTTTTAAGGAAATATTTAATTCATCAGCTGCCCCAGCTGGGAACATGGGAAGTTTGTCCCTTTGAATGTTAGAAATAATAAGGCTTTCATGACGTGAACGAACTAATGCAGGTTGCGGATTCGAAGAGGTCTTATTTGAAGAAATACTCTGTTCAATACTTCGAGTTGAAGGGTCTAAATCAGCATCTTGGCAAGCATAGGCGCATGTCCTAATTTGAGGAACGTGTTGCTGAGTTTTAGACTGTTGTCCTGAGCAAAGAAATCGTATTTCAGAAGAAACAGGTCTCATATTGGTGTTTCCGTTACCTCCTCGGCTGCGTCCTTTACTGCTTTTATTCATTTTCGAGTAGATTCTATGAATAAATTTGCAAAAAGTTCAAATAATCTTCTATTAATTGGTAAAAGTTCTTAAAGTTATAATTATTGATTAGAAAGCTGTGCTCTAATAATCCAAGATGTTCGATTAATTACCAATTAATATGATGGTGAATAATAAAATACCAAACAATGAAACTCAGGAATAATTTCCGTATAATAGGTATTTCAGAAAATTCAGTAACAGTACCGAAGATTCGCCATAGAATTTTCTAACAATAGATTGTCAAAAACACTGTTCGTAAATGCTTCGTTCAAAAAGGTTCATAATACCAACGCCATTATTATTATTCCAAATTTCCGACAGGGTAATTATAATTCTATGCTGAATAAAGAAAAAAAATTCAATGCACAATTCCAAAATTCGCCTGTGTACTTGATTCGGAAATAACACTGCAAAGCCGAAAATATGAGGTTTCAATAGTAGGGAGGTGTAAGCAGCAAATATTCACTCAGAAATACCTGCAAGCTTGATGAGTGCTAAGAAGCATAAAACGCCCAATAATTAAGTTTTTTCTGTTTTTTTTTTTATTTTTTATTTTTTATCATAATCAATTGGGAAAGTATTTTCGTATAATGTTTCAGAAAAACCTGGAGAACTAAGCGGCACTTATTCCTCAAGGTATCCGAGAAATAATATGATTGCAAAGAGTGCTGTTATTAATAAGAAAATGATTGGATAAGGTTATCACAAGTAAATCTAAATCAATATCTCCGTCAATGAATCACAATTAATATTTTGATTATTCCTCTTTGCAGGTCCTCGCCGCTGGTAGGTAATACTAAAATACCAAAATAAATTACTTCAAGTTGCAGGGGTTGTATTTCGAATGAATAATCTGCGTATGAGTCGAATCTGTATTTCAATACATGAGTATTGTTTTGGACGAAATAATATCACCAAAATATAAATGAATAATTACGAAATATTTGGTGTTGAAAACTTATTCCGAAGTTCGAAATGGAAATACAAAATTGAAATGTGTCAATTTCAGTACAGAACTGAAAATTCCTTTCGAGCGGAGGTGCGAGCTTAATGAACGTCAGGAACGTATTGAATACTAGTAGCTTAAGTACCTCAAACAATCGGAATAACTACCACGAAATATTGGTAAATCGTGTATGCGACAAGGTTGTACCGGGTCAGTTATCAGGATAACAATGCGCGGTCATAATTGCATAATATTTCGTAATCGACGTCTCAATCCTCGGCGAGTAAATAAAGATAACGTGTAGTCATGTATAAATTCTCTCTTTAAACTGCCGATGACATCAAGTGGCGTTAAATGGTGTAAATTAGAGATATCTTCCCCGTACCATATCGATAATGATCTTTCCTGTTAAAAAATGAAAATTTGTCATACGTATGTTCAACTGCTCATGCAATTTCAGCTGAAAACCGAGCCGCTAAAAGGGGTGTGTCACGATTTTCCGAGAGTGGGGATGTTAATTCGTATATAAGAATGTACAATATTTTACCCTTTCGTGTCAGTATCTGATCATCCACTTATCTTTTTAGATAAGGGTGTCTAGACAGTCTAAAAATAGCTTGCGGTATTGCAAAGGTCTAAGATAAGGGTGTCTGCATTTCTATGTAAGGGTTGATAACGAATCAATTTTTGTGACAGGTCATGGCAAGTTGGCTAGAAATAGCATAGTTGGGAAAATCCAATAAAATTAATACCATGGGAAACATCTTGATAAGGGATGTAAAATGCTTATCTTGTAGCTAAAAATAAATTCAACCACAGATAAGGATGTCATTGGTTTTTCCCACAAACAATACAATACATAGTAATTGTTGTAACATGTTGCGAAGGATTGATAAACAATACGTACTCGCGACAGGTCTTGAAAAAATGTTGGAAATTCCCAGGCTATTTTCATCTTACGTACATTACCTCGTATTAGGGTAGATAACGACATAACGAAGTGCCAACTTGCGTAATTAATCAGATAACGACGATGCATTCGTGATGGTCCGCTAAAAGGGTTTAAAAATAGCATCATTATCTAATCAGAACGACATGTCTGGTCTAGATAAGAAATTTTCAGCCTCAGACTTGCAAAAAATGGAATTTCTGTCAAAATGTCGTGAAAATTATAAATAATGCAATTACTAATAGCAGTATTCACCGTAACGTTGGTATCTGATGTGTCGCAAATATTTGGGATTGATACCCCAACTCCAAGAAAGTCGTAAATTTCCATAAACGAAAATATTTACCTAGGAGTGGCAAAGTTGGTCATAGTAAATCGAATCGATATAAATGAGCAGTCTAGATATGGAACAGAACAAATTTTCCCAAATTTGAACTTGTTACAGTGGTCCAAATTTGCCCCAGGAACGAACATCCGAGTAGGGTCTCAAAATTGCTGTTCCATAAGTACCTACGAGGTCAATTCCAAATAAACGAGTGATTTCTCCTTTTCAGATCCCAGGTGTTTTAATGTTTGATTGAGTCCACTTCAAATTTCGAAATTCAATAGATATAATACGTATATTATGAAAGGAATGAAATAAATATACTCCATTTCACCTCTCAAATTCTTGATTCAAAAACGTAGCTTTAATCTAAATTGCTGTAGGAATGAAATAATTCGCGTGTTGGAGAATTATCGTGCATGGAGTTGTAATCTTTAAATTCCCATTCCTACACTTCAAAGTTCCTCTTTGTGTATTCTGCCCCAGGGGCTGTGGTCCGTTGGGTACAAAAGAGTGCTTGAAAACTGTAATTTGAAATTTCGTTTCCATAAGCTGAACAAGTAGGTTTGAACAAATTATGAAAATGCGCTGCTGGAATGGACACAATAAAACTTTGTGTTCCAGTCTGGATCTTGATAAATAGGTAGTCGTAGGAACTAGCAAAGAAAATGTTAATGAATTTTCAAAACTATATCCTATAATAGGAATCCCAAAATTGAGCTCCCAAATTCGACTTTAGTGAATAATATCTATAAAGATGGAGACTTGTGTCCTAAACATCATTTCTATCGGAAAAACAGGAATGCTATCATTTGTGTGTCTGGAATTCATCAGACAGGTTCGATTATAGGAACGTATCCATTTCTCCGTCTGATGAATCTGATGTAAATAAATAAATTTATCGAAATTATTGCGAAAATAAAACGTTCGTGTTTGTAATCGAATCAATAACTATTTCTCCAATTTTCAATAAATTGTGATCGTGTTCACACAAACAAGGCACCAAGCAATAAAATCTGTTCATTAGACGCAAACTGAATTAATTTGTATTTCCATGTTGGTTCTTGGAAATTACGTACAGGTATCACGATTTGTCCCTCCAGTATGAGATTCACTTGTCAAGCGCAAAACTCCATCAAATATGTTCAAAACTTTCAGTTGCAAGATTGGGAAATAAGCACAAACGTCTTCTTCTTTTTTCAGTAAGTAGGTACGTAATAAAAAGCAAATTCGTTTCGCAGTACAAACAATAATTGTTGCACTAAATTTGCCCCTGGAAATAAGGTCCGAGAGCTACGAATTGCCATAATGTGTGCTTAGAATTGCCAACTGAAATCTCGTTCTTTAATGTTTTGATAACTTTCGCGTCTGTCGAAAAATATAGTAATTCAGTACGAATTGTAAGAATTAATGTTCTGTAATACAGTGTGGAGCCTGTTTTTGCGACGCTGAATTTATTCTGCGATTGATTTATGAAAATCAACTGGTAGGCGTGAATCTTAATATTCAATTCGCTGGCACATAGGTGAATATCGAAAAAAATGACGTATGAAAACACAGCTCCGATCTTCAGAATCCAAAAAATATGAATCAATTCGAAAATAGGTACATGCTGTAAGTACACTAAAAACAAATACACTCCCAACTGTTCGCGTATTATTTATGATCATATTTTGGATAAATGATGGTAATATTTCTTGAATAAATTATACCTAAACGAGTTAGAAAACATGACGTCAGATGGGGGTCTCAGCAAAATGTGTTATTTCACCTTCGAAATTCTGAAAAAGGTTCCTCCCCTTAGGTAGATATTTACCGATCGTGGCTGGACAGAATTTACGCAATTCTGAATACAAATAATCTCGCCCAATTTTCCCCATTCAAGAATGAAGATTCGTCATATGATGGAATGAGTGTGAATTTTTCATGAATCAATATTTATGAACGAAAATATGAACGAATTTTTCACCCCTGAATTCCTAGAAAAATTGGCTTCATACCCGAATGTTTCAACTGTGTCTCAGTTCGTGTGAAAAAATACATCACTCCATCCTTCACTTTTTCGTAAATTTTGCCCCACGAACGAGTGGGTACAAATTTTAGTTCCGAACTCCGAAGGGCTCCATACGCCGGATATGTTCCAAATTCTGTAGTTGATGTTGTACAGCTTCATATTTTTGATATTATCAAAATTTACGAATATTTATCGAATGAGTTAAATGCAATTATTTTTCCTCTTCAGAACTATTCAAATGCGTTTGCCTCACTCCGATATTAAGGCAAAGTCATAATCGAATGCTTAGAAAATTACAAAATAAATTGCATAACTAGTAGTATTGCATCATTCGAATTATGTTGCTGGAACAAAAAGGGAACTATTCTTTGGTTATTGATAGCTATTTCTTGATGTAATTAAAACAATACGTGAAAAATAGGAAAGAATTCTATCAATAATTCCAAAAAAAAATGAAAGATGAACTGAATACTTCACTGAATTCAAATTATGTTTCGAATTCAAAGTATTCTTGTCTCAAACAGTAAATGTTCAACCTTGAACTGAGATCTGACCTTGAAGTGTGGTTGAAACATGAACATAATGTAGGGGTAGGATTATCTATTTGTGAACACAATTGCACAAATTTTCACCCCAAATGTCTAGACGTCTGGCCGTTATCCTGTTCATGTTGATAAGAGTGTCTGAGTTCAGCGGATAATTATGTAACATTTCCGAAAGATCGTGATGGGTAAGTACATAATGACTTAATATCCGCGACGTGTCGAATAAATTCCATTCTTATCTCGACTTATGATGATGTTTCGTATGAGGGTAGATAATGGCAAAATATTCGCAGCTAGTTACTAAGGGTATTGGAAATTCCATCCCTTTCTTATCTCAACGCCGCTGTCTGGCTGAGATATGGAAATTCCACCCAAACGTGCACAAAAATGGAAAAATCATGAAAAAATATATACAATCATGCAACATTGTTCATAATTGCCATTTGGCTTGCGAATATTTGAACCAATTTTTATCAAGTGCCTAAGCACCATCAATCGTTAGGGTAGATGTTATGCTGTGATAACGAACCGGATTGCTTACGTAGTAGAAGTAATGAGTAGTGGTGATGAGAAAAAGATGCAAGCTAGTCAAATGCTATACAGTATGATTAAATTTCTCAACTCAATTCCTTCTAATCATCAGTTAAATTTCACCTGAAATGTACGAGTAAGTGCGTCGAAAATAAGGGCGAGGGTATCAATATGCTGACACGATTGCACCCTTATCTTTCCCAGACGTTTTGGTTGTTATCGTAATTGTGTAATAACGATGCGACGTAATCGCAATCGTGATAATAATAGCGTTATATTTTATATTTGCGGTAGGTCGTTCGCAAAAAATATAACTTATCCATATTCGGGATTACATACCCAATCACTTCCATCACATGCAGAAAATTTATCTCAAACGTAATTGCGAGATTAAAATGCATCGAAATATGATGATTATAATCGCGACCATGATGATACGAGTGTAATATTTGCGGCAGGTCGTGGATCGTCGCAAAAGTTTCTATTGTTTCCTTATCTTAACACCACTTCCGTGTCGGAATGTGGGGAAATCCGTTCGATCGTGTTGAACAAATGAAAAACATATAAAAAATGGAGCAAATTATTTTTAGCTAGGTTTTCAATAATCGAATGAATTGTGACCTTGACGTGCACATTTTTGCACCGGAAACAAGTTTCAGATTAATCTGCGTATATCATGTGAGACAATAATTCTCCACTGTGAAGCAACTGTAATTGAGAGTATAGGGTCGAGTCAGGTCGCTACTCGCGGATGGCGTTGCTCTATCTTTATTTAGTACCTTATCTTGAAACGTCTGTCTGGTTTTGCAACGAATACGTAAATTTTTCAATTTACAGCATGTCGCGGGTGGCGTTAAGATTGTGGAATGTGGTACGATGTGGCGAGGTAGCGATAACCTTATCATGTGGGCACTGATTTTCTGTCAAAAACTGCAAATTTGTCCGATCATGAAATTCTGTTCAACTGTGAAAATCCGCTTGAACATGACCCGTTCAATAATGAAATGAATGGTTTGGTATTTTTCGTATAGAAATCTACAAATACCAGTGGGAATGAATTTTTCACTTTCGGAATTTCTGAAATGAGCCCAAATTTGAAATTAATGGAGAACGAATGAAATGCACTCCTCTTCCATTCGTGATGCTCCTTGTCAATTTAAATGGAACGAATATTTTCAAACTGCTACAGAAATAAATACATTTTTATTTCTGTACTTCGAAATTTCTTACGTTGGTAGGTACCTACCAGTAAGATTCCAAAAACTGCAATTTGACGTGTTCGTTCTCTCTTTTTTAACCAATAGATCTGCGGCAATTTTAATGAGAATATGTTCGTTGCAACTGAACAATAATAATTCGTGTTCTAATTTTATCTGAATTCGATCGAATTTGCCTTGAATTAATTCTGTTTTCTGAATTAAATAGAACAATTAAATTCATCTATGTGGGTTTAGTATGAATCTTGATGGAATGTAATCCAGTAAATACTTCGAATTCGGTCGCAGATCTATTCTTCTCTTCTTTTCTTTCTCGTTCAAAATGAAAATTCGTCAGGTGTTAAATACCTAATTTCGAATATAAATAATGAACGAATTTTCCACTTCTGGAATTACTGAAGAGGGTTCATATCTCCCCCAGGATGGAATGCATCATCTGGGTTCAAACTGATGTTGAAAATACATTTTTCCATTCTTGATTTTTCGTAATTTTTGCCCCACAAACGTGAGTGCAAATTTCGTCTCAAACTGTTTCATTTTACGTATAGATAAAATGTCCCAATTTGCGAAGTTGGATTCAATATGAATGGAAATAATGCATTTTACTGCTGAAATCAAGAATACACCCAAATTGCTACAGGAATCGAAATAATATTCTTCAAATAAAATATTTTCGAGGCTGTACTTTCCACTTCTGTACTTTGAATAATTCAATATTCAAAATCTGCAATTTGGTGTTCTTTTTTTCAATAAATTACACTCAGATTTGCGGTAGGAACGAATATACCATGTTGAATAATTACGAACATTAATGATTCGTGCTCAAAAAATGCGATTTCTAATATTGATATTTGCGAACAACGGAGTTAGTGTTTCCAACGGATTTTTTGGAAATTTAGACACATATTTCGTTTCCGATTAGTTGAAATTCGTTCACTCGGCGCAAATCTAGATGGAATGTGTAATTAATAGAATGAATTGAACGAATAGATTCGCTGACGTCCGGATTTTAGTCCGTTGGCGTTGATAAAAAAAATACAATAGTATAACGAAGTACTCCAAAATCCAATTTATCTGCTACTTTCTTCCAAATGGTCATTCTTATGCACGTCTACAGTCCAAATTATAAGTGAGAGAAAGGAGAATCGAACTGGACTGAAGAACTGGGTTATACTTTAAATATGTCCTTGACCTTCCTAACAGACAGGTCTTGGTGGGTATGAAGAAATGGTTGGCAGCTCCAAGAGCGAGTCAAATTAGAGCTACATACTATTTCCACACCTACAGGTAAGTACAATTGTAGGACTTTGGTGCTCATTTATGCGAAGTGCAATGCATACAAATGAGAGGGGTTGACTTAATTAATACGTGAATTAATATTAATTAATTAGTATTCGGGCCCCACGTTGGGCGCCATAAATGTAGAGGTAGAATTTTACTACAGTTATACGGATGGTTACATATAAAGGTCTAGTCTAGATTGACATGCCCAGTACCCTCAGGGAGGTATCCATGGGGTCAATCTAGAAAATAATCCTATCTACACTTGGTCAGTCCCCAGCAGGTGTCAATTGGGGGGCTGCCCCTAAATATTATCATACAAGTGTGCTCTAAGGCTCAATCAATAGTTTAAGGCTATACCCTTGCCCTATATGTTTCTCCCCTCGAGGGACATTGTACTAGTAATATTATCATCGGATATTTATAAGTATTATGAGGCATCAAACACTTACGTGAATAAGAAAGTCAAATTAACTTCAAACACTCTGTATTGTCACGAAACGTTATTACAATGGTTTTATTGTGGGTTTTTGTGCAATTACTTTGTGTGGGATCTTGACAGTTAATTTACAATGTTTTTACTTTAAACAAGGAAAAGACATGAGTACCTAAGTACACCTCGAGAAAGGATTGTGTTAGTCTTCCGGAAGTAATCTCTTTCCTGACTTCAGTGCAAATAATAGATAGTGTGCCAAGTCAGCTAGCACACACACTATCCCATCATCTTATGAGACTCGGAATAAAGAGTATCACTTCCCAAGTGACCCCTGAGCTCCATATACCTGGCTAGTTTTATGTCACCAAATTAATAGAATTAATAAATAGAACTAATATGATGAAATAATATTGATGGACAATCCAGGCCCAGTCCTGCCAGTTCAACCAAGGTATTCCAAGGGAGAACCAGGCAGGACGGCAGTAATATGAAGACTGATTTGTGAGAGAGAAATACTGACAGAGCTCAGGGTATAAAATTATAAAATCGGGTGGGGGAATGGTGCGCGCGTTCCTCCGCTATCATTGGCTAATAATTACGTCATGATAAACGCCAATCCCCACCTAAAGATAAGGAATTGCGGCTCGGATATTCGCATCAGGTTAGGTAATTATATGATATTTTTCTCCCAGTAAGGAGGTATGAATATATTTCTCCCTCTACATGTTGAACCATACATACTTTGTTTTTCATAAAATACTTACCTAATGTAATGTGAAATAGGTGATAATTCATTCTACGTTTTTTACTGTTCGTCAAACTTTTTTTAAAACAGATCAAGTCCAGTTAGTCTAAAACTGCTTGTAAATTGTCAGTAAGTATACTCAATATGAAAAATAATTTCAAATCTCTAGAGACATAATCATAATGGTGGAAATGCAAAGGGTGCTGAGTGCCACTTTTTCAAAACGCGTATTTTCAATGCAACGTTTACTATGTGTTGTCGCGCATGCGCTCCTAGTGTCACATCAGAAGAAACACATTCTCCAAGTTAATTATACTAATGAACACCGATACACCGAAAGATAGCGCTTTCCAGACGTACGTGTTACGCGAACTCGTTTTTACGCTCTCCTGCATAAAAACGGTTTTGGCACTTAGCACCCTTTGCATTTCCACCATTCAATTATGAATTAATTTTTTCACAGAAATAATAGGTAGTTTTTAAGACATGTTTGACAATTAGGCGAGTTTTCTGCGCTAGGGTAACTATAGATAAAAAGTATATTCATGATTTTTAAAACGCTGATTCACGCGACGCGGATGTTTGAGAACTTGAAAAAACACTTATCAATTCTAAATACTGTGTAAAATTTTTGAAAAATAGAAAAAATTTTTATCAAATTCAAAATTTCCTATTCATACTTATGTATCTGAATTTAGGTACTTACAATAGGTAGGTACTTTGTGACTTTTATGTGGTCCCAATTCTTTTTCGAAATCGACCAATGACGGCATTTTGAATAAGAAACATACTACACATTTAATAAAAACACTATAGTAACACCCCCAATAAAATTAATATTGGTGGTAAAGTATCTCATTATCATTTATCAATCAACTTATGACATTTTTCCATCACTAATAAACGATTTCTGAACAAATCAAGAGACCAAATAAAAAACTTGATGGAAATGAAATTGTTCAGCTTGAAATTTCTCATCAAGCGAAATGTGATTATATTTTTGGTTTCGAGATCTTTATTCGAGAAAAGTTGGGAATAAGCTGTTCTATATCATCAGGAAAATTTTTGATGAAATTTTTAAATAAGCTACCCTACGCATAGGGTCATTCCAACTTGACAAAATTATCAAATCTTGTTGCTTTTTACTTTCGGACTGGGCATGCAGTTTTGGAAGAATATGATGTGGAATGTCAATAAATAATTTTGGAACCACTTGAAAAAGCAAAGAATTGGAAAACGTTGCATCATGAAGATTGGGTTGTGTCAGTTGAAATGGCTGTATTACGCGATATTGATTTGAACTTTTTTATTTTTCGACAAAAAATGTAGTTTTTGTAGATGTCTGCTTACTTGAATTGTATATACATTAAAAGATTTAATTGAAAACGTACCATAAAGAGAATAGAGCCGCACCTCAGGTGAAAATCGAACTAACCTTGACTAAAAAATCAAAATTGAAAAAGTTGAGAAACTTACATCCACTTTCTTGGTTATCGCCTGTGAAACCTGTACATTTTCCTGCGGTACCTCCTGCTGTGCTCCTCCTGGGGCATCCACCTGTGCTGCTCCTGGAACCACTGCATTGGCTTCATTGTTCAAAATAGCAGCTGCTTTCAACAAGAAAACAATTGAAAACGTATTAAAGAAATGTAGTATAAGAGAGCCGCAGGTGAAAATGTGAAATTCTTACCATCATAATCGGGGACGTATACAACATCGGGAATGTGTACCATTAGCATTAGCTGCTCTTCTGTTTTCAAACAAAAAAAATTGTATATTACATATTAAAAAGAAGAAATGTAATCTGTTTACTGTATATTGCTTTTACGATTCATTTGGGAAAAAAGTTGACCGAATGTTCATACGTCCAACTTACCCGAAAAAATCAAAATTGAAAAAGTTGAGAAAAAGAAGATTCGTAATCTGCTTGCCTTAACTGACATCACTTGCAATAATTTGCGATTTTTACAAATTTTATAAAAAATGGCACCAATTTCTGACATCAAGTATGTCAAAATTTTGAAAATTGAATGTTTTCTGACATTTTGAGAGATAAGTATTAAACTTCTGGTCTGACTTTCAAAAAAAAATCATAAATTGCAAAAATTCTGTCAAACTTTTAAAAATAACTTTCCTTCTAAATCGATTCGCTATGGTATTCAAGGGTGATTATTTATGGTATCACTATCATCTTTGCGTTTATTCTGTGATTTATATGGAATTGTATGACGAACGTGGTTTTCTTCAGCCATCTTCAAGAAATATCTCTTCACGTTTTCACAGTTGGTAATTGGTTTCCATAATTCAAAAAATTTTAGTAATAAAATGATGTGGCATAATCTTGATAACCGCCCCCTACCAAATTTTTCAGGCTTTTCCTCGCAAATAAAAATCTTTGAGTTGTTTTTGAGATACCTTTCTTATATAATTTTTATTTTAAAAAAGCTTCCAATTATTAATATAAATGTAAGTACATGATTATGTGGCATCAGCAACGAAGAAAATTGTAAAAAATAAAATTTGAGGCGGATCGACCCAGACCCAATATTCAGGTTAGATTACCGAGCTTGTTCAAACGCTGTGTCTGTACCAATTTTTTTTTACAATTTTCTTCGTTGTTGATCCCACTTAATCAATATACGTTCGAAGTTCGTACTATTAATTGAAAGTTTTTTTTTTTATTGAAAATTATGTAGATAAGAGAGATAAGTATCTCAGAAAAAGCTCAAGATTTTGACTTTCGATGCAAACCCTGAAAAATTTGGTCTAAGGGCAGTTTTCAAGATTATATCACTATTTTTCATTGCCTGCTAGAAGTTTTGAATTATTTGTTTTATATGTACGAGTACTTGTAAGTACATACTTAGGTACGTTCAATTTCGAATCTAATAAGATAAGTTAACTGACCTACCCACTGTGGCTAGGTGTATGATTCCTTTTGGGAGAATTTTTTGGTTGGTTAATTTCGTTGAAAATTACAGTTAAGTATCCTATTACATTAATTTAATCTACCTACAAATTTTTGGGGCAAGTTTAGTTATATTCATTTTTGTTTGTGCAACCTTCTCAATGATTTTCTCCTTTTCTTCATTCGACAGTTTTCCTCCGTTTGGTTCATGAACATTTATGTACATAAAGACATAATCTGAAAAAAAAAAAAAAAAAAACATTAAATTACTTACTCTTCAACTAAAATTAAATCGAATTACTTATTAAACCGAATTCCGTCTTTTCAATATTTTTTAAGCATTGGTGCCTACAGCTGAGGATGAACTACATACTAACAAAATACCTAACTTTATTACTAATTGTATAAGTACCTACCTACCTGTAATTTTTTTCAAGTTCTTTTCACATAGGTACATAGGTTGTTTTTTGGTTAGATTACTTTGTCTGGAATTCTTGAAAAACAATTTGTAACTTTTCCTGTTGGAGATGAGATGGCAAGAGTTTCTCGATTGAATAGAACTCTCTCACATTTTAGTAATTGGGACGAGAAAACTTTAATTTCAAAACACAATTCTTAAAACTATGAGCATCTCAATAGTCCGGCATATGGCAAATATGGAGTAATTGCACCCCCCCCCCCTCCACCAATTCTCTAGGACTGGACTATCATTCTAAGGAACATTCTGAAGCAAACTCGTCAAAAAAAAAGTTGGCCTTACTAATAACACGGCGCCCATTTTGATTGACGAGTTTACCGTAATCGCAGATTATAATTTCCAACATAATTAGGACTCGCATGAATTTTTATGAACTAGACAAAGCTAGATTGAAAGAGCATGCAAAAATTCACCAGCTAAAATTCCAAGTGTTGAAGTGCATTTTTCGATTTTTGGCGATGTGGCGTCAACTGACAGACGACTGTCAAGTGCCAAGCCGTAGGCGCAGCTGCCTAGCGCATCTGCGCACGCAGCTAACTGTGACGTAGTGGGAGGCATTGTACCTCTAGCCACAGACATAGTTTATCTATTAGGTATTCATTACGTTTATATCTCGCGCGCGATTATCATGTAGGTATGTTTTATGTTCCTCAAATAAACGTTTGACACACACCTGTCTGTTGACATATTTATTTACTCGTATCCAAGTCGTAGCTTGGTGATTTCGAGTTATGAGGCCCTGACCTCACATTGGTGACCCTGTTAGTGCGTTTTTTTCGCGTTTTTTGAGGTGATTTAAATTATTTTCGATTGTTTTCGCGTGTTTTCGCGTGTGTACACGTTCGGAGTGATTTTTTGTGCGATTTTCGTTTTTTTTTGTGTGAAAATGACTGGTCCAACTGATGATGATGGGAAGAAAAATGAGCAGCCAGTTCCGCCTAGTCCTCAGGTATATGCTGTCAATTTTCGAATAGAATTCCCACCGTTTGACCCTGACCATGTCAGAATTTGGTGGTGTCAGGTTGAGTTGAAATTACAGTTGGGTCAGTACACTACCCAAAAGACGAAATTCCTTGCCGTATCTGCCTCTCTACCACCCACTGTCGCAGCACGTGTTGGTGACTTGCTTTACAAGCCACCTGACATAGATCCCTTGGATGTTCTCCGAGATTGCCTGTACAAGGAATATGAACCGACAGATTCCGAACAGGTGACCAAGCTCCTTGAAGGTTGCCATTTAGGCGACCATAAGCCTTCGCAATTGTTACGCGAAATGCGTGAGCTTGCTAAAAATAGGCTCACTGATTCGACCTTGAGTGAGCTTTTTAAACGCCGCCTACCTGAACCTGTCCAGTTGGTGTTAGCCGCAGGTGAAATTAGTTGAAAATCTTCCGCTGAAGTGGATGATGTAGCATAGCATTTTCTTCCAGTTTGGAAAAATATAATTATTTTATCACTTTATCATGTGTTGGAATATGAAGATACTTGAATATAGGAAGAAATTAGTAGGTACTTAAACAAAAACATAAATTCACAGCATGAAAAAAGTTGTTTTGGAAGCAAAAAAATTCTGTTTTTCCAAAATTGAAGGACATTTTGTGCTGTACATATCATCCACTTCAATGCAAAACCGTTTCAACTTAAAGTTACCTCACCTCAAATTTTTCATTTTCGTCAAATTTTGTATCATATTTCAGCCCGGTTTCCAACAACACTGTACCATATGCCTTGATGAAAGATGCTCTCTTCGCAGCCTAGATTTTTGTTTTATTCAGTTTTTGGACAAATAAGCGCATCTTTCACCAATTTTTTGTGTTTGCTCAATTTGAGAAATGAAATATCAGATGACCTGTTTTACTATCGTTATTGTGATTTTTGTATTATTAGTTTTTAAGAAATGTTTTCAGAAAGTGCTTTTTTGAGCTTTTTCAAAACTTTCATTTTGAAAAATTATTTCTCTTTGAAAGCTCGAAATTTTTGTGGTTTAATCAATTGGGCAGGATGCCTTATTTTTTATTATTGCAATTTCCATCAGTATACCTTATTTTCAAAATTCAGAATCATTTTTTTAAAAAAATCTTTTCTTGTTTTAGAAATTTAGAATACTAATTCCAAAGCCAAACACAATTATTGTGTTGAACCATACATACTTTGTTTTTCATAAAATACTAACCTAATGTAATGTGAAATAGGTGATAATTCATTCTAAGCTTTTTACTCTTCGTCACGCTTTTTTTAAAACAGATCAAGTCCAGTTAGTCTAAAACTGCTTGTAAATTGTCAGTATACTAAATATGAAAAATAATTTCAAATATCTTGAGCCATAATCATATGAATCAATTTTTTTACAGAAATAATAGGTAGTTTTTAAGACATGTTTGACAATTAGGCGAGTTTTCTGCGCTAGGGTAACTATGGATAAAAAGTATATTCATGATTTTTAAAACTCTGATTCACGCGACGCGGATGTTTGAGAACTTGAAAAAACACTTTTCAATTCTGAATAAGTACTGTGTAAAACTTTTGAAAAATATAAAAAAATGTTATCAATTTCAAAATTTCCTATTCATACTTGTGTATCTGAATTTAGGTAGGTACTTATAATAGGTAGGTACTTTGTGACTTTTATGAATTTAGAAAAAAAATAGTCTAACTTTCAAAAACAAAAGAATAAAATCATAAATTGCAAAAATTCTATCAAACATTTAAAAATAAGTTTCTAATATTATTTAGGTAGTCATGACTTTTGAAAACTGAAAACAAAAAACTTACCTTACCACATTAACAATTGCGTTAAAGAGAATAAACGCCTATGCCCTCATGAAAAATCACTACTAGCGACTTCAAAAAATTACTAGCGTTTCTGAAAAAGTTACTAGTGATACCGAAAACGTTACTAGCGCTTGTACTGACGCTACTAGCGACCAGCTTGACACTACTAGCGACCAGCTCGACGCTACTAGCGACCAGCTTGACGCTACTAGCGACTGACTCGGCGCTACTAGCGATCAGCTTGGCACTACTAGCGACTGTCTCAACATTACTAGTGAATGATTCAACGCTACTAATGACCAAACCGACACTAGTAACGATTAAACTGACGCTATGGATTCTTTGGCTTACTTCTTGGTTAGAAACTGAAAATTGTATAGTTTAATTTGAAGCTTATCATTTCTACATGAATTTTATAATTAATTACTATGTTAAATAGGTATACTTACTGACTGGAAACTAAAACTAATTTGATCGCTGAATTAATTTTTCAAACTTCTGGAAATTTTTTCTAAAAATAACTATTTTATAACAGTTATTGTTTTTTTTTTTCTAAATTGATGGATACTGGTCCCAATTCTTTTTCGAAATCGACCAATGATGGCATTTTGAATAAGAAACATACTACACATTCAATAAAAACACTATATGTAGTAACACCCCCAATAAAATTAATATTGGTGGTAAAGTATCTCATTATCATTTATCAATCAACTTATGACATTTTTCCATCACTAATAAACAATTTCTGAACAAATCAAGAGACCAAATAAAAAACTGGATGGAAATGAAATGGTTCAGCTTGAAATTTCTCATCAAGCAAAATGTGATTGGATTTTTGGTTTCGAGATGTTTATTCGAGAAAAGTTGGTAAAGCTCTATATCATCAGGAAAATTTTTGATGAGATTTTTAAATGAGCCACCCTGCGCTTACAGTCATTCCAACTTGACAAAATTATCAGATCTTGTTGCTTTTTACTTTCGGACTGGGCATGCAGTTTTGGAAAAATATGATGTGGAATATCAATAAATAATTTTGGAACCACTTGAAAAAGCAAAGAATTGGAAAACGTTGCATCATGAAGATTGGGTTGTGTCATTTGAAATGGCTGTATTACGCGATATTGATTTGAACTGTTTTATTTTTCGACAAAAAATGTAGGTTTTGTAGATGTCTGCTTACTTGAATTATACATATGTATAGGTCAGGTACATTAAAAGATTTACTTAATTGAAAACTTACCATAAAGAGAATAGAGCCGCACCTCAGGTGAAAATCAAACTAACCTTGACTAAAAAATCAAAATTGAAAAAGTTGAGAAACTTACATCCATTTTCTTGGTTATCGCCTGTGAAACCTGTACATTTTCCTGCGGTACCTCCTGCTGTGCTCCTCCTGGGGCATCCACCTGTGCTGCTCCTGGAACCACTGCATTGGCTTCATTGTTCAAAATAGCTGCTGCTTTCAACAAGAAAACAATAATTGAAAACGTATTAAAGAAATGTAGTATATAGAGCCGCAGGTGAAAATGTGAAATTCTTACCATCATAATCGGGGACGTATACAACATCGGGAATGTGTACCATTAGCATTAGCTGCTCTTCTGTTTTCAAACAAAAAAAATTGTATATTAGGTACATATTAAAAAGAAGAAATGTAATCTGCTTACTGCATGTACATTGCTTTTACAATTCATTTGGGAAAAAAGTTGACCGAATGTTCATACGTCCAACTTACCCGAAAAAATTAAAATTGAAAAAGTTGAGAAAAAGAAGATTCGTAATCTGCTTGCCTTAACTGACATCACTTGCAATAATTTGCGATTTTTACAAATTTTATAAAAAATGGCACCAATTTCTGACATCAAGTATGTAAAAATTTTGAAAATTGAATATTTTCTGACATTTTGAGAGATATTAAACTTCTGGTCTGACTTTCAAAAAAAAATCATAAATTGCAAAAATTCTGTCAAACTTTTAAAAATAACTTTCCTTTTAAATCGGTTCGCTATGGTATTCAAGGGTGAGTATTTATGGTATCACTATCATCTTTGCGTTTATTCTGTGATTTATATGGAATTGTATGACGAACGTGGCTTTCTTCAGCCATCTTCAAGAAAATCTCTTCACGTTTTCACAGTTGGTAATTGGTTTCCATAATTCAAAAAATGTTAGTAATAAAATGATGTGGCATAATCTTGAAAACCGCCCCCATACCAAATTTTTCAGGCTTTTCCTCGCAAATAAAAATCTTGAGTTGTTTTTGAGATACCTTTCTCATATAATTTTTATTTTAAAAAAGCTTCCAATTATTAATATAAATGTAAGTACATGATTATGTGGCATCAGCAACGAAGAAAATTGTAAAAAATAAAATTTGAGGCGGATCGACCCAGACCCAATATTCAGGTTAGATTACCAAGCTTGTTCAAACGCTGTGTCTGTACCAATTTTTTTTTTACAATTTTCTTTGTCATTGATCCTACTTAATTAATATACGTTCGACGTTCGTATTATTAATTGAAAGCTTTTTTTTGATTGAAAATTATGTGACAGAGATATCTCAGAAAAAGCTCAAGATTTTGACTTCCGATGCAAACCCTGAAAAATTCGGTCGAATAAGGGCACTTTTCAAGATTATATCACTATTTTTCATTACCTACCTACTAAAAGTTTTGAATTTTTTGTTCTAGTATATGTACGAGTACTTGTACCTACTCGTAATACATACTTACGTCCAATTTCGAATCTAATAAGATAACTGACCTACCCACTGTGGCGAGGTGTAAGTATGATTCTTTTTGGGAGAATTTTTTGGTTGGTTAATTTCGTTGAAAATTACAGTAAGTACCCTATTACGTTAATATTTAATCTACCTACAAATTTCCGGGGCAAGTTTAGTTATTCATTTCTGTTTGTGCAACCTTCTCAATGATTTTCTCCTTTTTTTCATTCAACAATTTTCCTCCGTTTGCTATTCGTTCATGAACATTTATGTACATAAAGACATAATCTGAAAAAAAAATCATTAAATTACTTACTCTTCGACTAAAATTAAACCGCGAATTCCTTTTTTCCAATACGGTGCCTACAGCTGAGGATGAACTACTGACAAAATACTTAACTTTATTACTAATTGTATAAGTACCTACCTATAATTTTTTTCAATTTCTTTTCACATAGGTACATAGGTTGTTTTTTGGTTAGATTACTTTGTCTGGAATTCTTGAAAAACAGTTTGTAACTTTTCCTGTTAGAGATGATATCGCGAGAGTTTCTCGATTGAATAGAACTCTCTCACGTTTTAGTAATTGGGACGAGAAAACTGTAATTTCAAAACACAATTCTTAACACTATGAGCATCTCAATAGTCCGGCATATCGCAAATATTGAGTAATTGCACCCCCACCCCCCTCCACCGATTCTCTAAGACTGGACTATCATCCTAAGGAACATTCTGAAGCAAACTTGTCAACAAAAAAAAAGTTGGCCTTACTAATAACACGGTGGCCATTTTGATTGACGAGTTTACTGTAATCGCAGATTATGATTTCCAAAATAATTAGGACTCGAATGCATTTTTTTGAAATAGACAAAGCTAGATTGAAAGAGCATGCAAAAATTCACCAGCTAAAATTCCAAGTGTTGAAGTGCATTTTTCGATTTTTGGCGAATTTTTGAAAATCTTTGGTTGAAGTGGATGATGTAGTGTAGAATTTTCTTCCATTTTGGAAAAATATACCTAATTATTTTACCACTCGATCATGTGTCGGAATATGAAGATAAATACTTATAGGAAGAAATTAGTACCTAAACAAAAACATAAATTCACAGCATGAAAAAAGTTGTCAAAATAAATGACTAATTTCTCCGATGGATTTGTGTTTTTGTTTACCATTTCTCTCCTATGCTCATCTTCATATTCCAAAATCTTATTTGGACCCAAAAAAATTCTGTTTTTCCAAAATTAAAGAAAATTTTGTGCTATGTAATTCACTTCAAAGCAAAACCGTTTCAAACTAAAGTTACCCTCACCAAAAAATTTTCAATTTCGTGAACCATAATTATTGTGTTGAACCATACGTACTTTGTTTTTTATAAAATACTTACCTAATGTAATGTGAAAATTGTTTAATACAGATCATGTCAAGTGAGTCTAAAACTGCTTGTAAATTGTTAGATATGAAAAATAATTTCAATTCTCTTGAGCCATAATTATTAGGTATGAATCAATTTATGAAAAAAATATTAGTCAGTTTTTAAGACATGTTGGATAATTAATTATAGGTGAGTTTTCTGCGCTAGGGTAGGTAACGGTATAGATAATAGGTATCTTTAAGATTTTTACATTTTTTAATTGTGAATATTGTGTAGAAGTTTTGAAAAATGGAAAAAAATGTCATGAATCTGAAAAATTTCCATTCATACCTGTGTATCTGACTTGACTTACAAGTTACAAAAGGTAATTTGTGACTATTAAAAATTTATAAAAGAAAATGTGATATGATTTCTGGCATAAGGAATGTCAAAATTTTGTAAAATATGATTATTTTCTGACATTTTGAAAGGCATTGAACTTCTTGTCTCACTTTTAAAAACAAAAGAAAAAAGTCATAACTTGCAAAAATTCTGTCAAACTTTTGAAAATTACTTTCTAATATTATTTAGGTAGGTAGTCAGACTTTTAAAAACTGAAAACAAAAAACTTACCTTACCACATTAACAATTTCGTTTTTGACAATGTTTGTACTGATTTTTTTGTAGAGCTCCAACAAATTCGGCTTACTTCTTGGTTGGAAACTAAAAATTTTATAATCTAATTTTGTAGGTAGCTAATCATTTCTACATGAATTTTACAATGTACAGAACTTTTTTTCTCAAGTTTTTTTGTGTGATAAAATTCAAGAATCTCAATATCGTGAGAATGATACAAAAAAAAAATTATACTTACCTTTCTACCTGATGTTGAAATTGATTTACGATAATAGATCACTCGCTTTGGAGATGTTTATTCGAGAAAGGTTGGGAAAGCTCTATATCATCAGGAAAATTTTTGATGACATTTTTAAATGAGCCACCCTGCGCGTATAGTCATTCCTACTTGACAAAATCAATCACCAGATCTGGTTGCTTTTTACTTTCGGACTGGACGTGCAGTTTTGGAAAAATATAACGTGGAATTTGCAGATGAATAATTTTGGAACCACTTGAAAAAGCAAAGAAATGGAAAACGTTATATCATGATGATTGGGATTGGGTTGTGTCATTTGAAATGGCTTGTATTACGCGATCTTGATTTGAAATTTTTGATTTTTCGAAAAAAATGTAGTTTTGGTAGATGTCTGCTTACTTGAATTATATATTAAAGGTTTTTCCAATTTCCTAACTTTGGCAATCCTCTTCGTCGAAAATTTTTCTATCGTTCAATTTTGAAATTTTGAACTTATTTTTCAATTTTCTACTTGAAAGTTTGTTCATTTAAAGGTGAAAATTCCCAGAATTTTCAAAGGTATTCATTTATTCCGGTGGATCCTGAATGACGAGAGTTTGTCGTTGCATTGACTTCACTTTCAATAATTTGTGATTTTTATGAATTTAGAAAAAAAAAGCTCACCAATTTCTGACATGAGGTATGTCAAAATTTTGAAAAATAATTATTTTCTGTCACTTTGAAAGACATTACTTAAACTTCTGGTCTGACTTTCAAAAAAAAATCATAAATTGCAAAAACTCTGTCAAACTTTTAAAAATAACTTTCCTTCTAAATTGATTCGATATTCAAGACGGATTGTTAAGGTGTCATCTTTGCGTTTATTCTGTGATTTACCTATATGGAATTGTATGACGAACGTGGCTTATTTCTTCAGCCATCTTCAAGAAATATCTCTTCCCGTTTTCATAGTTGGTAATGGGTTTCCATAATTCAACAATTTTAGCACTTGATAAAATGTTGTGACATAATCTTGAAAACAGCCCCCCCCTACCAAATTTTTCAGGTTTTCCCTCGCAAATTAAAATCTTGAGTTGTTTCTCAGATATGTACCTTTCTTACATAATTTTTAATAATAAAAAAAAGAAAAACTTCCAAATATTAATACTAACGTGAGTATTGATTACAATGTGGGATCAACAACGAAGAAAATTGTAAAAAATAAAATGTGGGACGGATCGACACAGACCCAATATTTAGGTTAGATTGCCAAGCTTGTTCAATCAAACGTTGTGTCTGTCCCAATTTTTTTCACAATTTTCTTCGTCGTTGATCCCACATAATCAATGTGTATGTACGTTCGTATTATTAATTGGAAGCTTTTTTTGATTGAAAATTTTGTAAGAGGAGGATTTCAGAAAAATCTCAAGATTTTGACTTCCAAGGCGAGCCCTGAAAATTTGGTCGAAGGACAGTTTACAAGATTATGCCACTAGCTTTCATTACCTATACTAAAAATCTTGAATTATTTGTTTTAGGTATACTAATAGGTACGTATGTACGTCGAGTACTTGTAATACATACGTTCAATTTCGAATCTAATAATACATATAAGGTAACTGACCTACCCACTGCACTTTTACTTTCTTTCCCCAAATGAGGACGAGGTGTATGATTCTTTTTTGGAGAATTTTTTGGTTGGTTAATTTCTTCGCAAGTTTATAGTTATTCATTTTGGCTTGTGCGACCTTCTCAACGATTTTCTACTTTTCTTCATTCGACAATTTTCCCCGTTTGCTTTTCGTTCATGAACATTTATGTACATAAAGACATAATCTGAAAAAAAATCATTTAATTACTTACTCGCGTCTTTAAAAAATGTAACAGAATGATTTGAGTATTTCGGCAAATTGATACATTCAACCTTGAAAATATACAAAATGAAAGTAAAACCATTCGATTAAAAGTAAATAGAATTCCATTATTCCTATACACCTTATGGCCCTTATTGATACAACTGAAGATGAACTACCTACTTACAAAATACTTGACTCTCGTAGTTTGTTTTTTGGGTGGTTAACGTTGCGTGCGGAATTCTTGAAAAACAATTGTTAACTTTTCCTGTAAGAGATGAGTTGGCGAGGGTTTCTCTATTGAATAAAGATTCCAATCGCTCGGTTTGAAAACTCTCTCACGTTTTGGTGATCAAGATGAGAAAACTGTAATCTCAAAACACAATTATCGATACTTTGAGCACCCCAAAATAGTCTGGCATATCGCCTTACAATGGAGTAAGAGTAACCACAACCTCTGCTGACCTTCCGGGACATACTACTTTTTTCTTACCTCATGAGAAACATTTTGAAGGAAACTTTCATTATAAAAAAGTTGAGATTACTAACGAAACGGCGGCCATTTTGATCGACAGACCAGCCGAAATCGCAAATTTTGTTTTCCAACATAGAACTCGCACGAATTTTCTTGAACTGGACGAAGCTAGATCAATAGAGCATGCAAAAATTTATCGCCACTCAAAATTTCAAGTGTTGAAGTGCATTTTTCGATTTTTGGAGAATTTTTGATAATCAAATCTACGTAGGTAACTCTTGAGCCAAAAATGAGAAAAAAATCAAAATTTTACCAAATTGACCTGGTAAGCTGAAATTTTGGGTACACACTATTTTGGATCTGCCAAATCGATTGGAAAGATTTTGGAGCCTCCGGTGGCTTTTTGAAAATTCTTAGAGCCTCCATTAGATTTTAGGAATTTGAAATGTCCACAAAATTTCATTAAATGAAAAATTTCAAGTCTAGAAAATCTACTGGAGGCTCCAGGAATTTTCAAAAAGTTGCTGGAGGCTCAAAAATCACTCGAACCCACCTGCAGTCGATTTGATAGCATATTGAAATTGAAGTGCACAGTGAATTTTAGATTTCCAGATCCGTTTGGTCAAATTTTATGTTAATTTCGAGGATTGAAAAACCTGCTGGAGGGTCCAGTAATTTCCGAAGAGTCGCTGGAAGCGCCAAAACGACTTTGAAATCTACCATCAATCGACTTTATAGCGTATTGAAATCAGTTTACAGAATGAATTTCGCTTTTCCAACTCCATTTGATCCAAGTTTTAAAAATCTACTGGAGGCTCCAAGAATTTTCAAATATCCACTGGAGGCTCAAAAATGAATTGAACTCGCAAGCACTCGGCTTCATTGCGTGTTCAAGTGGGAGTTAAGCGCAAATTTCGGATTTTCAACTTCACTCGATAAGTGTATTATTTAGGTGGTCAAACTTTTGAAATCTGAAAACAAAAAACTTACCTTACCACATTAACAATTGCGTTAAAGAGAATAAAGTCTACTAATTCGACTTTTTTGAGCTCCAACAAATTCGGCTTACTTCTTGGTTAGAAACTGAAAATCGTATAATTTAATTTGTAGCTTATCAATTAATAACTGTGTTAAGTAGGTATGTACTTACTGACTTGAAACTGAAACTCATTTCGCTGAATTAATTTTTCAAACTTCTGGAAATTTTTTCTAGAAACAACTATGTACTATTTTATAACAGTTACCTATCGTTTTTTCCCAAAATTAGTCGATATTGGCCCCAATTCTTTTTCGAAATCGACCAATGACGACATTTTGAATACGAAACACGCTACACATTCAATAAAAACACCATAGTAACACCCAATAAAATTAATATTGGTGGTAAAATATCTCATTATCGTTTATCAATCAACTTATGACATTTTTCCATCACTAATAAACGATTTCTGAGCAAATCAAGAGCCCAAAGAAAAAGCTTGATAGAAATGAAATTGTTCAGCTTGAAATTTCTCATCAAGCGAAATGTGATTAGATTTTTGGTTTTGAGATGTTTATTCGAGAAAGGTTGGGAAAGCTCTATATCATCAGGAAAATTTGTTGATGAGATTTTTAAATGAGCCACCCTGCGCGTACAGTCATTCCAACTTGACAAATGAAAATCATTTGATCTTGTTGCTTTCTACTTTCGGACTGGGCGTGCAGTTTTGGAAAATTATAATGTGGAATGCGAATAAATAATTTTGGAACAACATGAAAAAGCAAAGAGTTGGAAAACGTTGCATCATTAAGATTGTGTTGTGTCATTTGAAATGGCTGTACTACGAAATATTGATTTGAACTTTTTGATTTTTCGTAAAAAATGTAGTTTTGGTAGATGTCTGCTTACTTGAATTATATATTAAAGGTTTTTCCAATTTTCTAGCTTTGGCAATCCTCTACGTCGAAAATTTTTCAATTGTTCAATTTCGAAATTTTGAATTTTTTTTTTAATTTTCCACTTGAAAATTTGTTTATTTGAAGGTGAAAATTCCCAGAATTTTTAAAGGTATTCATTCCGGTGGATCCTGAATGACGAGAGTTTGTCGTTACACTGACTTCACTTTCAATAATTTGTAATCGTAAATAATTGCAAAAATTCAGTCAAATTTTTAAAAACAACTTTCCTTCTAAATTAATTCGCTATTCAAGAAGGATTAAGGTATCATCTTTGCGTTTATTCTGTGCTTTACCTGTATGAAATTGTATGACGAACGTGGCTTATTTCTTCAGCCATCTTCAAGAAATATCTCTTCACGTTTTCATAGTTGGTAATGGGTTTCCATCATTCAGCAATTTTAGCACTTGATGAAATGTTGTGACATAATCTCGAAAACAGCCCTCCCTACCAAATTTTTCAGGTTTTCCCTCGCAAAACAAAATCTTAAGTTGCTTCTGAGCTACTTTTCTTACATAATTTTTAATAATAAAAAAAGAAAAACTTCCAAATATTAATACTAACGTGAGTATTGATTACAATGTGGTATCAGCAACGAAGAAAATTGTAAAGGGACGGATCGACACAGACCCAATATTCAGGTTAGATTACCAAGCTGGTTCAATCAAAAGCTGTGTCTGTCCCAATTTTTTTCACAATTTTCTTCGTCGTTGATCCCACATAATCAATATGTGCGTTCGTATTATTAATTGGAAGCTTTTTTTTTTATTGAAAATTTTGTAAGAGGGATATTTCAGAAAAATCTCAAGATTCTGACTTCCAAGGCGAGCCCTGAAAAATTGGTCGAAGGACAGTTTACAAGATTATACCACTAGCTTTCATTACCTACTAAAAATCTTGAATTATTTGTTTTAGGTATACTAATACCTAGGTCCTAGGTACGTATGTACGTCGAGTACTTGTAATACATACGTTCAATTTCGAATCTAATAATACATAAGGTAACTGACCTACCCACTGCACTTTTACTTTCTTTCCCCAAATGAGGACGAGGTGTAGGTATGATTATTTTTTGGAGAATTTTTTGGTTGGTTAATTTCTTGCGCAAGTTTATAGTTATAGGTATTCGTTTTGGCTTGTGCGACCTTCTCAACGATTTTCTACTTTTCTTCATTCGACAATTTTCCCGGTTTGCTTTTCGTTCATGAACATTTATGTACATAAAGACGTAATCTGAAAAAAATCATATAATTACTTACTCGCGTCTTTAAAAAATGTAACAGAATGATTTGAGTATTTCGGCAAATTTATACATTTAACCTTGAAAATATACAAAATGAAAGTAAAACCATTCGATTAAAAGTAAATAGAATTACATTATTCCAATACCCCTTATGGCCCTTATTGGTACAACTGAAGATGAACTACCTACTTACAAAATACTTGACTCTCGTAGTTTGTTTTTACAGTGTGTGGAATTCTTGAAAAACAATTGGTAACTTTTCCTGTAAGAGATCAGTTGGCGAGGGTTTCTCTATTGAATAAAGATTCCAATCGCTCGGTTTGAGAACTGTCTCACGTTTTGGTGATCAAGATGAGAAAACCGTAATCTCAAAACACAATTCTCGATACTTTGAGCACCCCAAAATAGTCTGGCATATGGCATTACATGGGTTTTAAGAGTAACTGCAACCCCTGCCGACCCTCCGGTATATACTACTTTTTTCTTACCTCATGAGAAACATTTTGAAGGAAACTTTTATTATAAAAAAGTTGACATTACTAACAAAATGGCGGCCATTTTGATCGAAAGGCCAGCCAAAATCGCAAATTTTGTTTTCCAACATAGGACTCGCTCGAATTTTTTTGAACTGGACGAAGCTAGATCAATAGAGCATGCAGAAATTTATCGCCACTCAAAATTTCAAGTGTTGAAGTGCATTTTTCGATTTTTGGAGAATTTTTGATAATCAAATCTACGTAGGTAACTCTTGAGCCAAAAATGAGAAAAAAATCAAAATTTTACCAAATTGACCTGGTAAGCTGAAATTTGGGGTACACACTATTTTGGATCTGCCAAATCGATTGGAAACATTTTGGAGCCTCCAGTGATTTTTTGAAAATTCTCAGAGCCTCTAGTAGATTTTGGGAATTTGAAATTTCCACAAAATTCCATCAAATGGAAAATTTCAAGTTTCAAAAATCTACTGGAGGCTCCAGGAATTTTCAAAAAGTCACTGGAGGCTCCAAAATGACTCGAACCTACCTGCAGTCGATTTGATAGCGTGTTGAAATTGGAGTGCAGAGTGAATTTTGGATTTTCAGCTCCGTTTGGTCAAATTTTATGAAAATTTCGAGGATTGAAAATTCTGCTGGAGGCTCCAGTAATTTCCAAAAAGTCACTGGAGACTCCAAAACGACTTGAAATCTACCTGCAATCGACTTCATAGCGTATTGAAATCAGTTTACAGAATGAATTTCGCTTTTCCAACACCATTTGATCCAAGTTTTAAAAATCTACTGGAGGCTCCAAGAATTTTCAAATAGCCACTGGAGGCTCAAAAATGAATTGAACTCGTCAGCACTCGGCTTCATTGCGTGTTCAAGTGGGAGTTGAGCGTAAATTTCGGATTTCCAACTTCACTCGATAAGTGTATTATTTACCTAGGTGGTCAAACTTTTAAAATCTGAAAACAAAAAACTTACCTTACCACATTAACAATTGCGTTAAAGAGAATAAAGTCTACGGATTTCGACATTTTTGAGCGCCAACAAATTCGGCTTACTTCTTGGTTAGAAACTGAAAATCGTATAATTTAATTCGTAGCTTATCAATTAATAACTGTGTTAAGTGGGTACTTACTGACTTGAAACTGAAACTCATTTCGCTGAATTAATTTTTCAAACTTCTGGAAATTTTTTCTAGAAACAACTATGTACTATTTTATAACAGTTACCTACCTATCGTTTTTTCCCAAAATTAGTCGATTAATTGTTAGTGATTTGACTAAAAATTACGCGTACTTACATTGTGAATGGAGAAAATGGAAATATGTGGCTTGATTATTGAATTTAGTGCTTCCCTGTAAGCTGCAGTGCTAAAACTGAAGAATTCTTTCCAAAAAAATTTTGAAAAACCTAAAAAAATTTTCCACCTGGGGTTGGGATCGAACTCGTGACCTCCTGCACACCACTGCATTATTCACCTGGCTTACCTACTAGACCACTGGAGCTGATGGAAAGACTGGTGTTGAATGCTTTTATATGCACCTCTCAACACTCTGGACTTTAAAAATTTTCAAGTGATAATGATTTTTAACTTTTTTTTTTCATTTACCAACATTGTACCACAAGCTGAATTTTGGTATACTGACTTATTTTTATACCCTGAACACGAATCCTTGGTCTATTCCACCTGTCCCTAGCTTTCTGCCCCCATTGTGGATTTTAACCCCCAATTGAGGTTTTTCTCCCGTATCTCCTCAAATTGCGGTCCGAGCCCAAAAATGGAGTCCATAAAAATTGTTCTACGTCAAATTTCCCATCCGATGGCCTATGAACCAACTTCGTCCCCCCGAGGGGGGTGGGCCTGCAGTCAAATGAATATAGGGGTTTTTTGAATATGAGCCACGATAGGTATGAAGGGTTGAAAGAGGTTCTCCCTACTGGAATAATTTGAGGTCATAATCCATTTGAGGTCAAAATTGTTGTAAAAAAACATATTTCATACCTATCAATTATCATGGACTCATATTCAAAAACCCCTTATATTAAATTGACTGCAGGTCCACCTCCCCCAGGGGGACGAAGTTGTTTTATAGATCATCGATAGGAAATTTGATGTACAACAACTTTCATAGACCCCATTTTTGGGGTAGGACTGCAATTTGAGGGGGTAGGGGGAAAACCTCATTGGGGGGCTGAAATCCACTATTGGGGGAAAGGTCACTAGGAACCGGTTGGACACTAAGGAATAAGGATTCGTGTTTTAAGGGTGTAAAAATGGACCAGTATACCAAAATTCAGCTTCCCCCTGAGCGTTTTATTATTCGATGCTGATTGACTCTAGGTCCACCTCCCCTTGGGGGGACGAAGTTGGTTAATAGGTCATCTGATGAGAAATTTGATGTAGAACAACTTCTATGGACCACATTTTTGAGCTAGGACCGCAATTTGAGAAGATACGGGAGAAAAACCTCATTTTGGGGGGCTAAAATCCACAATTGGTGGGAAAGCAAACTAGGGACAGACATCAGAGATACCATTTAGACACTGTCATGACACTAACGGTAACTGTAAGTAACTGTCAAGTAGCCGCCATGTCTCTGGCAATAACTGTTGGTAACATTTGGAAATCATCAAGAAACTAACTGTTACTGAGTATAACTGTCAGCAATCGATGAAAAACTGTTAATTACTTACAGTTCTTAACAAAAACTGTTAATTACTAACAGTTCTTAACAGTAACTGTTATAAAATTGTAAATTACTGTCGGTCATTGTCACAGAATTTCTGCAAGGGATAATAAACGATTTCTGAACAAATCAAGAGCCCAAAGAAAAAACTTGATAGAAATGAAATTGTTCAGCTTGAAATTTTGCATCAAGCGAAATGTGATTAGATTTTTGGTTTCGAGATGTTTATTCGAGAAAGGTTGGGAAAGCTCTATATCATCAGGAAAATTTGTTGATGAGATTTTTAAATGAGCCACCCTGCGCGTACAGTCATTCCAACTTGACAAATGAAAATCATCAGATCTTGTTGCTTTCTACTTTCGGACTGGGCGTGCAGTTTTGGAAAAATATAATGTGGAATGCAAATAAATAATTTTGGAACAACATGAAAAAGCAAAGAGTTGGAAAACGTTGCATCATTAAGATTGTGCTGTGTCATTTGAAATGGCTGTACTACGAAATATTGATTTGAACTTTTTGATTTTTCGTAAAAAATGTAGTTTTGGTAGATGTCTGCTTACTTGAATTATATATTAAAGGTTTTTCCAATTTTCTAGCTTTGGCAATCCTCTACGTCGAAAATTCCCAGAATTTTCAAAGGTATTCATTCCGGTGGATCCTGAATGACGAGAGTTTGTCGTTACACTGACTTCACTTTCAATAATTTGTGATTTTTATGAATTTAGAAAAAAAAAAGGTCACCAATTTCTGACATGAGGTATGTCAAAATTTTGAAAAATAATTATTTTCTGTCATTTGATTTGAAAAACATTACTTAAACTTCTGGTCTGACTTTCAAAAAAAAATCGTAAATAATTGCAAAAATTCAGTCAAATTTTTAAAAACAACTTTCCTTCTAAATTAATTTGCTATTCAAGAAGGATTAAGGTATCATCTTTGCGTTTATTCTGTGCTTTACCTGTATGAAATTGTATGACGAACGTGGCTTATTTCTTCAGCCATCTTCAAGAAATATCTCTTCACGTTTTCATAGTTGGTAATGGGTTTCCATAATTCAGCAATTTTAGCACTTGATGAAATGTTGTGACATAATCTCGAAAACAGCCCTCCCTACCAAATTTTTCAGGTTTTCCCTCGCAAAACAAAATCTTAAGTTGCTTCTGAGCTACTTTTCTATTTTGGAAACATTTTGGAGCCTCCAGTGATTTTTTGAAAATTCTTGGAGCCTTCTGTAGATTTTAAAACTTGAAAATTTCCAGAAAATTTCATCAAATGGAAAATTTTAAGTTTCAAAAATCTACTGGAGGAGTGAAGGCTACAGGAATTTTCAAAAAGTCACTGGAGGCTCTAGAATGGCTCGAACCCCCACCCGCGCAGTCGATTTGATAGCGTGTTGAAATTGGAGTGCAGAGTGAATTTAGGATATTTTGAAGATTGAAAAATCTGCTGGAGGCTCCAGTAATTTCCGAAAAGTCGCCGGAGGCTGAAAACAACTCGAAATCTACCTGCAATCGGCTTCATAGCGCGCCCTAAATTAGTTTACAGAGTGAATTTAGCTTTTCCAACTCCATTTGATGAAATTTTGTGGGCATTTCAAGTTTAAAAAATCTCCTGGATGCTCCAAGAATTTTCAAATAGTCGTTGAAAGCTTAAAAATCACTTCAACTCACCAGCAGTCAACTTCTTAGCGTGTTTAAGTTGGAGTGCAGCGTGAATTTTGGATTTCTAACTTCTTGTGTAAATTTCAAGTTTCAAAAATCTGCTGGAGGCTCCAGAACTGCTCAAGACAGTTTGAAAGCGTTTCCGATCAATTTGGCAGGTCAAAAATAGGGAATATGCCAAATTTCAGCTTGCTTGGTCAATTTGGAAAAATTTATATTTTTTTTCTCATTTTTGGCTTAAATTTGATTTTCAAAAATTTACCAAAAATCGAAAAATGAACTTCAGCACTTGAAATGTTTGCTGGTGATATATTTTTGCATGCTTTTTCGATTTAGCTTTGTCCAGTTCAATAAATTTCGTGCCAGTCCTATGTTGAAAAGCAAAATCTGCGATTTCGGCTGACCTGTCAATCAAAATGGCCGCCATTTTGTTAGTAAAGCCAACTTTTTTTTATGAAGTTTTCTTTGAAATGTTCTTTCGGATGTCCCCTTTAAGAAAAAAATAATCATGGAGAATCAATGGGTGGGGGGGGGGGGGGGTGCAATTACTAACTAAATCTGCGATTATATTCTTTCTGTGCAACGACTCTTGTACTTGTAAATCAGCCGATTTCTCTGATTTCCAACTGCCGAGACGTTTTAATGTAGTTGAATCAGCTCCTGAATTAAATGATAGATGGAAAAAATGTGCTTTCGAACATCGATCTACTCTAATGAAAAAGCTGAAACAACCTCCATCAAAATCTGTACCATTATATTGAATGGCAATGTCGATTTGGTTCTCCTCGGGCTCGATTCGTTTCCACCAAGTAGGTACCTACCACAAACACGAGTACTTACACATTCAAAGTTAAATGTCAAATTAAGTAAACTTACATAGGTACAACTTTTCTCATCTTATTTCAATTCTAGTTCCCAACTTTCGGACACTGCGTTTTGTGATGATCATTTGCCAAGATGGTAATCAGCAAAATAATACTCATTAAACCCTCATCTGCCCATCTCAACCGAACAAATTCATACAAATAGTTTACAAAGAAGAAACACCATCAATTACCATCGTACAAGCTGCTCAAATCCGAACACAAATACTGAAAATACCTCCATCATACCGTTATAACGTTAACTCGTCCATTTCTCTGTATATTCGACAATACACACAACCACACCGCATTCGTCGGAGCTTTTCACGACAAATGACCACAGCAAGACAGAGCGTAATTCAAAAGCGTCGAAACTTTTCATCTTCGTGCCAGCTGTAAAAATCATGCGAAGCGTCTCTAACACAGCGAGTTGTTATAGGTTGCCTCACAACTACGACGACGATGACTTTACATAATTTGGGGAGGATGAAAACGTTGATAAATGAAAAAGCCGAAAAAAAGGCCGCGTGAAAATTGGCTTCACCGAGCCATACGCTTCTAACCGCAGGGGCCTCGGCTCGGTTTGATACAAATGTGTAGTAAACCTTTTTATTCGAGCTATTTATAAAATATGACGTCGGTTCGCCGTTTCACCGTTCACCATGGTGCTTCCATCATCATCGTAGGTATCGTGCAGCATTATCTCGTCTCGTATAAAAAGATTTTCGCTCCGGAAAAGTGCCTGATACGAGTATAAGTATAAGGTAAAAAACGCAGACTTTTACAATATTCGCGTTTTCTTTCACCTTCTCTCTTTAACAACTGTCTCGTTCTTTCTTTGAAAATTAACCTCGGAAAAGTTTTTTATTCTCTTTTTAATTCGTAAAACCTTTTTATCGAATACCTACGTATTCTTCGACAAATTAATTAAAAATAGGCGGGTGAATAAATCATTACGACGTCTATCAACGACGATGAAGACGACGAATTATCTCGTAAATTCTTCTCTTAATACTTATTCGCTTCTACGATTCTTCAACTTTTTCGTTATATAAGAATGTCAAACTACTCTTTGCTTTCGGACAAAGTTTTAAATTTTTTGCTACACTTTTCAAACTATACTTTCCAGTTGTGTGCGTCTAAATGGTACAGGGAGTGGTGTAATTATATTGAACTGTGAGGGAACTTTTGCACTTGCTTTACCTATCGTACCTGTGTAAGAGAGTTAGACGTTTAAGTACTTTGACGAAGTCAAATATCACGCGGAAACGTAGAATATTCAATCAACTTGGAAAATTTTAATTGCTCTAGGATACGAGTATTTTAATTACACTTACACCTTGGCAGTTTGGACTAATTTTTCCTCGATGATGTCGACTATAATTGAAATGTTCGTTTCGTTCGCGAGTTTCTAAATCTCGAAGATGGAAGTGTGATACAGCTTGTAAACTTTTTTAATATCTTACCTACACCTTATTGTTACGCATGTAGAGTAAATAGGTATGGCGTAAATCTTGTAGAAATGATTCCGCAAGTTATATTCTTGATGCAATGAGTGGGAGGGCTCAACGCTATGTATGGTGGCTTTTCATAGAAGTATTGTGAAATTTTTTGTGATTTTTCTTGCTGCAACCCTTCAAAGTTGTTGGGTTTTGTATGAGAAGGAAAAATTTTTGAAAGAAAAAGGTTTATCGGTTCCACAAATAATGTTGTCCTTCTGTTATAGGGTGATCCAGAAATCATCCTCCAAAATTGAACTGTAAATAATACCTACTGGAGAAGACATGCAATAAATGTTATTACGACTAGTTGCCTATCTTGTGAATTGAAGGAGCCACGTACCTCGCAAATATCAAAATTTAGAATTGTTTTGAAAAAAAAAAGTCATCAACAATAAGAAATGGTTTGAATCACTCAAATGATGCCTATAACCCATAGGACTCCCAGTGGACGAGCAAAATATGTTATTATAACAAATTGCCCCTCTTCAAATTTGAAGGGACAAATGCGGTTTACAGTATGAATCATAAAATTCATCTTCATATTCATTTATCTCTGTAACGTCTGTCTTGGAAACATGAGTCTCCCAAAGCTCTTTTGTTTGAGTATCATATATAGGTACCTAGTTTAGAAACAACCAACTGTGCTAATAACTCATTTGAGAGAGAGTCTCTCTTGAAATCTAGATTCTCAATCCCACGTACATTACGGATAGTAGAATTAATAACGTTTTTAAGAGATTTCTACTTAGTTATTGTTGGTAACTTGGGGGAGTTGAAAAGGCTTCTGTAAATATAAACAAAATACCCCTGGTGTGCGTTATTTGATTGCGAATAGCAGAAGGGACAACGATTTGATTCCCATGAAGAAAAACTCCACTTACAACACAGAGCTCTATAGCACGGCTTAACTTTCAGCTCTTGACCCAACAATAGATCATTGCAAATACTAGACAGCTCCGGATCTAGCTCAGTTGCTTCACGAATATCTCCATGCTAGAAAATGGAATTGAACATAATTATTTTCTTTAATTTTTTTTTTTAAATACTTAAAGGGACTAATAATCATGTTTGTTTGCTCAGTAGGGCCTTTCTCATCATATTTGTTGTGTCTTTTGCAAATGCTACATAGCAGACTACTTACTATACGGTATACTTACCAGTCGGATAGTTCAATCGCTGGTTTGGTTGAATCTAGTACTGAAATAAATTCCAAAAAATTCCACCATACGTACTAGAAAATGAAATTGAACATACCTACAATCATTTTCTTTGATTTTTTCGTGACACACTTGAAAGTTGAAGGGACTAATAATCATATGTTTGTCATGCTCAGGTGGGACCTTTATCATCACATTTGTTGTACGTGCTTTGCAAATGCCACTTAGCAGACTACTTACTATGGTATACCAGTCGGATAGTTATGAGTGGAATCCGGTGCCACATTATGATTGGTTTGGTAGAAGCAAGTACTGAGTTAGGTTCCCAAAAAATTCCATGATAGAAAATGAATTGAACATAATTATCACTTTCATTTATTTTTTCGTGAAACACTCGAAGGGACTGATAATCATGTTTGTTTGCTCAATCGGGCCTTTATCATCACATTTGTTGTGTGCTTTGCAAATGCCCCTTAGTGGACTATTTACTACGGTGTATACCAGTCGGATCGTTAACTCATGAGGTGTCTTCATTGCTTACTGTGAAAATAAGCCACCCTTGAAAAATTGCAGTCTTCTAGGTATTCCTGAAAATTATATTATGTGATCGGTTTCAAAGGATCTGAAATTTGGCATCAACGCATTAAAAATATTTTCTCGGTATTAGATATGAATAACTGCGGTGTTTTTATGCGATGAACTTGATCATTGAAGAGAAAATACTGTGTAGGTACTTTCAAATTGCAAAATCGTCCAAAAATACGAGTATATACCCAAGCAATGTGTAAATTTCCGACCGCTGGGTAGAGTCCTCAAGGTAATTTCGGATTTTGGCAACAATGAGGAATGAGGCCTTCCATGCGGAGCCTCGAATACTATTTCATCTCAAAATGAACGTTGTTTTAGGATTCGGACAAAATTTCTCCAAAATGGTTATTTTTGAGATCTGCATTTTTCCAAGAGTAACTGAAGTTGGCTGAGACACCTCGTCATTTTAAATGATTTACGTGTACTAAACAAGACACATGGGTATTTGATGATTAAAAAATTATTATTGTTTGTGTAAGTTCCATTGGAAAACAAATTATAAGTAATGACGTGTCAGCTATAATCACAAATTGCGAAGTGGAAAATTGCGGAAATTTACCTACTGATTTAATTTTGATTGTCTCAAGATCACAAGATGAAAGAACAATTTAAATGTTATAAGTACTGATAATCATGTTTATTTGTTCAGTAGAGCATCTATCATCACATTATTTTGTTATGCAGGTACTTTGCAAGATGACCCTTAGCAGATTACTTACTACGATAATTATTACCAGGGCTCGGATTTAACATCAGTCGTTCTTCCGTATTCTCGTTACTGTGAAAATTGAGAGAGTGATACTTGATTGGATTTTATTCCACTGACATACCTAATTTGAGTAGTAGTTTTTCTGCCAAAGTTGCTTATGGTGAAATACTCGTATTTGGAATACTAATTGCTCCTCCCTCTTCCATTTCTTTCTCAAATGGCAACACAGAGAATGGGAAGATTCCCAGTATAAAAATTTAGAAAGATTTTGACCAAATTTCTGTAAATCTTTACATATTTTGAATTTGTAAGTAGCTCTTGAAAAATTTCAGTCTCCGAGGTATTCCTCAAAAAAGAGATATGAACAGTTTCAAAGGATTTAAAAATTGACATGAACGCGTGATTTGGTTTTGAGTGTACCTATTCAGTTAAATTTACGATTCAGTTTTACGTATCAGAGGTGATATTTTGTTTACTCGATGAGTCCATCATTGCAGTCAATTTACTATTATCGCATGTGTGATGCGTGAACTTTTGCAGGTGCTCCATGGTGGACTACTTACTTTCTCTGGTGATGAGAAAAAATTGAGTTTGATACTGAGCTATCTTGGTAGTCGTAATTCATCTTGCGCAATTTATCCGGCGCAATTTATCCGGCGCAATTGCACACCTGAGGCAATTTTTTTCCTGAGAAAATTTGAGATCATAGTCTGATAGGTAGGTATGATTTGTTTCATCAGATCAGATTTAATTAGATCTTATGAGATTTGATCTGACTTTTTCAAACCTATCTGATTAGATGAAATCGGATCTGCACGATTTATTTTATCGGATCAGATTTTATGAGATCTGATCATAGTACTTAATCAGACCAGGGGTGAGATTTGATCTGACCTTTTTAGATAAGTAAGTGTTTGATTATATCTGAACTAATTGATCAAATTGAATATGATTGGATTAGACGAAGCCTGTTGTGGACCTGTTTGATTGGCTGATTAACTATAACTACATAATTGAATCCAATTGTATGAGATCTAATTGGATCTGATTACACATTTTGAATCATGTTTGATTAGATAACATAGATTAAGTATCTGTTACAATTTGTTTGATCAGATCATAGACAATGATTAGATCAGATTACCCAGGAAAAAAAGTTTTATAAACTTGTATAGAATTCTATAAAAATTGCATTAACTTGTATAGAGTTCTATAAAAATTGCATTCAATTTTATAGAATTTCATCAAAATTGAAATAGCTTTTTATAAAGGTGTATCAAATATGATACAATTGTATGCAGTTTTATACATTCCTATACATTTTCATAAAAAGAAAAATAATTGCTTTGATAAAATTGCATAAAATTTTATAGAATTTCATCAAAATTGAATTAGCTTTTTATAAAGGTGTATCAAATGCATATAATTGTATACAATTTTATACATTCACATAGATTTTGATAAAAAGAAGAGTAATTGCTTTGATAAAATTGTATAAAATTTTTTTCAGTAGCATGGATATTTTGCATTAATTGTATAAACGTTTATAAAATTGTTTAAAACTGTGTACATTTGTATAGAATTTGATTCAGCTGTTTTTAATTTTTTTTTTTTTATCAAAATTTATGCAATTTTATCAAATAGACAATATTTTATACATTTTTATAGAAGTTTATCAAAAATGATACAATTGTATCAAATGAAATGGTATAGTTAGTACTCTTAGATAAAGTACTGCATCATTCTCTATAATTGATTTTATTGATCTCTTCTAATTATTCCACTCAAAGTGTCATGTGTAGTGAAGTGACGAGCGTGGGACTTAATTTTTGATAAAAATGTGGATGCTTTGGAAGCCCACAATCCACAAAATGTTTGAATCAATGTTAAAATTTGTCTTCATAACAACCACACATAAAATTTTATAAAAAATACCCAATTATTTTTTATACAAAATTTGTCTCTATCAAACAGTATACAACTGCATACAACTGCATAAAATTTTATACAGTTGTATACAGTTTGATAGAGACAAATTTTGTATAGAAAATAAGTGGGTATTTTTTATAAAATTCTATAAAACTTTTTTTCCCGGGTAGACTTACCTAATCAGCCCAAGGATGCAATTTGATCAGACCTTTTCAGACCTATGTATTTGATTGCATTACATGAAGTCGGTTCAAACGTATGTGATCAAATCTGATTTTTGATGAATAAATTTCTCAGATATGATTGAATTTGACCAAACATTAGAGGGATAATCATAACTGAATAAATGTGATCACTTACATAATGGATGCCATACCATTTTTTTCTTCATATTATCTTGTTTTTCTTCGTCAATTGTTGAAGTATAAAAAAAGTATGAAACTGAACCGAAACACAGCATTTTCATGTAACATTTTTTCTCATCAGCCAAATAAATATCACATCTATACACTTTTGAGGTTCTCATAGATTGAGTGAACCCAAATTGAAGATCTGGTGATTTCATGATAAGGCACCTTCAAAGGTTACAAAACAGGAAAAAAATCATCTCCGTACAAATTTCACATCGGAAAAGAGGAAATTTGAAAATAAAATTGCTTGTATTTGCAACCAGAAAAATGTGTAATGGAATGAAAAAAAGTAAGAGAATTATAAAGTAAGGGCACTTTTTGCAGACGTAGAAATTTTTTTCTGTTTTGTAACGTTGGAGTGATGCCTTATGATGAAATCATCATATCTTCAATGTAGGTTCGTTCACACAAGCTATGAGAATCTCAAAGGAACTGATAATCATGTTTGTTTGCTCAGTAGAACCTTCATCATCAGTTCATCACATTTGTTGTGTAAGTACTTTGCAAATGCCCTTTAGCAGATTACTTACTACGATTATTTTTACCAACGCTCGGATAGTCACTATCGTACTTTTCTATCTAAAAATTGGCATTAACGCATTAAAAAATATTCTCTCGGTATTAGAAGTGAATAACTGCGTTGTTTATATGTTATGAGCTTGATCATTGAAGAGAAAATACTATGTACTTCAAAATGCAAATCTATCCAAAAATACCCAAGCAATGTGTAAATTTCCAACCACTGGAGTACACTACAGTCCTCAAGGTAGGGTAGTCTTGAATTTTGGCGACAATGCGGCCTTTCATGTGGAACCTCAGATACTTTTCGGATCACTGGGTCGAATTTTTTGCAGATGCCTCATGGTAGACTACTTACTTTCTATAGGAATGAGAAAAATTGTTTATAACCTCGAAAGATCAGTACATATTGAACGGAACGTGGTTCAAAGCCCACCAATGCGTGTTTTTTATTATTCAAAGGTGACGTAAATATGACCAGAAAAAGCATAGGTACGATGATTCCATCAAAACTCTGACTTTTGATTAATTTTAACCGATTCTGAATTTCAATTTCCATAGAAACTTTTTTTTTTCATCAGTCTGAGAGCATCAGATCTTTTTACATTGAAGTCATCAATATTCTGACCTTTCACCGTTGATCTTCGATCACAGCCTTATGAAATTAATTATCATTGTAACAATGACCACCTGCGCAAAGGTAGAAACCAAAAACGGACTTTCAATTTATTATACTTGAGTATTTAATACCTATCTGATCTGCTTTGATCGGTACTAATCAGACCAGAGATGATGTTTAATCAAAACTTTTTCAGACTTATTTGAATAGGATGAGGTCAGATTTTATTTGATCTGATCAGACTTGATCAGAACAACGTTATGAGATTTGATCAGACCTTTTTCAGACCTATTTGATCAGATCAGATCAGATCTGCACGATTTGTTTTATCGGATCAGATTTTATGAGATCTGATCAGACTTAATCAGACCAGGGGTGAGATTTGATCTGACCTTTTCAAGTAAGGGTTTTTCAGACCGGTTCAATTAAATCTGAACTAATTGATCGAATTGAATATGATTGGATATCATATTTATTATCTACTATTTGTTTGATCAGCTCATACGTAAAGATTAGATCAGATTAGACTTGATCAGACCAAAGATGCGATTTGATTATACCTTTTCAGACTCATGTGATTAAATTACACGAAATCTGTTCAAACCTGTTTGATCAGATATGATTAACGATGATTATATTACCCAGACATGACACGGATTTGGCCGAACACTAGATGGTAATATTGGTAATCATTCTTATATGTAACTGAATGAATGTGATCACTTACTTCTTTCATCAATCACCCTCTTTGAATTTCATCTCGAGAATTAGGATTTTTTGTATGGTCGCAGAAAGGAGGTGAGTGCAATCAATCTATTGACATTTTTTTTCTTTATATATATTTCAATGTTTTTACTCGTACTTTTAAATAGAAAACATCTAAAGCATAGTATTGATTGTATAAAATTTCTAAATTAATTCAAAGAATTTTTTGTTTTTAAACGTCGATTTTCATGAAGCAATATATATTCTAAATCAATAATTTTTCATTTCTATAGAATGAGTGTGCGGGAAGTGCAGTAACCTAAAAACTGTTGACATTTTTGAGTTCAGCGTGAAATTTTAACCCATTTTGATAGGTCACACGACCACTTTTTAAAAAGTAATAACGAAGTTGGTATTTGATGAAAAATCGTACTTACTGAATTTTGAAAATTCATTACGACGAAATGTGCCGGTCGAATTTCGTGAATGTGGTGATTTTGGGGAAGGTAAAGGTAGGTTTAACGGATATGAGAGAAAAATTGCCCCCTCCCCGCCATACACAAGGAAATAGGATAGAAAAAGTTCGGAAAATGGACGAAAATTGCGTTTAGAATTGCATACTTTTGATTGTGCAGGAGACTGGTGGAAAATTTTATATTTTAAGCATCCCAAGATATCAGGCTATTCATCTCCAGTCGATATTTCTTGTCTCTCTTCAAGGTCAAAAATATCCCTTTTTTGAATTTTTTGCACAGTATTTCCATTTTTCATAGCTCTGCTCTAACAACATCAGAAATTGAAAACAAAAATCAAAATCATTGATGATACGTATTTGTAATGGTCCTGCTGAGATAACCAGCCATTCCTTTAATTTTTTTACTAAAATCTTGTAATTTAATTTGAGTCTCGAGGAATGAAAAATGTGAGTTAAGGGGGGGGGGGGTTCCTCCAAAAAAATCAGTATAATTAATTTGACTAAATTCAGCAGAATCCTTCGCTTGAAATGGAAAGTCACTCAGAGAATATTTCAGCTCCGGTGATGCCCTTGAAAGGGGAGGGGGATGGGATGGGCTTTTGAAGAGAAAGCATTTTCGAATAAATCGTGTTTTATTTTTTCACTCCTGTTGCCACTCAACCTCTTTATTTCGTGCTTTGAAAATTTTTCTTCTAGAATATATATTTCGCATTGGTCATGCCAAAACATCGAAAGGTAAAATTTCTGAAGCTGATGAAATATTTTCGAACGGAATGGTGCCAATTTTGTGATCATTATTGCCAATTTCGAGTTCAAGAAATATAGCCAAAAACTAATTAAATTTTTTCAATTTTCTGAAATTTTCAACGATGAATATAGAAAAATTGGCATCATCGCGTTACAAAATATTTCCTCAGTTTCAAGAATCGTTTATTTCGATGCTTTGGCTTAAGTTAAGTAATACAAAATAGGTATTGGAGAATGAAAAACGTTCAAACCTTGAATTTATTAAAAAATAAGTGATTTGCAAATTTTCAACTCCTCAGTAGAACCCTAAAAATTTTAAAAACTGGTTGGGTAGGAATGGGAGTGAAAAACCACGATTTTTTCAATGATGCCCCTCCCCTCCGAAGCTAAAAATGTTTTTCTGAGTAATTTTCAACTCAAAATGAAGGTCTCTGCTGAATTTGAACAAAATCTGCCAAATTCTTTTGAGGGGCGATTCTTTCCAATGTAGGTATTTACGAGATGAATTATTAGCACATTTCATCGAAGTTTTAAAAATTTAACAAATTCATTAATTTATGTACATGTTACCTCGTCAAACCATCGAGTAAATTGTAAATTGCGACTTTTTCCTCATCCCTTTCATCGATCGCAAACCCTGCGTCTTGCGCCGAACCGTCAATTAATGTGTTTTCCCCTCGCAACGAATTATGCTGGTTTGTGAAAAAACTAATTTCGTCATTAATGAATTTTGCGTAGGTACATGTTGATAAATTTAAAATTAATATTCCGCATTTGTTTCGTGGTAAGCGGCGATGAAGCGATACAGCGTCGTCGTGCTCTCGAAACAGATACGACTACGAGCAACATCAGGGCTACGTTTGTATTTTTAATGAAACTTAATTCCGCCCAAAACAAATTTCAGGTCAACTCGATCGTATCGTGGTTGGTCGCGAAGGTCGAGTTCACTTCACCAATTAAGTATCTCGCTCGTCGATACTTAAATAAGATATGATGCTTGAATTTTAAATCACCCTTTTGATAATATTTTAGTTATGTAGTTACTTACCTATTAAATATTGTGTTTGAGAAATTATCTATATAGGGTGTTTCCTTGTTCTCGGAGTTTGTCATGCTAATTATTGATTATGCGAATGAGAACATTTATACATTGCCCTTTTCCCCTTGTTTGCAGAAAAGTATAGAATTATATCATTTGAACATTCATTTTGAGCTGACGTGAGCCAAATTATTCGGTAATAATTGCTGAAAATTTTCATCCAATCGAATCTACGTACCTACTCGTAGATCTAGAATAGGTATGAAAAATTTCGAAACACCCTGTACTCCGCAAATATCCAATTATTCAATCCAAAGTACCCAGAACACCGCTAAATAACCTCTCCAGTAACGAAATTCGCCAATATAAAAAAAAAAGTAAAATCAAATTCAACTCTAGCTTTTCCCCCCTCACCCTTCTTCTCACTCTGCAAAAACCAATTCGTTAAAATCTCTCTGTAAAAAAAAAATTAAAACACCCTCGTCACACGTGTTTCAACCCTTACCTGTACTCTTAATCCTCGAACCGACGAGCCAATTACCGCCAAAATTACCGACGAGTTTTGGTTCGAAACACGAAATTGGCGAAGTGAGATGGAAAGTTGAACAATTCAAAAACGTGATTGGCAATTTTACTATTTTGTTTATTTTCAATTGCAATGCTTCGAGTGGAAGTGTTTTTTTTCAACCTTTTCTATCAACTATAGCAATTTTAAATTTTATTGTTGACTCGTAGATTTTCACGAATCCGCCGACACGACGATAAAAAACAATTTTCTAGTTGGAAATAATTTTTCTTCGAGGCAAATCCGATGCGAAAAATTGCTATCGCCGTTGTTGGCATTGTATTACATCATTTTCGCTATTGACCAACACCTTAAGGGTACTTATCGAATTCTTAATATCTTAGAACGAGATAGGTACCTACCTATAGCTGCAGTAAATCGGGTTTTATTCAAGGTCGTAAAGGTTTTAACGTTCGGCTTGGTGAACTTGAAAAAATATAGGTGGAATTTACTATTTGCTGAGTGGGAAAGAAAAGGTTCGAGAGGGATTCGTTTTACAGTCTTATATGACTGTGTGGAAACTAAAAAATTAAGGTAACTATATTGAATTCATGAGCATTAAGATTTGAGGATGTCAGTCTTCTTCTAGTAATTTTTTCCTGGCTTTGTCACATTTAGTATGCCAAAAATTGAAAGTTTGTTGGATCTAACACTTTTCCATGAGAACCAAACCCCCCTTCCCCTAAAAAAAAAACAATCATTTGGCGAAGGTACATGTACTTCGTGTTTTCAAGGTGGAGAGTAAGAATTTTTATGCTTTGCTTACAAGATGAAAGGTGGTGAAAAGTGAAACGCATGTATTTCAAGATCTGAATAAATGAGAAATAACTTGCTTACTCTTTACTCTATCCTGCTGACGTGAGGGTGCGTGTCGAGTAAATTTCTTTTCAGATATTCATGTTGGCTCACCTTATCAATTTTACCACGAATACGTATCTAGCTTCTTATTAGATTACCACAAGATTCATTCTGATAAGAGTTCAATCAACAACCGGCTCGGAGGACCATTTCTCGATTCAGAATTACGTTGTAAAAATAAGTTCATATTTACCTCTATATTGAGATATACTTATTTTACAATGGATCGCGTAAGAAAATGTCTGAAGATTTGGACCAAATTCATGTTGGCGACCACTCATTCTGAATTGAAAATCTCGCAGAAAAATTTCTAGCTCGGGAGGTGCTCCTGAAGGAGAGAGTGTTTTGTAAAATCCTATCTCCTCAAATATTTCGCATTAATTATGAGGAAATCATGGAGGGATACCTATGTTTCTGAAACTGAGATAATAGGTAGGTACTAGGTACATTAGTTCAGAATACCTACAGCGGTGTCAGTTTTTTTCTTGAATTTCACTGAATGGGTAATGAAATTCACCAGTTTTTTGACCGATATCCTCAAAAATAGTTGACTGCGTTTTATACTATGGGGATATTCCATAGTACATATGAGAGATGACGATGAGCGATGCTGATTGTTCAAATTAGTAATCAGACTGGGGCTTGGTTTAATTTCAAATTCGTTAAGATTTAAATGTATTAGTCATTGACAAATTTAGATGCATAAAAAGAATACTTACTTAAAACAAAAGCAAATTGTTCTTATATTATCTTCCATTTATTTCCGCTGGGGTTTGATATTAATTTCATACATAGTGTGCAAACTGCTCCAAATAGCAATTATGACAACAAATTTCAGTTTTGAAAATTTACTATACTTTTGGAGATTCTCTAGATTTTCATGTTGGGGATACAAATTGCATTGAAGAGTGTAATAGGATACCTTGCCAATTAAGTAGCTAAATCACAAAAAAAAAAGTTGAGATTTCAAAGAAGAATTATTCTAGTGGATTTAAGTATGTTTTGAAAAAGCTCAAATCCTTCATTTCCAACAAAACAAATTAATATAAATTCGAAATTTTGTTCAAAAAATAATTTGACAACGTGAATAAATAACATTTGTCGAAAATATTTTTTTAAACATTTGGATGGAAAATCTTCTCTTTGTGACCTCTTTGTTTTCCTCATCAAGTATTTTTTTTTACCAAGTTTTTATCTTTGCTCATTTTGGGAAATTCCAAATGACCTTTTTTACTAGGTACCTATCGTTATAGTATTTCAATGTTTTTCTTATTAATTTTTCAAAATGTTTTCAAACAAATGCTTTTGACTGATGTTTTTTACTTATGTTTTTGAATTATTTTTTGAATAAAATTTCTAATTTATATGAATGTGCTTTGATGGAAATGAAGAATTTGAACTGTTTCAAGATTTTTATTTTCCAAATGATTTTCTTTGAAAGCTCAACGTTTTTGTTATTTGGGCAATTACCTATGCAGGGTACCCTATTACACATTTTTAAAGGAATTTGTTTCCCCAACATATAGGTATCTAAATCTGGAGAACCTCCGAAGGGTTAAAATTGAATAAGGTGCACCGGGGCAAGTCAGAATGATTTTTCGCAATTTCAACTTTGACCAGCTGTTACTCCCCTTCTAATGAACCAATATGGATCAAATTTATTATGTAGGTTCCCATAAGGGTTCTTAACCTATGGTGAAAATTTGAGCGCGATTGACACAGTAGCTTTCACTCAGTGGAATAAAATATAAACTGTTCTGACTTTCCCCAATTGGGGGAAGTCAGAACAGGCTAAACTTTGCAGAGGCGTAGATCACAAATGGAGAGTCCTAGAAAAATTGCTTGAGAGACAAAATTGTAGAGCATTTAATTCTCTTTGAGATCACTCTCATCAGATTTTCACTAGGACGCACGGTTCGTCCGCTATATGCGAAAAACTAAGAAATAGAAAGTCTGTATTTTAGACCAAATTCAAAACAAGTTCAAAACAACAACAAAATGCAATTGAACCAAAAACATCTAAAATGAAACTGAATCGCGAAAATTTTTATGCCGTGATGAAGTAGGGGTACTACCCTCAAGTCACCTTTAGTGGCACTTCGCCAGATATAAACCTCTAGGCGCTAGAGCAAGTTTTCTAACTTACCCCGAATTCCAACTTCCCCCAGTGCACCTTATAAAAATTGTATTATAGTCATCACCAAATTGAGATGCACAAAAAGAATACCTTACCTACCTAAAATGAAAGCTACAAAGGATTAATTCGTATTTATAAATAGAAGCTTCACTGTAATTCCAATATTATTTCCTCAGTTGAAAAAACGATAATTTTTCAATATGTTGACATAATACATACACAGATGAAGAAACAATTTTCAAAATGCGAATTTTCCTCAAAATAGGTGATTTGCAAAACCGCTTAGTAGAGCTCTAAAAACGGAGTTGGATTTTCATGGCAATGCCCTTCGTTGAAGCAGAATCTCAAATATCATCATTTGGAATGGGCCTATTTTTTCCCAAAACAAGCTGTGCAGGGGTTCGAGCAAAAACCCTTGATTTTTTTCATCTTTCCTCTTTGAGAACCCATGTCTCAGCTTCACAGGCACCTCCAGGGCTAAAATTTATTCTGGATGGCTTTTAACTCGATGTAGAGAAATGGTCATTTGGTATAGTGATTTTATACCATCTAGCTTTTTTCCTTAAAGCTGTTGTCCATGTTTGTGTATAGGACACTTGATCCATGAAATATATACATCAAAGCCTCTTCTTCCAGAGGAGGGGCATCTTCTACTTTTTTCGGCTTGGTAGGTGCAGGCAATTTGACATATTATATGTATAGGCAGTTCAGTGGGTGGCAGATTCACCACGTCAATTTTGTAATATTTTCTGTATTCATCTCAAAAAAATTGACTCATGTGACCCAAAACAATGAGGTTATGACCAGGTCTCTGATGCACTTGAATGCTGAAAAGCAAGGTAAAAGAATCTTTAAATTACTTACTAATTTTCTGTTACTCGTCTTTTACTTAATATGGTGTGTGTATGGTGGAAGTTTATTTATTCAATACTTACCTACAACAACCTATTTGAAGTGGGCTAAAGATAAGAAAAATCTCTTGAACAATAGAGTTCTTTCATTTACATTTTCTTACAATAAGTATACTTAAATGATGAAAAAAATATTAACAATATGGCCATAAAGATTGAAATGCATTGATCAGATTATAAGAATCTTGAAAATCTGTTGATTAGTGCTTTTGCTTTTTGTTGGCGTGTACTTCAAAATTTTCCACCCAACCCGAAGGACCATTCTTGTTTGGGAACGTTGGACTGTAAGCCTGTATTTTGAATGTACCCAATTATTAGCCAACCTCCTAAGATTTGTTTTATGTCATTCATTACTGTTGAATTGGTATGCAAATCCACGAGCATTGTCTGATTGTTTCATTTTCAAGACAGTTCTGGTTGGCTGAGCAAGTGTTTCTTTGTCCCACAGGACTAACATCATGTCATTAATCAGTCTTATTTGATGTTGCAGTGATCGGGACTTGCCAGATTTGTATTTGGATATCTATTCTTGTGATTATGAATTTTGTTCGAAAAGCCAATACATAAATTATATGAATTGTATAATTTTAAATCTTGCACAATGCACAAGCAATAATATGCATATTAGGTATGCCCTTTTGGGAAGTCCAATAAATAAAACGTGAAGATTCTTTTGCAATTAGCGATTAGCGGGTCAAACTATATTACCTATAAACTGGCGAGTTTGTTAAGTACGTTGTGCATTGCATAAAAGTTCACTCGAATTAACAGTTGATGTGGGACTTCCTCCTTCTGAAACTATTGTCTGTTTAATTGTGAGCAGTGCATACAAAAACGGACAATATGACCAAAACTGAAATTTCACTGGATGATGTTCCATTCAATTCTTGAAGGGTTCCTACAACAATTTCAGGATTTTTTTTTATTTTTTGGTTGCATGGTCCCTTCTTGCATACGCCCTAAAATATGGATTGAATTGAGGTGCATTCATCAGATTATGTACTTTCCTTTCCACAACTTATTAACCATTCCAATTTTTTTTATTGACCAATGTTGTATCATTCTTCATCCGACCCAAAGGATCATGCTATTTCAGATAGTCTTGATACATGAAATATCTCAAAGTCACTCCTTCCAGAAGGGGGACATCTTCCACTTTTTAGGTTTGCTATAGGCGATTTTACGTGCATAGGCAGTTCAGTGGGTGGCAGGCTCACCATGTCAGTTCGTAATATTTTCTCTATATCTCTGAAAAATTGACAGGATTGACCCAAAAATAAGATTAAGATCGGGTTTCTGATGCACTTGCTGAAAAGCAAGGTAAAAGAATCATCAAATTACTTACTTACTAATTTTCTGTTACTCGTCTTTTACATAAAACGATACTTGTATCTGTATTTCAAGTTTCTTTATTCCTGTGTACCTACAGTGGGCCAAACATAAGAAAAATCCCTTGAATGATAAAGTTCTTCTGTTTAGATATTTTTCTTAAGATATGGATGATAAAAAAAAATTAACAATATGGCCAAACTACTGTCTGTTTTATGAAGACTGAAATGAATTGATCGGATTATAAAAATCTTTAAAATCTGTTGGTTATTGCTATTGTTTTTTGTTGGCGTGTACTTCAAAATTTTGCACCCGACCCAAAGGACCATTCTGTTTGGAACGTTGCACCCATTAGCGTGTATTTCGAATTCACCAAGCTATCAACTATTTAACCTTCTAAGTTTAATTTTATGCCATTCACTTCTGTTGAATTGGTATGCAATTCTATTTTGATGCATGTTGATGTTGAAATATTCGACTTATTGGACCATTCTTGTGATTATGAATTTTGTTTGACAAGTGAATACATGAATAAAATGAATGGTATAATTTTGGATCTTGCACATGCGTATTAGGAATGCATTTCTGGGATCCCAAAAAACAAAATGCGGAGATTCTTTTGCAATCAGTTATTAGCGTGTCATATACTAACTGCATGGTTGCATTCTGGGTGGTGCACAAAAGTTCCCTTGAATGTGCAGGTGATGTGGGACTTCAATCTCCTGAAACTGAATTGTAGTGCATTCATCAGATTATGTATGTACTTTCCTTTTCACAACTTGTTAACAATTCTTATTTTTTTTTTTATCAACTAATGTTGTATCATTCTTCATCCGACCAAAAGGGCAGTGGGACATTTGACCCCTGTGCATTTGACCCATGCGACATTTGACCCACCATTTTATCAATTCGCCATTTTTGAAAAACGACATTTGACCCATGAGACATTTGACCCATGTTTTTATCAATGTTTACAAAATACCAATGCGACATTCGACCCATGCGACTTTAGACCCATATTATTGAAATAATTTAAATCGACATTTCACCCATGAGACAATTGACCCATGGAAATATTGGAAATTAAAAATAGCGACATTTCACCCCTAGGACAATTCGCCCACGCATTGAAATAAAGTAAACCATTTAACCCATGCGACATTTGACCCATGAGACTTTAGACCCACAGTGAAATATAAAAATAAAACGACATTTGACCCATAGGACATTCCACCCATGATTTTATAAGCTTAACCTATCAGCATTGCGACATTTGACCCATGAGACTTTTAACCCCATAATAAAATTATTCCGAAAACGTGAAGCAGTGTTGCCATCTCAAGAATCATGCTGCAATAAGGCAAAAATTCTCAAGATGAATTGATTGTGAAAAAACAGTGCATCCATTTCATGGTGCTGGATTTTCCATCCAAAGGCAGGATCTAACCTAACCTAACCTAACCTAACTAGAATGTGAAACCGTATACTTGTCAAGTTGTTTTCTAGTTTTTTAATGTTTGGCACATGACATTAAAACCAAAACCAAAACTGAACTGAAATAACCCCAAAAACTGATTAAAATTGTTCCAAAAATTTAACCTAACCTAACCTAACCTAACTAAAATGCGGACCCTATTTGTCAAGTGTTATTTTCTAGTTTTTGTATGTTGGGCACAGGGAAATAAAACCAAAACTTATACAGTGAGACTGAAACCCCAAAAACCGATTGAAATTTCTGGAAACCAAAACCTAACCTAACCTAACCTAACTAGAATCTAGAATGTTAAAACCTGCCTTTTTTTCACGGTTCTCTGACTTTTAGGACACCTAAAGGTGGGGCTGTACCCCACATTTGGATTTTGAGACACAAAAAATTGCGTCGGGGGGCTTTAAAAAAACTTTTTGTCATTGCAGTGCTACCTCCACCATCTCTTTGCCAAATTTAGGCTGCAGCGGACAACTTTTTCAAAAAATTTCCATTTTCCAACTTCGTCAAAAAGTGGTATTTTCTACTGTGAGTGAATCCTGCACATGGGGCAACACCAACACTACGTCGTGCAAGTAATATGAAAAAAATACGACAAAAAAATTTAAAATACCAAAAAACCTGCAAAAATTCCGATCTAGTGCATCTAAGCTCTGTACAAAGTATATTAAAATTACGTACGTACCTAATAAATTTTCCAGCCTCGAGATCAGATTCATAAGCTGCTAAAGTGTTTGCCAGGCATCCTTTTTATAAAATTTTCACCGCGACTATTTATTCCAATATGTATCTGTTTACTTTAAACTGTAGTGAAGTTTACTCGAATTACTAATCAGTTGAACATCAATTTCAAGAAAAAGCACCTCGAATAGGTAGGTACTAGGTAGTACGAGTATACTAATAAAAATCTCTCTACTGCAACATTACTGTGTAAAATTTTTCGACGTTATCAAAATACACCGAAATCTGAACGAGAAAAAATTTGTATAAATTTGAGCCACATTAAACAAAAGGTGTAGGGCAGAAAAAATAGCGTACAGTTTCAAGTGCGCTATTAAATACCCTTCCTAGCGTCGATTACAACGTGCATCTTGTAACGAATTACATGAAAATTAAACATTTAAATACTTTACATCACGTACATTAGCGTGGTATCTAACGGATTTTTCGTTGATGAAAAAATCACTACCTTTTCACTAGGTACATATTTTTTCAACCAAATTTTCATAAAGTTCTCCACTCGAGCCCTCTTCCAATCACATACACCAACAAAAAATTAGCAGTCAAATTTTTTTGAAATTGGAAGACAATTTGAATACGAAGTATTTTTCAATTTCAATCAAAACTATTTTTTTTTTTTTTAAATAAAAGGTTTTTTCAATGATTTGAAGGTTTTTGTTGAGGGTTTGAATTTTTTCATTTCTTTACTACATTTTTGACTGAATTCAATATTTTATAACTACTTTCACTACCTGGTAGATATCCCGATTATCAAATACTCCTAAATCCATATATTATTTTATGATTTTGCATTACATACTTCATTTTTAAAGGAACTTTTTCAAAGAAAATGTTTGCGATTATGAATTAATAAAAAGAGGCATTTTTATCCATCGCACTTTTCATCATAAACAATATGTAAATACAACATATACATACATTTCTTAAAAATTAATAGATATTAAGATAGAATAATATACAGCGCTCTCGTACTTTGTAAACATAGCGTAATAAAGTACGTATTCAAAAATATTAAACTTACAAATTACAACCTACAAAATTTATTCCACTTATAAAAAATTTTTCATCACCAATATATACGTTACCTATACGTAGTAGAATCAATTACTTGAGCATAAATTGTGCTCCAAGGAAGGAAAAAATAATTTAAAAAAGTTTCATCTCACAGACATTTTTTAATCTTAATTTTATAATTACAAACATGTCACAGCATCGCGGATACATTTCGATTGAATTGTATTTTTTTATAAATTAAAAAAACAGTATTAATTAGAAAATATAACTAAAAACAAAAGAAAGAAACAAAAAAATCATCTTTAGTTTTTTCAAAAAAATATTCGGTTCTTCGATACAAGTGAAAAAAGTGATAACGAAAGGTTTCCGATTCGTATCAATCATACATACATTATTATGAAATTGCAACGCGGTATGTGAAAAGACGATCATTCGAAAAGCATTGAAAAACCATCTCGAAATCAAACATATACATAGTACATATAGCCACTGTTGCAAAAATATGCTATTTTCAAAAATATTTTATTTTTAAATGCAATGCAATTTATAAAGCGATGATTTTATCGTATAAACTGCGATACTTCGGTCTAAGATGAAATCTGCTGCGAATCCGATTCGGTGATCGGTTTGCTTTTCACGTCATACAGCTTGTCTGCCTGCTCGAAGCATGTAACCGATGAGTTATTATCACCATAAACTCCATCTTCGTTGGGTGCTTCGATAGCAGATAATGGTAAGGAACTCCTGAATGGACTGGCGATGTATTAGTTTCTCTTAAATTAAATCTCTGAGGTGGTGACCGATTTGGAGAAATAACTACTGGATACTTCGCTATCGTGAACCCTATGAGAGAAAATCATTGAAATTAGCTTGATAAAAGGGAACTGCGAAGAATGTTGAATCGCAAATTATGGCTTCATATGTACAAAAGATCTTCCAAGATCTCGATTTGACAACTGGTTTGTTAACAAGGGAGTAAAAAAAGAGCTTTGATTGTGATTTTAAAATGTTTAAATAACACTTTTCAATTTTCGTAGTCATCAGGAAAAATTGAGCTTTCATCATGAAATTTAAATTTTGTAATATGAAAGTTCAATTTTGAAGTATTCAAATTTTAATCGTCAATTTTAATTCTTCCATGAGTCTGTTCGTTTAATTTTCAAACACCACAACTATAGTTACTCAAGGTTCAACCAGTTTCGAGATATCAGCCTTCAAGGTTTGGTTTATTCATGAAAAATTGTAAAAATTACGAATTACCCTTTTCCGAACCCTTTGAAAGATTTTTATATTGCCGTAGAAAAATTCATGCCGTAGTGGGAGTAAATCCAATCCATTATTTTAAGTCAACTTTAAACTTACTGAAAACGTTCCGATTTGAACCAAGGTATTTGTTGGGCACCCTTTACGACCGGGTGCGGAGGATGAATTTCATTTGATGTAAGTTCTTCAGTTTGCGAACCTTCGCCATCGTCAGATTGCTCGTATGTATCTCTTTCCTGCGTACAAAACTCGTATATAGATCGACAATATTCTTGAAATCTAAACTCACCCCACCTGTCAGGAATCAAACACAATCCTACTTACCGTATCGGGACAAATTTCCAGCGCTTGCAATGTTTTCTTCGCCGAATTGGATCTCTTCAGGAAATATCCATTCGCAGTATCATTCAAAGGAACCGAACTCGTCGACTGCCAATTAGCATAATTGTAGGGCGGCGAGACGAAACGAAAGGTCTCTGTAATATTCCGAAGTAATACGATTATACTTTGCATTGCAAAGAGTAAAATTCAATTTTTTTTCCTCGAAAACTTACTCTATCTAATTCTTCATGCAACCATTCGATCGCTTACCACCATTTCTTCTTCAGATTAGGATCACCGTTGAGCATGTTATGGGCAAGGCGTCATTTCGAGAACAACATACCCATGCATTTGATACACTGGTAGGATCTCTTCTGATAATGCGTTTTACTAAGAAATGTGATTTCGAACAAACCATCGCGATCTGGTGATAGCCCTAAAGCCGATGTAAGTATCATTATTTTTGACAAAGGAAAATATGAGTTTGCAAACACGAAATTAGCGTTACCTTTTAAAGCGTTCGATATATATGATACGGTTGCCACGAGTCATGATGTTTTAATTCGTTACAATATGCGGACGCTATATGTCACAGCACTTCGCTCAGGATGGTCTTAGACATGCGCGAATTTTCCCACGAAACGAATTGTAACAATTTTAAAGTATCTTCTGTTAGCTGTAATTCTTCAATCAAAAATTTTTCACGTAGCTGAACAAATGATCGTAAAAATGAATTGGCGTTATTTGCGAGCATAAAGTTGAATCGGGAGTTAAAATACAAAGCATTATACAGAAGTATGTAGTTCAGCACTTGACATTTTTTTTTCAACGAGCGAAGAATTTTCATCTTCTTTGTAATAATAACTCTTTGGTTAAAGAAAACAAAAAAATCAATAGGAAAAAAAGTACCTTATATGTTACTGTACTCAGCATACGGGTTAGGTAACATTGGTGCTCCCTGCAACGAGAAAATAAAATCACGTAACACATCGAATCCATCAAAATGAAGAACCTTGTTATTCAAATTTCAAATCAGTACTCACAATGTCCACGAACCTGAAAAGGATTGCACTGATTTCTCACGTCACAGCAACTAAATAACGTTGAAATAACAGCATGGCATTTATTTAATTCGGTATACTGGTACTTAATAGCAGGCCCTGGACCCTCGTCTAGAGTAACCAACAAAAATAAGCATGGCACATTCAACTGTGAACAAAAAAAATCGATTTGTACACCATCTCTGGAAAATTACTTTCGTAATCCTACTGGTTCATTAACTCACCCTAAGTAACTGCTGTCTTTCGGTGGTACCAAACCCGCAATAAATTGCAAACAGAGTGAAGTAATGAGAAAGATGTCGGCCGTGATCAGATATCTCTTTGTTAAGCAACTGCAAAGCTGTGATTAGAATGTGATCGCTGAGAGGCGAAGTAGTATCGAAAAATTATAGCTGAAACATTCATTTCAATTAGGTCTAATAATATGCTATTCGTTCAATTGGGCGAGTCACCAAAGACACTTACTTACATGGTGCACTGGATGCGCTAGGTACCGGATCTTTGACCGAATAATGAGCTAAATAAGCAACGATTTTAATAAACGCCGTTCTAACTTCGGCACTCGGGCATGACAGCAGGTATTCGCATTTTTAACAACCGCAGTCTCGATTCAGCTGAAAACAAAGAAAAGTGTGAATCCAGCATCGTAGAAAAGAAGAAAAATCCCAATCGTTTGTGACTTACACAAAAGTAACTGTTATAAATCATCAAGTAAAGGCCCTACCTGTACATCGTGACGAGTATAAAATAACATATGCACCTTCCACTATCGTTTCTATCTTCTGCAGCTCATCCTATACAGTATTTGATCAAATATCTGGGGTTCTTAGATAAAAAATACACATTTATTAACTTGGGATAAATGAATTAGGAGGAAAAAAGTCACCGTACAGGTTATTACTTCGCCCATATAGTCTCCTCCGAAACATTGTGACTTCATTTCTTCATCGTCTTCCGATTTACATTCGTTGACATCGCCATCATTTGAACTTGTACCATTTCGAAGATCCGTCGCTTTCTCTGCAAATTTCAATCGTTTAAAAATGAGTTCTAATGAAACCAGTAAACTTCGTAACTTGGAAACTGGGATGACAATTTACATACGCAAAATATACGGATAATAATGGCCACCGCTGGGGATGGCGTGTCCGCTGTGAACGACAAAAAACCGCTTAGATGTTATGTGGTACAAACTTCTTCGGTATTATTGCCGCTCGATGAGTCATCCGGTGAAACATTATCACAGTCTGTTTGTTCTCCTTCAACTTTGGCTAAAGTGGCGACTAAAGTTCAGAAAAAATAGTTTGAATTACATTTATAAATTGGCTTAAATTTCACACCAATAAGAGAAAAAGTCAACTAAACAGCACATAGGACATACCGGTATACGGTTCTGTATCTAAGCTCATCGGGAATTCAAAATTATCATTAAATTTAATGGCACAAAAACGTTCGTAATCGTATCCGAACCACTTCAACCGGATTGTAAGTACTGGAGGTAACGTTTTCACGCATAAGCGTTTTACAGTTTTAACCTGCATGTAAAACAACGCAAATTGAAACTCGTTCCATGATTTATATTTTTTATGCTACGACTAGCTTCGATTAACTACCTTTTTATCGCATTTATCACAGTGACACGCATCAGCTTCTCCCAGAAGTTCGCCCTTCACATACTGTTCTAACGAATCTAATAAATTTGAATGGTTTCGCATATCTACGCTGATTACACTAAATGTGTTCTCCTCTACGGTATCTAAAATGAGAAAAAAAAGTACAGATGAACGTTGAGACTTCTATTCGGGAGCTGTAATTTTAATAATTCGGCGAACCAATTTTCTCTGCGGTTATGTCTGTCGCTTGAAGATTTTGACAAACCTACCCATGAGTCTGGTCCAAAACCGAGCCACCTAGCACCTTACTCAAAGTTTGCTCGTTCATCGCAAATAATTCACTTGAATTGAAAATACACCCAACATATCGGAAATTCCTCCATAATCATTTCGGTACGTAGTATTGCAAGTCACTGCACGCCGAATGCCCGAAAATAGCCTAAACTTCTTTCAATATATTAAAATTGCATTTTTTTGCGAAAATCGTTGACGCTACATTTCCCATTTCCGTCAACAGTACCAACCGGACTTTGCTGCAAAAACAGAAAATGTAAAATGTAAAATTTTCCTTTAGGAAGGAGAAAAAATGAAATGTCCAATCAAGTCACAGTACTTATGTACGTCCAAATCATACCTACTTATGTTCGCTAGAAAAATCTTCATTCGGATCGGCAGCTGCACCTTTGGCGGCGAGTATATCAACTCTGGTACTCTCCACCATGCACACATCACTGTTGAATCACAGAATTCGTTTATAACATGTACCACCTGCGTTTTTCAATCCAGCGAAAGCGATCAATGAACGAGGACTGATAGGCGGTAAATAATCCCATTCCACCTAAGGAGCATCACGATCTAAAAATATAAATTTAGTATCATATTTTTTCGAAGATAAAATTCAGTGAATGCGTCAAAAGTACGTACCACAATGGATCATATGTAGCACAAAGCATTTGTACGAGCAGCCTTAAATTCTACGCGTAACCCATACATAGTGTGACTAGCAAATCAAAAACTGAATCCAAAGACTGAGACATATTACACACAGGTATTACTCTTTCCAATACAGTTTCTGTACTCTTTTCAAAATGCAGCATTTCTTTGCATGCCGGAAATTCGAAATCTTCGATTAGCTCCTAAAATCAACCCATGATTAGTATTCAGATTACGTTTTATTATTCAATTGAATAACGGACGAAAAAATTCAAATTTACTTTGACTAATTTCACCAAACTGTTCTCGTCTAAACCGTAAAAGTACTCGTACTTATTTTCCGGGGAGATGCGTCTTAATAATTCTTTCTTGATGCTTAAATGTTTTTCCAGCAATATTTCATCCACTAACAAAGTACCAGACTTCTTCGCGTTATCCTAAAACATGAAAAATAAATAAAATTTCATCCACCGAATAAATTTTCATCTCCATTCCATGTGAACATTTGTAGCTGTAACACAAAACGTCAGCTATTATCGCTAAAAATCTCTTTTTCTTACTTTTTCCATCTTTAGCCAAGCAATTTCGGAATTCAACAATTCTTCAATGTCGGCGTCGTCGAACAACGCTAATCAATCGGCACAGTAACTAAGGAAACAAAAAACTGATAAATAACACGAGTACACACAATATCTAAATCGTTTCGTAAATTCATTCCAATGCAACATACATGAAAATATTCAAACACACTAGATCCATTTTCGGTTACGATATTCTTATTTAGAACGTTGAATAGTAATTGAATACATTCAATGAAGGCGCCTGACTATGTGAGAACGACATAATAAGTATCATCTGTTCGCTAGCGCAATAACGAATAGCTCTGCGAAACAATAAATGGGCACTCGATAAAAAAATTCTTTCTCAAAATGAATATTACAACTAGTTCCGCAGATTACTAACCGGTTGCGCGCAATCAAAATCAAATCGATGATGAAATGTGGTCACAATTTCTCGCCGTGTAAATTATCCAACGCGAATCTGTTCAATATCATGTATATTGGTAACAATTCCAAGGCTTCTCTGCAAACTGAACAAGAAAAACCACCAAGTTGAAGCAAAAATTTTAAAATGTACAAAGATCGATTAAAATCTACGTTTATTTTACCTAAAACGTCGGGTTCGTTCTCTTGAAGAGCGACATGGAACATCTTCGTTGCAGCCGAATCGACCAAAATTTTCATATTACCGCCGTCACACGCCCATGCCAATCGTATTACGGCGTGGATGGTGTTTAGTTGAGGTATACTGCATTTAACACCCTTCCGTCGATGATAGAAGAATGAAATTCAATGCAGCGAGTATTTATATAAACCTATAAAATCATTGAAACTATCAATACCCTTTCATTCATTCATTCATTCATTCATTCATTCATTCATTCATTCACTGCTTTAAAAAAAAAAAATGAATTACCTATTGTACTATCTCGTCAACGAACTTCTGAGCAACTTTACACGCGACCAAGCTACGAACAGCCGAATCGGTATTACAGATAGGTAACGACTAGAACGCACCTTTCATAAATATAAGGCCGTTATTCGTCGCAAAACCATCTTCGCTCTCGGGACTCGTTTCGATCAAATGATTTCTAGTACTTTCAGCCACCTTATACGCAATATGTCAAACAACCGAAAGTAACACGCAGCAGATTTTCAATACGGTAGGTAAGAAATGCCGTTCTAGAACACCAAATATGCATACAAATTGTTCTTTAGTAAACCGAACACATCGAACTGAGAAAATTCGTAGTACTTGAATCAAAATACCGTTTAGTGGCGACATCGGCACGAGGTAGAAAATTATTCTTGGTCAACATTTCAAACGCAACCTGAGCTTTATCGCTGCACAGAAAGGAAAATTGAAAATGGACTGATTTGTCCATTTGTGGATCATATGTATGTGACCATCAATAACGTATACAGCACCTGAAATGAAATTTCCTCGTATAAAATTCAACAAAAAATAGTCTAACCACGATGAAGGATACGTACTTTGATGTTGTATAACACTTGCGAAAAAGATCCAAAGAACATTGATTCCAAGGTTGGTAATTGTGCCGATTCATCTTGCGGGTCGATTTCAGGATTGTAAAAAAAGATCTGTAATCCATTTCGTGTTCGGTTGAAATGTTTTTTAGAATAATATACGACAAATCGAGTGATTTGAACTTACGTATAAATTCTCCACTGTATTTTGATTGGGTGGAATAATTCTGAGAATATTTCTAGCAGTATCGCGCAGATCCGAATCGCCTAGTTCACAACGTCGATCGGCGATTTGGAAAAAAAAACTAGGTGTATTGTTCGTTACACGATATAATCTACGAAACAACATCCGAGCATTAATAATAAATCGAAGGTAGGGTAATTTTTCAGCAGAAACGTCCAGTTATACTCACCACGTCAGGTAAGTACATTTCATCGTCATTTGGAGATTAATCTGACGCAAGGCGAACCAGTCAAACTATCGGAACTTCTGTCCGGTGAACTAAACAAATTACCACTTCCTTGCACGAGCTTTGCTGTCAATAACTAAACGAAGCCAAAAATCGATTAATTAATTTCGATACAAAAACCACAAACGGTGAAATAACTAATAATTTTATTGTAATAATACGAGTCGACATGCTCCTGTCAAATCGTCTCATTATAATAGAAAAAAGTAGAATTGTAATGCTTGTCTGGGATACAACATCCGCATCACATTACACTGCACACTGGAAATTAGTTCACTTACCGAATTATCTTTAATAGCAGCTGGATATCCGATATCAGTCGTTTATCGTCAACTGGATCCATACGTTCGCGTACAATTCTACTTGTGAATTACTCGAAATCGATTTCAATTCACGCAATACCTGTTCCTCAAACATCCGACAGTCATATTTCCGTTTAAAACAAATTCTAAGTATCTCATCTGGTTGTCGTCCGGTATTGGCGAATCGCACGATTAAAGTTACATCGTTTTCTTCATCCGGCTCTGTAGTCACACGAAAATAAGCAAATAAGCAATTAACCATTTCCCAAGTGATTACCTTTCCACTTGACAACCTCACCTGTAGTACAAAGGTGACGGTTTCCTTTCGGATGCAAAGTTATTAACTCGTATAAGACTCTCAAGCTACAGCACATCCTGAAAGATTCTCTACTCATTGGATTCTTCACAGGGCCTTCGTTCGATTCCATACACGAGCTATCTTGATTGCTTCATGCACTTACGATATGGTCATCATGAAAATCACACAACGACGTTTGCAAACGAGGGCATAAATTCGTGTTCGCCTATCTTGAAAATTCTACAGCTTGATTTGCGATCGTGTCACCGCCATAAGCACCTATTCAAAATAATGAAACAAAATCCTTCATTACGAAGAATTTCAAGTCACTGCGAACAAATCATACGGTACGTACCTCCATAAATATGCAGTTGCAATTAAATCAAGATAGCCAGCCTGATAATCTCTTGTTTTCTGGTGTAACTTTCCTTCCTTTGAATAATTGACAGTATTGAAAAATCGTTCGAAACATCTCATGCCGCTTTCCGTCAGCTGAGCAGGCTCAAATTGTAGGGTATTACTCTCAGAAAAGTCTTTGTGAATGTCCGGGTACCAGGTTCGGAATTTCACCAATGATATTTGAAAACCACCAGAAGCATGCTTCTCTATCGCATACGTTCTTTTTAGCCAAGCGCTCCCAAATTTCATGTCCTTCCATCCTGAAAAGTAATATCAAAGGTATTAGATGAGCAATACGAAATATCAAATAGAACACGATTCGATTTAAATGTATATGTAAAAAAAATTACCTGTAGCAAAAATCTTGAAACAGAAAGTCTCTCTCGAACTTGTTGAATATGATTATGAAAATACGACAACAACAAGCACCCGTATACGGTAGCAATTGATAACACTGATAAGGTATGTTGCGCACGCATCTCCAGTCTAGTTGAATTTCGACATTTTGCGTCATCGGTAGATTAGAAAGTAGAATAAATTGTATTGTGCAGGGTAGTTAATAGTTAGAATGCAGAATTGAGAATCTCGACTCCGACTTGGATTATTTACAGGTATTTTATGTACATTTGTTCTATTTACATTTCAAGTTATCTTGATTATACATATACAATGTCCGCCTGAAATTAAACAAAGGTTTTCATTAGATGTTACTCATATCGCTCTCGTTTTTTTCATTTCAGATGACATCCCAAATCTAGCAAACGTGGTCATAGTTTTTCGCCCACAGTCGTATCAGCTACCCTTTCAACTAATAGGTAACTTCATTGTGTATTTACCAAATTATCGATACAAAATGAAAAAATATTAATAATGAATAATATTAGAACGGGTTAGGTTGAATAGAAATTTACATAATCAAAGCGTTCCGTTCACTATGCTAAATCATCACGTACGTTTTATACTATTTGGTTTTGTTCTTATCGCGAAATACCCATTCACACTTTTAGCAACGATGCGATTACAATTTTTACGTTTCTTTCTCCTTCTTGTTTCAGATCAAGAATAATGAATTGAAACTACTTTGATGGATGTATCTAATTCGGCCGGAAAATGTATTCGATATAAGATGAGAATCGCGTAGTGATTCGGCTACAAATTTATTCGCTTGTTTGAGACTGGACTGGAAAACATGAGCGATAATGGTACTCAAGCTACATTAAACGATACGGATGCTGACACTGTTGACGAACACGCCGACCAAACTGAAATACTTTCTCAAGTACCGTAGAAACTACTGCAGAAGACTCTCACACCACAGAATTACTTCAATCCGGTACCGAACACGATAACGAAACGCAGATTTCTCCTGAAACTCGAGTTGACGAATTTTTACCAACTATAATTGATAGTCGTGGCGTTTGTGACGATTCTTCGAATCTAGAAACTTCACGAACTAATGCAGTTAATGCAACTATCGCTGCAAATGAAAATAATGTAGCGTGCGTTATCGATGACGCTGACGGTGCTGATACTCACTCGATTACCAACACCGAAGAACCTTCCAATTGTGATAATACTAATAATAAATCGGTAGGGTGATTTTCGAAGCGAGTATTTGAACGATTTTACGCCAAAAATGGTATTATAAGGTGATACATATTTGATTACAGGATACGGTTTTGAATTCGAACGTAGTAAATAAGAAAGAATCACGCGATGAGGACATTGATAACGATTACGTGAGTAATATATATTATTGTTCACGAGGACAAATTGATTGTGTAATCGGAAAGTTGTTTTAATCAACGTGTTGGTTTTTTTTTTGAATTAATAGATGTTGGTCGACTTGATGATATCGGTATGTACTATGTACTTCGTTTCACGTCGGAAATTGAAATCAAAGAGGAACGAATCAACGAGGTGGGTTATTCGAATAAACTCTTCTCACGGCTGCTACGATAATGTTATTAATATTGCTTTTGTTTTGCTACTTACCAGCGGAATTTATTAAATACGAACGGTCCCCTGATTGGAGCCACGAATACATCCGAGAGACGACGACGGAAACCTGCTCCGAACGACGACGACGGGAACTACTTTTTACGCGGTAGTACCTATGAACAATTATTAATACCTAATTAATGATTAGTTAATTTAGAGTAAGTAATCATGATGGCATCTGCCCTACTTACGCGGCCAGTGTATTTCGGCGACAAACACCACATCCCTGTGGCATACCGGGCATTGACCTCCTGCGGTCACCGTATTATCACTACAGACGTCGCAGAATACCTGATGGCCGCAGGGCGCACCGGCAAATGTTGCCCACCTTACATGGCATATCATGCAATGCCGCTGGCCTGCGGCGTTGCGCCGGATTTCGGCGATACACATCATCCGAGCGCGACATTGGGGACACGCGTTGTTTGCCCCCCTAATTGCGCGTGTTCTTCTTAAACACGGCTCACATCCCATGTGACCGCATGGGAATGCGGCCGCGTTCGGTTCACGCTCAAAACATAAATAGCACAGTCCATCTAAGAAAGAAAATAACATTATTAGTAATGTAGATGTAAATTTTTTTCTGCTCCTTAACTATTACATCTTACCGATTCGTTGGATTTGCTGATTGTTCGGCTCTCCACCGATTATTCGGTTAAGTTCGTGAACTGCCTGATCTGGTTCTGCGTCACCCATCGCCTCTTCTTCCGGTACAATTATTTGATTTTGCTGAAGTGCTGGTTCATTTTCAGGCTGCGGCTGATTGTGAACATCGGCTTGAACTGCCGATTAAAAAACATTGATTACTTTTTCATATCACTTAATTGAAAACTTTATTAATAATTTATGTACTTTACCGATTATTATTTGATCTTGCTGAAGTGCTGGTACAATTATTTGATTTTGCTGAAGTGCTGGTTCATTTTCAGGCTGCGGCTGATTGTGAACATCGGCTTGAACTGCCGATTAAAAAACATTGATTACTTTTTCATATCACTAAATTGAAAACTTTATTAATAATTTATGTACTTTACCGATTATTATTTGATCTTGCTGAAGTGCTGGTACAATTATTTGATTTTGCTGAAGTGCTGGTTCATTTTCAGGCTGCGGCTGATTGTGAACATCGGCTTGAACTGCCGATTAAAAAACATTGATTACTTTTTCATATCACTAAATTAAAAACTTATTTTTATTAATAACAATGTATTTTACCTATGATTTGTTGAACAGGAGCAGCAATTTCGTGAACCAGATCTTGATCCGAATCTGAATCATCCACCTCCTCTACGTGAACCAGAAACAGATCTTCATCCGAATCTGGATCATCCACCTGCTGTTCGTTCAGCCTGTCATCAATGAAATTGAACGGAGACGGTAGATGACCAGCGCGACCACGTGCTCGTCCAGCTCTGCTTCCTCTCGGTCTTCTAGCGCCGCCGCCGCCTCGCGCTTGTTCAGCGCCGCCGCCTCGCGCACCTCTAGCGCCGCGTGCACCGCCGCCTCGCGCTTGTTCAGCGCCGCCGCCTCGCGCACCTCTAGCACCGCGTGCGCCGCCACCTCGCGCTTGTTCAGCGCCGCCACCGCGGGCACCTCTAGCGCCGCCACCGCGGGCACCTCTAGCGCCGCCACCGCGGGCACCTCTAGCGCCGCCACCGCGGGCACCTCTAGCGCCGCGCGCTCTTCTGTTACCGCCGCGCGCTCCTCTGGCACCACCGCGCACTTGACCAGCGTCACCCTGAGCATCGGCGTTGTCACCGTCGCCACCAGGTGGAGGATTTCCCCCGTGTAGGAGTGGCAATGCAGGAGGTGGCGGTATATCTGCGTCGTCATCTGCGAATTGACGGATCACCGGTTCATCATCTGCAATAGAAACTAAGTAAGTAACAATAACGAAAACAGTCGTGTATTACTTGGAAACACTTACCCCAATCCAGCTCTATATTTATTACTTCGATTACGTCGTGTCCGTCTACAGCTGCCACGGGGTCTTCCTCTGGTAGTCGGTAAAAAAAGAATTAGTTTCGATTCTAAGAAAAAAATAATAATTTCTTGTAATGATTACAAACCTCGCTCTCGCGCGTTGTCCCTCGCCGCATCTGCCTCTGGCGCTGCTACATCAGGCGCATGGTGGCCTAAAAATCGGAGCACTTCTTCGGCAGTTCTAACGCCCCTGTCATACTCATCCCAAGCACGGGTCAAGTCACGCTCATGCGCTTCTTGTCGTCTGTCTGCCGGCCAACGAACTTGCTGCGCTTGCCCGGCTCGCAGGTATCTCCCATACTGGGCATTGCTCACCTCCATCATTCCGTCTGAAAATGTTTTATAGCCTAATAAATATCACTCAATACCTACCTACATGACGATGGTGGTGTGTCCACTTACTCAGAAAAGTATCGTAACTGGGACGGTGCTGCCGTACCGTCATCTGCTCCGGTAGGCGCCTATTGAGTGCTTCCATTTCGTTGTTCGTCCTTCTTGGTTGACCATATACAGAAAGTAGTGCACGTCCTGTGAACAGAATGTATTAATAGCAATATTCTACACAATACGTATATTACTTGTGTGTGTACTCACGGGGAAACCAATACGCCCGTAAGTATTGGTAAAAGCTTTGCGCTTCCGGCGACTGCGATTCTCTCACATACTCCCGCAGTATGGAGAATCCCAGGGGGATATCGTCTGCGGGGAGCAGAGGGAGCGCGGTGGCCATTTTGTAGATCCTGCGAAGCACTGGATTGGCTTGCACAATGGCGGTGGTGAGTCCGTGCGCTGCGCGATTTCGCCTCAGCGCCTGCACGTAGTGAAAATAACATCCCAATAATTGTGCTAGTGGCCAAACAATGCGCACAGCTCGCTGTAATGCCAGCTCGAAGTCGGTAATTACTATGCGTGGAAGCATATTCTGCACTACCCGCTGCAATGCCCTGAATACCTCCACATAGCAGATGGTATTACGCCGCCTCATCACAGCCCAGGCAACCATGTACATCGTTCCGAACGCGGAGGCCATAATCACCAGTAACTGTGTGGCCTCCGGAATGTTCGGGCATGACCGGAACGTACCATCAATACTAAAGGTCGTATTGTGCTGCGTCAATAGGCTGCAAAATTAAAACATTTCGTAAATTACCAATTAAAATTATTCTACTTATTTTTTTGCAGATGGGGTACCCACTGTCGAAGTTCCGGAGACACAAACAGGACGGAGTGCTGTCCCACGCTTTCTACAACGAGGGAATTGCCGTTGGGCCGGGTGATTAGACCGTGATATGCCTGGTTGGTTCGCAATAATTCCCCGAATTGCCTCACAGTTGCAGGCGGCGGCGGGACCACTGTTAACCTCCATCTGTCCATCGACCGCCTCATCGACTCTAAATTCATCCTCTGCAAAACTGCATCAGGGCGCCTGTCAAGAAATTAAACATGTAAGTATCAGAATTAATAAATTTTTTTTGTTTTATTGGCGGCAGCGGGCGGATGAAACTTACCCATTCATAACTCTGTTAAATATGACGCTGTTGCTTTCGGGGGATGCGCGAACAGCGCGTCGAAGCGTTGTCCATGCCTCTACTACAGCCGAGTTGGTCATGGCGTTCTCCACCGCGTGCGTATGGGGATGAGACCGTCTGGTAACTCGAAAATTTGCGTCAATATTCACTGAAAAATAAAAAATTTTGAAATGTCATCGAAAATAAGTTTGGGTGAAGTGGGGTGGTTCTCAAATGTTTTTAAACATACTGGTGACTCCGCATGGTTTATACCGGCACTTCAGTCGTTTCCCCCCATAAGCCAAATTATCCTTGATTGTATATTCATAACCTTCGAACAAATACCGGTGCCCCCTAGTACTTTCTATTAGAATGACTTCATCATCCGCCATCTGAAACAAAATATATAAGTATTGTATTTATTAATTATTGTTCGTTTGTGTTTGCAGGCTTATGGAATGAAAAAAGTATGAATTGACTAGTCGTGATAATATCTCAAGAAGTGCGCATTTTTTAACTCAACTATTAGGTAAGTTTTTCCACAGTCACATTTATTTCCTTTGAATGATGTGTTGGTTTGTTGAGACGATTCTCTAATTTATTTGTAGATAATGTGTTCTACCTATATGTATTTGTAAGCTTGAAAAAAAAATTGTAGACGCGTTCTTGCTTCTTGATAAGCTATATAGGTAATTGGACAGTGGCTGACTGGCGGAAAATTTTGAATCTTTACTTTAAAAAAAAAAAAAATTGTCCAAATATCTCGCTTTTTGCCAGAAACGTCAATCTCGTTTTTATTTTTCCAAGAAGTGCTTTTTTTGTCGAAAATTTCCAAATTCTTTACTTTGCTGCCAAACAATGATCAAAAAGTGTCGAAATAGTTCAACATTTCAAGATTACATACATTTCAATTCGTAATTCGTGTTTATTCTGTTTTTCTTTTGTGTGTTTTTTTTTTTTTTTGGTCACTTTTCAATCACCTTTTGGTTACCTTTTCGAGCTTTTTCACTTACAAGATTACACCTTTTGGGGGAAAATTGTGTACGAGCATCAAAAGAAATTGACAAAATTTTTCAAAAAATTGTTTTTAGCTCCCGAAACGCGAATTTTTGAATGTTTATGCCCTAGTTTCGCTGGCGACCAAGAAAAATCCCAGTTTTAAACTTTCATCGTTTTCGAATTAGTTGTAATCTATGTCCTATCTACTTCACTGTTCACTTTTTTAAAAATTTTGATAAAAATTTGGGGCTTCTGTATCCTTTAGGATACGTTGAGATCGTATTTTACGTGCAAATATACCTCTTTATAGTAATTTATTCAGATTTTTAAATGGAGGTTCCGAATTTTGAATTTCAAAATAATGGAATTTTAGGGCTGAAATACAGATTGGTGGAGAGGGCTGAAATCGGGCACGGAAGGGCATCCCAAATCCTTACTCAGCACATCTACATAATACTTGGTATCAGTGTGAGATGAATTTTCAACTTTTTTTCAAATTGTAGTACTTTGAGAGGGTAATCGACGAATGATGTCAAAATCTGTGTTGCCACTTTCAGAAACATGAAAAAAAACCTATTTAAAAACTTATAATTTAAATATAACCACGATGTCCGAGAGTGAAAATTCTGAAAAAATTCTCAGTTTTAGTCCTTTTCTTGTACAATCACAATAACATATCAAAAAATTGGACTGACATTTTTTTTCATTTTCGAGAAGAAAAATCACAAGTTTGGCACTTATTACAAAAATACCATCAGAAACCTGAAAAATGTAAATTTTTGCAATTTTGAGATATTCTTTTACCAATGTGTAGACGAACATTTGAAAAAAAATTCCGTCCCCGCAATTTGTCAACTAAACATGATCTGATTTTGAAAAAAATCAAGGACCCCTCATGCAAAATCAGCCGATTTAGCGCGGAATGACCCCATACAAAAAGGACCAATTTTTTTGATGTACTCACCTACCTAGGTATATACAGATTTCAAATTGAAAGGGCTACATGCGCTACCTTTAAAATTTCCACATTTTCCCAACAATCCTAGGTCCTACGAGGTTTTAAATTATGTAATTCAAAATAGTTTCGAAATTTGAACAAAGTCGGTACATACTCTACTGAATTTTTAAAAATTGTGAAGAGAGTGAGTTTTTGAATTCCGAAATAAAATTAGAAAAATTATGTAAGCTCTTGCACATGTTTTATTTCAAAGAGTTGCCCATTGCCCACTTTGAAACCTTGAAGATAACTTTTTATGGATATTCAACAGACAAATGGTAAAAAGTGGGCAAAATCGGTACTGACAGTGACTTAAGAGGCCCCCTTGCAAGTATTTTCACCAAGATTAGAAAAAATTATGCAGTTTTTTGAAGATTTCGAGCAGGATACTGAAAAATTATTAAGAGTAAGTACCTAGGTCTCCAGGAAAGCTGAAATTTAGTGAACAAATTACACACTTGTGGTTCCGACCATGTGTCCAAATTCATCTTTTTGAGAGTCCCCCTCCCACGGATGGCGTTGGCCAGATTTTTGTAAGGTGAGGCCAAAACTGAGGTAATGAATAAAAAAAAACAAAGTCTATTTAATTTTCACTCGCAATGACCTCTTTGGGTTTTGTTTACTGTCGTCTGTCAGTCGCCTGTCGATTAGTGTGTTTTTATTTTTGATTGTGTGTGTGTGTGTATAGAGGTGTTTGCGCATCTGGTGTTTACAATTACGAAGCAGAAAATATATTTAGGAAAGGAGGGATTGATTTACATCTACTGGGTTAGTGGGTAAATAAACGGCTGCGCCACTGCTTCGTGTACATGCTCAGTTTATTCGTTCCGAATTAGCTTCGGTGGTGTTCTGTTTTTGTAAAGTTGATTTTCGGTTAATCGTTTCATTCGTTTCTCCAATAATTTCGAAATTTTTATTTTTTGGGCAATTTTTTTGCGCTGCTTATTATTTATTCTTTCGGACTTCGGTGGTGTGGTGGTGTTGTGTTTTTTTAAAATAATCAAAGTTAATTTTCGGGTGAACGTTTTTCTTATCATTTTTGAATTTTTATTTTTCGGGCATTTTTTGAAATTTTCATTTTTTGGGGCAATTTTTTCCAATCGGCTTGTGCCAGTAGCTCGATTCATTCAAAGGTATGTACTTACTCATTCAGATAATTAAATTTATTTCAATTTAATTTTTTGAGAATTTTCCTGCGATAAAGTTGGGTGTTTTAATTTTCGTGTGTGTCTGTAAACGGGGGGGGGGGGAGGTTGACAGCTTTTTGAAAATTTGGTTGAAGAAAAAAGTAGTTCTTCTTTTCAAAAAAAAATCCGTTTGAAATTTCATAAACGGTTTCATCAGTATGCTGATTTATATTTGCCTGCAATTTTGTGAAAATTTTCGATTTGGTTTTCACCACTGCATTTATCGATCAAAATTGCATAAGATATGAGAATTTACATCAGTTTGCGTTATTATTTGAAATTATCATTCCTAAAACCGAGAAAATATTTCCGAACGCAGCGATGGTTATTGTCGAAGAGATTTCAAAAAACTCGATTTCAAATTACATGTTTGTTTTAAAACCGTCGTAGGTTTTTTGAATATAGATGATTTGTGTTCCTTTTTACTCGGATTTTGGCAGATTTTCGTGAATCTGTATTTTGGACGTTTTTTAAAATCTCTATTTTAACACTATAGATTCCATTCATCAACTTTAAAAACCTCAAAAGTCTTCTTTTTTCAAGTAAAATCCAAAATCCATTTTCAAAAGCTGCTACCACCGCAGATTCTCGAGATGGATTTTTTTGGCCGTTTTTTTAAATTTCTATTTCAACACTTTATAGATTCTATTCATCAACTTTAAAAACCTCAAAAGTCTTCTTTTTCCAAGTAAAATCCGAAATCCATTTTCAAAAGCTGCTACCACAGCAGATTCTCGAGAAATCTGGATTTTGGCCGTTTTTTAAAATTTCTATTTCAACACTTTAGTGATTTTCTATTCGTCAACTTTAAAAACCTCAAAAGTCTTATTTTTTCAAGTAAAATCCGAAATCCATTTTCAAAAGCTGCTACCACAGCAGATTCTCGAGAAATCTGGATTTTGGCCGTTTTTTAAAATTTCTATTTCAACACTTTAGTGATTTTCTATTCGTCAACTTTAAAAACCTCAAAAGTCTTATTTTTTCAAGTAAAATCCAATTTCAGAAGCTACTACCATAGCAGATTCTCATGAATTCTAAGTATGGCAAAATCCAGATTCTCGAAAATCTGCCAAAATCCGTGTAAAAAGAACACATCTAATGAAAGGTACTTACCATGCAAAATGAAATCTATAAATACTTTGAACGTGAACGATAATTCGTTGAACAAAAATTCAAAACGATAAACAAATTCCACATCAAATTCAAAAAAAAATCGTAAAACGATAAACGAATTCTACATCAAATTAAAAGAAACCTCGTAAATGTCGACTAAGACGGTTAGAAATTTTAAAAATATGCGCTTTTACCTCGTTACTGAATTTTTGAAGCGTAACGGATTTTTTCAAGGCTACTTGGGGGTGGGTGCGTAGAGTAGTCATAAATGTCCGTGATTTTTTTTCTTTTTTTTTCTAAATCCAATTTTTTGATTTTTTTTACTCATTTTTCGTGTATGTTTTCCCAAAGGTGATTATTTTGATTTTTTTTTGGTTTTATTGAGCAAAAAGATGAACATCAGACGTAAAAAAATTGAGAAATTTGAAAATAAAGCTGATATTTTAAAATACCGATGATAATTGGTTCAATATTTTGAAATTGTGTTTCTTATTTGTAATTTTTTCCATGATTCTGGGGGAGGGGATATAAATTGAAAGACAATTTATACTTTATAATTCGACCAATTCAGAACTTGTGGCACCTTCATGAACATTTTGCACATTAATGATCTCATCCGCATCAATTTCTGTTCATTTTCGATGAAATCAATCGGATAAACATTTTTGACGTTCAAAAATTCGGCTTGACTTATGTACGTTGGACGGAACTTTAAGTGACATGACCTTCCTTAATTTAACATAAGATTGATTTGAATTTATGAATCAAGCTGGGAAAGGTCTCATTCTAAAGATAAGACTCCGGCGCTTGATGATTTGGACAATGAACTCACAGCCACAGAACTCAAGTCCAACAAATTTAGCAAGAAATTAAAACCATTTATACACTCTTTTATTTTAAATTTTAACATACGTATGTACATAGTTATTTCGAGTAATTTATTACCAATTGAAGTAAAAAACTATTTCGGAATTGAGATTATTCAGCGGGATCAGAACAACTCGTATATTCTGTACACCTGAAATGAGAATAATTTAAATTTTGTGATGAGGAGAGAAGTGAAACTACACCATAATATGCTGGGTACTTACGAATTACGATATAAGTGTTCGGATCAATTCCGTCAAATATATTATAATGTTGCGTACAGTGCCCAATCCATAAATATAGATCAGCGACGACAGCGAGATCGACAATGACCGCATCATAATTTTCTGGTGGTAGATGAGCTGAAATTACAAAACAAAAAATTCAGTACATGTAGATGTATTTACTTATGAACTGAGTACATACTTCAGTTCATCATATGTTTAAGTAAAATAAAACTTACCAATCAATGGGTGCTGGAAAATTAATTCCTCCAACTGCAACGCCATTACTTCTGATAGATAGCTATGTTACAATAACAGAATGTTCAAATTTATGTGAATCTTTAATAATTATTTACTTATCGAAGTCACTCTTATTAAAAAACACGTGATAGCTATGTTAGTACAAAGTAGCTACTCAGTTTGAGCAACGTGTGCTGATAATTTCATGGGTCAAATGTCTTATGGGTCAAATGCTACTTGGTTGATTTTTGAAATCATGTACTTGTTTTTTATTTAGCGCTCTCTTAGGGGTTATACATAGGAAAGTATCTACTAAATTATCAATTTCAACAAGTTTGCACTTGTTAAAATTAAAACGTGTATCAGAATCTTCGATTCGAGAGGGTGTCGGTATCTAACAGGTCAAAAAGGTAGTGAAAAAATGAAAAAATTCATTAATGGGTTCATTTGTATAGTTTTTTTAAATAATTTTGATCGGAATTAAAAAATACTTTGTACACAAATACTTCACAAATCTTTAACCATTTGGAGGTTCTCTAGGTTTTTGGGTTAGAAAATCGAAGTGCCTTAATGAGTGTGATAGGGTACCTTGCCCAATTGGCCAAACCACAAAAAAGTCGAGCTTTTGATGAAAAGTTTTATTGGAAAATGAAAGTTTCCAAAAAGCACACATGTGACATTTCCGAAAAAAAATTGAATATATGCAGAATTTTTTTTGAAAAAATGAACCAAAAACATGTGTCAAAAACATTGAACAAAAGCACTCTATCAAAAAATAAAATGAAAATTGAATTGGAAAAAAATAAAAAAACAAGGTTGAAAAAAAGTCATCTGGCAGTTCACAAATTCAGCGAGAATCAAATCTTGTTGGCAAAAATGCCTTTGTTTAAAGCATGAAGAGAAGAAAAATCTATGCCGCTAAGAGAGGATTTTTTATCAAGTCATAAAATCTTTTCGGAAATCGAGCCGAAATATGGGACAAAATTTAGCAAAATTGCAAGCTTTCTGGTAGGTGGTAACTAATTATAAAAACATTTCCGCCTTTATTCACGAGATGTAGCATAGAATTTTCTTTCATTTTGGGAAAAAATGAGTATTTTATCACTTATTGGAGTATTGGAATATGAAGATGAAGATGAAGATAAATAGTAAAAATAGTAAATAAAAATCCAAATTCATCTACGAGTTCAGTCTTTCATTTTTGTTTACGCTGTGGATTTGTGTTTTTGCTCACTATTTCTCTCTATGTTCTTCTTCATATTCCAATATTCAATTAAGTGATAAAATACTCATTTTTTCTCAAAATGAAAGAAAATTCTATGCTACATCTCGTGAATAAAGGCGGAAATGTTTTTATAATTAGTTACCACCTACCAGAAAGATTGCAATTTTGCTAAATTTTGTCCCATATTTCGGCTCGATTTCCGAAAAGATTTTATGACTTGATAAAAAATCTTCTCTTAGCGGCATACATTTTTCTTCTCTTCATGCTTTAAACAAAGGCATTTTTGCCAACAAGATTTGATTCTAGCTGAATTTGTGAACTGCCAGATGACTTTTTTTCAACCTTGTTTTTTTATTTTTTTCCAATTCAATTTTCATTTTATTTTTTGATAGAGTGCTTTTGTTCAATGTTTTTGACACATGTTTTTGGTTCATTTTTTCAAAAAAAATTCTGCATATATTCAATTTTTTTTCGGAAATGTCACATGTGTGCTTTTTGGAAACTTTCATTTTCCAATAAAACTTTTCATCAAAAGCTCGACTTTTTTGTGGTTTGGCCAATTGGGCAAGGTACCCTATCACACTCATGAAGGCACTTCAATTTTCTAACCCGAAAACCCAGAGAACCTCCAAAGGGTTAATTTGTCCAAATTGAAAAGTGAACAAAAAAGGATTAAAATAGGAAATAATGGTCTTATACTTCTTGAATTATTATTAATTTTCTGAAGCTTTTGCCCTCTCTTTGCTTTGAAATTGGAAGTTATAAAATTGTAGGGTTGGTGCCGGTGCAAAAAACGCAAAATTGTATTATGCAGCACAAAATAGCGAAAAGAGGTGGGAATTGAAATTTCTTTCAAAAACATCAAAAAGCACGACATTTCAGCATATCATGTAATTCGCTTTTTGCATTACGATTTGTGTTCCCACTCCCTCCCTTATTTTATGGGCTAATGAGCAGCATTATTGGAAGTTGGTCGATACTTCACCGCTCACAGGTTCTAAAAATGTGAGTGTGAAACTTTGCGTACGTACCTACTTGATAACTTGAATAACTATTTGTAGTACAAGTATGTTCAGGGGCGGATGGGCCATAAGGGGAACCGGGGAAAATCCCGGTAAAAATTGGATTTCGGTGCCAATTTTTACGCTGATTTTGACTCGAATTCGGCGCCGCAGCAGCGCCGAAAGTGTACAAACATTATTTTTTACTTCTTGAAACACAAATTTTTGAAAGCTTTTGCCCTCGCTTCGCTCGGGCTTGTTTTATTTTGTTTTTCAGCATCAAGATGAAAATTTCTCCCAAAAAATCAAGTTCTAAAGTCGAAAAATAAACTCTTCATCCTCACATTGAAAAAACATCGTTTTTATGACTCTCCTCGAAATACAAATTTGCAAGAGCTTTCGTCCTCGCTCGAGCTTGTTCTGTTTCCTTTTTCAAAATCAACTTCCTAAAAAAACATCATTGTATTTCTAAAATTTAAAAAACCAAAAAATAAACTACTTACTTGCATTTAAAAAACCTCGTTTTTAGGCATCTCGAAATGAAAATGTTCAAAAGCTTTCGCCCTCGCTTCGCTCGGTCCAATTTGTATTTCTTTCGAAAGTAGGACCCAAGGTGATATCCGCTCCAAAGTTTGCCGGTTCAGTAACGAAAATAACATTTTTTTACACCTTTCAAGTTGGGATTTTCCAAAATTTTTGCCCTCGCTCCGCTCTGGCAAAATGTTCACCGTTTCATACCCATTTTATTCAACTTATTCGACTCAATTAGGTGCAAGTACATCTTTTTTTAGTTATTAAACTCTAAATTTTTCAAAATTTTGTTTATCCTTTTACGAATACATACATACTTAGGTTGATTTAATTCAGCATACAAATTCTAATTTAATTTAGTAAATAAATCTAATACACTCATTTCAATTTCGTCAAATTGTTCAATTTAAAAAAACAATCAGCAACTTTTTCGTTTTTTCCCATCAAAAGTTGACGAATTTGTAATTTTTTGCCCCCCTCAAAATGACAACATTGGCTAAAATATGCAAGGTAAAATAATTCAAAAAAAAAAAAAAATACATGATCTTTTTTCTTTGTCACAATCCCCCCCCTTCCCCCAATCTTCGCCCCAAAAAACCTGGCGTCGCATCAGCACCGGCGCCAAATCCCAGTAACTTTAAAGTGCCCCATCCACCCCTGAGTATGTTTTTTTATTTCTTGTAATTACTTTTTCTTGATTTTTTTCTTAAATTTCAGTCACAAAATAGCAATCCTGTAGAGGTTTTAATGACCAACTTAACGATAGGATATCGCACCTCGGGAGTAATAAGGTCACATCTAAAAAAGTGAAGTTTTACAGGAGAGTGATTTTCTTTTTTTTAAAAAACTTGATTCATTATTTTTATCAACTTATAATTAATTGTGAGGAATGAATAGCACCTCATTTTAAAGATCTGGTATCCTACCTTCATTTAGCATAAGAACACTTTGAAAAATAAAATCTTAAAGAGGAAATATTTCAATGTTTGGAAAACATTTTGAGTTATAACCTTTCATTAAAGTTGATGTGGAGGCGAAAGGAAGCGTCCAAAAAAAATTTCCATGATCTCAAAGTTGTAGAGAATTAAATTTCCAATCGACGTAATGTCGTTAGTTTTTTTTTAGAGTGCTTAGTTTTTGAGTTTTTCTCAAAAAACTAAAATTTCATGATATGTGCAAATTCATTTTTCTGAAAAGTTATCAATTTTTAAAAAAATTTCCATTTGGTACAAACCAATAAAAAATGCACTCCTTGTGACTATTTCTAACTGACAAACATTCAAAACAATCAAAACTATTTGTTAACACTTTGTACATACAAAATTTGCTCAAAAAAGGTGGAGTATTCTGAGATGTACCCTTATAACTCCAAACAACTTGCAATGTTGTTGAGATTTTGAGTTAGGCCATTTGCGTTTTTCACAAGATCTAGATAATGTACCCAACTCAAAGTGTAATTTTTGGTTGAGGGGGGTCAAATAGACCCCAAAAATGTAAAAACATCAAAATCAATTTTTTTGAGATGTGACCTTATTACTCCCGAGATGCGATATAACCCTGCGAAAATTCGCAACAAGATCAAACGTCTTTCGGAAAACTGCTATGGTCGTATTGGAATTCTTACCCATCTAACTACTTATGTATTACCATACGTTTTCCATCGATGGAATTCGCTAGTAGGTATAAGTTTCGAAAAAAATAAAACTATAAAATATCAAAGTCATATTCTGTAGGATATGTGGGATTGAATAATCATTGGTTATTTAGAATTTTTTTTGCATTGATAGCAGCTATCGGGTTTTGTTACGCGTGTTTCGAAAATATGTATGTTATGAAGGTCAAGTACGGGGTGGGTCAATTTTTTATGTTTTTCTGAATATTGTCTCCGTGTAATAAGAAATAACTTGTGTATATTTTACAAGCATGGACGTGAAAATTTGAGTGACTCACTCACTGTTAGGTAAAGTTGTAAATGTAATATTCAAAATTACGCACCATTTCAAACCTTTGAAGGGAAAAAAAGAACGAAATTACGATGATAAAAGCAACGATGTTTTTACAAGACAAAAATTAATCCAACGTCTTTTTTCAAGTTTTATTCTTTTGAATTCTCATGGATTTTATTTTCCAAATTTGTAGCCAATTTTCAAAGAATTTTTGTTTTTTTTTGTGTAAATTTTTGTGAAGTTTTCGAAATTTTAGATTTCCGAATAAATCAGTTTTTTGTTATTCCTGAAAACTGCGAAAATGGACTTAGCCCCTTTCTGTTCTCACCGATTCATTTATGGAATTCTTTTTACAAATCATTGTTCACTTATTATTACTCAACACTCGAATAATTTTTTTTTCGTCAAATCCTCGCTCATGTCAACATTTCTGCTATTTTGCGATTTGATTTTTTGATAAGATTTTGAATAAAAGATTAAATTTCGTTCCTCCCAGTTTACATAGACTTCCCCCTCTTCTTTCAATTTTGCAATTTTGTCAGTGGTTTCCATTATGTTTCCGGAATCCAATTTTTTTTCATGCTTTCTTTTTGCATTTTGATCTACGAATATAGTTCACTTTCGAAATGTTGATAATTATCTGTTTTGAGCTTTTGCTAGTTTTTTTTTCAAACTGGTTTTTATTCGAATTTCGATGTTATTTTCTGTGCTTTTTGAAAAAACTGCTGTTGAAATTTTCGTTGAGTTTTGTTTTGTTTTTTCGTCATTTTTGGGTAATTTTTTCTGAAGATTTTGGGTCGAAAAATACCATATTGAGAACGCGTTTTAAAAATTGCATCCAAAAATTTAGGCTGCACAACCAGACTCAACAGCAGTAAAGTATAAGGAAACGAACACGAAAAAAAAATGCAGTGATTGGAATTTTTGAGGAACGGCGCAGATTTGAGGTCAACTGCAGTCAAAGTCGAAGGAACAAGTTACACTGCAAGGAATACGCGCGCTTTTGACGCAATCGCACGTACTCGCAACTGCGATGACTTTTTATTTTTTGAATTAGTCAGAAATGGAATACGCGATAGTGTAGTTGTACAAATAAAAAATTCCCAAAAAAGGATCCATTTTTTCATCACCCGAATGCTTTGATTTTTGCCAAAAACTGACAAATCTTACATCTGGCTTCTGGCAACAGCGCTTCACTTCAACCAACCGTTCGAGGATATCGGCGCCAGTCAGTCGCCGAACAATCCTTCACTGCTAACTCGAAAGTCGAATTGCTAGAATAATTCTTGGAAACGTTAGCGTGTGTTGGATGGAAATTATTGTTATCGACACAGCTGTTATGATACCAACTAAATGTTTTATCAGTGCTCGTAATTTAACACGTAATCGTTGACATGGCGGCTGACAGCCGCCAGCCTGAATTTTTTTGAAGACATGGCGGCTAGAGCCGCCATGTCAACGATTACGGGACTTAAGTTTAAGTCAACTTTTAAGTGTTGAAAAAAGAGATCATCTGTAAAATTTCGAAAAATTTGATACATACTGCTTTAAAGGGTATTCCCGGTTAAGATAGGTGAAATGGCCCTATGATGGATTATTGTTGGGTACCTCCAATAAAAATTTTCGACCGGAATTTCCGCCCCCCAACCCACCCCTCTTGGTCAGTATAGCCAAAAAAACGCGTTTTTAGCGCGAAAAATTCGGTATCCATGAGTAGGGGGGGGATTCTGGTACCACACGGAATGTGTAGGGGAACAGTGGACATATCGACATGCTTTTTTTCAAAATTTTGTATCGTAGTGGTGGGGGTAAAATTGACAAAAGAAAACTTTGAAGCGCCACAGCTCCGAACTGAAGGGTACTACACAAAAGCAGTTTTCGCCAAAATGTGTCTTTTTACAAGTACTATCTTCCTACTAATCCATGAAATTGAAATTTTGCCTGCAAAAGGCTCATATTGGCAAAAAAATCTGAAAAATACGCGTTTTTCGCGTTTTTTTGCAAAATTATGCGAAATATGTGAAAAATGTAGGGAACAAAAAATGTTGAGCGTCGAATTTCATCCTAGAAAACGTGTTCATAAGTGTTCCGGTATCTGAAATTGAAAGAAAAATGTAGGTTAGCTTAAGGAAATTGATTTTACAACATGAGTGATGCCTACTTATACATTAATCCAGGCCCGTAGCCAGAATCTGGCTGTAGCTGGGGCGAAGGAACTATTAGCTGGGGCAGCACTTTTTGAGGCTCAAACATCTATGAAACATACCCCTTTTAACCCCCCCCCCCCCCTTCAAACATCTGTTATTTCAAAACAACTTTTTGAAAAGAAATGAACAAAATGAGTGTGTATTTCAGAAAAAGATTATACATAATGCATAATGCTGCGTTTGAGGCTAATACACAGCTGTAATTGGCGCAATTTACTGTGAAAATCTCGTAGTACATAATTCTTCAGCAGTGACTGTTTCTGTTTTAATTTTTTCATAAGGTAAAATAGTCAAATTTGACTCACGTCCAAACAACATTGAAAAAATATGCTTATCATTCAAATTTTTAAAGAAATGTTAAGCCAAAAAACGCGCTTTTCACCTGAAAAAACTTTACTTCTCAAAACAAACTTTTGCCCTCGCTCAGGACTCGTACTTGATCACATTTTTTGGTTTCTCAAAATATTTTTTTTTTAATTTCAAAAATTCAATTTTTGTATCTATCTTGATGAGAAAAAAATGCTACCTAGTAATATTCATAAGTGAATAATCTGAGAAAGTTAACCTATACTTGAACAATGAACATACACTTTTATCGCCAAAAATAGCTAAAAATCTCACCTTTTGTCAACATTTCCAAAAATAGCCTCATTTCTTGCAAAAAATTGTTACTTTTTGGTAAAAGAATTCAAGAAGTATCCATTTCCCCTTCCTAAAAATTACCTAAAATATTCCGCTTTTTTGCTCAAAAAAAATGTCAATGACCAAGAAATTTCTCCCATTTTCAAACGAGGTTACGAAAAAAATAATCCTTTTTTTGGCCAATGATTGCCAAAAATTCGTGCTTTTCCTCAAAAATAGTCAATCTTGCTTCTTGCTTAAAATGGTCAAAATTCTCGGTTTTTCGCAAAAATTACAAAAATTTTCATTTTTTCCTAAAAAATGTCCATAAGTCTTCCCTATTGCTGAAAATTTTAGCCTTTTCGCAGTACAAAAGTCTCAATTTTTCACGTAAAACTGCCATAAATTGCACAAAGTGGAAATCTCACTTTTCGAAAAAAATTGCAAAAAGATGTACTGGATTTCTTATCTTCACAAATTACTCATTTTTACTTATAGAGCGGGCAAATAGCGGGTTTAAAAAGGAAAAAATTGGCACATGAATTTTTTCTTCGGGAATGTGTTCAGATGAACCCCCTGAACTACCAAAAAAAACCCGCGCCTTCTACCCCTGGAGCTAACTTTTTTGGGGGGCTAAAACCGGTTTCGATTCACGTTTTTTTGCGATTTACTCGGAAAATATTAGGTTTACGATAAAATACCATGACAAAAAATGTTCCCCTTTAAATTCTCGACAATTTGATACTACGCTCGATACCCATATCTCAAAAGGGGTGTCTGAAAAAAGGGGTGGAAAGAGAAGGTGTTTCAAAAAAAGGCAGTTCAATAAATTTATCAAAGTTACCACTTTATATCATTCGTTTTCGCTCAAAATTTTTTTACAATGTCTACTCACTCAACTATTAATTACACCACCATTGATTGGTCTTCAATCCTCCCCGGGGGTTGGTGTGGGGTGCTTGATTTTTCAAGTAACACACAACTGAATCATATATTTGAAAAACGAATCTGGACATGCGATGTATCGAATAGTATGTTTTTGAGGTCGCTGAATACGAATACGAACTTATTTTTTGGGTCCAACCCCTCAAAGCCCCTCTGTGCCCCAAAAAGGGGGTTAAAATTTTGAAAAATCGTGAAAAGTCGAGTGATATATCGAATGGTATGTTTCCGAGGTCGCTGAGTACGAATATGAACTTACTTTTTGGGTCCCACCCCCCAATGTTCTTCTGTGCCCCATCAAGGGGGCTAAAATTTCAAAAAATCATCAAAAAGTCGAGTGATATATCAAATGGTATGTTTCCGAGGTCGCTGAGTACGAATATGAACTTACTTTTTGGGTCCCACCCCCTAATGTCTCTATGTTCCCCAAAAAAGGATCAAATTTTGAAAAATCATGAAATGTCGTGTGATTCATCAAATCGTATGTTTTCGAGGTCGCTGAATACGAATATGAACTCATTTTCTGCTGAGAGTTCTTCAAAATCCATTTACGCCCTTCTAAAGAGGATAAAATTTTGAAAAGTCGCTGAAAATCATGTAATACGAGTATATCGAATAGTATGTTTTCAAGATTGCTGAACACAAATTTTTAGAATCCAAAGCACAATGGTTCTCCGTCCCAAAAAAGTTAACGACAAAACATGGTGTGATCTTTTTTTTTAAAGATTCTCACCATTATTTTAGAAATAATTCTGAAAATTCATCTCAAAAACACTAATTGGAGTAACTTTCGGAGGGAGGAGGGCCGAGGTAGAGGTATTACCAAGCGGGTATTATACCGGGATTGCTATTCAAAAAGTTTGAACGCTCATTTTGCAAAGAAAACATTTCACATCTCAAGATTTGTTTTTAAAACGTTCACTCACCTACCAGTTGTTGATTACTTTTTAACAGAAAATAAAATAGAACTGAGACTTTTACAGTTTTGTCGAATTTCGTCGAAATAAAATGTATAACCATCCAACTAATTTCTATTTGTAAATTTCGCTTAGGTATATGCCACTCGGATTATTAATTTTGGAAATTTTAATGGAATTGATTATTTATATCGTTTTTTTTTTGTTGGAAAAACTCATAAATTGATAAAATATTTCAAAATAGAATCCCGAAACATACGATTTGATGAATCACACGACATTTCATGATTTTTCAAAATTTGATCCTTTTTTGGAGAACATAGAGACATTAGGGGGTGGGACCCAAAAAGTAAGTTCATATTCGTACTCAGCGACCTCGGAAACATACCATTCGATATATCACTCGACTTTTCACGATTTTTCAAAATTTTAACCCTCTTTTTGGGGCACAGAGGGACTTTGAGGGGTTGGACCCAAAAAATAAGTTCGTATTCGTATTCAGCGACCTCAAAAACATACTATACGACACATCGCCTGTCCAGATTCGTTTTTCAAATATATGATTCAGTTGTGTGTTACTTGAAAAATCAAGCACCCCACACCAACCCCCGGGGAGGATTGAAGACCAATGAATGGTGGTGTAATTAATAGTTGAGTGAGTAGACATTGTAAAAAAATTTTGAGCGAAAACGAATGATATAAAGTGGTAACTTTGATCAATTTATTGAACTGCCTTTTTTTGAAACACCTTCTCTTTCCACCCCTTTTTTCAGACACCCCTTTTGAGATATGGGTATCGAGCGTAGTATCAAATTGTCGAGAATTTAAAGGGGAACATTTTTTGTCATGGTATTTTTTATCGTAAACCTAATATTTTCCGAGTAAATCGCAAAAAACGTGAATCGAAACCGGTTTTAGCCCCCTAAAAAAGTTAGCTCCAGGGGTAGAAGGCGCGGGTTTTTTTTGGTAGTTCAGGGGGTTCATCTGAACACATTCCCGAAGAAAAAATTTATGTGCCAATTTTTTCCTTTTCGTCCTCGCTTTTTTACGTTATTTTCCTGCTCTATTAAATTATCAAATTTTTGATTTTAAATTTAGTGAACTCATTGAGCGAGCCATCAAGCTATCAAATGCAAGAATGCAATTCATGCTGGTTTAGCCATTTCATGAACGTGAAAATAATTTTACGTTGTTGAGTTGGGTTTTTGCACTTTCTGATTTTTTTTTCTGATGTTGCTGGTCGGGGCAAACGTGTTTTTTTTATGTTTTGGATTTTGCTACCCGGGGCAAACAGCCTGCCCCGGCTAACCCTATACGCTGGCTACGGGCCTGCATTAATCCAAGAGGACTGACATATGTTTAAACTGACACCATTGTGGAAGCCTCCGGGTTACAACCCGGAGGTTTCCACAGTTATGTCAGTCCTCTTGGGGTAGTATTATGTGAAAAAGCTATTGGATGTCAGGAGGTCACAACTTCTGCTGAAGTATCAAAAAATGTCCTATTTTTCGCCGCTATTCGAAAACAATAATTTCCAATTTTTGCTAAAATTGTGTGTGTGTTTTTAATACCTATTAAGCTTCCTTTATAGTGGCCGTGGAATTTTTCTACAGAAAAGACAAATGTGTACATTCAAATGGAAGCATTTATACTGGCTGTGGAATTTTATCAATTTTCTATGGAAAAGTCAAAATTTTTCAACTTTTCCATAGAAAAGTGATGAATGAGATGAAGATTGAAAACTTTTTATTAAAGTGAATAATCATCAGAATTTATAAGAAATGTTATTATTTTACTAGTTTAGAGGTTCAAAAGTACTTAAAATTGAGTTTGAAAAAATTCCACGATTTTCTGTAGAAATTTTCTATTGCCAGCTTATCGCCACTATAAAGGAAGCTTTACAATTTCCTGAAAACTGAAAATGATATAGCAATGAAAACCACATTTTTGCATCTTTTGAAATAATTCAAGATTGATGTACGTTTCGAATTACAATCAATTTTTCACTGCTTTCGTCCTCCATAGTGGAGGCAAATTAGCATAATATTTGAATAAAAAAAACATTTTTGGCTACCCAAGCTTTTATGATGAAAAATTGTCAGGTATGGTCCCCCGAATAATTCCTGAGAACTACCACCCCACAGACCCCCGGCTAATTTTTTTATGGGGGGTTGAACCCCCCAAAATTGGTTTTTTGCAGTTTTATCCTCAGGGGTTGATTTTACGTTAAAAATAGCTTTAGTTTTGTGTTCTACGTCAAATTTCCGATCTATTGATATATCAACTGCCTTTCTGCCCCTAAGGGGGGTGGAGCTGGAACCATTCGAATGTGAGGGGTTTTCTAAAAAACTCCAAAATGCTATCGGCGCATAAGAGGGGTTAAATGACCGCCGAGAGCGTTCGGGTAGATACTAGCATGGAAGGTGGGTACTATCGAGAAACTATCACGTGAAAAATTTCAGATCCACACCACCTCCCCTTTCTGGGGAACCCCCCTTTTCTGAAATTTCAATAGCACTTTTCTGAGTTCCATTTTGGCCGATTTTGAAAATTTTTCAGTATGTAATGTATACTCTTGGTAGGTATCCCCACAAAAATTTTCAACCCCCTCCCCTCATATTTACCCCTCAAAACGGCGTAAAATGTGTCTTTGCGAGGTTTGGGGGTAAAATGGGAATTTTGGGGAAAATAACTAGATATTAATAAGTAGGGTGTCGTTGTCTTATGATTCGATACCGCTGAGCACGAATATGACGTCAGATTTTTTGCTACACTCATCTAGCCCCTTCCAAAGCACTTAGACCCCTCAATTTTTACTATTGTTAAGAAACATAAAATAAGTTGAAAAACGCTATTTTGAGAGGTAAATATGAGGGGAGGGGGTTGAAAATTTTTGTGGGGATTCCTACCAAGGGTATACATTACATGCTGAAAAATATTCAAAATCGGTTGGAATGGGGCTGAGAAAAGTGCTATTGAAATTTCAGAAAAGGGGGGTTCCCCAAAAAGGGGAGGTGGTGTGGATCTGAAATTTTTCACGTGGTAGTTTCTCGATAGTACCCACCTTCCATGCTAGTATCAACCCGAACGCTCTCGGCGGCCATTTAACCCCTCTTATGCGCCGATAGCATTTTGGAGTTTTTTAGAAAACCCCTCACATTCGAATGGTTCCAGCTCCACCCCCCTCAGGGGCAGAAAGACAGTTGATATATCAATAGATCGGAAATTTGACGCAGAACACAAAACTAAAGCTATTTTTGACGTAAAATCAACCCCTGAGAATAAAACTGCAAAAAACCAATTTTGGGGGGGTTCAACCCCCCATAAAATAATTAGCCGGGGGTCTGTGGGGTGGTAGTTCTCAGGAATTATTCGTGGGACCACCCCTGACAATTTTTCATCATAAAAGCTTGGGTAGCCAAAAATGTTTTTTTCTTTTCTTATTTGCCTCCACTACCACCTCACATCGCTCGGGCTACAGCGTTTTCCGTTTCTTCTCTCTGACCAAAGTTGCAGGGTTGAAAAGTTGACTTATCACATCACTAAAATTGTGGATTTTGTTTTAAATTTGTTTTTGCGTTTTCAACTCGTTTAACGTAGTTTGAAACATGTTTTAAGCATTCACACTTTTCTATCATTTTATACATGTGTTACACAAAAGAGAAGAAAAAGTTTTGAACGGGAAAACTGTTTTTCATTATACACGCTACGAAAGTATAAGTTTTCCGCCCTCTGTGCATGCTACGAAAATGCTCTATGTTTACCTGGGCCGAAAATGAAATAAATTTCCAATCGACATAATGTCTTTAGTTTTTTTCTACGAGGTTCAGTTTTCGATATATTTGCAAAAGAAAGCATTCTCTTTTAAAAAAATGAACTATGCAAAAAAGGTTTAACCAAAAACGGACATAATATTTGACTCGCCGAGCCGAAATTGTAATATACTCTTCTCTTCTCTTCTCTTCTCTTCAACTCTGATGAATACTCCTTAATGTTTTCGTGATAGTTTTCTGATTCAATTTTTTCGTAATTTTCGAAAAAAATTTTCATATTTTTAAAATAATTTTGAAAATATTTTCTAGACATTTTACGATCAGTTTAAATAATTTTCATTTACACTCTTCAGAGCCTGAGCTGACATAACTGAGGAAACCTCCGCGTTGGACTCGGAGGTTTCCTCAGCGATGTCAGCATTTGCTTAAGTCAGCGCTCAAGGGCTAACAAGGGAACTACCTGAACCGGCAGAAACGAAAATGAACGAATCAAAGCTAGTTCGAAAGGAGACCACCTCAGGACCCCAAATCCAAAATTTGAAGTGCTGAAGTTGATTTCTAGATTTTTGGTGAATTTTTGAAAATTGAAAAATCCGAAAAATTATTAATTAATACCAAAAATAGAAAATATTGATGAAAAATGGAATTTTCTCGGGAAGTGGCTCAGATGGTGTCCCTAACTCATTTACGGCTATCGAACTTCGTAAAACCTCAATTCCAGTCATTCTGGAGCCTCCAGCGATTTTTTATCATTTCTCCAGAATCTTGAAATTGCTGTGGAACGGCTAAAAATAAACTTTAGCACAAATAACTTTATTTGGGGCCTATGTGGGTTGCCTTTAACCATTTTTTGCGGTTGTCGCGAAAATCGGCGTCTGCCGGTTCAGATGTATATTTTTGGCCACTGGAAAAAAATGACAAAATTTGAAAATTTTAATGGATGCTCCAGAATGGTTGAAATGGAGGTTTTGCCTATTCGGAACGTCGAAAATCCCACATAGGCCCCAAGTAAAGTTATTTGTGCTAAAGTTTATTTTTAGCCGTTCCACAGCAATTTTGCAATTTCAAGTTTCTGGAGAAATGATAAAAAATCGCTGGAGGCTCTAGAATGGTCGAAATGGAGGTTTCACCTATTCGGAACGTTGAGAATAGGTCAGAGCTCGATTTCGGATAGGTAGCATCGCAAAAGATGGAATATTCAACATTTTCAAATTTTGTCATTTTTTCCAGTGGTCAAAAACACACATCTGAACCGGCAGACGCCGATTTTCGCGACAACCGCAAAAAATGGTTAAAGGCAACCCACATAGGCCCCAAATAAAGTTATTTGTGCTAAAGTTTATTTTTAGCCGTTCCACAGCAATTTCAAGATTCTGGAGAAATGATAAAAAATCGCTGGAGGCTCCAGAATGACTGGAATTGAGGTTTTACGAAGTTCGATAGCCGTAAATGAGTTAGGGACACCATCTGAGCCACTTCCCGAGAAAATTCCATTTTTCATCAATATTTTCTATTTTTGGTATTAATTAATAATTTTTCGGATTTTTCAATTTTCAAAAATTCACCAAAAATCTAGAAATCAACTTCAGCACTTCAAATTTTGGATTTGGGGTCCTGAGGTGGTCTCCTTTCGATCTAGCTTTGATTCATTCATTTTCGTTTCTGCCGGTTCAGGTAGTTCCCTTGTAAGTTACGTTTATGGGACTTTCCATAAATATTCTTGAAGACCTACGCAGGACTTTTCACAACGTTTCGTCAATTCGCCGAAAATTGACTATCTGACAATTTTAGCTAAAAAAAAAGTAATTTGTTGACAATTTCGGCAAACGGTATTTTTTGGCCGATCTTGTCATGACCTACTGTTTGACGATTTTGGTTTGGATGTCATTAAGTATGCACATATATGAATGACAAAAATAGTTGAAATTATATAAAAACACGAAAATATATAACAAAGTCTATGAATGATGATCAAAACTTATGAAACTTGATTTAAAATTTGATTAAAATGCTGCCAAAATCGTGCCCAAAAAGGCACCTACCTATCGTCTTTTGGTTTTACTTGGGAGTTGGGACATGGTGCATAAGTTTCTATTGATAGATGTCACCCAACGCAATATTTGTGCCCAAAATTCTACTCTTTCGTGTACCCCCAAAAAACAAGTGACAAAATGAATGTCTGATCTAACGTATCCCTTGAGAGCTGACTTAACTGAGGAAACCTCCGGGTTCATGTCAGCACCCGGAGGTTTCCTAAACGATGTCAGCATAAAATCAAGTCACCGCTTAAGGGGTATTCAAGTTTGTTGATTTTTCATAACCGTCAAAATCATCCCTTCACTTTCGATTGTGTACTTCTACGTCAAAAGGACCGCGTGAACGTGAAGCTTTCATGGACAATTTTTGTTTGTACGATGAAAATTTGCGAATTTATTGGTGGCTAATCGGCTTTTTTTTTAGTCACTTTGGTAAAAAAAAATGTTTCAAGTTACATTCAAACGTACATGGATTGGCTGAACGGATTTTCATTAAATCTGGAATGTAGCTTCTGCTCGTTATCAGTCAACGCAGCTTTGATGTCTGGTTCAATAATATTGCACAATTTAGGGTGCATCAGTGCTGTCCTAATCATATGTACTTTCACGTACGTCGTACATACTACCTACTCGATCACAACTGCAATAGCAGACGCTGATTTTTATCTCGTAATACCCAAACCATTTGAAAAGTGCGAATTTTTCATATTTCCTCAGCTGAACCACTAGCTGTTCAAAATTTATATTTTATGATACTATTGTGCTCGGGTGAAAATTTAAAATAGGTAAAACATACAAAATTATCGTTTTTTCGTTATTTGGACCAATTCGTTTGAAAAATTTTCGTTTCAGCAGTATTTTTACCTTCGTTTCGATAAAATAATCATTCACTATAGAGGGTTTTCGAAAAAATACCTGAAATGTCGATTTTTCATTTCGAAACATCTGGTTTTGCTCTCCTCTCCCTCCATCACAAATAAAAATAAATATAAACTCCCTCCTGTGATTTCATCCTGTAAACGTCACTGATGTTCAGCATAATTCAATTAATTTTGAATTTGTAGACTAAAATGGCATTTGTGATGATACGTCCTTCTCCCTCCCCAAATAACATGACTTAATCCATAAATTTTCGAAAAAATACTTTTTTGAGGGGGAATCGGTAGCAAAGAACAAAGATCATCTTTCCGTGAATATGAGGAGGGGTACAAAAGTTCATGTTTGAAAGCAGGGCAAGAAAAAAGCAAGAAGTTTGTTTTTTTGGTTTCAGTGGTTACTGTGGTGAGTTTTTGAGATTCGTGTTTGACGCCGATAACATGCCTACGATAAGCGACTGGTTTTTCTTATCTTGTGAATCGTTGGAGGGGGGGGGGGGAGAATATCGCTTTGCCTACCGATCGTACATCACTTTATCAATAGTAGTAGTGTAGTAGTAGACATTAGTAAACTCAAACTGTGCGTTCGTGACGTTAGAGTGTACAGTGTAAACTGTAAGTTAAGTAAGTTAAGTACATCCTGTGGATTTTGGTACGAAGTTAAGAGTTGATTTTTTTTTGCGAATTTTTGCTGTTTTCTATGGCAAACTAAATTAAATGTGCGTTATTTATCGTGTTTTTTCAAGATACGCCGAACAGTTAGTGAAAATCGCGAAATTTTAATTTGAGGAATGTGTATTTTTTTCAGCGGAAAAATTCGGTCGATTTTGGCGGAATGAAAGTAATTTGATGGCAGGTGCGCAGTGTCAGCTGCCAAATTCGTATACCGAAATGCAGAAGAATGGTTTAAAGGAATGGAGCTGGTTGGACTTGTTAATCCGTTGGATATGAGTAAGGTTCGTAAATGATTATTGATAGGTATTGTTTTAAATCCGGAATTGTCTTTCCTGTTCGTACAGCAACGTTTTATTCTATTTGCGGGGAAAAAAATCCTCGCTGTTCTTTTGCATAACGATTTGTGTTCCCAGTCCCTTATTTTACGCGCTTATGAGCACCATAATTATTCCAGGTCGGTCGAAACTTTACCTCTCAGAGGTTCTGATAATGTGAGTGTGAAACTTGGCCTACATACTTGAATAACTATCTGTGGTATACAAGTATGTTTCTTTATTTCTTGTAATTACCTTTTCTTGATTTTTGTCTTCTGTTTTAGTTACAAATTAACAACCCTGTAGAGGTTTTAGTGACCAACTTAACTATAGGATATGACCCTGCGAAAATTCGCAACAAGCTGAAACGTTTTTCGGAAAACTGCGGTGGTCGTGTTGGAATGATAACCAATCAAACTGCTACCATAAGTTTTTCAGCAATGGAATTTGCTACTAGGTAAGTTTCGAAAGAATGCAATTATAAAATAAAAGTCGTATTTTGTAGGATACCTATCAGGTGAAGGGATTGAATGAAAATTGGTCATTCAGATTGTGTTTGGTTTTTTTCGGTTTTTGTTACGCATGTTTCGAAAATACGTATATTATGAAGGTCAAGTACGGGGTGGGTCAATGTTCAATGTTTTTTTTATGAATAACATTCCCGTGTAAGCATGGACGTGAGAATTTGCGTGACTCACTGTTAGCTAAAATTGTAAAAATGTAATTTACGAAATTGCGCACAATTTCGAAACCTCGAAGGGAAAAAAAGAATCGAAATATTCAGTAATGCCGCAACCTGCTCAAGAGTTAACAAAGAAGAATTACTAATACGTGTCAAGTCGACTGTTGAACTTTTTAAAATGCATTTGCGACCGCGTTTTAAATTCCAAAATACCGCGTGATTAGTTTTACTTACATATTAAATTAAGTGAGTTTTATTTTTTTTTCACGAGTGAAACTTATCCATAATGGTTGGATTGTTTTTCTGGAGCTCAAAAGCGTATGAATAAGAAACGAGTTTTTGAAAAATTTATTAATTTTTCCACCAATTGTATGTATTCATGTTATTTTGTTGTTTGTTTGTTTTTCAGTAGGGAAAAAGAATAACATTTGCGGAAACTTCGATCACATTGTGCCTAACCAGAAAATGTATCATTGTCCGAATAACGAGAATTTTCTTATCGTTCCCAAATATCCGATCAATGATCAGAGGTATAAATAAGTTCCACTCAAGCAGGATTACGAGTATTTTACAGTTTTATTTATGTGTTGAGTAACGCGTGTTCGTATTTTTATCCATCAGGAATTTCTTACGGTACGAAAGACCAGCTTCGTGAAACGGTCAACGTAGCGATAACTACACTGTTCCTTATACAATTCAAGAGAATTTCCCTCATCCTAATAATTTACCACATGGAAGTTTCGAATTGTTTTGATACCGTTCATTGAATTTAGAAGTATACGATGGAAGGTGGTGGACAAGTTTTGGCTGCTTGCGACGTTACTGCCAAGTGTTTGCCTCAAGATCCGTATGTGATGGCCCAACGTAAGAATACTTTGTTTTTCTCTTTTTTTCGCTGTTACGATAACGCGATTGACGAATGTTTATTTTTTCAACGGAAAACTTTGATCGATTTTGGGAGAATGAAAGTAATTTGATGGCAGGTGCGCAGTGTCAGCCAAATTCGTATATCGAAATGCAAAAGAACGGGTTACCGCAGATAACGATATTGAAAAGGAATGCAGCTGTACCTGTTAATCCGTTGGACTTGGATATGAATAAGGTACGTAAACGATTATTGATAGGTACTATTTTAAATCTGGATGAAAGAAATTAATATTTAATTTCGGTACACTCTTTCCTATTCGTACAGAGGTATTTTCATCCTATTTATACAAATCAAGCTACAATCAATCAATCTACTCAAACAAATGGACCGGTTGAATTACATGTAACGAACTTTGATTTTCAACGCGTTTGGTCAGATTTTGAATTTATCTGCTTCCGGCGGCGGAGGAGTCATTCTGTCTTCGTTGGAATTAATGGAATCTTCGGATCATGAATAAGACGAACTGTCGTCCTTTTTGGAGTCGGATTTAGGGGAAGTTTTCAACTGCTCTTCGTTCTGTAAACTTTCGCCCTATGTCATGGATTTTTTTCTTTTTCAGATTCGCTGCAGATCGACGCTGTCGGCGCTCCTTGACTGCTTCAGAGTACCTTTCATTCGACTGTCGATATTATCGATATTTTCCGTTCGCTGATACACCGAAGTATTCGAAAATAAATGTAGGTAGAAAATTTAAAGACAATTTTTGACTATACGTTTATTTCATTCTAGGTTACGCTAATTCTCGGTAAATTAGTGTCAAACTTTCTATAAATTTGCGTTAATGAGTCGCTGATCACTTAAATTATTGTACCTTTTATGCCCGACAGATTTTGATGCTGGACGAAACAGACAGTATATTAAACATGGGTTTCAAACCGCAGATCAGAAAAATCGTCGAAAGACACTCGATGCCAAAAATTGGCGAACGATAAACCCTTATGTTCTCTGCTACTTTCCCGAAGGGAATTCAGGTGCGTAGTACGTACTTGACGAATATCGATCGGCGATTAATTTTAGTACGACTGCATTAATTGACCTCTAATGGATAACTGTTGCGTTGTTGATAATAGATTTCAGCCCGAGATTTCTTCGATAATTATATATTCTTAGCGATTGTTCGTGTTGGTTCGACAAAAACGAGAAAAAAACCTGTTTATTAGATTTACTCGCCGCCCATAAATCCGATCAGCCGGGTAAGCAGATAACTTCTTGACGAGATTACATTTTCCAGACCTGATTACGTATTGAAATAATTATGTTCTCAAATTAGCGGCCGATGCGTTGACATTGATCTTCGTAGAGATGAAAAAGGCGCATAATCGTTAGAAGAATTTATAATACACTGCGAGAGCTATTAGATTTGGAAGAACAACCATCTTGGTGGCGACCGCTGTTGCGACTGGCAGTCTTGATATACCGCACGTCACAATCCGTCGTCGAGTGTTGAACAAAAAAGTGGTTCATCCAAGGCTGCTGCGGTCGTTTGTTACCGTAAGTGTAATAAAAGGAGTGAAATTGCACACTGCACAGTGGGAAAATGGTGCAACTTGGTCCGTTGTTCGCTTCGTCTTTCAGAATTCAAAGATGACGCGTGTATCAGAGCCGAACCTACAGATAACGTTTCCTAGCAGCCTCCGAAAGAGGTGGAATTTTCGATCGACAAGACCGCTAAACAAATAATCGAATCCTGCAAGTAAGTCGCGAGTCGTATCTGCGTCCGGGACGACCGCTTACTCGTACTGATAATCGCAATCGCCTACTCACTTACAGGGGTAAAAGTCTAAATGGGGTATCCGAACTGCAGTGCCTTCGCCACCGGATCCTCCGCCTTCAACATCAACTAAAGAACAACTACCTCAGACTGTGTTGATATTCATACATAATAAAAAAACAAGCGTTTAGTCCGCAGCTGCAAGCATTCTGCTAGAAACATCCAACACCGATTGTTCGGGAGCATCGCTGCTGCTGTAAACTTAGGTTTGTACGCTCTCATACTCGTACTCGTATTCTGTCGTGCGAGCTATTTTTAAAATGTGTAAATGTCGACGCGCAGATTTGGGATTATTGTCGACCAAAAGTCTGGTTGAAGCGAATCCCAATCATTTGATCAAAGTACGAACGCAAGTACAGCAAAGCGGTGACGAAAATTGGAATCAGTCACACGCTCGTAATGGCTGGGCTTGTATTAGCCATCGATCGCACACAACTATAGCCAAAATATGCTCAGTATCAAGCGTCTAGTTTTCAAGATTCGTTGAAGGTACGAGTATACGAATACATATGTGTAAAAACCAGCGATAGCCGATTGTGTTTCGAATGCGTTTGTTTTCTTTTCTTTTGTTTTGTTGTAGGAGAAACGAGAGACGCATTCGTCCAATGCGCAAGGTAGCTCTAACAATTTATCAGACTTGATTCCAAAGATTCGACGGGTAATTTGAAAAGAAAAAAAGGCCCCTCCAATTTTGTAAGTGTTCTGCCCAGTGTCGAATCTCAGTCATAACACAAACGCAATGCAATGTCGATGATATGTATTTTCGCTTCGCGCTTTTCACAGAGCGTACCCGGTATCAAACCGCATCAAGGTTCGAAAATGCTAACTTTGTTGCGCCTTTCGCTTGTACATATGTGTGGCTTTTTTAAAACAAAATTGTGGGAACGCTTTATCTTTTTTTGCCCAAATTTCAATTTTTCACCTTTTTTTCAATCGCATCTCAAAATTTTCCAAATCATCTTCTAGAATTTTTATTTTTTCTCTAAACTTTTTTCAAGTTCCACTTCTTGCGACTTGAATTAATTTTTACCCATCCCTCCTCCACTCGTCAATTTTTCCGTGGAAACGAGGAGAAATTTCCTGCAGCGAATACAGATGTTCTCTTTTCATAATTTTAATCTTCAAAAATACTTTTCGTGCGTATTCATATTGCAGGTACATGTGTATGGTTTTCATTGAAAATGGTTGTGTTCCTTTGAAAAATATTGATACTTCACCCCCCTCGCCCATGATACTCGTAAGATGATGAATTTTGAGATACCTTCAGGTTAAGAATGAGTATGTTTATGATTATTCTCAAAAATCTCAAAAAAATGACGCTTCACGATAGTTGAAATTGGAGATTTGGCGCCGCAATGTGCCACTTATTATTGATGTAGAATTCGTAAAATCGAAAATACCTATTTTCACACTTAAGAATTAATAACTTAGGGCCTTTAAATCTCAAGAGTAGGCAACCGTGCTTACGTGTATTCACGTTGGGTTGCGTACGTTACTGATACAAAGGAACTATCGAAATGATGTGAAGGTGTTCATCGCTTCGTGCTCTCTGATCCGGTTATTGATTCCTACCAGGGCAATTCAAAATAAACTTTGTAGTGATGATTCATTAGAAGAATTTTCATCGGGTTTTAAACTTCACTTTGGAATTGTTGTTGACATTCTTGATTACTGGACAGGTACTAAGTGTGCAGGAAGCTCGTCGCATAGTTTTGAACAATTTTCAAAATCACATAAATATTTCAATTCTTTTGACGACAGTCACGTAACTGTGTATTTGGTTATTCGATGAAACCTTGACTGTACGTGTGTACATTTTCATATTGTTTATTCAGCTGTGTAATTACTGTTATATTGCGGTACATTTGAAATACTCTTTCTTGCAAATTGATTATGTGATTTTGTTTTTCTATTAGCGAGTTATGAATTTTAAATATGAGTTTTCTATCATCCTTAGAACGTACCAAGTTTGGTTTTTATTGACATTATTTTTTTCAATTTCAGGCAAATATCTCAATCAGCACCCCTAAAGATCAGCATCGTTGGATTTTGGATCAAAAAGGACGAAAATTGAAGGATTTGGATAAAAATACCGGAACCAAAATAAGCATACTGAGTATTAACGATTCGTCTGATGAAATCGCCGTCGTTGAAAATCGAGAAAGTATCGAAAAAGCGGTTCACGAAATTCGTGTCATTTCCGATGAACAGGTACGCAGAATATTCTGTGCTTTTGGTAGTTTTGGTAGAGATTGGTGACATTAATGGAATTCATCTCGAAAATAGTGAATACATTAATTTAATCAATGATAACGGTGTTAGTAATGTTATCAATTTTGGTTAAATTATCTGTTCGCACTTATCGTCGGGCAAAGGTCATGACAAAAATTTTAATCGAGAATTTAAATTCGTGGTTGTTTGAAAACAATTTCATATTTTTCTAATTTCAGTCTAAGAAAGCATTTGTCAGAGTAAGCGTTCCGAAAATCTATCATCCCTTCGTTACCGGCGCGAATAACGAGAAAATCAATCAACTGAGTCACGAAACGAATACCAGGATCAATGTACCTCCGCCTTCCGTCGATAACACCGAAATAACCATAACTGGAGAAAAAGAAGGAGTATTGAATGCGAAAAATCGAATCATGCAGATATATCAAGATATGGTAGCTACACGTCTCGAATACACCGTATATTGGACCATTTTACTCGAGTTAAATTTATTCACGAGCTTCGTGTTTTTTTAATAGGAAAAAAATTGTAAAAATATCAGCGTCGAAGTACCGAAATGGCAACACAAATACGTAATCGGACACAACGGCTCAACTATGGCTGAAATCTTGTAAGAAACTGGCGTTAGTGTAGAAGTACCTGCGGCTGACGTCGTCGATGACACCATCACTTTACGTGCACCGTGCCAAGTTCTTGGAGATGGTACTATTAATTTTCTTACTTGGATAAAAAACTGCAATTTCTCTATCCTCGTTGATAATGGTTAGACGGATGCTCCTTTGTTGAAATTCATGTTTAGATGAAACTTTTCCACAGCTTTAGGCTACTTTGCCATTAATCACACAAAAATTCTGCGCTTTAATATAAAGCTGTTAGAATCGTAAGCCCTATTCATTTTTTTGAACTGACTGCGCTGCTTTTTTCAGCATTGGGGTTACGTTATGGTTGTCAAAATTGCCGAGTCTCGTTTCTTGGCAAAAATTGCTAGAAAAAATTGTCGTTTTATTTTTTGTCAATAATTCTCGAAAATTAAACGCCCCTTTAAAAAAATGTTGTCAAAAATTCTAGCTTTTTCAAAAATTTATGACAATTTTCTTCTTTTTTTTTTAGCAAAACAGCTAAAAGGTATTATCATTTTTGTTTAATTCCAAAAAAATCTCAGTTTTGTCCAAAAATTACCCAGCAGTCTCGCTTTTTTTCCAACAATAATTGTTGTTTTTTTTTTGCAGAAATAGCAAAAAGTTTCTGTTTGTTGCCAAGAGCCATGTATTAAATTTCTTCTTTTTTTTCTACAGATAATTATCAGCAAAATGGGATTTCTGAAATCAACGGACACGCTGACGATAAAGATCAGGCTAAGCCTTGCGACACTGTTTATATTACAGTTAAACCAGAAAATTGCGAGAGTGCTAAGCGCAGAGTCTTCTACATATTGTTCCAATTACTTTAGAGGTAAATTTCAACATTGAATAGTGCTAACATGGTTTAAATACATATATTTATTTTAAATGTTTAATTTTTTTCAGCTATATCTTATAGCTATCACGGTTTGATTATTGGACCTAGCGGGAAATTGATCCGCAAAATTATCAATGCGCATGACTGACGTTCAAGTGGACGTCCCTCAGATAGACATGAAATTAGATTTAATTGAAGTAAGTGTTTCTCTCACAGATACAGCGAAGAAGTCAACATAGATCGTCGCGTTCACCCTAGAATAATCGGAGCTAAAGGTCGACAAATCAGGAAGATAATGGAAGAGTTCGACGTTGAGATCAGATTCCCTCGCAATACAGATGCTGATCCCGATACCGCTGTGATATTCGCCGACGAAGATAAGGTCGCTGATTGTAAAGATCATCTGTTCACTTCGCAAGACGACTCTGTAAGTTTATGAAAATAATTTCACGTAAGACTGCTCGTATTAAATACTAAAATTCATACGGGTTTACAGTTTCAAAACGTTCATGATGACGTGAAAGCGCCGAGTACATCGGATATGATATTCGACGGCGGAAATACTCGTAATAAACCTGACGAAGCCGGGTTCGTCGTGAAAAATGCCCATTTGGATCAAAAAGCACCAGATATGAGTAGTATTGCGGAGTTTCCGTATTTTGAAGCCGTCGATAGTAGTACAACTTCCGCTCAGTTAGGGTCCGAATCGAAACCTACTTGGGGGCAACGGCGTCAAGTGCCTTAGTGCCTTTTTCTTAAATTAGGGTCCTTTTTTCTTTTTTTTTAAATTATAAATTTAATAATTTAATGCATAATTACTTCCATTTTAAAGATAGTATTGTTGAATCTTGAAAAATGAAAATATGATTGCTTTTTTCATTTCTTTTCTCTGTGAAATAAATTAGTCATTCGTTGCATTTGACGTAGTGTAATTTTACGACCATGTATTTCATGACCTGAATATTTGTTTTCTGTTTGATGTATTTTTTAAAATGAGTTCATTATTGATATAATTATGCAATGTTTCCTATGATCGTTCGAGCACGCCATTTTTGATATTTCATTTCCTCAGAATATTGTTTAGTACGTTTTGTTCTCTCTGCATTTTTTTTTTTTTTTTTTTTTTTTTGTTAAAGAATCTTGAATGATGGCAATGGCATGTTGAAAAAAGAAAATAAACAAAACATGTTTTTGATTTAATAAAAAGGTACTTACTTACTTACTTACTTTAGTGTGAATAGATTAAGATGCGAGAAGTGATTATGGGATGCAGGTTTGCAGTGCTGAATTATTCTTCTTTGCCCAGCGGTAAATGAATATTTTACGATTCTTTTTATTAAATTGGTGGTGGTCGCTTGAGATTCCTACTTTACGACTTGCATAGTGGTTTTGTATTTTAAACGTAGTTAGTTTTCCGTGATGAATCGTTTGTATGCCTGCAAATTATGCGAAAAATTGAAACAATGCTGCAAAATCGGTTAAAATAGAGCTCTTTGGGTTAAAATTATATTTGATTTTGAAATGCAGTGTCTGTAGGGCTATGCTGAGCCGACACGAGGGTGGGAAATCCAGCACCATGAAATGGATGCACTGTTTTTTCACAATCAATTCATCTTGAGAATTTTTGCCTTATTGTAGCATGATTCTTGAGATGGCAACACTGCTTCACGTTTTCGGAATAATTTTATTATGGGGTTAAAAGTCTCATGGGTCAAATGTCGCAATGCTGATAGGTTAAGTTTATAAAATCATGGGTGGAATGTCCTATGGGTCAAATGTCGTTTTATTTTTATATTTCACTGTGGGTCTAAAGTCTCATGGGTCAAATGTCGCATGGGTTAAATGGTTTACTTTATTTCAATGCGTGGGCGAATTGTCCTAGGGGTGAAATGTCGCTATTTTTAATTTCCAATATTTCCATGGGTCAATTGTCTCATGGGTGAAATGTCGATTTAAATTATTTCAATAATATGGGTCTAAAGTCGCATGGGTCGAATGTCGCATTGGTATTTTGTAAACATTGATAAAAACATGGGTCAAATGTCTCATGGGTCAAATGTCGTTTTTCAAAAATGGCGAATTGATAAAATGGTGGGCCAAATGTCGCATGGGTCAAATGCACAGGGGTCAAATGTCCTGGTCCCTATCGAAACAGCTACTTGCTCACTGAAAATTTCAAGAATTTAATTTAATTTCAATATAAAGTTTGATTTTCTTTCAGCTATTAGAGGTGGAGTGGAGGCGACAAAATCAGTACCCTGCGTAAGTACGAGTACACTTTTAAAATAGAGTCTTCCAGACCTCACCCTCCACCAATTCTAGCTTTACCTATATAAGTTAAAGTATCTGATAAAAGTCATTTCTGATCAAGTTTTGAAAAAATTTGCGGTTTTGCGCCCTTCTTGCTAACTTACGTACATTTATATGAAATTTAATTTTAAAAAAATTTATATTTGGTATTTGGTAGCCTGGTAGGTGTAATTTCGCAATTTTGAAGTTGAGTTTTAATGAT